>NC_064614.1:936736431-937986431 GCF_023898315.1 Schistocerca nitens | reverse complement strand
ACCATTGGTGTCAGGTCTGGAGAACGTTGGGGGCCATGCAATTGGCGCATCACGGCCAATCCATTGACCTGGAAAATGGTCACTGACAAAATGCCGGGCGTCAGCCAGGTAGTGGGGTGGTGTACCGTCTTACATGGAATATACATTTCGTTCTTGGTCATTCTTATCGATCTGTGGTATCAAAACTTGTTGTAACATATCCAGGTACACTTATCCTGTTCATGGTTCTCTCAAGGAATGAAAGGGGCCATACACTTCGTTCTTGCCCAGTGCACTAAAAACATTCAGCTTAGGGCTGTCACGAACATCTTGAAATCCTACGGTTGTGTGTGTTAACGTTGCCACTTAAGTGAAAAGTCGACTCGTCAGATAAGACGATTTTGTCCAAGAAATGTACATCCTCATGTAATCGATTTAACATATCCGCACAGAAGTTCTTGCGAGCAATTCTATCAGTGTCTTTTATTGCTTGTATGATCGTGAATCTGTACGGTTTGAAATCCAAATGGTTTCTGAAGACACGCCAAACAGTCGAGTATGGGATTTTCAGTTCGCGAGATGCACGTCGGGTCGACTTCGAGCGGCTGTTGACAAAGCGTAGTCGCTCAACGACGTCGTCAGATGTCCTTGGACGACCTGATGATTTCCCCTGACGTACCGAGCACCCTGTTTCTACTAAACACTTGCGCCACTCATGAATTGTAGGCCTACTAGGAGGATCTTTGGCGTACTTGGTACAGAAATTACGCTGAACTGTTTTCGCCGACTTTGACTCTTCAAACCAAAACACACTGCTATCACGCTTGCGTCCAGTGAAGGCAGACGTCTGTAACGCAACTGCCCCGCTAGCGCTCCTTACGGTGGGATTCGGCAATAGCGATCTACACGAGACAAAACTTCATGTATTTCTGTAAAAATTGACACTACGATCACCTCTGTAGGTACTATGAAATAATTAATATGAATTTTCGAAGTTTTAAAGCCCTTTTTGAGACACCCTGTATGTTTTTATTTAACAACATACTTGTCTGAAGCTCTTCAGAAGTCGAGTACAGCGATTTAATACTTGTTAATGCAGACGCACAAACTTTTGTAGCAAAATATCCGGGCATTTGCTAAAACTGAAAGCGAAGGAGGCTAGAGGGGATGGACTATACGAGGAACATGTTTACACATTTGTTTCACTGACAGTAACCCCCACTACAATGTGTCACGTATTCACGATACTATTTGTAAATTAAAAAAAAGTAATTTGAATGAAACAACAAAGTTACTGTTACCAGTCACTGTTTATTTACATCCACAGAGTGTTTCGAATGTTTAAACTTCCACCAGCAGATGGATTCAGATGTGTTAGTACGACACAAGTCTGTTGCGTTACCACTTGGGGTAACCTGTGACACTGTCTAGTGGAGAAAAAAGTAATTATTGGTAAATTTTGTAATCAGAATTAAAATCTTACAGTTTGAAAAAATTCAATTTACTGACTGAAGTACAACTGAATCCTTCTGTTTTTACCCCTCAGAAAATTATATTGTAGCCCCAAGATGGCAACCACTTCACCAGAAAAGCAGGCCCCACACTCGTCCGCTTACTACGGTTGACAGTAAACAAGCGCAAACTCAAGGAAGATGCACACCGCTCACGTCACTCAACCGTCTTCTGGTTTAAAATCAAGGACTACTTTTAATGTACACAACATATCGTTTAGAACTACTACAGTTTGTTATTCATGTACCCGTATTGTAATTAAGAAAATATTTTTGCAGTCACTGTTGTGCTAACTTACTTCCTTACACATTTCTACCTGTTCTTCGTTGGTGTACATCGCTCGCTCGCTCGCGCAATCACACACACATACACACACACACACACACACACACACACACACACACACACACACAAATACACACACAACGGTTGGTTTGAATGACACGCATCCATTTTCCCTGTGTGTAAATGGTTCAAATGGTTCTAGGCACTATGGGACTTAACTGCTGTGGTCATCAGTCCCCTAGAACTTAGAGCTACTTAAACGCAACTAACCTAAGGACATCACACACATCCATGCCCGAGGCAGGATTCGAACTTGCGACCGTAGCGGTCGCGCGGTTCCATACTGTAGCGCCTAGAACCGCTCGGCCACTCCGGCCGGCTTTCCCTGTGTCTCCATTTGTTTACTGTCGCGCTGGTTGACGCCCACCTGGTTGCTAAATAACATTTGCTTGATACATTTTTTATTTTGCTTCTGGACAAAAATCTTATTTGAGGTCATCAAGATAAATGGGACACCCTTATAGCTCCATGTGCAAAAGTCGTAACTTACCCTGTATATATGTCATACAAAGTGGGACCAAGAGGAAATATATTCGATCCTAGCGGCCTCAGCCGTTCGTCTTATTGCATATAATGACGGCGTTGCGCTTAGAGCCCAGTTGGAAATTTTTAAAGTAAAAAAAGAAAGGCGATTCGGCCGCCTTAGCACATTTATCGCACAGTTTTGGGAAAAGTTTCAACGCCAATAGTATCAAGCGTTATATCTCTGTACTACTCCGTTTAAAGGGCTTTCAAGAGCCACTAAAGAACAGTTTTCGGCATACTTGTGTCAGTATTTAGTTTGTTATAAGATTTAAAGACGATTAAACGCACAGTGAAATTATATGCCCTTCTGCGTACTACAATTTCACGAAAACCTCGTTTGAGTATCTTCAACCGTTTACGAAGTAACTCAACCTGCATATCTTTTCGATTAATTGCGCACAGGAGGAATACATTCATAATATGTAACGGATATTTCGACTTCAAAGCAAAATTTCTAGGTAGTTAGCTTCTCAAGGTCGGGGTTCACAGTCACGTAGAATTTTTTGAAGGACGTCAATACACCATTTACTGTCACAATTGCAATTTCAGCCTTTGAACCAACGTATATACATGAGGATTTTAAAGACTGACGTGCGCTGAGGCAAAATCTTTTACAATACCAACTGAAAATGGCCCAAAGGCCGAAACTGCAATTGTGAAAGAAATAATTTCTACAGTCAATGGCGAACATGATGTCCTTTAAAAATCTCGTAAGTTGTGTTGTTTGTATTTATTTGTAAGAGAAGCACAGAAGAATTTTTGACTGGATTCCAATAATTTCTCTTCCGTTTCAAAAAGAAAATTCAGAAAGAGCGCAGGGAACTCGGAAAAGACTGGAGTTTAATGCCGATTCGCGTTAGTGATTTTAAGAAAGCGAAAAAATATTGGAAAAGAAAAGTGGCTAGATTTAACGTCCCGACAACGACGGTTTCATTATAGACGGAGGCAGGCTCAAATTATGAAAGATGAGAAAGAAACTGTCCCAGTATTAGTCTTTAATGATTTACATAAAACACAAAAAATGAAAACAGGATGGCCGGATGGTAATCTGAATCCAGTATGTAATTCCGGAACATGAAACCAGTGTCTTTACACACTGCGCACCTCACTAAGTATTTTCAGAGGTGAAACTCAAGATAGTTTACAGAACATATCGTACTACCAGAGAAGGATAAGCCCCCATTCTCCTCGACCTCGGGATATTTTAACAACCCAGGTGCCACGCTAGGCATTACTTACAACTGCAAGCAACAAAAGACAGGCAAAAACTACCGAAAATATACATGTCCGTCACGTATTGTAGGTCTGTACTACCCAGTCACTACTGAGGAACTAGAAGAAAACTGTCACGAAAATCTGTCTTCAGCAAATAGCCAGGCGGCATCAAATGAGCATCCCAAACGTCATACTTTCAATGAAAGAAGGAAAACAACCTCGATATGAACATAGAATAGCACACAATTCAACTATCGTTGTTATTTGCAACATGAACGAAACATATCAACACAGTTGTCCACATTTGGGCTCTACTGGATCACGCTATGTACAACAAAGAGCATTTCCTGAATTTGTTTTAGGTTTCAGTTGGGTCCACATTACTTTTATTGTCCCATAACGGGTTCTTTCCCGTGAGCCTTTTGTCGCGATCGGGCCAAGTATTTCCGGGCTTCTTGGGTTTTTATGACTGGCGAACTGTTGAACCGTGAAGTTAGTTAGTTTAGTTAATCAGTTAGATGTATGTTCCATGCATCATTTTGCACGATAAATCGTAATATGCGGAACAACTCTTTTTACATTCTCATTGCAAATTAATTTCTAAATATCGTGTACTCTGTACATTTTTATACAATAATAGATATTCATGGTGTGGGTTCCTGTAGTCATGTCCTAGTTCATGAACCACGGGCAACGTATGAGTGGCCAAGTAAGTGGTCCCGACAGTCGGGATACCAGTTACTTTGGAATAAGACTGGGCATCTCGGACATATTCTGAGGCGTGGTCACCTTTGTGCTCATACGGCAAAGACTACCAAATCCACCGGTTAGTCCCTCAACCGTTAGGGGTAAAACTCAATGGGACTCGGGGCAAGTAAGGCTAGAAACCTGCTTCCCTGGTACTTTAAATGTGATGCTGGCAACAATCAGAGCAAAATGCCTCGGACCTTTGGAGGTGACGGAGTCCCACCTCTAACTGACAAACCAGGGACTCATAAGATACGACTTGGCGAACAAATGGTAATGAGATGGGGAGCTATTAATATCAATGGGGGCTACTCTGGGAAGAAGGTAGAGCTGGCAGAGGCTGCAAGTAAGATGGGGCTGGACGTTTTAGCTGTTAGTGACATTCGGGTAAAGGGTGAGAAAGAAGTGGGAGAATACAAGGTCTACCTGTCAGGAGTCAAAGCAGGAATAGCGCAATGGGGTGTAGGGCTTTACATCAGGAAAGAAATGGAACCCAGCGTAGTTGCAATAAGGTATGTGAACGAACGACTGATGTGGATAGATTTGACAGTGTCTTGCAAGAAAATTAGGATTGTGTCAGCATATTCGCACTGTGAAGGGACAGATCAAGATAAGATGGATAGTTTTTATGAGGCACTCAGTGATGTAGTTGTTAGAGTAAAGGACAAGGACAGTGTTCTGCTCATGGGTGATTTTAATGCCAGGATTGGAAATCGAACAGAAGGCTATGAAAAGGTTATGGGTAAATTTGGAGAGGATATGGAGGCCAACAGGAATGGGAAACAACTCTTGGATTTCTGTGCCAGTATGGGCTTAGTAATCACAAACTCCTTTTTTAAACGTAAGAACATTCACCGGTATACTTGGGAAGGCAGGGGAACCAGATCTGTCATTGACTATATAATAACAGATCAGGAATTCAGGAAGGCTGTGAGGGACACACGTGTATTCAGGGGATTCTTTGATGACACTGATCATTATTTAATCTGCAGTGAAATTGGGATTGTGAGGCCGAAATTGCAGGAGATCAGGTCCATATGTAGGAGGATAAGAGTGGAGAAACTTCAGGATAAGGAAATCAGGCACAAGTACATAACAATGATCTCAGAAAGGTACCAGTTAGTTGAATGTAGTCAATTACAGTCATTGGAAAAGGAATGGACAAGGTACAGGGACACAGTACTAGAAGTGGCTAAAGAATGTCTTGGAACAGTAGTGTGTAAAGGTAGGATGAAGCAAACAGCTTGGTGGAATGACACAGTCAAGGCAGCCTGTAAAAGGAAAAAGAAGGCGTATCAAAAATGGCTACATAATAGAACTCAGGTAGACAGAGAAAGTTATGTTGAAGAAAGAAACAAAGCCAAACAGATAATTGCAGCATCCAAGAAGAAATCTTGGGAAGACTTTGGAAACAGGTTGGAGACTTTGGGTCAAGCAGCTGGAAAACCATTCTGGAGTGTAATTAGCAGTCTTCGAAAGGGAGGTAAGAAGGAAATGACAAGTATTTTGGACAGGTCAGGAAAACTGCTGGTGAATCCTGTGGATGCCTTGGGCAGATGGAGGGAATATTTTGAAGAGTTGCTCAATGTAGGTGAAAATACGATCAGTAATGTTTCAGATTTCGAGGTACAATGGGATAGGAATGATGACGGAAATAGGATCACATTTGAGGAAGTGGAGAAAATGGTCAATAGATTGCAGTGCAATAAAGCAGCTGGGGTGGATGAAATGAAGTTGGAACTCATCAAAAACAGTGGAATGTCAGGTCTTAAATGGCTACACAGGATAATTGAAATGGCCTGGGAGTCGGGACAGGTTCCATCAGACTGGACAAAAGCAGTAATCACACCAATCTTTAAACATGGAAACAGAAAAGATTGTAACAACTACAGAGGTATTTCTTTAATCAGCGTTGTGGGTAAAATCTTCTCAGGTATTGTTGAAAGGAAAGTGCGAGTATTAGTTGAGGACCAATTGGATGAAAATCAGTGTGGGTTTAGGCCTCTTAGAGATTGTCAGGACCAGATCTTTAGCTTACGGCAAATAATGGAGAAGTGCTATGAGTGGAACAGGGAACTGTATCTATGCTTTATAGATCTAGAAAAGGCATATGACCGGGTTCTTAGGAGGAAGTTATTGTCTGTTCTACGAGATTATGGAATAGGAGGCAATCTTTTGCAAACAATTAAGGGTCTTTACATGGATAGTCAGGCAGCAGTTAGAGTTGACGGTAAATTGAGTTCATGGTTCAGAGTAGTTTCAGGGGTAAGACAAGGCTGCAACCTGTCTCCACTGTTGTTCATATTATTTATGGATCATATGTTGAAAACAATAGACTGGCTGGGTGAGATTAAGATATGTGAACACAAAATAAGCAGTCTAGCATATGCCGATGACTTAGTTGTGATGGCAGATTCGATTGAAAGTTTGCAAAGTAATATTTCAGAGCTAGGTCAGAAATGTAAGGGCTATGGTATGAAGATTAGCATCTCCAAAACGAAAGTAATGTCAATGGCAAAGAGATATAAACGGATTGAGTGCCTAATAGGAGGAACAAAGTTAGAACAGGTGGACGGTTTCAAGTACTTAGGATGCATATTCTCACAGGATAGCAACATAGTGAAAGAACTGGAAGCGAGGTGTAGCAAAGCTAATGCAGTGAGCGCTCAACTACGATCTACTCTCTTCTTCAAGAAGGAAGTCAGTACCAATACTAAGTTATCTGTGCACCGTTCAATCTTTCGACCAACTTTGTCGTATGGGAGCGAAAGCTGGGTGGATTCAGGTTACCTTATCAACAAGGTTGAGGTTACGGATATGAAAGTAGCTACGATGATTGCAGGTACTAGTAGATGGGAACAATGGCAGGAGGGTGTCCACAATGAGGAAATCAAAGAAAAACTGGGAATGAACTCTATAGATGTAGCAGTCAGGGCGAACAGGCTTAGATGGTGGGGTTATATTACACGCATGGGAGAAGCAAGGTTACCCAAGAGACTCATGGGTTCAGCAGTAGAGGGTAGGAGGAGTCTGGGCAGACCAAGGAGAAGGTACCTAGATTTGGTTAAGAATGATTTTGAAGTAATAGGCTTAACATCAGAAGAGGCACCAATGTTAGCACTGAATAGGGAATCATGGAGGAATTTTATAAGGGGGACTATGCTCCAGACTGAACGCTGAAAGGCATAATCAGTCTTAAATGATGATGATGATGAATAGAAATTCTTCTATGGAATAGAAGGAGCTGATAAGGAGAAACTCTTTCAGTTTGTTTTCGGATTTTACTTTCTTGTCTATCGGATATTTTATATAATTGGGAAAGTGATCAAAATTTTTTGTTGCAGCCGTGTGCACCTCTTTTTTGTGCGAAAGACAGCCTTAAAGTGATGTAGTGAAGGTCATTTTTCCTTCTGGAATTGTGATTATGTACATCACTGTTCCTTTTAAACTATAGTGAAATATTTCCCACAAACTTCATGAGGAAATAATGTTCTTAAAAGTATCACTGACTTTTTTAAACAGATGTCTACAAGATGATCGTGGGTGAGCACAACATATTATTCCTTACAGCACGGTATTGATAAATGAAGACTTCCTTCCTTAAAAATGAATTACCATTGAATTTTACCCCATACGATATTACTGAATAAAAATACCCAAAATATGTCAATTTCACTCACTGATTCGTCTCTCCGCACCATTTTCAATGGTTCCAAGTGTAAATGTGGCTAAACTAAGTTGTTTTAGGAGTTCCAAAATGTGATTTTTTATAGTTCAAATTTTCATCAATCTGGGCACTTAAGAATTTTGAAGTTTCCATTCTGTTTAGTACTTCCTCACCATGTGCTACACTTGTCGGAGGTGTGGTGCGCCTAGATGCGCAGACCTGAACACCTTGTCTCTTTTTGAAAGAGAGGGAGAGACCACTCGCAGGAAAATAGTGAAGGAACTTTTAAGAACATTGTTTTCCATTTGTTCTGTTTCTGTATGCATGATTGAATTGATTACAATATTAGCGTCATCTGCAAAAAGAACTAATTTTCAAACTTAATGCCAGATTAATACTGTGTGCCGGACTGAGACTCGAACTCGGGACCTTTGCCTTTCGCGAGCAAGTGCACTACTTTTTTTTTTTTTTATCGTGGCTGATCGTTGTATTTGGTTGTTGCGGACGTCACATGACATCCGTTGAAGTTCGTTGTTGATCCTTTCACTCAGTTTTATTACAGAGGCCAACCAGCTCTCTGACCGAACACGCTGAGCTACAGTGCCGGCTAAATCATTGAGCTACCCAAGCGCGACTCACGACCCGTCCTCACAGCTTCAATTCTGTCAATACCTCGTCTCCTACCTTCCACAGAAGCTCTTCTGCGAACCTTGCAGAACTAGTACTCCTGGAAGAAGGAGACTGCGGAGACACGGCTTAGCCACAGCCTGGAGTTATGTTTCCAAAACACTTGCCCTAGACAACGAAGCCAGCCAAAACTTTTAATATTTCAACTCTGAGTCGGAGGGTACGTAGTTTAGGGCCACCACACCAAGCATTATTTGAAAACCCACAAACTATATCGCTTTTGTACATAATATATTGAGGTTATAAACAGTACCATTTTTTAATTTTGTTATTATTCTTTTCACATTTTGTGTGTGTGTGTGTGTGTGTGTGTGTGTGTGTCGTCTTCTCAAATATGCTGTACTGTGGTTCTTCGTCGGCCTGGCTCAACTACCAGACGTTTAAAATCACTTGCACAGTGCTGTCTCGCTCTATTTGTGATCTGAAAATAATGGGGTGTTAACTTGTCGAAATATCGGCGGCTGTCCAATGTGTCACCGGGCTTCATTCCTGCCGGCCGCGGTGGTCTAGCGGTTCTAGGCGCTCAGTCCGGAACCGCGCGACTGCTACGGTCGCAGGTTCGAATCCTGCCTCGGGCATGGATGTGTGTGATGTCCTTAGGTTAGTTAGGTTTAAGTAGTTCTAAGTTCTAGGGGACTGATGACCACAGATGTTAAGTCCCATAGTGCTCAGAGCCATTTTTTTGCTTCATTCCGGCAAGTTGTATGAACATTTCACGCGCAGAGAGAAACTCATGTTTCGCAGCTTTATTCCTTGTTACACACTCGTGGCTAGTCAGAGCCATTCGAGGGCCGGCGACCAGTAGGGACAGGGTCGTATAAGGGCCGCATGGTGTGCCTGGCTGTGTGGGCAGAGCGCTGCTGTTTTACGAGGCTCGGCGACACAGTGGCGGCTGTTGCCAGGCGACGGCTCGGCAGGAGGGTGGGGCAGCCGCAGACCTAGTGGCGGATTCGGGGCCCGCGCTGGCTTTCTCCACAGCGACGCACGGCTTCTGCTCGCGGTCAAGGTCACCGCGAGGACGCGCCGCGCTGCACCCGACACTCACTCTTACGTCCCTGCTAGGGATGGGACAAACCGGCCGGTTAAAACCCAAATCAGCATTTTAGTTCCGAATAACCAGTATTTTTCGGTATTTATTCGGTCTCGGGGTAATTCCAAGAATGATTGCCAATCGAAGTCGCGGGGTCCAAACGATACATATCGAACGGGCGATCGTAAATCGATCATGCGACTCTGGCGGGCGTTATGTGTATGTTTACGTTGTTCGCTACAGCAACGACAAAAGAAGAGAGTTACAAAAAATACTTGTAATTGCAATGGAGACGACTTACCTTACTCGTCGTCATTGTTGTCGTCATGTGGAAGTCCATTACGGTGGTGTGGATGGATAATTTGGAAGAGACGAACCATGTCTTCTTCCTGATACTCGTTCGTTTTTCGCACTGTCCGCAATGAAATTGTAACTGTATTTCAGCGTCGAAACTGTTCTTACGAAGTTTTACGTATTTCACACCACCACAGTCTACACAGTCCCTTCTTTTCTCATCCGGTAGTACTCCACATTTGCTACAAAAAGTCGAACAATTTTCTACGATGCATAAGCATGGAATTAGGTTCTTCCATGTGAGAGAATCCACCGAAGAAACGTCAAGAACACCACACATCCCACTCACTAACGACATACATCGTCTGGTTCAAATGGCTCTGAGCACTATGGAACTCAACTGCTGAGGTCATTAGTCCCCTAGAACTTAGAACTAGTTAAACCTAACTAACCTAAGGACATCACAAACATCCATGCCCGAGGCAGGATTCGAACCTGCGACCGTAGCGGTCTTGCGGTTCCAGACTGCAGCGCCTTTAACCGCACGGCCACTTCGGCCGGCCATACATCGTCTGGGTTCCCCTAGCAACTCACAAATAATTCGCGGAGGTATGTAATTTAGAGCAAGTAAGGGAACAACGGAAAACATAAAAATGACGATCAGAACGCCCGCCGCCGGGGTCGCATGATCGAATTCGATCGCACGTTCGATATGCATCGTTTAGCCCCACGACCTTCGATAGGCAATCATTCTTGGAATTACCGGTCCCGGTTACAGCAGGTGTTTCTTTTTTAGTAATAACCGAGTAAAAAAACCGAAATATCACTTAGCTATAGAAGCAGTGTTAAAATTTTTCGTTTTTAAGCAAACCTTTTCCTTCAGGAGTAATTTTTATTCGTAAAATTTGCATTGGTTTGAAATTATTATAGAAAATGGGAAAAACGACCAATGCTATTTTAATAACAATGCCGACAGAAACGAGCAACAAACATATAGCTGAGATAATAGTGTTCCTGCTGCAGGTGTGTCGTGGTTCAAGGGCTTCGCGTGTACCTGCAGTCTAAAAGACATGTCTTTACCTGGCCTAACGGTAGTTTCTCGCTTTCTTCGCCGGACATCCGTTGTATTGCGGAATGGCACCAAACCAAGTTCAAAATGGTTCAAATGGCTCTGAGCACTATGCGACTCAACTACTGTGGTCATCAGTCCTCTAGAACTTAGAACTACTTAAACCTAACTAACCTAAGGACATCACACACATCCAGGCCCGAGGCAGGATTCGAACCTGCGACAGTAGCGTTCACGCGGTTCCAGACTGTAGCGCCTAGAACCGCTCGGCCACATCGGCCGGCACCAACCCAAGTCTCGAAATATTTTTGCAAGGGAGATAGCAAGGAAGTACAACCCATGATTTGCTGTCTGCTATTTATATATTATGGTAACTAATAAATTAGAAACTTAACAACAATTTATTCATAGTATACAATAAAAATAGGAAGTAGCTCATCTGCTGCCTGTGTCTACGCAGTATACCTTTATCTGCTTGTACCTGTCGAAAACGGACAAACTGAACGAAAAAGAAATTTCTGCAGCCTCAATTTTCACCTTTTAGCACTCACTATTCGTAATGCGCGAATAATGTTTTGATCCTCGAATACAAGATTATTTTTGAGCAGAGTTTCAAAAAATTAGAATCTCTGCCAGATTACCGGGTATTATTCGTTATATTGGACACTTATCACGTTTCGAGAAAAAGTCAAATTTTCTTTTATTTGCCTATTTAATTAACTATTTTGATTCTATGCATCTTGAAACAGAGAGAGTCGAATCTTTTCAATCGTTGTTCAATTTCTGCATTTAATATAAACAATAATACGAAAAACCCCAAAACCGATTATTTCAAAAGTCGCTTATTTTGAACGGTTTTGGTTCAAATGGCTCTGAACACTATGGGACTTAACATCTGAGGTCATCAGTCCCCTAGAACTTGGAACTACTTAATCCTAACTAACCTAAGGACATCACACACATCCATGCCCGAGGCAGGATTCGAACCTGCGATCGTAGCGGTCGCGCAGTTCCTGACTGTAGCGCCTAGAACCGTTCGGCCACACCGCCCGGCTGAGCGGTTTTAACAGTCAGGTTAAACTGGCGTGCAAAAAAACGATATAAACCAAAACCTGTTGTTTCAGCGGTAAGTGCTATTCCTAACCTTTACTGCGAGAACTGTATGGTGACTGACCTTTTTCTGACACGCCGAGCTACTGTTGTAAAATATCTACATCTAAATGAATACTTTTCAGCGGAGGGCTCAACTATTTCTCGATCGTTCCATTCTGGAATAGTAGGTCGGAAAAATGAACAACTAACTCTTACCGTGCGACCTCTCATTTCATTACAATAGCCATTTTGTCCTATGCAATCGGAGGAGAAAGTTATAATTGAAATTTCGTGAAAATTACAAAACAACCTGCCCTCCTTCGAACGTTTTCTATGTCCTCCGTCAAGCCTATCACATAAAGCGCAACAGTACTTAGGAAGAGACCCAACAAGCGTAGTGTAGGCTGTCTCTGCCAATAAAAAGCAGTCTTTGCTTCGCCTTCCCCACAAAATTTTCTGTGTGGTGTTTCCAATTTAAATAGTTATATACCTGTAGTACCTAGGTATTTAGGTGAATCAACAATCTTTAAATTAGTTCTATTTACCGTGGTCGTTCCGCTTCAGTTCGCTACATACACTTGCTCCTAGTTATTATATGGAAATAATTTCTTCTACCGATTTTCAGTAATTTTGTAATCATAAAATAAAGGGGCTTTCTGTCTATGTATTCGAACAATTTACATTTCTACAAAAGTGACCTTTAAACGCGCTTTCCTATTCCAGCACAAAATTTAACCACATGGAAGTTCCTAGAACAGGGAACTGTTCATTTTTTCTGCAGAACCGATAGTTGACGTGTAGCGAGCGAGCGAGAGAAAATGAAAATCTGGCACGTGGCATTTGAAGGCGTTGTGGGTTGCATAAAACACTTAGGTAGGGGCAGCTGAATCACCGTTTAAATTTTGAAAAGTAATAGTCCTATAAGACTACATTACTTTCACGTCTGAAGACGTCCCTCCGTTCAGACTAACATGCTGTACTGTGTTTGCTAGAAACTCGTCAGTGTAGTCACATAGTTGGTCTCATATTCCATACGCTCGTGCGGAACTGTATCGAATGTCTTTCGGAAGTGAAGGAAAATAATACCTACCTGGGCGCCTGCATCTACTGCTTACCATGTCTCGTGGACGAACAGTGCGAGCTGAATTTCACATGGTCGTTGTTATCGGAATTCATGTTGGTTCCTAAAAAAGGAGATTTTCGGCCCCCAGAAGTGTCATAATCGAGGAGCAAACAACATGTTCCAAAATTATACAGCAGACCGAAGTCGGCGTCAGACATGCAGGCCTATAGTTTTGTGCGTCTGTTCGACGTACTCCTTCTTGAAAACGGGAATGACCCGCGATTTCTTTTCCTAACATCTGGAACACTTCGCCAGTCAAAGAGATCTACGGTACACTGCTCATAGAAGGGGGCAAGTTCTTTCGCGTACTGTGTGCAGAAACGAGTTGGTATCCTGTCAGTTCCAGAGGCCTTTCCTCTGTTGGGCTAGCCGGCAGTGTGGCTAAGCGGTTCTAGGCGCTTAAGTCTGGAACCGCGCTGCTGCTACGGTCGCAAGTTCGAATCCTGCCTCGAACAAGGATATGTGTGATGTCCCTAGGTTAGTTAGGTTTAAGTAGTTCTAAGTCTGGGGGACGGATGACCTCAGATGTTAAGTCCCATAGTGCTCAGAGCCATTTAAACCATTTGAATCTGTTGGGCCATTTCAGTTGCTTTTCTATCGCTTGGTCACCTATTTCGGTATCTGTCGTTTTGTCTTTTCGGTTCTAGGCGGTTCTAGGCGCTTCAGTCTGGAACCGCGCGACCGCTGCGGTCGCAGGTTCGAATCCTGCCTCGGGCATGGATGTGTGTCATGTCCTTAGGTTAGTTAGGTGTAAGTAGTTCTGTTCCAGGGGACTGATGACCTCAGATTTTAAGTCCCATAGTGCTCAGAGCCATTTGAACCTTTTTTTTTGTCGTTTGTGCGACGATTAAAAGTAGTAACTACAGTGTCATCTTCCTCTGAGATGAACAGTTTGGTTGGTCATCGGTCGTATCGGATTACAGAAGGACGGGGAAGGAAGTCGGTCGTGTCCTTTGAAAGGAACCATTCCGGCATTTGCCTCAAGCGATTTAGGAAAATCACGGATGGCCTGGGCTTTGAACCGTCGTCTTCCCGAATGCGAGTCCAGTGTGATCACCATTGCGGCATCTAGCTCGGTGAAGAGGTTGATAAACGAGAGGAATTCACGGCGGACAACATGAAACTAGTCAGAAGACTTATGAAAAAGAAAAAAAAGCATCGTTTTCAGAAACGAACTTGTTCCTTTAAGCTTAAACTTAGGCAGGTCTTGTCATGGAGGAAGCCTCGTCAGGGAGGTCCACCGCGTGAGCGTCTAGGGAAGTGATTCCAGTGGTAGTTTCCCGTTGCCTTCCAATGGTGATGATGAAATGATAATGAGGACAACACAACACCCAGTTCCTGAGCTGAGAAAATCTCTGACCCAGCCGGGAATCGAAACCGGGTCCATTGGCGTGACAGACCGCCGCGCTGACCTCTCAGCTATCCGGGCGGACCCTTTAAGCTTAACTGAGAATAAAAAAAATACTAACTCAAAGACTTGGGGGAACTTTTAGAGAGTTTTTTTCTCGGGGACGAGTGCTGCTGCAGCAGGTGTAGCGCTGTGTGTTGGGGTAGTGTCAGGGAGGAGTGGAGTGCAGTCGGTTGGCGGCGCGGTGCGGCTTCCGGAAGCCGTACTCTGCAACACGGCCACGGTCTCTAATCCGCCGCAGCGTCGCGTGGGATGAGCTGGGGAGAAAGCCGCTTTCATTGCGGCTGCCTGGCCCGACCCAGCCTGGCGTCTCCTCTCACTCGCCGCGGGCCCATCTGCCCGACCCCTGACTGTGAGTGCCCGCCGCTGCCTGCTCAGCGCTCCAGTAAGCTTTGCCAGCAGCTCTGCAAAATACCACCAACTACAAGGCGGGTAAAAAGAGTCCCAGCCACCTTCAGATTCACAAATACCTGCACTGCTTCCCGCAAACCCGCGCCAGTGTGAAAACAACATTCTGACATTTAACCCTTTCGCGAGCCGTGAGAAACAAGCTTCCCACTACAAGGAACTCGCTCCTAGTCCCGTGGGATTCACAGTTCCCACCTCTGTACGGTGCTACCACCTAGTGAACAGTAGAGGGAACTACTTCCAATCGGAAGTTCCCGCCGTTTTTGCTGTACCATCGCGCAGAGGCATTGTATAGCTGAGTGTTGCTCTGAAGAGGAGCCTTTCAGTGCTGTTTGCGTGACATTTTGTGATTTTTTTCCTCAGAGCTATAGTATAAGGTAAATACTTTTGATTTACCCAAATTTATGAAGGATAACGTAAAATTGGAACGAGGAGAATTCCAGTTTGAAACAAAAGGAGCCGTTTCTGCAGTGAAATGGGTGGATAATCGTCCAGTCACTTTCCTGTCCTCAATTCATGACCCATGAGAAACAGTCACAGTGAAAAGGAAAAACAAGGATGGTACTAGTACAGAGATTTCTTGTCCTGAAGTTGTGGCAGAATACAACAAAATGATGGGTGGTGTCGATAAGTGTGATCAATTACGAGAAAGGTATGCTATTGGCAGACGTTCTGTAAAATGGTGGCACAGAATATTTTATTTCCTGGTGGACGTTGCTGCAGTGAACTGTTTTATCCTGTGGAAAATAAGTAAAAGAGAAAGTGGATAGCATGATCAGCTCACATACAGGATCCATCTAGCCAGACAATTGATCGCTGGCTTCTCATCCCAAAAAAGGCGTGGACAAAAACCTGTCTTTCTGGAAAAAAGGGGTAAAGTACCTGAAGATTTTCGTCATGTGGCTGTAGGGGAGCATCAACCCATTTTAGGAGAAACCTACTGGACGTGCCGTCATTTTAGTACTAAAGCTGCGGAAAAGAGCACTCGCTGTGTTTGTACATATTGTCAAATACCACTTTGCATAGACCCATGTTTCAGAAAGTTTCATGGCAAGTAATTGTCAACAATCATTGTAACAAGAGAAGTAAATTTATCAAATAAATATGACATATATTGAAAAAGTTGGTTTTGTCATTTAACGCCAAGGAAGGGCAGTGGGAAGAATACTTTCCATGTTGTTGTGTGACCTCACTTTCACAGTTGGAGCAAATTTGATATTCTGTATGATAAATATACCTATCTGTTAACTACTATATGCTCGCCATTCATTAAAAAAAACTGCTCAATAATTTTGCCCACGAAAGGCTTAATATTTCGTCGCTTATGGTACAGAGTGGTTGTACACTGAAGACCCAAACAAACTGGCACACCTGCCTAATATCGTCTTGGGCTCCCGCAAGCACGCAGTAATGTCGCAACACGACGTGGCATGGAATCGGCTAATGTCTGAAGTAGTGCTGGAGGGAACTGACACCACGAATACTGCAGTGCTGTCCGTAAATCTGTATCAATACGGGGGTGTCGAGATCATTTCTGAACAGCATGTTGCAAGGAATCCCAGATATGCTCAATAATGTTCATGTCTGGGGAGTCTGGTGGCTCGCGGAAGTTTTTAAACTCAGAAGAGTGTTCCTGAAGCCACTCGGTGGCAATTCTGGAAGCGTGGGGTGTCGCCTTGTCCTGCTGGAATTGCCCAAGTCCGTCGGAATGAACAATGGACATGAATGGATGCAGGTCATCAGACAGGATGCTTATGTACGTGTCACCTGTCAGAGTCGTATCTAGACGTATCAGGGGTCCCAAATCACTCCAACTGCACACGCCCCAAACCATTACAGAGCCTCCACCAACTTGAACAGTCCCTTGCTGACGTGCAGGGTTCATGGATTCATGAGGTTGTTCCCACATCCGTACATGTCCAACAATTTGAAACGATACTCGTCCGACCAGGCAACATGTTTCCAGTCATCAACTGTCCAATGCCAGTTTTGACGGGCCCAGGCTTTGTGTCACGGAGTCATCAAGGGCACACGAATGGGCCTTCGGCTCCGAAAGCCCATAACGATGATGTTTCGCTGAATGGTTCGCATGCTGACACTTGACGCAATTTTCGGGAGGGTTGCACTTCTCTCACACTGATCGATTCTCTTCAGCCGCCGTTGGTTCCCTTCTTACAGGATCTTTTTCGGACGCAGCGATGTTGGAGACTTTCGTCCATTCATGTCCGTTGTGCATTCAGATGGACTTGGGCAATTCCAGCAGGACAATGCGACACTCCACACATCGAGAATTGATACAGCGTGGCTCCAGGAACACTCTTTTGAATTTAAACACACTTGCTGATCACCAGACACTCCAGACGTGAACATTATTGAGTATATCTGGGATGCCTTGCAACGTGCTGTTCAGAAGAGATCTCCACCCGCTCGTACTCTAACGTATTTATGGACAGCCCTGCAGGATCCATAGTGTCAGTTCCTTCCAGCACTAATTCAGACATTAGTCGAGTCCATGCCACGTCGTGTTGCGGCACTTCTGCCTGCTCGCGGGGACCCAACACGATATTAGGTAGGTGTACCAGTTTCTTTGGCCCTTCAGTGTAAAAGGCCATATCGTAGTTCTGACAATGAGTCGAAAACAGCAATTACGACAGTTAATGGATACGTGAAAGTGAGTGGCTTATCAATACACTTAGAAGATAAACAACGAAAATAAAGAGATAATCTATAAACTACTGATAAGAAGTATCACATACCTAATCAGCAAAATAAGAAGTCGGTAGGCGAAACACGTTATGTCAATAAACAAAATAAAGACAATTTCCATGAAACAAATAAAGTTATTGCTATCTACAAAACGACACACGTATTCTTCTTCTGTCCAACGCATTAACTGCATTGTGAAATAATATCCGAATACTCTCTCCCCTACCCTTTTAAGCTACGACGCCGATCATGTCAAGATAGGCTGTCAAGCAAGTTATTAGCTGCCGGAAACTGGCACCGCAGGGATATTCGCAGCTGTAGAATGTCAGTACGATGTTCACGGTGTTTATGTGGACCTCCTTGAGACATTCGGTCGTTACAGAAGGCACAGCAAAGCTGTGCACCACGTCATTATTATTAGTAATCAAATGCAGTTCTTCATGACTGATGTCCTTCTCCACCACTGACGGTATCCTCCGGTATGACAACCGTTCAGAATCCTGACACAGTGATATGAGAAACATCATGAACAATTTCTATTGCATGTTTCCCCAAAACCATCTGGAAATTAACTTTCTCGAAAACATCTCGTTTATTTTGAAGTGGCACCTCAAGATGATCTCAGTTAAACCACTACCATGTAACGCATAGTAATCGCGTGGCCAACCTGAGACCTTGAAGCCACCTGTCACCCATCTCTCTCTCTCTCTCTCTCTCTCTCTCTCTGTCTCTCTTTCTCTCCCTCTCCCCCACGCTACGCTGGAACGCAGCTGTTTTCGCGTGCCGTAGGTGGGCCCATACATCCCGACACGGGTCATAAACAACTATCTGGTTCATTCACTGGCCCCTTGTTCTGGCTCGGCAAGCGCTTCCGATCTCTTGCTATAATCACTTACACACTTATTTCGAAAAGTTGACGACTCTTCGAGATCCACGAAATACGAAACACGGCAATAACCGGCGCTATAGAAGGCGTCATGACAATATTACAGCAGCGTTACTGGTGGTATTTAGTATATAGGAGAACCGGTCACGCCCGGCACCTACATTCCATTCTTCCATTGGTGGCGTACATAAGGTCAAAAGAGATGCGATGCTCTCGTAAATACATATACGATTCAAGAAGAATCCCCATTATGTGACTCAGTAACGCCTCCCATTTCTGATCAAGCGCCCTCTGGTGGTCAACTATAATCCGTGGTGACAGTACGTATTATGGCTCCAGAATGAATATTCATTGAGAAGCAGAGTACGTACTGGTCTGCAACTTCGTAGCAGATTAAAAGTGTCTCTTTAGTAGATCTGTTGTATCTTCTAAGCGTTCTGCCAGTAAAACGTAGCCTTTGGTTCTGCTTCCCCACAACATTCTTTATGTGATGTCACAATTTAAGCTGTTCGTTATAATTGCATTTAGTTGAATTAACAACCTTTAAATTTGTGTGATTTATGTGAAACCGAAACTTAAAATTTTTTTTAGAACTCTTTGGAGAACCTCAAACTTTTTACTTTTTAGTGTCAGTCGCCACTTTTCGCCCCCGTGCAAATATCTTTTCTACACCACTTTGCAATTCACTTCGACTTTCTGACAACTCTACTAGGCAGCAAACGACAGCAACATTTGCAAACAATCTAAGAGGGCTGCTCAGATTGTCTTTTGAATCGTTTATATAGTTTAAGAAAAGCAAACGTCGCATTACACTTCCTTATAAAACCCCAGATGCAGCTTCCGTATCACTAGATGATTTCCAGTCAGTTACGGCAAACCGGGTGATCAAAAAGTCAGTATAAATTTGAAAACTTAATAAACCACGGAATAATTTAGATAGAGAGGTAAAAATTGACACACATGCTTGGAATGACATGGGGTTTTATTAGAACAAAAAATACCACCCCATGTTGCTAGACGCGTGAAAGATCTCTTGCGCGCATCGTTTAGTGGTGATCGTGTGCTCAGCCGCCACTTTCGTCATGCTTGGCCTCCCAGGTCCCTAGACCTCAGTCCGTGCGATTATTGGCTTTGGTGTTACCTGAAGTCGCAAGTGTATCGTGATCGACCGACATCTCTAGGGACGCTAAAAGACAACATCCGACGCCGATGCCTCACCGTAACTCCGGACATGGTTAACAGTGCTGTTCACAACATTATTCCTCGACTACAGCTATTGTTGAGGAATGATGGTGGACATATTGAGCATTTCCTGTAAAGAACATCATCTTTGCTTTGCTGTTCTGATCAGATGAAGCGCCATCTGTCGGACAGTTTTTGAACTTTTGTCTTTTTTTTTTTGTTCTAATAAAACCCCACGTCATACAAGCATGAGTGTCAATTTGTACCTCTCTACCTACATTATTCCGTGATTTATTCAGTTTTCAAATTTATACTGACTTCTTGATCACCGGGTATATAGTTAAGGCTCACCGGTCATTTGACCATCTTCTTCTTCTTCTTCTGTGCGGATGCACAAACAGTGCCCGAACTCTTACGGGAATCGGCGATAAAGCTGCGAGTAATGAGTATAATGGGCAGGGGCACTATGAACATAGTGAGGGACAGTAAGTTACGAATGTGGGTGTCACGGGAGGCGTGGCAGAGGGAAGTCCCTGCAGTCGCACTATCCTCTGTGTCCTCGGTGGTTCAGATGGATAGAGCGTCTGCCATATAAGCAGCAGATCCCGGGTTCGAGTCCCGGTCGGGGCACACATTTTCAACTGTCCCCGTTGACTTACATCAACGCCTGTATGCAGGTATGGGTATTCATTTCATTGTGACCTTTCTGACGGAAAACCAGGAATCCAGTAGCACAATTGAGACGATATTCCAGGAACACGCAATATGATAAGAAGCCGCTTGTGAGGAATCGTGCCTTAAGGAAATCTGGAAATATGAACTCAGTTTGAGATTCTCTGTAAGGAGCCTGTTGTGTTTCACAAGAACGATATTGTCTGAATCCTTGCTGGTTTTGCGTCAATTGCCGAATTGCAACGTCGTCTTGCAGCAATGTTTAAACGAGTTTCCTATTCGTCTGCTTTAGGAGAAGATTCGCCTGAAGATAATTGGAACGAAGTGATCTCTCAGATTTTCTCGGCGCGATTGATTAATAGCGTGATTCTGGGTGTTCAGCCGATTTGTTGTTTCCATTTTCCGCACAATACGAGCATTTCGCCGACCGACCCAGCTGTCTTCTTCAGGTGCTACGAATTTTGCTGTTTTATATACATACTCCAACCAGACTGTCAGCTATTGTTTGTCTCAAGCCGATATTTATAGCCGAGTTCGATTACCGACGCGGCAGGCCGCGGTGGCCGCGCGGTTCCAGGCGCTTCAGTCCGGAACAGCGTTGCTGCTACGGTCGCAGGTTCGAATCCTGCCTCGGGCATGGATGTGTGTGATGTCCTTAGATTAGTCAGGTTTAAGTAGTTCTAAGTCTAGGGGGCTGATGACTTCAGATGTTAAGTCCGATAGTTTTTAGAGCCATTTAAACCATTTTGATTCTCGAGGCCTACTACACTCTTTGATGCCGTTTTGTTTTTCAATGCCCTCAGTGATATTCCGTGAAATGAAAGTTCGCTCAGCGTTTTCCAGCTGCGGTGGATGCGCCAACCGAAGAGATTTTAATAAATTACGTCCGGACCCCAAGCATTACATAAATTGAAACCGTCGTCCCTGTTTATCCAAACGTTTCCTGACCTCTTTGTATGGGCAGACTTCTTAATTACGCCATTCTAAAAACTTGGCATTTGTGCAACGATACTCATCTCACCGTTTTTCATCTCACGATTATATTAGAGACAGTGCTCGGCGACAGCTGATTTGCATTTTTTTTCTTTCTTTTTTTTTTCAGAATATGTCGCTGATGTTCCTTTCATTGCCCCACGTAAGACATTCCACATTTGCATGGAATGTGATACACACCCGACATTCGGAGGCGAAGATCGTCTTTAACATTGCAGAGAATGGCTGAAATGGCTCTGAGCACTTTGGGACTTAACTTCTGAGGTCATCAGTCCCCTACAACTTAGAACTACTTAAGCCTAACTAACCTAAGGACATCACACACATCCATGCCCGAGTCAGGATTCGAACCAGCGAACGTAGCGGTCGCGCGGTTCCAGACTGTAGCGCCTAGAACCGCTCGGCCACACCGGCTGGCCTTACAGAGAATGAATTTTATCTTTGTTGAAGGGAGCAAAATAGACGGGATGCCATGTTTCGGTTTGGAGTCTGAAGATCTTTCCTGATATTGGATCAGAATAAGGTGGATAAGTCTTAACCTCTTTCTCAGGCGTTCTTGATTTTCACTGCGTCGCCCGTCAATTTGATAATCTCAGTACCCATTCCTTTAGGATACTACTCGTGGGCCTTTTAATTTTACAGAGAAACTATCCTTGTCTGAAAGTGTTACAGGATGGACCAGGGTCTTTAGCACAGATTTTCTTTGTGACGGGTGGGAATAGAGATCGGTGTGCGGAGCGTTTCTCGCACAGGGTGAAAATTATTTAAACCGACAAACTCTGGGAGGTTACCCGGGAAACCAAAACAAACATTTTCTCTACTGTCATAATTACCTGCGAACATTTTTTTTTAATCTGGTAAAGGGCGTAATCGCTTTCGGCACTCGTGAAATTGCGCGTAACATCGAGACGAATCAGACGAATGCAGAAAACCTTCCTCCATTTGACATACAGCTGGAACCAGATAATTATCCAATCAGAGCACAGTTCTCACAGCAGTACCTGCAAAAGTGTCAAATAAATCCTACAATTCCGTCCTCTGTGCTGTCTACAGGTGAAGCAACGGTCGTACTTGATGGGGTCTTCAGCACCTACATCGCATGTTTTGAGCGAGGCTATTCTACGTGCGACATTTATTTGCGCTCATCAAGTACTGTTCTGCGTGAATATGTGCACAGTTGTTGTCGGGGACTGTTTAATCGGGCCATATCACCTACTTAGGCCAACAAATGACACGCATTACACTTCCTCTCCTGTGCACTGCCAGAGATGCTGGATGACATGCCACTCGCTACAAGACAGCGAATGTGGTTCCAGCATGACGGGGCGTCCTGTACGTCGATTCTTGAGCCGACAGTTTCCTGATAAGTGGACTGGCAGAGCAGGACTTATACTACGGTCTTCTCGATCCCCTGATTTGATCTTTCTGGACTATTTTTGTGAGGAGAGACGTGCAACCTTGTTTACAAATCTACTTTTGAATCAGAAGAGGATCTGGTTGCCCGGATAATAGCAGCAGCAGTAGTAGGAATTAAGGACACTTCTGCAGCCACTGACCGTGTTAGGCGGAACATGATCTATCGGTGTAACCTCAGTTTAAAAGTCAAAAGTCAGTGTAATTTACGTAATTGTGTTGTGTTAATGTTGTTGTCTCTTGGTAACAAAGAATTAAAACTGGCCTGCCTTACTTTTTGTCCTCACAGGAAAACAAATTAGTGTGTTTTCCTTATCCCATGCAAGTTCCCCGAGTTTTATTTATTTCTAATTTCTGCTATCAGTCGCTTTTTATTTTATGTTTAGTCTAACACAATACAATACAACGCGTTTCGAACATGTTCTGTTCATCTTCAGGCGTTTATACATACATATAGAGAAATGTTACTTAAAAAGAAACAGTCTTAGATTTATCTAGAACTCTTGGTCCATCGTTTGTTACTGTAGCAGCTGGTGTGGCATTTGTGGGGAGGGGGGGGGGAATAGGGGGGGCAGTGTATGGCTAGAAATCGAAATCAGTGATGTCTTCTGCTGGTTTTCTTCCTTGTGGTTGACTATCTATGATATCATAACCTGTATAACACAATCTCGAAACTTTACACAAAATAGGAAGGCCATATAGTCGTGATGACACTGCTGCTCTTGTTTTAAGACCTTTAATGATGCTACGTAGCAAGCCTGATTCATTGAGAAGAGTCATCACCTTCTTCTCGATTTTATTCGTAGGATCGACAACTGTCTTTCTGTACGCAAGTGATTCAAAAGATCGAAAATCATTTTACTGTAGTCAAAACGTGACATTAGGACCGTAGCGTTGCCCTTGTCGGATGGCAGAACTACAGTTCCTTTGTCCTCCGCACATTTCTCCATGCTACATGTTCTCCCTTGGATATGTTGAAAGGTCTCTGTTGGATTCCTTTCATGTTAATTTCTTAAATCTGTTGTTATTTACGGCATAAATTCCTCTTCTAAATTTACTGTGGCGTTTCTGACTATCTGGGAGGAGACTGAGCAGTGAAACGTGTTACTTTTACACATAAACAAGAACGATCTGTCACACTACTACACTTTAATATACAGTTTATATGTAATTCATGTCGCGCAGTCTCATACGGAACCTACATCCGCTATCTTTTATATACTGTATATGATAAGATACTGTCATCCCCCTTCCCTTCTGTGTGAAAGAATGAATGAGCAAATGTATTTCTAGTTGCATGCTGGATGGTAGCAGACAAGCCTGTCTGCTAGAGAACAGTAGGACCAACGTCGGAACAGGTAGCTACGCTTTCTAAAAGCAGAGAGGTTTCTATTCTTAGTATGGTCCTGTCCGTCCCTTGTCATGTTGGTATAGGAAGCTGCCTCTCCGGCCACTTCCGTTTGTATTTGTGAGCCACCCTCAGGAAGGGACCACGTCAGTCTGTCCGCGGCGAGCGTCTGAAGTGGTAAGATCTCCGGCTAAGCGCGTGTCTGCTAAGTCCGTAGGACAATGGATTTCTTAAGTTCAGCCTAACTGAAAATTTAATCACCTTTATTTCAGGTTTAGCTCTAAAATATCTAATGTTATCTTAAATTGCAATGCACTGTAATTCGAGTGTGAAGTTCAGAATATATTCCGGTAGTTGCTTTGTCACTACTTTGTGAGTAAAGTGGAACCACGTGTTGATCAGTAACTCTAACTAGCATCATCAATCTTCAGTGCGAATGTGCGTGTGATTATAACGTCTCGTCTTGACAATATTTTTCAATATAGCAACTTTTCTTTATGTTCAACCCACGTGGGGTGTACTTTGTGAGACCAGTACCACGTGCTTATACAATTGTTTGACCCATCAGGTTAATAGTAAGACGATAATAACCAGTTCGAGGTTTCTCTTTTGTAAACTGCTTTTCGATCTAATTTATTTTGATTATCAAAATTATTGTGGAGTTACACTCTTTGTGTAAATCAAGTTGACCACGTGAAGCATGTGGTGTAATCATCAAAGTAGCCCTCAGCTATTCTTTTCGGGAAGATTTCACAGAGAGTTAGTATGAATTTAGTAAACCAGTGTGTGGTAATTACATGACGGACAGGATTGCGCTACGAACGTAACTTCTTTGGGTGAAAATTGAATCGGTTGGTTGTGGTTAATTTCCTCTTGCATATGTTTCAACGTTCTTCGTGTGTTATTTTATGAATGCAGTGTTGTATGCAGTCTCCCAATCTTGGCTCCATATTTGATGTGTTCCGTAAGATTACAATCTCACATTTTCACAATCCTAAATAAGGTACCAGTTTAGTTATGAATCAATTTTAATATGCTGAAATTTCAATGATCAATGTTAAAATAAGTTTCCAAATATAAACTAATTTATTTCTTTTTATTTAAATTCTCTTTATATATATATATATATATATATATATATATATATATATATATATATATTTCACCGGTTGTCGTATGACTATTAAAAGATTATAATTAATGTTAGTCTGGTTGGGAATTTGGTAAGCTAGACTGGATACCTGGTGAAACAGTTGCGCAGTAATGCAAGGTTAACTTCCCCACATAGCTCACAGCTTTTAAACGCTTTTATTGAATATCAGCACCGCCATCAGAACAAAATAAAGCTACAACATTACAATGTTTGATCGTAGCACTAGCGCCTCGGTAAAAGCTCTGTAGGTTTCGTGGCGAACCTCTTCTGCTGCCTTCGGTGGGAGAGAAATTATAAAAAGCTTCACGGAGCTGATGTAACCTGTTAGTGACAGCATTTTTGGGGTGGGCGCAAAATTTAACCTTTTAGCAAGGATCTTCCCTGTCTCCTCGTCCAGATGTTTGTCAGTGAGATTAATAATCTCTTGCGTCCTGAAGGGACATATAATCTCCTATTTTAATGGAAGTTTATTTCTGGGTTACTGTGTGCATAATTTAGCACAAAATATTTTTGTTTCTTTAATTTTCATTTTCATTAAAATTTACATATGGTATCATATTTCATACCTGGGACCTCTTGTTACATAATATTCACAAAAGGGAAAAAGAAAACACATTGTGTTCCTACTTTGTAAATTTAAGCTTCAACTTCAACTAACGTACTTTTCTGATTACATGACGTGAAACTTTAAGAAACAGTTGCGTCCACTTGTCATGCAAAAAGTACCTTGCATTCTGTACAACGAATAAACGTGAGACCCTTACATCCAATGAACCTACATTTGTATCTGCACTTTTGGAGAGAATTTCTCACCTCTGGAACGTGTAAAGCGTCTGGTGACCTAGACTGAACCGATGGCATCGCCTGAGGTACTCTCGGACGTTTGGATTCTTGCTGCCCAGCATCCTCTTCTGAGCTGCTCTCATTTTGTTCAGCAAGCATCTTGTAGTAGATGATATTTTGAGCAATATTACGTTCAAACGCATAATACTGCATTATACCCTGTCTCGTCCAATTAATGTGGATAACATTCTTTCTCTACAGCAGCTATAGCAATGTCCACGAAATGATGTATTATCCTTGATGTCTATTTTGGCTCATCCGCTGCGGAAGCTACAGCCTGGACTGTTAAATCAGCATCGTCTCCATCTTCAGACCATTCTGCATCCGACATATTTGGATCTATCACCTTTAAAAGCTCCAGAATTGCATTTTCAGACAACCCTGAAGGCAATTAAGGTATGAATATAACCTCAATTATGCACTTTGCAAAGGTAAGAAAACACATGCTTTTAAAATTTTTATGATATTTAGACGTAAATAGTTCAGTGTGCACCTATAAAATGATATGACTGACAAACGTAATTGAGTCCCTGCGTATCATGGGTGATACCATCCACAAAACTGTTCGTAAGTAATAGTAATATCATTTTCAAGCTCTAGATTTTTCATTGTGTTAGTTCTAACACGTTTTAAAACAAGTTATAAATACACTCAAAGTAATAACGATTGATAAAACTGTTTATTTTACCTTTGTTGTTCCACATGTCGTTGCAATACAAAATCCGCTGCTACTGAACCCAGCCGCCACCTGCTGGGATCGTTGAGAATGTGAAACAAGTGACAAATGGCAAGCACGTAACCTATAGCATAAGATATCAACGGCTCATTTTGCCAGCGTCAACGTGCGACGAAATAAAAAAATAAAAACGTGCGGTATCATGTATGACACCAAAGGACCCAGGAGGTTAACCACAATACGGCTCCCTGCATCTTGCCTGGGCTTTTTGTGCAAGCGATAAAATTTTGCTGCCTAGTGTGCGGATGTTTTCAACTGCACTGATTCTGCTTGTGATCAAGTCCTACTTTCAACCCATTCCCAAGAATCTGCAGAGAGTTGAGCCGACGTGTAGCAGTGTAATGGAGAAGCTCTTCAGGAGGGACGTCTACACAAGTGTTTGTAAAAAGCGAAACACTCAGAAGCAATGGTCTGCCACATGCGACAATAAGACGACGTGTAGAGCAGCGGAGTGATTTAAATGGTAAAGAGGTGCCGTGCACGTAGGCGCAACAGCGCCCTCTTTGGTGTGACCGGGCAGACCAGTGTTACGCAACGCAAGGTCGATGGAGAGCCATCATACGAAATGGAAACTTGAAACCAAGTGCCATTATGAAACTTCCTGTAAGATTAAAACTGTGTGCCGAACCGAGACTCGAAATCGGGACCTCTGCCTTTCGCGGGCCGGTGCTCTACCATCTGAGCTACCCAAGCACGACTCACGCCCCATCCTCACAGCTTTACTTATGCCAGTACCTCGTCTCCCACCTTCCAAACTTTACAGAAGCTTTCCTGCGAGGAGAGCTTCTGTAAAATTTGGAAGCTCTCCTAATGTGAGGGGAGCTTCTGCAAAGTTTGAAAGGTAGGAGACGAGGTAGTGGCAGCTGTTAGGATGGGGCGTGAGTCGTGCTTGGGTAGCTCAGATGGTAGAGCACTTGCTCGCGAAAGGCAAAGGTCCAGAGTTCGAGTCTCGGTCCGGCACACAGTTTTAATCTGCCAGGAAGATTGGCTCTGAGCACTATGGGACTTAACATCTATGGTCATCAGTCCCCTAGAACTTAGAACTACTTAAACCTAACTAACCTAAGGACAGCACACAACACCCAGCCATCACGAGGCAGAGAAAATCCCTGACCCCGCCGGGAATCGAATCCGGGAACCCGGGCGTGGGAAGCGAGAACGCTACCGCACGACCACGAGATGCGGGCAATCTGCCAGGAAGTTTCATATCAGCGCACACTCCGCTGCAGAGTGAAAATCTCATTCAAGTGCCATTATGTCTCGCCGTCATCTCCTGGTGGAGTATAAGCATGTGAGTGCTTTGAAACGGGACATAATGATTAGTCTCCAGGAGGCGGGTCTGTCGTTCCGTGGCTCTGCTTCAACAGTGAAGGGTTATGTGGAACCAGTGAAGAGGGCCGCACACAGCTCCAACAAGGTACTAGACGACGCAATGTAACCGCAGCGCGAGACGACCGCCATCTTGTCTGCTTGGCCGTAACGGACAGATCAACTTCATTCACAGTGTTGGCGTCATGTTGGAGCACTGCGACGGGTATAGACTTGGATGCGTCAACGGTTCGACGCCGTCTTCTTCGACCAATGCCGCAGACTGCAATTGGCACTTGAACACCGATACTGGGGCGCTGAGTGGCAAAATGAAGTGTTTTCGCACGAGTCCCGCATCAGTTTGTCCTCCAGTGACGGTCGCATACGCCTTCGACGCCGCCGTGGTGAACGCAGTCGAGTAGACTGTATTGTTGAATGGTACCGCGGACTGAGCCGTGGTAAAAATTGCTGTTTTGAAGAGCGCGCCGCAGCGCGTAGTGTGAAGCAGTTCAAATGGCTCTGAGCTCTATGGGACTCAACTGCTGTGGTCATAAGTCCCCTAGAACTTAGAACTACTTAAACCTAACTAACCTAAGGACAGCACACAACACCCAGCCATCACGAGGCAGAGAAAATCCCTGACCCCGCCGGGAATCGAACCCGGGAACCCGGGCGTGGGAAGCGAGAACGCTACCGCACGACCACGAGATGCGGGCTGTGAAGCAGTCGCCCACTGTTTCTGGAGGTGGCGCCACTGTGGCAATCGCAGCTTTGGTGTCTTCCTCTGCTGGGAAAGGGGAAAGGTTACCTGTTCACGTGCATTTAAGGGGCGCTATGAGCTCGCGAGTCGCTCAGGTGGTCAGCCGGGTCAGTGTGAGGAAGTCAGTGTCTGTCTGTCGTCCGGAGTGCTAGTATATGTTATGCCGCCAGTCTGCTCGAGTTTGTTCAGGCAATGGTCATTGGCGGTTGGATCGATCGGTTGGTCGGTCGCGCACTGAGAGACAAGATGACTTGTCCGTCTTGAGCGTCGGCGCATGTGAGGTCACCACGTCAGTCCGGTGGGCCGCGGCGTATAGCGAGGGGTAGTGGCTTCGCGGCCGACACGAGAGCAACAGGAGTCACCCACGACATCGGTCTGGCCGGGGCGAGCTGCGACGCCGTGAGACGGGAGATCGGCGCGCCTTCGTGCGTCCGTTGAAGCGGCTGGCAGCGGACGGTTCGGGAGAGCGTTTTTGGGGTCCTGCGCCAGGTCTTCGCCAGAAATCGCAGTTTATTAGAACTTAAGTGATTCGTGATATGTTGTTTCAATTACTTGTTAAATTCTACTTGTTTTTTTGGTCAGTCTCTCGTCCCCAGCTTGCTCGTCTGTCTCTCGTCCGCATTTTTTAGGCAGTTAGTGTCTGTCTGTCCGTCTGTCGGTCTGCCGTACGTTAATAGCTGCGTCTGTCACGTTTTTCGGATTCAGTGTTAACGAATTCCTGAAATATGTTTTCATCTTGTCTATCACCTTGAGAGGCGGTATATCTGTAATGTAGAGCATGTTTGTATATTTTATGTAAGACTGCATTTCATGGGTTTTTATTTAAATGGTCATTTTAGTATATGAGGTTGCCACCCTTCCACCGTAAGAGTTTTTTTTTTAATCAATTTGCACCTTCGGTGGCAAGTTAAATTTTTTTTAATGTTAGTGTTTTGTACCATTTCCATCCATCCTACAGGGTACATAGTTTATGTGCTTGTGTGAGTTGTTAAAATATTTAGTTTAAAGTAATCTGGTGTGTTGCAGATTTGCACTAGTGTAGTCTTTCAGAGGTGGTTGTGAGCGGTCGTGACTACGGCCGTGTTAAAAGGGAGCGGAAAGTTTCTCAGCCCGAAAGCTCATACTGTCAATATTTGTTCTTTCTGCCTCTGAATAAATTGTAACTTGATATTTAAAGGGTGCTTCCTGATTATAATTTTAAATCTGTTTAAAAAGAAAAAGGGCTTTTAGGAATAAAATTTCCATTTGTTGAAAGAAATTTAATTTGTTTTCATCAGTTACTCACTGGCAACTACTTCCACGCTCACATAGGGTGATTAAATGTGTTAATGTTCTTGATGAATCGCTAGTAAGTACAGTGAATTCTTAAGAAAAGGTTTTGAAAGTAAATTCACGGTTCACGGACAAACGCCAACGTGATGGTTTTAGGCGCCATTGTCCATAACATGCAATTTCGCCTCGTAAGTCTTGAGGGCAATCTGAACAGCTACCGCTACGTCAGGTAGGTTTTACAGCCCGAGGCGTTGCCCCTCCTGCAGGGTGTCCCGCACGCCATATTTCAGCAGGACATCGCCCAGCCGCATGTGGCGATGAATGTGCAAGCCTTCTTCGACGAATGTCGGGTACCAATGCATCCCCGGCCCGATGTCATCCGTCGGTCACGTCTGAGATATGGTCGGTCGCCAACTTGTTCGTTGAGGTCCTTCTGCAGCGACAGTTGATTGCTTTGTAGACGCGCCTACAATCTGCGTGGTAGAGTATTCCCCAGCGGCACATTCACGCGCTCTTTGATTCCATGCCGGCTCTGAATGCTGCACGTGATGACACTACCCCGTACTAAATTTGTTGTACTAAAATCACATCTCACAGTGATGGTGTTTCCTGTTTCGCAGACAGTAGTGTAGCATTCGTCGGGTGACACGAATGGAAACAACAACTCGACGAACACCCGGAAGCACAATATTAACCAGAGGGGAACTCGCTGAAACACTGCTTCAAGACGATGCTGCATCTGGGATAGCATCGCGAGGTAAGTTTGGCCAGTGCGTGAGCGTGTCTGAACGACACTCTGCTGAGCTGTGGCGACTATCAGAGAGTCGCTGGCCTCTGGTGGGCGCGGAGCCAGCAGGGGTCTGGCGGGGCGAGGCGCGGCGCGGCCGTAGCGCACGGCTGGTCGCGAGACGTGACCGGCGCGGTCATCCACCCCCGCCGCCCCCACCCACAGCCGGCAGCGGGCTGCGCGCAGTCGTACTTGCGCCGCCAGGGCCTGGGCGCCGCCGTTTCCGCGACGGCGCATCCCAGCACAGCCGCTGCCGCTAGATCTGGCACTCCGGACACGTACTTCTACGGTCGCGAGCAAAAAATCCACAGAGGGCGCGCCTGCGGCATTGTCGAGGACGGCGGGCGCATGCCGAGCGAGTAGCCACCTGCGACAATGGGACGCCTCCAGACCAGCACCGAGCCCCGACGAAGGCGCCTGACTGCATCTCTGCTTCGGTCTTTAATACTTCTGCTGTTGTGGGTGTGTGTAGACGTCCTGCTACGCAGTTCCCATGGTGCTGCGGACCTATATACACTATGTAATCAAAAGTATCCAGACACCTGACTGAAAATGACTTTCAAGTTTGTGGCGCACTTCATCGGTACTGTTGGAATTTAGTATGGTGTTGCCCACCCTAACCCTTGATGACACCTTCCACTCTCGCAGACATACGTTCAACCAGGTTCAAATTTGTGTGAATTCCTATGGGACCACACTGCTGACGTCATCGGCCCCTAGACTTACACACTACTTAAGCTAAATTACCCGTGTCCGAGGAAGGACTCTAACCACCGGCGGGAGTGGTCGCCCGATTCGTGACATGGTGCCTCTAACCGCGCGGCCACTCCGCGCGGTTTCAGTTAGGTGCTGGAAGGTTTCTTGGGGAATGTCAGTCCATTCTTCACCGAGTGCTGCACTGAGAAGGTATCGATGTCGGTCGGTGAGGCCTGGCACGAAGTCGGCGTTCCAAAACATCCCAGAGGTGTTCTAGGATTCAGGTCAGAAGTCTGTGCAGGCCAGTCCATTACAGGGATGTTATTGTCGTGTAACCACTCCCCTACAGGCTGTGCATTATGAACAGGTGCTCGATCGTGTTGGAAAATGCAGTCGCCATCCCCGAATTGCTCTTCAACAGTGGGAAGCGAGAAGGTGCTTAAAACGTCAATGTAGGACCGTGCTGTGATAGTGCAAAGCAAAACAACGAGGGTTGCAATACTCTTCCATAAAACCCCACGACCACACCGTAAGACAACCGTCTCCGAATTTTACTGTTGGCACTACAAACGCTGGCAGACGACGTTCACCAGGCATTCGCCATACCTACACCCTGTCATCAGATCGCCACATTATGTACCGTGATTCGTCACTCCACACAACGTTTTTCCACTGTTCAATCGTCCAATGTTTACGCTCCTTACACCAAGCGAGGCGTCGTTTGGCACTTACTGGCGTTATGTGTGGCTTATGAGCAGCCGCTCGACCACGAAATCCCGGTTTTCTCACCTCCCGCCTAATTGTCATAGTACTTGTAGTGGATTCTGATGCAGTTTGGAACTCCTGTGTGTTCGTCTTGAGATATGTCTGCCTGTTACACATTACGACCCTCTTCAGCTGTCGGTGACAGTGGAAATCTCGCGTATAGACGTATGCCACAAGTGGCACCCAATCACCTGCCTACGATCGACGTACATGAGTTCCGCGGAGCGCCCCATTCTGCTCTATCACGATGTTAATGACTACTGAGGTCGCTGATATGGAGTACCTGGCAGTAGGTAGTAGCACAATGCACCTGATATGAAAAACGTATGTCTTTGGGAATGTCCGGATACTTTTGATCACATAGTGTATGCGTGCCGGTCGGGTTTTCATACAGTGCTATGGATGCCTCAAAGCATTTTGAGCCGCCGACCACTGACTGCTGCGGATGAATTACTTCCATAGCTCGGTGAATAAGTGGGTAAAAACGTTTCGAGTATTTATGATACAACATATGTGCCCCACAGCATTATATCATTTGCAGAACAACTCGTTGAGATAACTTGAATCGTTTATGAGATGTGACGGCATGAATCGCGATTGGCAAGAACGTGAATGGGCGCGTAACGCACGATAGTCTTTCGGATATAAAACCCCGTAATTGGAGAACGAAATGAGATATCCTCCTGCTATCAATTTTAAATAAAATTAGCCCATCTACATTTCATTTACTGCAATGTGTGACCTAAAACCGACCATAACGCAATGATTACACAATGCGTTTTTACCTCTGCGAACTCTCCTGGGATGTTTTACCTAATTTGATGCAGCGCAGTACGCGTTGCGGATAACGAAATGAACTTCAGTTCCTAATCCACTGAAGATATCAGACTGTAAGATGCGCAGAAAATCAGTTTCTTTTAACCCAATAGTTTTCGAGAAAGTATTTCATATCGGCCATAGCGTCGTCTCGCAGCATAAAAATGGCTCAAATGTCTCTAAGCACTATGGGACTTAACAGCTGAGGTCATCAGTCCCCTGGACTTAGAACTACTTAAACCTAACTAACCTAAGGACATAACACACATCCATGCCCGAGGCAAGTTTCGAACCTGCCACCGTAGCGGTCGAGCGATTCCGGACTGAAGCGCCTAGAACCGCTCGGTCACAGCGGCCGGCTCGCAGCACAGGCACGACCATTTGGCGAGCAGTACAGCCATAAGAAAAGCCGCCTCAGCACGGAATACAAAGAGCACGTCTGTAGCAGAGAAACGGTTAAGGCGCGCAACAAATCTTAAGCAAATGGGAAAGGTCGCGTGCGGTGAGACGCAGCAATTAGAGTACAATACTGGGCGCGCGGTGAGCCAAACGATTTTGGCGTCGAGTATTAACAGCAAATCGCCAATTCTTGCTTTATCTACGGCAGCTGCATCCATTTTACACAAGCTAATCAAAAGCATCCAGACACTTATTGGTAGACATTAACATGGGTGTACTCACCCAACGCCTTTATGACACTTTCACTGGTGTTTGATCTTTTTTATTTCGCAGAACCCGAACTAGAGAAGTAAGTTATGTTAAACGCTGGGGTCTGGAGCGAAGCTGACGTTTTAACTCACCCCGAAGGTGTTCCATTCGATTCGGATCGTCACTCGGCTCAGACCAGTTCACTTCCATCCAGTGCTCTACAGATGCTGCATCATGACAGGATGTGTTGCCCTCACGCCCACACTGTCAGCCATTGTCTACGAACACCTTCTCTCGTACACAGTACACACAATGCTATAAAATATGCTTAGCGTTTTCCAATCACGAAAACAGCCTCGTACCCTACCACCACCACCTCTGTACGTCACAGTTGGCACTACACATGAGGGCACGTTATGTTCTCTAGGAATTCACCAAACCCCAACTCTTTATAAAATAATACGTAGTCTTGCTGGAAATCTGATCTGGAAGGTGGAGAGATCTGTAGAGATTGAATAAGAGTCCTTAACCGTTATTTCCATCAACCTGTCGTCTTATAAAGTTGTGTCCCCAGCGCAGAAGCCGGCCGGTGTGGTCGAGTGGTTCTAGGCGCTTCAGTCTGGAACCGCGAGACCGCTACGGTCGCAGGTTAGAATCCTGCCTCGGGCATGGATGTATGTGATATCCTAAGGCTAGTTAGGTTTCAGTAGTTCTCAGATGGTAAGTCCCATAGTGCTCAGGGCCATTTGAACCAATTCAGCCAGCGCAGAAGACAGCTCGTCGGTCCTGGGATGTATTTCGTCGGAGGCTGCTATGCTGTCCTCTCGAACTTGAACCCGTGTTTGCGCTTATTTTGTGGGATGCCACTTGCCCAGGTTAGTCTCTGTATCTGCAGAGGGCAAGATCTGTAGGACTGACAATGATGGTAGGCGACACTTCTCATTAATGTATCCTGTTTGATTATACACTCCTGGAAATGGAAAAAAGAACCCATTGACACCGGTGTGTCAGACCCACCATACTTGCTCCGGACACTGCGAGAGGGCTGTACAAGCAATGATCACACGCACGGCACAGCGGACACACCAGGAACCGCGGTGTTGGCCGTCGAATGGCGCTAGCTGCGCAGCATTTGTGCACCGCCGCCGTCAGTGTCAGCCAGTTTGCCGTGGCATACGGAGCTCCATCGCAGTCTTTAACACTGGTAGCATGCCGCGACAGCGTGGACGTGAACCGTATGTGCAGTTGACGGACTTTGAGCGAGGGCGTATAGTGGGCATGCGGGAGGCCGGGTGGACGTACCGCCGAATTGCTCAACACGTGGGGCGTGAGGTCTCCACAGTACATCGATGTTTTCGCCAGTGGTCGGCGGAAGGTGCACGTGCCCGTCGACCTGGGACCGGACCGCAGCGACGCACGGATGCACGCCAAGACCGTAGGATCCTACGCAGTGCCGTAGGGGACCGCACCGCCACTTCCCAGCAAATTAGGGACACTGTTGCTCCTGGGGTATCGGCGAGGACCATTCGCAACCGTCTCCATGAAGCTGGGCTACGGTCCCGCGCACCGTTAGGCCGTCTTCCGCTCACGCCCCAACATCGTGCAGCCCGCCTCCAGTGGTGTCGCGACAGGCGTGAATGGAGGGACGAATGGAGGCGTGTCGTCTTCAGCGATGAGAGTCGCTTCTGCCTTGGTGCCAATGATGGTCGTATGCGTGTTTGGCGCCGTGCAGGTGAGCGCCACAATCAGGACTGCATACGACCGAGGCACACAGGGCCAACACCCGGCATCATGGTGTGGGGAGCGATCTCCTACACTGGCCGTACACCTCTGGTGATCGTCGAGGGGACACTGAATAGTGCACGGTACATCCAAACCGTCATCGAACCCATCGTTCTACCATTCCTAGACCGGCAAGGGAACTTGCTGTTCCAACAGGACAATGCACGTCCGCATGTATCCCGTGCCACCCAACGTGCTCTAGAAGGTGTAAGTCAACTACCCTGGCCAGCAAGATCTCCGGATCTGTCCCCCATTGAGCATGTTTGGGACTGGATGAAGCGTCGTCTCACGCGGTCTGCACGTCCAGCACGAACGCTGGTCCAACTGAGGCGCCAGGTGGAAATGGCATGGCAAGCCGTTCCACAGGACTACATCCAGCATCTCTACGATCGTCTCCATGGGAGAATAGCAGCCTGCATTGCTGCGAAAGGTGTATATACACTGTACTAGTGCCGACATTGTGCATGCTCTGTTGCCTGTGTCTATGTGCCTGTGGTTCTGTCAATGTGATCATGTGATGTATCTGACCCCAGGAATGTGTCAATAAAGTTTCCCCTTCCTGGGACAATGAATTCACGGTGTTCTTATTTCAATGTCCAGGAGTGTATTTTAAAATATCACATTTTACAGTGTCTTCTATAACACTCGACATAGCTTTCTTTTATGAGAACTTCCGATATAGAGTACAAGTCCGTCCCAAAGAGAGATACACGCCCGGCTCTGAAGAACACCCGAAAGAATCTGACTAGCGCAGCCGAAGTACTTCGTCTCCCAGGCGCGCCGAAACGACGCGAAGATGTCCGAAGCACTTCCGTTGTAGTATCGTTACTCTTATGTTCCTCAAAACTAGTGAAATTTAATAAACAAAACCGATAGACTCGTAGGGTATCCATGAGAAATTTGTCATACTGAAAACTGGGTTAAATACAATGAAAAGTATATAAAAACACCAGAATGTGCCGACCAATCAGAAGCAAGTTCAGTACAACTGGCGGACTCTCCACGGGAATCGTCCACACTGTACGGTGTGCTGCTTGTACCTCTCTGCACTTTTGTACCATATGCTACTTCACGTGTATCAAGCTGCATCAAGGCGAGCTTCTAGCAAAATAAAACACTGGCGGCCACAGCCGGATTGCCGCAAGGTACAGCGCGATTCATCACTCCAAATCATTCGTTTCCCGTCACCCGTGTCTCTCTCTACGTCACCTCAAGCGCCGCTTACTACTGAATAAACAAATGTGTGGCTTATGAGGAGCTGTTCGACCACTGTACTTTTATTCCTTTTATTTACCTACGCACAGTCATTGTGCTAACTGGACTACTGGTAGCACTGTTGAAGTAAGGAGTGACATCTTCCGCTAATTCCTTGCACGAGTGACCTCTTGCGCTAATTCCATGCGGCTTTTTACTATCACTCTCGTCATTATCGACCATTCCTGTTCACCACTACCCGAGGTCTGCCTGCTTTTGGTTGAGCTCAGGTTGTTACTTCACGCGCTTCCACTTCACAGTCGTTTCAGTAATTGTCGACTCGGACCGCTTTAGAAGGATTGAAATGTCGCTGATGGATCTCCAGCGACCAGTCCACGTTCGAAGTCTATGAGCTCCCTTGATCGACCAAAGCTGCTGTTACTGCTTTTCTACTGACAACACAGTACTACCCCGCCTCCTTTCACACTCGTGGGTCTGCCTCTGGTGACACCTAGTGGTCAATTCCGTATTGCACTGGGGTGTACAGGTCTAAAATTCCACGATTTATGTATTTCGATTGCGCAAAACCATAAAATGAAAACTGCACGAGAAGAAAAGCAAAACAAAGCGCACGCAGACATTAATACAGTACTAATGTAAACAGTAGCACTTGAAATTGGAACAAATTCCTTAAATGCGCCCTGCTATGTATCAAAAAACCTAACTTGAGCAGTCTTTTATTGATTAAATCACGAACTAATAACTGTTTACAATATCTTGCATTATACCAATAGAAATAATAGTGGCAGAAAATTCGACCTTCTTATGGTACTGTAATCATAAATTCAACCAGCATTTACAGCATGTACAACAGTAGAGGAGGAACAAAAGACAATTGCGTTTGTTGCTGTTCTTGAATCGTGAAGAAGTGGAATTCTATCACATTCTTAGGGCAAGGTGAAATGAATGAACGATTTAAAATTTTCTTCGTGTGAACAATACCTCTCGTTTATCCTTTCTCTGGGTGTGGCAACATTAATGAACAATTTGAAATTAACTTCTTGCGGATGAGATTTCTTGGTGAACACAATAAAATTCTTCTTGGAAACTGAAATAAATTACAGAAAAAAATTTAGATATTAGGTTCTTCCTTCTTCATATACACACATCAAAAGCTTTGTATCACAGCGGTTTCGACAGTTCCGGAACCTGTACAGAAAATTGGAATAGAGATCAACATAAACATGATTTCTGTCCTTTTTATTGTTCATGAGAACCACACATTGCATGTTGTACCACCATTCAGCGAGACGTTCAGAGGTGGTGGTCCAGATTGCTGTACGCAGCGGTACCTCTCATACCGAGAAGCAGGTCGTCTTGCACTGATACATGCCCGTATTCGCCGTGCCATACTATCCACAAGTTCATCAAGGCACTGTTGGTCCAGATTGTCCCACTCATCAACCGCGATTTGATGCAGATCCCTTAGAGCGGTTGGTGGGTCACGTCGTCCGTAAACAGCCCTTTTCAATCTATCCCAGACATGTTCGATAGGGTTCAAGTCTGGAGAACATGCTGGCCACTTTAGTCGAGCGATGTCATTATCCTGAAGGAAGTCATTCACAAGATGTGCACGATGGGGGCGAGAGCTGTCGTCCATGAAGACGAATGCCCCGCTAATATGCTGCCGATATGGTTGTACTATCGATCAGAGAATGGCATTCACGTATCTTACAGCCGTTACGGCGCCTTCCATGACCACCAGCGGCGTACATCGGCCCCACATGATGCCACCCCAAAACAGCAGGGAAACTCCACCTTGCTGCACTCGCTGGACAGTGTGTCTAAGGCGTTCAGCCTGATCAAGTTGCCTCCAAACACGTCTCCGACGACTGTCTGGTTGAAGGCATATGCGACACTCATCGGTGAAGAGAACGTGATGCCAATCCTGAGCGGTCCATTCGGCATGTTGTTGGACCCATCTGCACCGCGCTGCATGGTGTCGTGGTTGCAAAGACGGACCTCGCCATGAACGTCGGGAGTGAAGCTGCGCATCATGCAGCCTATTGCACACAGTTTGGCTGCACGAAAAGCATTATTCAACATGGTGGGGTTGCTGTCAGGGTTCCTCCGAGTCACTGCAGTAGTAGCCCTTGGGTGGCCTGAGCGGGGCATGTCATCGAAGTTTCTGTCTCTCCGTATGTCCTGCATGTCAGAACAACATCGCTTTCGATCATTCCGATACACCTGGACACTTTCCTTGTTGAGAGCCCTTCCTGGCACAAAGTGACAATGCGGACGCGATCTAACCGCTATATTGGCCGTCTAGGCATGGTTGAATTACAGACAACACGAGCCGTGTATCCCTTTCTGGTGGAATGACTGGAAGTAATCGGCTGTCGGACCCCCTCCGTCTAATAGGCGCTGCTCATGCATGGTTGTTTATATCTTTGGGCGGGTTTAGTGACATTTCTGAACAGTCAAAGGGACTGTGTTTGTCATACAATTTCCACAATCAATGTCTATCTTCAGGTGATCTGGGAACCGGGGTGTTGCAAAACTTTTTTTGATGTGGGTATCTTTAATTGCACCAACATGTTGGGTTGTTTGAATGGCTTTAATGAGTAGAGAGAATAATATGTAAGGAAAATGGAAGAAGGAAGAAAGGAAGGGGGATTACATCGACGTCATTGAGACGGCGCACAAGCTCGGAATGTTTCAAGGACGAGGAAGGAAATCAGCAGTGCACTTTTCAAGGGAACCATCCCGGTACTTCCATGGAGCACTTGAGGGAAAACACGGAAAAGCTAAATTTTAATGGACGGACGTGGATCTGAACAGTCGTCATTCCGAATGCTAACCACTGGTCGGCACATTGTGAAAGTTTCGTAGATAGCTCTTTAAAACGTATCCGGAGCTTGGGATGCAAATCTGCTAGATGCAATGACAAGTCTTGTTTATGAGGGTTTGCGTGGCTCAAAATGCTGGAACGCTCTTTTCGTCCGTGCCTCGCAGCTTCCGTGGCGTCGTGCTGATTCATACTCGCGATTGCGGATGGAATCCGCGAACTCCTGGCGATGTGCCACACGCGACAGGAATTACACGACGTACCGGTCCGAGTATTTAATTCTGAAATTTTAATGTCGCACCCAGATTAATTCCTTACACGGTTACACGAATAAAATCTCTCTAAATAAGGGTCGATAGCCCTGCTTTGACCCGCGAGACAGGGTTAAAACCTCTCACTACTCCCAAGTCAACAACGGAATGCCTCGTAGCCGTCTGACCACTTTCCGAAACACTCCGACATCCGACGACTGAAGTGGAATACACTGAGGTGAAAAAAAGTCCTGGGATACCTTCTAATTTAGTGACGACCTCCTTTTGCCCGGCGTAGTGCAGTAAGTCGACATGGCATGCGCTAGGAGGTCTTTGGACGTCCCCTGCAGAAATATCGATCCATGCTACCTCTATAACTGTCCGTAATTGCGTAACTGTTGCTGGATATTTCTTCTTTCTTCGATAAGGGGGAGAATGTTTTATGAAAGTTCGATATACAGAGTGATTCACGAAGATATGCAAATATTTTAATACGTTATTCTACAAGTAAAACTGAGGAAAAAAGGTCCGCAAATGTTTAGTTTTGGAGTTAGGGCCAATAAAAGATTTTACCTGAAATTTAGCTATTTCGCTAATATGAAGCCATCGCAAAACTGTAACAGGGTAATGTAAAGCACAATTTTCATTTATTTTGTTGTTATTGGTGTGGTGAATCTAATAAAACATGTCCCACACGTGTATCTGCAACAGTTTTCCAGAATATCCAGAGAAGCAAAGTTATTATACATGTAAGTTTGTTTACTTTCCATTAAGAATGTACGTTTATGTACTTGCTGGCAACAGTTAGTGGGTTGTTTCAGTCGTTTCCTAACCTTGGAACGAGTTAGTTTTCAGTATTGTACAGTGAAAGAACATAATAACAACAGTGTATATAATTGGAACCACATAGTAACTGTTGTAGTTTGTAGATTATTTATGACATGCATTAAAGTTTAAAGTCAGCCGCGCGGGCTTAGCCGAGCGGTCAGAGGCGTTGCAGTCATGGACTGTGCGGCTGGTCCCGGCGGAGGTTCGAGTCCTCCCTCGGGCATGGGTGTGTGTGCTTGTCCTTAGTATAATTTAGGTTAAGTAAGTGTGTAAGCTTAGGGACTGATGACCTTAGCAGTTAAGTCCCATAAGATTTCACACACACATTAAAGTCAGTTGACACATTTTTGAACATTTATTGTGAATGTATCGTGAAACTGTATGTACACTGTACACTTTCCATAACACTGAGGTTTTTTTCCGGTTTATCATGAATTCATATGTGCTATGGTATTAGTAAAAGCAGATTATCTGAGACATTGACACAGATTCAGTTAACATTATTACCTCCATTTTTCCAAAATTAAATTCTCTACAACTTCTGTCGAAGAAATTACAATGAAATGAACAGCCTTAGATGCTTACAGGCGTTGACATACGTCAACGGGGACAGATGAAAATGTGTGCCCCGACCGGGACTGGAACCAGGGATCTCCTGCTTACATGGCAGACGCTCCATCCATCTGAGCCACCGAGGACACAGAGGATAGCGCGATTGCACGGATTTACGTCTGGCACGCCTCCCGCGAAACCCACATTCTCAACGTATTGTCCCGCACTACATTCGTAGTGCCCCCGCCCATTATACTCATTACTCGCGGCGCGTTGCCGATTCCCGTAAGAGTTCGGGCACTGTACATTCGCACAGAAGAAGAAGATGGTCAAGTGCCCGGTGAGCCTCAACTACATATATACTAAGATGGTATCTGTCCTGATACCATCTTAGTATATTCTGTCGAAGATTTTGTGCAGTTGTCTGGAATTTAAAAAACCAATTGGGCCAAGTAGTTAATAAATTAAAAATTTTACGAAATTACGTCCTTGCGTCTCTAGATGTTCTGGAAAACTACTACATCTGGGACATAGTTTATTAGATTTACCAAATCAATAACAACAAAATAAATGGAAATCGTGCTTTCCTTTAACCTCGTACAGTTCTGCGATGGATTCATATTGGCAAAGTTGCTAAATTTCAGGAAAAATCTTTTATTAGCCGTAACTCCACAACCAAACATTTGCGGACGTATGTTTATATGAACTTTTTTGTAGTATAACGTATTAAAATATTTGCAAATCTTCGTGAATCACCGTGTGTTTCTTAGCCACCGAGCCACACTTACTGACTTTGTCACTCCAGTGTCACTGACTTTACAAACACCAAAGAAGACGCAACTCCGTTCGGGGATATCTGAGAAGTCGGACGGTTCTGTTGTAACAGAGAACAGAAAGCCCTCCGGCTTCGCTCCGAGTGTGACGCAGACGGCAGAAGGCCGCGTGAGGTTAACAAGTGTCAAAAGAGGACGCGAGTCAGGTTAACGTGAATACTGGAAGCTGAATCCACGACCACGCGGCTGCTGGGACGTTGCTCTCTGAGTCAGCGCACTCTCTATCAACAATAGGTTATCGGAGAGAACAACACTGAGGGGGGCGGGGAGCGTGGGGAAATAAGGGGAATAATGACATTATTGTTCGAGATTGATAGCTTGCCCCCTCATCGCACCAAAAGGACCAAAAGAGCAGGCGAAAAACTTGATACTTCGACTATAAGAACAGCGCGACTAGCGCTCGCCGTCTCTTCTTGACAATTTGACCAGCCTTACAACCCTTTTGTATCTTGCATCGCACTTCCGATACGTGTATCACCTCATGACAATTGTGACAGAAGATTCATTCTGGCTAGCAGGCCTACACTGGCTGTACCTACCTATAAAACATGATCCTTCTTGAGCTTACTCTTCACTGCTGCTAGTGGCTTCTAGCTAGAAGAAATCCACAGGTGACTTGCCACACAGCAATACACTCCTTTTTAAAGTTGCTGTAGTACGTTGTACGGCCGACCGGGGTGGCCGAGCGGTTCTAGGCGCTAGAGTCTGGAACCGCGCGCCCGCTACGTTCGCAGTTTCGAATCCTGCCTCGGGCATGGATGTGTGTGATGTCCTTAGGTTAGTTAGGTTTAAGTAGTTCTAAGTTCTAGGGGACTGATGACCTGAGATGTTAAGTCCCATAGTGCTCAGAGCCATTTGAACCAATTACCTTGTACAATCATAGTAAGAATGTCGGCATAGTTATGGGAAAACGGACATTTGTTAGAGTTCAACAGCGGAACCGAATTCTTGTATCTTTTGCGCCATTATTAGACTCGTCCGCCTTCCCTCCAACATTTCCCCCCCCCCCCCCCCCCCCCCCACCGCACCCCTGGTCACACTCCTGTTGCCAATATCTTTGTCGTTTTAAAGGAAGGAAGGAAATCGGCCATGCCCTTTCAAAGGCATTTGCCTGGAGTGATTTAGGAAAATCACGGACAACGTCAATCTGGACGGCCGGATGCGTGTTTGAACCGTCGTCCTCGCGAATGACAGCCCAGTGTACTAATCTTTTTCTTTTAAATTAAAGCATGTACTTTTTTTTCTTCCTTCTTGTACTCTAGTATCCTTTTGTTCTGTCTGTTCTTTTTCTGTCTACCCTCGCTGCCACTGATGTGACAGTTCTTATTGGAAGGGCACTAATAAGGCGCATGTTAATTATCATCGCGTCACAAAATTTACAAGATAAAGACAGACAACATGTATTGCATATCGAACATTTGATTTAATGAAGCGTGCATTTGCATTTGAATTACTGCTTCGTCTGACGTCTGTGGTACGCTTACATCGAAGTGTAGTAGAATACTACGGCGCATGTCAACAGTGTCACACAGGCGGTTGATTAATAATCAATAACTGCACTTACATAATGTTTTCTTCTCCACTGTTTTTACCATCATACTTTCTCTGAGTTCCTACATTCTATTGCACAATTCAAAATAATGCTCGCAGCAATGAATTTAGTATTTGTTTTTTTCTAGCGTTGCTTCTTGGTAAGAATAATTTAGTTGCAAGCTTCACCGGTACAGCCTTCACGTTCTTTCGTATATGGTGTGAGGCAGCTAAGATAGGCCACCCCACATATATACAGAACGAATGAATATACCGTGATGCGGTTTTCATCAAGGTATAGAGGAAAATATGGCGAATTTTTAACATTTATAGTGGCCGAATTATAATGCTGACTTTGTCTTGAAGAACACGCACCAACGTTCATACACAGAGAGCCTTGTTTTTATCGTCTTGTTTAGCCGGCATGGATATTGATTCAAATGGCTCTGAGCACTATGGGACTTAACATCTTAGGTCATCATTCCCCTAGAACTTAGAACTACTTAAACCTACCTAACCTACGGACATCACACACATCCATGCCCAAGACAGGATTCGAACCTGCGACCGTAGCAGTCCCGCGGTTCCGGACTGCACCGCGAGAACCGCACGACGACCGCGGCCGGCTCATTGATATTGAACTGACGATTAGTGGTTCAAATGGCTCTGAGCACTATGGGACTCAACATCTTAGGTCATAAGTCCCCTAGAACTTAGAACTACTTAAACCTAACTAACCTAAGGACACCACACACACCCATGCCCGAGGCAGGATTCGAACCTGCGACCGTAGCAGACGATTAGTGTATATTGCGAAGACTGACTTTCCCACGGTTTGTTATCGATGCTTCCTCTTTAAATAAAATATTGCATAAATACGACGCATAACTATGCACTTTTCGTACATAACATCTGGACAGCTAATTTTGGATGTCATTGCCACGAAGGTGTGCATATGCAGCGAAATGACATTCGTATTGTGTGGTGCTACTGCTAAAGTGTTAGTTTCATTTCTTTCAGCAGTTGCTCTTCTTTTTCCTTGGTGTATTTTATTTTCCACACTCCGACTGATGTAACTGCATCATAAAATACGTCATGACGCGAGTGACGCATGCCGTAAATACCTAATATAAAACGTTAGTCTAATTTGCATATCAATGCAAAAGGCCACTAGTGATTTAAACAAAAATAGTGGCTGGGATAAACACAGCACTGTTCATAAAGTAGAGGGCGTGGGACTGCTATCAGACACTAGGCTAACCTCCTATAATGCGTTACCGGCAGCTAAGAAAGAATGATATCCCTTACAGCCATCTGGTGTCCGTTTTCCCTCGTACACAAACATGTACGGCGTTTTTCTCCTGTACTGTGTCGCAGAAGAGATACAATATAAACCAACAGCACGTATCGCCCTCTCATATTGGCGACTGCTTTGGAGAGCTAAGCTGTGAAATCATACACGGTTAAGTAAATAAATGTTTGGTAATACAGCTTGAAGCGGGAGAAACGATACTTTCGTACTACTTGCGACAAAGCAAATTGTGTCCTTTTCAATGGGAATGGTTACGTCTTTAGGAAACATTGTTTACTAAGCCTTCTATAGCAGACGATTCATTAGCAGTATGATACGTTTGCTGTAGATCGAATAGCCCTACACAATCACAATTATGTAACGTCGTTCCCGCTTAACGACATCAAAACAGATGCCTCTGAACCGTGATACCTCGCTTTCAACAATGGCTGCAACTAACGTGGCAGCGACAGGTAAGTGGAAGAAACTTTTTGTGTAGCGTCTCATAGAGAGCTTCGGGCATTCCTTTCTCAAAAGCATCTTCCCGCTGTGCCACTTTATCATCCGAGAGTCGTACGGCGTGGTGAGAACAGAATTAATTAAATGGGAGGTTTCAAGTTCCTAGACAAAAGCGGCGGTCAAATGCTGCAGATGAGACATTCAGGCACCAAAATGACTCGAGCCGCCTGCGTCCGGTAACAGCGCCACATCATCACCCTTTCAAAAGCCTGTTGTTGTCTTCGTCATTATTCCGAAGACTAATTTGATACACCTCTCCACGACAGTTTATCCTGTGCTACACCGTAATCAACATAAATTTCAGTTGTCTTACTGCAGTGAAGCTATGGCCACCGTTTACTAGTTTTATCTTTCCACACTTCCATCCACTGCTAAATTGACGATTTCTTGTTGCTTCAGAATGTGTCCTATGTACCGATCCTTCTTTTAGTCAGGTTGCACCATAAATTTCGTCTCTTGCGATCGAGTACCTCGTTATTAGTTCCCCGACGTATTCTTACAATCTTCGGTATTTTTTCTTTAGCACTAAGTTCGAGAAGCCTCTAGTCTCTTTTTGTCTGCACTGCTTACCGGCAGCTTGACGTTTTGTTCGTCAGGTCTTTTTACGTTCAACGTGTGAAACTGTAGTGCGCGTACGCCTTATCCCTTGATAAGCGCCGGCCGGTGTGGCGAGCGGTTCTAGGCGTTTCAGTCTGGAACCGTGCGACCGCTACGGTCGCAGGTTCGAATCCTGCCTCGGGCATGGATGTGTGTGATGTCCTTAGGTTAGTTAGCTTTAAGTAGTTCTAAGTTCTAGGGGACTGATGAGCTCAGATGTTAAGTCCCATAGTGCTCAGAGCCATTTGAACCATTTTGACCCTTGATAAGCAGCTCGTACTCTGCCTCCCTATGGTAAAAGCGTGTGTCCACTAGCAACTAAACTTTCGTCAAGCTGCCTAGAGAAGCTGCTCCTGCAAGTTCTTTGACGTGGAAACACTCACAGCAAGTCGACTTTCAAAAGTTCCGTCAACTTCCCGAAGTGGCTCCATCATTTTTTTTTTATTCGTATGGCTCATATATCGTTGAAAAATACCGGTGTATAACATTAGTGTATGTGTATAACAAGAATACGAAAATACAAAACTACATATGAAACTAACTAAATGTCAAATCTAAGTTCCCAACCCATATAAGAGCTGGATCATCAGCTTTTATAAAGTCGTTCCAACTCTCGTGGTAGGAACGCACGGGCCATTCATCTCCAATGTGCTTGACTGTCTGGTCCGGAGCCCCAGTCACAAATCGGAGATCCTGTAGCACCGCATTCGTAAAGAGACTCTGCGCATCGTCCATGCCCACCACGAGCTCTGTTCTATTTTACCCATAATTTCCTGTCGAGTTCTGTGCCAGCAGTATCACACTTATACTTTCGGCACCACTCACACTCTTAAGGATTTTCAATAAGTTGACACAATCCCACAGGTCTCTCACGCCGGTATTACTAGCATTAGCCGTAATGGTAAGTTCCTTTAACGGAGTCTTATTTCGACATAGTCTTCCCCATGTTAGTTGAAACAGTATTTTGCATCCTGCTGCAGAAATTTGCCGAACGTGGCAGTTTCTGTCTTGCAGAAGCCTTATGTGTTCAACATCAGTATGCAAATGTGATCGTCGAAAAGGGGAACGCACAAACACAGATGAGCCGAAACAAATGTACCATGGGAAATTCTAAGTATATATATATATATATATATATATATATATATATATATATATATATATACACTCCTGGAAATTGAAATAAGAACACCGTGAATTCATTGTCCCAGGAAGGGGAAACTTTATTGACACATTCCTGGGGTCAGATACATCACATGATCACACTGACAGAACCACAGGCACATAGACACAGGCAACAGAGCATGCACAATGTCGGCACTAGTACAGTGTATATCCACCTTTCGCAGCAATGCAGGCTGCTATTCTCCCATGGAGACGATCGTAGAGATGCTGGATGTAGTCCTGTGGAACGGCTTGCCATGCCATTTCCACCTGGCGCCTCAGTTGGACCAGCGTTCGTGCTGGACGTGCAGACCGCGTGAGACGACGCTTCATCCAGTCCCAAACATGCTCAATGGGGGACAGATCCGGAGATCTTGCTGGCCAGGGTAGTTGACTTACACCTTCTAGAGCACGTTGGGTGGCACGGGATACATGCGGACGTGCATTGTCCTGTTGGAACAGCAAGTTCCCTTGCCGGTGTAGGAATGGTAGAACGATGGGGTCGATGACGGTTTGGATGTACCGTGCACTATTCAGTGTCCCCTCGACGATCACCAGTGGTGTACGGCTGTGTAGGAGATCGCTCCCCACACCATGATGCCGGGTGTTGGCCCTGTGTGCCTCGGTCGTATGCAGTCCTGATTGTGGCGCTCACCTGCACGGCCCCAAACACGCATACGACCATCATTGGCACCAAGGCAGAAGCGACTCTCATCGCTGAAGACGACACGTCTCCATTCGTCCCTCCATTCACGCCTGTCGCGACACCACTGGAGGCGGGCTGCACGATGTTGGGGCGTGAGCGGAAGACGGCCTAACGGTGTGCGGGACCGTAGCCCAGCTTCATGGAGACGGTTGCGAATGGTCCTCGCCGATACCCCAGGAGCAACGGTGTCCCTAATTTGCTGGGAAGTGGCGGTGCGGTCCCCTATGGCACTGCGTAGGATCCTACGGTCTTGGCGTGCATCCGTGCGTCACTGCGGTCCGGTCCCAGGTCGACGGGCACGTGCACCTTCCGCCGACCACTGGCGACAACATCGATGTACTGTGGAGACCTCACGCCCCACGTGTTGAGCAATTCGGCGGTACGTCCACCCGGCCTCCCGCGTGCCCACTATACGCCCTCGCTCAAAGTCCGTCAACTGCACATACGGTTCACGTCCACGCTGTCGCGGCATGCTACCAGTGTTAAAGACTGCGATGGAGCTCCGTATGCCACGGCAAACTGGCTGACACTGACGGTGGCGGTGCACAAATGCTGCGCAGCTAGCGCCATTCGACGGCCAACACCGCGGTTCTTGGTGTGTCCGCTGTGCCGTGCGTGTGATCATTGCTTGTACAGCCCTCTCGCAGTGTCCGGAGCAAGTATGGTGGGTCTGACACACCGGTGTCAATGTGTTCTTTTTTCCATTTCCAGGAATATATATATATATATATATATATATATATATATATATATATATATATATATATATATATATATATATATAGGGTGTTACAAAAAGGTACGCCCAAACTTTCAGGAAACATTCCTCACACACAAAGAAAGAAAATATGTTATGTGGACATGTGTCCGGAAACGCTTACTTTCCATGTTAGAGCTCATTTTATTACTTCTCTTCAAATCACATTAATCATCGAATGGAAACACACAGCAACAGAACGTGCCAGCGTGACTTCAAACACTTTCTTACAGGAAATGTTCAAAATGTCCTCCGTTAGCGAGGATAAATGCATCCACTCTCCGTCGCATGGAATCCCTCATGCGCTGATGCAGCCCTGGAGAATGGCGTATTGTTTCACAGCCGTCCACAATACGAGCACGAAGAGTCTCTGCCGGCCGCGGTGGCCGTGCGGTTCTGGCGCTGCAGTCCGGAACCGTGGGACTGCTACGGTCGCAGGTTCGAATCCTGCCTCGGGCATGGGTGTGTGTGGTATCCTTAGGTTAGTTAGGTTTAAGTAGTTCTAAGTTCTAGGGGACTTATGACCTAAGATGTTGAGTCCCATAGTGCTCAGAGCCATTTTTTTTTTTTGAAGAGTCTCTACATTTCGTACCGAGGTTCCGTAGAAAAGAGCTTTCAGATGCCCCCATAAATGAAAGTCAAGAGGGTTGAGGTCAGGAGAGCGTGGAGGCCATGGAATTGGTCCGCCTCTACCAATCCATCGGTCACCGAATCTGTTGTTGAGAAGCGTACGAACAAAAAATGGTTCAAATGGCTCTGAGCACTATGGGACTTAACAGCTATGGTCATCAGTCCCCTAGAACTTAGAACTACTTAAACCTAACTAACCTAGGGACATCACACAACACCCAGTCATCACGAGGCAGAGAAAATCCCTGCGTACGAACATTTCGACTGAAATGTGCAGGAGCTCCATAGTGCATGAACCACATGTTGTGTCGTACTTGTAAAGGCACATGTTCTAGCAGCACAGGTATAGTATCCCGTATGAAATGATGATAACGTGCTCCATTGAGCGTAGGTGGAAGAAACTAAAATGAGCTCTAACATGGAAATTAAGCGTTTCCGGACACATGTCCACATAACATATTTTCTTTATTTGTGTGTGAGGAATTTTTCCTGAAAGTTTGGCCGTACCTTTTTGTAACACCCTGTATATTAGGGGTTCCCATGGTACATTTGTTTCGGCTCATCTGTGTTTGTGCGTTCCCATTTTCAAAAATGGTTCAAATGGCACTGAGCACTATGCGACTTAACTTCTGAGGTCATCAGTCGCCTAGAACTTAGAACTAATCAAACCTAACTAACCTAAGGACATCACACACATCCATGCCCGAGGCAGGATTCGAACCTGCGACCGTAGCGGTCGCTCGCCTCCAGACTTCCCCTTTTTCGACGATCACATTTGCATAAATGGCTCTGAGCACTATGGGACTTAACAGCTGTGGTCATCAGTCCCCTACAACTTAGAACTACTTAAACCTAATTAGCCTAAGGACATCACACACATCCATGCCCGAGGCAGGATTCGAACCTGCGACCGTAGCAGTCGCGCGGTTCCGGACTGCGCGCCTAGAACCGCGAGACCACCGCGGCCGGCTCACATTTGCATACTGATGTTGAACATCTGGCCGCCGTCAGCCAAGGAAAGGCGAAATGTATTTTAATGAATTTTACCCGTAGTGGATGCTGTTGAACTCCGTGTCTGTTCCTTTATAGGGTGTACAAAAATTTGCGCTCCCAGTCACAATAAAATGTTATTTATTTGTCCTACGACCGGTTTCGGGCTTGCGCCCATCTTCAGGTGTTTATACTTTCACGTACATGTTTATATGCTGGAGATCACTGTATACATCAAGAAAAATTATTTGCTGGTGACTAAACACATACAAGTGGGACAATTGTAAGTGGCGAGGAAGCATTTGTTCGTACTTCCCGTTGACTTACAATCATGAAATTCCACAGCAAGTACGGTTTGACATTACAAGTAAAGGAAAAATTCGAAAATTTTTAATTCGTAATTTCTTCTGTCTTTGTTATCCGACTTCAAACTTAAAACATTCTCGAAAGTCTTTGAATTCCCGTATCTTGACCGTATCAGCGTCGATAAGAGGCAAGAATTGTCGAGATTCTAGATTCTCTGGATGGATGAACTGTCTATATAAATAATTAAGTTTGTACAGAACCCTCAGACTACGACTCCTACTAGCACCTAGCCAATTTTTCTATTTGATTGTGTTGAGACAGCAGCCAGCCACAAATTTATTTTCAGTTCCTTTATTCAAAGGGTACCGTTACCGGTTTCGAATCATTGAGATTCATCTTCAGACGGTTTTCATGCTTTCATTACAACATTTGGTGCGTTTTATTTACAGATTAATTGTCGTGAAACATCGGTTTGAAGGGTTTGTTTTCATAACATTTGTCCAACATTCTCACTGCATTCTTATCGTTGCACACGTGATTTTTATAATTTTTTATTTTTTTTCGCAACGATAAAAATGCAGTGGGAATGAATTCACATCTGTTGGACGAATGTTATGAAAACAAGCACTCCAAACCGATACTTCACGACAATTAATCTGTAAATAAAACGCACCAAATGTTGTAATGAAAGCATGAAAACATTGTGAAGATGAATCGTAATGATTTGAAACCGGTAACGGTACCCTTTGAATAAAGGAACTGAAAATAAATTTGTGGCTGGTTGCAGTCTCAACTCATCAGCATTTGTCTTCAAATTACAGCCATGGTCTCGAACCATGTCGTCATATGACAAAATTGCAATTTTTCTATTTACTTTCAGTCGATAACGTGTGGTCGTTTTGTTTTATTTTCTGCTTTTTACGCCATAATTTTTGTTCACTAACTATATAATTCTGTCAGATAGCAAAGGACCTGGAGGAGCAGCTGAACGGAATGGACAGTGTCTTGAAAGGAGGATATAAGATGAACATCAACAAAAGAAAAACGAGGATAATGGAATGTAGTCGAATTAAATCGGGTGATGCTGCGGGAATTAGATTAGGAATTGAGACGCTTAAAGTAGTAAATGAGTTTCGCTATTTGGGGAGCAAAATAACTGATGATGGTGGAAGTAGAGAGGATATAAAATGTAGACTGGCAATGACAAGGAAAGCATTTCTGAAGAAGAGAAATTTGTTAACATCGAGTATAGATGTGTCAAGAAGTCGTTTCTGAAAGTATTTGTATGGAGTATGGCCATGTATGGTAGTGAAACATGGACGATAAATAGTTTAGACAAGAAGAGAATAGAAGCTTTGGAAATGTGGTGCTACAGAAGAATGCTGAAGATTAGATGTGTAGATCACATAACTAATGGGGAGGTATTGAATAGAATTGGAGAGAAGAGAAATTTGTGGCATAACTTGACTAGAAGAAGGGATCGGTTGGTAGGGCATATTCTGAGGCGTCAAGGGATCACCAATTTAGTATTGGAGGGCAACGTGGAGGGTAAAAATCGTAGAGGGAGACCAAGAGATGAAGATTCAGAAGGATGTAGGTTGCAGTAGGTACTGGGAGATGAAGAACCTTGCACAGGATATAGTAGCATGGAGAGCTGCATCAAACCAGTCTCTGGACTGAAGACCACAACAGCTATATAGCAACGACGTTGGCTGCTGCTCTGGTTTTTAAGCACGGCGCTGTGAATGTCCTCTGGCCTATTTCAAGGCGCGACTCAAGTGGAAACAATTCTGCAAGTACTTGCAGCAAGTTCCTGAAACTAACTCACGCAACTGACCTGCAGACTTGCGCAATTTTACGTTCTGTTGCGAACATCTAACCAAGTACTTGCAGATGTCACTTGCGGGAGATACTTGGTTGAGAACACGCACCTCAAGAAGTACCCTACTGGCCATTAAAATTGCTACACCACGAGGATGACGTGCTACAGACGCGAAATTTAACCGACAGGAAGAAGATGCTGTGATATGCAAATGATTAGCTTTTCAGAGGATTCACACAAGGTTGGCGCCAGTGGCGACACCTACAACGCGCTGACTCGAGGAAAGTTTCCAACCGATTTCTCACTCACAAACAGCGGTTGACCGGCGTTGCCTGGTGAAACGTTGTTGTGATGCCTCGTGTAAGGAGGAGAAATGCGTATCATCACGTTTCCGACTTTGATAAAGTTCGGATTGTAGCCTATCGCGATTGCGGTTTATCGTATCGTGACATTGCTGCTTGCGTTGGTCGAGATCCAATGACTGTTAGCAGAATATGGAATCGGAGGGTTCAGGAGGGTAATAAGGAACGCTGTGCTCGATCCGAACGGCCTCGTATCACTAGCAGTAGAGATGACAGGTATCTTACCCGCATGGATGTAACGGATCGTGCAGCCACGTCTCGATCCCTGAGTCAACACATGGGGACGTTTGTAAGACGACAACCATCTGCACGAACAGTTCGACGTCGTTTGCAGCAGCATGGATTATCAGCTCGGAGACCACGGCTGCGGTTACCCTTTACGCTGCATCACTGACAGGAGCGCCTGCGATGGTGTACTCAACGACGAACCTGGGTCCACGAATAGCAAAACGTCATTTTTTCGGATGAATCCAGGTTCTGTTTACAGCATCATGATGGTCGCATCCGTGTTTGGCGACATCTTTGTGAACGCACATTGGATGCGTGTATTCGTCATCGCCATATTGGCGTATCACCCGGCGTGATGGTATGGGGTGCCATTCGTTACATGTCTCGGTCACCTCTTGTTCGCGCTGACTGCAATTTGAACAGTGGACGTTACATTTCAGATGTGTTACGACCCGTGGCTCTACCCTTCATTCGCTCCCTGCGATACCCTACATTTCAGCAGGATAATGCACGACCGCATGTTACAGGTCCTGTACGGTCCTTTCTCTATACAGAAAATGTTCGACTGCTGCCCTGGCCAGCACATTCTCGAGATCTCTCACCGATTGAAAACGTCTGGTCAATGGTGGCCGAGCAACTGGCTCGTCACAATACGCCAGGCACTACTCTTGATGAACTGTGGTATCTTGTTGAAGCTGCATGTGCAGAGCTGTACCTGTACACGCCATCCAAGCTCTGTTTGACTCAATGCCCAGGCGTATCAAGGCCGTTATTACGGGCAGAGGGTGTTGTTCTGGGTACTGATTTCTCAGGGTCTATGCACCCAAATTGCGTGAAAATGTAATCTCATGTCAGTTCTAGTATAATATATTTGTCCAATGAATACCCGTTTATCATCTGCATTTCTTCCTGGTGTAGCAATTTTAATGGCCAGTAGTGTACGTTTTGCGTTGCGGTTTCGGACCCGGAGCGACGCCCTTGTATGCGGAACGCGCGCCTGGTTCCTGGAAGTGGGCAGTGCAGTGACCAGCGGGCTGCTCGCTATGCAGGGGGACTCTTGTCTGCGGAGGCACCCACGCGGTGCAGCCGATGACCGCTGGCGGGGCTTCGCGAGCGCCGGGAACAGCGGCCGCTACTCGACCTTCAACCCACCCAGCTGTACACCGTGCTCTACTCGACCACGCGGCGGCAAGTCTTGTTCCGCCTCCACGCTGTCTACCTCTCCCCTCTCGTGTCTAGTAGGCAGTTCTGTTCGCTCGCCAAACACAAAAGGTCGCCAATAGGAGATCGCAGATTGATGCCGTGTTTCTTGACTTCCGGAAAGCCTACGAAATAGCTCAGCAGTTCACTAGTTGCGATCTAGTTCTCAGACTAAAAATCTAAACGCCCGAGATTCGATCCCACGTTAGTTTCAGGATTTTTTTTTCTGTCAGTTAACTCAATTGCTTACCTACCGAAATACGCTTTCTAATTTACCGGGTGATCAAAAACTCAGTTGTTGTTGTTGTGGTCTTCAGTCCTGAGACTGGTTTGATGCAGCTGTCCATGCTACTCTATCCTGTGCAAGCTTCGTCATCTCCCAGCACCTACTGCAACCTACATCCTTCTGAATCTGCTTGGTGTATTCATCTCTTGGTCTCCCTCTACGATTTTTACCCTCCACACTACCCTCCAGTACCAAATTGGTGATCCCTTGATGCCTCACAACATGTCCTACCAACCGATCCCTTCTTCTAGTCAAGTTGTGCCACCAACTCCTCTTCTCCCCAATTCTATTCAATACCTCCTCATTAGTTATTTGATCTACCCATCTAATCTTCAGCATTATCCTGTAGCACCACATTTCGAAAGCTTCTATTCTCTTCTTGTCTAAACTATTTATCGTCCATGTTTCACTTCCATAAATGGCTACACTCCATACAAATACTTTCAGAAACGACTTCCTGACACTTAAATCTACACTTCATGTTAACAAATTTCTCGTCTTCAGAAACGCTTTCCTTGCCATTGCCAGTCTACATTTTATATCCTCTCTACTTCGACCATCATCAGTTATTTTGCTCCCCCAATAGCAAAATTCCTTTACTACTTTAAGTGTCTCATTTCCTAACCTAATTCCCTCAGCATCACCCGATTTAATTCGACTACATTCCATTATCATCGTTTTGCTTTTGTTGATGTTCGTCTTATATCCTCCTTTCAAGACACTGTCCATTCCGTTCAACTGCTCTTCCAGGTCCTTTGCTGTCTCTGACAGAATTACAATGTCATCGGCAAAACTCAAAGTTTGTACTTCTTCTCCATGGATTTTAATACCCACTCCAAAACGTCAGTATAAATTTGAAAGCGTAATAAACCACGGAATAATGTAGATAGAGAGGAAAAAATTGACACACATGCTTGGAATGACATGGGGTTTTATTAGAACCACCCCATATTGCTAGACGCGTGAAAGATCTCTTGCGCACGTCGTTCGGTGACGATCGTGTGCTCAGCCGCCACTTTCGTCATGCTTGGCCTCCCAGGTCCCCAGACCTCAGTCTGTGCGATTATTGGCTTTGGAGTTACCTGAAGACGTAAGTGTATCGTGTTCGGCCGACATCTCTGGGGATGCTGAAAGACAACATCCGACGCCAATGCCTCACCGTAACTCCGGACATGCTATACAGTGCTGTTCACAACATTATTCCTCGACTACAGCTATTGCTGAGGAATGATGGTGGAGCATTTCCTGGAAAGAAGATCATCTTTGCTTTGTCTTACTTTGTTATGATAATTATTGCTATTCTGATCAGATGAAGCGCTATCTGTCTGACATTTTTTGAACTTTTGTATTTTTTTGGTTCTAATAAAACCCCATATCATTCCAAGCATGTGTGTCAATTTGTACCTCTCTATCTACATTATTCCGTGATTCATTCAGTTTTCAAATTTGTACTGACTTTTTGATCACCCGGTATATGACAACTAGTCCTCACAAGCGACTATTAATCAAATTTCGTGCATATGGAGTATCGTCCCAGTTGTGTGACTGGATTCTCAGAGAGGTCACAGTTCGTAGTGACAGACGGTAAATCATCGAGTAGAACAGAAGTGATGTCTGGCGTTCCGCAAGGTAGTGTCTAGACCCTCTGCTGTTCCTGGTTTACATAAATGCTTTAGGTGATAATCTGAGCAGCCCCCTTAGATTGTTTGCAGATGACTCTGTAATTTACCGTCTAGTAAAATCATCAGACGATCAATTCCAATTACGAAATGATATACAGAGCATTTCTGTATGGTGCGAAAAGTGGTAACTGGCACTAAACAAAGGAAAGTGCGGGGTCATCCACATCGGTACTAAAAGAAATCCGATCGGTTTTGGATATACGATAAATCCCACAAATCTAAGGGCTGTCAATTTGACTAAATACCGAGGAATTACATTTACGAGCAACTTAAATTGGAAAGACCACATAGATAATATAGTGGGCAAGGCGAAACAAAGACTGCGCTTTGTTAGCAGGACACTTAGAAGATGCGACAAGCCTACATTACACTTGTCCGTCCTCTGCTGGAATGTTGCTGCGCGTTGTGGGATCCTTACCAGGTAGAACTGACGAGGACATCGAAAAAGTGCATAGAAGGGCTTCTCGTTTCGTGTTATCGCGCAATAGGGGTCAGAATGTCACTGATATGATACGCGAGTTGGGGTGGCAGTCACTGAAACAAAGGCGGTTTTCTTTGCGGCGAGATCTATTTACGAAGTTTCAATCACCAACTTTCTCTTCAGAATGCGAAAATATTTCGTCGGCACCCACCTACGTAGGGAAAAATGATCGTCATAATAAAATAAGAGAAATCAGAGTTCGAAGGGAAAGATTTCGATGTTCCTTTTTCCCTCGTGGAATGGTAGAGAAGTAGTATGAAAATGGTTCGATGATCCCTATGTCAGGCACTTAAATGTGAATTGCAGAGTAACCATGTAGATGTAGATGTTAAAGCCTTAACCATCATCGATTGAAATGACGATGGGCGTTAAATAAGTAATGCAACACATTACTTTTGTTGGAAAATTTCGGGTGGAAAAAAATGCAGAATTTGTTGTGGGACATCTTGGAATAGTCCCGCTTCAGACCCTATAGTTCCATGAGCTCCGGCGGTTGGCGGTGCTATACGTAGCTTTCAAAGGGGTGTGCAACGGAGGTGCGTTCGAAGCAGAGAGCTGTCATCGAGGTTATTGCGGCGGAAAACCACAGCATCGTAGATATTAAAAGGCGCTTGCAGAACGTCCACGGAGACCTGGCAGTGAACAAAAGCATTGTGAGTCACTGGGTGAGGCATCTGTCATCACCGCAACAAAGTCCCACAGACCTGTGCGATTCCCGCGTGCCGGCCGCCCGTACACAGCTCTGACTCCTGCAATGTTAGGAAGTGCCGACACTTTCAATCGAGGTGATCGACGGATCCCAATCAAACACCTCGCTGCACAACTGGACTTCTCTGTTACTAGTGCTGACTCACTCGCCCACCAGTTGTGGTAGTCAAAGGTGTCTACCCACTGGGTTGCTCGCCGCCTAATAGAAGACCATAAAGAGCAACGAAGGATGATCTGTGCGGAATTGCTTGCGCGTTACGAGGCTTCATGAAAATTTTTTGTCGAATATCGTCAGAGGCGACCATACTTGAGTTAACCACTTCGAACAGGAAACAAAACGGCAATCCATGAAGGTCGCCAAACACCACTCATCTGAAGAAAGAGTTCAATGCTACACCCTCAGCCGGTGAAGTCACGGCGACGGTCTTCTAGAGTTATTCTGTTTGATGCCCTCCCTCAACCTTCAACTCTGAAGTACACTCCTGGAAATGGAAAAAAGAACACATTGACACCGGTGTGTCAGACCCACCATACTTGCTCCGGACACTGCGAGAGGGCTGTACAAGCGATGATCACACGCACGGCACAGCGGACACACCAGGAACCGCGGTGTTGGCCGTCGAATGGCTCTAGCTGCGCAGCATTTGTGCACCGCCGCCGTCAGTGTCAGCCAGTTTGCCGTGGCATACGGAGCTCCATCGCAGTCTTTAACACTGGTAGCATGCCGCGACAGCGTGGACGTGAACCGTATGTGCAGTTGACGGACTTTGAGCGAGGGCGTATAGTGGGCATGCGGGAGGCCGGGTGGACGTACCGCCGAATTGCTCAACACGTGGGGCGTGAGGTCTCCACAGTACATCGATGTTGTCGCCAGTGGTCGGCGGAAGGTGCACGTGCCCGTCGACCTGGGACCGGACCGCAACGACGCACGGATGCACGCCAAGACCGTAGGATCCTACGCAGTGCCGTAGGGGACCGCACCGCCACTTCCCAGCAAATTAGGGACACTGTTGCTCCTGGGGTATCGGCGAGGACCATTCGCAACCGTCTCCATGAAGCTGGGCTACGGTCCCGCACACCGTTAGGCCGTCTTCCGCTCACGCCCCAACATCGTGCAGCCCGCCTCCAGTGGTGTCGCAACAGGCGTGAATGGAGGGACGAATGGAGACGTGTCGTCTTCAGCGATGAGAGTCGCTTCTGCCTTGGTGCCAATGATGGTCGTATGCGTGTTTGGCGCCGTGCAGGTGAGCGCCACAATCAGGACTGATACGACCGAGGCACACAGGGCCAACACCCGGCATCATGGTGTGGGGAGCGATCTCCTACACTGGCCGTACACCACTGGTGATCGTCGAGGGGACACTGAATAGTGCACGGTACATCCAAACCGTCATCGAACCCATCGTTCTACCATTCCTAGACCGGCAAGGGAACTTGCTGTTCCAACAGGACAATGCACGTCCGCATGTATCCCGTGCCACCCAACGTGCTCTAGAAGGTGTAAGTCAACTACCCTGGCCAGCAAGATCTCCGGATCTGTCCCCCATTGAGCATGTTTGGGACTGGATGAAGCGTCGTCTCACGCGGTCTGCACGTCCAGCACGAACGCTGGTCCAACTGAGGCGCCAGGTGGAAATGGCATGGCAAGCCGTTCCACAGGACTACATCCAGCATCTCTACGATCGTCTCCATGGGAGAATAGCAGCCTGCATTGCTGCGAAAGGTGGATATACACTGTACTAGTGCCGACATTGTGCATGCTCTGTTGCCTGTGTCTATGTGCCTGTGGTTCTGTCAGTGTGATCATGTGATGTATCTGACCCCAGGAATGTGTCAATAAAGTTTCCCCTTCCTGGGACAATGAATTCATGGTGTTCTTATTTCAATTTCCAGGAGTGTATATTGTGCTACCCTCAGGAAACTGAAGAAACGACTTCGGTGCTTTCGGCACCACAAAAATGCAAGGAACTTCTCCTTCTCAATGACAACACAAGGCCTCACACAAGTTCCGAGAGCAGCTCATAAAAGTTCATTGGACTGTTCTTCCTCATCCAGCCCACAGCCCTGATCTCGCGCTTTCCGACTTCCATCAGTCTGGCGCAATGAAGGATGCAATCCGCTGGAAGCAGCAAGTGGATTTTCTTATTTCATTTACTTTTTTTATTTTGTTTACACGTTTAGTTCCGTAGGACCAAATTGAGGAGCAAATCTCCAAGGTCATGGAACGTGTCAGTACATGACATTACAACATAAAATTAATAAGAGATAAAATAAAATGTTTATGAACCCTGAAAAGTCAACCCATACGTTTAAGTAAACGCAGTCAACAGTGTAAGAACCAGCTTAATTTGTCAAGGAACACCTCAACAGAATAGAAGGAGTGACCCATGAGAAAACTGAAACTTCCTGGCAGATTAAATCTGTGTACCGGACCGAGACTCGAACTCGGGACCTTTGCCTTTCGCCGGCAAGTGCTCTACCAACTGAGCTACCCAAGCACGACTCACGCCCCATCCTCACAGCTTTACTTCTGCCAGTAACTCGTCTCCTGGGGTGTGAGTCGTGCTTGGGTAGCTCAGTTGGTAGAGAACCTGCCCGCGAAAGGCAAAGGTCCCGAGTTCGAGTCTCGGTCCGGCACACAGTTTTAATCTTCCAGGAAGTTTCATACCAGCGCACACTCCTCTGCAGAGTGAAAATCTCATTCTGGAAACATGAGAAAACTCTTCAGTTTCGATTTGAAAGCGCGTGGATTAATGCTAAGATTTCTGAATTCGAGTGGTAGCTTATTGAAAATGGATGCAGCAGTGTACTGCACACCTTTCTGCACAAGAATTAAGGAAGTCCGATCCGAATGCAGATTGGATTTCTGCCGAGTATTAACTGAGTGAAAGCTGCTAATTATATAGTATTACAAAAAGGTACGGCCAAACTTTCAGGAAACATTCGTCACACACAAATAAAGAAAAGGTGTTATGTGGACATGTGTCCGGAAACGCTTAATTTCCATGTTAGAGCTCATTCTAGTTTGTTCTTCCACCTACGCTCAATGGAGCACGTTATCATGATTTCATACGGGATACTCTACCTGTGCTGCTAGAACATGTGCCTTTACAAGTACGACACAAAATGTGGTTCATGCACGATGGAGCTCCTGCACATTTCAGTCGAACTGTTCGTACGCTTCTCAACAACAGATTCGGTGAGCGATGGATTGGTAGAGGCGGACCAATTCCATGGCCTCCACGCTCTCCTGACCTCAACCCTCTTGACTTTCATTTACGGGGGCATTTGAAAGCTCTTGTCTACGCAACCCCGGTACGAAATGTAAAGACTCTTCGTGCTCGTATTGTGGACGGCTGTGATACAATACGCCATTCTCCAGGGCTGCATCAGCGCATCAGGGATTCCATGCGACGGAGGGTGGATGCATGTATCCTCGCTAAAGGACATTTTGAACATTTCCTGTAACAAAGTGTTTGAAGTCACGCTGGTACGTTCTGTTGCTGTGTGTTTCCATTCGATGATTAATGTGACTGGAAGAGAAGTAATAAAATGAGCTCTAACATAGTAAGTAAGCGTTTCCGGACACATGTCCACAGAATATATTCTCTTTCTTTGTGTGTGAGGAATGTTTCCTGAACGTTTGGCCGTACCTTTTTGTAACACCATATATATATATATATATATATATATATATATATATATATATATATATATATATATATATATATATATATATATTGCTTGTTGGCTTCATGGAATCTTAACTTGTCAATAAGTCAAATGTTTTTACCACTCTTGTTCTTTCTAATGTATTTATGGCGAAAGCTATCACACACAGAGCAGAATTTCATCAGACACTCTAACTGATGTGATTGCGGTAGATTCTCATGCCTTCTGTTGGTTAACTGTGGAAACGAGGCTAAAGACCCAAAAAGGTCTGAAAGAGTCTGGTTATACCATGAATGAAACGACCAGGAAAGGAGCATCCAGGAAATAGCAACGGCTGACTAGCACTCAGCTTTTTACTCGTACTAACGCTCCCCTCCTAACGGACAGATTGCAGCAACTGAGTGCTCCTTTCGCACCTGCAAATGGCTTGCTCCGGCTGCTATTCATTTCGCCCTGTCCCTGCTAGGCAAAAGTGTTTCACCAACCATCGTGAGCTTGTGTAGCGATAACCCATCACTACGGCCCCTATAATTTGGGCGCTATTGGCAGGGCGCGATAGAGTTGTGTTATTACTTTGCACTCCATAACATTCATTTCGCTGCGTGTTGCTCCAGGATATCCACTGGCGTTGTAGACACACTCAGAGTTAACCTTTCCATCGCGGCTCGATAGTCCTTGACATTTCGAAAAGACATGGTTATAAACTAAATTGTACATCTGGTTAAAAAGAAAAATCAGCGATACCTGATTATTCGTTTACAGCCGATCCAGTGGTACGAGAGAGGAAATACCACCGTACTACGCTGCTGGAGGGAAAAAGTTCGCGAGTACACATAGAAGGAGTCTGATTTAAAGAACGAGTATTTTGTTATGTTGATTGGTTCTGGACTCGAGCATTCAGATACTTGAAGAGTTACAGAATCTGAGGACAAGGAATCTCACAGTATTTATATTATAAATTACTGTAATACACATATACATGCGCATGCACACACACACACACACACACACACACACACACACACACACACACACTACGTGCAGATCATTCCAGGATCTCACCTACAAATACGTTTTTAATTTTTCCAAGCCGTGTTCCACATATAAAAAAAAAACTACTTCACTCTCCATCAGAAATCTGATGCAAGGATATATTCTTCATCGTCGAGACTAGTTTTCACAACAAAAAATATGTACTGTTACCTTGCAGCAGGTCTTCGGGACGGGGCCAAGGCCTGTGAAAATTATTTAACAGTCATCATGCTCCACTTATGGCTGTCTATGTTTTACTGTGTGCGCTTGTCATATCGACAGTTATACCACACTGAATCTCCGAAAAACGTACAAACTAATCAGAAAGAGATAAGAACGCAATGAGGGAACAAAGGACGCCTGAATAGTGAGAACAAAATGTTATCATGCTCGTACGTACCACTAATAGGTGCCACCCCAAGTACTAAGAGATGAAAACTATGACGTTTTATACTTAGCTTTGCGAAATTCTACAAAGTCAATTTGTATCATTGCACGATATAAGATCAAGTTATAAATAATGGTAACTATGGTGCAATACTTCGCAATTTACAAAGTCCTTGGGACATAATATACCATCACTTCACTTGATTTTATATCAAGGATATCGCCCTTGTACCACGCCATTTTCAGTTCCTCGTTCACGTTTTACATGCTGTCAAAAGTAACAACCCTAACTTACAATACATTACAGATCCAATTACCAAATTATTTCTCGCGATTGTAACAAGCAGACAGGCTTCTGTGAGAAACTTAATCGCTACAAAATGCAGTATGCGAACTTTTCCTTCGACAGGTTCTTGACTTTCAACAAAAGGCATGAGGTAAAGTAGTACCATTTCTGAGATCCAGACAGTTCGCACATCTAAGACTATTGCTTGTAGCACCTGACAAAGGCGAATACATCAGTTGTTAAAATATTGTACGGAAGGATGGAACTGAAGGCCTTCCTCAAAGAAAGATTGTGTATCGCAACTACATTATTTTTCAGGAACTACAAATAACTGTTGTGTTCCTTTGGTACTATTTGTTTACGTGTTTTATTATGTACGGTCAAGTGACACAGTACTACAGAAAACGACATGTATTTAGCATATTAGACAATATTTAGAAAGATTTCTCAATGTTCTGTAGCTTTCCGTGTGAGAACATTGCACGTCCTGTTGTATATATATATTACGACGGCATAAATAATGGAACGTAATAACAGAATATATTATCAGACGTATTGAAATAATACAATGTATTTATTTAATCAATCTCCAAACTAAGACAAACTAGTTCTATTCCCTGTATTGTACATCAAGGTATCTACACATATTGAAGAAGTTCCTCATTTTGTCTGCCGGTAGAGGAAGAAACTCTTTACACAGCAAAGGAATTTACGATTGACGGACATCGGAAAAGTTGAAAGAATGGCAACTTATTTTGTATTACCGCGAAATTGGGGAAAGATTGTCACAGGTATGATATGCGAGTTGGGGTGGCAATAATTAAAGCAAAGGCATTTTTCATTGGGGCGAGATCTTTTCATGAAATTCCAATCTACTTTTTCCTCTGGGTTTGGTTTGTTGGCACCCCTCTCCATATGGAGAACTGATCATTGTAATAAACAGAACTCTGAGATCGCATGGAAAGCTTTAAGTGTTCGTTTTCCCCGTGAGCTGTTAGAGAGCGGAACATTAGAAAAATAGTGTGAAAGAGGTTCGATGCACCCACTACCAGGCACTTGAGTGTGAATTGCTGAATAGACATGTAGATGCTGACGTAGGAACCTCAAAATAGATATAGAGATGTTAACTTGAGGTTGATTATCCTTTTGTTTTTAGCAGAGAATGACGTAATCAAGGGTGAATGACGTTATGACTAATAAGCAGATACACTGAATTTGGATCATTCGCACTGATATTCAACCACGTAACCAGTAATCTCCAAGTTTGGATCACACTGCCTAATTCCTTGAAGAACACTGGCACCTGCAAAGTCATTTTGGCTCATTTCCTTTATAAAGAATGATGTACTTAAACAAGCTTCAGATATTACACATATGTACATATAAATAAAATACACATATATTCATACGTAATCATGACCTCCATTACCCTTCTTTTATTCGATTAACGCAGAAATACGGCCGCAGGGCACAAAGCTATGTCACGAAACAATAAACTGTTGCTACACTGCTGTAAAATATCCTGTGGAAACAAGACAGTTTTACGTCATTGTTCCGTTGTTGTTCTGCCCAAATCAATGACCACACCAAACAAACTATTCCAGAGTAAGTTTTTACGTCATAATGATACACAACGTTCTTGCACGAATCACATCTGATGAAATTTTTTCAGGCACGTCTTTACCAGCTGTAAAAATATAAGATATTCTACTGTTCTTCCTACTTCTCTTGACATTCTGCTTCGAGTTTGATCGATCTGTTTCCTTTTTATGCTCTTATTTAACTCTCTCGGCGCCTAGCCCGCAGATTCTACGGACCGCGCTCTCTTCCAAAAGCGCCAAGCCCGTGTGTTCTACGGGTCAGCGTATTTTGTTGATTAAGAAGAGCTGCGCGTTGTTGTCGCACCTCTGACTGTCGATGTTTATACAGTTATTAGTAGACGGGTACATAGCGTTAATTTACTTATTGTTTTCGCATTGTTTAGTTCGTTGTGCGTCATTGGTTTCGCCTGTGGATAGAGCACAGTATTGGTATTCTGTGTAAGAGAAATGGTGCACCTTGGATTACCTGATGAAGAAACCGCCGATTTGTTCATTTTGCAGGCATTTTAGATGCTCTAGATAGTGAAGATGATTTGGACGACACAGGTGTCTTTGAGGGCGACTGCAGTACAATGCGTTCAGGCGGAAACAGTTCTTTCATTTGCTCTTGTTAGGAGTATCGAATACATTTTTGGTTACATACTTCATTTCAGACCAAGAAAATGACAGTAACTGATTTCATTACCAATCTTGCCAAACGCTCCAAATAAGCAAAACCGGCCTGTAGGCTGAATGACACAAAGACATTTTCTGCAACATTTACTACCGTCAAGCTAAAAATATGCCTCCCGTGTATGGTATGTTCTTCGAAATCAAAGAAAGAAAGTGGGGAAGCATCTGGCAGGGCGACATGTTATCAGTGCGTACAGTGCTGTGTGGCGTTGTGTGTGGAACCCTAGTTTAAAATATTTCATACGATAATGCAGTATAAATCCGTGTAGGAAGTGCTATATAAACACGATACTCAGCCCTTATCGTTATATATTTATGAACTCATTTACTCTACATGTGTGAATGTATGATTTTTTTAATTTTGGAAAACAGTGTCATGTATAACAAATATAATTTATCTGTGTTCTAACAGCAGGATTTGGTTTATAGTTGCACATTAAAAAAGACAAAATGGCCTTAAAATAGCGTTAATTTTGTATTTATACCTTCGATATTTTCAAGATATAAATTGCGAACATCGACAAGTATTGGGTCGGTACTGATAATATTAACCAAATAATATCCTTCGGAGAAAAACTTGACATCAGCAATATCAGCCGTTTTCACTGATATTTCACTGATGTTTCCAGGTCGTTAAACATTAAAACTACAAATAACGAATTTGTAAACAGAAACGAAGACATGCGTTGCTATGGAAGCATGTCTCCTATGATCTACCGCTTTATTCCCGCGGAAACTCCATGTTACCACAAATGTGATATACAACCTCCTTTGAGGGAGGTTTTCAGTTGTCAACAAGGATGCATATACTGAAGTAGCAAGCTCTTGGAAATGCCGTTAGACGTCACACTTAAGAACAACGTGCTGTCATTTCGCGTCCCGTATACAATAACGCTTCGTCCAAACTGGCTGCACCCATGTTAATGCATGCAGAATGTCATTCGCAAAATGCAGTTCTGCGTAATAGCCCGTCATATAGGACACAGCATTCCGCCCGCTACCCACACAGGCAACGCCCAGTTTGTATGCATATCTGCAAGCCCCCTCAACCATAAAATGGAAATCACGTCGATTATTACGTGGCTACTTGTAATCCAGGCAGTGGCATGATTTCAGTGGGACATATCATAGCCGGTAATATGCACCTACACAGCTTGCATAGCAATTCCAAGGTGCTGTTGATTTACGATCCCAGTATTAATAAACAGCTTTTAAAATGCAGTAACTAGAAATTTACAAAAATGTCGAAATAATGACAAACATGTAGCTCAAACATGTTAATCGATAATTTTATTCTGTAGTAGATTTTTAACATACTGCAGCAGCTTTTGCTGATCTCTTAAACACTGTCAGTTGACATGGAAGTATCGGTATTCAGCATAGCAAGATAAATACAAATTACATTTTTTAAAATTTTTCAACTGTTTTCTCCAGCGGCAAATAGTCAATACGACTTTCTTCTAGTCAATTTTTTCGTTTGTACATACAGTCACTGTTAATATACTTCAAAGAACATACGATAGGAAGGGAAGAGTCAAGATTTCGTCATCCAGCATGGGAAAGTATTTAACATAAATACTGCAACACAATCACAACCACAAATACCAGTGAACTCACAAAAACAGCGTTAGTTTATGCCCAGCTGATACAAACTATATTAGTGCATTTGCGTATGCCGTTCACTCATAAAAGCACGTTAGTGGTTAATACAGTACACACATAATTAAATTACACCTCACTAATGTGTGTTTCAGTTCGTTACTTTGCATATGTACATAGGTTGCTGATAGGTCTTCCGCTGTTGAGTTTTTCTGCTTTGGATCATATTAGGACTAAAAAAAAAACACTTCCTCAGTATGTGTTTCCAACTCGTTTTTAAGCTTTCAAATCGTTGTTCCTGGCAAGGTACTTAGGGAATAGAGATGAGAAGTCGTTAAAAATCACTCCTGTAAGGAGAGAAGAGAAAGCACATTTAAAATTTGCGATGGCGCAACTGAAGCGCCAGGCACCAGTCCTATTCTCTAAGCTTCACGGATGATGGCCATTTTAGGACTGGCAATTTCGACACAGAAAACAAAGAGACGTTTGAGAAGACTACTATTCAAGAATGTATCAAAAATGTGGATTTCTTTGGAAGGATTATCTCTTGAGTTTTGAGGATCCTAAGAGGATTGAATAATCTTTAAGGATATCGCGGAGAATAAGTTGTAAACGAGAATTCATTTGTGAAGGGAGTACAGATAAAATTATCCACGTTCAGAAGAGATAGAGATTTTATTCTTGAAATATTCCCGGCGTTGAGAGTATTCCTTGAATTTTCAGGATTGCTGCAGGATGAAGTCGACTTCATGCCATCAAAATTAATCAGATCTTCTGCTAAACGAATTTCGTCCGATTTCTCACTAACTGAATCCCAGAAGGATCTCGTCGAGGTCAAGATTTCCGTAGCGGAATATTCCATGGAATCTCCTGTGGAAATACAATGCTCAGCGATGGCGGACTTCCTGGGCTGCGAAAGTCGCGTTCGGCGATTATGTTTAACGCGTCTTTCACGCATTGTGCCCGTTGCCTGACCAATGCAGACTCTGCCACACTGGTAAGGTATTCTGTAGAGTGCAGACCACTGGCAAAGCCTGCATTGGTCACACGACGCCCACACACAGTGTGTGAGAGGCGCGTTGAACATGATCGCCACACACGCCTTTTGCAGCCCAGTAAGTCAGCCATCGCCGAGCATTCAATCTCCACATTTTATAACTAATGACACGTCTGCCGACAGTTAATTTTACTAATTTGACATCTGAACGTTGGCTGCGCGACCTCGCAGTCTGACAGAGCGCGCATGTAGTATCACGATTCCGGAAGCGCTTGCGCGCCACAGATGGAACAAGATTCGAAGAAGGTGCCAAACTCGACAGATACGATACGATAATGCAGAGCCTGTGTTATTCCGAATTACGATGCTGTGCAATTCTGAATAATACAGACACTGTAATATCGTATTTATCCAAGGACATTGGGCAAACGAATTTAAGTAAAATATCTTGCCTGTATGGGAATATACGGAATGGATTTACGAGAGCACGTGGTAGAGATGTGGTTGACAACATATGGAAATCTGGGCAGGGCCGTCAGTCGTGCTCGGATAGCATAACGGTACGGCGACCGTTCGCGATAAACGGAAAACACTGTTTTGGGTTCCGGTCCGGTACAAAGTTTCAGTGTCGTCATTCCATTCTACAGCTGATGGTTGTCCACATTTTCAGTTGCGAATACAGCTCATGTATGAACTCGACAGAGGTTGCTCATGTAGAGGCTGCCTCGGTGCACGCGCCAAATTTTGTATAAAGTCAGCGATGTGAACAAGTAGTCTCCAGTGAAAAACACCCACCTGAAGATGACTGAATGGTTGTCAGCTGAAATATCATGGCAAGAAGTCGATGTCATCCGGCTGTAATCCCAAGATTCGTGGAATAACAGATCTGTATGCAGATCAGTCACCAAGAATGAATAGATGTGGAATGTGGAGACCAAAACGTAAAATAACAGACATACATAGTATTTTGCTATATGCGGACAAACTGCGGGAAATGATACATATCAACATATGACCAGAAATGGGTTCCAAGGGATGTACACCCACTTGAACGAGGAGGTAAAAGAGCTTTGACACAGTAGGTTTCGACGATTGAAAGCACACATTAGAACGCACCTGCAGGTCGGAATTTTCAATCGCAGTGTCTTATTGGTATGGAGACAGCGAACGATCAGCTCCGGTTCGTTCTGCGTGGGCAGGCGAGGATAATTAGCGACCGCTTTCTAGGACCAGTCATCTTGTCGTCCTTCCACAGCGCCTCACAGGAGAAGCACATCAGCGTGGGTGCGACTGTCTTTTGCTAGAAGACGTGCCGTTGGTGGTAGGAAGGGTACTGTGGCCACTAAATGATGGAGCTCATTTCCACATTTCCGTGTGCAGGCATCTCGACACTGTTTATTGCAACCACACATTGGAACTAAACCGTTGACGATGGTTCACTGCCGCTGTACCACTAAAACGCTAGTACAGACAGAACACTCCCACTTGTCTGGTGTGTTCTCGTGTGTGCTTTGAGTCGTTGCAACCAACACTGTCAAAGATCTTTAACCTTCACGTTCAACTGTCCATATGTTGCCTTTTGCTCCTTATCCTGTCACGGAACTTGTTAACTCTACGCAAGGTTTCGTGCATAGCTTTGTGACCAGCACTCCTGGAAGAAAGGATATCCCACGTCGTTTAATCGTAGGAGCTGGCCCGCGTTTAGCAAGGGTTTGGGTTCGTGCCCCAGTCTGGCACACAGTTTTATCTGTCAGTAAGTTTTGGAAGGGCGATCACTCCTCTACAGAGTGAAAAAAATCATTCCGGGATTGTGGCCAAGTTTCAAACGCAACGACTGAAGCACTCAGTATGTCTCCAAGCTCACACGGTCAAAACGGAATAAAATTGGTTTTAAAATACAGGACTATGTGTGACTGTTCTACCACTCACCAAAGTAATTTATCTGCAAAACTCAGCATTTGTGTGCAGTCGATGTTTCAAGGTTGACTATCTGAAGACTAGTCGCCAAAAAACGATACTGTGTACATTACAGTTACGACCAACAGATTACAATGCATCATAAATGTACGAGGGTTGCCCTGAAAGTAACGCACCGCATTTTTTTATTCAACAGCTCTTTATCGAACATAACGAGAATTAGACACACGAAAGAATGGTGTTTTATCTACTGTACACACCCAATTTTTCCACGTCATCTCCATCCTGTTCTATGGCTATCCTACAGCGAGAAACAAGGCCGTCTATTCCCTGTCGGTACCAATCCCTGACCTGGTGGCGGAGCCAGTGCTTCAACTTCTCATCGTCGTCAAAATGTAGTCCACTAATGGCATCATTTAATGGGACAAAAAAGTGGAAGTCCGAGGAGGGTAGGTCAGGGCTGTCAGGTGTGACAGCCGTGGATGATCTCCCCGACCGCTGCAAATCGTTGAGCTCCGCCGAACCGCCTTATGATGACGTCACCCCTCCGTGCCCAGCGACCAACTGTACTTTTGTCGACAGCAGATGCTCCATATACTTTGCAAAAGGATTTGTGAATATTTCCCACAGTTTCTTTCTCTTCAGTGAGAACTTCAATGACGGCGCGTTGCTTGCCACGTAAATCACCTACAGACGCCATTTTGAAACTGTCCTCCAGCTACGCTATCTGTCGGAAGTGACGGAAACTTGGCGCACTCACTCAGGAGACTTACAAATAATATACATACGTTTCGCATTCTAGCATTGTTTTCGACTGAGAAAAAAAATGTGGTGCATTACTTTCTAGGCAACCCTCGTATTACTCAGTCTCGTCAAAAGTATTTGGACACATTAGAGTCCATTTATATGGAGCGTGTCCACCTTTATAACTACTTGAACTCCGCTGGAAACGCTTTGAATGACGTGTTAGTGATGCTGAATGCTGGGGTTTGCGGTGAATGGGTACCACTGGGTTCAGATAGGGACTCTAGGCAGGCCAATTCACTTCAGGAATGCTACTGTCCACAAACCATTCTCTCACAGATGCTGCTTTACGATAGGATGCATTGTCGTGCTGTAACAATCATAGTCTGCGAACTACTTCTCTACTGTACGCTGTACACACTGCTGTAGGATGTGTTCAGATCCTTCCGCATCTAGCGTTCTCTTAAGCGCAATAAGAGGACCGCGCACTACTACGAAAACGTCCCCACACCATTACAGCAATTTCTCTGAAATTCACCGTTGGCACCACGCGAGATGCCAGGTAAAGTTTTCCCAGCATTCGCCAAATCCGAACCCTTCCATCAGCGTGATTCGTCACTCCAAATCACTTGTTTCAAGTCACCCACTGCCCAGTGGCTTCATTCTTTAGACCACCTAATGCGTCGCTTAGCACTGTGTGTTTATGACCAGCTGCTCGAGCTTTGTTCTGCCTGAGCAGCTGGACTGCTGGTAGGACTTTGGAGCTCACGAGTGATTATTTCCCCTTTTCTCACAAATTTGTAAAACGGCACGCCTCCAAAATGTTAGACGATCCCTGTCCTCCAGTACATGAGGTCACCCTATCTCTCGTTTTAGCTGCGGTTGTTCCTTCTCGTTTCGCTCCACAATCACATCACCAACAGTCGACGGGGACAGTTTTACAAGAGCTGAAATATCCTTGATGGACCTTTTACTGAGGTGACGTCCCATGACTAGTGGACATTCGAAATGACTGAATTCAACTGACCGACCCATTCCGCTGCTCCCGCCTCTGCTTACAACACAGTGCTCCCAGGCATCTTCTATACTGGCGAGTCCGCCTTCCGTGACATCTGGTGGTCAGTTCCGTAGGGGTGGGCGAATACTTTTGATCAGATGGCATACTTGGCGAAAATTTGAATACGAAGGTGGTTTGAAAAGTTCTCGGAATCACCACGAGAGGTCAACGCTAGCGCAACGAGTTGTTCACGTGATATTCATTGGACTGTGGCGGTGACGTGGCTCTGTTGTTGTTTCCACGTAGTGATTTGCGAAGATGGAAAAAAATCGAGATCCGAGCAGTGATTAAGTAATTTGTAAACAAAGGTATGAAAGCAAAGGACATTCATGCTGACTGCCAGAATACATTGGGAGGGGGGGTCTTGCTCCTTCATATTCAACTGTTGCCGAGTGGACAAATGAATTTTAACTTGGTCAGGAGAGCTTAGGTGATGAAATCCGCGCAGTGGTCGGCCAAGATGTGTCACTATTCCAGAAATCATTGCAAAAGTTAAATAGTTATAGAGGAGCGCCGATTGAAAGTGCGTGAAATTGCTCACGCTTGCCAGACGTCATCTGAAAGGGTATATCACATTTTAAATGAAGAATTAGAAATGAAAAAATTATCTGCAAGATGTGTGCCTTGAATCTTGACACGCGCCCGCACACATGTGCCGTCGCCATGGCAAAACTACACGAACTAAGGTATGAAGTGTTGCCACACCCACTTTATTCACCTGATATGCCTCCGCCAGACCTCCATCTCTTCCCAAAACTGAAAATTTTTATGGGTGGACGAAGATTCACTTCAAACGAAGAACTGATAGCCGGAGATGACAACTATTCTGCAAGCCTGGAGTATCAAGGCACTAGAACATTGTTAGACCAAGTGCATTAATCTACAAGGAGACTATATTGAAAAATTAAAAAAGTTTCAGTGGTGTAAGTACTTTTTTCCTATTCCTTTCCGAGAACTTTTCAAACCATCCTCTTATATGGTTGAAACTATGCACTTATACAGCCAAATTCTCCAAAAGAGAGATTGCTGCGTTATGATGAGTCACTTATGACTCTTGTGTTTCTTCTGGTGATAATGAGCTATTTTATTTTCAGTTATCTTTTCTTCTACTGTAGTTAATTCACAAGGTTTATCACATGAACTGTACACAAATTCTGAGTTGTAGATATTAGCGGCCTTGATGGATGGTAGGGCAGGCACTTTTCCGCATTTTACAATCACTGCTATTCGGTTTTAGCTATTCAAGCTGGGCACTTTCAATTACAGAAAAACGTGAAAACTCGCCAACCACCAGGTATATTCGTGTAACCAACTACTCTCAATAACTGAAAAGCTTCCTCGTAAGTGACTTTTCCCAGTACACAGCTGAAGACTTCTCAGCACCTCTTCGGACATAAAAAATATGACTATTCTAAAATACAGGAGATTTTTAGAAGCAGTAATCACAAATTTAGATTTAAATTCCACTGAAGGAACATAAGCAAATATTAACTTTGAGTAATAATGGATCCAAAGCCCCTGTAAAATCTTAACAGGACGTCATTTTCGGCATTAGGCTGTAACCGTTTCTATCGAGCTATTGAAATTTAGGCTATATGCCATTGTCAGACATATACAAAAACAAATATGATGTCCTAAGAAAAACGTGACAGGAAGACAGCAGTACGTACAACAAATTTGCTGCTGACATTCACATATTTACAAGATACGATTTCATAATACGACCTATTTCCATGCCGTGTTATTACATTGCATATTTTAAGTACGTGAACATTAATAGACTGCAAATCTGTAGCACCTACTGTTGCTCTTCTATAACTTTCATCTTATTTTTTGTGGATGCTTGACAGTTTCATATAAGCCGAAATTGCAACAGCGCAATAAAAATTTTACAGCCGAAAGTGAAAGAGTGACGTAATTTAAACAAGTAAACACATTTTTTTTCTTTTTTTGCCGAGTTCGCACTCATACATAATTTCTTGAAGGACGCCGTTGTTCGCTCTGGCTTTTAAAATTATTTATGTATAACATTCACAATTGTGGAAAACTGCGAGACTGCCGAAATTACAATCGCAGAATTGATAAACAATTAGTTTAAACAGTTGAAGGTGTAAATGATGTCTTTCTTAAGTATGTATATAAGGGTGCTACAGAGTTCCTATTACAGACTCTGCGGTTAGTTCAGTAGACTTGATATATGAAATTTTGATAAGGAACTAGTGTCCAGAAAAGTTCCGTTTGGTTCTAAAATAAGAGTGAAGATCGGATCGCTTTGAAATCTCCCGCTTCATCATAAGCGCACAGCGGATACAATGAGCTCTCTGACGTGTGTTCTCTGCAAGAGTCGCTCCACGTACACCGACCCTGCTGTTCTCCGACGCATGTTCTCATACGCACAGTCGACAAAGCCTTGTGTGCGCCGAATAACTGCTGCAGCCGCCGGAAGATGTTCTTCCTACTGCGCATGAGTCTCGTACGCAAGACTTCTCGTATCGCCCCACAAGAGAAAGTCGAGAGGAGGTAAGAGATACAGGACATAAAATCCCGTATATAGCCTGCGATCATCTTTATGTTAATAATTGGCAACCAATGCTGTACAATCGCAATAAAACCATGAGATGTTCAATTGACTCTTATTAGAACATGTTACGCGTTTCGGGATTACACCCATCTTCAGACATCACAAACTCCTTCCTAACCAACCTGGCGTACAGTCTTTAAGCAGAGACTGCTTGTGTCGCAGTTATAGTCATATGTTATTCGACACTTTCTTCGAGTTGTCAAGGCTGTACGCCCAGGTTGGTTAGGAAGGAGTTGAAGTTTGTGATGTCTGAAGATGGGTGTAATCCCGAAACGCGTAAGATGTTCTAATAAAAGAGTCAATTGAACATCTCATGACTTTATTGCGAGAGGAGGTGAATCTGGCGAGCATGATGGCCAACGAGTTAGTCCACCTCGGTTTCCCACCTTTCACAGTATGTTTGGTTCGTGGATGCCGCGTGAAAATGCGCGGTTGCGCCACCATGTTGTAAGCACATTTCCTGGCGGAGTTGCAGTACAAAATCTTCCAATAGCTCAATCAGTACCTCTTGTACGAATGTAAAGTGTCTGAAACCCGTTAGGCAGTACGGAAGAACCTACGTGACGGAGGAGACTTTAAAGTGATCACGTCTTCAAACTTATCTCTCATCCAAACAGTACATTTCTGGACACGGGTTCCTGTATGAAAAGGTTATCTACTGTCCACAATCCGTAGAAGGCTCTAATAAGAATTTAGGAACAATATATTTATTAGCAAACCTTTAAAATAAATGAGGCTTTATTGCACAATTGTTTCTGGCTATGGATCTTATGTAATTTTGTGCACTACTCAAGCATGCAACACCTCTTCCACGAAGGCTATTTTTTCAACTTCTACATCCAGTTGCGAAATCAAAACCACAGTGAAAAATCAAAAGTGTTTTATTTGCAACATTTAGCTACATCTTTAAGCTACTTCTTTACATAGTCGCCGCTCCGTAGCGCGATACCAACTTCTCAATATTCCCATCAAAGAAGGCAGCCACCTGTGATTTCCACCAATTATCTACGCTGATCTGCAGCTCGTCGTCTGTGACAAAATGCAGCCAGTGGTCCGCGTGAGTGGAGAGATGAAAGTCATAGGAAGTCAAGCCCCGACTGTGCGGTGGATGATCAAACACTTCACATCGACAACAGTGCAAGAGTGCCTTCGTTGCACCTGCAGTGAGCGGCCAAGGATTGTCGCGGAGAAGGGAACGCATTACAGATATGTTATGTGGGTTGCATGAAACCAGGCGAAAGCCCTCAGCAGGCACCTCTCACTTGGAAGGAAACACTATTATTCTGGGCATCTTTACGCGCTCACTGTGCGCTCAGAAGTGGACAGTGCCATGTGATACGGTGGATGGGTATAGTAGAGACACTGCACAATTTATGTCCTCAAAGCTTCACCAGGTTTTCGCAGTGGTTTTAATTTCGCGACCGATCAGAAATTGAAAAAAAAAAAAAAGTAGTCGTCGAACATTTTTAGTTCACCGCCACCATCAACATATTGTTGACTCAGGGTAGTTACAAATGCATCTAGTAACCAGCGACCGGATCGCAAGCAGTAAGCTTTTCCGAAACGCACTTTGACTGTACTTACCGTTGTCGAGCACCCTACGAGTCTCCTGCCTTCTCTTCTTGACAGTCACTTTACGGAAGACCGTCCCACTTATCGGCTCGACGTCGAAATCGTCGCCCGAGCTGGCGTGCACCGGCGAACCGTCAGCCTTGTGCGAGGACAGCGACGAGGTGTCGTCCCTGGCGCCGCCGTAGCGGCGGCCGTGCGGGGGTGGCGTCGCCACGATCTCGCCGCCGCTGTCGCTGTTGCCGCTGTACTCGAGGGTCGACGACACGTAGTCCCTGGTGAGCAGGGGGCGGCGGTGGGGCGGCGGCGGCAGCACCGACTCGCGGCCGAGCAGCGAGTGCCTCGAGTGGGCCGCCGAAGCGGGCGCGTCCTGCCCGACGAGGAAGTAGCGCCGGTGGGGCGACGCGGGGGCGGCCGCCTCGCCGCCGCGGTCCACGGAGGAGTGCCGGTGCTGCAGCAGCGACACGGTCCTCGACTGGGGCCTGTCCACCACGTCGAAGCTCTGGTGCCTCCTGGTGAGCGGCGACACCTCGCGACTGCTGTGGCTCGTCGACGACGACGTGACGTCCCTGAGGTCGCGTACGGCAGCCAGCCTACTCTCCTGGACGCTGGGGCTGCTGCCCGGCGAGGACGACTTGTCCTCCGGGGCGCTGCCCGCGACGTAGTCGTCCGACTTCTGGCGGCCGACGTCGGCGCGGTGGTGCTTCAGGACGTGGTTCTGCAGGTACCTGCTCTGGAACTCGGCGTCGTCGTCGCTCCTGGAGCTGAAGTACTGCTGCCTGCGGACCCGGGCGCTGAGCGCGGGCGAGTTGGACATCCTGTCTCTGAACGTGCCGGCCGGTGGACTCTGCTCGGCTGTTTCGCTCGTCGTCGCCGCCGCCGCAGGGCGGTCCTCTACGTCCGCTACCGGCGGCGATCTGGTCGGGGATCGATCGGTCGTATCTTCGTCGTCTGGGAGGCTGTACTTTTGGGACTGGGACTGCTGGCTGTCGCGGGAACGCGGAGATCCGCAGGGGCCGCTCTCATCCCTCGGATACGACGGCGACTTGTCCCTCGGTACGTGGTTTAGCGAAGTGTAGCAGCATTCTTGGTGGCGCGGAAGACTGTTGTACGCTCTCAGTTCCGGAGAGTCTCGAGTTGCTGACCACCTCGATGACGGATCTGCACACAAGCGTAAGAAGAAGAGACGTAAGTATCAAATTATCTTATTAACTTAGGAAGACATCCATATTACTAAAAGGTCAGACGGGCATCTGGCCACCCCGTCCAAGCCGCAGGTTGCTTACATAACGCCTTCAGGGGAAAAAAAAAAATTGTGATTTTCCTTATCTCAGATAATAATACACCGTTCGTTTCTCTCTATAGAAGACTAATTGTATAACTTTCAGTAAATCTGTGTAACTATTAGTAATTACTTGTAACTATTCGCAAGTATTAATTTCAAAACTCATATATCGTCATATTCACATGTTTTAGTTTATCAATCATAAGTAAGGGTGACATGTTTCTAGAAACATCCCCTAGGCCGTGGCTAAGCCATGTCTCAGCAATATCCTTTCTTCCAGGGGTGTTAGTTCTGCAAGGTTCGCAGGAGAGCTTCTGTGACGTTTGGAATGTAGGAGGCGAGGTACTGGCGGAAGTAAAGCTGTGAGGAAGGGGTGTGAGTCGTGCTTGGGTAGCTCAGTTGGTAGAGCACTTGCCCGCGAAAGGCAAAGGTCCCGAGTTCGAGCCTCGGTCCGGCACACAGTTTTAATCTGCCATGAAGTTTCAAGGGTGACATGCATTGGCTAATACCAGTATGAAGTAAATTATTAAAATGTTACTTTAAATGTTAAAACAATATTATATAAGACAAGGGTGTATGTAGACCAATCATAACACTGTAGTGCTTCTGCTGTGCTTAGCCTCATTTTTGAAGCAGATGAAGTTGTCTGTTTGTGTTAGTAATTGTCTCTTTGTACTTCATTCAGCTTCTAAGCAACAAGGGCAAGCAGTTGTGAGAAAACCAGAAGTGCCTTCAACAATTAGCATGTTCGAAGCTTTTATAACAAGTAGTAATAAGAGTGTTCTGAAACGATTGTTAGCACACTTTTAAATCAGTTTTATTCGAATGCACATATCCGAGATCAGATTAATGCAAAGATCCATAAAATATATATAACTGTATATTGGTAATGTTGTAGCTTGCCTTTTGTACACTACGCAATTCAATGTAGTTCTCTCACATGTAGTTCCGTTGTAATTTAAAATCATTATGTAAAATTGTACTGCACACTTCTAGGATCACGCCTATGTGGCATGTAATGCTTTGGTTTAAAACCTTAATCCCATTATTTGGGCTCACAATTTCACAAAAGATATGCATCAAATGGGACGATACGTGTATAAATCCATGATAGTGCGTGCAAATATAGAAGTACCATCACGTAAAACTCACAAAAGGCACAGATTTTGCCTGTTCTTACGTACTTTCTGGGGATATTATGATTACTTGTGTACGAGGTGCATTCAAGTTCTAAGGCCTCCGATTTTTTTTCTAATTAACTACTCACCCGAAATCGATGAAACTGGCGTTACTTCTCGACGTAATCGCCCTGCAGACGTACACATTTTTCACAACGCTGACGCCATGATTCCATGGCAGCGGCGAAGGCTTCTTTAGGAGTCTGTTTTGACCACTGGAAAATCGCTGAAGCAATAGCAGCACGGCTGGTGAATGTGCGGCCACGGAGAGTGTCTTTCATTGTTGGAAAAAGCCAAAAGTCACTAAGAGCCAGGTCAGGTGAGTAGGGAGCATGAGGAATCACTTCAAAGTTGTTATCACGAAGAAACTGTTGCGTAACGTTAGCTCGATGTGCGGGTGCGTTGTCTTGGTGAAACAGCACAAGCGCAGCCTTTCCCGGACGTTTTTGTTGCAGTGCAGGAAGGAATTTGTCCTTCAAAACATTTTCGTAGGATGCACCTGTTACCGTAGTGCCCTTTGGAACGCAATGGGTAAGGATTACGCCCTTGCTGTCCCAGAACATGGACACCATCATTTTTTCAGCACTGGCGGTTAACCAAAATTTTTTTCGCTGGCGGTGAATCTGTGTGCTTCCATTGAGCTGACTGGCGCTTTGTTTCTGGATTGAAAAATGGCATCCACGTCTCATCCATTGTCACAACCGACGAAAAGAAAGTCCCATTCATGCTGTCGTTGCGCGTCAACATTGCTTGGCAACATGCCACACGGGCAGCCGTGTGGTCGTCCGTCAGCATTCGTGGCACCCACCTGGATGACACTTTTCGCATTTTCAGGTCGTCATGCAGGATTGTGTGCACAGAACCCACAGAAATGCCAACTCTGGAGGCGATCTGTTCAACAGCCTTCGGCGATCCCCCAAAACAATGCCCTCCACTTTCTCGATCATGTCGTCAGACCGGCTTGTGCGAGCCCGAGGTTGTTTCGGTTTGTTGTCACACGATGTTCTGCCTTCATTAAACCGTCGCACCCACGAACGCACTTTCGACACATCCATAACTCCATCACCACATGTCTCCTTCAACTGTCGATGAATTTCAATTGGTTTCAACCCACGCAAATTCAGAAAACGAATGATTGCACGCTGTTCAAGTAAGGAAAACGTCGCCATTTTAAGTATATAAAACAGTCCTTATTCTCACCACTGTCGGTAAAATTCCATCTGCCGTACGGTGCTGCCATCTCTGGGACGTATTGACAATGAACGCGGCCTCATTTTAAAACAATGCGCATGTTTCTATCTCTTTCCAGTCCGGAGAAAAAAAAAAACGGAGGCCTTAGAACTTGAATGCACCTCGTATTGTGTTGTGTAGTGAGATAAGTATTTCCTTGTAATATGTAATTAATGTGTGTTCTGTATCCTTGAAAGTAACATAAAATTAATGTTAGCATTATTTTTAGGAGGTACACAATGTATAAAAGTATAATACTTCAGATACACAAAATAAGTCTAAGGAGTAGGACATGTGATAAATTATCTTGAAATACAAAGCAGAACTTTGCTGTGGTATACAATACAGAGTAGTAAGAACAGACGAAATTATTGGAAAAGAGTAGTATGTGTGTCCATCAGCAGATATCGTCATTGTAAATCATTTAGTAAATGTGTATGTCACTAATATGCTAAAAACGTAATATAAAATAGAGCGCAGCACATTTGCAAGGCACACACATAGTACTATGTAAACTTTTCTGCACATCGCATGAACACATGAGTACGATACGCTCACACCTTTCGAGCTATCGTACCATTTTTGGGGGAAGGGAACCCGTTACTTTCTATATTCCTCTACATAACTCCAGATCTCTAACTCTCTCTCTCTTCCATAACCACCACAAATAGATTTTTACCTCGTTATTTCAATCCTCACTCTATATCTAATTTTGTCCTCACTCTTCTCTGCAGAACTCCTATCTATCTATCGTTATAAATATTTCTTCTCCTTCAAAATTTATATTTATTATTTTTGTAAAGTGATATCGAGGGAGGGAGGGGAACGTACTGCATGGTTCAAGCTGGAAAATGGGCTGCGACAGGGAAGTGCACTTTCGCCTTTATTGTTTATTATTGTTATGGATGAAATCCTACAGCAAGTATGAGATGCAATTGGAGATCATAAAATGAAAGCAGTGCTTTTTGCCGATGACCTGATGTTATGGGGAAATTGCGAGAAGGAGGTGCAAGAGCAGTTAGATGTATGGGAGGCACGGCAGCACAATATGGAATGCATTTCTCTGCAAAGAAAAGTGAAATAATTGTCACAACAAGGAAGAAGAATAGGCCAAATGTGGATATAACTTGTGGAGGGGAAAAACTACAAGTGGTAGAGAACTTCAAGTACCTGGGAAGTATGATTGAAAGTAAGGGGGGGAATGCAATGGAAATAAATGAAAGGTGCAGAAAAGCAGGGCAGTTCTACAAATGCATTAGGGGGCTTATTTGGAGCAAGGAGGTGCCACAGAAATCAAAGGGAATTATATACCGAACCTACTTTGTCCCCATATTGGCATACGGAAGTGAGACATGGGTAATGCACAAAAGCGACAAAAGTAGAATACAGGCTAGTGAAATGAAGTTCCAGAGGAGCAGGTTGAGTGTAACAAGACGAGACAGATTGCGAAATGTGTATGTGAGGGAAAGACTAAAGGAGGAACCAGTACAGGACAGGATAGAAAAATCAAGACTGCGGTGGTATGGACACATGAAGAGAATGGATGAGGGAAGAATTCCAAAGAGGATGTTTGATCTGCAACTGGAGGGGAAGAGGCCCAGAGGAAGACCAAGAGATAGATGGGTGAAGGGAGTGAAGGAATGTGTGACGAGAAGAGAATAGAACTGGACGAAGGTGGAAGAGGGGGAATGGTGGAAAGACAGAACACGATGGAGAGGCTTGTGTTCCCGACAGACCCAGCCAGTGGCTGGAAACTGTCCAAGATGATGATGATGATATCGATTTTCATTCACTATGTTCTTCTTTTTTCTCTCTTGTTTTCATACATTTGTTAATACTTTTGTAATGTAACACTAAACCACGTATGCTGCATGGGATAGCGAAGATCTGGTCCCCTCCTCGTGGCTAGGGACGGGAAACGGTGCAGTCACTCGCAAACAAAACATTTGTGAGTGGCTGCAACGGCTAAGAGAACATGACTTGCTGCATATATACCGAATTCACTAAGCTAACAACCCACCTTAGTTGTCAAGGCGGTGGGTTTTGCATGTGGTTAAATGGGAAAAAAAATGTTCATTTCTCACACAGGCCAGACGAATAGAGAACACATACGAGGAGCTATACAATGTGATTAGATACGGAACAGCACGGAAAGAAACCAACAGTACGTCAGATTCGATCTCCACGCGCCTGCATCTTTGCAAAAGAACGAAAAAAACGGAGCCGTATGACAGCCAGGACAGAACAAACAATCAACATGACAGACACGTCAGAGAAAGATAGCGAAGCTGACTCAAGCAAGACTGAAGACTAACGATGAAGACTTCTTCCTTGACCAAATCAAAAATGGCTCTGAGTACTATGGGACTTAACATCTGAGGTCATCAGTCCCCTAGAACTTAGAACTACTTAAACCTTACTAACCTAAGGACATCACACACATCCATGCCCGAGGCAGGATTCGAACCTGCGACCGTAGCGGTCGCGCGGTTCCAGACTGAAGCGCCTAGAACCGCTCGGCCACACCGGCCGGCTTTGACCAAATCACCTAGTAGATAACCCGTGACATGTTATTGTATATGAAGTCACATAATAAACTTGTAAACAAGAAGCACATAGCTTAGTAACAACATAGCCACCGGTGGGAGCAAGGCTCTACATCAACCCGAGTTACAGCCCCCCCCCCCCCCTCAATCGTTCCCGCTAGACTTTGGCGACAGTAATTTACAACTCACCTATTTCCTTTCGTCTCTGAACTTCATTCAAATTTAATAATAATTCGTATGTTTACCGTAAATATGATTTATGTCCCATACCTTGTTTCGACAGCAAAAGAAAATTCTACAGATCTTTTCATTCTTATCTTTCCATTATTTTCTTCTACATTACTAAGTTTTTATACAACGCCCATCGTTTCCCTTAATTAATATAATTCGGTAGTTGAATTCTTATATTTTTCAGAGTGTAGTCACGAGTATATTTTTCTGTATGAGGTAAGTTTTTCCGTTCCTCGCTTTGTGTAAACAGAACACGTGATGTGGGAAGTTCGTTACTCCAGCATACGTTTAAAATTCAGTTGTATGACTTCTCTTTTAACTGTATTGTATGTGGGAACTTTTCTCGTGTGTATGTTTTTTTATTTCTTCAACTTTTCATTTCGTTTCAGTTTTAAGTTTGTGTAGCTTCTTTCATACAACGTGGTGGTGATTTCACAGTGTGTAATTTCAGTTCCATCATGAATAAGTTTTATTCTTAATTACGCGTGATATTTTATTGCTATTTGTGTCTATGCGGTTTACATTCGTGTTCTTGAAACTTCTACGAGTCTTAATAATTTTGCTTTACTCATGAATATTCACGACATTTGCGGGTGTTTCACGCCATCGTAGCTTACAAGGGGAGGCCGCCAATTGAGAAATTCAGATTCAATTCATACTGCGCATAATAAAACCTCATGGCCAGAGGTGTAATGTGGCAAAGCACCAAGATGCACTTCTCGAGAAAATCGACAGTTAAAAGAAACCGTTGCGGTGAAATACTCTCTACGATTAATCATTTTCTACAGCGGTAAGCGCTCGGGTTCGTAATCCGAAGGTCGCCGGATCGAATCTCGCGCCATGCAACCTTTTTTTTTTTTAGTATTTGTTTTTTGCAATTCAAATGTGTGTACACACACACACACACACATATATATAATTCCCGGCAATCAGTTGCAACAATTATGCATATAATAAGTTGTTGAAAGTCGTTTGTCGTGGAAAACCTGGCGTCTTCGAACATCATTATGTTTTCCGCAAACAAAGTTATATTTCACAAATGTTATTAATTGTCTTCATAATGTTAACCACGTATAGTTAACGGAAGACGTAGAAACGATATTCCGAAACGAATACGTATAGCGTAAGTCAAACGTTCGAATTAGAATAGAAACCCCACGCACACAAATTTGCTATGGCAGGTATGAAATATAAACTCCGTTACTCGCTCGTTACACATGAAGGACAGATGTTGAATGGGCCGAAACGAGCCGTCGCATAACAGCGTAGTTGCCTGCTAACTTCGAAAGAAGGTAGATGCGGTCCCTAGCGCAACTTATAACATCGTCGAAAATCAGTGCGGACGTGAGAGCTTTGGTACACCCTGTTAAGCAAACGGAAAAATGGAGGCGGTACAATTGGAGAGCGATCCGCCTTCACCAACATGCATTAGCAATTCATTAATAGTATATATATATATATATATATATATATATATATATATTTGAATTACAAAAAAACAAATAATAAAAAAAATGTTGCATGGCGCGAGATTCGATCCGGCGACCGGATTACGAACCCGAGCGCTTACCGCTGCGCCACGACGCTGTAGAAAATTATTAATCGTAGAGAGTATTTCACCGCAACGGTTTCTTTTGACTGTCGATTTTCTCGATAACGGCTGAGAAGTGCATCTTGGTGCTTTGCCACATTACACCTCTGGTTATGAGCTTTTATTATGCGCAGTATGAATCGAATCTGAATTTCACAATTGGCGGCCTCCCCTTGTTAGTTTAGTGTGCAAGGTGATGCAGACAAATTTCTGTGTCGGAAAGTATTCCATAGTAATCTTATTCGCAATAATTCAATCACAGCGATAGTGAGACTCTGATTTACTATGATGGGAAAAATTCTTTTTATCTCTAATCTTGTGTCTGAATTGTGTGTGTTTATGTGAACTTTTTCCATGCACGCGTCAGAATTCCGTTTCATTTATCACAGCAGTGTACCGCAGCACTCAATATAATAGTAATGTAAGTGAGTTACTTAATTACATAACACGCAAAGACAGATCATAGTTTAGAATTACTTTGTGAATTTTTAATGTGATGTTTTATTTTGATCACTACTTCAAATTGTGGTGACTTGCTCAGACAAACCCCTCTCTTTTTGTAAGATTACTTTTAACACATCCCACCTGTCTCTTCTGAAGGGCAAATCGAGCGAGGTAGTGTAGTGATTAGCACACTGGACTCGCATTCAGGGATTTAGATTTTCCATGATTTCCCTAAATCTCTTCAGAAAAATGCCGGGATGGTTCCCTTGAAAGGGCACGGTCGATTTCCTTCCTCATCCTTCCCTAATCCAATGAGACCGATGACCTCGCTGTTTGGTCCCCTCCCCCAAACGAGTCAACCAATCTGAAGCGCAAAGGGCAGGCCTTATATCTGTAGATTTTTGGGTCATTATCTTATTCTTTTTGTTGAGGCTTAAGCTCCTGCTTGCTCTGAATTACTTGATTTTACGTTTGTACTTAAATTGTTCCCATACGCTCATTCTACAAATTTATTTGGTTTTTTTACTGATATTAACACGTTAGAAATGCTTACCAATTCAGTGATTAATTCAGTTCTTACATTAAATTTTCCCATTTTAATTAAATTGGATGACGACCCAGAAAAATTTGGTGGCACACAAAACTTACTGTAGATTGCAGAGTTCCGCATTGGCTAACTTACCCTACTTTCTGCTTGCAGATCGCTCTCAAGGTAACCATTTACCCATTAAGGACCATTTAATGTGACCCCGTCTATGTTCAACGTGAACTAGTCACAGAGGGCAGGTGGCAGCACTAGCAGTGGAGGGTATACAGGGTGAAGCGAAATTCGCGCACTTGGGCTCCGCAGCACAGCTCCTCACATGCCGACGATAAAGAAAAGGTCCCTACAAAATTCCGTCCGGCGAGTACATCCGCCATAAAATGGACGTTAAAGAGTGGCAATCTGAAACACTGTAACCACATGTATGGTAACTACTTTCGTCAGCACACAGTCCCTGTGCTGCACAGTTGGTGCAGTGGATAGAGTTTTGGGTTAGGATGCAGCAGGTCGATGGTTCGATCCTGGGTTGAGGCCTATGTTTTTTATTTGATAAATGTACCGTGCAGGGTACCTGGCATCTTAATCGTCGACAGCGATTGCAGCGGCTCCTCTAGAAAACACTTGCACTTACATACTACAATCGTAGAAATGGAAGATTATTCAGCTTTGAAAGAAGCCCTTTTCTTGTCATGGAATTTCACAATCACCTCATCCATGAGATGCGAAACCTGTTTTCTTTGTATCCTCCTCCAACAGTCACAGAGATTAGTAGCAATTATTATTCTTGCCTCGTTCAGGTCCATACATTTCGTTAGGCCTTACGTTACCAATAGGACTACCAATGAGCTTTGCGAATGAAGTCCAAACTCGGTTACTATTTGTATGTGTTATCACCATGGTGCCATGCCTATCAACACTGAGTCTGGTAACCGCATGCTGTTTAGTACGTTTTTCAATACAGTATTATTATTATTATTATTATTAGTGTATCGATGGGATTGTGGAAACATCACGTCTATTACCGTTAGGGACACAGTGTAATTCGAAATAGAACATTTCACAATTAGCGATGTCGGTATGATTCATGCAGAACAATATCTGTCAAAGGGATAATGCGCATTACATGGAACAGGCGCATGTTTAGCATCTCGAAATTGATATTATTTTTGTAGTTATTCTGTCCTATGAGAGGTCATTTGCTTCAACTGTCTACTGCTTATTTGTCTAACCACGTATTTGTTACGTTCACAGTTACAAAATGTTGTAAATTTAGGATACATGTGACCTAAGAAACAGCGAATATTACGGTATGAAATGTCAGAATGAAATTAACAAAAAATAAAAAAAATGCGCCCGAACCCAGGATCGAATCCACGACCTCCTGCATGCTATCCCAAAAGTCCATCCACTGCACCAGCTGCGCAGCACTACTCACATGTGCTGACAAAGGTAGTTACCATACATGTGGTTACAGTGTTGCCAGATTGCCACTCTTTAGCGTCCATTTTCTGCCGAATGCACTCACCGGACGAAATTTTGCGACAGACATTTTTTACCGCTGGCTTGTGAGGAGTCGCTTCACCCTGTAAGAAGCGTGCCGGGAGAAGGCGGAAAACAAGGCAGTTACTCTTGTGATGCCAAACGCAGCGATTTATCTGACGTTTAGAAGGGCATGATCATAGGATTTCGGGCCAAGGGGGAAGCATTTCCGAAACGATTAAGTTTGTAACCTGTTCGCGAGCTAAAGTGGCTAAAGTACACCGTGCTTGGCAAAGTGGTGCAATCCAAAACTGCCGCCTAGGCGACTATAGTGTACCACGGGCACTAGATGAAAGGAGTGAACGACGGCTGCGGCGGTGGGTACAGGCCAATAGACGTGCTACTGTTGACAAGCTGATCGCCCAGATGAAGCAAGGGGCTATCAACAGTGTCTACTCAACGACCGTTCAGCGGAGGTTGTTGCTTATAGCCCCCTGCAGCAGGCGCCAAGTAGATGCACCCATGCTGACTGTTGTTAAGGCTGCAACTTGCACGCTAATACCGCAACTGGGCGTGCACTCAGTGGCGGCAGGTGGCCATTAGGCTAGGCGCAAATTGAGACGCGTATAGCACGTGTGACGTGACACGACACTGCAGCGCGACGCACGTGTCGTGCTGGTCCTGCGCATAATGGGACGCGTACACCATACTTCGCACGCGACGATTGGCGACGCTCTGCGCTGACAGAACCGAAGCGCGCGCAACCTCTCATCTTTCTCAAACGATTTTACAGGAACTATTCAGTGAAAATATTTGATTTTTGCCTTACTTGTAGCGTTACGTGTCAGCTTCGTGGCGAAGAGCCCATCATCTCGCTAATGGTCATTTTAGTAATATACAACACAAAACTCAAAAAGTTGGCAATGAATAATAGGGGTTGCCATGATTTTGCGTTTGGTGCGTAGTACACCATATGTTGCTGCGTATGAAATTCAGCTAACATATTGAATTTTTGTTTAGAGTTGGGAGGAGGTCTCCATCTGTCTCAGATTTTGAGAAAATGGATCCTATGTAGCGCTTTCACTCCCGATCTCACGCCCACGGGAATGAAATATTCTTACATCCCTCATGGTATCTCCTAAATCGCTCGAGACATCGGAACGTGATTTTGGTGAATGATGACACACAAGGAGGATAGTACTTTGCCAGTTCGTAAACACGCTGAACTTTCTTATCTATGACGATACATCAGTAGTTATACTTCCCTTCTTATTTTTTTCATTCGAGTGAGTGTAATTTTTTAAGTGTTGTAGACAGCTAGTGAGACAAGAGTTTCCTAGTATGTAAGTGAACATGAAATTTCTTCTCTTACGTTACCACAAACCGTCACAGTGAGGTATTTCGTAAGTTATTGAGCTCTCTGGTCGCTAATTACTTGTTTAATGAGAGTAACCAGCATCAGGCATGTGCGTGTCTTTCCGCCTGAAAAGTATGCTCGTCATTACTTTGATACTGCTCACATGAAGAAAAGGAATAAAATCCTTTGGTAAGTTTCCATTCCAGTCGCTCAGCGTTAAAAATACGATGAGTTATGCGATTCGGCCAAAATTCCAGCAGAGTTGGCAATTTATTTTTGTAAGAATTGTTAACCTTTTATTATTCGAAGAAGCATCACCATTTACGAGTAACGGCCACATTTCTCTTGTTGGCAGATATGAGAGTACTTATTTTGCTAAAACACAATATAATTTGCACAAACTCATTTTTGCAGCAGCTATTGTGACAGAATTCTGAAACAGGGTGTCTCATTCAACAAGTAATTAGCGACCAGAGAGCTCAATAACTTACGAAATACCTCACTGTGACGGTTTGTGGTAACGTAAGAGAAGAAATTTCATGTTCACTTTCATACTAGGAAACTCTTGTCTCACTAGCTGTCTACAACACTTAAAAAATTACACTCACTCGAATGAAAAAAATAAGAAGGGAAGTATAACTACTGATGTATCGTCATAGATAAGAAAGTTCAGCGTGTTTACGAACTGGCAAAGTACTATCCTCCTTGTGTGTCATCATTCACCAAAATCACGTTCCGATGTCTCGAGCGATTTAGGAGATACCATGAGGGATGTAAGAATATTTCATTCCCGTGGGCGTGAGATCGGGAGTGAAAGCGCTACATAGGATCCATTTTCTCAAAATCTGAGACAGATGGAGACCTCCTCCCAACTCTAAACAAAAATTCAATATGTTAGCTGAATTTCATACGCAGCAACATATGGTGTACTACGCACCAAACGCAAAATCATGGCAACCCCTATTATTCATTGCCAACTTCTTGAGTTTTGCGTTGTATATTACTAAAATGAGTATATCACAACAAGTATGACCATTAGCGAAATGATGGGCACTTCGCCACGAAGCTGACACATAACGCTACAAGTAAGGCAAAAATCAAATATTTTCAGTGAATAGTTTGTGTAAAATCGTTTGAGAAAGATAACAGGGTGCGCGCGCTTCGGATCTGTCAGCGCAGAGCGTCGTCAACCGGCGCACGTAACCGTCTCAATATGCGCTGGATCCGCGCGACACGTGCGCTTCGCGCTGTAGTGTCGTGTCGCGTCTCACGTGCTACACGCGTCTCAATTTGAGCTTAGCCTTACAGCTGAATCACATTGCATGCTCCATCGGACAAACGCCGTTGGCGTGTACGGCGTAAAACGTCTGAAACCAAACACCCTACACCAGTCTGGGGAATATTTTCATGGTATTCCCTGGGTTATCTCGTCATTCTGGAACGCACAATGGATCAAGACAAGTTTGCACGTATCCCTGGGGACCAGATGCACCCTACATGCAGTTGGTTTTTCCTCGGCACGGTGGTATCTACCAGCAGGACAATGCGAAGTATCACACTGCTCTCAATATAGGTGCATGGTTCGAAGTGCACCAGGATGAGTTTATTGTACTTCCGTAGCCACCAATCGAGGATCTGTGGTACCACCTCGATCGGCCTGTTCGCGCCATAGATCCTCAACCGGGAAACCTGGCGCAGCTGGCAACTGCACCGGGGTCAACATGGCGCCACATCCCTGTCGTACTTTCTCTTGAGTCTCTTCCAGCCAGTAAACACGTGCTCCAAAATGCATATCTTGAACGTTATGAGCACTTGTTCATTGGAAGAGTTGCGTTTCACAGTAGTCAAGATGAACGAGTGCTCATAACGTTCAAGATATGCATTTTGGAGTACATGTTTACTAGACTTTTTTTCTGGTTCCGGCCCATGCTACCACTTCCCAAAATATGGAAAGCAAAGAGCTTGCAGTGGAAGAAATGTTTCACATCATCGAAGATCAAGAATTGCTCATAACTCTTAAGATATAGATAAAGCGCATGTTTACTTGAATTTTTGTTTCGGACGAGCATTTCTCTCATACCCCTAAATATTGACCGTCACTTCTGAAACATCCTGTGTAAGTGATATTGAATAGTTATTGGCTGCGGTCAAAATTCCAATACTTAACTGTCCACTACAGATATTTCAAATTTTCCTATCTTAATGTTCTGCAAAGAGTGTATAAAATGCTTTTGAATTAATCACATGCATTACTAGTCCTCTCCCAAGAGCTGTTATGAGAGTGATAATTAAGTGCACACGTAGCCGGTAATTTCCTTAACCTAACGTTCCAGATGGAAAAAAAGGTATTTTGAGCACCTGCACCGTGGGAATTTCGTAGTCACATATTTACATTCCTTTTTATGTGGAAATAACTTTTTTATTGTTTCAGTTGGTATCTGCTAAAAACAAAAGAGATTAATCGTAATGCCACTAGACTATAAACTGACGATTAGAGCTGAATCTGACTTTGAACCGCGAATTTTCGCCCGTGAAATGTGATCCCACCTCGCCCGTGAAATGTTTAAATGGCTCTGAACACTATGGGACTCAACTGCTGTGGTCATCAGTCCCCTAGAACTTAGAACTACTTAAACCTAACTAACCTAAGGACATCACACACATCCATGCCCGAGGCAGGATTCGAACCTGCGACCGCAGCAGTCGCACGGTTCCGGACTGCGCGCCTAGAACCGCGAGACCACCGCGGCCGGCACCCGTGAAATGTGATCCCACCTCACGGCGTATGATCTAGGATTAACATTTATACAACGCACATCTCCCGGTTGAACTTGATCTGAGACCCATTTCTATCTTAAGCTAAGGTTAAATGCTTTATACAATCGGCCCTGAATGTAACTGCACAATTCTGTCACTGTACGACACTCAGTTCAGGAAATACGAATTTCCAAACAATTTTGACTTTCCCATTGTTCTATGGGTCAATAATTCGAAACTAATGATCAGAGCTTTGGGTCTTCAGTCACAAAGGTTTTACACGCGTGAGGTAAAATATTTAACACATTAACTAATTTGTAAAGTAATCAGACGGATGAAGCTGTTTTATACATGGTACTTCTATTATTTAAAGAATCGATTGTGCGGGAGATTACGGCTGATATCTAACTCTATACACGGTGTTTCGGGAGGAATACCAAATATCTGAGGTGGTGGAATTTTTTTTTTTGGGTCATCAGTCTACTGACTGGTTTGATGCGGCCCGCCACCGAATTCCTTTCCTGTACTAACCTCTTCATCGCAGAGTAGCACTTGCAACCTACGTCCTCAATTATTTGCTTGACGTATTCCAATCTCTGTGTTCCTCTACAGTTTTTGCCCTCTACAGCTCCCTCTAGTACCATGGAAGTCATTCCCTCATGTCTTAGCAGATGTCCTTTCCTCTCCGATTCTGCGTAGAACCTCCTCATTCCTTACCTTATCAGTCCACCTAATTTTCAACATTCGTCTATAGTACCACATCTCAAATGCTTCGATTATCTTCTGTTCCGGTTTTCCCACAGTCCATGTTTCACTACCATACGTACATCCTCAGAAATTTCTTCCTCAAAGTGTATACCAAATCGAATAAAACATTCCCACGTAACATGTCTTATTGTTATTGGTTACAGAGATAAAGCTGGTTAGAGAAATAACTTTTCATTCCGCATTTTCTGATCCAGTTGATGTTGATTAATTTGTCGATTGTCATTTTTATCTTGAAGCTGAAACTGAGCAAGACTTTACATAACTGAGTTTTTCAGCTGTAATTGTATTTCGTTAGCCAATGCTACAGTATCGTTTAATCATGACGGACGTATTTACAAATGGTGAGTATTTCGATATCGTATTTGTGTACGGATTTTGTAATGGAAAACGCTACTGCTGCTTGTACATAAAAACGGTAGACGTTTTTCTAGCCGCTGAGTACCAGATTCAAGAATGTTTACTTGTTTTTTCGCGAACGGCCTTGCCGCAGTGGTAACACCGGTTCCCGTCAGATCACGGAAGTTAAGCGCTGTCAGGCTGGGCTAGCACTTGGATGGGTGACCATCCGGTCTGCCGAGCGCTGTTGCAAGCGGGGTCCACCCAGCCCTTGTGAGCTAAACTGCGGTAGTGGCTCCGGTCTCGTAAACTGACATACGGCTGGGAGACCGGTGTGCCTACCACATGCCCTTCCATATACGCATCCAGTGACGCCTATGGGCTGAGGATGACACGGCGGCCAGTCGGTACTGTTGAGCCTCCCAAGGCCTATTCGGAGTTTAATTTCTTTACTCGTTTTTTTCACAAAATTGCATGAGACTTTTCCAGTGGCCGGCACTCATATTTCTTTTAACTTGCAATGAATAGAGTGTAGATGAAACAGAAGACATCATTCATAAGGTATAACGTAGTCTTCCAACAAGCACATGTAAAATTTCTACACTTACACTCACCTATACAAGAAAATAGAGGATATTATCCATTTATAACGGATTTAACAATTCCGAGAAGGAGATGGATTTGAATTTTGTCGTTGGCTAAAGGAAATCACCGAGTAATCCAATTAAAACGGTGTACTGATTATAAGCTACTTTTACCATCGACGGTATTAGCAGCACTCATAACTCACATACTCCTAAGTGGCCCGACGAAAACACACATGGCTTTCAAGAGACTCAATTTCAGGAACGTTTCTCTGCAAATGTGTGGTTCGATATGAGAGACAAGCAGCTGACTGGGCCTGTTGCGCTACAGCATCGTCTTACAGGGTCCCGTTATTTAAGATTTTCTTGAAGACGAGCTTTCAGCATCATTGTAAGAGGTTTCTTTGGCTACAAAGGGTGGATCTTCGAGCATAATGGGACCCTCGGAAATTCTTGTCGCCAGTTGACATATCACCCAACCGTAACATGGAAGATGGATCGGCAGAAATAGTCGTTTCTTGGTCACCAAGGTCCCCGGACTTTACCCCCTTCAGTTTTTTCCTGTTGTAATCTTTGGTAGAGACAGTCTAGAAAGAAAAGTTAACAAAAGACACGACCTGATCGTTCGCATTATGGATAGTTCCGCTCCCACAAAAAACGCCAAGACGACCTCAGATGAGGTTCACGCGGTGCTGTCAACAGAAATTAGAAAGTGCATTGAAGTCTGAGCTGAAATTTATCAAAATCAACTTCGAACATAACCACTTGCCTTTTCTTAATAGCTTCTGTGATTGTAATTTTTCAGGCTTTCCCGGCGAGGCGTAGTCATGTTTTGAACAATCGGATTTCTTCCGGTTATTCTTGCACGATATTTCAACTGCGTGACTCACATTCAACTTCAGGTGATGTCTGTGCGTATTGCATTGTTTACGTTCTACCAGTTGTATGTCTGTAACCAATAAAACTTGGACCCATGTTATGTGGAACAGTTTATTCGAATCAGTCTTCCAATCAGTCTACGCTACATTTGACTGAAACATTTACTGCTCCTACTGGAACACCCTATGTATTTGAGATGATTAAGTATTGGTATTATTTCATACAACAATGTGTTAATAACTGTCTCTATTTACCTACTGTCTATTCTTAGCTAAGTTCGACTTTAAGGATTTTGTTCCATGCCCTTTTATCACCTGTCGTAACAGGGACACTCTTTGAAGGCACACAACGCATGTGGCGAGCGAACGACGGCCGTCCAGCAAAGTCCATACCCCAAATAATGAGAGCCGAATGAAATTAATTTCGAATCACAAATTCGAACTGCGTGCAAAATTCCCATTCATCGATAGTAATCTCAGACCAGACTGTTAATCATTTAAAATGTCATTACACTAAATCAATCACGTTGTGTAATTAGATTAATTTTCCCAGGGCAACGATACCACCGATAGTTTGCCTGCATGGAGGACTATCAAATGGAGGGGCGAAGTAATTTTCCCATTTAAAATTTAATTAATTTAGAAGGTATGGACGATGGCGAAAATTTGTAAAGTTCTGGGGCCGTTACGTTTAAGTTGAAGCCGCGCAGTCGCAGAGGCACCATAATTCCCTCCCCATTCGGAGAACTGGCGCCCAGAGAGGTGTCCCAACTTGAGTGCGAAGTATTCGTGCCATCCCCCCGGGCCGAGTCAGCAGCAATGGTTCCTCCTCCACAACTTGTCATATTGGCTATGTGAACCCCTTCGCTGACCACAGGTGCTCACTTCGGAGTCGCGTTCGAGTTCAACATCAGCAGGCAGAGCTGCTCTCCAGCCCATTTGGTTGTGGACGTCTTCAGATCTCGAATTGTGGCAGTGCGGAAGCTACCGTCAATTCGATATGTGAGCATTGTCTTCCATTATCTTGGGAGCAGCCTCATGCAAAGACGCTCTGGTTTCGCCAGCATGTTTCACGACAAGAAGCTTGCAGCCACTACGTTGGCTGGTACTGCGCAATCCCGCACTACGAGTATTTGGCATTCGTGGAAAGCTTTCTTGTTCGGTCCCTGGGCTCGCATTTAGAAACTCATGGCTAAAATCTCCGATTTTCTTAATCCATATCGGTTAAACAATCCTCGTCTCTCTCCAGTCCAGGACTGTACGTATTCTTGTCTGGTTTCTATTGGGTCTCTAAGTATTTTCTACACTGCCTGAAAAAAACAATTAGTGCACCCTGTTTCCAATTCACTCTAGCTTTGTTGTTGCAACAGTAATATGGAGTACATGAAACGATTACATTTACAGATCAATAACACAAGAGGTTCTGAGGTACGAGTTATCGACCCACGCTGAACACCCATGTTATTGTGTGGTGTAGCCTCCACGGGCGCCAATGGAGACGCTGACTTTGGCATCCGTTCGATCGTATAGGTGGCAAGTACTGTCGTAGGATACGTCAGGACACACCTGCTAAACATGTTCACGTTGTTCTGTAAGAGGTTTTGGTTGACGAGTTCGCACTACCCGCTTCCCGTCCGATCACATCCCACATGTGTTCCATTGGAGACAAGTCCGGAGATCGTGCTGGCGAGTGAAGTACCTGCACGTCTTGCAGAGCACGTTGAGTTTTGTGGCCAGGCAGCAGTAGAACCGTGCACGTCGATGCTGTGGCGAGACTGGAAAACGTGCTAGAAATGTGCGTGCCCGTATTCCCATTGCTAATGACCGATTCGCAACAGTTCGTGTTGAAACGTCTGGACTCACAAATCCCCTTATATGTGCAGTGGTAGCTGTACAATCTGCCGATGCTGCCTGTGCAATACGACGATCCTGGTAGGCGTTTGTGCTGCGTGGACGTCCGGAACTTTGTCTACGGGTGAGAGAATGTTCACGTGGACATTGATACTAACATCGTTGCGCAACTGACGCACCAAGTCCAACTCGTGTCGCATTTCTCCGAAAGAACCATCCTGCCACACGAAAGGCCACAATTTGACATCTTTCGAATTCGCTCAGTTGGCTGCAGGAAGCACGAGTGCGTCTCCACGGCATGGTTGCCAGCTTGCTTCGTACCTTTGTACCACAGTAGGCCTTCTGGCTGTGACCATTCCCAATTGGAAGGTAAACACAGATGGAGCACTGGTAGCTATTCGACTGTGTTGTCTGTTGGTGGGCGACGTTGAAACCACCATCAATACATCTACCTACACCCCAGGTGGTATATGAGGGCATCGAATCAAAAATCTACGTCGTCTTGCTAACTGTACTAGTTTTTTTTCCCGGCAGTGTATTTCATTACTTGTCCTGAAGCAAGGTGGTAGCTTGCCGGGTGACTCAGAATTGTGAGTGTACTCATGAAAATATTCTGACACGACACCTCACATTTATGTCCTTTTCTACAATATATTCGAAGCAAATCGCATTTACTAGTTATTACTGATCTGCAACTTTCCCAATGCCCCTTTCTCTTTAATTATGCTGTAAATTTGACTAAGGAAACATTTGCAGTACGTGAAGAAGCCCAAAAGCCTCCAGCGTCCGGGGACAGAAGGGAAACAGTGATAGGCAGTTCATTCCCCAGTTTTCATACATTGTCGCCACCGACGTGGCTACAGACGATGTAACATCTCTCTCACCTCCCTCTAGTCGCTCCACTGTCACGTCCTTTTTTAACACTGCATTTCCTGTTCGCGACTGTGTGGTCGTCCAGTTCGCAAATGTGGGCGTCAGGATAGTTTCTTCTATCTATGGCCGAGGTCTTCTATGAAACCTGGCGACGGTCGGTCGGTGTTTCAAAAAATGGTTCAAATGGCTCTGAGCACTATGGGACTTAACAGCTGAGGTCATCAGTCCCCTACAACTTGGAACTGCTTAAACCTAACTAACCTAAGGACGTCACACACACATCCATGCCCCAGCCACGATTCGAACCTGCGACCGTAGCGGTCGCGCGGTTCCAGACTGAAGCGCCTAGAACCTCTCGGCTACTCCGGCCGGCGTCGGTGTTTCCCTAGCCGCTCCAAATGGGACTTGGTCGGAGTCTCCTAGGCTGATTTCATGGGCGACTCGTTTTCCCGTAATGGTCATTGATTTCCAGCACCTGATATAAATAAATTTCTGAAGGACGTAACGGAAAGCGGCACCTTCTAGAAAAGTTATTTGAGCGGAAGTAGGAAATCAATAGAAATGCCTAAATTCTGCTTCTGAGTCTGACTGAAAGCGCTAAATATTAAATAACTGCAAGGACCTCCTGGGAACACTCGAAATCGTCGAGGAGTTGCTCCGCAGGGGGGTGGGCGGTCGGGGGGCGGTGGGGTCGGCGGGAGGGGGGGGGGTGAGGCAGCAAGCGGTAGGCACGATATTGCGGAGTTGGCGTTTTCCGTTCCGGTTCCGCAATTCACTGTGAACATTGCTCTCTTCGCCGGATATCAAGATCCAACGCTAGAGCTTTCCATTCTCATCAGCCATATGGTTCTCTGTCGACCTCGTCGTCTCTGACGCCCTGGATTTCCATCCAGTATCCTTTTAGCTACCGCCTGCCGCTGTGGTCGAGCGGTTCTACGCGCTTCAGTCCGGAAACACGTGGCTGCTACGGTCGCAGGTTCGAATCCTGCCTCGGGCATGGATGTCTGTGATGTTCTTAGGTTAGTTAGGTTTACGTAGTTCTAAGTCCAGGGGACTGATGACCTCAGATGTTAAGTCCCATAGTGCTTAGAGCCATTTGAATCATTTTTTTAGCTACCTCCATATCACTCATCTGTGCTACGTGGTCCGCCCACCTCAGTCTGGCCATTTTGCTATTCTCCTAGAGGACTGTTACTCTGTAATGGTGTTGTAAGTAGGCTGTTTAGGTTTTTATGTTGGTGACGTCACGTAGCGCTCTGTATGAAAATCACTGGCTGTGCTGTTTGCAGTCTGTGGCTGGTTGGCATTGTTGTAATATTCGCTACTGTAGTGTTGGGCAGCTGGATGTGAACAGCGCGAAGCGTTGCGCAGTTGGAGGTGAGCCGCCAGCAGTGGTGGATGTGGGGAGAGAGATGGCAGAATTTTGAGAGCGGACGATCTGGACGTGTGTCCATCAGAAAGAGTAAATTTGTAAAACTGGATATCATGAACTGATATATATGATGACTTTTGAATATTGTTAAGGTAAATACATTGTTTGTTCTCTATCAAAATCTTTCATTTGCTAAATATGCCTATCAGTAGTTAGTGCCTTCAGTAGTTATGATCTTTTTATTTAGCTGGCAGTATTGGCGCTCGCTGTATTGCAGTAGTGCGAGTAACGAAGAATTTTGTGAGGTAAGTGATTCTTGAAATGTATAGGTTATTGTTAGTCAGGACCATTCTTTTGTAGGGATCATTGAAAGTCAGATTGCGTTGCGCTAAAAATATTGTGTGTCAGTTTAGTGTTGATCAGAATAAGTAAAGAGAGAAATGTCTGAGTACGTTCACTTCTGCTCAGGTGTTTGAAAATCAAATAACGTAAGGGGTTTACCAGCACAGCAATTCATTAATTTTTCTAAGGGGAGGTTTCAGTGTGATGCCGGCTGGGAGGCGAGCAATTTTGTCGCCAGGAGTGTTTACATAGGCTGGGGTGGAGCAGTGGCAGGTGTGGAGTACTCACTGGAGATGGTCCAGGAGCGGCGGATGCTGCGCTTGACGACGTCTGCGGGCGGCACGTAGACGCGGTTGTCCCTCCTCCTGCTGGGCCGCCGCACGTACTCGTTCATCCACTCGCCCGTCGCCGCCTGGATCTCCCTGTACACACCAACAAACACATACCGTGTCATTCACAAACGGCACAGTTCACATTTATGTAACACATGACTTAACAGTGCTAAATTGTTGCTTTAAAATGGTACTGGAACACAGATATATGAACATCCTTAGAAATACTGATTATGCGATGCACCAGACTTCAAGCACAGAGCTACTACAATCGGAGTTAGTCAAATGAAATGACTTACCACCGCTTGAGGGATGTCAACAAGTAATATTTGAGCCCAATTAGCCTTATGACGAGTTGTTGTTGTTGTTGTTGTTGTTGTTGTGGTCTTCAGTCCTGAGACTGGTTTGATCCAGCACTCCATGCTACTCTATCCTGTGCAAGCTTCTTCATCTCCCAGTACCTACTGCAGCCTACATCCTTCTGAATGGTTCAAATGGCTCTGAGCACTATGGGACTTAACATCTTTGGTCATTAGTCCCCTAGATCTTAGAACTACTTAAACCTAACTAACCTAAGGAAATCACACACATCCATGCCCGAGGCAGGATTCGAACCTGCAACCGTAGCAGTCGCGCGGTTCCGGACTGAGCGCCTAGAACCGCTAGACCACCGCGGCCGGCATATCCTTCTGAATCTGCTTAGTGTATTCATCTCTTGGTCTACGATTTTTACCCTCCAAGCTGCCCTCCAATACCAAATTGGTGATCCCTCGATGTCTCAAATCATGTCCTACCAACCGATCCCTTCTTCTAGTCAAGTTGTGCCACAAGTTCCTCTTCTCCCCAATTCTATTCAATACCTCCTCATTAGTTATGTGATCTACCCATCTAATCTTCAGCATTCTTCTGTAGCACCACATTTCGAAAGCTTCTATTCTCTTCTTGTCTAAACTATTTATCATCCACGTTTCACTTCCATACATGGCTACATTCCATACAAATACTTTCAGAAACGACTTCCTGACATTTAAATCTATACTCGATGTTAACAAATTTTTCCTCTTCAGAAACGCTTTCCTTGCCATTGTCAGTCTACATATACTATATGACGAGACCTTTCAAATAATGTCGTATACGGAGACTATAATGTTGTACAACTCATCTGGGCAACACGTGTTGCGTCATGATCATGCACTGGTTGCATGGTCCAACTTGTGAAACGACTGACAAAAACGTTGCTCGCCTCGTATTCGATGTCCAGAGCATGCCCTTATAAGGAAGCGTTGCCTTTCCTGAGAACGGCCTGACACCAGGGAGTCACGACGGTCTGAGACATAGCGTGCAGGTAGAGAGACGTACATAGTGTGGTGTCACCGCCAGACACCACACTTGCTAGGTGGTAGCTTAAATCGGCCGCGGTCCATTAGTACATGTCGGACCCACGTGTCGCCACTGTCAGGATCGCAGACCGAGCGCCACCACAAGGCAGGTCTCGAGAGACGTACTAGCACTCGCCCCAGTTGTACGACGACGTTGCTAGCGACTACACTGACGAAGCCTTTCTCTCATTTGCCGAGAGACAGTTAGAATAGCCTTCAGCTAAGTCAATGGCTACGACCTAGCAAGGCGCCATTAGTTACTTCATGAATCTAAAGAGTCTCACTTGTATCATCAAGAATGCTGTATACCAAAGGACGATATAAAAGTTAAGTGTTCTAGTAGCTACATTCTTTTCTTTATCACATTCATCACGTATCCTGTTCCAGACTTTGCGCCAGTCGGCGTGTGTGTACGTGTGCCCTTTCGGCTACCCGTCTCTGTGGACTGGCTGTCTTGTCAGTCCACTACACATAGTGCGCGAAAGTGTTGTATATAGCACCGATTTTAATTATTCTTCAATTAAATTGTGAGTGATTATTATTCAGAGTGTTTGTGAATACGAGCAGTAAACATTCAACAGGGGTAGTTCTCGCGAGAAATAAAATGTATCTTGGCATCTCTCCAAAATATTTTAATACTTATCGCCAATAGCCAAGTACCAGATTAACCGTGCGTAATGGTCCGAATTGCAGCAAAGTTGAGTGTCATCAATGGATCTACGGCAGTGCTGTATCTTCAGTGTAAGGAAAACAGCTAGAGAGGACGAAAGGTGAGTGAAAAGAACATTCGCAATGTGTTCCTGAAGTGTTCGTATCCAACTGCAACGCCCGCGTGAAATGTCTCGTTTTTACAATCAGGCCACATCATGAAGCTCTCGGCACTCATGTCGAGTGGCAAACAAGTCAATCAAAGAACAGCAACACACGACCAGTACCTGTTCGGCACTCACTCCACGAAGCTGTTCAGGGTCACAAAAGTATGCTGTCCGCTCCACCGCCGTCCCTTGCTCAGTCACCAAGTAAAGTGTCGAGTGGCAAGACAGTGAACTCGTATTTGGATCGACGACGGTTCAGATCCCCGTACGGTCGTCATTATTTAAATTTTCCGTGGTTTCTCTAAATCATTTACGCCTAATGTCCGGATGGTTCCTTTGAAAGGGCGCGGCATATTTCCTTTCTCTTTAAAAATGACTCTGGTCACTATGGGACTTAACATCAGAGGTCATCAGTCCCCTAGAACTTAGAACTACTTAAACCGAACTAACCTAAGGACATCACACACATCCATGCCCGAGGCAGGATTCGAACCTGGGATCGTAGCAGTCGCGCAGTTCCGGACTGAAGCGCCTAGAACCTCTCGGTCACAACGACCGACCTTTATCTTCACTTCTTATGCTCGATGTGCAATGACCTCGTCGTAGGTGCTACTTTAAACTCTACTCTTTTTTCTTTTTTTTTGCCTCAGTCGTATTGCAAATCCGGAGACTCTAGCAAGCCGGCTGCTGTGACAGAACGGTTCTAGGCGCTTCAGTCCGGAACCGACCGACTACTACGGTCGCAAGTTCGAATCCTGCCTCGGGCATGGATGTGTGTGATGCCCTTAGGTTAGGTAGGTTTACGTAGTTCTAAGTTCTAGGGGACTGATGACCTCAGATGTGAAGTCCCATAGTGCTCAGAGCCATTTGATTTGAAGAGCCGAGCTCGATGATACACTGAGATGACAGTAGTCCTAGGATACCTCCTAATATCGAGTAGGACCTCCATTTAGCCCGCGTAGTGCATCAACTCGATGTGGCATGGACTCAACAAATCGCTGGAAGTACTCTGCAGGAATATTGAACCAGCTGCCTCTATAGCTGTTCGTAATTCCGAACGTGTTGCCGGAGCAGGATTTTGTGCACGAACTGACGCCTCGTTTACGTCCCAAAAATGTTCCATGGGATACATGTCGGGCGATCTAGGTGGACCATATAATTCGCTCGAATTGTCCAGAATTTTCTTCAAACCAGTCGCGAACAATTTTGGTCCGGTGACATGGCGCATTGTCATCTATAAAAATTCCATCACTGTTTGGGAACGTGAAGTCCATGACTGGCTGCAGATGGTCTCTAAATATCCGAACATAACCAGAGGAGCCAATACATTCCACCTGAACACAGCTCATGTCATTGTGGAGCCAAGACCAGCTTGCACAGTGCCTTGTTGACAACTTGAGACAACGGCTTCGTGGGGGTCTGCGTTACACTCGAACTCTACCATTACCTACTGAAATCGGGACTCTTCTGACCAGGCCACTGTTTACCAACTGAGAAACAGATATGCTCACGAGTCCAGGTGAGGCGCTGCAGGCGATGTCGTCCTCTCAACAAAGGCATCAGCGTCGGTGTCTGCTGCCATAGGCCGGCCGCGGTGGTCTCGCGGTTCTAGGCGCGCAGTCAGGAACCGTGCGACTGCTACGGTTGCAGGTTCGAATCCTGCCTCGGGAATGGATGTGTGTGATGTCCTTAGGTTAGTTAGGTTTAAGTAGTTGTAAGTTCTAGGGGACTGATGACCACAGCAGTTGAGTCCCATAGTGCTCAGAGCCATTTTTTTTGAACCATTTTTTTCTGCTGCCATAGCTCATTAACGCCAGATTTCGTCGCACTGTCCTAACAGATACATTCGTTGTACGTCCCACATTGATTTCTGATGTAATTCCAATCCTTGTTGCTTCTCTGTTAGTACTGACAACCCTATGCAAACACCGATGCTCTCGGTCGTTAAGTGAAAGCCGTCGGCCACTCCGTTATACGCGGTGAGAGGTAATGCCTGATATTTCGTATTCTCGGCGCACTCCTGCCACTATGGATCTCGTAATATCGAATGTAAATCCGAAATTGAGGGTCTCATGCGTCTAGCTCCAACTACCATTCCGCGTTCAAAGTCAATTAATCCCGTCTTGCTGCCATAATCACGCCGGAAACTTTTTCACATGCGTCTCCTCAGTACAAATGACAGCTCCGTCAATTCACTGCCCTTTTATACCTCGGGTACACGTTACGACCGCCATCTCGATACGTGCATATTGCTATCGCACGACTTTTATTCGCCTTAGCGTAAGCTAAGCGCAGTACCTCCCGTTTCGCTATTAGCAAGCCGCCCCCATTAGAGATACGTCCCAACACTATAAATTAAGCAGCAAGGGAAGTATTATGGGTGGGTTGAGCCCGATATACCTCGCTTACCTTGCTTCACATCTCAGTACACAGCACAGCTATCTCTACAGTCTACAGATGAGATTTAATCGCGGCAGCTTCCCAGCTCATTTGCATCCCTTAAACTTAAGAAATTTAATCGCGCGTGATTTCAGTAATTCAGATGTTGGAGATACATTTGACTGAATCTCTTTTGTTTCCAAGTTCCAGCAACGTAGAAAACAATTTCTCTAGGAATTGAGAAACCGTATGAGACTCCTCCATAAACATCACTGGTCCTCTAATGAAGAATGATAATGAAATTCCCAGATAAATGATAATTGATTGAAACCCTCAGCTGCCGACAGGTATTGTTGATATACCTCGATGGAGACGGCTGTGCGAACGCGCCCAGGTTGCCCGAACTCTTACGGGAATCGTCACCTTAGTGGGCTCGAGTAATAAGTGGATGGGCAAATATCTATTAGGAACATCACGTATGTGATTGTGGACAGTTGGGAATGTGGGTCTCACGGGAGGCGTGCAAAGGGGTAAGTCCCTGCAGTCGCGCTATTCATCTGTGTCCTCGGTAGCTAGCCGGCCGGAGTGTCCGAGCGGTTCTAGGCGCTTCAGTCTGGAACTGCGCGACCGCTACGGTCGCAGGTACGAATCCTGCCTCGTGCATGGAATAGTGTGATGTCCTTAGGTTAGTTAGGTTTAAGTAGTTCTAAGTTCTACGGGACTGATGACCTCAGCAGTTAAGTCCAATAGTGCTCAGAACCATTTGAACCTCGGTGGCTCAGATGGATTGAACGTCTGCCATGCAAGCAGGAGATCCCAGGTTCGAGTCCCGGTCCGGGCACACATTTTCAGCTGTCCCCATGGAGGTATATCAACAACACCTGTCGGCAGCTGAGGGTTTCAATCATCATTTATTCTAGAGAAGCTGCACGGTCATCTATGGTAGCTGTTCTTTCGAGAACAGTTACTATCTTCATATAAAGTTCTCAGATGTCTGATACGGCTTATTTTATAAGCAAATTGAAAATATGATCACAGACCTATAGAGAAGCTGCAAACATTTCTGAAAACATTTTTTTACAGGCAGAATTTTTTATTAATTATGTGTTTAAAAATTAAGACACTTTTCCTTTTTGCTAGCAGAAAAAAACGTTTAATTACTTTAAAGTAAAATGTTACAAAAAATTGAAATTTTGATGGCTAAACTGTGTGACTGCTGACGTTTAAACAGTGTAATTGTCAAAGGCTGCATAGGGCAATTATTAATGGCTCAGTGGTGTACTGACGCTGAAAGCCAATGAAAAAAAAATTGGTTAAGAAACATGGACGTTGAAAATTACAATGGAGTCAGCAGTACCACGACAAACTCGACGAAAGGAAAGATATATGCTGTTCAACATTTTGGCGACAGCGCAGGTATTAAAAGAAAAAGAAACTAAGGAAGTTTGGTGTTTAACGTCCCGTTGAGACAAGGTGATGACAATGGACGACGCAGTCACGGCAAACATGGGAATGGAAATCGTTCGTGAGATCTTTGAAGGAAATTTTCAGGTAATCATCGGAAGTGGTATAGGGGCAATCACGGGAGATTATATCGAGATGGTCGGGCAGGGTTTGAACCCTATTCCTCCCAAATACAAGTCCTGAGTCTGCACCTGTGGAACACCTAGCTTAGTAAATTGGTTGAAAATATGCAGCGATGTTCTAGCAATGATTGTGTTACCAGTTCTGCCCATGACGATTTTAACTTACACTGCAGCACGTTGCGGCCATGATGGAGTGTGTGTTTCCGTCATGTTAGCAGCAGACCAGGTTTGCTCATTAGCTGAGCTGAAATTCAAATTAGAACGTTATCCTGACACATTATCATTGCCTGCAATCAGCACTCCGAGCGAGATGGTGCAGAGATCAACCCTTTCACTACGACTGGGACGTATGTGTCACACGATTGGTTCTCAGAAAACCGGTGGGAAATTAATGCATGCTACTAAGTATCAATGGCTCATTGGTAAACAGAAGGCTGGCTTACAGAATTCCTATAACCGCAGATTCCATCTCTACGTCGAGCTGTCTTCAAGTTGCACTGTGAATCCCCTGGCATCAAATTGGATCGCACCAGCATGTAGGCAACCAAACGAACAGATTTGCAAAGAGGGCTGCTGTCGCGACTTCCTGGACAATTCGCGTCAATGAACTGAACGTTCATATTGACATTTCCTGCGACAAAAACGGTGCCCTTAGTGACCACCTGGGATGTGAGTTACAAACTAGCTCTGCCCACTGATGCGTCTGTTTTCTGTTTGTATTGTAGATTTGCGCATTCGTCTTCTGAAACGTTGGATATACTTCTGAATAACCTTGTGCGTTCGAATACTCCCTCCATCGGCAGACGAAACAGTGGGAAATAGTTTTGGTGTGTTGTTACTTCTGACTACGACATTAATTAAAACAACCATACATTAATGTGTTTCACTACGACAGGAAGAATGAAAAAAAAGATTTGACAGTGAAAGGGCTAAGAAAACGACTAGCATTACAAGAGGACCGGTATTTAAATCCTCGTCCAGCTATCCAGAATGTGGTTCTCCATTGTTTTCCTAAACCGCTTAGGACAAACGCTAGGATGGTTCATTTGGGTGGAACCTAATCTCTGCAGGTCCTGAAGTTTCCTGCTGTGAAATCAGTCATGGTCCGAAGTAATAATTATAAAATAGCCACTGTCGTTTACGTGTTCCCAGGTTACACTTTAACTGCTCGTTGGAATACTAGACAGCAAAGTGGACAGTCTGGGTTTACCACAGTGAAACGTGTCTGGCTAATTTACGTGCAGGCATTACGCGAGAGTGATTTACGCCCCGGCTCCTACATGCACCTCAGCTCCCTGACCCACGAGGCGGTGATCTCACACGTGACGCAACTGCGTGTGGGCCACGTCTCATGCTACAGGAGGGCCTTCGACTCCAGCACGGACACGCAAAACTTTACCCAGAGGGCCATCAGGGAACTGGAGAAATCTTGACCTGTCACCGTCGGCTAGCTGGACAGTAAGCGGCGCATAACACCATCCACAGCACACACTCGCTGAACAAATGAATTAGAGATAGCTGGAAACGCAAAGTGTTTGGGATGTCGTTACGCCTTGTACTCCCCTTTGCGGTGACAGTGGAATACAGATAGGTCAAGGTGACAACGCGTTTGATCGCCACCAGATCATAAAGTAGAAATATTTGTGGAATGAATATACGGGAACGACGAGTTTAAAGCGGAGATTTGCGGACATTGCCAGTGCATAAGGAGCCTCCACACGTACAGTATTTATTCAAATGGTTCAAATCGCTCTGAGCACTATGGGACTTAACTTCTGAGGTCATCAGTCCCCTAGAACTTAGAACTACTTAAACCTAACTAACCTAAGGACACCACACACATCCATGCCCGAGGCAGGATTCGAACCTGCGCGGCTCCAGACTGGCCACACTGGCCGGATAGTATTTATTAACAATACTATTGTGTCATTCGAGTCCTCCCTCGGGCATGGGTGTGTGTATTGTTCTCAGCATAAGTTAGTTTAAGTAGTGTTTAAGTCTAGGGACCGATGACCTAGGGATTCACACATATTTGAACATTTTGAACTATTGTGTCAGTCGTTCAATTTACTGAAGCTACCATCAATACTTATGTCAATATTTTCATTTGGAGACGCGATTTAAAGAAACCAGGATGTCGATGAACTATTAAGCGTTTGTTGCTATTTCATAAAAAATGACTGCTGTCAAAAAATATTCAAATAAATAAATAAAAGTGGATACGTAAATGGCTGAGAAAAAACAAACCTAAATACTGCACGTTAATTTACTGACTGGAATTCGATGTCGGTTGTGGGTTGTGCACAATTATCAATATCGAAAGAAAATACGGTTATTAGAGAGGAAATTGCAGTTGAAAAAAGGTTAGAAGTAACTGAAAATTCTGGTGTCAGTTGTGTCATTTTAGTAATGTTTAGTGATTTAGTATCAGCAAACGTCAGCAGCACACATGTCGTGGAAACCCAGAAAGCTGTTACATCTGCTATCCAGTAATGTTAGTTACTTGAAGCAAAGTAAAAACAGAAATTTGTGTTTTTTGATTATTATTTCGTATGGCATGAAGATCAGTGCTACTGCAGAGTAATATGCAAATATAAACGAAAAGGAATCAAACTCTCAAATACACACACAAATACACATAATGATCAGAACGTAACTAAGTATTGCTACTGCTGCATGACCAGATTCCTTAATCACTTCTCACAATTTCATAAGATTGGCGTGCATTTAACATACTATCAGTTATTGCAATAATGCTGGAAGTGCAAGCAATTTTCCGTAGCTGCAGTGGGAAATACTGCTGTGATTTAATTTTCAAGCCAAACCACATTTCCATATTGAAAATGAACGCATAGTCCCAAATAATCATTTGCAACTACGTTCCGAAATCGAAATGTTAAATATAATTATCATTGCTCTGCATGAATTTGGCTATCTCGTAATTTTGTATTAAAATACTATTCAAAAAATTTAGTCAGAGGAACATTTTTGTTTTGTTTCAAAGTTGTAGTATGACAACACGCATGGTTGCATACATTGCTATTTCAGGGAAAGTAAACACAAGGATTTATTTTTCTACCAGCGCGTCGTTTTCTGCAGCAACAAGGGACCTAGTATTACTAGGACCTTGTTGCAGAATAATCCCTTATTAGGGTAGATTGTTTTTACCTCAATAGATTGAAAACCTCAAAGTTCTGCTCAGAGAGATAACAGAAGGGAAAGTAAACACAAGGATTTATTTTTCTTCCAGCGCGTCGTTCAGACAGTAACTGTGAGTAGACACACAAAAGACACTGTTTTTAACTGTCACACTAAACAATCGCAAGATTTACGTATATTTTCCGATTGCAGTAAAACCACGAGAAGACAATTGCAGGGCAAGAGAAGCAGAAGAGAACGCTCGCCAACAATGCCAGTGTAAATATTTGCACGAGATAATGAGAATGGACTCGCGAAAAACGTTGGTGCAGCGTAATGTTATTTAAGTCACGACAATCTCATATAGCTGTTGATCCTATCTGATAAATCAGTTATATACACAGTGAGAAGATAAGACGCCCAATGCACTTCGTGTGGCAAAATATCGAACGCTTTAAGGAAATCTCCGAAGTTTTGCAAGACACTGTGTATGACTAAAACAAGCTGCACTTCACACGAGAAGTTTTTCTTAAATCAGTGTTGATTCTTTGAGGTAAGTTTGCGTTTCTCCTTTTGCTTGATGATGCATAAGCGTGCGGGCACTTACCAAAGTCGCCTATACGCCTTGCGCCGTAATATTTACTACGAGACAGTCTTTTTTGTGTGAAAATAATATTCTAATACCGACAACGAATGGCAGCAGCTGATTGCCGATTTTTTGCTTCCTTAACGAGTGAGTACCTTCAAACCGGAACATCCGTTATTTGCCTAGACAATTTTATGCAGAATTCACTGGCGTGTAACAATATACAAAATTTCCGCACGACAAAGCCCTTATTAGTCCTGGTGCTCACGAAGTATAAAACAAACAAACAGAAGTCCATCAGCTAACGAAGACGAAAATTACAAAAAACTGTACAGTCTGTCAAATTCTGGAACATATATCGCTGACGAGGGACTTTTTGAGCTCTGTAGTTCATATTAACCATAGAAAATATTTTAGTTTCATTAAACATACACTTAGCTGTAAAATATGACTTTATCTCTTTCTCAGCACTGAACTAAAAAGTTACAGTCCTTTTGCAAGCTATTTGTATTTCTTCTACTTCAAAGCGACGGCTTGTTTTTGAGGGAATTTACACCTTTATGAAAACCGGTAAAACCTAGCACTGGATGCTAAATCCTATGGTGCAACTGAACAGATTACTGCCGTTACAGAGAGAGGACTTTTGTTACAGTGCCCGCAACCGGTGCCTACGTAACGAGCTACCTGCTGACACTTGGGATGTCACACGTGTAGCAACGACGAGTAAACCAAAAGTTCGCTAGGTGGCAGCAGCGCAGTGTACGTTAGCGCCATCTCTCGAACTCAGCGGGAAGCACCAACTCTGGCGCTAGCTCCATTCGAACTTGCTTACGAGTTTTACAAACAGGAAACAAGGGCTATGTTTGAACACGACTGGAACTGTTCGAACAATTTACGTTACAGCTCAGCAAATCTCAGGTACTGTTCGATCTTTTGATCGGCGTGTGATCTGGTGACTTGGTACTACCACAACGACCTGACTTAGCGTTTTCAGTGCACTGTGGAGTTTAACAGCAAAAATAACTGTGGAACAGCGACTGAAATATCTTCTAGGGTGCAGGTCACGCATAACAACGGCAACTAATAAATAAATAAAAGATTACAATCATGACTGTGTTTAATTCTCGAGCTTTCGCTCGTCCCACGATCTAGTGACGTCTGATGGTACTATTTCCAAGACGAGTCTTTCCGTTGTAATTTATTGTCGCAATAAAAATTACAGCCACTTTATTGCGATACATTTCGTTTGTTTGGCATTTAATTCTTTTTGAGTTGCTTTGATTTTTTCATACGAGTGTTGCCGTCTTGTTTACAAACTGATTACAATCTGGTACAGTTTTTATCTGTTATTCTAATACGTAAACAGGGACTGAATTGCTCATTTTGTAGAAGTCCTTCATCGTTTGCTGTTTTCATGGACTCTTTCAGAAGGATAGCACATATTTCTAGATGGTTCAACACGCGGTCTTAGGGCAACATTAAAGAAAAATTTGACCATATCACTGATGAATGACACTCCCGCAATATAACCAGGGTTGTTGAAATCAAATGAAGTGATACAGCGAAATTATGCTACAATGGATTCTCTCATTCCTCTGTTTGAATGACGTATGTAGGGAGACAGTTGTCCTCTTGTAGAACTGATTTTATTTAAGGGATAAAAATACTGAATAATATGAAAGTACTTGTATTCTCCACCAATTATATTGGCATCTATCTACTTTACCAGAGTAGTTCTTATAAGACCGTCTTGCTTTATTATATTTCTCTTATAGGTTTGGGGATCTGATTTTCTTTACCCTCCAAGGAAACATTCATTTTCATCTCAGGACCACCATGGTGCTTAATGTGCTTTGAAAAGTAAAATTTATACACAATAGATTTTATAACACGACCTTGTGCTCTGAACTAACAGGGTCCAAGTATTTTCAAGCGTAATGCATTGTTCTACTCTGCACTAAAAAGCGCCAAAATACATTACCAGCTTAATAACAAGATAACATGAAGTATTTATTAAAAAGGCGGATGTCATGGAAATTTGGTCTTTTAACAAAATACGAAGGAAATAACAGTATTTTAAACTTAACTGCAATTAAGAAATTTCTGTCCTTTTAAGACAGAATGACAGCCTAACCTTTAGGGCTTCGTGATCAGTCAAAAGTGTAAATCATAAAAAAATGTGACATCAGCTCTTTTAACAAAAGGCTATGCATTTGTTTCAAGCGCTCATTAACTACTGCAATAAAACGTAAATTATGTACGGTGACCCAGACTGTTCCTGTTACACATATAACTTAGCAGATAGTGAAGTGTTGCCTTTTTGTTTTTGTCTCGAGATCTCCAGCCAACGTTTGTTTGATAATTTTTTTTATTATAAAACAAACATCGCCTGAAAATATCGAGACAGAGTCCAACAGGCTACACGTCAACAAGTGGTTACGAACGCCTGTAAAATTCAGTACGTAGTATTAGTTACTATCTCAGGCTTTGTCCAGATGACGCAATTTTCTATGACGAAAGTCTATCCGGTAATATCGAGTGAGAACTTAACAGAACACACCCTGATGGAAAGAGACACATCAGCGTCTCAACGTTAAGAAAACGCAATGTTCTGCGGTTCATTTAGCGTCGACTGAATTAACGAGACACAATTACAAAAATTCATTCACGTCATAAAGATAATTGGGAGCTGGAGTCTGTAAATATATGAAAAAGGAGTATTACGTTTGCTCGGTTGTACCTAAAGCAAATACCTGGCTACGATTAATTCTGTCAACCTGCATTTTGTCTACACAATAGATTTTGTACAAAATACTTGTTCAGTCCATACCTGAACACTGCACCAGTGTATGAGATCCGTATCCTGTCGTCAGGTAGGACTAACAGTGGTCAACGAGACTGTACAAACGGGTGCAGCTCGAATGATCACAGACGTGTTTATTTGGCGAGAGGGTGTGACGCATGTATTGAAAAGGCTTAACTGGCAATTCATCCGTGAACAGAATCGGAAGGAATCTGGATGTGAGAAAACAAAAAGTACCCTCTGCCACACGCGTGACAGTCGTTCGCAGACTATAAAATGTGGATATACGTTAACGTTTAAAGCTCTCCACACCATGTAGAAGTCGCTGAGACGAATAAACTTATATCTCAAGACATGTGCGGTCGGAATCGGGAGATTAGCCCAGCAATTTGTTTTCCAGTGCCTGTTCACTCAGCTGGCACTATTTGGTAAGTGGCTCTTGTTATTTGACAGCCCAGCCAGGAAAGACAATTATCTCATTCTCGTTGTTAAATTATTTCATAGCACCAAAATTAGGTAATATTATTTGGCGCACTAGCACGTATCATCTATCTGTCACACTAGCTGAGTAGCAGTGTCAGTAAGAACTATGATATGCTTATTTTACATTCGTCCATTCCCACCTGATTCTGGGACGCAATTATAGGGTAACTGCCTACACTCATAATTAGGGCTTAAATGGCAGAATAAAGCTGTCAAATTCACTGCAGGACTTAGCCCTCCTGAATCACGTTTAGATTATTTCAAACACCTAAATACAACGACCGTATGTAACCTGTATGTCTACAGTTGCCTTATCTTTATTAAAGAAAATCTAAGTAAGTTTGATCTAAATTCAGTTCAAAACTATAAAACATTAAATGGACATACAATTAATGTGCCGTATGCTACACTGGCAAACACCCATAGCAACTACAAATATCTCGGATTTGTCTACTTCTGCAAAGTATCTGAAAATATCTAGGAAGTGCCAGTAAGTAAATTTATGGCATTTCTTGTGAAACGGATGAAAAGCAAAGGATATTACTCTGCTCAAAATTTACTTCATTGTGTGACAAATGCCCCGCATTTCTTATGACGGCGAAGAATAAATAACTACACACTTTATTTTAGAAACACATTTGTTAGGCTGTATTTTTAATTACTACCTCAGGCGCTTAGTGTCATTTATAAATAATTATTTATTGTCTTTGTCATTCACTTAACTATGTATTACCCTTAGCTTGTGATTGTTCTGTTTTGTAATTATTTATTGTTATTGTCATTTGCTTGATTACGCTGTGTATCTATCTTCTGTTATTTTCTTGTACTTAATGACATTTGTCTAAGATTTTCAGTGTTATTATTTTATTTTATTTCACGATATAAATTGAGGGTAAATATCTTCTAAGATGAATAAAACATTTGTATTTGTATCACATAGTGAAAAAGAACATATGCCATATACTGAGGTATCGGTATGCATGCGAGAGCAGCCGCGCATAAATACGGGGTTTGCGATGCTCCTACCTCTGGCTCCGTTGGTGATAAAACGTTAGGGCCAAGTGTGATTCTTGAGTTTCTCCCGGCGTATTTGATAATCTAAATATCCACTGGTGTGCTGCCGGTCTATAGTGTCCAACGGGCACAATATTCGGCGATCATACATGTCGCCATCATCAGGTGAACTGACGGACTGAGCTCCTGTGAACGTGCCGGCACGGAGATCCGTATGCTATGGCTGCTCAGAGGGAACTGGGTTCGGTCGCGGCGGCGGCAGATTTAAATACCCTCTGCTCGCGGCGCGCTCCCTCCGCCGTCCGCGCCCCGCGCCACGGTCACGCGGTGGAACAGATTGCGACGACGTCTGAGATGACGTCGCTGTGATGGCTCTGTCCGCCGTGGTCGTCACAACTATACGTTTGCTCGATTTACTCTTGATTAACCCAATCGCTGGTTCCCAATCCTTGCTAAGATTATAGCCACAGTCACGGTTTATGAGGTCGTCATTGGTGCGAATTTCGATGCCCTCTCTAACAACGCTGTCCCAGTATCTCGACGTCTGTACCAGAATCCTCGTGCGTTCATACTCCATAGCGTGATTTTCCGACAAACAATGTTCAGCGACCGCCGACTTGCTCGGATACATCAGTCGAGTGTGGGTAAATGCCCTCATTACATCCGTAATTCCGTGGATTTTGTTAAACGCCTTGATACTTCAGGTTGGATGAGTCAGATATCATGGTGAGTTTTGACGTCGTTTCCTTGTTTACGAGGGTACCCCTGCGAGAGTCACTAGAATTGATTAGTCAGTACGAGGGTACCCCTGCGAGAGTCACTAGAATTGATTAGTCAGAAGTTTGACGAGAAGACCACTGAACTTTTTAGGCATGTCTTGACTTCCACGTATTTTCTTTTTAATGGAGAATACTACGAACAAACGGAGGGAGTCGCCATGGGTAGCCCACTCTCACCGGTGGTAGCGAATTTGTTCATGGAGAACTTCGAGGAGGAAGCCCTGTCGTCATCCGAATGGAAACCTACTTGCTTTTTCCGTTACGTGGACGACACGTTCGTCATCTGGCCACATGGTATGGATAAACTCCTTGACTTCCTTACACATCTAAACTCCATACACCCCAACATCAAATTCACTATGGAGACTGAAACGGAGGGTAAACTACCTTTCCTTGACGTCTTGGTCAAGAGAAGGCCTGACGGCACCCTAGGCCATGGGGTGTATCGGAAGACAACGCACACTGATCTGTATTTGCACGCAGACAGCTGCCACCACCCTTCACAGAGGAATGGGGTGCTTAAAACTCTAGTACATAGGCCGCGCACTATCTCTGACGCAGAGACTCTACCCCAGGAATTGGAACATCTGAGAACTGTATTTCGAAAAAATGGGTACTCAGAGTAGCAGATTCAACGTGCTATCCGCCCAACCACTGCAGCACAACCTGTTGAGATGGATGAAGTCACGAGGGAGGAGGTAGGCACTGCATTTATTCCATACACGGGAGCACTCTCGGGGAAAATCGCCCGCATTCTGAAGAAACACCGGGTCGGAACTGTGTTTTGTCCTCCGAATAAAACCCGTGCACTGGTGGGGAGCGCCAAAGATGACCTCGGTTTGAGGAAGGCCGGCGTGTACCAGATTCCGTGTCAATGTGGCAAGTCGTATATTGGTCAGACGATGCGTACCGTCGAGGATCGATGCCGTGAACACCAGAGGCACACTCGACTGATGTATCCGAGCAAGTCGGCGGTCGCTGAACATTGTTTGTCGGAAAATCACGCTATGGAGTATGAACGCACGAGGATTCTGGTACAGACGTCGAGATACTGGGACAGCGTTGTTAGAGAGGGCATCGAAATTCGCACCAATGACGACCTCATAAACCGTGACTGTGGCTATAATCTTAGCAAGGATTGGGAACCAGCGATTGGGTTAATCAAGAGTAAATCGAGCAAACGTATAGTTGTGACGACCACGGCGGACAGAGCCATCACAGCGACGTCATCTCAGACGTCGTCGCAATCTGTTCCACCGCGTGACCGTGGCGCGGGGCGCGGACGGCGGAGATCTCACGCCGCGGGCGGAGGGTATTTAAATCGGCCGCCGCCGCGACCGAACCCAGTTCCCTCTGAGCAGCCATAGCGTACGGATCTCCGTGCCGGCACGTTCACAGGAGCTCAGTCCGTCACTTCACCTGATGATGGCGACATGTATGATCGCCGAAATATTGTGCCCGTTGGACACTATAGACCGGCAGCACACCCGTGGATATTTTGGTTAGAGTCAAGTATTTTGGACAGCCACTGGTCTAGGGACGATTCGTATATCCCACAGAAAGATCAGTGTCACTACTCTACAGTACAAGGTCAAAGTCTGAATATTATGCACTTACTTCTGCTTACACAAACGGAGCGAATCTATTAGTTCTTTTGAATTTCATGTCGTCTACGGTAGGCTTGATGGGACTTATTGAACCATCATTAGTGCACACGTGGTTCCTCGGAAAAACCCACAAAAGTTTTTTTCCGTATTTTCGCCGTCCGTCACCAGCGGATCAAAATCCAGACAAAGGATCCAAGACGAGTACGCAGAGCAAACGGCTAAACGTTTTAACAGTTATTCCTAATACCCAGATTTCGAAAAACCTTGAAACCTTTTCTTCACATCTTTATCCGTCTCGGAGATACAGACCTTCAAATTTACTCCACTTGTACACGCAACATACCCACGTAAAATCCGGCGCGAAAACGTAGTTCATAAAAGTGACGTAGCACGGAGAAATATGCTGTGAAGTGTATTTGTTATCATATGGGAACGCCACGTTGTTGTACTGAAGCGCAAGCAAAAACTTTTTTATACGTAAAATCCGGTCAGAAGTGTACAAATAGTTCACGTAAGTAAACTATCTAAATGTTACTGGCCAATACGTTTCTTTTTATATGAGTTACATGCCCTGCTGCTGCAAGGAAAAGAGGGACAAATGTTCCTATCCAAGCACGAAAACCTCTTTGTACCTTCCACAGCAACTTTAAAAATTTTCCCAAAAATTTTGACATGCGAACATGTTCAGGGTTTTTTATGGTGAGAGAGAAGACAGTAGCAATGACAAAGAGAGGGAGAAGTAATGAATACTAGAAGATAGTACACAGTGATTGTGTTATAGAAAGAGCGAAGGAGACAGTGACAGTGTGAGAGAAAGAGGGGGACAGAATGGCACTGGAACATAGTTGACAGTGGCAGAACAGTGCTAGAAAAATAATGAAGGACACAGTGCCACGGAGGGAGGAATGAAGAGGAAGAGAACGTAGAAGTGGGTTAGAGCAGTGATAAAGAGAGAGAGCATAACAACAATGGAGAGACAGTGATAATGACAAGAGAGAGAGAGAGAGAGAGAGAGAGAGAGAGAGAGAGAGAGAGAGAGAGAGAGAGCAGCAATAAGAAGGAAACAAATAGGTATTACCTGTGAGAGAGAAGAAAAGGAAGGTAGTGACAGTGCCAACAGACTGTAGTAGTAAGACAGAGCGAACAGGACTGTGACATAGGAGAGAGCGACAGAGAGAGACACAAAGAAAATGGTTCAAATAGCTCTGAGCACTATGGGACTTAACATCTGTCATCAGTCCCCTAGGACTTAGAACTACTTAAACCTAACTAACCTAAGGACATCACACACATCCATGCCCGAGGCAGGATTCGAACCTGCGACCATAGCAGTCGCGCGGTTCCAGACTGATGCGCCTAGAACCGCTCGGCCACCATGGCTAGCGAGACACAAAGAGATAATGACAATGAGTTGGGTTGAATGAGAGAGAAAGGGCAACTGGGAGTGGACGGGTATGGGCGGCTTACAGCGATGTACTAGTGGGTGAGAGTTATTATTAGTGGAGCTTGTGAGAGTTTGAGCCGAGTTGTATGTTTAAAAAAGCGCGAATACGATAGCATATCAAAACATACGGGAAACTTTTTAAAGGATCTGAGGAATTTAGAACGAGGCAACAGGCGCTCCACTCTTCAGACAGAGTCCTTTAAATATGTTGTTGTGGTCTTCAGTCCTGAGACTGGTTTGATGCAGCTCTCCATGCTACTCTATCCTGTACAAGCTTCGTCATCTCACAGTACTTACTGCAACCTACATCCTTCTGAATCTGCTTAGTGTATTCATCTCTTGGTCTCCCTCTACGATTTTCACCCTCCACGCTGCCCTCCAATGCTAAATTTGTGATCCCTTGATGCCTCAGAACATGTCCTACCAACCGGTCCCTTCTTCTTGTCAAGTTGTGCCACAAACTCCTCCCCAATTCTATTCAATACCTCCTCATTAGTTATGTGATCTACCCATATAATCTTCAGCATTCTTCTGTAGCAGGGGAACTGATGACCTTAGCTGTTTAGTCCCCTTAAACATCCCAACAACCACCACCTCTTCTGTAGCACCACATTTCGAAAGCTTCTATTCTCTTCTTGTCCAAACTATTTATCGTCCACGTTTTACTTCCATACATGGCTACACTCCATACAAATACTTTCAGAAACGACTTCCTGACACTTAAATCTATACTCGATGTTAACAAATTTCTCTTCTTCAGAAACGCTTTCCTTGCCATTGCCAGACTACATTTTATATCCTCTCTACTTCGACCATCATCAGTTATTTTGCTCCCCAAATAGCAAAACTCCTTTACTACTTCAAGTGTCTCATTTCCTAATCTAATTCCATCAGCATCACCCGACTTAATTCGACTACATTCCATTATCCTCGTTTTGCTTTTGTTGATGTTCATCTTATATCCTCCTTTCAAGACACTGTCCATTCCGTTCAACTGCTCTTCCAAGTCCTTTGCTGTCTCTGACAGAATTACAATGTCATCGGCGAACCTCAACGTTTTTATTTCTTCTCCATGGACTTTAATACCTACCCCGAATTTTTCTTTTGTTTCCTTCACTGCTTGCTCAATATACAGATTGAATAACATCGGGGAGAGGCTACAACCCTTTCATGCCCCTCGACTCTTGTAACTGCCATCTGCTTTCTGTACAAATTGTAAATAGCCTTTCGCTCCCTATATTTTACCCCTGCCACCTTTAGAATTTGAAAGAGAGTATTCCAGTCAACATTGTCAGAAGCTTTCTCTAAGTCTACAAATGCTAGAAACGTAGGTTTGCCTTTCCTTAATCTAGCTTCTAAGGTAAGTCGTAGAGTCAGTATTGCCTAACGTGTTCGAACATTTCTACGGAATCCAAACTGATCTTCCCCGAGGTCTGCTTCTACTAGTTTTTCCATTCGTCTGTAAGGAATTCGCGTTAGTATTTTGCAGCTGTGACTTTGTAAACTGATAGTTCGGTAATTTTCACATCTGTCAACACCTGCTTTGTTTGGGATTGGAAATATTATATTCTTCTTGAAGTCTGAGGGTATTTCGCCTGTCTCATACATCTTGCTCACCAGATGGTAGAGTTTTGTCAGGACTGGCTCTCCCAAGGCCGTCAGTAGTTCCAGTGGAATGTTGTCTACTCCAGGGGCCTTGTTTCGACTCAGGTCTTTCAGTGCTCCTTTAAATAAACAGGAACATAATCACATTTTTTTGTTCTCCGATAGGACGGTTTTTCCGTTTTTATCTTAGCTTTGATAAATTCTGTTCGTTTACTTCCGGTGGTTGCGGCATACAACGTTTCTGTACGACTCAAGCCGAGATTCATGGATTTTATTTTTAAAATTTCGCCTTTTGTAAAACCTAGTGTTGTTCATTTTGTTTTGATTTTATACCCAAACATATTTTGAAAACTACGTGTCATATTCAGTGGATGTCGTTGTATTTCTGTAAAATGTCATGTAAATATCATGTCTGCTTCTCCGTTATAGGTTTAAAACTATACGTGTGCATTTTATTTTGTTGTGATTGATCGCTTGAAATTGCAGTGGTTTAAAATATGGGATCGTACAGACTGGCACGCTTTTATTCGTTTCACTAGAAAACTAATCGGAAAAATAGCTTTCTTTGTTAAAAGAGAGATTTTTCTATCTTACTTTTGCAGAGAGTAACAGTAGCGGATGTTGACGTACGAAGGTTGTAACTTCAGTAGTGGCAACTATTTATTCACAACCAATACAAGAGAGTTACATATCTGTATCTGTTGCTGTCCTTCAAAGTAGTCACCAGCGTTGTGTAGAACCCACTGCCAGCGATAAGGAAGGCGTAGTATACCGCTAGCAGAGCCTGTTCTGTTGATGGTGCGAATGGAGCGGTCTACTGCCTGTCGAATCTCTGGGACAGTTCCGAAGCGAATGCCACGAAGTGGTTCCTTCATCTTCGTAATCAAATCAAAGTCACAAGGACTTAAGTCAGGGGAGTATGGTGAATGGTACAGTACTTCCCAGTCCCTGCCGGCCGCGGTGGTCTAGCGGTTCTAGGCGCTCAGTCCGGAACAGCGCGACTGCTACGGTCGCAGGTTCGAATCCTGCCTCGGGCATGGATGTGTGTGATGTCCTTAGGTTAGTTAGGTTTAAGTAGTTCTAAGTTCTAGGGGACTGATGACCACAGATGTTAAGTCCCATAGTGCTCAGAGCCATTTGAACCATTTGACCCCAGTCCCATCGACCGAACAGAGCAGCCACAGCTTGCGCTGTATGCGCCCCCGCATTGTCGTGCAAAATGGTGGGTGGGTTGTGTAGAGAGTGTCGCCGCTAATTTCGCAAAGCTGGTTGCAGGTGATGCTCCAAAAACGAACAGTAATACTGTGCATTGACGATCTGCCGTGGAGAAACGTAATGCGTTAGGATAACACCATCACAGTCGTACACGAGAATCACCATTAGACCACTCGATTGGCACCATCAACGGAACAGGCTCTGCTAACGGTATACTACGCCTTCCACAACGCTGGCAACGGGTTCTACACAACGCTGGTGACTACTTTGAAGGACAGTAACAGGTGCAAAAATGTAACTCTTTTATATCGGTTGTGAATAAATAGTTGTCGCTATTTAAGTTCGAACCATCGTATTTAACTTCTTCGGTCGTAGGTGTGTTTCTTTACAGATTGTAATTGAGGGGGTCAGAAGAAAGGCGAAGAAGCGACATTTCCCAGGAGAATGAGATAAATGCATCTAGAACTTAATAAGATATGTAAAACTGTTGTTATAGAGGCATACAACCGATATCCCACTCTTTGCTGCTCCACGATGATCGAAACGAAAAGTAGTTGCAAGATGTGACGAAACAGTTACGTTAATGTAGGGTTATACTGACATTTACTTTGTGTATTATATAAATAACCTTCTTATGATACACGGAAAGAGGGAAGTGACCCAGACGGTGCGAAATATTTTCAATAACGGGCTAATGAATTAAACAGTGTACTTTCTTATTTTGTTTCACTATTTAAGCCACAAAAGGCATGGTGTTCATACAACATTACATAAATGTTTTGTTGTAGCTCTGAATAGCAATTTTATGATAACTGAATTGATAACAACAAATAATAAAGATTTATAGAGAAAACTTAAATCACATTCTTCTTGAGTCACAATATTTTGGAAGAAAAGAGATACAAATGCATGCAAGACTTTTACGAATTGTAACACAAAACTGATCATTTATATTAACCGGTTATGCCAACATGTGAACAGAACGTGCAACGAAGTATTTTAACGTCTAATATAAAAAAATTGAAATTCCGTTTTGCAATCTCAAGATAATTTTGAAACCTTGTTAACTTTAACTTCAGTTTTCTCAAAACTACGACAAGTGTACTTATACCTCTTTGCTTCTGACCCCTCAATTATATAGCCATCGTTGCTCTTTCATTATGCTGCGAGCAGCGACAGTAAGATTACATCTCTCGACGACCGTCACGACGTAACTTTTGCTAAATTTCATTTTGTGTATGAACATAAGCGAGAGCGAGTGGGAGTGAAGTGCAAAAGTTATGAAAAAGTGTGTGTATTATTACAGCCCACAAAGAAACACTCCAAGGATGTACAATACGACTGAAAACGCTAGCGTATAACATCCACTGTGTTACTTTCTCGAAAATTATACAAAAGCAATCTCTCTTCTTAGCGAAGAAACATTTTTCTGACTACTTCCATGCCCGAGGCAGGATTCGAACCTGCGGCCGTAGCAGTCGCGCGGCTCCGGACTGAGCGCCTAGAACCGCTAGACCACCGCGGCCGGCGAAAAGGTGGCATAATGGGCGCCAATGAAACCACCCCTTGCCGGCCGGAGTAGCCAAGCGGTTCTAGGAGCTACAGTCTGGAATTGCGCAACCGCTACGGTCGCAGGTTCGAATCCTGCCTCCGGCATGGATGTGTGTGATGTCCTTAGGTTAGTTAGGTTTAAGTAGTTCTAAGTTCTAGGGGACTGATGATCTCAGAAGTTAAGTCCCATACTGCTCAGAGCCAAACCACCCCTTCCCTAGGGTGATAACGAACGCTGCTGACCCCTCCCCCCCCCCTCCCGTCCCCAGACGATTTGACCCCATTGAACTTCTGGTGTGTGGTCCGACTGCAATTTTTTTGTTCTGGTATACAGGGTGGAACCATCACAGGCCATTCGAAAGCATACGACGAAATTTGACGTGGTGTTTATGCGTTTTTAGTCCTTCTGTTTCGTGCCCTGCTGTTGCGTGATCAAGTGGGGCTGCAACATTGACATGTGCGTGTCCAAAATGGCTAAGCTCTCCTCTATGATCCCCCAGTTTGGCAACACCTCGGTGCCAAGCACACAACTTTGCTGAGCACATTAAAAATGTACTGTCGAAGATTCAGCTGAGTGGTGTCTCGCAGCCGTTCTGGCGCCTGAGTGCAGGCGACCCCTTTGACAACCCTTAGGATGGGTTGCTGCCCTCAGGCGCCAGAACAGCCACGAGCCACCACTCGGCTCAATGGCAAACTAAGTCATTTTTCGGATAGATCTTATAATTAACTTTTCCCTGAGACATTTAAGTCTCATCTTAATCTACACTCCTGGAAATTGAAATAAGAACACCGTGAATTCATTGTCCCAGGAAGGGGAAACTTTATTGACACATTCCTGGGGTCAGATACATCACATGATCACACTGACAGAACCACAGGCACATAGACACAGGAAACAGAGCATGCACAATGTCGGCACTAGTACAGTGTATATCCACCTTTCGCAACAATGCAGGCTGCTATTCTCCCGTGGAGATGATCGTAGAGATGCTGGATGTAGTCCTGTGGAACGGCTTGCCATGCCATTTCCACCTGGCGCCTCAGTTGGACCAGCGTTCGTGCTGGACGTGCAGACCGCGTGAGACGACGCTTCATCCAGTCCCAAACATGCTCAATGGGGGACAGATCCGGAGATCTTGCTGGCCAGGGTAGTTGACTTACACCTTCTAGAGCACGTTGGGTGGCACGGGATACATGCGGACGTGCATTGTCCTGTTGGAACAGCAAGTTCCCTTGCCGGTCTAGGAATGGTAGAACGATGGGTTCGATGACGGTTTGGATGTACCGTGCACTATTCAGTGTCCCCTCGACGATCACCAGTGGTGTACGGCCAGTGTAGGAGATCGCTCCCCACACCATGATGCCGGGTGTTGGCCCTGTGTGCCTCGGTCGTATGCAGTCCTGATTGTGGCGCTCACCTGCTCGGCGCCAAACACGCATACGACCATCATTGGCACCAAGGTAGAAGCGACTCTCATCGCTGAAGACGACACGTCTCCATTCGTCCCTCCATTCACGCCTGTCGCGACACCACTGGAGGCGGGCTGCACGATGTTGGGGCGTGAGCGGAAGACGGCCTAACGGTGTGCGGCACCGTAGCCCAGCTTCATGGAGACGGTTGCGAATGGTCCTCGCCGATACCCCAGGAGCAACAGTGTCCCTAATTTGCTGGGAAGTGGCGGTGCGGTCCCCTACGGCACTGCGTAGGATCCTACGGTCTTGGCGTGCATCCGTGCGTCGCTGCGGTCCGGTCCCAGGTCGACGGGCACGTGCACCTTCCGCCGACCACTGGCGACAACATCGATGTACTGTGGAGACCTCACGCCCCACGTGTTGAGCAATTCGGCGGTACGTCCACCCGGCCTCCCGCATGCCCACTATACGCCCTCGCTCAAAGTCCGTCAACTGCACATACGGTTCACGTCCACGCTGTCGCGGCATGCTACCAGTGTTAAAGACTGCGATGGAGCTCCGTATGCCACGGCAAACTGGCTGACACTGACGGCGGCGGTGCACAAATGCTGCGCAGCTAGCGCCATTCGACGGCCAACACCGCGGTTCCTGGTGTGTCCGCTGTGCCGTGCGTGTGATCATTGCTTGGACAGCCCTCTCGCAGTGTCCGGAGCAAGTATGGTGGGTCTGACACACCGGTGTCAATGTGTTCTTTTTTCCATTTCCAGGAGTGTATGATAATGTTGGAAGCTGAAGAAATTAATTAAAATTTGGGTCGCGGCCAGGACTCTAAACGACGTCTTCTTGCTTAGCCCTGTGGTCAACCTTGCTGCACAAACTACACAAGTCTAATGCCCTCCCGAACACAAATTTCAATACATATCTCCATCTTATTTTCCCCTTACTTGACGAGTTCGTGTTGCAAAGTCATTTTTAACGTGCTCAGCACAGCTGTGTGGCTGGCACCGAGGGTGTTGGCGAACTGGGGGTGTCATTGAGGGGGAAGGGTGTCATTTGAGGGAACCCTGCTGTTTTATTCAGGAACATGTCAATGTTGCATCCCTCCGTGATCATGTCACGGCGTGCAAAGCAGGAGGGTATTAAAATGAAAAACTAAGAATGAAATTAAAAAATTATAAATACCTATTACACTGACCACGCGATCTGCACAGACGACATATAGAAATCAGTCGGTCCACTAGTGGTGGGGAAACACTGTGAATTTACTTGACACTCCAAAAAGTGTGAATAGAGACGACTGGGAGAGGAAACGCCAAGGCTCGTCGGATTTTCAGTTAATCTCAATACCGAGCTACTGATTCTTCTGAAATAACGTTCCCATGAACTATACGCAAACGTAGTTGAATAAATAATTATAAAGTAGTATTAACAGAAAAACTAAGCGAAAGAGAATACAGAGGGGAACAGTAAATGGCATCTTTGGTTGTAACTTATCATAAATGTTTGGGCATGGACTGCTGCCTGCCTCGCGCTGTTACATATCGTTATCGGATCAGTCAGGTCATTTTAAGGCCACTTAACACATGCTCTCACGGCGTTTGCGGACGTGTTGTCTCATCCCAGTTTAGTCGGTATATTGACACCATGGTACTTCAAATGTTATTCGCCCTACAGACGACATTTTCCATTGCAGTTGTCTCTGTTTTAATATTATATTTTTTATTTATGATTTGTAGACTCTTACGGACTTGACATCATAGCAACTTTCTCAAGATACCTCGTTTTTATACAGTAATTTACAACTTTCTGTTTTCAGGTCCACAGGATATAGCCTCATCATTACGAGCAGCGAGTCTGCGAGAAATAAATCAAAAGGTCCTTTAATTTTCCAAACATTTCTGCAGTTACGGCAGCGTTTACAATAGTGAGTCTCAGGGTCACACGCTAACAGCAGCTCGTAACTGCGGACTCTTACGATGTAATTTAATAACACCAGGTATCACAGGAAACACTCTCTACTCTGTAATCAGAAGGTTGTTAAATATTACGGTTGAAGATGGTTTATAGGAAAACAGCTTAATAATATGTATGAAACTTTTTCATTGTCCATTCGCCACCTTTCGAGCCACTATAAGCTCATAAGATGACGAGTATTTACAGGCACTTCATTTTTTGCAGGATGTGCAGCTGGTCGCTAAATCCTTGATGACTTCACATAATTCTGTTAAGTTGTGTGTAGCTTCAAAAAAACAAATCAAACTCCAGCTTGGAAGTTACAGCACTCGGATGCTTGTGATTTAACAAATAGCCAAATGCCAAAGAACGCGCATTTATGTGAGTGGTTCCCAACATTGCTGAAGTCGTAATCTCTAAATGAAACCAGATATCAGACAATACCCACCGCAAATTTTATCAGCCGTCTAAACTTCAGATGCATAAGATATTTTTTGATCATTTCTTAGTTTAAAAAGACAAAAAAAACGCGTGTTTTGGTTGGTGTGTTACTGAAGCAAGAACTAATGAAACAGTAAGATGGTTGGTACTAAGTTCTAATTACCGTTTAGCACTTGCAATGCTCTTGTTTAAATTAAGGATAGTCTCAGGCTATACCAGAATACATGGGCCGCATTGGAAGAAGACGAGTATTTTTGGGCCATGCATAATACACATAATACTAGGTGGTGGAGAAGATGAAGAACAAGAAATGGGTCAAAGAGGGAGTAGCATCGTGGGCCGGAGTTTTCATATTGAAAAAATGCAATTTATCATGACTTAACATGAGCGTTTTTTTTTTTTTTGGGTCGTATGTTGGCCGTGGGTTGGACATCTCTACTCTACACCTTCGTAAGTTATCTCGTTTTTTTTTGTTTTTATTGTTGCTCCCCCCGTGGGAGGTTCGAGTCTTCCGAGCATGGGTGTGTGTGTGTTGTCCTTAGCGTAAGTTAGGTTATCTAGTGTAATTTCACACGTGTAAGTTTTTGATTCTTGAAGCTCTTTCTGACTATAATCGCTTATATTTTGGTTCATTCACTGCAAATTAACGTACAGCCTACGCGTTTACATGTCGGTTTTCCGAATAAGAAAAGCTTTTTGCAATGGAATTTGTTATTGATGACAAGTGCCGATTTATTTCATCTGTAAATGAGTCCATTTCTTCGTTTGTTCGATCATCATTGTCAGTTTCAGGGATGTCTAAATGTCATCAACTTGACCCCCTCCATTGGTACGACTCCAATTCTGTAAGAAAACTGGTACCCTCATTTAGTGAAGTTAATATATCTGGTATATTATCTTGCAGTCCGAAGTCAAGCATATTTATGTCTCCGAAGAAACAGCAAGGGTGTGCTTGTTTGGACATAAATGTTGCATTTATTATTTTAACACGAAATAGTTGTAATGTAGATGGTTTTGTAAAAATGAGGTAGTCTTATGACTGACCTACAGTCGAACCCTTCTTATTTTTATTATTGTGGTTGTTGTCTTCAGTCCGAAGACTGGTCTGGTGCGGCTCTCCATGCTACTCTATCCTATAGAAGCCTCTTTTATCTCTACCTGACTACTGCAACCTTCAAACACGTGAACTGTTGTCAAGACTTTGATTTCCTTCTACAATTTTTATCTCCTCGCTTCCCCTCGTTTTCAAACTGACGATTCCTTCATGAGTCAGTGTATGCCTTATCAATCGGTTTCTTCTCCACCCCGAATTATTATCTCTTCCTTAGTTATCCGATCTCTCCATCTAATTTTCATCATTACTCTGTAGCATCGCATTTTTAAAATGTTCGTACATCTCAGAAAATTTCAATTTACACCCCTGGTAAGATTATCCATGAGTTGCGAACTACTAATCTAAGAGCTGTGTTTTCTACGCTGGTTGTATAACTGATCTTTATACTATATCGCCACGAGTCCAGCAACTAAATGAAGTTCCTGTAAATATCCGACGTCTACTGAAGAGGCTGCAGTGGTTCTATGGGCGTCGGCACAAATTTATCCAGAGGGAGGAACAGGACTCTAAAACTGCCTTTGTTTATATAACTGAATTGGTCAGTTTCATGACGTGTCGTGTCACAAGAACTAAATTTTACAGGTGACAAAAAACACGCGAATTTAGTATGGAAACACACATAGCCTCGAAAGATTACGTAAAAGCCTTCGATCGTGTAAAGAGCCACATCCTGTGGAGCACAATAGACAAAAGAGGTTATCCTGAATACATCATAACGGTTCTGAAAGATATATACACGAATATTAAAATAATGATTAAAACAGGTACAAGAATTCCAGATATGATACCTGTGGACGAGGGTGTCATACTAGGGCGCCCAGCTTATCATCGACTTCGTTTAACACGCGCACTGACGACATCATAAGGAGATTGAAACAAGAACTATATCCTTAGTTACAGATATCACAGTATTGAACAACATACCCTTGTCTTTTTGCAGACCATCTGCGTATTGTATTTGGTGATGAAAATAAAGTATGCCACACATAAGTTGCTAGTATGGAATGCGATATGGAAATCTCAGTTAATAAAGCGAAGGTAATATTGTTTAAAGTAACTGAGCCAATCAGATCAAACACTGTTGTCAATAACACAATAACTGAACAAATTAACAGTTTTAATTATTTAGAAAACCAAGTAAGTTACCAGCGAAATACAGATACAGACAAAAAGCTTCATTGGCTACGAAGTCTTTCGCGACGTATTTCTTGAATAAAAATCTCTCGGTGTACATGCCGCGGCAATTCAGGGTAAAACTCCAAGCTTTCGACCACTACCTCCATGGTCGTCGTCAGGGCTAAAACTGACTGTCGTGAACTTTTTTTTTTTTTTACTTTATTGTTATTTTAACACCTGAACAATCAGGTAGGCTGGCAGCGGCATGCTACGCCGCTCTTCAGCCATAGTGGTGACAATAACAGTACAAGAACGGAGAATTAAAATGAACAGAGTGATGGTCAAAAAATAGTGGTCACAGATACACAAAAAACACGGAGCCGTTCACACGCGACGATAACGACACTGAAAACACGTTGACACGGCGCACATAACACCGATGAATCCGACGGCACAAGTGAACGTAGAAGCGGGACGGCGGACACTAAAAACACAAAACGACGTCACACACACGAGACACAGATGGCGATGATCTCCGGCGCGCGGAAGTCCACGTAGCGTGTGCGAGTCTGGGGACCTGCCAAGAGGGGAAGAAGGGTGAGGGCGGGTGGAGAGGGTGGAGAGGGGAGAACATAGATGCCAATGGCTGAGGAGATGGGAGGAGGAGTAGAAGGACGGGGGAGGGGAGGCCCGGGGGAGGAGTGGGGGGAAGGGGAGGAGGGATGGAGGGTGCCCAAAGGAACAGATACAGGAAGAGGGAGGGAGGATCAAAGTTGGTAGGAGGGGTAGATGGAGGGGAGGAGGACATCATCAGGGAGGGGGAGCTGGCGGAAGCCACCTTGGGAGAGGGTAAGGAGGGTGGAGAGATGGAGACCGGGTGGGACGTGGGAATACAGGTGCGGCAGCAGGCGGGGGTGGGAGAGGATCGGGGAGACGAGCGGGTGAGGAGGATCGAGTTTACGGGAGGTGTACTGGATCCGTATCCTTTCAAGGAAAAGAAGGAGGTGGAGGAAGGGGATGAGATCATAGAGGATCCGCGTAGGGGAGGGGAGACGGATACGATAGGCGAGGCGGAGAGCATGGCGTTCAAGGATTTGGAGGGATTTGTAAAAAGTAGGGGGGGGGGGCGGAGACCCAAGCCGGATGGGCATAACAAAGGATAGGGCGGATGAGGGATTTATAGGTGTGGAGAATGGTGGAGGGGTCCAGACCCCACGTACGGCCGGAGAGGAGCTTGAGGAGACTGAGTCGGGAGCGTGCCTTGGCTTGGATTGTCCGGAGGTGGGGAGTCCAGGAGAGGCGACGGTCGAGGGTGACGCCAAGGTACTTAAGGGTGGGAGTGAGGGCGATAGGACGGCCATAGATGGTGATATAGAAATCAAGGAGGCGGAAGGAAGGGGTGGTTTTGCCTACAATGATCTCCTGGGTTTTGGAGGGATTGACCTTGAGCAACCACTGGTTGCACCAAGCGGTGATTGGAGAAGGTGTTGGGAGCGCTGTAGGGTGGGGGCAAGGGCAAGGAAGGCGGTGTCATCGGCAAACTGGAGAAGGTGGACGGGGGCTGACGGCGGCGGCATGTCCGCCGTGTACAAAAGGTACAGAAGGGGGGAGAGGACGGAGCCTTGGGGCACACCGGCGGAGGGGAAAAAGGTGTAGGAATCTGTGTTATGGATGGTGACATAGGAAGAAGCCGATCAGACGGACGTAGTTAATGGGAAGGGCGAAGGTTTGGAGCTTGAAGAGGAGACCGGAATGCCATACGCGGTCATAAACACGTTCGAGGTCCAGGGAGAGGAAGATTGCGGAGCGACGGGAATTAAGCTGTTCGGAAAGGAGATGAGTGAGGTGAAGGAGAAGGTCGTCGGAAGAGAAGGACGGCCGAAAGCCACACTGGGTAACGGGAAGGAGGCGGTGCTGGCGGAGATGCTGGTGGATGCGTCGGGTGAGGATAGATTCCAGGACCTTGCTGAAGACCGGTCGTGAACTAGCGAGATTCCCACTTTTATATGCCAAGGACGGCTTCTGATTGGCTGGAATACGTCATAGCAACAGCGATATGGCGCGTAGTGAAGTGGTGCCCTCTACTTCCATAGATGTAGTTTCTATCCTGTGTTGCTTGCAGCGCCATCCCTTGAATCAGGCGGTAAAGTGCGGAAAGTTTTTCTCTGCGATTTTTCTTTATCCAGTGCACTCTTCCAAGTGTAGCTAAGTGCATAGCCGTTGCCTCTGTTAAAGTTATTATCGCTAAGTCTAATTTCGACTGCTTCCCGGATCACAGAGTCCCAGTAATTCGATGCGTGGGTTATTACTCTGGTTTCTTCAAATAAAATCTTATGCTTGTTAAGCAGGCTATGTTCAGCCACCGCTGAGTTTTCCAAATACCTGTATTTTAGGTGGCGCTGGTGCTCGATGCAGCGGTCGGCAACGGTGCTTACAGACTGGCCCACGTAATTCTTGCCGCATTCGCAAGGAATAGTATAAATTCCAGGCACTCTTAAGCCGAGACTATCTTTGATTGATCTCAACATTTGCTTAATTTTCCTAGGTGGTCGGAAAACTGGTTTTATTCCTTGCCTCTTCAGGACTCTGGCTATCTTGCTCGTTGTAGCACCGCAAAAAGGAAAAATCAGCGGTGGCTGAACATAGCCTGCTTAACAATCATAAGATTTTATTTGAAGAAACCAAATAGCCCACTCATCGAATTACTGGGACTCTGTGATCCGGGAAGCAGTAGAAATTAGACTTAGCGATAGTAACTTTAACAGAGACAACGGCTATGCACTTAGCAACACTTGGAAGAGTGCACTGGATAAAGAAAAATCGCAGAGAAAAACTTCCCGCACTTTACCGCCTGATTCAAGGGATGGCGCTGCAAGCAACGCAGGATAGAAATTACACCTATGGAAGTAGAGGGCACCACTTCACTACGCGCCATATCGCTGTTGCTATGACGTATTCCAGCCAATCAGAAGCCGTCCTTGGCATATAAAAGTGGGAATCTCGCTAGTTCACGACAGTCAGTTTTAGCCCTGACGACGACCATGGAGGTAGTGGTCCGAAAGCTTGGAGTTTTATCCTGAATTGACGCGGCATGTACATCGAGAGATTTTTATTCAAAAAGCTTCATTAGTTTCGGTATAACACTAGCACTATTAATAGAACCTTAAAGAACAAAGTTAAAAAGAGAAACAAAACCAAAGTTTTACGAAACTATGGCTGTGACGTTTCTGCTATACCGGTATTAAACCTGGATTCTCACAAAGAGAGATAAGAATAAAATACTGTCAGCTGAAACGAGATTTCAGAGAACTGTGAAGGGATGTACACGCCAAGACGAGATTAGGGATGAAGAAGTTAGAGAAGAACTGAAAATTCACGGGATAAACAACTCAACAGAGAAATATACGACTAGAAACGGGTGGAGAGAGCATGTGAGCGGAATGCCGGAAGGAAGAATCACGAAATGACTGTTGAGAGAGACAGGCCGAGAGGAAGAAGAAACCCTGGTACGCGCAAAATGAGACTAGTTCAACCGTAACCTCTGAAGGCGGAAAAGGTAGTTAGCCTAATAGTCCCATCAACGAAGGAAAATTAGGAGAAAATTCGTGTAGTTGCCAATTTTTGTACGGTGTTAGGATGGGGTGCCATGAACAACGTTCTAAAAATATCGATCGGTGGGGTAAGAGCGTGGGAACGTCACTATTTTGTGTTTTCTTGGAAAACTCGTAAACTGTAGCTTCTAGCGAAAACATTCCCCAGCACAAAACTGAATATCCTACAAAAATGCCCAATTTATTTTTCTCTAATAGTTTCCGTGGTGATGGGACGGGAAGATCGCAGATTATTAAAAATAATGTTTTAATGGTATAAAATTAATGTTTATTGTTAAAAGACGTGGACTGAGAACAAGTATTAAATGCTTGTACCACCTCCAAGAGCAGTAAAGCCTAATTAAGGTGTAAATAGTGTTCTGGGGGTGTAATGTGGTAGAGGGGCGCGAGATGGGGTGGGGTGAGGTAGGGCGTAGAAGTAAGAGAGAAGGTAGGTCGCCAGATTGAGGTCATGCACGTCCCTGCATCAAAGATCTGCAAACTGAAGAGCGAGCGGGTGATTCCCCATTGTATCTGCCGCACATCATCACAAGAAACGAGTACAGTGTGTTCACGAAGCATACTGGTGACACAGTGCCAGAGGGTGTTTGTTTTCCACAAAGTGAGTTAACACTATATGGAATACAGTTATGACTTACTACTAACGCAGGAAACGCATGTGGACGGAATCTAAGTCATCGTATACGAAGCTGTAGTGTTCTTCCTGGAAAAAAAGAAAGTAAGGTAATCATCTGACTACTTTTAAGTTTGCAGATCTGTGACAGACACTCCCACCCTCCCCTGCATCCTATTACACTCTCAGAACGCAATTTATACGTTAATACGGTTCTACTGCACTAAGACGAGGTACATACATTTATTATTTGTTCTTAATCCTCTTCATTCAAGCAATAAATATCGATCTTATACCATTAAAACACTTTTAATAATCTGCGCTTTTTCCATCTCCTGAAACGCGGAAACTATTAGCCTTAAAGTAAAATAGATAGGATTTTTCCCGTAGAAAATTTAATTAGCTACGTTTTGAACTGGCACACATTTTCGCTAGGAGTCGCGGTTTTTCGACTTATTCAAGAACAACGAAAACAAGTAACCTTTAAATGACCCCCACCACAGTCCAAAAATTTGCGACTCCACGAATTTTTTCTGCTATTTTACGGAGTCTGGTGTTCGTCGACCGGGCTATAATTCCTGAAATAATGATGATGATGATGATGGTGATGACAAAGAACTTATTATATCCCAGAAAACTGTTATCCATGGTGCGTGAGAATTTGGTATAAAACCAGATGCCGGAGGAGGACAGGAGGGGGGGGGGAGGGGGGGGGGGAGCAAGCAGGTGCCCGCTCTTGCCCATCCTCCCTCTTGTTGGCGCCAGTGTGCGGCTTTAATGCTGGCGAATTAAACAACAGAAGGTTAGAAAACATCAGAAAGCCACTGGTACCCTCTTTAACAGAAATCACCTGCTAATTCAACAGCAGTCACAGTGTTTAATGTCCAGTTTAGGTTCGACTGATGTTGCTCTTTTACATGCAGGCACTCAAACGTATTGCAAAGCACCATTCTTAACGCAACAGGGAGCTAGGGATAGCGATTACCGCAGAAACAACCGGTTTCCGGTTACATCAGCTTTTTCCTGGCCAGTTTAAGCTGGCGGTGAAAATGGCTTGAAATAACTTCCTTCTGTAACAAACGATTTTCGGTTTTTTTAATTCCTTCTATTTCCTTCAACAAAGGTAGAAATCGAATAAAGATTGAAAAATTTTTAATCTCTCAGTTTCAACACACATAAAATCAAAATATTACATAAAATAGGCACAAAAAGAAAAGAAAACCTATCTGTCCACCGTTCGCTGCTTCCCTCGAAAAGTGCTTCCCTCGAAAAGTGATAAGTGGTCGAATACAACAAAAAACTGGTTCTAATTTTTTGAAACTTCGCTCAAAAATCATGTTTAATTGGGGATCATACCACTATCTGGGCATTATGAATAGCCACTGCTAAAGGGTGAAAACTGATGTTCAAGAACCCTATTTTTCACATTAATTTGCCTATTTTCAAGCCCTACAACAATATAAGGGGATACTACGTGGACACAGGCAACAGAGCTTGAATACTGCTCAGCAGTGTGGGATCCGTACCAGATAGGGTTGATAAAAGAGATAGAGAAGATCCAACGGAGAGCAGCGCGCTTCGTTACAGGATCATTTAGTAATCGCGAAAGCGTTACGGAGATGATAGATAAACTCCAGTGGAAGACTCTGCAGGAGACACGCTCAGTAGCTCGGTACGGGCTTTTGTTGAAGTTTCGAGAACATACCTGCACCGAAGAGTCAAGCAGTACATTGCTCCCACCTACGTATATCTCGCGAAGAGACCATGAGGATAAAATCAGAGAGATTAGAGCCCACACAGAGGCATACCGACAATCCTTCTTTCCACGAACAATACGAGACTGGAATAGAATGGAGAACCGATAGAGGTACTCAAGGTACCCTCCGCCACACACCGTCAGGTGGCTTGCGGAGTATGGATGTAGATGCAGATGTAGATCAGCTAATTTCTATTTTTACTGTGTACTATGAACGAATTGTTAAGTTATTACTATTACCATAATTTCTTTCTTGATACATTATTTCATAGAAATGGACAGATCTTCGAGTTTTTAAAGCAAATGAAGCATTGTACTTCATCGATACACGGCCGCACGGGGTAACCGCGCGGTCTAGGGCGTCTCGTCACAGTCCGGGGGGCTCCCCCACTCCCGTGGGAGGTTCGAGTCCTCCTTCGAGCATGGGTGTGTGTGTGTGTTGTCCTTAGCGTAAGTTAGGTTAACTATTGTGTAGGCTTAGGGACCGATACCCTCAGCAGTTTGGCCCCTTACGAATTCACACACATTTGAACATTCATCGATACATCACTTCGTAAAAATGTTTCAGATATGGTTGGTGCCCTTCTGCAATAGAACGGATGCCCGGCAACGACCGCGAGAAACTACCGTATAGATCATCTGGGGGCACGTCTTACACACTGCACGTACACTCTACCTGAAGCCACGACACACGGCAAAAGGGACATAACTGTGTCAGCGATCAGTTCTTATGCTATGTGGTTATTGCTCGTTCCTGCCGGCATTGTTATTAAAATATCTCTGATCGCTTTCCCCATTTCCTGTAATAACACAATACTACAAATCAATGCAAAGTTGACGAATAAGGACTTTTTTTTAAAAAAATGGTTTATTTAAAACGAAAAAGTTTTACAATGTTGCTATGGCTGATCGATATTTCGCGTTTTTTTTGCTCGGTTATTAGTAAAAAATAAAATCACCTGTTTTAAAGGAGACAAAACAAATATCCAAAAAATACTGATTACTCAGAACTAAAATACCGGTATCCGTTTTAATCCGTCGGTTTTTCCCATCACTATTCTGCTTCCGAATAGGTCGCTTGTATCTGGGAGGCCATGGAATGGAGCGCTTGCGCTATTAGCCTGCGGGGATTGAGCTGACAGCGGCGACGCACCGCCACCCTAATTGTCAGCGACGCCGGGCAATCATGCTAATACCCACGGCGGCGTTGACGCGGTCTGCGTCACGGACGGGGTTCAGAGTCACGCAATACGTCACGACCGCACATCACGGCTCGCGCCCGACGCCGCGGGAATGCCTTGCGTTACACGTGACGTCACTCTCGCAGCCATTTCATTGCTGCCATCTCTTTTGTGACTCACTTTACTGTTACGGCGGCGTGTAAAATTTTACTCGTTGTAATCTCCAGATTCTGAACTGCGAAACATTTCCAGGAACAGATGTGGGCTCTGGCCACAATTTATTGGTTATGAACTGCAGATTAGAACGGCAGAAGTTGATGGGACGTAGGAAAGCAAGGAGGTGAGCTCTGAATAAATTGAAGCAACCGGAGGTTATTGACAGTTTCAAAGGATGCATTATTGAAAGTTTCTCTTTATTATTTGATGAGCGTTATATTAATGTGATTGCGTATTATTATTATTATTATTGATTTTTATTTATGGTTTGATTTAGTGTTTTCTTTTCACTGTTTGCTCCTTTTATTTGAGTCGTTTTAATTATATTTGCGGTGGTTATTAAGTCTATATTGCTTACTGTTCTCCGTAAGTTAAAGAATACGGTAATACCCTATGCGTTTCGCAACAGCACATCTCGTTGAGTCTCCTTGCTGGAACTTCTCCACCTGAAATCGTTGAAGATAATTTATCGCTCTACGGAAATCGATCGGTACAGCCAAGTGCTATGCTGTGTCATGTGTATGGAATGTGGCGTCCAACTTTAGTTCGTGAAATTATTTAGGTCTTCGGGGAAATATTCTCGACGTATCCCAAAACCGTGTAAAACTGCAGGTTCGCACCATCAAACCACACAATACTTGCGAACGACTTGCGTCTTTATAATCACTGAATATTTCATTTGAAACGATTAAGCGTTATGAACTCTACACGCCTGTACTCCTTTTGTTTTTTTACACATATTTATTTTCTTCAATACGATAAAACATAGATTACCGCCCTAGTGGCGGCATCCAATAATCTCCTCTCAATCCGACATGGAGTATCTCTCTTCGTGTCCAACATGGAATAATTATCTCTTTGCCGTAGCTTTATACAATCTGTATATCTTTGTTATCGAGTTCGCACGGAGATGCTTAAATCGCACAGAGTATTTATCTCTCGCGCAGGTATTTTACATTTATAGTCGTATTGATAGTCCGTCGCACATTATGTATGGGTTATTGCATCACAAAACGCTACAATTAGGCAACGATTTACAGAAACGGAGCAAATGTATGCAGAGGAAGACGAGTGGCCTACTATGAAAGATGAAATAGTGATGGTGACAATGGATCAAATAAGCATAAAACAAGGCCCAGTAGAAATTCTTGAACAACACACGATACAGTCAATATACCATACTGAAGGAGAAAATATAAAGACGCAGTAGATAAAGAGGCAAAGTGGCAAGCACGAATGACTAGACGAGAAATATGAAGGTTTAGAAGGCGGGAAAAATAGAGGCGATATAGCAGTGCCTCTGGGGAACGATGCTATGTTTCTTCGGACATGTGTGCATCGTTGTTCTTCACACCACAGACAATACAATATCGTATTTATCTGCCGATACCGGGCATACCACTTTCAAGCACAACGTCTGACCTTTAGGGGAATACAAAAATGTTCAAATGTGTGTGAAATCTTATGGGACTTAACTGCTAAGGTCATCAGTCCCTAAGCTTACACACTACTTAACCTAAATCATCCTAAGGACGAACACACACACCCATGCACGAGAGAGGACTCGAACCTCCGCCGGGACCAGCCGCACAGTCCATGACTGTAGCGCCTTTGACCGCTCGGACAATACGGGAATACACATAATGGATGTCTGAGCACAGATCGTAGACGTATAGTTGACGATATATGGAAGTTTGGGTCCAGTCTTAAGTCGTGTACGGATAGCCAAATGGTTTGCCGGCACGGTAGCTCAGCGTGTTTGGCCGGAGGGTTAGCAGCCCTCTGTAATAATAATAATAATAATAATAACCTGAGTGAATGGATCAACAACGGACTGAACATAGCCTGCTTAACAAGCATAAGATTTTATTTGAAGAAACCAGAGTAATAGCCCACGTATCGAATTACTGGGACTCTGTGATCCGGGAAGCAGTCGAAATTAGACTTAGCGATAATAACGTAACTAACCTAAGGACGTCACACACATCCACGCCCGAGGCAGGATTCGAACCTGCTTGCAGCTTGCAGCGCCATCCCTTGAATCAGGTGGTCAAGTGCGGGAAGATTTTCTCTGCGATTTTTCTTTATCCAGTGCACTCTTCCAAGTGTTGCTAAGTGCATAGCCGAACGGACTCGAACGCGTGTCATGGGACGTCTGACCCCGAGCAAAGGTAACGAACAAAATGAGATGGAAGCAAAAAGATAAGGCACCGCTCGCGATAAGTGGGAAATCCGGGTTAGAGTCCCGGTACGGCAAAAATTTTAACTGTCGTCATTCCATTCTACAGCTGGTGGTAGTTATTATTCGCAATTGCGAATTCATCTGATGTGTTTAGTAACGGCTGTGGTCGCCGCAGTGCATCGTCATCAGAAAACACTGGCGCTGCAATATCGTTTCAATTGAAATGTTCTCTCTTGTACGGGAGTTACATAATGCGTGTACGAGGACAGCTTGTGACGCAGGAGCGACGACACATAAAAGTTCGGTCTGACCGTGAGTGGTGCACGTATAGCCGAAGAATTAAAGCCACTGCCCCCGTAAAGCGAGAAATTCGATTTCGACTCCCGGTCCAGCACAGATTTTCACTGTCATGATTCCTTTATACGACTGATGGTTGTTCGTATTCGCCACGGCGAGTACATTTCATGTAAAGATAGGTACCGCATACAGGAAAATTGGAAAGACATTTGGAGAAAACAGAAGCTGATGTATGAGTATAAAGAATTCAGTCGGCAAGCCAGGAATTTGCAGAAGGAAAGGTGGAAGAAATGTACAGTCTGTCACAGGAGGAACAGTCGATATTCACGGATAGGACAGGAACCGTCATTCGAAGCAAAAAAAAACTCTGTTAAACATTGGCTGTAATACGCTTATGTTAATAAGTACGAGCATTTGTTCAGCAGAAGAGATGTTTTCCCAACAGCGAAGATGAGCAAGTGCTCTTAGTTCTTAAGGTATACATTTTAGAGCCCATGTTTTCATGCACACTATAAGCTCTCAAAATATGGAAAGCAAAGAGCTTGCAGAAGAAGAGATTGGTTTCACAGTATCAAAGAGGAACGTGCTCACAGCACTTAAGGTATGCATTTTAGAACCTGTGTTTACTACTTTTTACTTTGAATGATCGCTCCTGTTTTATACCGCAATCTCCTATATTATACGGCAATATTATACAAAAGGACGAGGAACTAAATGAAAATAAGATATGATAATAGGAGAACAACTAGGGAGAGCTCGGAGAGAGACAAGTCGAAACCAGGCCCCTCTAGCAGACGAAATTCTCTGAGAATTATTGAGCCCCTTGAAACAGTTTACCATCCCAAAACATTCCCACGGGGTATGCAAGATATCTGGGCCGCATTTCAAGAAGGCTATACTCAGCAAATAGATGGAACGTTTACGACGTGTTTCTAAGATCGCGATCTCTAACAATCTCGAAATTTTTTTTTCGTATGTTTATCCGTTTCCGATATACCCTACTTGCACACGTAAAATCCAGTGTGAGGCGAGAACATAGTTTATGAAGTGACACAGCACGGAGAAATACACCGTAGGCTATAAAAAGTGTCGCCGTTGTCTTTTGAGAACTCCACGTTGTACTGAAGCACATGCACTTTTTTGCGTGTAAAATCCGGTCTGATGTGTACCAATCGTTCTGTATTATTTCAATTTCACATAACTATCTACATTTTACTGACCAATACATTTCTTTTCATACGAGTTTCCTGCTGCAGCAAGGAAAAGAAGAGAACCACCAGAAAAATGCTCCCATAGGAGACAAAAAAAGGGCGAATAAGTTCCTCTTTATGTAAAAGACTCTGACTGCAGAGTGGAGTACTAGCTGCCTAATTCTACCTTCCCCTGCATCTTTAAAAATTTTCCCAAAACGTTTGACATGTGAACGTATTTGCGCTTTTTTATGCTGACAGAGAAGAAAATAATGGCAGTGGCGAAGAGATGGGATGGTAGTAAGCACTGGAAGCTTCTAGACAATGGTTGTTTCATACAAAGAATGAAGGCGACAGCCGGCCGCTGTGGCCGAGCGGTTCTAGGCGCTTCAGTCCGGAACCGCGCTGCTGCTACGGTCGCAGGTTCGAATCCTGCCTCGGGCGTGGATGTGTGTGATGTCCTTAGGTTAGTTACGTTCAAGTAGCTGTAAGTCTAGGGGACTGATGACCTCAGATGTTAAGTCCCATAGTGCTTAGAGCCATTTGAACCACTTGACTGTGGCTGTGAGACAGGAGAGAGACAGAGACACAAATAGATAATGACAATGAGTTAGGCTGAGTGAGTGAGTGCGTGAGAAAGGACAACTGGGAGTGGATAGGTATCAGCGACTTGCAGCGAGGGACTAGTGGGTGTGAATGAGTTACAATTAGGGGAGCTTGTGGGGGCTTGAGGTGAGTTGCATGTTAGAAAAGGCGCGAATATGTTCGCATGCCAACATTTTTGGGTAAATTTTTAAAGTCGCTGAGGAAGGTAAAATAAGGCAGCTCGTACCCCACTTTTCAGTCACAATCTTTTAACCCTCTAGTACCCCAAGTTACATATTACGTAAGTTTTATTAGGGTTTAATAGTCTTTAGCCAATGCTAGTTCACCAATGCCCGCTGTTACACATTTTTACGAGCCATGTAGCGCATGCTGTGAGGAATAATAGGAAGTACTGTAGAAATATTGTCTTTGACCATGTTTGTAACTTCTTACGTACTCCAGGGCAGAAGTTGGTCGCCATCATGTCGCGAAAGGTATGTGGAATCCTCTGTTTGTGTGGATAATATGTTTTTAATCAGTATATATTAAATATTTTATCTTTAAATAAGTACTAGTAGCTCAATCGTTTGTATTATTTTAGTTCTGCTTATTAAAATACACTAGGAATGTTGAAATGAACTCATGTTACATATGTGTAACAATGGGCATTTAGGGTTATGTTTATGAATGTTCGTATTGTGACGTTTAGGCATTTTCTTTTGCTTTTCTTTGACGTTTGACGACATTCTTTAGGTTCTAAATAATCCCGATGAAAGTGATTTTTCTGAACTTGATGATGATTTTGATGAAATGCCGACTAATGGTGCCGCGTATCATGCCGGCGGAGAAGCTTCTACTTCAGAGGTGTTGCAAGGGTCGACTGTTTTTGATTAAGTAAATCCTGAGGATGTTCCAGAAAATACAGAGCTGTTGTGGATCGATGGTGACTTTACTCCAGAAATTCATCCATTTACGCAGCTTCCAGACGACGACACTGAAGAAGTGTTCACCCCGTTGCAGTACTCCAGATCGCTTGTGACACGTGAAATGCTGGAACTCTGTGTTGAACAAATTAATATTTATAGTATTCAGAAATTGGGTACAGCTATTGACATTACCCTAGCTGAGCTGGAGCAGCAGCTTTTAGGTATTTATTTGCGAATGGGCTTGGCTCAAATGCATAGTGTGCGATGTTATTGGGGAAAACACACGGTGTATAATATGGTTTCTGATATAATGGCTCGAAGCCGCTTTCAGACACTTGTATCTCTGTTACATTTCCAGGACGATCTTATTGTTGCTGAACTAACACAGAAAGAAGATAAGCAATGGAAAATTCTACCTTGGCCTACTTTGTTCCCACAAGCTTGTCTGAGAAAACTGCCAGAGCAGAATCAGTGTGTTGACAAAATAATGATCCCTTTCAATGGACACAGTAGTCTTCAGCAATACATACAAAACAAGCCAACGAAATGGGGATTCAAAATGTGGGCTAAAGCTGGTTCCTCAGGATATTTATATGATTTTGACGTTTACCAAGGTGCAGCTTCTAAGGCAACAAAGCATGTGCCTGGAAAAATAAATAACCGCGTTATTGGGCTGCATTCCCTTACAGAGTGTGCGAAAAGATTTTACTGATGTTTCCGGGCTGACATCTCTGCAGCTGCTGTATCGTATTATCTTCACTATATGAAGATTCGTCCCTTTATTAGCTTATGATGTTACATATTTCATTCGTCGCTTCCAGTTTACAAGCATCGCACCGCTTATTATATGAAGAACATTTCTCCTACGGTGGCGAGGCATTCCCCGTATTTGACTCATATTATTTACCAAGGGATCTTAACATACTGAGAGGTAGATACCACAGCATCGTATAAATTAAGTCTCTATCGCTGTTAATCAAATTATGGAGCACTAGTCTCCATCACCTTACTTTGCAGACTATCCTGGCACTTTCGACCAAAATGATAGTGTCTTTGTATTGCAATTCGCGCACATCGGTGAGTCAGTATATGGCGATCGCTGGTTGGATCATGTGCAACGCTGGTTGTTAGTTACGTTTTTGTTTTGCAGTTGCTACTACCTGTCTAAGGCGTGACAGGTCGCAGTTGCGACTTATTTGCTCTCTTTTTCGAAGAAACGGCAAAATATTTATCAATATCTGTCATTCTTCGATTGACATTAAGCTGGAGAGGGAATGTCATGAATTACGACCCGTAAAATATGAGAACAAACATTTTCTGATAACCTGTCGTCCGCCATAAAATACGGTTACCTTGTCACTGCTGGACGTCAGAGTGTAACTGAGTTGCTGACAGTTACCTTGCCGAAAACGCTGTCATTTCACTCTGTTGCGAGACAGTGTGTGGCCACTGAGTGTAATTTCATAAGACTAGCGAGAAGACTAATCTTAGCTGCAATTTGTCTTGTGAATTAATCGTTAATGTCGACAGATTATTTAGCATCGCACAAAATTATGAGGAAACAAAGAGAGGAAAACAATTTTTCGCAATTCACCGTACGGCCGTTCCTCGCAGTGGCTCCACAATGTGCCACAATTCACCGTAACCCAAACGCAGCACAGTGCTGCTTGAAAAGTGATTTCAGAATAGCCGCGGCAGAACCGAAACCTGTTAATGGCGAAGGAAACTACTTTATCGACTTCTTTGTAACACACCATAAAAATTAAATCTAAATATTCTGAAGATTCGGTGCTCTGAATTTGGGAAGATTAAATTTGTTACATTTATATTCGACTTGTGGGATTTCTTTGATGTTGTGAGCGGCTAAGCCTGTGTGAGTTACAAGTTTCACCGAAGTAATACGGAGACTTGCGCCAACAGTCAGCGGCAAAACCAAATATTCCAAGGAATTATAGAAAAATTAATTAATATTTTGGGTCTGCAACTGATGATGGCGAAACTCACGACATTAGTTTGGCGGAAAAAGGTATACGCGACTGTTTTTTACCGTTAAATAAGTCACAATGGGTTTCATAAAAACTTAGGTTGCTCAACAATATCCTAAAAAATTAGAATAAGCGACAACTCGCGAAAGTGAGGAACACATCCGACCCATCCCCCCTCCCCCCCAAAAAAGAAACAACTTAGACATGCAAATAATAAATAAGTACAGCTCCAACTCTACACAGAAAAACAGTGGCAAGTACTTTGTTTACGCTACAGGAAATCTTTCATATTCAACTTTTACTTTAGGAGTACACAATTATACTGAGGCTGTCAGACGTTAAACAAAGTGTCGGGTTACTCAAAACGAAAGACCACACAATGCTGTTGGATGTAATTTGTTTACAACATGGCAACCCAAGTTCTCATAACGCGTGCAGAGATGGAAAGTTTCGGAGCTGCCACGATACACTTCTCATCTCGCACGACGTGACTCATTTATACACGGAGTTTTGCAGATGAAGCTGAGGATGAAGGGGCGGTAATAAAGAAGCTGAATGTGCACGCGGAAAACTTCCACGAAGTGGAATAAGAAAACTTGGACCAAGACTCGCCTAATGTACGGACATAGCTGGAAATTAACTGAAAATAAATGAACCTACGTCATAAACGTCAAGTTAATAAAAACCTGTAGGGCTTCAGAAATACTTTCAGCCCGCTGTATATTTTCTTTCTTCTTGACGCCCGTGTATAATAAATACAAACGTGCACCAAAGACGGCACGTGCAGTCTAATCTGCGTGCCACAGTGTGTAGTGAGAGTGAGAGAGAGATTACATAGGGTGCTTCAAACATACCAAGCTATATTCCCACTTGCCACTCAGGAGGATATGGAATGCTCAGCCTACAAACGTACGTCGCTGTGTGCCTCCATATGAATGTAGCCGAATGTCGGTATATCTTTATGTACGGGCTGTAATACCCACATCTGGTTCTTGCAAAGTGTTCTCATCTTCTGTCTTAATGGTACTTACAGAACTGCACACGTATTCAAGTCTCTATCCGCAGCTTTTGAAACAATTCTTACAGGACATACTAAACATCATTTTATTGTTAATTTAGGTACATAGTCATTAATATGGATTGAATTGGGAATATCCCAAATGTGTACCAACGGTGATTTATCATTTCTTATTGTGTTGCAAGTAGGATTTTTATAGCATACTACCTCTGTCCATCCTGTGTTACAGTTTCGTCCTCTTTATACGTTTCAGTATATTGCGGACGCAAAATTTGTCCTTCGTTAAGCCTATGTAACTTCGTAGCAGGGTGTGACTTAAACAAATGTATTCTCTTTCAAAATAAACCGTAGTATAACGTTTCCAGCGTTGAAATGGTTGTATGGGCACGTCCCGAAAGCCAAAAAATGTAATAAATAAATAAAAAAAAACAAATTACACACCATACAGGCACTTTTTATTTTTCTCACGCCGGGTCATTCCGACTGCTAAAAATTTTTCCAAAGTGTACTTATGTCTAAAAACTATTGCTTTTTTTGTTTGCACCGTTTGCTGGCCGCTGTGGCCGAGCGGTTATAGGCGCTTCAGTCCGGAACCGCGCTGCTGCTACGGTCATAGGTTCGAATGCTGCCTCGGGCATGGATGTGTGTGATGTCCTTAGGTTAGTTTGGTTAAAATAGTTCCAAGTCTTTAAAACCCCGAGAATCCGCATTTTGGCGGGGTTCTCAGTCAGATGATCTGGGCGCCGACTCCAGCCTCGGTCCAGCTCCGCGTAAGTCCGCTCCCTCACTTGGAGTGCCTCAGTGAACAGTGTCACATTCAGTATGTTTTGTTTTGTAACTAAAATGTGGCCTTCAGATGCTGCTAGTGTTTGCTAATGTGGTTAGCATACACTCCTGGGACTTCTGCACTGGCTTCTGTTTAACAGTGTTATTCACGCTTTTTCTAACCCTAGCACTAGCCTCCAGTGTATTAGTTAGTCCTGTCTCGAATAAACAACTATTTCAAAACCTTGTTTGTCCAAGAGTCTCCACAACGAGTTCCCTACCGAGTAGCACCACCTGCATTTCAAGTAAATGCCTGTACCAGTGTTGGCTCAGATAGAAGAAAACAATCAAATGCCTTCACTGTGCATTGTCCTTCTGCCTTCTGCTCAGTACCGCTCGGGAGCGCAGATTGACCAGTAACCCCTTTTTTCCCCTCTCCCACCTATGTCCGGACAAGACAAAATGTCCCAAACATATCAGGTGCGAAAGAAAAATAATTTGTCAGTGGTACCTCTCAATTTTATTGGAACCACAAGTGACACTGACGTACTTCACCAGAAAACTTATAATGGATAAAATGGAATTGCTCTGCAATTAACAATAAACTTACAGCAAAAATGTGCTACATTAGCAAATGTGAATTATACATGTGACATCAAAATTTCAAAATGACTCATGAATATTTCTATCATTTCGTAGTAACGGGTAATTTTCGCAATTGATTCATTTCGCTCTTTGATTCTCTATAACTCATACCGATTTCATCAATTAGCAGCAAGTTTTGAGAAAACAATCAATTTTTATTATGAAAAAAGCGTCAGTAAAGTTTAACTAAACAACCTGCCTTTAAGCAGATGTGAATGCAATTTGGAAAAGAACGGCTATGATAAAACTAGAGAGCATTAGTGCAAACGCTGTTTACCCCAGATATTTATGTCACAAGTTTGAGGGTCACCTCAACTAGCAAGCAGATAGCTGCAGCAATAATTCTTGCTGCGTCGCACTGCCGCGCCACAGAGTTGCAAGCATCCGTCTCAGGAGCCTCATTCCAGAGCAGGGGATATTCATCTTAGGCATTACCATTACGATGGCCGCTTATTACTGAGACAAGACGAGCGTACCACAGAATTTCCCGCGGGACCAGTAAGCTGTATCGATCCTTCGTCTTGCATACACCTGGGACCTCCCGTCAATGTGACTTCACGCCGCTCCAGCACTCCGATCGTAGGGTGTCGGCTATCTCCGGCGCTTGTCGGCTATCCCCGGCACTTGCAGTCAAAGGAGCAAGTACAGCAGCGGCGGTCTCTTTGTTCCTTACTGTCTAGTTCTGAATACTTCGTGTTGTGCTTACCCGTCAGAAATCACACTGTGTGTACGAAATTTTAGACTTCGGCTTATCACAGAAATAGTATACAAAAGAAACTAGGAAAATCGCACTATTCAGTCATACTTACTGACATTTTGTGCCTGGGTTAAAGATTTCTTGGTGAGGAGGACGCAGTGTGTTATCCTGGATGGAGTCATCGAAAGGTATAGAAGTAACGTCAGGCGTGCTTCAGGAAAAGCTGAGATCTTTGTTGCTCATATTGTACTTCTATATTGTACTTATATATCATATCGGACGTCGTTTTGCTCGGCGTAGTTCAGAAACGCGACGTGGCATTGACGCAGAAGTCGCTGGAAGTCCCTTGGAGAAATATTGAGCCATGCTGCCTCTATAAACATCCGTAATTAAGAAAATGTTGCCTGTGTGCAGGATTTAGGGCACGAAGTCGTCTCTCGATTACGTCCCATAAATGTTCGATGGGATTCATGTCGGGCTTTCTGAGTGGCCAAATCATTCGCTCGAACTGTCCAGAATGCTCTTCAAACTAATGGGAAACAATAATGTCACGGTTACATGGAGTATAATTCCTTCGGAACAATGGCTACAGCTGGTACCAAAGTAGCCGAACGTTACCATTTCCGGTCAATGATCGATTCAGTTTGACCAAAGAACCGGCTCCATTCGATGTGTAAGTAGGCTGTTTAGGTTTTCACGTCGGTAACGCCACGTAGTGCTCTCTATGATAAGCGCCAACTGCGTTGTGTGTAGTCTGTGGCTTGTTGGACTCACTGTTGAAATATTCGCTAGTGTAGCGTTGGGCAGTTGGATGTGAACAGCGTGTAGCGTTTGGCAGCTGGAGGTGAGCCGCCAGCAGTGGTGGATGTGGGAAGAGAGATGCCAGAGTTTTGAGAGGTTACTATGAGCGGACGATCTGGACGTGTGTCCGTCAGAAAAAGGAAATTTGTAAGACTGGATGTCATGAACTGATATATAATGACTTTTGAACACTATTAAGGTAAATACATTGTTTGTTCTCTATCGAAATCTTTCATTTGATAACTATGCCTGTCAGCAGTTAAGGCCTTCAGTACTTAGAATCTTTTATTTAGCTGGCAGTATTGGCGCACGGTGTATTGCAGCAGTTTGAGTAACGACGATTTTTGTGAGGTATGTGATTCATGAAAGGTATAGCTTATTGTTAGTCAGGGCCATTCTTTTGTAGGGATTATTGAAAGTCAGATTGCGTTGCGCTAAAAATTTTGTGTTTCAGTTTAGTGATGATCAGAATATGTAAAGAGAGAACTGTCTGAGTACGTTGAGTTTTGCTCAGCTGTTCGAAAATCAAGTAACGTAAGAGTTTTTCCGGCACTGTCATTCTTTACATTCAAAGGGGAAGTTTCATCTTTTTCACATCCAAAGGGGAAGTTTCAGATGTAAACACAGGCCACTGCATTATGGAGCCACCACTAGCTTGCACAGTGCCTTGTTGACAACTTGAGTCCATGGCTTCGTGAGCTCTGCGTCACAATCGAACCCTGCATCAGTTCTTGCCGGCTGAAATCGCGATTCATCTGACCAAGCCAGATTTTCCAGTCGTCTAGAATCCAACCGGGATCAACACGAGCCCAGAAGAGGTGCTGCAGGCGATGTCGTTCTGTTAGCAAAGGCACTCTTGTCAGTCGACTGCTGCCGTATCCCAGTAACACCAAATTTTGTCGGACTTTGCTAGCGGATATTTTCGTCGTACGTCCAACATTGACTTCTGCGGTTACCTCACGCAGTGTTACTTGTCTGACAGCACTGGAAACGCTACGCAAACGGCAATGCTCTCGGTCGTTAAGTAAACGCCGTCAGCCACTGCGTTGTCCGTTGTGGGAAGTAATACCTGAAATTTGGTATTCTCGACACACCATTGAAATTGTGGAGCTCGGAATTCTGAATTCCCTAACGATTTCCGAAATGGAATATCGCATGCGTCTACCTCCAACTACCATTCTGCGTTCGAAGTCTGATAATTCCAGTTGTTTGGCCATAATGGCATCGGAAACTTTTTACAGGAATAACCTGAGGAGAAATGACAGCTCCACCAATGCAATGGCATTTTATACCTTGTGTATGCGATATTACCGCAGAAAAGATGTAAATGGATCAGATAACAGATTCATTTGTATCTTTCCTGTCGTTCATGAACAGTCTCCTCTATTGGAATGTCTTTCGCATTGAAAGTCCACATCTCTCTGTCGTAAACGAAATCGTAGCACACACGATGTGTAATTTCTCATTTTCTGATAACTGGAAATTATGTTTTCAAAACTCTGTTTCATTTATCAGCTGTTTGAAATGGTTCAAATGACTCTGAGCACTATGGGACTTAACTTCTGAGGTCATCAGTCCCTAGAACTTAGAACTACTTAAAGCTAACTAACCTAAGGACATCACACACATCCATGCCCGAGGCAGGATTCGAACCTGCGACCGTAGCGGTCGCGCAGTTCCAGACAAGCTCCTAGAACCGCTCGGCGACTACGGCCCGCAGCTGTTTGAACAAGGGTATTTGGCCAGGAGATGGAGAAGAAATTACGGCACGAAGTCCATGACAGACAGACTTTGCGCCACTGTCGTGGGCTCAATCCAGAACGCCTCGCCAGGGCCTCGTCTATGACCCTATTGGATGGTGATGCTGAGGAGGAATAGACAGCGTACTACCACCGTGTTTCACACTCACTCATTTCTCTAACCGCCATAACGATACAAACACGACGTACTGTTCCACTCGCACTCATTAGTCAGCTATTTTACATAGGTTGTATCTGTATATTATATACTCTGCAAGCCATCTTGTGGTATGTGACGGAGGGTACTTTCGTGTACCACTGTCACTCCCTCTTTCCCTTTTTCCCGTTCCAGTCGCAAATGCGGCGAGGGAAGAGCGATTGCTAGTAAGCCTCTTTGTGAAATCGAACATCTCTAATGCTACCTTCATGTCGCTTTCGCGATATGTATGTAGGAGGACGCACTATAAAACAACGATGCACCGCGAAGGAATTATCCGAATGGCACGTAAATCAGTAGATGTGATGTACAGGGGATAGGCAAAATAATGTGAACAACCTGTTATTGCTTGGGAATGGTTTATTAATAAGGGGATGGACCCTCATTTGCCTCTAATACATCTGCGAATCTTCTTGGAATACTGGTATATGATGATTGTACAGTTTTCAGTGAATTGTTACAAAACTCTTCAATCAGTACCTCTACTAACTCCTGTAGTGACGAGGGAGGTGGAAATCTGCTCCGGTGTCTGCGCTCCAGTACCGCCCACAAGGGTTCGATGATTCCCTTTTTCCCATTGCCTGGGTAAACTCTGCTAATATCACGCAAGAATATCGGCAGAGTGTCACATGCGTTAACTTTTCCCTGCAAACGCAAATTGTGGAAGTAGAGGTACTGAAACAAGTACAGTTCGTCTCTTTATCCAAATGTTCCAATATGTGTGAATTACTAAGGGACAAAACTGCTGAGGTCATCGGTCCCTAGACTTACAAAGTACTTAAACTAACTTATGCTAAGAACAACACACACACCCATGCCCAAGGAGGACGCGAACCTCTGGCGGGGGAGGGCGGGGAGGGGGGGGGGCGCAGTCCGTGACATGGTGCCTCGAACCTCACGTTTCTTTGTTCTGGGCGCCCTTCTCTTTTAATGGAAGACTTCACAGATTTCCATTGTTGTTGTTGTGGTCTTCAGTCCTGAGACTGGTTTGATGCAGCTCTCCATGCTACTCTACCCTGTGCAAGCTTCGTCATCTCACAGTACCTACTGCATCCTACATCCTTCTGAATCTGCTTAGTGTATTCATCTCTTGGTCTCCCTCTACGATTTTTACCCTCCACGCTGTCCTCCAGTACTAAATTGGTGATCCCTTGATGCCTCAGGACATGCCCTACCAACCGATCCCTTCTTCTAGTCAAGTTGTGCCACAAGCTCCTCTTCTCCCCAATTCTATTCAATACCTCCTCTTTAGTTATGTCATCTACCCAGCTAATCTTCTGCATTCTTCTGTAGCACCACATTTCGAAAGCTTCTATTCTCTTCTTGTCTAAATTATTTATCGTCCATGTTTCACTTCCATACATGTCTACACTCCATACAAATACTTTCACAAACGACTTCGTGACACTTAAATCTATACTCGATGTTAACAAATTTCTCTTCTTCAGAAACGCTTTCCTTGCCATTGCCAGTCTACATTTTATATCCTCTCTACTTCGACCATCATCAGTTATTTTGCTCCCCAAATAGTAAAACTGCTTTACTATTTTAAGTGTCTTATTTCCTAATCTAATTCCCTCAGCATCACCCGATTTAATTTGACTACATTCCATTATCCTCGTTTTGCTTTTGTTGATGTTCATCTTATACCCTCATTTCAAGACACTGTCCATTCCGTTCAACTGCTCTTCCAAGTCCTTTGCTGTCTCTGACAGAATTACAATGTCATCTGCGAACCTCAAAGTTTTTATTTCTTCTCCGTGGATTTTAATACTTACTCCGAACTTTTCTTTTGTTTCCTTTATTGCTTGCTCAATATACAGATTGAATAGCGTTGGGGAGAGGCTACAATCCTGTCTCACTCCCTTTCCAACGACTGCTTCCCTTTCATGCCCCTCGACTCTTATAACTGCCATCTGCTTTCTGTACAAATTGTAAATAGCCTTTCGTTCCCTGTATTTTACCCCTGCCACCTTCAGAATTTGAAACAGAGTATTCCAGTCAACATTGTCAAAAGCTTTCTCTAAGTCTACAAATGCTAGAAACGTAAGTTTGCCTTTCCTTAATCTTTCTTCTAAGATAGGGTCTTCTAAGATAGGTTCAGTATTGCCTCACGTGTTCACATATTTCTACGGAATCCAAACTGATCTTCCCAGAGGTCGGCTTCTACCAGTTTTTCCATTCGTCTGTAAAGAATTCGCGTTAGTATTTTGCATCCGTGACTTATTAAACTGATTTTCACATCTGTCAACACCTGCTTTTTTTGGGATTGGAATTATTATATTCTTCTTAAAGTCTGAGGGAATTTCACCTGTCTCATACATGTTGCTCACCAGATGGTAGAGTTTTGTCAGGACTGGCTCTCCCAAGGCTGTCAGTAGTTCTAATGGAATGTTGTCTACTCCTGGGGTCTTGTTTCGACTTAGGTCTTTTAGTGCTCTGTCAAACTCTTCGCGCAGTATCATATCTCCCATTTCATCTTCATCTACCTCCTCTTCCATGTCCGTAATATTGTCCTCAAGAACATCGCCCCTGGATAGACCCTCTATATACTCCTTCTACCTCTCTGCTTTCCCTTCTTTGCTTAGAACTAGGTTTCCATCTGAGCTCTTGAAGCCGCTCAATATTCTGTGTGTGGACACTAGGGTCATCCGAAGACAAAAACTCCACAGAGTGGTTCACTAATTCGTGGTCGAATCCTTCACCCTTCAGAGTCTTGTACGACTGAAACCCGTCTGTAATGACTTTAGTACCAGGGAGTATGAAATGCTTTATCAGACCCACTAAAGTGACCTTGTCTCTGGACAATACTCTGACAACGAAACACTTCCACGAGTCTCTTTCTGTTCCACCGAATACCCAAATGTGATCGATTTCACTTTTTGAAGGTCGTCCTCTCTATTTCTTCCGTCTAGCTATGTGAGATTCGTCAACTTCCACAACTTTATTTGCTCCACCAATTGGTACACTGTCGTTTGTCTGTACCACATAACAGACTTCTCGGTCAAACCCGAAATAGTCACAGGCGGTATTTGCAGATAACTCAGTTTATGATGCTGTTGCTTGCAACGTGTAGTCTCGAATCCAGCACGATAGAAGAATTACGCTGGTTTGGACGAATAACTTGGGAGAGTCGAACCACGTATTCTTCCTGATACTCGTTCGTTTTCCGCACTGTTCGCAATGAAACTGAAACGGCATGTCAGCATCGAAACTCCTCTTACAAAGTTTTACACATTTCGCATCACCACGGTCAACACAGTCCCTCCTTTTACGGTGCATGGAATGAGATTTTTCCATGTGAGAGAATCCGCCGAAAAAACGTCAGAAACACCAGACATCACACTCACTATCCACAGAAATCGTCTGAGCTTCCCACGCAAGTCACAGATAATTCGCTGATTAAAGAGCAAGTAAATGAACGACGGAAAACAGAGAAAAATGACTATCACAAGTAATTGATCATAACGCCCGCGACGAGACTCGCATGATCGATTTAAAATCCACGTTCGGTATGTGTCGTTTGGACCCCGCGACTTCGATAGGCAATCATTCTTGGAAAAAACCCATTTTTCAAGCCACGTAACAACTTGTCGTACAGTTTGCCTACGTTTTTGTATCTCAGAATCTCGCCAATGACATGACGCTATGGTCGCCACGTTGCTTGCGACGTTTGCCGCATGTCCACTACATCACTGGTCATGGTATTGTATCGCTATTTCCTCTTTACCCACTGGAAATCTAGGAGAAGCTAAAGTAAATGGGAAATGAATAGAGGGCCTTGTATCTGTATGAGCTAGTAGCGTAACAGTAAGCATCGTGCACAATACATATGACGTCGCCAGTTCTATCGAACGAAAAAATGACTGCCATCGAAATAAGTGTCCAAGGAATGGAAAAGCAACTGAAATCACTCAACAGAGGAAAGTCCACTGGACCTGACGGGATACCAATTCGATTCTACACAGAGTACGCGAAAGAACTTGCCCCCCTTCTGACAGCCGTGTACCGCAAGTCTCTAGAGGACCGGAAGGTTCCAAATGATTGGAAAAGAGCACAGGTAGTCCCAGTCTTCAAGAAGCGTCGTCGAGCAGATACAGTTCCGCACTGTCGCCTGATAAACAAAGTAACAGCCTACGGAATACCAGACCAGCTGTGTGGCTGGATTGAAGAGTTTTTAGCAAACAGAACACAGCTTGTTGTTCTAAATGGAGAGACGTCTACAGACGTTAAAGTAACCTCTGGCGTGCCACAGGGGAGTGTTATGGGACCATTGCTTTTCACAATATATATAAATGACCTAGTAGATAGTGTCGGAAGTTCCATGCGGCTTTTCGCGGAAGATTCTGTAGTATGCAGAGAAGTTGCAGCTTTAGAAAATTGCAGCGAAATGCAGGTAGATCTGCAGCGGATGTGGCAACTGACTCTTAACATATTCAAATGTAATGTATTGCGGATACATGGAAAGAAGGATCCTTTATTGTATGATTATATGATAGCGGAACAAACACTGGTAGCAGTTATTTCTGTAAAATATCTGGGAGTATGCGTGCAGAACGATTTGAAGTGGATTGATCATATAAAATTAATTGTTGGTAAAGCGGGTGCCAGGTTGAGATTCAATGGGAGAGTCCTTAGAAAATGTAGTCCATCAACAAAGGAGGTGGCTTACAAAACACTCGTTCGACCTATAGTTGAGTATTGCTTATTAGTGTGGGATCCGTACCAGGTCGGGTTGACAGAGGAGATAGAGAACATCAGGAATCAGCATGGGTTTCGAAAAGACGATCGTGTGAAACCCAGCTCGCGCTATTCGTCCACGAGTCTCAGAGGGCCATAGACACAGGTTCCCAGGTAGATGCCGTGTTTCTTGACTTCCGCAAGGCGTTCGATACAATTCCCCACAGTCGTTTAATGGACAAAGTAAGAGCATATGGACTATCAGACCAATTGTGTGATTGGATTGAAGAGTTGCTAGATGACAGAACGCAGCATGTCATTCTCAATCGAGAGAAGTCTTCCGAAGTAAGTGTGATTTCAGGTGTGCCGCAGGGGAGTGTCGTGGGACCGTTGCTATTGACAATATACATAAATGACCTTGTGGATAACATCGGAAGTTCACTGAGGCTTTTTGCGGATGATACTGTAGTACATCGAGAGGTTGTAACAATGGAAACTTGTACTGAAATGCAGGAGGATCTGCAGCGAATTGACGCATGGAGCAGGGAATGGCAATTGAATCTCAATGTAGACAAGTGTAATGTGCTGCGAATACGCAGAAAGAAAAATCCATTATCATTTAGCTACAATATAGCAGGTCAACAACTGGAAGCAGTTAATTCCGTGAATTATCTGGGAGTACGCAATAGGAGTGAATTAAAATGGCATGATGATATAAAGTTGATCGTCGGTAAAGCAGATGCCAGAGTGAGATTCACTGGAAGAATCCTAAGGAAATGCAATCCGCAAACAAAGGAAGTAGGTTACAGTACGCTTGTTCGCACACTGCTTGAATACTGCTCAGCAATGTGGGATCCGTTCCAGATAAGGTTGATAGAAGAGATACAGAAGATCCAACGGAGAGCAGCGCGCTTCGTTACAGGATCATTTAGTAATCGCGAAAGCGTTACGGAGATTATAGATAAACTCCAGTGGAAGACTCTCCAGGAGAGACGCTCAGTAGCTCGGTACGGGCTTTTGTTGAAGTTTCGAGAACATACCTGCACCGAAGAGTCAAGCAGTATATTGCTCCCTCCTACATATATTTCGCGAGGAGACCATGAGGATATAATCAGAGAGATTAGAGCCCACACAGAGGCATAGCGACAATCCTTCGTTCCACGAACAATACGAGACTGGAATAGAAGGGAGAACCGATAGAGGTACTTAAGGTACCCTCCGCCACACACCATCAAGTGGCTTGCGGAGTATGGATGTAGATGTAGATCCAAAGAAGAGCGGCGCGTGTCGTCACAGGGTTATTTGGTAAGCGTGATAGCGCTACGGTGATGTTTAACAAACTCAAGTGGCAGACTCTGCAAGAGAGGCGCTCTGCATCGCGGTGTAGCTTGCTCGCCAGGTTTCGAGAGGGTGCGTTTCTGGATGAGGTATCGAATATATTGCTTCCCCCTACTTATACCTCCCGAGGAGATCACGAATGTAAAATTAGAGAGATTCGAGCGCGCACGGAGGCTTTCCGGCAGTCGTTCTTCCCGCGAACCATACGCGACAGGAACAGGAAAGGGAGGTAATGACAGTGGCACGTAAAGTGCCCTCCGCCACAAACCGTTGGGTGGCTTGCGGAGTATAAATGTAGATGTATATGCACGGCAAGGTCAACCAGAGGAGGGATCTGCCGCCTCTGCAGAATTCAACTGTGATTCTGGAGAGAGCGAGGGTCCTGTGGGCGACTGCATGGCACGGCGCGGCAGGTGCAGCTCTGCTCTGCTGAAGGCGGCAGCCGTCCTCGCGGCCGCCTTTTACGGGGCACGAAGGAAGGCCGCGTCGTTACCAGGGCAGGCCACGCCGCATCACATACCACCTGCCGGACGCGGACCCACGCGTCAATCCTCCCACTTCGAGTTGAGCCCCGATGATCAGCAAAGACGTGTCTGCAGACGCTCTGGACAGCGGCAGGGTACCAGCCTGACTGTTTGTCGCCGTACGACCCGATAGCTATGACTGATGGCCGAGGTGCCATTCCTTTTCATAGCATGACCCCTTTGGTTGTCATCTACATCTACATCCATACTCCGCAAGCCACCTGACGGTGTGTGGCGGAGGGTACCTTGAGTACCTCTATCGGTTCTCCCTTTTATTCCAGTCTCGTATTCTTCGTGGAAAGAAGGATTGTCGCTATGCCTCTGTGTGGGCTCTAATCTCTCTGATTTTATCCTCATGGTCTCCTCGCGAAATATATGTAGGAGGGAGCAATATACTGCTTGACTCCTCGGTGAAGGTATGTTCTCGAAACTTCACACCAGTCATTTGTATTAAAGACTGGCACGTCAAGCGTCTGTAAGCAACTTCATTCGTCGATGGTCTGTACTTCTTTCTATAGGTTCTACATCTACATCTACATCCATACTTTGCAAGCCACCTGACGGTGTGTGGCGGAGGGTACTTTGAGTACCCTTATCGGTTCTCCCTTCTATTCCAGTCTCGTATTGTTGGTGGAAAGAAAGACTGTCGGTATGCCTCTGTGTGCCCTCTAATCTCTCCGAGTTTATCCTCATGGTCTCTTCGCGAGATATACGTAGGAGGGAGCAATATACTGCTTGACACTTCGATATGTTCTCGAAACTTCAAGAAAAGCCCGTACCGAGCTACTGAGCGTCTCTCCTGGAGAGTCTTCCACTGGAGTCTATCTATCATCTCCGTTACGCTTTCGCGATTACTAAATGATCCTGTAACGAAGCGCGCTGCTCTCCGTTGGATCTTCTGTATCTCTTCTATCAACCCTATCTGGTACGGATGCCACAATGGTGAGCAGTACTCAAGCAGTGGGCGAACAAGTGTACTGTAACCTACTTCCTTTGTTTTCGGATTGCATTTCCTTAGGATTCTTCCAATGAATCTCAATCTGGCATCTGCTTTACCGACGATCAACTTTATATCATCATTCCATTTTAAATCACTCCTAATGCGTACTCCCAGATAATTTACGGAATTAACTGCTTCCAGTTGCTGACCTGCTATATTGTACCTAAATGATAAGGGATCTTTCTTTCTATGTATTCGCAGCACATTACACTTGTCTACATTGAGATTCAATTGCCATTCCCTGCACCATGCGTCAATTCGCTGCAGATCCTCCTGCATTTCAGTACAATTTTCCATTATTACAGTCTCTCGATATACCACAGCTACATCCGCAAAAAGCCTCAGTGAACTTCCGCTGTCATCCACAAGGTCATTTATGTATATTGTGAAAAGTAACGGTCCTACGACACTCCCCTGCGGCACACCTGAAATCACACTTACTTCGGAAGACTTCTCTCCATTGAGAATGATATGCTGCGTTCTGTTATCCAGGAAATCTTCCATCTAATCACACAATTGGTCTGATAGTCCATATGGTCTTACTTTGTTCATTAAACGACTGTGGGGAACTGCATCGAACGCTATGCGAAAGTCAAGAAACACGGCATCTACCTGGGAACCCGTGTCTATGGCCCTCTGAGTCTCGTGGACGAATAGCGCGAGCTGGGTTTCACACGATCGTCTTTTTCGAAATCCATGCTGATTCCGACAGAGTAGATTTCTAGTCTGCAGAAAAGTCATTATACTCGAACATAATACGTGTTCCAAAATTCTACAACTGATCGACGTTAGAGATATAATTCAATCGTTCTGCACATCTGTTCGACGTTCCTTCTTGGAAACAGGGATGACCTGTGCCCTTTTCCAATCCTTTGGAACGCTACGCTCTTCTAGAGACCTACGGTACACCGCTGAAAGAAGGGGGGCAAGTTCCTTCGCGTACTCTGTGTAAAATAGAACTGGTATCCAATCAGGTCCACCGAGCGAGGTGGCGCGGTGGTTAGCACACTGGACTCGCATTCGGGAGGACGACGGTTCAATCCCGTCTCCGGCCATCCTGATTTAGGTTTTCCGTGATTTCCCTAAATCGCTTCAGGCAAATTCCGGGATGGTTCCTTTGAAAGGGCGCGGCCGATTTCCTTCCCCATCCTTCCCTCACCCGAGCTTGCGCTCCGTCTATAATGACCTCGTTGTCGACGGGACGTTAAACACTAATCTCCTCCTCCTCCCATCAGGTCCAGCGGCCTTTCGTCTTTTGAGCGATTTTAATTGTTTCTCTATCCCTCTGTCGTCCATTTCGATATCCGCGGCATCCTTACAGCACAGCGGTACGTCGACGATATTCTTCGCCGCTTTTGTTGCCCTTTATGGCAAAGCATCCTGGGATTACAACTCAGCAAGACAATTCCCACCACCACACGGCGAGATTTTCTGCTACTTGTTTTCGTGCTTGCCAAACCTTCCTTGGCCAGCGAGGTTGCCAGATCTCTCACCTAATGAGAACGTAGAGCATTACGGGCAGAGCCTTCCAACCATTTCGGGATTGTGATGATCTAACGGCCCAATTGGACAGAATAAACAGAATCTCTAAGGAGGATATCCAACGACTCTATCAAACAATACCAAACCGAATAACTGCTTGCATAAATGGCAGACTTCGACCAACGCGTTATTGACTAGCTCAATTTATGAAGCTCTTTCTCTTGAATAAATCATCCATTTCCCCCCAGTGGTTTTCACGAAAGCGTGAGAACGTTTTCTAAACATTTGCGAGTCGTACAAATTAGGCGGGAAGTGGGTACCAGCCCGATAATCTCCTATTGGGGTCTGGAAGAATGCCGGACATTTGACACGCCGGACATTTGCCACACATGCCCCTCCTCAGGTAGCGATCCCTCAGGTAAGGGACGCCATTCCTACTTCTGTCCGCTTTCAAACCGCCGTCTCCACATCTTACTCGATACAACCAGTACGTAAGGGGCCTCCTTCTTCGACATCTTGGCCAAATACAGAGCTTCTTTTCCAAAATAGCAATATTTATAACTTTTGGGAAACGAAAGCAATACCGACGACTATGCCAGTATGTAATTAGTTCTGCCAAGTATAAATATAGATCCCTCTGTCTGTACGGTAGCTTCCTTTCACGCGATAGAAACAGTCCATCGCCATGAGAGCAACAAGAAAGGAACGATGTAAAGGGAATGCGAATGTACGATAATCATTTCTTTTTGATTACTGCATTTGTGCCTACTTTAATTACTACAACTGCATGCCAAAAAGACAATAAGGAAAGAAGAAATGGGTATGTGAATGTTTGAAAAGAAGAACGACATACTCGATATTAATTTACTCTCTAAAATGTGATATCCCTTGCGGCGAAACATTAGTTAATAAAGTGTAGCGGGAAAATGTTCAAAACATGACTGAAAATACATTCACTAAATAGAGATAAGATCATCTATGATTGACATGTCATCTAAAGTCGACATACAATTTTAAAATGTTAGAAATAAGGAAATGAAGTAATACAGAATGCTATGCTTGTAACGTACGTTGTTGTTCTACATTGTTTAGCTCTGGTATTTACAGGGTCACAGAGAAAGCATCCTAGGTTTTGGAGGGAAAAATCATAATTGTAATGATCTCCACTACAACAGAAACAAGAAGCACAACTTACGGAAAAATAATGTAATGTGTGTTCCAGCTCACAAGCGACATTGAAGCAGATGGTCCCTGTTACTTAGTATGGGCAGAGGTTATATTCGACAACCGGAATAAATTAATAACTGGCTCCCTTTACCGACCCCGCTCTCAGATGAAACAGTTGCTGAACAGTTCAAAGAAAACACACTTAACCTCTTAGCCACAAATAATCCTGAGCATCACGACAGATACAGGGAGTCTCATCACAAGTAGGTACCCTACTCATACAATTATAGTTGGCAGTGACTTCAATCTACCTTCTGTATGTTTACAAAAATACAGTTTCAGACGCTATTGTAGACAGAAAACAATTTCCGTAATTGTTCTAAATGCCTTTTTAAAAAATTATTTTGAGCAATTAGTTCACGAGGCCATTCAAATTGTAAATGGTTACGACAACACACTTGACCTCTTAGCCACAAATAATCCTGAGCATCACGACGGATACAGGGATTAGTGAACACACAGTCGTAGCCAGGCTGAATCCTGTAACAAAGAAATTCACCAAAACTACACGCGAAATATATCTATTCATAAAAGCAGCTAAAAATTCGGTTGACATCTTTCTAAGAGACAGTCTCCAATCCCTCCAAACTATGTAAGTGAAGACCACATGTGGCTTAAGTTCAAAGAAATAGTATCAACAGCACTCGAGAGATTCATACCAAATAAATCAATAAGAGATGGAACTGTTCCCCCATGGTACACAAAACACGACCGAAAGCTGCTTTTGGAGCACCGAAAAAGGCACGTATAATTAAGACGAACGCAAAATCTCCAAGACTGGCGAAGTTTTACTGAGGCTCGAAATTTGCTGCGGATTTCAATGCGAAATGCGTTTAATAGTTTCCACAACGAAACTCTCTCTAGAAATGTGGCGGAAAATCCAAAGAGACTCTGGTTCTATGTTACGTGAACCAGCGGAAATGCTCACTAAGCGATGAGGAGGAGGAGGAAGAGGAGGAGGAGGAGGAGACAAGGGACCCAACCCTTCGGAGCAGGTAAAATCGTGGCAAATGTTCGGCGTGGCAAATGTCCGCACACCATGTGGAAAACCGCCTAAAAACCACATCAAGGCTGGCCGGCACACCGACCCTCGACGGTAATCCGCCGAGCCAATTCGATCCGGGGCTGGCGCGCCTCCCCAAATCCCGGAGGCGGCGCGATAAGGCGAGCGGCTATGCGGGCGGTCTGAGGTCAATCGCATCTACAGGGCGACAAGTATTGAACTATGCGAAATAAAACAGTCACCTTCGGAACGGTTTGCGTTAGGGCGTTGAAACTGCAAGGTTGGCCGCGGAGAATGATGGGAATTATTATGCGCATTGTTGTTTAGTTTAGCGACGAAGCCCACTTTCATTTGAATGAGTTCGTCAATAAGCAAAATTGGCGCATGTGGGGGAATGAGAATCCGCATTTTGCGATGGAGAAGTCTCTTCACCCACAACGGGTGACTGTGTGGTGTGTAACGTCCGGTCACGGAATAATCGATGCGGTATTCCTTGATGGCACGGTGACTACCGAACGTAGTGAAGATTTTTAAAGATGTTTTCATCCTCACTATCCAAAGTGACCCTGATTTCGATAAGATGTGGTTCATGCAAAACAGAGCCCGACTCATCGAAGCAGGAGAGTGTTTGATGTCACGGAGGAGCACTTCGGGGACCGCTTTTGGCTCTGGGGTACCAAGAGGCCACTAGCTTGGGCCTCTATTGGCCACCATATTCTCATTTTCATTAAAAATGAAACTCCTTCAGCTGTATTTAAGATTTTATATTTATTTGGCTACTAGTTTCGACGTTGCGTCAACGCCATCTTCAGGCCCGTACACTTTGATGAAATCAGTTGTGTGTGGCTGAGTACTAGAAGTCCGCGGTGAGACCAATACGTGCTCCACATGGATGGCGGGCAGTTGAAATAGCACTAGACACTGGTTACTGCCCGCCATCCATGTGGAGCATGTATTGGTCTCACCGCGGACTTCTAGTACTCAGCCACACACAACTGATTTCATCAAAGTGTACGGGCCTGAAGATGGCGTTGACGCAACGTCGAAACTAGTAGCCAAATAAATATAAATCCTTTAGTACAGCTGGAGGAGTTTCATTTTTAATAAAAATTATACCAACTGTGTCGCACCATCATCCAGTTTAAATCTGGATCTACGAAGACCATATTCTCAGTATCTGAACACATGCGACTCCTTTTTGTGGGGCTATATTAAAGACAGCAATAATCCCAAAACCATTGCTGAGCTGAAAACAGCAATTCAAGAGGTCATCGACAGCATCAATGTTCCGACACTTCAGCGGGTCATGCAGAATTCGCCTGCGCCACATTATCGCCAGTGACGGCAGGCATAACTTTCTGAACAGCATGGCGGCGAGCTGGTATGATATGGGCATACAAAAACTACCACAACGTCTACAAAAACGCATCGAAATGGTGATTATGTCGAAAAATAGCTAAATGTTCAACCTGTAAACTTATTTAAACCATTGTGGAAATAAACAGTTCTATGTGCGTATAAAAAAAAAAATTAGGAGACCTTACTTTTTGGGATTACCCTCGTATCTCGGAAATGTGACGCAATAGAGAAAAACTGGTTGCACCTACGACTTTAAAGCACTCCGTCTTCAGGCCACAAGTGGCCTATCGGGACCATCCGACCGCCGTGTCATCCTCAGTTGAGAATGCGGATAGGAGGGGCGTGTGGTCAGCACACCGCTCTCCCGGTCGTTATGATGGTTTTCTTTGACCGGAGCAGCTACTGTTCACCTATGACTTTAGTGTTCCAAAATTAGGTAGTCCACCCACTTAGAAACAAGATTGCAGAAAAATAAATTTATTGACCATTGTTACCACTACTGTATCGTCTGCGAACAGCGTCAGTGAGCTACACACTTATCTGCCAGGTCATTTATACATACCAGGAATTGTACCAGACCTACCCTCACTACCTTGAAATATGACTTGCGTTATTTTCACTTCCGGCGCTTCAGTATAACAATTTGAAGTTTCAGCTACACAGAATGTACAAGCAAAGTAATGAGCTTTGAAGCTTGTAGGGAAAATCGCTAGTCTTGAGGTTGCTGTTCAGCTCGGCTGCGACAAGTAGGGCGCGGCGCTTATCTTCTCTTTACGTAGGGGCCGGTGCTGGCGTCTTGTCGTCCTGGAGAGGGATCGGTCAGCGAGCGATGTTCTAAAGAGTTGCACACGTATCTGTCTGCCAAGATAGATACACACACACACACACACACACACACGCGCGCGCGCGCGCGCGCGCGCGCGTGTGTGTGTAACTTGGCAGACAGGCGTGTGCAACTCGTTAGAACAACCTAAGCACTTCATTCTAAATGGGGACGCAGCGTCGGAGGCGAAAATAACGCAAGTCATATTACAAGGTAGTGCGGGCAGGTCTGGTACAATTCCTGATCAAAAAGTCAGTATAAATTTGAAAACTGAATAAATCACGGAATAATGTACATAGAGAGGTACAAATTGAGACACATGCTTGGAATGACATGGGGTTTTATTAGAACCAAAAAATAGAAAGGTTCAAAAAATGTCCGACAGATGGCACTTCATCTGATCAGAATAGCAATAATTAGCATAACAAAGTAAGACAAAGCAAAAATGATGTTCTTTACAGGAAATGCTCAATATGTGCACCATCATTCCTCAACTATAGCTGTAGTCGAGGAATAATGTTGTGAACAGCACTGTAAAGCATGTCCGGAGTTATGGTGAGGCATTGGCGTCGGATGTTGTCTTTCAGCATCCTAGATATGTCGGTCGATCACAATACACTTGCGACTTCAGGTAACCCCAAAGCCAATAATCGCACGGACTGAGGTCTGGGGACCTGGGAGGCCAAGCATTACGAAAGTTGCGGCTGAGCACACGATCATCACCAAACGACGCGCGCAAGAGATCTTTCACGCGTCTAGCAATATGGGGTGGAGCGCCATCCTGCATGAACATCGTACGTTCCAGCAGGTGTTTATCAGCCAGGCTGGGGATGATGCGATTCTGTAAGATATTGACGTACCTCTCACACGTCACGGTAGCAGTCACTGACGTTTTGCTGTCCAGCGCCATGTGGCGGACATTTTATGAACTTTGTCTTTTTCTTGTTCTAATAAAACCCCATGTCATTCCAAGCATGAGTGTCAATTTTTACGTCTCTATCTACATTATTCTGTGGTTTATTAAGTTTTCAAATTTATACTGACTTTTTGATCACCCGGTATATATATTGGGGGTGACGGTGTGATTTTAGTTCTTCACACAAGTGATAGCGGGTACCTGGTACGGATCGAAAAAATCGAAAGCTTAACTAAATCATCCTTTGGATGTCAATATAAATGGAAAGACGTTAGATCGTTTCAGAAAACACACAATGCAGAGAGGGAGGTCTGTGGCGGTGGGTTAACGCCTCGCCGTCTATCCTTCTACAGCGCGCGGAAACCTCCGCGGCAAAGCCCCTGGCAATCGGACCTGAGCCGGCGTTATAAGGATTTGCTCTTGCAGGAATCACCGGTGTTTGCCGGAGCTGGCGAAATCGTGCAGCATTCTGAGGAAACGCAACCGCGAGAAGGAAAGGAAGAACACAAAATGAGGAGCGGTAGAATGGGGGAGGGAGAGAGGGAGGGGGAGAGGAGGGGTGGGGAGGTGATGCGGCCTCTAGAGCTGGCAGCAGAATGAAGAAGAGTGTGAGGACGGCCGCGATATGAGATCACTTTTTGAAAACGATTCTTTTCCGCCTTCGCTGTTGCAGCAAGATGGAAAGGCGATTCTCCCCAGTTCAATAAAACCGCTCTTCCTTCCTCCCTCCCCCCCTTCCTACTCCTCCAGACGGAATTTTAGGGGGAACTCTGCTGTGGTAGCTGTTACTGAGTGACATATGAGTCGGTAGAGGCTTCTGGCACACGGATGCTGTGTTCGCCAGCAGTGGCGCCGCGTTCGTTATGTGTTCCTTATAAAATGCGGACATTACGCAAAACGTGACTGTCTATAAAATCAACTTTTCTGCTGCTAGTCACGATTTTCGTTTAATCTTGTGCACGTCGCGTTTCGGCAATTGATTCCCGTTCTGAAGTGCGTTTGTTGTGTTTTATGCCACTTATTCGTGATGTTTTCGATGTATGTATTGCTTCATTGTACTGTTGCCTTTAGTGAAATATATAAACACGAACAATTTTGTAGTTCGTGATTCAGTGATCAAGCTTTGTGAGGTGAATTAAAAAAAATGAAAGCAGGTTTCCTAGACACCCATAGTTGATGATAATGCAAGATTTAACACATATATTTATAATGTGTACAGAAAACAGAAGGCAATTGTAAGAGTCGAGGGGGACGAAAGGGAAGTAATGGTTGAGAAGGGAGTGAGACAGGTAGTAACCTATCCCCGGTGTTATTTAATCTCTACACTGAACGAGCAGTAAAGGAAACAAAAGAAAAATTTGAAGTAGGAATTAAAATCCAGGGACATTGTAATTCTATCAGAGACCGCAAAGGACTTCGAAGAACAGTTGAACGGAATGGACAGTGTCTTGAAAGGAGGTTATAAGATGAACATCAACAACAGCAAAACGAGGATAATGGAATGTAGTCGAATTAAATGAGGTGATACTGAGGGAACCAGATTAGGAAAAGAGACACTTAAAGTAGTAGATGAGTTTTGCTATTTGGGCAACAAATAACTAAGGAGGGTCGAAGTAGAGAGGATATAAAATATAGATTGACGATGGCAAGGGAAGCGTTTCTGAAGAAGAGACATTTGTTAATATCGAGTATTGATTTAAGTTCAAAATGGTTCAAATGGCTCTAAGCACTATGGGATTTAACATCTGTTATCAGTCCGCTAGACTTAGAACTACTTAAGCCTAACTAACCTAAGGACATCACACACATCCATACCCGAGGCAGGATTCGAACCTGCGGCTTTAGCAGCAGCAGCAGTAGCGAGGTTCCGGTCTGAAGCGCCTAGAACCGCTAGGTCACAGCGGCCGGCTAGATTTAAGTGTCAGGAAGTCTTTTCTGAAAATATTTGTATGGAGTGTCGCCATGTGTGGATGTGAAACATGGACGATAAACAATTTAGAGAAGAAGAGAATAGAAGCTTTTGAAATGTGGTGCTACAGAAGAATGCTGAAGATCAAATGGGTAGATCACGTGACTATAGTGCGTTTAAAATTAGTTGTGACTTTTGACAGTTCAGAGCGGAATGATTGGAGGGAAGCGTAGTTAGCCTGCCGATGTGGCTGAGCGGTTCAAGGTGCTTCAGTCTGAAACCGTGCGACCGCTACGGGCGCAGGTTCGAATCCTGCCTCAGGCATGGATGTGTGTGATGTCCTTAGGTTGATTAGGTTTAAGTAGTTCTAAGTTCTAGGGAACTGATGACCTCAGAAGCTAAGTCCCATAGTGCTCAGAGCCATATGAACCATTTGAAGCGTAGTTGCCAGCGTGAGCTTGGACGCGTCAGCAGGTGACTGCATGAGCAAGCTGGCCGATCTGCAATCTTTTTCAAACGATTTTAAAGAAACTATCAGCTAAAAACATCTGATTCTCTATCTTATAGGTTAAATAGGTCAGCTACGTGATGAACCGCGTAGCATTGCATTAATGCTCGTAGTTACTGTTTACCCACTGCGTGGCAACAGGGGCGCTTTACCAACCGAACTGCTGGCTGCGTTGTAGGGAAAGCTGGCTCGCCATTGGAGTTACCTGAGCAACGGCGTCGCATCCCCACCGCTGCCCCAAACGCCAAAAGTCGCAACTAATTTTGAACGCACTATAATGAGGAGGTACTGAATAGAACTGGGAAGAAGAGGAATTTGTGGCACAACTTGACTAGGAGAAGGGATCGGTTGGTAGGACACGGTCTGAGGCATCAAGGTATAACCAATTTAGTACTGGAGGGAAGCATAGAGGGTAAAACTCGTAGAGGGAGACCAAGAGATGAATACACTAAGCAGATTCAGAAGGATGTAGGTTTCAGTAGTTACTCGTAGATGAAGAGGCTTGCACAGGATAGAGTGGCATGGAGAGCTTGTAATGGTACTTTAATTACGTAACCATTATGGCACCTCACCTCAACCTCTCGATACCAGCAATATTCTACTGTGTTTCTGTAAAATAGTTAACATATTTCTGTGACAACATTCAGATTTGATTTCATTAATGTAGAGGTACTTCGATACATCGATATGTGTATATTGCAATGATATTATTCTTATGTGTATTCTTTCTTTTGTCACAATGATCTTTGACGTACTTGTAACTCGGATTTTTGGGCGCGTAAGCCGTTAGTAGGGAGTCAAGCTTTGGTCGTCATGTTAAAAAGACGCAAATTGTAGTCAGTTTATGAAATGTGAACTTAAACAGTGAGGAAGATATTGTCAAGTATGTTTTATAGTGTGAAGTGATGTTTTGGAACTAGTTACGTGATATTGCAACAAAAGTAATAAAAAAGAAGTGTAACTTAAATTCGGAGTGCTGATTACTTTTTTACATCATCATTGTCCTAACTTTCAAAAGTTTAATCTTCAAGAATGGTTTATGAAACACATCTATAAAACTTTTGAATATCGCAGAATAACACCTAGGCCTCTTTGCATCCGAGCTTGGAATCATCACTACCTAGATTTTCGACGATTGAGCCATGAGTTCACAACTAGACCAGCGTGGGAAACACGAAGAGATGAGTGCCTAGTTTATCCATTATTTCAAGAAATGACTTTATTAACTGTGCTCTAATGACACCTGCCACATAATGTAACTTTCTTGTTGCCCGCAAATGCAATATTTAGCAGCGTGAGCAACACTACAATCATAATTAAATTTTCACCTTTGTTGTGGTAGGGTTGTTAGAAGCTGCATCAAACCAGTCTTTGGACTGAAGACCACAACAACAACAGTCAACAGTCATAACACTGTAGATCGTCCACAGAATACTATTTTTTTTGTACAAAGGATATCTTTCTTAATAAACTGGATCATTATTTGCTTACATACATATTCACAAAAATAATTATTTCTAGGTAACACTTTTTTTCTTGTTTAAGGATACTGTCGAGTCACCTGAAGAAGTACACAGATTCATTTTCCAGTTTTTCATTTAATATTGTGTCTTCACAATTTATGTGATACGAATATCTTTCTAATCCTTCCAACAGATACATTTTACGATCATTATTCAGTTGGTGGAGTAATCTGGCACTTTGCTTTACATTTCTAAATGGGTGTCCCGTATTGTGTCTGTATCTGCCTGTGGCTGATGCGTGTGTGTGTTGTGTGCGTAGACTCAGATGTGATCTGGAAAGGAGGAGGAGGAGGAGGATATTGGTGTTTAACGTCGCGTCGACAACGAGGTCATTAGAGACGGAGCACAAGCTCGGATTAGGGAAGGATGGGGAAGGAAGTCGGCCGTGCCCTTTCGAAGGAACCATCCCGGCATTTGCCTGGAGTGATCTAGGGAAATCATGGAAAACCTAAATCAGGATGGCCGGACGCGGGATTGAACCGTCGTCCTCCCGAATGCGAGTCCAGTGTCCTACCACTGCGCCACCTCGCTCGGTGTGTGATCTGGAAACATCGGCCTATTTGTCCTAGGTAGGACATGGAAGATAAGTGGGATGTTATTCTGTATAATAATAATAATAATAATAATAATAATAATAATAATGGTTCAAATGGCTTTAAGCACTATGGGACTTAACTTCTAGCCGGCCGCGGTGGTCTAGCGGTTCTAGGCGCTCAGTCCGGAACCGTGCGACTGCTACGGTCGCAGGTTCGAATCCTGCCTCGGGCATGGATGTGTGTGATGTCCTTAGGTTGGTTAGGTTTAAGTAGTTCTAAGTTATAGGGGACTGATGACCCCAGATGTTAAGTCCCATAGTGCTCAGAGCCATTTGAACCATTTGAACTTAACTTCTGAGGTCATCAGTGCCCTAGACTTAGAACAACTTAAACATAATTAACCTAAGGACATCACACAGATCCACGCCCGAGGCAGGATTCGAACCTGTAAACGTAGCAGCAGCGCAGTTCCGGACTGAAGCGCCTAGAACCGCTCGGCCACAGCAGCCGGCTGTATATCCAGAATCTGAATATGTGTCATGGTTACACTTTGTATTATCTATTAGTTTCTGTTGTAGTTTGCTAGACATAGAGAACCAAATTTTACACTCTGTATGTCCATCTTTTTAGCGATGGTTGCGAGACTCGGCTGTCAGATAGAGGATGTCAAATGAAACGCCTTTCAGCCGTCAATTTTCAACCTTATTTCATTGGGCAACCCGTTTCAGCGTGTTACTACGCCATCTTCAGGCCCCTGATCGACGTGTAGCAATAATCTACCTCGCTTGTGATGAAAACAGGGGCTAGAAATACTGGTATTAGTAGATATTTGTTACAGTGACCACTTCAAACATCACCTGCCGACTTCTTTTGAAGAAGTTTGTACTCTTTGATAATGCTCGGATGTTGGCAGTGAATGGGGTGGTTGATATACATAGCTTTTTTTGTTTTCTTCTGTGATGTCGTTAGTTTCTGTGCCTGGATCGTTAGAATTGTAGGACGAGCAAGTCGACATATAAACAAATGCAGTTAGACGCAGGACGTAGCAGGGTTTCAACGAATGTAAGAACTAAACACCGGTCACATACCAAAACTAAGCAAGTATAGCTGGGAAATACGTAGCGACAACGGAAACATTGTTCTACACTGGGTCACGAATCCGCATTTCCTGCTACTTAGAAGCGGTCGCCTTACCCATTAGACTGACAATCCTTCAGGCCAGACTCACACTTTCATTGCCACAGATATTTCCAAACACTAACAGCGGAAACTCGCTTTAGTAGCCGAGGTCGAGGTCTCTACCACACGGCTGAGTTACGTCGCTCGACTCTGAGGTAAGCCGATTCGAATCCTGGAGACAGAAAATTTTCACTGCCAGAATCTGGCCGCCAAGGGGAGGAGAGCTGGCAGTGTAAAGTCCCCGATCACTATTCTTTGCGTCAATTCCTGAATTAGACTCCAAACCTCTCAGCAGCGTGTAATGAAGTGAGGGCATCTGACAGTGTAAATGTTCACCCGTCAGTCGGATGTGGGGTTAAGTTCGGCGGCCCCTTATGGCACTAATCGAGAGAATTAGGCTATGTGCCTGCATTGGGTTTCACACTCTCCCTTCTCTCTTCATCATCATCATCATCATCATCCAACACAAACAAACACTACACTTTACAAAAATATCCATTACACATACCTGTACTCTACAAATACACATTCGACACAACTTGTAAATAGCCGCAAATGCGAAAGAGAAACATCTTTCCCGGCAGGCGACTGAACGCACCCTGTGGGATACCCCAGCCAAAATGTAGTGTAAGACATCTACACTGACTACCACCAAGGTTCTCACATTGGATGATTGGGATTAAAAAGCACCACTGTGGGAAAGCACTGAAATGAAATAAATGGATCCTTTCGGTCTGGCACAAATTTTCAATCGTCACTACATATTCAGTATACCAAGGTTCATCACATATTAGTGAGTTTCAACGATGTAACGTCACGTCATGTTACTGCAACTTCTTTGATTTCATCCCCATCGAACCATTCATATCATTTTGGTGCATTTAATAGGTTTCAAAAATAAAGTTCTCAAATGTATTGGGGTGGCTGTTGTCTTTCCAACACAGACTTATACTTGTCATAAATATACTGAAGTGCCAAACAAACTGGTACACGCATGTGTATTCAAATACAGAGATATGTAAACGGGCAGAATACGGCGCTGTGGTCAGCAACGCCTATATAAGACAAGTGTCTGGCGCAGTTGTTAGATCGGTTACTGCTCTTACATGGCAGGTTATCAAGATTTAAGTGAGTTTGAATGTGGTATTATAGTTGGCGCACGAGCAATAGGACACAGCATCTCCGAGGTAGTGATGAAGTGGGTATTTTCCCGTATGACCATTTTACGAGTGTATCGTGAATATCAGAACCCGGTAAAAAATCAAATCTCCGACATCGCCGCGGCCGGAAAAAGATACTGCAAGAAAGGGACCAACGACGACTGAAGATAATCGTTCAACGTGACTGAAGTGCAATCCGTCCGCAAATTGCTGAAGATTTTAATGCTCGACCATCAACGAAACATCATCGAAATGGGCTTTCGGAGCTGAAGACCCACTCGTGTACTTGTGATGACAGCACGACACAAAGCTTTACGCCACACCTGGGCCCGTCAACACCGACGTTGCCCTGTTGATGACTGTAAACATGTTTGCCGGCCGCGGTGGTCTAGCGGCTCTAGGCGCTCAGTCCGGAACCGCGCGACTGCTACGGCCGCAGGTTCGAATCCTGCCTCGGGCATGGATGTGTGTGATGTCCTTAGGTCAGTTAGGTTTAAGTAGTTCTAAGTTCTAGGGGACTGATGACCACAGATGTTAAGTCCCATAGTGCTCAGAGCCATTTGTAAACATGTTACCTGGTCGGACGAGTCTCGTTTCAAATTGTATAGAGCGGATGAACGTGTACGGGTATGGACACACCCTGTTGAATCCATGGACCCTGCATGTCAGCAGGGACTGTTCAAGCTGGTGCAGGCTCTGTAATCGAGTGGGGCGTGTGCAGTTTGAGTGATATGGGACCCTTAATACGTCTAGATACGACTCTGACAGGTGACACGTACGTAAGCATCATGTTTAATCACCTGCATCCAATCATATCCATTGTGCATTCCGACAGACTTGGGTAATTCCATCAGGACAATGCGCCACCCGACACGCCCAGAATTGCTACAGAGTGGCTCCAGGAACTCTCTTCAGAGTTCAAACACTGTCGCTGACCATCGAATTCCTAAGACATGAACTTATTGGGCATACCTGGGCTGCCTTTCAACGTGTTGTTCAGAAAAGATTACCACCCCCTTATACTCTTACAGATGTATGGATAGCCGTGCAGAATTTATGGTGTCAACTCCCTCCAGCACTACCTCAGACATTAGTCGCGTCCATGCCACGTCGTGTTGCGGCACTTCTGCGTGTTCGCGGGGTTCCTAGACGATATAGGCAGATGTGTCAATGTCTTTGGCTCTTCGGTGTATAAAATAAATCTAGATGGGTAATGGGAGAGAAACGCGGTTCGATATATACGGCATTTCGATATTGAAATCGAGAGCTATCTTCTCTTGGTAACGAAATTTAAAATAGCGGCGTCTCATTTCGCAGCAGTGTAATTACGTTAAGTACGAGAGGCTGTTTAAAATAGCGCGCCACCTCACGCAATGCTATAACGTGACATCATACAGAGCTGTGTTTGGTCTCATCCTTCCTCTGCACTTATCCACTGGTGTGTCCTGGCTAATTCACTGTCAGCAGCCGTTTGCGTGGAGTCCTGAGAACGAGAACAGCAACAACAACAACAGCAGCAGCAACTACTACTACTGCCGGCCGGTGTGGCCGTGCGGTTCTAGGCGCTACAGTCTGGAGCCGAGCGTCCGCTCCGGTCGCAGGTTCGAATCCCGCCTCGGACATGGATGTGTGTGATGTCCTTAGGTTAGTTAGGTTTAATTAGTTCTAAGTTCTAGGCGACTGATGACTTCAGAAGTTAAGTCGCTTAGTGCTCTGAACCATTTGAACCATTTTTGAACTACTACTACTATTACCACCACCACCACCACCAGTAGAAGTAATTGACGTTGATGTGGTTATTATTATTATTATTAATAATTATTGTTGTTGTTGATGATGATGATGATGATGATGACGACGATGAAGATGTCGTCGTCGTCGTCGTAGTCGTCGTCATCGTCTTTGTCTTCAACCTGAAGAATGGTTTGATGCAGTTCTCTGCGCAAATCTCTTTGTCTCTGCATACTTACTGCAACCTACATCCCTTTTAAGGTCCCTTCAGCAGTCAAGCCTTGGCCTCCCTCTGCACTCTTGAACACCTACGTTTCTCTCCATCGTCAAATTGTCTATTGCTTGGCCCCACACAATCCGCCTTATCAACATCCCTTGTTGTAGTCAAGTTGTGGCATTAATTTCACTTTTCCCAAATCCGATTCACTGCCTCCTCTTTAGTTACTCGATCTATCCACCTAATATTCAGGATTCCTCTGTAGCACCACATTTCAAATACTTCAATTCTCTTCTTGTTTGAACAGCTTATCACCCATGTTTCTACAAAACCACACTCGAGACAAATACCTTTAGAAATTATTTTGGAACACCTAAATTTATATTGGATGTCAACAAATTCCTCTTCCTTCAGATAAACATTTCTTGCCGTTGTTTGTATACATTCTACATATTCTCTACTTAAGCCATCATCAGTTGCTTTTGCTGCCCAAATAGCAAAACTCATCTACTACTTTTAATGTTACATCCTTAGCATTGCCTGATTTAATTCGACTATATTCCATTACCTTTGTTTTACTTTTGTTGTTATTCAACATATAATCTCTTTTCAAAACACTATCTATTCCATTCAACTACTCTTGCAAGGCATTCACCGTCTCTGACGGAATTCCGATGCCTCCAGCAAACCCGAAAGTTCCTGTTCCGTAACTATGAACTTTAATTTCCTTTTCAAATTTCACCATGGTTTACTTTACTGCTTGCTTCATGTTCAGAGGGTACAATCCTGTCTGACGACCTTCATTCCTCTGGACTCTTATATTAGGCTGGCGCATATGATCGTAGCGTTTTTGTTTTGCACTCTGCTATTCCGGTTGCTATCGGTTTATTTATCGATTTTCATTTTTATTTCTAGATCACTGTTGCTATTTGAGTTTACATACTGTCATACGGAGAAAGTAAGTGGAGCCGTGGACACTAGAAAACGGAGTGCCAAGTAGAGAAATCGAAACATTTCCGACTTGTTCTTTTGTTCGAGTTCAAGAAAGGGGTGACCGCAGTGGATGCTCACAGAAGTACTTACAACGAATACGGAGACAATGTGATTGGACAGAGCGCGGCAAGAAAATGATTTTCTCCTTTTAAGGAGGATTGTTTTAGTATTAGTGATTCTCCACGTACAGGAAGATATTCGGGGTTTGATGAAAATCGTTTAAAAGTGTTCAAATGGTTCAAATGGCTCTGAGCACTATGGGACTCAACTGCTGTGGTCATAAGTCCCCTAGAACTTAGAACTACTTAAACCTAACTAACCTAAGGACAGCACACAACACCCAGCCATCACGAGGCAGAGAAAATCCCTGACCCCGCCGGGAATCGAACCCGGGAACCCGGGCGTGGGAAGCGAGAACGCTACCGCACGACCACGAGATGCGGGCTTTAAAAGTGTTAATCCACAGTGATGCACGTCAGATAAATCGAGAACTGGCAAATGTGATTAATTGTGATTATTCCTCCTTCGTGCGACATTTTAATGCTGTGGGGAAGGTTCAAAAATCGGGTGTGTGGGTACCGCTTAGTCTAAGCCAAAATTTCAAAAATCGGAGGTTGGTCACATGTGCATCTTTGCTTGCTTGTCGTCAATTGGCTCGTGAACAACGTCAAACGTCACTAGTGATGAGAAATGGTGTCTTTGTGCTAACATAAGGAAAAGAAAGGAATGGCTGAACCCAAACAAATCGGTTACTCCTGCGCGCATCCATAAGAGAATGTTATGCATCCCGTGCTACAGTGACGGTGTCGTGTGCTGCGAACTGCTACCTCGATGTGTAACCACCACTACTGACATGTATTGTCGACAACAGAAACGTCTTGCAGACGCGTTTCAGGAACAACGACCAGGAATGCCGCCTGAAGCGATGCTATTTCACGATAACGCGCACCGGTATTATGCTAGACTGTTATGAAAACGCTATACAGGAGTTGGGCTGGCTTTTAGCACCATGGGACTTAACTTCTGAGGTCATCAGTCCCCTAGAACTTAGAACTACGTAAACCTAACTAACCTAAGGACATCACACACATCCATGCCCGAGGCAGGATTCGAACCTGCGACCGTAGCGGTCGCGCGGCTCCAGACTGAAGCGCCTAGAACCGCACGGCCACTTCGGCCGGCACAGGAGTTGGGGTGGGAAGTCATTCCACACTCACCCTATTCACCTGATCTTGCGCGCTCATATTTTCAACTTTTCCGCTGTCGAACAACCTTCAAAGAACTTTCTTTCCGGATGGAAAAGAGCTCCGAACATAGCTCGACGAGCTATTCGCCTAAAAATAACGTGATTTCTACAATCGCGGAATCAAAAAGTTACTCCAGCGTTGGCAGACTTTATGCTACTGTCAACTAAAGTCTCTGTTACGCGTATCTGTTGTATTTATCAGAGTTCTGGAAAAACGCTATGAAGTTACGGACCAACCCAATAAGTGCAGTTTGATTTCTGTAGAAGTTGTATCTAATCTTTTGTTCCCTATATTTTATGCTTGCTACCTCGAGAATCCCAAAGAGACTATTTCAGTTAATCTTGCATACACCTTTCTGTATTTGTACAAATACACATACACTATGTGATCAAAAGTATCCGGACACTCCCAAAAACTTACGTTTTTCATATTAGGTCGATTGTTCTGCCACCTACTGCCACGTACTCCATATCAGCGACCTCAGTAGTTACTAGACATCATGAGAGAGAGAGCAGAAAGGGGCGTTCCGCGGAACTCACGCACTTCGAACGTGGTCAGGTGATCGCAAATGTCACGTATGACAGAAGTGAAACCCACACTCCTAAACATACCCAGGGCCACTGTTTCCAATGTGATAGTGAAGTGGAAACGTGAGAGGACACGTACAGCATAAAGCTTATAAGCCGACCTTGTCTGTTGACTGATTGAGATCGCCGACAGTTGAAGAGGGTCGTAATGTCTAATAGACAGACATCTGTTCAAACAAATTTCGGGCTTGCAGCCGGTCGTCGTCCAATACTTCGCACGATATTATAACTGGGCACCTGCCAGTCATCTTCAGCTGAGCCGTCACAGACTGGCGAAAACTGGACATTGAATGGAGTATGAGAAAACAATGATTTTGTCCACAGCAACGTCTTTCTGGGACTCCATTATTAAAGAATCCGTAGAAATACGACTGGCGGGAAATCTGTTAAACCGTGACAGCGGCTAGCACCTGGACAGTGCATGGAATCCCATCATCTCCACGATTTGCTAGAAACGAAGACGACAGAGTGCGTCGACGGCCGTGGCAAACAGCAACGCAGAGGGCGACTGAGTTCCGCTATTCCACCAGCGAGGGCGCTGCCGGCGGGCAGTGTGGTTCAACTATCAAGTTTTCGACGCATGCGCAGAATACTTACAGTACGCTATATACGAGGTGTGGCTAGAAAAAAACCGGACTAGTACTGGTGAAACAATAAAACGAATGCAATAAGGCTGAAAGTCGCGTGGCCTGTCACGTGACTCTCGCTCCGCCTACTGCTCGAGTTTCATCTGCCTCCTGCACTCAGTCTGACCGTGGCGTCTGTTTTAAGTAGTTGACGTTTTGTCTGTGCGTCGGAAAATGTTGAGTGTACAGAAAGAACAGCGTGTTAACATCAAATTTTGTTTCAAACTAGGAAAATCTGCAAGTGAAACGTTTGTAATGTTACAACAAGTGTACGGCGATGATTGTTTATCGCGAACACAAGTGTTTGAGTGGTTTAAACGATTTAAAGATGGCCACGAAGACACCAGTGATGACACTCGCACTGGCAGACCATTGTCAGCAAAAACCGATGCAAACATTGAAAAAATCGGAAAACTTGTTCGACAAGATCGCCGTTTAACAATCAGAGCAGTGTCTGAGTTAACAGGAGTTGACAAGGAAAGTGTCGAACAAGTTTACCGATTTTTTCAATGTTTGCATCAGTTTTTGCTGACAATGGTCTGCCAGTGCGAGTGTCATCACTGGTGTCTTCGCGGCCATCTTTAAATCGTTTAAACCACTCAAACACTTGTTTTCGCGATAAACAATCATCGCCGTACACTTGTTGTAACATTACAAACGTTTCACTTGCAGATTTTCCTAGTTTGAAACAAAATTTGATGTTAACACGCTGTTCTTTCTGTACACTCAACATTTTCCGACGCACAGACAAAGCGTCAACTACTTAAAACAGACGCCACGGGCAGACTGAGTGCAGGAGGCAGATGAAACTCGAGCAGTAGGCGGAGCGAGAGTCACGTGACAGGCCACGCGACTTTCAGCCTTATTGCATTCGTTTTATTGTTTCACCAGTACTAGTCCGGTTTTTTTCTAGCCACACCTCGTATTGCGGAACGGAGGACGTTTTCGCCGGGGCAGTTGCCCCCCTCCGACGTAAACACTCCCATCACAGCACAAGATATTAAACTTATCCTCCAGTCCAAACGCAACACGGCCCCTGGTCACGACTGTGTCACCTACCGTCACCTTCGAGAAAGCCCCTATTCCTTCCTGACTGTCCTCGCCCATCTCTATAATGTCGTCCTCTCTACTGGCTTCTACCCTGACCTGTGGAAGACCTCCCGCGTCCTCTTATTCCTCAAACGCAACAAACCCCCTTCTGCCGCCTCTTCCTATCGTCCCATCTGCCTCACCTCCGTCTTCAGTAAGGTCTTTGAATCCATCCTCTCCCACCGTATCCATCAGCACCTTGCTCAACACCACCTCCTCCCCCTTACCCAATGTGGCTTCTGACCATCCTTCTCTGCTGAAGACCAACTCCTCAACCTTGTTCACCTTCTGTCCCTCCAGCTCAACTCCCGTCGCTCCGCCATTTTTGTTTTCCTTGACCTCCAAAATGCCTATGATCGTGTATGGCATCCCGGTCTCCTCTTTAAACTCCAAACCTACGCTCTGCCTATCAATTTTGTCCGTCTGGTCGCTTCCTTCCTCTTGCACCGTCCTTCCTATGTCACCCTCCACAACACCAACTCCCGTCTCTTTTATCCCACGGCTGGCGTCCCCCAAGGTTCTGTCCTCTCCCCTCTCCTTTATCTCTTGTATACAGCTGATATGCCCAAGCCACCCCCACCAGTCCACCTTCTCCAGTATGCTGATGACACCGCCTTCCTGGCTCTCTATCCTACCCTTCAACGGTCTCAACGTACCCTCCAAACCCACCTTAACCAGTTCACTACTTGGTGTAACCAGTGGTTACTCCGTCTCAACCCCTCCAAAACCCAGGCAATCATCATAGGCCGCACCACTCGCTCCTTTCGCCTCCATGATTTCTACCTCACCCTTTATGGTCGTCCTATCCAGCTCACCCCCACCCTGAAATACCTTGGCCTCACCCTTGACCGACACCTCACCTGGTTGACCGACACCTCACCTGGACCCCTCATCTCCAGACCGTCCAGCAGAAAGCCCATTCCCGCCTTCTGAAACTCCTGTCTGGCCGGACATGGGGATTGCATCCTTCTACCATCCTCCACACCTACAAATCCCTCATCCGTCCTATCCTCTGTTATGCCAGCATTGCCTGGATCTCCGCCCCCCACCCGCTTTTACAACTCCCTCCAAATCCTTGTACGCCATGCGCTCCGCCTTGCCTTCCGTATCCACCTTCCTTCCCCCACACGGCTCCTGTATGAACTGATCCCCTTCCCCCACCTCCTCCTGTTCCTCCAACATCTCCGCATCCTTTAAATTGTCCGCAGGCTTGATCCCCCCCCACCCTCTGGTTTCCTCCTTCCTCTCCTCCCCCCGCCCATTGCCGTGCCTCTATCGCTGTATCCCTCCCTCTCTCCACCTCCACACCCTCCATCTGCTTAATCAGGGCAATTTCCAACGCCTCCCCCTCCCGGATGGCGAACTTCGCCCTGACATCTACCCTTCCTTCCAACTATAACCTGGCCTTGTTCCCCCCCCCCTCCCCAGGGCCCCCTTTTTCCTCTTCCCTCCTCCTCCCAGAGCGGATTTTCCTCCATCCCCCCCTCCCCTGAGACCCTGCACCCCATACTTGCCTCTTTCCTTCCCACATCCCTCCCTACCTGGCCCTCTTCAGCGCGCCCCCCGCTCATTTCCCCCATCTCTTCCCCTCCCTCCCTTCTTCTGGTCTCCCTCATCTCCTAGCGCCTGGCAGATCCTCTGTATTGATCATCGTCAGTGTGCCACATCATTGTTGTGTTTAGTGCTGTTTCTCCTGTGCGTCAAGAGGTGTGATTTTAATTGTGTACTGCCTTGAGGTTCGCCATCAGTGTTACGTTATGTGCTATGCCATCCGTCGATACCTTTATGCTCCAGTCATACTGTGCCTTGTGTTCTTTTAATCGTCACAGTGTGTGGCTTTTTGTGTGTGCTACTTTTAAACAGTTTTTTTATCTCCTTTTTACAGTCACCCCGTTTTTTGTCTATTGCCTTCCATGATGTTCCCCTTTTTTATATCTTTTCACCTTATTCTCTCCTTTGCTATTTTTAAATGTCTTCTATTGTTTTGTTCTATGTCTTTCGGCTGAAGAGCAGCGCATATGCTGCTGCCAGCCCGCCCTGATGGGGAATTGAAATCCAATAAAGAAAAAAAAAAAAAACAAAAAAAAAAACGTTTTCGCCCGTCTGCGACGGCTCACTTGAAGATGACTGGCAGGTGCCCAGTTGAAATATCGTGCGAAATATTGAACGACGACCGGCTGCAAGCCCGAAATTTGTTTGAACAGTCAATTCGCCGGGAAAATTTTAAAATTCACATCAGACAGACATCTGTCCAGACCATCACACGAGAATTTCAAACTGGATCAGCAACCACTGCAAGTACTATGAAAGTTAGGCTGGAGGTGAGAAAACTTTGATTTCATGGTCGAGCGGCTGCTCATAAGCCACACACCACGCCGTTAAGTGCCAAACGACACCTTGCTTGGTGTAAGGAGCGGAAACATTGGATGACTGAACAGTGGAAAAAACGTTGTGTGGAGCGACGAATCACGGTACACAGTGTGACGATCCTATGGCAGGCTGTGGTTATGGAGAATACCTGGTGAACGTCATCTGCCATGGTGTGTAGTGCCAACAATAAAATTCGGAGGCAGTGGTGTTATGGTGTGGTCGTGTTTTTCATGGAGGGGGCCTGCACCCCTTGTTGTTTTGCGTGGCACTATCACAGCACAGGCGTACATTGATGTTTTAAGCACTTCCTACTTCCCACTGTTGAAGTGCAATTCGAGAATGACGATTGTATATTTCAACACGATCGAGCACCTGTTCATAATGCACGGCCTGTGGCGGAGTGGTTACAAGACAATAACATCCCTGTAATGGTCTGGCCTGCACGTGGTCCTGACCTGAATCCTACAGAACACGTTTGGGATGTTTCGGAACGCCGACCTCGTTTCAGGCCTCACCGACCGACATCGATACCTGTCCTCAGTGTAGCACTCCGTGAAGAATGGGCTGCCATTCCCCAAGAAACCTTCCAGCACGTAACTGAACGTAGACCTGCGAGAGTGGAAGCTGTCATCAAGACTAATTGTGGGCCAACACCATACTGAATTACTGATGGAGGGCGCCACGAACTTTTAAGTCATTTTTAACCAGGTGTCCGGGTTCTTTTGATCACACAGTGTCCGTCTGCCTTCCTCCAATTGATGATCTAAGATAATACATGGTAAGACATGTAAATAACAAACACAGTTTGATCTCTGAATATCCTGTAAAATGAAAGGCAGAATGGAAGACTGAGGTTTAACGTCCTTCAAAGGAACCATCCAGGCATTCATCTTCGTCAATTCAGGGAGACCACCGAAAACTTAAATCCAGATGCAGGCACGAAGATTCGAAATAGCGTTCTCCGGAATCCGATCCATGTCTTTTAACCACTGCGCGAGCTTTTACGTTCGCTGTCAGTTTACAGTCAGTCTTTAAAATCCGTTAATATGGCGTTGTGATAGACACACACCGAATGTTCGTTCAGGACGCAGCAAGGTGTTAGGACACTGGACTAGTATCTTCGAATTAATCTTTATGGCGATACATGTGTCTCTGAAAGAAAGTTACTACAATCATTATGAATGAATAGCATAAACAACGAAAAATGAATTATTCTTTTGTTTCTTGAGAACGTCTTTCTCATATTCAATTCAGTTACTGAAATTTTGGTAGTTGCGACCTTTATGAATGGGTTGTGACAAAGACCGAGTTCGTATAACCCCATGTGTGATTAATGGGCTGTCGAGCTGCACTCTCTGTAACAAATAGCGAATAGCATCCAGTACTTATCCCCTTAAAACCGATACTCGGGGACGTGAAACTCAATTGCGGCGGGAGACGAACTCCACGACATGAGAATGCTTGCAACAACACTGTGCGTCGCAGAACACTGTAGCGTTCAAACCAATCTTGCATTGTGTAACTGCCTTTCTTTTAGTGTATTAGCATACTGTACACGTATTCGGGATAATGGCGGTTCAAATCCGTGTTCGAAGGTCCAAATTTAGGTTTTTCCGACATTTGCCTAAATCGATCCAGGCGAATGCTGGTCTCGTTCCTTTGAAAGGACACAGTCTACTTCCGTCCCCATCCTTGAAATAATACGAACTTCTGCTCCGTATCTAATGATCTCGATGACGACAGGACGTCGAATTCCAGTCTTCCGTCCTTTTCGTAAATAAATGAGTGTAATGTACCATACTTGTGACCAATAACGGCAATAAGAATTACACTACTGGCCATTAAAACTGCTACAGCAAGAAGAAATGCAGATGGTAAACGGGTATTCGTTGGACAGATATATTATACTAGAACTGACATGTGATTACATTTACACGCAATTTGGGCGCATAGATCCTGAGAAATCAGTACCCAGAACAACCACCTCAGGCTGTAATAACGGCCTTGATACGCCTGGGCATTGAGTTAAACAGAGCTTGGGTGGCGTGTACAGGTACAGCTGCGCATGCAGCTCAACACGATACCACAGTTCATCAGACGTTTTCAGTTGTTGAGAGATCTGGAGAATGTGCTGGCCAGGGAGCCGTCGAACATTTTCTGTATCCAGAAAGGCCCGTACAGGACCTGCAACATGCGGTCGTGCATTATCCTGCTGAAATGTAGGATTTCGCAGGGATCGAATGAAGGATAGAGCCACGGATCGTAACACATCTGAAATGTAACGTCCACTGTTCAGAGTTCCGTCAATGCGGAGAACAGCTGACAGAGATGTGTAACCAATGGCACCCCATAACATCACGTCGGGTGATACGCCAGTATGGCGATGACGAATACACGCTTCCAATGTTCGTTCACCGCGATGTCGCCAAACACGGATGCGACCAACGTGATGCTGTAAACAGAACCTGGATTCATCCGAAAAAATGACGTTTTGCCATTCGTGCACCCAGGTTCGTCGTTGAGTACACCATCGCAGGCTCTCCTGCCCGTGATGCAGCGTCAAGGGTAACCGCAGCCATGGTCTCCGAGCTGATAGTCCATGCTGCTGCAAAGGTCGTCGAACTGTTCGTGCAGATGGTTGTTGTCTTGCAAACGTCCCCATCTGTTGACTCAGGGATCGAGACGTGGCTGCACGATCCGTTACAGCCATGCGGATAAGATGCCTATCATCTCGACTGCTAGTGATACGAGGCCGTCGGGATCCAGCACGGCGTTCTGTATTACCCTCCTGTACCCACAGATACCATATTCTACTAACAATCATTCGATCTCGACCAACACGAGCAATAATATCGCGTTACGATAAACCGCAGTCGCTATAGCCTACAATCCGACCTTTATCAAAGTCGGAAACGTGATGGTACGCATTTCTCCTCCTTACACGGGGCATCACAACAACGTTTCACCAGGCAACGCCGGCAACTGCTGTCTGTGTATGAGAAATGGTTGGAAACTTTCTTCATGTCAGCACGTTGTAGGTGTCGCCACCGGTGCCAACCTTGCGTGAATGCTCTGAAAAGCTAATCATTTGCATATCACAGCATCTTCTTCCTTTCGGTTAAATTTCGCGTCTGTAGCACGTCATCTTCGTGGCGTATCAGTTTTAATGGGCAGTAGTGTACATATTCTTCTTCAGCCCTCCTTCTCTTACGCGTTTTAAATGAAACTGTGTCTCGTTTATTCAGTTCCCTTTATTAGGTGTTGAAGACACAGACAGTGGTGGTTGGGATAAAAATTTCCGAAGCAAAGCGCGCAGGGCACAGCTACCGCAGTTGGGAAGATCTCAGCGCCGCAGCAGTTTACAGAATAAACTCCACGCCGAGCAGTTTTCGCAATACGCCCACGCCGAGCCTGACAGCCGCATGCAACCGTAGCCGGTCGAAAAACAAGTGCAAACAAAGGGTAAAAGGCGTGGACGCTGCGCGCTTTTCCGCAGGCGCGCGGCGCGCCTCCCAACACACTGAGTCCACAACACAGCCCACCGCCTGCCATCGCGTGTGTGGGGCAGATTTCGGAATTTTCACCTTCTTTCTATCTGCATTTTTTGCCTCTTCTTTAGGCGCTGGCTTTGTAGTTTGGCGATAACATTATTTAGTGTGCTTCGTGGATACGAGAAGCAGAACTTTCGATACAAACTAAAATTTTCTTTTCCATACCAAACAAATTTTTCCTCCAACTTCTCATTCTCTCTCTCCGTCTCTCTCTCTATTTTTTTCATCCCATCTCTCTTTTCTCCTACAATCTCTGAAGTTTTATAGTTTTATATGGCAGTTATGCATTTGTACTGTTCTCCCAAGATCTCTCGTCGGTATCTGTCGCATTCTAAGTACTATTATTCGGAGTTATAAAAATGGCTCTGAGCACTATGCGACTTAAAATCTGAGGTCATCAGGCGCCTTGAACTTAGAACTAATTAAACCTAACTAACCTAAGGACATCACACACATCCATGCCCGAGGCAGGATTCGAACCTGCGACCGTAGCGGTCGCTCGGCTCCAGACTGTAGCGCCTAGAAACGCACGGCCACTCCGGCCGGCTCCGTCGGAGTTACAATACATGCCATTGTAATAATGTAATACATCATTTCCTGGTCACCCCTGTATGCTGTCAGGCGGGTACTATACGCCCAGAGCCTTTATTTGGGGGGAAACGGTGTTCTGCAGCCTAGACATGTTGGATCGGTGTTTCCCTAATCCTTCTGATTGCGCTGTCGCCGGAGCCTACATGATATCTTAAATGTTTACCATTCCCCGCAATTGCCAGAGTTTCCCAACAAACTTCTGGAAGTTCTAGTAGCAAATAGCATCTTCAAAAGCTCTACATGCGGTAGCAGGGAATGGCTAATTGATATGCTTATATTCGGATCCTGATGCTGATTGGATGGAAAGACTAAAAATTAAACAATTCCGTAGAACGTTCTGGGGACTCCTTCATGTAGCTAATCTGGCACTGGTGGAGTGCTACTATGGTCTTTTTGGCTCCTTGGGTGCTGATGTGCGACAGAACTTGTAGCTTCATTACTCATTATTTATTAAGTAGGTCGTCAGTTAGGACTCTGCACATGCGTAAGTATTATTAATCTAGTCATTCGGAAGTATTAATGAAAAAAATCTGACAGTAACTTTTGAAACGTAAGAAAAACTGTGAAAAGCCCAAATTGCTAAGCGCGTTGTCGTGTTATCACGAATTTGCTCTATGAAAGCGAGTCGTGCTAGCTGTGGGCAGAATTCTAGACTTGCCGGCGACCAGTCAAGATGTGAATTGGTAGGCCAGGCAGTTAGAGCTCATAGGTTCCAGGCGGCAAGTAAAGATGTATATTGTCCGCGAGCAATGCCGATCAAGATGGTTCAAATGGCTCTGAGCACTATGGGACTTCACATCTGAGGTCATCAGTCCTATAAACTTAGAACTACTTAAACCTAACTAACCTAAGGACATCACACACATCCATGTCCGAGGCAGGCCGATCAAGATCAGTTACATATTAGGAAAGGCTCAGTTTGTAATGACCTTATTCTGATATATCCACTTAAAGGGCTGTTAAATCATGTGCTGCCGGCCGAAGTGGCCGTGCGGTTAAAGGCGCTGCAGTCTGGAACCGCAAGACCGCTACGGTCGCAGGTTCGAATCCTGCCTCGGGCATGGATGTTTGTGATGTCCTTAGGTTAGTTAGGTTTAACTAGTTCTAAGTTCTAGGGGACTAATGACCTCAGCAGTTGAGTCCCATAGTGCTCAGAGCCATTTGAACCATTTGAAATCATGTGCTTGTTGCTCGTTGTTTGCTCATGTGAATGAGATTGAGATTCTTGGAAATTTTGGAAATTTATGATAAGGACTATGGGACCAAACTGCCAAGGTCATCGGTTCCTAGGCTTACACACTAATTAATCTAACTTAACCTCACTTACGCTAAAGACAAAACACACACCCACTCGAATCTCCGACGGGGGGAGCCGCGCGAACCGTGACAAGACGCCCCAGAACGCGCGGCCGAGATTCTCGCAACTTGTCTTAGAGCTAACGAATATGCTTTTCTTGCTTCCTTCGATTTTCTGTGCAGTCTGCCGTCTGCTGAATGCGTATCCTCACTCAACAGGCAGTGTCGTAATGTTTCGGCATCCTGACTCGATTGCGACATACCTGACTCACTTCCTGCTTCTACCCATGTCTATGATATGACTTGATTTTGCTTGTGGCAATGTGAATGGACTGAAATGAAACTTTTCTAATTTCTACCCCCCAATATTCTGTGCCGTAACAATGCGAATAGCTTTGCGGCTTCCCTGGTGCTTTTCTATTAGTGTGTGCTCATTGTCAAAGTCGCCCAAGTAAGTGGGTTTCCCCAGTTCTGGCCCGTATCGGCGCTAGAATGGTTCCCCATTAGTTTCTGCGTCGCTTTTATACTTTGCGTTCCACTTAACGTGTCCGCAGCGATGCCAGGCAGCATTTAATCTCAATTTAGGCAGTTGTCATAACATTTGACTTACGAGTGTAGTATATCTTTCATGTTATTTTCGGTAGCGGAAGCTAGAAAGGGTTTTAGAACGAAACACGCCTTGCATGAATCATTTTCGTTCCCATTAAATTTCCCATGGTTCCTGCAGGTGCCAGAGTTATGTGGTACACTCTACACAACGCTCAATAGAACAACGCGCTATTCCTGCACTAGCTCCATAAACCATTGGCTGTTTTTTTCTTTTTAACTATGTGATTTGTTCTTTGAATGGCAGGTCCTGCTAAAAAAAAGCAGAACGAAGAAAACTTATCACAACCTAAGCACTGCTATGAGAAGCAGAGCGCGAAAATACTCCTAACACGCCACTCCCCCACCCTCGCACATGTCAGACTCCACCCCCACCTGCTAGCGGCTATTGCGCCTCTTCGCTGACAGCCTGCCCCTTATCTTGCGCCCCCAGAGACGAGAACCTTCTTTTCTTGTTCACTGCAAAGCATCGCTCTTATTGAAGCACAATCCATCCTGGACGAAATTAAGTAAAATTCCAGTTGCAGCTTCGCACAAAGTGCCGACTTGCCTACCGAATCTTTCCATAGCCATCACACCATAATGTAGCCACGAGAGAAAGTATGTGGCAAATTAGTAATCAGTATTGTTAGATTAACTAGAATGAGCAAGAGAAAAAGGTACAATGAAGCTCTCACTTTAGCCGTTTCAGCCGACTTTCTACATCTGCACTGTATTCACGACGTTTGGAACGTGGATTTACTGCAGACTTCGTACACTCGTAGTACCCCTATGAAGACAACAAAATGTGTAAGCAGTAGCGCGGACTTCTCAAGCGTTACTGAGAAAATCGCAAGATAATTTCGGTCGTCGAATACATATCTGTGCGTGGCCATTTTAACCATGAAGCGACTTCAGCCGAGTGCTGACGGCACGGTAGCTCAGCGTGTTCGGTCAGAGCGTTAGCTTCCCTTTATAATAATAAAAAAAACCTGAGCGGACAGATGAACGAACACACAGAACGGGTGTCATCGGATGTCCGCCCTGAACAAATTTAGCGAACAATATAAAACAATTTTTTTTTAAGACGCTATTAAAATACACTCGATACTGCATAACCAATTATCAGTGCCGATTTTTAAGGAAATACTGCGTTATGCATGGTTTGCTTGCAAACTATCGTCTGAAGGAGAGGTTTTTGAAAATGCTAACAAGGTTTGTTTTTCCATAGAAAACGTCAAAAGACCTTGCGTATGCGGAAACACAGCATTTATTCAATGGAGCTGGTGCCGTTTAACTTTATGTTTTCCATGTTTTTACGAAAAATACCATCCTGCAACTTGTACTCGTAATGTCGAAAGCGACGATTAATTGTACACCTTTCGAAAGCCGTCTGTGCCGGTCAAAACGTGGAGGTAACAAGTCGTTTCGGGCTCCTTCCAGGTATAAGGGATTTCTCAAATCACGGACAAGCACACATTTTTAGTATGACTTTATGCTTTTGATCGTTTACTAGTCGATAGTTATGAATATTAAATTATTTGTAATAATAAAAATTAGTAGACTGCCAAATAACATTGCAAATTTAATAAAATTTCATTGGATTACAAGTACTTACCCCATTACACCAGCTGTAATATAAATAATAAAGAAAATGACTGTGTTGAAAATAAATAAATAAAAAAAAAAACACTGACGAACGCAACTCGATCCAGCGATCCGACGGCTTGAACGCCAAACATTTCTTTTAAAAAAAAAAAAAAAAGAAAGAAAGAAATTTTGGTTCCATATTGTTCGTTGAATTTGTTCAGGGCGGACGTCCAATCACACCCATTCAATTTGTCGATGAACCGTTCGCTCAGTTTTTTTATTATAGAGGGCAGCTCACCCTGTGACCGAATACGCGGAGCTACCGTGCCGGCACCACTAAGCCGCAGCCGCTTCATGGTTAAAATGGCCACGCACAGATATGTATATTTTCGACGACTGAAATTATCTTGCGATCTTGAGAAGTACGCGCTACTGCTTACACATTTTGTTGTCCTCATGGAGTACTACGATTGTACGAAGTTTGCAGTAAATCCGCGTTCCAAACGTCGTGGCCTCCCCTCGTCAGTTAAGGCGGAGTGTACCCCTGGTATCACTAACTGATCCCGCGTACCCTATTCCACTCGGGACTGGCACGTGGAAACAATGATTGTCAGTAAGCCAGTGTATTGGTTCTAATTTCGAATTTTCCCATCGTGGTCTCATTATGTGAGATGTATGTAGGAGTAGGTAATATGTCGTTATCGACTTTCCCCGCAAAGTTCTCTCTGCAGATTTCAACAGTCAACCTCTGCGTGATGTATATTGCTCCTCTTGTAATATCTGCCACTGGAATTTGTTCAGCATCACCGTAACGCCCTCGCTGCGACAGAACGATACCCTGACGGCTTCGTTGGATCTTCTCTATCTCTTCTATCAGTCCCACGTGGTAAGGATCCTATACTCATGAACAATACTCAAGAATCGGTCAAACAAGCGGCTTCGTGGATGAGCTACACGTCCTTAAAATTCTTTCTGTGAATCTCAGTCTGGCACCTGTTTTTCCTAATATTTGTTTCATGTGATCATTCCACTTACGGTCGCTCTGGATAGTTACTACTAGATATTTTACGGTAGATGCTGTTTCCAACAGTTTCTCGTCAATAGCGTAGTTGCACAGAAGTGTTGAGTCACTGTAGAAAGACGGTGAAAAATCAAATCAGTTACTTTGCAGATAACCTACTAATAAATGCTAGGGATCAATTCACAGCCATCAATAATTGAACTAGAAAATATTCAGCTTTTCTTGCTGTTCCTGCGAGTAAGAAACACAAGAATAAACGGGAAACAAACGTTTCACGCAATATGAAACATGAGTAATTAAAAATGCATATCCGTCAATTTGGGTTCGAGATTGTTACGGTTTCGAAAGAAGAATTTTATAACAAGGAGAGCCTTAAGCTAATGCAACCTCAGAGGGACGACCTTGGCTTGATGTGTGTATCCTCTTCCACTACGCACCTTTCGCAAAACATGGTTCAAATGGCTCTGAGCACTATGGCACTTAACCTCTGAGGTCATCAGTGGCTCTGAGCACTATGGGACATAACATCTATGGTCATCAGTCCCCTAGAACTTACAACTACTCAAACCTAACTAACCTAAGGACAGCACACAACACTCAGTCATCAGGAGGCAGAGAAAATCCCTGACCCCACCGGGAATCGAACCCGGGAACCCGGGCGTGGGAAGCGAGAACGCTACCGCACGACCACGAGATGCGGACTGAGGTCATCAGTCCCCTAGAACTTAGATCTACTTTAACCTAACTAATCTAAGGACGTCACACACACCCATGCCCGATGCAGGATTCGAACGCGTGACCGTAGCGGTCGCGCGGTTCCAGACTGTAGCGCCTAGAACCGCTCGACCACCGCGGCCGGCGCACCTTTCATAAGCTGCAAGTAGCGCAGCAGCTGGCATAGTTCTACAGGAGACATCAGATCATGGCCCAATCAATTCCAGCTCTCGCAGTTGGCTTGTGAGCTGCGCACGACGGTTTCTCTAGATAACAGCAGATGTTCGTTATAAAATGATCAGACGGTGCACAACAAAATAAATGTCACCATCTTAACTACGTTCTGTAATGTACGTATTACCTGGGTTATGTTGTTGTTGTTGTCTGTTGTCTTCAGTCCTGAGACTGGTTTGATGCAGCTCTCCATGCTACTCTATCCTGTGCAAGCTTCTTCATCTCCCAGTACCTACTGCAACCTACATCCTTCTGAATCTGCTTAGTGTATTCATCTCTTGGTCTCCCTCTACGATTTTTACCCTCCACGCTGCCCTCCAATGCTAAATTTGTGATCCCTTGATGCCTCAGGACATGTCCTGCCAACCGATCCCTCCTTCTAGTCAAGTTGTGCCACAAACTTCTCTTCTCCCCAATCCTATTCAATACCTCCGACAGGTAAATAAATATAAAAACGCCGAATGAGTAATTCCGACCGAAACGTAATGAGACTAAAAGCAAGTATCTTCTTTTCTACTAGTTTCAGAACGAGAGGTCGGCAATTAGGAACTCCGCAAGGTGAAGCACTGTTGTGAAGCAGGCATGACAACCGCGGTAGCGCTAGTGCAGCGCGGTGTTTGCGACGGAGGCTGTACGTGTGGTTAGTTTCCTGCCCCGTTACGTTCGAAAATTGCAACCACCGACCCGCCTCCACCTAGTTCAGCTCGCCGGGACTGTTTACCGTCTCTAAAGCGTCGTGAGGGACACAGGACCTGGCCGCCGCCACGGCCACCCACGTGGTTCTCGGAAGCCGTCCTAAGCCCGAAGCAGATCACGTGCGCGAAATTTTACTCGCCGGCGTACCTTCAAAGCGGCGGCTCGCTGTAGCCAGAGTGACAAAACATTTTCGGTAGTACACCTGCCTCGCAACTGTAGCACAAAGCGGACCTACGTACTACTGCGACTACTTTCAGAGAGAATTTTTTTCCACACGTGTTGATGTAGTTCACTGTTTCGCTTCTGTGAACCTTCTGTTTCGCAACAAAAATTTATACTATTGTTAATGCTACGGGCATTGTGGTAATTTGAAGTACCTATGCTTTTTTTTCCAACTGTACAGAAATTGCAATTAACATGACGTCTTAAGCCCTATTGGCGTACGCTTAAGTAGGTCACCAGAGAAGTACTGTAGTGATAGATTTTACTGTGGCCGACATTGGACACCAATTCTACAGCAATGAATTATAGTCAACTACGGTCTATTACATGTGTCAACAAGAGGATAATTACACTTGCGACTGGAATTCAGTTTTAAGTTAAAAAATGACGGGATTAGGTGTGCTGGCTACAAGAATGTCAACTGAATTCACTGCATTCGATTTATTTACATAAAGGGTCCTGTTTAAACCATGGCTTGCTAATTTCAGCTACCTTTCGATATCCTGTTAATACACTGAAAAAAAAAATGATTCAAACGGCTCTGAGCATTATGGGACTTAATTTCTGAGGTCATCACTCCCATCGAACTTAGAACTAATTAAACCTAACTAACCTAAGGAAATCACACACATCCACGCCCGAGGCAGGATTCGAACCTGCGACCGTAGCGGTCGCGCGGTTCCAGACTGTTGCGCCTAGAACCGCACGGTCCCTCCGGCCGGCAATACATTGAAGCGTCAAAGAAATTGGTATAGGCATGTGTATTCAAATACAGAGACATGTGAACAGGGAGAATACGGCGCTACGGTCGACAACGCCTATATAAGACAAGTGCCTGGCGCAGTTGTTCGATCGGTTACTGTTGCTACGATGGTAAGTTATCAAGATTTCAGTGATTTTGAACGTGATGTTATAGTCGACGCACGAGCGATGGGGCAAAGTATCTCCGAAGTAACGATGAAGTGGGGATTTTCCCGTACGACGATTTCACGAGTGTAACGTAAAACATCAAATCTCAGACATCGCTGCGGCTGGAAATTATCCTACAAGAACGGGACCAATGAAGACTGAAGAGAATCGGTCAACGCGACAGAAGTGCAATCCTTTCGCATATTGCTGCAGATTTCGTTGCTGGGCCATCAACAAGTGTGAGCGTGCCAACCATTCAACGAAAAATCATCGATATGGGCTTTCGGTACCAAAGGCCCACTCGTGTACCCTTGATGACTGCACGATACAAAGCTTTACGGCTCGCCTGGGCCCGTCAACACAGACATTGGGCTGTTGATGATTGGAAACATGTTGCCTAGTCGGTCGAGTCTCGTTTCAAATTGTATCGAGCGGATGGACGTGTACAGTTGTGCAGACAAACTCATGAATCCATGGATCCTGCATGTCAGCAGGGGGCTGTTCAAGCTGGTGAAGACTCTGTAATGGTGTGGGGCGTGTGCAATTGGAGTAATATGGGACACCTGATACGTCTGGACACGACTCTGACAGTTGACACGTATGTAAGCATACTGTCTGATCACCTGCATCCCTTCATGTCCAGTGTGCATTCCGACCGATTTGGGCAATTTCAGCAGGACAATGCGACACTCCACACGTCCAGAATTGCTACACAGTGGCTCCAGGAACGTTCTTCTAAGTGAAAACACTTCCGCTGACCGCCAAACTCCCCATACACGAACATTATTGAGCATATCTGGGATGCCTTGCAACGTGTTGCTCAAATGAGATCTCCACCCCTCGTACTCTAACGGCTATATGGACAGCCCTCCAGGATTCATGGTGTCAATTCCTTCGAGCATTACTCCACACATTAGTCGAGTCAGTGCCACGTCGTGTTCCAGCACTTCTGCGTGCTCGTGGAAGCCCTACACGGCATTAGGCAGGTGTACCAGTTTCTTTGGCTCTTCAGTGTACGAGGTGCGGCTAGAAAAAAAACCGGACTGATGCTGGAAAAAACATTTATTTACAATTATTTACAATTTCATGTTATCTCCTTCAATGTACTCTCCTCCTCGGTCTCTACACCGCTCCATACGAATTTTCCACTGTTCATAGCAATGCTGCAGATCATTTTCGGTAAGTCCATACATTACTTCCGTCGCTTTTTCTTTTACTGCTTCAACAGTCTCAAATCTAGTTCCTTTCAAAGCTGACTTGACTTTAGGGAAAAGAAAAAAGTCACAGGGGGCCAAATCAGGTGAGTAGGGTGGATGATCTAAGATGGGAATGTTGTGTTTTGCCAAAAACGTCTTCACTGACAACGCACTGTGAGCTGGGGCATTGTCTTGGTGAAGGATCCATGACTTTTTTCTCCACAAATCGTTCCGTTTTCTCCGTACTCGCTCACGTAGGGTAGCCGGGACGCTAATGTAGTAATGCTCATTCACTGTTTGTCCCTCTGGTACCCAATCAATGTGCAAAATCCCTTTGATGTCAAAAAAAACAATCATGATTGCCTTGAATTTCGATTTTGACATTCGTGTTTTTTTTTGTCGTGGAGAACCAGGAGTTTTCCAATGCATCGATTGGCGTTTAGTTTCGGGATCGTAAGTAAAAAACCACGATTCATCGCAAGTAGTAACATTTTGTAAGAAGGTGGGATCACTTTCAATGTTTTCCAGGATGTCAGAACAAATCATTCTTCGGCGTTCCTTCTGATCAATTGTGAGACACTTTGGAACCATTTTTGAACACACTTTGTTCATGTTGAAACTTTCATGAAGAATCTGCCTAACAATTTCCTTGTCAACTCCTGTTAACTCAGACACTGCTCTGATTGTTAAACGGCGATCTTGTCGAACAAGTTTACCGATTTTTTCAATGTTTGCCTCAGTTTTTGCTGACAATGGTCTGCCAATGCGAGTGTCATCACTGGTGTCTTCGCGGCCATCTTTAAATCGTTTAAACCACTCAAACACTTGTGTTCGCGATAAACAATCATCGCCGTACACTTGTTGTAACATTACAAACGTTTCACTTGCAGATTTTCCTAGTTTGAAACAGAATTTGATGTTAACACGCTGTCCTTTCTGTACACTCAACATTTTCCGACGCACAGACAAAACGTCAACTACTTAAAACAGACGCCACGGGCAGACTGAGTGCAGGAGGCAGATGAAACTCGAGCAGTAGGCGGAGCGAGAGTCACGTGACAGGCCACGCGACTTTCAGCCTTATTGCATTCGTTTTATTGTTTCACCAGTACTAGTCCGGTTTTTTTCTAGCCACACCTCGTATATTTCTGTTAGATAACAATAATATGTTCATTACGTTACCGAAAAAATCACGGGGTCGTTTTTCCTATGTCTTAGTCACGGTAACTCAGACAAATGCAGCATAAGCAGGCAATACTGTCGATGGGAATACTGTCGATCATTTCATTTAGCGAGTGGTGCGTAGCAGAGAGCTGATGTGAGAGTCACGGCAGTCCACAACCGCCGATAGTATGCCGAGACAGCGGGTCTTGCACGATCACCACCGAAGTGTGAACCGACGTCCGGAGCTAGCGGTAGTGGCTCTAACGGACGTTCATTTACGCGCACAACTTAACTTCAGCCTAAATTCACTTGTTACTAACCGCAAGGACCACTAGGGAATGTGCGTATTGCCCACATAACTGTACCCATCCCTAGGTCCCTAAAGAGACTTCTGCAAGATGCTCGGTTATCAACTTTATACATAACCTTATTACATGTTTCTGCTGCAATGTCCCAGAATATCCGACATCTACATGTTAACCAGCTAGCCGTCTTTTGTTATCTGGTAGAGGGTACTACGTGTGATATTGTCACTTCCTCCACTTTTTCTGTTTCAGTCGCGAATCGTCCGTGGGAAGAACGAATCTTGGTAAGCATCCGTGCGACCTTAAATATCTCTGGACAGCAGGTAGGTCAGCCAGCCAGTGCCCGCACCTCGCTTTAGTGTACTGTGGAAGTTGTGCGAAGGGGGAATGTCCTGACGTTTCTGCGGAGTCCAAAACACTTCAGACAGTTTCTTACTTTCACATCCGTTCACTCTGCCAACTCACAGCCAAACTGTCGCATTCCCGTCTAACCTAGAACTCATCTGTAGATGGGCAATCCAGAATGAAGCTGGTAAAGACAACATAAATTATCATAATAAAAGTGCCTGGTCGCTGATGTTTCAACATTTCCACACATATTAACACTGATTCCTAGTAAAACGTGTCATAGTGTGCAGCACGCTCGGCTAGGCTACTATTCAGGAAGCATATTCGTAGTGTGCATGTGTGTTACGTGATAAACACACAGCTTGAGGCTGTTGCCAATGGGCATCACTGTGGGGGTCCGGATGGGGGTTTGTAGGGGACTGCCAGCTCGTCCCACGCATCCCCCGATCGGACTACGACTGTGGCTGCCCGGGACACTGCCCACATTGAGGCTGATCCCTCACCTGTGGTAGAGTGGGAGGTCATCTCGAGGTGTGGCAGGAGCCGAAAGACATTCCGGAGGGCTGAATGGAAGGCCTCTCCAGTTTGTCTGACGAACCGGTTTCAGGCTCTGTCTCCGGCTGATACTGATGCTCGGCCGGAGATGGCTGCTTGTCCTGTTCCAGACGTTGCCCCTCAGTCTGCAAGATCCGGGCGGTCGCAGAGGGTGGACTTACTGGTGGTTGGGAGCTCCAACGTCCGGCGCGTAATGGGGCCCCTTAGGGATATGGCAGCAAGAGAGGGGAAGAAAACCAATGTGCACTCCGTGTGCATACCGGGGGGAGTCATTCCAGATGTGGAAAGGGTCCTTCCGGATGCCATGAAGAGTACAGGGTGCACCCATCTGCAGGTGGTCGCTCATGCGGCACCAATGATGTGTGTCGCTATGGATCGGAGGAAATCCTCTCTGGTTTTCGGCGGCTATCTGATTTGGTGAAGACTGCCAGTCTCGCTAGCGGGATGAAAGCAGAGCTCACCATCTGCAGCATCGTCGACAGGACTGACTGCGGACCTTTGGTACAGAGCCGAGTGGAGGGTCTGAATCAGAGGCTGAGACGATTCTGCGACCGTGTGCTCTTCTCGACTTGCGCCATAGCGTGGTCCGGTTTCGGGTTCCGCTGAATAGGTCAGGAGTCCACTACACGCAGCAAGCGGCTACACGGGTAGCAGAGGTTGTGTGGCGTGGACTGGGCGGTTTTTTAGGTTAGATGGTCTCGGGCAAGTACAGAAAGGGCAACAGCCTCAAAGGGTGCGGGGCAAAGTCAGGACATGCGGAGACCAAACAGCAATCGGTATTGTAATTGTAAACTGTCGAAGCTGCATTGGTAAAGTACCGGAACTTCAAGCGCTGATAGAAAGCACCGAAGCTGAAATCGTTATAGGTACAGAAAGCTGGCTGAAGCCAGAGATAAATTCAGCCGAAATTTTTACAAAGGCACAGACGGTGTTTAGAAACGATAGATTGCATGCAACCGGTGGTGGCGTGTTTGTCGCTGTTAGTAGTAGTTTATCCTGTAGTATAGTAGAAGTGGATAGTTCCTGTGAAATATTATGGGTGGAGGTTACACTCAACAACCGAGCTAGGTTAATAATTGGCTCCTTTTACCGACCTCCCGACTCAGCAGCATTAGTTGCAGAACAACTGAGAGAAAATTTGGATTACATTGCACATAAATTTTCTCAGCATATTATAGTCTTAGGTGGAGATTTCAATTTACCAGATATAGACTGGGACACTCAGATGTTTAGGACGGGTGGTAGGGACAGAGCATCGAGTGACATTATACTGAGTGCACTATCCGAAAATTACCTCGAGCAATTAAACAGAGAACCGACTCGTGGAGATCACATCTTGGGCCTACTGATAACAAACAGACCCGAACTTTTCGACTCTGTAAGTGCAGAACAGGGAATCAGTGATCATAAGGCCGTTGCAGCATCCCTGAATATGGAAATTAATAGGAATATAAAAAAAGGGAGGAAGGTTTATCTGTTTAGCAAGAGTAATAGAAGGCAGATTTCAGACTACCTAACAGATCAAAACGAAAATTTCTGTTCCGACACTGACAATGTTGAGTGTTTATGGAAAAAGTTTAAGGCAATTGTAAAATGCGTTTTAGACAGGTACGTGCCGAGTAAAACTGTGAGGGACGGGAAAAACCCACCGTGGTTCAACAACAAAGTTAGGAAGCTACTGCGAAAGGAAAGAGAGCTTCACTCCAAGTTTAAACGCAACCAAAACCTCTCAGACAAACAGAACCTAAACGATGTCAAAGTTAGCGTAAGGAGGGCTATGCGCGAAGCGTTCAGTGAATTCGAAAGTAAAATTCTATGTACCGACTTAACAGAAAATCCTAGGAAGTTCTGGTCTTACTTTAAATCAGTAAGTGGCTCGAAACAGCATATCCAGACACTCCGGGATGATGATGGCATTGAAACAGAGGATGTTACTCCTAAAGCTGAAATACTAAACACCTTTTTCCATAGCTGTTTCACGGAGGAAGACCGCACTGCAGTTCCTTCTCTAAATCCTCGCACAAACGAAAAAATGGCTGACATCGAAATAAGTGTCCAAGGAATAGAAAAGCAACTGGAATCACTCAACAGAGGAAAGTCCACTGGATCTGACGGGATACCAATTCGTTTCTACACAGAGTACGCGAAAGAACTTGCCCCCCTTCTGACAGCCGTGTACCGCAAGTCTCTAGAGGAACGGAAGGTTCCAAATGATTGGAAAAGAGCGCAGGTAGTCGCAGTCTTCAAGAAGGGTCGTCGAGCAGATGCGCAAAACTATAGACCTATATCTCTGACGTCGATCTGTTGTAGAATTTTAGAACATGTTTTTTGCGCGAGTATCATGTCGTTTTTGGAAACCCAGAATCTACTCTGTAGAAATCAACATGGATTCCGGAAACAGCGATCGTGTGAGACCCAACTCGCTTTATTTGTTCATGAGGCCCAGAAAATATTAGATACAGGCTCCCAGGTAGATGGTATTTTCCTTGACTTCCGGAAGGCGTTCGATACAGTTCCGCACTGTCGCCTGATAAAGTAAGAGCCTACGGAATATCATACCAGCTGTGTGGCTGGATTGAAGAGTTTTTAGCAAACAGAACACAGCATGTTGTTATCAATGGAGAGACGTCTACAGACGTTAAAGTAACCTCTGGCGTGCCACAGGGGAGTGTTATTGGACCATTGCTTTTCACAATATATATAAATGACCTAGTAGATAGTGTCGGAAGTTCCATGCGGCTTTTCGCGGATGATGCTCTAGTATACAGAAAAGTTGCAGCATTAGAAAATTGTAGCGAAATGCAGGAAGATCTGCAGCGGATAGGCACTTGGTGCAGGGAGCGGCAACTGACCCTTAACATAGACAAATGTAATGTATTGCGAATACATAGAAAGAAGGATCCTTTATTGTATGATTATATGATAGCGGAACAAACACTGCTAGCAGTTACTTCTGTAAAATATCTGGGAGTATGCGTGCGGGACGATTTGAAGTGGAATGATCATATAAAATTAATTGTTGGTAAGGCGGGTAACAGGTTGAGATTCATTGGGAGAGTCCTTAGAAATTGTAGTCCATCAACAAAGGAGGTGACTTACAAAACACTCGTTCGACCTATACCTAAGTATTGCTCAACAGTGTGGGATCCGTACCAGATCGGGTTGACGGAGGACATAGAGAAGATCCAAACAAGAGCTGCGCGTTTCGTCACAGGGTTATTTGGTAACCGTGATAGCGTTACGGAGATGTTTAGCAAACTCGAGTGGCAGACTCTGCAAGAGAGGCGCTCTGCGTCGCGGTGTAGCTTGCTCGCCAGGTTACGAGAGGGTGCGTTTCTGGATGAGGTATCGAATATATTGCTTCCCCCTACTTATACCTCCCGAGGAGATCACGAATGTAAAATTAGAGAGATTCGAGCGCGCACGGAGGCTTTCAGACAGTCGTTCTTCCCGCGAACCATACGCGACTGGAACAGAAAAGGGAGGTAATGACAGTGGCACGTAAAGTGCCCTCCGCCACACACCGTTGGGTGGCTTGCGGAGTATAAATGTAGATGTAGAAAAGCCGCTTATCCCAGCAAGAGCCACAGGCTCCGCCGAAGTGTCTCTCCCCGGAAGTGCCGCTCCAAGCAAGTGTTCCAATCCCCTCTGTAGCCTGGTGGCTGCAAGACCATCCACGTTGGCAAACAGATACACAATCGACTGAAATGTTATGTATTAGTCCGCAGCTCGTGGTCGTGCGGTAGCGTTCTCGCTTCCCACGCCCGAGTTCCCGGGTTCGATTCCCGGCGGGGTCAGGGATTTTCTCTGCCTCGTGATGACTGGGTGTTGTGTGATGTCCTTAGGTTAGTTAGGTTTAAGTAGTTCTAAGTTCTAGGGGACTGATGACCATAGATGTTAAGTCCCATATTGCTTAGAGCCATTTGAACCATTTTTTGTTATGTATTAAAGGTAGCTCGTAAATTGAAAATCTTTTTCGTTTTCGAGATTCTTAGTTTCCACGCTACTTTATACTATTACAAGTACCAGTTTCCAAATCACACAGCTAACTTTCGAAGAATAAATACTTCAACAAGAAGCGCTTTCTTTACGACCACCTTGATGTTGCCGCCCCCCCCCCCCCCCCCCCCCCCGTCCTCGAAACCCCCACGGATCCGCGTCTGCATCTAAACCAGGAGCGACGTTGTGTGTTCACCCATCAGTTACTACGGTAAAATTTGAGAAGCGGCATTTGTAATAGGTGCTGCGCTGTCTCCTTCATCCGCCACACATCTTTTACGCGAGTTTGACGTTCATCTCAGTACATCTCTCCCTAACGAGCTCTCTGTACGCGGGAGATAACACTCTCGAAAAAGCAGCTGAAATCTCTCGTCAGCTATGGTATTACAGGATGTTGAAGTATTCTTGTCTGCCTTGTCACCCTTCACTTTTTGCTGTTCGTGGCAAGCTGTGCACGTAGGCAGGAATAACGCAGTTTTACGAGTTATAACGCGGCAATGCAAGCATATCTGAAGCAAACGGGCGAGATAATAGCTACAAAGTGCAGAACCGGTAATGTTAATGTGCCCTTGCATGAGTGAGCTGCTTCTGGTGTCCTGGCACCGACTGGTACATGATACTGTCAGCCCAGTCCCAGCTAAATTACGCGAGCACACTCCTACTGTTCAACTACAGTTGTATTCTGTAGATATCCGAAGAATAAGCTTACATCCTGACTTAGGACGCCGTTAATTATCTATTTCGTATTATGAAAATAGATCATGCCGATGCAACGGCTCAAATGGCTCTGAGCACTATGGGACTTAACTGCTGCCGGCCGGGGTGGCCGAGCGGTTCTAGGCGTTACAGTCTGGAACCGCGCGATCGCTACGGTCGCAGGATCGAATCCTGCGTCTGGCATGGATGTGTGTGATGTCCTTAGGTTAGTGAGGTTTAATTACTTCTAAGTTCTAGGGGACTGATGACCTTAAAAGTTAAGTCCCACAGTGCTCAGAGCCATTTGAACTTAACTGCTGAGGTCATCAGTCCCCTAGAACTTAGAACTACTTAAACCGAACTAACCTAAGGACATCACACACATCCATGCCCAAGGCAGAATTCGAACCTGCGACCGTAGCGGTCACGGGGTTCCAGACTGTAGCGCCTAGAACCGCTCGGCCACACCGGCCGGCCATCAACGGCTTAGACAGGGTGGCCAACATAAAACTAGCCCTGAAATGTTGGACGTACTGATCCGGGTCAGTGAGAGTTCGCATACCGGGAGAAGCTGAACCAGGCCACACCTGAAGAAATTAAAAAAACGAAAGACCCAAATGCACCGATACATCTATACAGCCGTATAGAATGCGTCCTGCCCGCGTATATAACAGTTGGTGGAGCAGCGAGGGAATATCAGCTTTTGTGCTAAGTTTTGCGTTTGTGGGAGAGAATCGTTGAATTCGACCCAAATACCGAGAGGCGCGTACCTGGTCTCTCCCCCACGACAATGCGCCAGCCCAGAAAGTGATGATCATCCCAAGAGTGTTAATTTTACTCTGTGCCTTCACGCGTTACTTCTCGTGCAACAGTACCGTGATGCCATTTTTCAACATAATAATACTCGTCGAAAGGTGGCACGTGTGTCTGTGTCGTGCAATGCTTGTGTGGCGCTGAGGTACTCCCGTGACCAGCAACGTCTCTATATCTGCTCCCGATAGAAGATATGTGGGACCAGCTGGGACGTCAACTCTGACCCACTGCCAGCTTGCCTCAGGAGGGGATACAGCTTTATGAGACCCTTCTCAACCGAACAGGTGGACGCATGCAGCCAAGACGGAGTGCATTCTCACATTGGAACTGATTCACACTGCCAAGTTCTTTGTAAATTTGATTTGATTTTGTAAGCACTGAAATGATATCAAATATCCGCTCAATGCATGTAGTTTCATTTCCTTTCCTCCTCCCCTTCCGAGTGTTTTAGTTTTATTTTAATTTTTGTCTGACGTTATATATGTCGCTTCAAATGCTTTCATGTACGTCTCCTTCGTCAGCTTCACATAATTTGTCTTTTACCTGTAACAGTGAAAAAAAATGGGAAATTTGTGGTAAGGTCTTATGGGACCAAACTGCTGAGGTCATCGGTCCCTAAGCTTACGGCCGGCCGGTGTGGCCATGCGGTGCGAGGCGCTTCAGTCTGGAACCGCGCGACCGCTACGGTCGCAGGTTCGATTCCTGCCTCAGGCATGGATGTGTGTGATGTCCTTCGGTTAGTTAGGTTTAAGTAGTTCTAAGTTCTAGTGGACTGATGACCTCAGAAGTTAAGTCCCATAGTGCTCAGAGCTATTTTGAACCTAAGCTTACGCACTACTTAATCCAACTTAAAATAACTTAACGCTAAGGACAACACACACACACACCCATGCCCGAGGAAGGACTCGAACCTCCGACGGGGTTAGCCGCGCGGACCGTGACAAGGCGCCCTAGACCTCGCGGCTTTGACAGTGAACAAAACTGAATGTGTGAAGTCGAAACTTCGATCAGCTGAAGGCGAGCGTAATTCTGAAGTCGGTCGTGCTCCAAATAAACCGCTTTCACTTGTCACTGGTAGCAGAATTTCTTTAGCATTTACTGTTGACAGTCCTGAACACGCGCCGGTTGAACAGGAAGCTACACCTCGTAGAAAAAGATAAAGCTTTCGTGAAGTGTCAATTTTGTTTGAACACTGATTTGATTTACTACTCATGGGACTGTGGGAGGTGATACGGGTTTGCCTTCCTTCGACGTTTGAAATGACTGTAATGAACCAACCATAGGGGGACCTACAGTTGCATGTAGGCTCCTACACAATGGTACAAGTTGTCATTTTCCACATTAACGAATCATTTCCAGCAACTGAATGAACGTTACATAAGAGAACAAAAATAACGCATTTAACACACGTACTCACTTAACAAAATCCACAACGCTCAAATTGTAAGAACAAAGACGCAGATACGTTTTTCCATAATGTTCCTACAATGATATTTTAATTGCCGCTTTAGTTCTTAGCCGGCGTCACTATTTTGTCAGACTTTCCTGTGAGAATAGTCTGTGAGAATAGTCTGAAACATACTGAAATCAGAAGTTGTGTACAACAGTGGAATAAGACTGTAGAGAGGTGGCGTGTACGAACGCTCAGCGGTGTTCTGTGACCGGACAGGCCCCTGTTACGAAACAATTGCCGGCGGAGAAGTGGAAACGTGCAAGCATGTGGCAGTATGCATCGTCGACATTATAGGGCAAAATTTCAGCACATGAGTCTCGGGGAAACCGGTTTGTCAAGTATGACATAGCGGGTCGTACAGGGCACGTTGTTTGTGTGGGTCCAATGGATAGGCAGTGGGTAGTACAAAGCGACGAGCAGGTACTAGACCACACAATGTGTGACAACAGTACGGAATGACGGCCATCTTGTTTGTAAGCTCGACGTCAAAGCACTGCGTGGGCAGCGGCAATTGATCCTAAATAATGGAAAGTGCGGTAATGAATACTAAAAGGGATCCGTCAAATTTCCATTACACAATGAATCACACAAATGTAAAAGCTGTCAATTCAACTAAATACCTAGGAATTGCAATTATGGTCAATTTAAATTTGAAGGATCACTCACGTGATGATGTGGCTAAGGCAAATCAACGTCTACGTTTTATTGACAGAACATTTAGAAGGCAAACTCCCCTTCGCACCCGCTTCAGATTTAGTGGACAGATTGCCCATTGGACAGCCCGTCAAAAACTGAAAACAGATCAAGCATGACAATAGGAAGAAGGTGTGCTGAATTGTGGAAAAAAAAGCAAAATAGGAAGAGTAAACGGTCCAAATTCAGGATGCGCAACATTGAGCGATTTGGAAGAGAAACGGCGTTGTGGGTATGTGGACTGCAAAGCGAGAGGTCAGCTTTGAAATGTCCCTCGTGCCCGACTTTTTTTTTTTTTTCACAAAATTATGAGCTGTCCATCCCGACATTGACGTGTCTGTTCTCCCCCTGCGCGAACAAAAATTTTGCTGTAGTCCTTGACAACTATACAGGACAGAAAGATCGAGGTTTTGCCGTTTTGATGTGGGTGCAGACGTGATTACCGTTCTTCCAGGTTGTACACCCATTGTTCAAATCGTTAGAGGTGTTTGTTTGGCTTTTGGGTAGTGAAATACTTTGTGAAAGTTGCACATATACAATTAGCAGTACTATTTACGTGATCGTGTGTCTATCAACAAAGTCCAAGCTCTCACACATAATCAGCTTCGCTGAATTGAATTTGTGGTAAGATCTTATGGGACCAAACTGCTTTGGTCATCGGTCCCTAAGCTTACACACTATTTAATCTAACTTAAACTAACTTACACTGTGAACGACACACAAACCCATGCCCGAGGGAGGACTCGAACCCCCGACGGGGTGAGCCGCGTCAGCTTCGCTCTCCGAAATTCCAGGACATTTTCAGCTTCGCTTGGACATATACAGCATTCGATGGTGCACACGTGGAAAATCTCAAAAACGTTAAAAAATATATATTTTTATAGAGCACAGGGGAAACTGTGTGACTGTGAAACTGTTCCGTTCATTTGTTGCAGCTTATGTGGCAAACTATTATGTTTTCGTCATTTCTTTGGGAGTGATCATAGTCATACGAAAACTTGAATCGGGGAAGGAGGCGTACAAGGTAGGTGCGTCGTTAAGAGATTTCTATCATATACACATTTACTGTCACCAATGTCGTGGGTGACACAGCGGACGTGTTTACCGGTGGAGGATTCGGTTGGCTTGTCGCCTTTTCATCAAACGTTTGCGATTCCCATTCGAGAGCCACTTTCTTTCGGCTGCTAATAGAGTAGTTGTGCGGAATCAACTTCCATTATAGGCCCCCATCCTTACACCCCACTGTTGCAAACGGACGTTACGCCACGCTACAGACACAAATATGAGTACAACGAACAGAGACGTCAATAGCCGGACTGGCTGTTCATTATTTTGTGGGAAAAAAATCGGGCACGAGGGAGATTTGAACACGGACTTCCCGCTTTGCAAACCAACACAGTGACGACATAACCATGACGCCGTGGTTTTTACAAATCGCTCGATGTTGCACACCTTGAGGTTGGATGGTTCACTGTTTCTATTTTGTTTCTTTTTCACAGTTCAGTAAACCTCCTGCTTGTTGTTTTCATGCTTGGTATGTGTTGAGTTTTTACGTGCTATGCGCTGGGCCTTCTTACCACTAAATCTGAGGAGGGAGCGATGGGGAGTGTCCATTGTTAGATGATGCAAAAACCCACTAAACCGACTGCCTATATTATGTCGGCCCGTTCTCTTCTGGAGTACTGCTGAGAGATATGGGATGCTTACAGGATAGAACTGACGGAGGACATCGAAAAACTTGAGAGAATGGTAGCTCGTTTTGCTATAGCGAAATAGGGGAAAGATGTCACGGATGTAATACAAGAAATGGGATGGCAATCATTAAAACGAAAATATTTTTCTCTACGTCGACATCTTTTCACGAAAATTCAATGTCCATAGTTCTCCTCTGAATGTGAAAATATTTTGTTGACGCTCACCTGCATAGAGAGAAATAATTGTTGTTGTTGTTGTTGTTGTTGTTGTCTTCAGTCCTGAGACTGGTTTGATGTAGCTCTCCATGCTACTCTATTCTGTGCAAGCTTCTTCATCTCCCAGTACCTACTGCAACCTACATCCTTCTGAATCTGCTTGGTGTATTCATCTCTTGGTTTCCCTCTACGATTTTTACCCGCCACGCTGCCCTCCAATACTAAAATGGTGATCCCTTGATGCCTCAGAACATGTCCAGCCAACCGATCCCTTCTTCTAGTCAAGTTGTGCCACAAATTCCTCTTCTCCCCAATCCTATTCAATACCTCCTCATTAGTTATGTGATCTACCCATCTAATCTTCAGCATTCTTCTGTAGCACCACATTTCGAAAGCTTCTATTCTCTTCTTGTCCAAACTATTTATCGTCCATGTTTCACTTCCATACATGGCTACACTCCATACGAATACTTTCAGAAACGACTTCCTGACGCTTAAATCTGTACTCGATGTTAACAAATTTCTCTTGTTCAGAAACGCTTTCCTTGCCATTGTCATTAATAAAATAAGAGAAATGCGAGCTCGCACGATAAGATTCAAGTGTTCGTTTATCTCGAGTGCTGTTAGAGAATGGAACGGTAGAGAAACAGAGTGAAAGTGGTTCGGTAAACTCTCTGCCAGGCACTGAAGTGTGGAGTGCAGAGTAGTGATGTATATGTAGACGTACACATGTCTGCGTCGACGATTCGATTGCTGAGGACTGGATTGGTGGCTTGTGGTCGGCTCCCACTGACCAGAAAGCATCTCGTTTCGCATAGTTTTCTACTGATTGCTATTAAACTTACGTTGTCACGAAATGCTGTAAATACTTTAAGGAATTGTTTTATTTTGGCCACCCTGTAGCTACAGGTCAGTCTGTATTTCCTCGTGGGTTTGAACATCACGACAGTACTTAAGACACTGGATTCTCGCGCAGAAGTGGTAGCGTTGAAATTCTTCGTCTAGTCATCCTGATTTAAATTTTTCGTAATTTACTTGAGGTAGTTTGGGATAGTTGTTTTGAACAGGACATACGTGATATCTTCTACCATTCACATCTGGTTCAGACAGTGTTCTGTCTGTAATGACTTGGAAATTACAGATCCAAGAGGACCATTGCGTAAGACCTCGCCTAAAATTTCGGGGTGAACGTTTCCGTACTGTGCCCAACGCTAACTGACTGAGGGGAGAGGAGGGTGGGGGTTACTTTTGACGGACAAAAATAATACTGCTGAAGAGGAGCAGAAATGATAGTAACCACCTAAAATGCATAGAACTGCCATACAGTAACAGTGATGGCCACAGCAAGACGGAAATGAACAGGTAACACGTAACATCAGTATGAGGGAAAGAGAATAGATTTTTGGAACATTACTGGCTAAGTACAGAGTATCTGTAACGGAAACCGTGTATAAGACACTATTGCGGCTGATTCTAGAGTGTTCTTCCACCCATTGCAGTCCTTAACAAGTAGGTAGAACAACAAATATAGAATGAATTGAGGGACGTCGTGATAGAATGGAAACAGACTGGTATACCCTCATAAAAATGTAACAGCAATGCTCGTGGTTTTTAAAGGATAACCTGTGGAAGAATGGTGTCTCGCAAAAGCCTGTTAAATACTTGGAGAACCAGCATTCGAGAACGAGTGAGAAATCATTTTGCTGTCACCAGCGAACACCTCACGCAGAGATCACGAGAACAAGGCAACGGTGGTAAGGTCGCGTACAGTATTTTTGCTCTTGCTCAGTATGTGAACGGAGTATAACAGAAATTAGATAATATTGGTACTATGTACCCTCCACCATCTACTGTAAATGGCTAGCAGGATACGTAGAAAGCGTGGACAAAAATGTGGGAACACCGCGAGAAACGTATGCCCGAACGTAAATGCAGACGCTAGACACGCCTGCAGACTGTGCTGTGGTATCTGACTACAGACGGATCTTGGGCGTTGCTCTCAGTACATTAAGTTTCAGCTGCAGTCACAACAGTGTTCTGCCTGACTGTGGATGTCTGGTGTCGGAGCTAAGTGAATTTACACGTGGGCAAGTTGTTGATGCTCGTGTGCTGGGTGTTTCCGTAACCAAGGAGACGAAGTGTTTGTTTTCAAGGGACGGCATATCGAAGATTTATACCACATACAACACAAGGGATGCGGAGAAACATCATCCGCTAAGTCACAACATGGACGAAAGTGTGTGTGTGTGTGTGTGTGTCTTGAGTGATCGTGACAGATGCTCATTGAAGGGGCTCGTGACGAAAAATAACGGGGCGACAGCTGCAAAAGTCACTGCGAAACTCGAATGTCACACTCGCGAACACGGTCAGTACCGAAGCAACACGAATGGAGCTCCATAAGTAGGGAATTGCAGGGCGACCTGCAATTCTTAAACCACTCATCACTCATCAGTGATGCAAATGTCCATAAAAGGAGAAAGTGCTGCCGAAGCCATAAAATCTGGACTGTCATTTGGTCTGAAGGGTCTTGGTGCACACTGTTCCTAGCTTCTGGCTGAGTTTACGTCCCAAGGAGGAAACATGGCGGGGTTCGGGGACCATTCGGGCAGCCGTTTCATGGTATTATATGGTCCATGGTTACTCTTCCACATCGTACTATTGCCAAGGATTATGTGAAGATTTTGGGTGATCATGTTCATCCCATATTACAGTGTTTGTTCCTCACAGTGAGGCTGCATTCCAATATGACAGAGACCCTGTTCACACAGCTCTCATCGTCCAGTACAGCTTTTGTGATCTCCAGTATGAACTGTCGCATCTTCCCTGGTCGCCACAGCCACCAGTTCACAATATTTTTTAACCTTTTTGGTATACTTTGGAGAGAACTCTGTGTGATCGCTATCCAAATTCATCAATGTTTCCTGAACCTCCATTATTCTGCAAGAAAACCGTGCATGACCAGTATCTATCCATTCCGAGACGAGTGGAAGCAGTTCTGAACGCTAACGGGTTTCCCGGACTGTGTTAGGCACAGTAATATGTTGTGTTTTTGGCGTTTCCTATTTTTGTCCACCCAATGTGTGTATATAGATATGAAATACCTCCTGTAACAATTTCTTCGCACAATTCTGGAACACCTGCCACACACGTGAACAACACTGGAGGAAGGAAATCCTTGACTTGGAACTGGTACCGTAACTGATACGCTGTAGCGAAATAATTAACTCTGAAACTTTTTCAATGGCTGGTCTTCGATGACAGCTCGGATTATTTGCAGCGTTTTGCGATGTTCATTTGCGTTATACGACGATATAAGCAGCCAATTAGCGAGCGCAGGCCTAAAAGCTACAAAATGTACCGCTGCGGGGAGGGGACAGCTTAATACGATTATGGGATTATGCTCAATTGCGAACGCAGTCGCGTACCAATCAGTTTTTACTAACTTTGTCAGCGTTTGTCGCCCACAGATGTTCATGCGGGCAAATCTGTTTGAAATGCGACGCACAGCGAAATAACGTGGCGGTTCGGTACGTGTTTTATTTTTTTAATAAAGTGGGAGGGGTTGGGGGATTTCGAGAACTTTGTAGCACCTAAACCTTCAAACAGTATACACTGTCGTAAAATCGAATTCCATTCCATAATTAATACCACTACTGTGATGATTACAAAAACACGCATCCTGTATTTCTTGTACCAGCAGTGGGGCAGTTTAATAACTGATTGTAAGACGTCGAACTTTTTTCCAGTAGCCGCGTGGGGCTTAGCCGTGCGGTCTAGGGCACTACAGTCATGGACTGTGCGGCTGGTCCCGGCGGAGGTTCGAGTCCTTCCTCGGGCATGGGTGTGTGTGTTTGTCCTTAGGATAATTTAGGTTAAATAGTGTGTAAGCTTAGGGACTGATGACTTTAGCAGTTAAGTCCCACAAGAGTTCACACACATTTGAATTTTTTTCCAGTAAGCACAGTATAAAATAAAGCGTTAAAATATAGCAAGAGAAATGACCATACATGGTTCGTATGCAGACTACTTAAACAAGAACGGGTAAGGGAACTGACGTGTAGTTTTCTCGTCGTCAAGAAACCCTCTGAAGAGTATTACTTCGACCTGTCAGAAGTTGTAAATTTAGGCAGGCGACATATTAGAGGGCTTATATCAAAGCCGCGCTCTGTTCAAAGGACCATTTGAAATCCTACTGATTATCTCACTTGCAGCATCCAGAAAAGCAGCTGAAGTTTACGCACCAAAAAACTGAACACATCGTACGAAAAATAATACGACGCTAATTAAGTTCAGCCGAATTACAAGACTCCAAGGAATAAAAATGGTTCAAATGGCTCTGAGTACTATGGGACTTAACAGCTGAGGTCATCAAAATGTTCAAACGTGTGTGAAATCTTATGGGACTTAACTGCTAAGGTCTTCAGTCCCTAAGCTTACACACTACTTAACCTAAATTATCCTATGGACAAACACACACACCCATGCTCGAGGGAGGACTCGAACCTCCGCCGGGATCAGCCGCACAGTCCATGACTGCAGCGCCATAGACCGCTCGGCTAATCCCGCGCGGCGAGGTCATTATTCCCCTAGACTTAGAACTACTTAAACCTAACCGTCCTAAGAACATCACACATATCGATGCCCGAAGCAGGATTTGAACCTGCAGCAGCACGGTTCCAGACTGAAGCGCCTAGAACCGCTTGGCCACAACGGGCGGCTTGCTGTAGGAAACTTCATTAATTTTGTACTGGAAAACATTTTTACTAGAAGCCGCGGTTTTCGAGTGAAGGAAAACGTAAAAAAGTTCGAAACATCTCTGGTGGGATGTTTGCAACCTCCCTCGCGTTGCTCATCTTCATTCTCCAACGTCTGCTAATTTCCCTTTGATAAAGTCTGTCCTTCAGGTAATACTCCAGCTAGAAATGTGAGTGTTCACTGTACCAGTGAGCGCAAAGTGCGCTTCATCATTCCCCAAATCGTTGCGATGCCACATTTCGCGAACTTCAGGCCTTGCAAGAAACCTAAGAGCAAAGTCTACTCGAATGTACGCGATACGTGGCAAAAGCTGGTGAGTAATGTTTCTACAGGAACTGTATCACACTTGTTCGCAGCACTTTAAGAGCAGTGGACCATGAAATGTTCAGCTGTCGTGACACAACTCGTGCACTGATTGAAGAGCGCACAGTGCGTCTAGCTTTCTCAGCCACGGCAGCAGTGACTTCAACAGTGTGTTGAGGAATTGGCAGTCGGCCTCTCCCATGAGCAATACCCGAATCGCAATTTAGTCGCAGCTTCCAAATGGTGTTCTTCAACACCAAAGCGGAAAGACGGCCTCTCCCTATTCCTTTGTTGCGCTGATACTCGCGAAGAGCAGTAGCACTACTGCTGTTGCATTGAGAAAACAGATTCGGGAGCGAAGCACTGCTCTTCCTCAGACCCATGTTGACTCTCTGATAATATGACGCGCACTGACGCTTGTGTTTGTGTTTGTACCCTACGTCGCCGTGTCAGTACCAGCGCCCAACAGCAAGTCATGGTAGTAACACTACTAACAACGTAAATCCTGCAGCACAGAGTCTGAACACCGTTCCTATGAAGTTGGTTACCCATATAGTAAATAGCTTTCCATCAACACTGGCTCAACTAGCGAAAGTTTAACTACGAGGTGTGGCTAGGAAAAAACCGGACTAGTACTGGTGAAACAATAAAACGAATGCAATAAGGCTGAAAGTCGCGTGGCCTGTCACGTGACTCTCGCTCCGCCTACTGCTCGAGTTTCATCTGCCTCATGCACTCAGTCTGCCCGTGGCCTCTGTTTTAAGTAGTTGACGTTTTGTCTGTGCGTCGGAAAATGTTGAGTGTACAGAAAGAACAGCGTGTTAACATCAAATTTTGTTTCAAACTAGGAAAATCTGTAAGTGAAACGTTTGTAATGTTACAACAAGTGTACGGCGATGATTGTTTATCGCAAGCACAAGTGTTTGAGTGGTTTAAACGATTTAAAGATGGCCGCGAAGACACCAGCGATGACACTCGCACTGGCAGACCATTGTCAGCAAAAACTGACATCAAAGGGATTGTGCACATTGATTGGGTACCAGAGGGACAAACAGTGAATCAGCATTACTACATTAGCGTCCTGGCTACCCTACGTGAGCGAGTGCGGAGAAAACGGAACGATTTTTGGAGAAAAAAGTCATGGATCCTTCACCAAGACAATGCCCCAGCTCACAGTGCGTTGTCAGTGAAGACGTTTTTGGCAAAACACAACATTCCCATCTTAGATCATCCACCCTACTCACCTGATTTGGCCCCCTGTGACTTTTTTCTTTTCCCTAAACTCAAGTCAGCTTTGAAAGGAACTAGATTTGAGACTGTTGAAGCAGTAAAAGAAAAAGCGACGGAAGTAATGTATGGACTTACCGAAAATGATCTGCAGCATTGCTATGAACAGTGGAAAATTCGTATGGAGCGGTGTAGAGACCGAGGAGGAGAGTACATTGAAGGAGATAACATGAAATTGTAAATAATTGTAAATAAATGTTTTTTCCAGCATCAGTCCGGTTTTTTTCTAGCCGCACCTCGTATAATCACCCTGTACTCTGCAAACCACTGTACGATGCGTAAGGGAGAATACATCTACCAGTATCATCGATTATCGGTAGTATTGCAGTCGCTTACTGGGCGGGGAAAAATTACTGTTTATATGCTTCTCTAATCAGCCTTATCTTCTGTTTCTCTTCTGAAGATCCTTATGAAAGACACACGAAAGTGGCTGCGTCAAAGTTGCACAACCATGGTCGAATGTTGGTTCTCTAAATTTTACTCAACGATGTTTCGTGAAACTGCGTCGTCTTGTTGCTAAGTGTTCGCATATAAATTCCCCGAACACAACTGTTCCGTATGGGCTTTACTCCTTGTTATCATCCTAGCACCGCGTCACGTAATTAGGTCGGTGTCTACTGTCATGCCTGCTTGATAAGGACTCCAAACATTGAGACTACACTCTACACTTGAGCATCTTGTATGTAGCATCCTTCCAATAACTGTCCTCTCTTCGCCTTCCATAACACAGATTTTACGTTATGGTGCCATTTCGTATCACTTCTTAGTATTACTCCTAAATATTCAGACCACGTGCTTAAGACGTTCATCTGTCTTGTAACTGCGACAGTTGTCGAAATATTGTTCGTAATGTTCAGAAATAGAGTGGAACCTCATTTATTTGGACGGAGTGAAATTGTAAGTAGTCTGGATTATGGAAATATGGAAAATCAGAAAAAAATTGAATGACGCGAGTTAAATGTATGAATTCATGTGTTATATTTTTTCCCCACGTAAGTACACAAATAATACATCTCCACATAAATTCTGGCCAGATATTAAGGAAAATACATACTCAGTCTTACACACTGAAATAATCGTTAAGTTTTTTCGTAGCAGATTCGTAAGTCGTTTGTATGCAGTCCGATAGGTCGATGTTGTAACAACTTTTTATTCAATTTGCGAACTTCGTCTGCGGGCTGACTAATGGCTGGTCACGAATGTTTCCAGAATTTCGTAATGGTTGACTCGTCAACATCATCCCACGCAGATGTAATAGAGCGCAATACAGTACCGTAAAACTCCATGTTAACTTCTTAGCTGAAACTGTGGCAGTATCCATGTGTTGTGGTTGTCAGAGTCTATATACACTCCTGGAAATTGAAATAAGAACACCGTGAATTCATTGTCCCAGGAAGGGGAAACTTTATTGACACATTCCTGGGGTCAGATACATCACATGATCACACTGACAGAACCACAGGCACATAGACACAGGCAACAGAGCATGCACAATGTCGGCACTAGTACAGTGTATATCCACCTTTCGCAGCAATGCAGGCTGCTATTCTCCCATGGAGACGATCGTAGAGATGCTGGATGTAGTCCTGTGGCACGGCTTGCCATGCCATTTCCACCTGGCGCCTCAGTTGGACCAGCGTTCGTGCTGGACGTGCAGACCGCGTGAGACGACGCTACATCCAGTCCCAAACATGCTCAATGGGGGACAGATCCGGAGATCTTGCTGGCCAGGGTAGTTGACTTACACCTTCTAGAGCACGTTGGGTGGCACGGGATACATGCGGACGTGCATTGTCCTGTTGGAACAGCAAGTTCCCTTGCCGGTCTAGGAATGGTAGAACGATGGGTTCGATGACGGTTTGGATGTACCGTGCACTATTCAGTGTCCCCTCGACGATCACCAGTGGTGTACGGCCAGTGTAGGAGATCGCTCCCCACACCATGATGCCGGGTGTTGGCCCTGTGTGCCTCGGTCGTATGCAGTCCTGATTGTGGCGCTCACCTGCACGGCGCCAAACACGCATACGACCATCATTGGCACCAAGGCAGAAGCGACTCTCATCGCTGAAGACGACACGTCTCCATTCGTCCCTCCATTCACGCCTGTCGCGACACCACTGGAGGCGGGCTGCACGATGTTGGGGCGTGAGCGGAAGACGGCCTAACGGTGTGCGGGACCGTAGCCCAGCTTCATGGAGACGGTTGCGAATGGTCCTCGCCGATACCCCAGGAGCAACAGTGTCCCTAATTTGCTGGGAAGTGTCGGTGCGGTCCCCTACTGCACTGCGTAGGATCCTACGGTCTTGGCGTGCATCCGTGCGTCGCTGCGGTCCGGTCCCAGGTCGACGGGCACGTGCACCTTCCGCCGACCACTGGCGACAACATCGATGTACTGTGGAGACCTCACGCCCCACGTGTTGAGCAATTCGGCGGTACGTCCACCCGGCCTCCCGCATGCCCACTATACGCCCTCGCTCAAAGTCCGTCAACTGCACATACGGTTCACGTCCACGCTGTCGCGGCATGCTACCAGTGTTAAAGACTGCGATGGAGCTCCGTATGCCACGGCAAACTGGCTGACACCGACGGCGGCGGTGCACAAATGCTGCGCAGCTAGCGCCATTCGACGGCCAACACCGCGGTTCCTGGTGTGTCCGCTGTGCCGTGCGTGTGATCATTGCTTGTACAGCCCTCTCGCAGTGTCCGGAGCAAGTATGGTGGGTCTGACACACCGGTGTCAATGTGTTCTTTTTTCCATTTCCAGGAGTGTATAATGATTGCGGTCATCGGCTGTTGATGCTATTACTTCCAAAGTATCAATTACTGTACAATTACTTAGAGTTGCGCTCTACTTAAACTCCGTTTGGTATATTTGGTACAGTACATAAGTCACGTAGTATTATGTAGGATCACCAGTAGCACTGTTAGGGAAAGAAACACAACTGAAAGTGTAAAGATAAACAGGGAGCCGGCGAATTCTTTTTCTTTGTATTGCAAGTAATTGGAACCGCACATTGTGTTAATCGATTGTGTATTTTATATTCTTAACTCTGCTGTTTCTCTACACTCAACAGGACGAACATTCTTGAAGAGAGTTGGTTCTAGTGCCGTGACAATGAAATCCGGGAACATCTGTCCATCCATCAGCGAGAGAATTTGAACACATATCTCATCTCTGACAACAGCGTGAACACGATGATGTTCAATATTGAGTAATGGGATTAGCCATAACTTGGTGGTTAGGAGGCTCGTAGAAAAAAAAAATTAAAAATGAGAATGACGAATTCGTCTAAGAATGTCAGAAACTGTTGTAAGAGTGACCGATGAAACTGATGATGTGGCACTCGAGAGACCAGATTGCGCATCAGGTGAGGCCGCAGAATAGTGGACATGGAAGTCGTTCCAGGAGTGGTCCTCGAACTTTTTCTTGATCTCTGTAAAGTTCCTGAGCCGCACGATTGCTAGAGTATGGACAGAGTCTATACTTCTGGAGGTTACCTCGTACTTAAGTATCCACGGCATTACGATACACGGCTGGTTCCACAGTACTCACGGTCCTTGTATTATACAGTTACCACACTTCCAAACGATGACCCATGCTGAAGAACGTTGGTCGCTTAGGAATGTTTCGTATGTTACAAGGCACTTTATGTATCCTCTGGCAGTTTCTAGACGTTCAACGCTTCCGGTTTCGAGAGGAATGTAGTAAGACACTGACTGCATGCGTAAACAAAGCCATCGGAATGAGCTAACACGCGACGTGTATGCAACACACCTAACGTGCAGGTAACGCAGGTATAACCTTAACTGACCAAGTCTACTAGGAAAACTACAATAGTCTACACTTGCATAGGACAGTCTACAGCAGTTTTAGATGGCTTTGAGCACTATGGGACATAACTTCTAAGGTCATCAGTCCCCTAGAACTTAGAACTACTTAAACCTAACTAACCTAAGGACATCGCACACATCCATCCCCAAGGCAGGATTCGAACCTGCGACCGTAGCGGTCGCGCGGTTCCAGACTGTAGCGCCTAGAACCTCTCGGCCACCCCGGTCGGCATGCTCATATTAGCAGTTTAATTTAGGTCCGCTTTCTCACTGCAGTTTGCCATTGTTGTATTGCTTCCTTAAGGAAACTATCGCGCTACAAATATTGACAGTAGTCTTACTAACTATTCTAGTAATAATATACCGCGTCCACGGACGTTGCTGGGAGAGAATGGGCGATATAGATCTCCTGCGTAATTACTCGCACTCTTCGCGAATACACAAATTAACCACTCACCGCTGCTGTACTATTCGCTGAAAAACTTACACAATCTGCAAAACGTTCACAAATTTTTTTGCTGCGACTCGAATACGTACGACCGTTCCACGAGAAACCAGTAAACGACACTTTCGCCTCGAATATGGGCGTGTGGCGGTAACGCTTAGGGAATGTTGACGAAATAGCAAGACTCTAGCCGGAAAAGGTACACTAAACTCCGAATGTCCCAGAGCACCGACAATCAGTAAGGGATACGACAGACTGCGTCATATCCTGTCCATAGTTGTACCCAGTTCGAGGTCAACCCATTGTCGATCAGTCGTCGGCAACTTTATATATATATAAAATACAGAGTGTGACTTTTCGGCGCCAATGACTGCGTGGCGCAACACAACAAAGTCGTACAGTTTGTGGCCAAGACGCAAGCAAGCCACTGTCCGGCAATTTCCAGCGATTCCTGTATCACGTCCGTGGCCCGCTAGGAGCCTGCTGTTCACTTTATGTGGCGAAGAGCTGCCGGGAGGAGCAGCTAGGGACGGGAGACAACTCATAAACCGCGGCAAGCGGGGTCGTCTGGTGGCGGACACGTGTCTGCACGGGGGGGCCTGCCAGTGCTATCTGCTGGGCACCGAGTCGAAGGCAGCCTGCTCGAATGCTGGAATAGAACAAAATTTTATGCAGATTATATGTCCGCATTGATGACAAGAATTCAACAACACGGTCTGTCCTTGAAGGACTTCCACAAGGATCTGTCATATCTCCACTGCTGTTTAATTTATACATTAACGACTTCGCGACGGTGCCACATGTTACTGCCAGTTTTCTATGCCGACGACACAGCGCTCCTGACTGCGGGAACCAAACTGGACCACCTCGTCACACGGATGCAGCGCCAACTAGATTTGGTTCAAAATGGTTCAAATGGCCCTGAGCACTACGGGACTTTGTGGTCATCAGTCCCCTAGAACTACTTAAACCTAACTAACCTAAGGACATCACACACATCCATGCCCGAGGCAGGATTCGAACCTGTGACCGTAGCGGTCACGCGGTTCCAGACTGATGCGCCTAGAACCGCACGGCCACACCGGCCGGCAACTAGATTTAGTGGACCACTGGACCCACAGGAACAAAATAACGGTCAATGCAGAGAAAACCAAAGTTACTGTCTTCAGACGTCGGAGACCCGTTGTCAATGAACACCTACGGATATCACACCAGCCACTCCCGTGGGCAACAACTGTAAAATACCCTGGAGTGCATCTGGACGCCAAACTGCTGTATAGTCATCACATTATGGAGAAGAAGACATCTCGCCTCAAAATGCTGGGAGCTCTCCTCCCATTTCTGAAGAGCACGTACCTTAGCGAACGCACGAAACTCCAGCTGTACCACGCCACAGTCGAACAATCTATTTCATATGGATCGGCTTCCTGCGGTACTACGTGTGCCACTAACTACAAGAAGTTACAGGTTATACAAAGCAGATGCCTGCGATGGATCACTGGAGCCCAATGGTGGATCCGGAATCATGATATTCATAGAGCCTTAAGCGAATCTTACCTCTCAGACAAGGTCAAGGAGAAGGCACAAACCTTAGTTGGACATTGTAGGGAAGCAGCCTACTCACGTTGTAGTAAATTCACATCAGTTTCCATTGTGTGCCAGCCAGTCTGTTGTAACTAGCTCTGACGTAATAAATGTTGCGCAATACTTTAAAAATCAAGCAAATAACCTAAAACTTTTCTGGTATGTCAGGAATAATACTAAATTAATGTGTGTTAAATATCAGTTCGATAACTTCAGCCATTTCCGAAATTTGGACGTTTTTCTGTAAAAATCATTGGCGCAACAGAAAAGAGCTAGAGGCTTCAAAATTTATATTTAGATTCATCTTTCATAATGATTTAATAAAAACAGTACTTTGGATTTCACAGATTAAGATTTTAGTGGAGATTCATGATTTTGTGGTTTTCGTCTCAAAACTGAAGGAAGCAAGATAGATTGAGTAGACTAATAAATAAGGCTAGGATGTTTAGATTTAAATAGGTTGGAGGTCCGCTATGAATATGAAGATGTGAAAAGTTTCTTTTGAATACCTATAAAATTATGGCGATAGCGGATCTCCAAAGGGCCAGTTCAGAGCTCGTCTACTGCGTGCAGTGTAATTAAATTAATTCTCTCGCCCAAAATATTTAACTTAGCCACGTCACGTCAAATTTCGGAAATGGCTGAAGTTATCGAACTGATATTTAACACATATTAATTTAGTATTATTCCTGACATACCAGAAAAGTTTTAGGTTATTTGCTTGATTTTTAAAGTATTGCGCAACATTTATTACGTCAGAGCTAGTTACAACAGACTGGCTGGCACACAATGGAAACTGATGTGAATTTACTACAACGTGAGTAGGCTGCTTCCCTACAACATGACACGCGACAGTACACCACAACTCACCACAGTAGGTACGGTAGAACCCTCACGCAACCACTAATATAAAGTACCGAAGCCGATAGTATTTGAGCCCCCGTAAATGTTGTCCCTACGTAATTCTACAGAATTTTCGGACATAGAGTCCTTTAGCACTTCTACACACTGTTTTCAAACACACACCAGAAGTAGCGAGTTAAAAGGACCCCTCTGTGCGCCCAAATTAAAGCTGATAGAAGAATAAGTAGATAAAGTGAAAATTTTTACCCTATCTATTCCCTATAGAAGTAAAAATCAACGAAGCTGATCAGACTTCAGCACCACCACACACATACAAAATATATATATATATATATATATATATATATATATATATATATATATATATATATATATATCACAAAAAGGCGTAATTGCGGTTCGGTAGACGCCACAGAGATACTAGAAACGTCATCAGACGAGTTTAGGCAACGGTAAAGAAACCCGTTGAAGTCTGCGGTCTCTGTGTCCCGTAATGAAATAGCGAAGGGAGACAGGCACAAGAGTACATGAGAAAAACGAGAAGAATTAGTGGTTTTTGACGAAAGATAGCTGATGCGCCCTGGTCCGTCGTCATACGGTGCGAAGGCAAAACGATATCGCCGAAACTGATTACATGGCTGATCTCGCACAGGACGTGTTGAGGAAGAAGGGAGACTGTACAAGACAGTAATACAGGGTATTAAATAACGTTTTGATGATTTCGAATTTGAATAACGCACGCTAAAATGAAGATATGACGGGTGACGCGGTCTATTAGTGTGCGGAGTGCCAAGTTTCATCTCACATTCAGATCAGTAATCAAGCTGTACTGGTCGAAGCAACATTGTGCGTTCGCTGTCGAGAGCTATTTTCGCTACGGCGAATCTGTAGTTGCCCGTGCAACGTACCTGTCCCAAGCATTTCGAAATTCAGCCGCGATATCCAATTCCTGCTCGTATATCAATATTGAATTCTGTAAGAAACTTCCCTGCAACTGCCGGAGCAGGGAATCGAAGGTCAACCGGCCCCCGGAAAACTGTCCAAACTTCCGAGAACGTCGAACGCGTGCGTAGCAGTTCACAGGCAAACCCGCGCCGTTGGTTACGGAAACTTGGTTCCAGTGGAACGGCGCGACATGTCACACATCCAACAAAAGATTGAAAGTTCTCCGTCAAGCGTCTGAAAACTGCGTAATTTCCAAACGGATTGCTGTCGAATGGCCGCCTCGCTCACCCGATTTAACAGTGCCAAACATTTTTCTATGGGGTTATTTGAAGGCCAGAGTGTACTCAGACAGCCGAAAAGCTTGGAGCAGTTAAAAGATCGAATTCACGATGGAATTTCCAGAATTCCTCCGGCAGTTACAAAAGAAGTTTTGAAAAACTGGGTGGAACACCTCGAGTATTGTGTAGCCGCGAATGATAGTCATTTGTCCGATGCAATTTTTCATATGTAAACTTGAATAAATGTTGCATCTAGTGTAAAATGCTCGACATTATTTCGCGGTTAGTTTGTGTGTTATTGAGATCTGAAATCGTCAAAACATTGTGAAACATCGTCCTGAGTCTACAGCGAGGAGGCAACGTGTATAACGATACAAGACAATGTGCCACTCGATGGTGGTCAGAGGATAATCAAAAGTAATCCTAGAAGTATAGTATTAGTATTCATAACATATGTCTCAGTAGTAGTAGTAGAAGAAGAAGAAGAAGCGGTGGTGGTGGTGGTGGTGGTGGTGGTGGTTGCTGTAGTAAAATCAAGATGGTGCTAGTAGCAACAGGGCGTGCCAATACGAGGGCGTGCGGAAATGATATACAATCGCGCTGTCTTACAGATATCGATAAACTAAGGTACCTCTCGTAGGAAGATGAACTTATTGTAGTACACAATGAAGGCGCTAGATGGCAGTTGAGAATACTGTGTACAGTGAAACGACAGTATTTGTTTCTTGTTAAATAGAGAAAGCTTTGGGCAAGATGGAAGGAGACTATCATGGACAAAAATGGACAGCATGGCTTTTGTGGCGGGAAGGAGTCGAAAACGACTGGTTTTATAAACGTTAAACTGCGGTGTGTGGTCAGGAAATTCCTGCATAAAAGCCTGTTTACAATTAGATCGGTGGCTTTGGTAGTGGAAGGTAATCTGCTCGCAACAATGTGAGTACTCGTCGTCCGTCAACATCTTTGTCTCCGGGAAACATCGAGGTTCTGTCTCCATTTATTAGCCGAGCGGTCTAAGGCGCTGCAGTCATAGGCTGTGCGGCTGGTCCCGGCGGACGTTCGAGTCCTCCCTCGGGCATGGGTGTGGGTGTTTGTCCTTAGGGTAATTTAGGTTAAGTAGTGTGTAAGCTCAGGGACTGATGACCTTAGCAGTTAAGTCCCATAAGATTTCCCACACATCTGAACATTTTTTTTGGCTCCATTTATTATGGCTGATAGGCGCATGACCTTTGATGAACTAGAATGGCACACAGACCTCGACTGCGCAATTCTGCACTCCATGTTTCATGGAGACCAGGGTACGAAAATGCTATCTATGCCTAGGGTTCCACAAGTCAAGAAGGAGAACAGAATCGAAGTCTGTCGCGGACTATAGGTAATGAAGAGCCAATTTTTTTTTTTTGGACAAACTGGTGATTGGCAATTAATCAAGATGTCATTCCCATATACCTATGAATGAAGTCCAGTACATGCGAAGGGAAACATCCTGGGATTCCCCAGTCCAAGAAATCTCATGCCGATCAATCTGCAGGTAAGCAGGTGAACCCCGTGTTTTAGGGACACTTGTGGCATACTGCTAATGGACTGGCTTCCACAGGTAACGGCTGTCAAAACAGCAAGTTGTAATGTGACACCTTACTCGATTTGGAAGCAGGATTCAGCAAAGGCGACAGTAAAAGTGGTCAAAAGGAGTCCTTCTCCAGCAAGACAATGCGTGGCCCATACAGCAATACCAGGACTACAAATCTGACGCCACTGAGGTTCACTGTTGTGTTCACACCCACCGTATTCACCGGAGCTCGTTCCATCTGATTACGCTTTATGCGTTAACACGAAGGAGACGCTGCGAGGTAACTCGTTCGGCAACAACGAAGAACTGCAGGCGGCTGTCCACAAGTGGGTGCGAAGTAGACCCCGAACAGTGGACCCGTGAAGCTGAAATGAAGTGGCTAGGAAGGTGACAGCGGTGCATTTAGGTCACTGGGAGTATATTGAGAGATCCCGTTGAAACGCGTACGTTTCATATGTATACATTACCAGCGATGGCGAGGCATGACAGAATCTCTGACCAGGGAGTTATTTATCGTGGCTAGTCTGCGCTTGACCGCGCGGGAGTTTAGTTGTGTGTGGTGAGTCGGCAGAGGGAGTAGACAGTTGGATAGTTGTACTCAGTCAGTGCTAGTGTGTAGCGAGTCGGCATGCGTCCGCGGTGTGCTCTGCCCACGAGTCTGGTCAGGAATGTGGTGGACGATATGTATATTATTGTAGAAGGTAATGAAGCAGCATTGCGCTCAGCTAATAACGTATGTTAATTGTAATTAATTTGTTCAAGAAATGCCCCAATAATAATTTTTTTATATAGTAAATCTTTTAAAGAAAAGTAAACATTTCAATTTAAAGAATTTTTCCACTCTTTTGAAGAAAAAGCATTCATTTCAATTTAAAGAATATTTTCCTATGCATTTCCTCCAAGAATCAGAATTAAATATGGGCCAGCATTGCACGGAGCTGTGCCGAAAAATAAGAGCAGATATAGACGCAGTTTTACTGAGGTAAGGATTTATCAGGTTTAATTATTTCTGTTGAGATGTTATATTCAGTTGATGGTTCATTATTTAATTAATATTATTGTGTGGGTTTATGATCAATTATTATTCTAAAATTTTTGCGGGGAGGTTACACTTCTACATTTTTGCGGGGAGGTTACACCGTGTAGAGCGGGTCATGTTCATTAATAAATCAGGTACATTCATTTACTCCAAGAAAGCCAACGGGTCCGTAAAAAGATACACAGACAGTACTCCTAACACTGGAAGAAGCTGGTATCGACAAAACTACAAGACAATTAGTCGAACACACACTCACAATACAACAGATAAATTCGTAAGAGAAGTTCTGAATCCTTCAGAATTAACACAAGAGTTCGGCATGGTGATGGGCTCTCACCGAGTCTCGTCAGTCTGATTTTAAACAAGGCTACGGCAGAGTCGGATACAATATTACTGGAAGGAAACATCAAAGGAATACATCTAGGGCAAGGAAAAGGAAGATTCGAGGAGAAATGTACAGGTTTTGCTGGCAATACCATTTCCAAGTACAAAATGTGAGCAAAGATAATGACAGACACACTTGACAAAATTGCGGTTAAAACCAGATTGTAAGTATCGTAGGAGAAGATGGAATGCATTAGACATAAATACAACAGAGAAAAATATATACAAACGCAACACGCAAGCATTAAAAAGAGTTGATAAATTTAAGGATTTTGGAGGATACTGTCCAAAGGGTTAGATAATACCACTACTAACGAAAGATTACAGAAAAAGGAATTAGCAAACAAACTCACTCAAGTCCGATATAATAAAAGATCACTATCGTTCCAGGCAAAAATTAGGCACAACGCAACAGTAATTAAACCCGAAGCGCACTAATGATCTGAATGCCTAACACGGAAACAGGTTGAAAAGAACTGGAAAGAAAGACAGGAATATACGGAAAAAAAATTTAGGGCCACAAAAGAATGGATAACTGGACGAAGAAGAGAAATGGAGATTTATACAGAAACACAGAAACAGACACAATGAGGACATTAAAGTTTTACGATCATATTTGCAGAATGAATGAAGACAGGCTAACGAAGAAAATTTTTAATTTCATTTACAAACAGGAAAACACGTGATGGCTGCAAGAAACAATAAGGGATTAGAGAAAACTTAACTTCACAGAAGTCACCATACATGACGGAAAATTTTAGGCTACTGATAATACTGCGAAATGTATTATCCAATAACAAAAACCACCACCTAGGAGGGTTACGTCAAATGGCTAGAGGCAGGACATCGGCGACCGCAAGAAGAAGTTCTTACCTTAATCTTCGATAGATAGCAATTAAGCAGAAATGAAGATGGTAGCTTGAAAGCGATAAAGTTTGAGAAAAACCTCAGGACTGATGACCAAAAAAAAAACCATCTGTGTCTGCCTACAAGAATCAGTACTGTTTTCCAACAGACAAACAGTGACTGATCGCTTTATGTAAAAAATGACGCGGTGTTAACTACGAGAAACAATGACACAGTTAAACACTGCTTGTTGTACAAGAAGCAAGTGTCATATCGTAGAATGGTCGCGAGAAAATTCGATTACTGACACGCACTGGTTGAATGGTTAAATAAGACTGCTCTGAATGTGGTGATAACACCAGTCAGAAGTACCACTGACAAACACCACAAGCCGCCCGCAGTGGCCGTGCGGTTCTAGGCGCTTCAGTCTGGAACCGCATGACCGCTACGGTCGCAGGTTCGAATCCTGCCTCGGGCATGGATGTGTGTGATGTCCTTAGCTTAGTTAGGTTTAAGTAGGTCTAAGTTCTAGGGGACTTATGACCACGGATGTTAAGTCCCACAGTGCTCAGAGCCATTTGAACCATTTTGAACAAACACCACAGTTCGATCGAAGATATCAAAGCGCGTAGCACAGCCACGTTGTAAACTGATTAGAATCGCTGCCCGAATACCGCGCATATTGTCTATGCTGCGCGAAAAGAAAACTGGGCGTTCACCCCGCTTTCACTCGAGGGCGTTGATCCAATTGTCCGTCGCGTGTACTGCGCAAGCGCTTTCTTACCTGCTATCGTAATTCTGATCACCACGACCAACCGGGAGAAACACTGTTCCCCTCTTCCGCAGAGGGAAACAAATTACGCTTATGCATCTACAACTTCAATGGCGGAAATAAATCGCAACACTAAGAAATAATTAATGTTGTGTTTTGAAATACTGGGAATACGAGGTGTGGCTAGACTAGTACTGGTGAAACAATAAAACGAATGCAATAAGGCTGAAAGTCACGTGGCCTGTCACGTGACTCTCGCTCCGCCTACTGCTCGAGTTTCATCTGCCTCCTGCACTCATTCTGCCCGTGGCGTCTGTTTTAAGTAGTTGACGTTTTGTCTGTGCGTCGGAAAATGTTGAGTGTACAGAAAGAACAGCGTGTTAACATCAAATTTTGTTTCAAACTAGGAAAATCTGCAAGTGAAACGTTTGTAATGTTACAACAAGTGTACGGCGATGATTGTTTATCGCGAACACAAGTGTTTGAGTGGTTTAAACGATTTAAAGATGGCCGCGAAGACACCAGTGATGACACTCGCACTGGCAGACCATTGTCAGCAAAAACTGATGCAAACATTGAAAAAATCGGTAAACTTGTTCGACAAGATCGCCGTTTAACAATCAGAGCAGTGTCTGAGTTAACAGGAGTTGACAAGGAAAGTGTTAGGCAGATTCCTCATGAAAGCTTCAACATGAACAAAGTGTGTTCAAAAATGGTTCCAAAGTGTCTCACAATTGAACAGACGGAACGCCGAAGAATGATTTGTTCTGACATCCTGGAAAACATTGAAAGTGATCCCACCTTCTTACAAAATGTTATTACTTGCGATGAATCGTGGTTTTTTACTTACGATCCCGAAACTAAACGCCAATCGATGCATTGGAAAACTCCTGGTTCTCCACGACAAAAAAAAGCACGAATGTCAAAATCGAAATTCAAGGCAATTATGATTGTTTTTTTTTGACATCAAAGGGATTGTGCACATTGATTGGGTACCAGAGGGACAAACAGTGAATCAGCATTACTACATTAGCGTCCTGGCTACCCTACGTGAGCGACTACGGAGAAAACGGAACGATTTGTGGAGAAAAAAGTCATGGATCCTTCACCAAGAGAATGCCCCAGCTCACAGTGCATTGTCAGTGAAGACGTTTTTGGCAAAACACAACATTCCCATCTTAGATCATCCACCCTACTCACCTGATTTGGCCCCCTGTGACTTTTTTCTTTTCCCTAAAGTCAAGTCAGCTTTGAAAGGAACTAGATTTGAGACTGTTGAAGCAGTAAAAGAAAAAGCGACGGAAGTAATGTATGGACTTACCGAAAATGATCTGCAGCATTGCTATGAACAGTGGAAAATTCGTATGGAGCGGTGTAGAGACCGAGGAGGAGAGTACATTGAAGGAGATAACATGAAATTGTAAATAATTGTAAATAAATGTTTTTTCCAGCATCAGTCCGGTTTTTTTCTAGCCGCACCTCGTACATTTGTCTAGGCAACATATTTAAGTGATTAACATTGCAAGATTACAGGTTAATGTAAGTGCGAGATAAGCCACTGCAAGTATGAAATGCTGTTACATTAACAACCGGTGAAACCGCTAAGATGTTGACTGCAAGGTGGCGGATGTCAGTGGGATAGAGTTCCACGCGTGTCGCACTTCGGAGGTCAGTACAGGGACGGTTAATGCTGTTTCCGTATGACGCTGAAGTTGTCGTCCGATGATGTCCTATATGTGCTCGACTGGAGACAGAACTGGTCATCTACACCTACATTACTCTGCAAGTCACACTTAAGTGCCTGGCAGAGCGTTCATCGATCCATTTTCATTCTACTACTCTACCATTCCACTCTCGAATGGCGCGTGGGAAAAAGGAACACCTAAATCTTTCCGTTCGAGCTCTGATTTCTCTTACTTTATTCTGATCATTTCTCCCTACGTAGGTTGGTGTCAACAAAATATTTTCGCATTCGGAACAGAAAGTTGGTGACTGAAATTTCGTAAATAGATCTCGCCGCAAAGTTAACCGCTTTTGTTTCAGTGACTGCCACCCCAACTCGCGTATCATATCAGTGACACTCTCACCCCTGTTGCGCCATAACACGAAACGAGCTGCCCTTTTCGATGTCCTCCGTAAATCCTACCTGGTAAGGCCCCCACATCGCGCAGCAATATTCCAGCAGAGGACGGACAAGTGTAATGTAGGCTGTCTCTTTAGTGAGTTTGTCGCGCCTTCTAAATCTTCCGCCAACAAAGCGCAGTCTTTGTTTCGCCTTCCCCACAATATGATATATGTGGTCTTTCCAATTTAAGTAGCTCGTAATTGTAATTCCCAGGTATTTCACGAATTGACAGCCCTTAGATTTGTCGGATTTATCGTATACCCAAAATTTTCGGATTTCTTTTAGTACCCATGTGGATGACCTCGGACTTTTCTTTGTTTAGTGCCAATTGCCACTTTTCGCACCATACTGAAATTCTCTCAAGATCATTTTATAATTAGAACTGATCGTCTGATGATTTTACTAGATGGTAAATTACAGCGTCATCTGCAAACAATCTAAGGAGGCTGCTCAGATTATCACCTAGATCATGTATGTAAATCAGGAACAGCAGAGGTTCAAATGGTTCAAGTGGCTCAAATGGCTCTGAGCGCTATGGGACTTAACATCTGTGGTCATCAGTCCCCTAGAACTTAGAACTACTTAAACCTAACTAACCTAAGGACATCACACAACACCCAGTCATCACGAGGCAGAGAAAATCCCTGACCCCGCCGGGAATCGAACCCGGGAACCCGGGCGCGGGAAGCGAGAATGCTACCGCACGACCACGAGCTGCCCTAACCAAGGCATGGCCATTACTGCACCTAGACAGGACCGGCTTTCATCAGAAAACACGACGAATCTCTACCCTTCCGTCCAATTAGCTCTCGCTTGACACCACTGAAGACGGAAATGGCGATGGTTGGGGGTCAATGGAACGCACGCTAGAGGGCGCCTGGCTCGGAGCTGTCCGTGAGATAACAGATTTGTAAAAATTAGTTGTCACTGTGGTGCCAGCTGCTGCTCATATTGCTGCTACACATACAGTACCATGCGCCAGAGCCATACGCCGAACACAATAGTCTTCCCTGCCGATGCTGCCACGTGGTCGTCCGGAGTACGGTCTTCTTGCAACCTTACATTCGCGTGACCACCGCGGACATCAGTCATCAACAGTGGCTACATTCCTGCCAAGTCTATCTGCAGTATCGTAGAAGGAACGTCCAGCTGCTAGTAGCCCTATTACACGACCTCGTTCAAGCTCAGAGGGGTGTAGATAATGGCGTCTTTGTCGTCTTAAAGTCATTCATCGACTCACCACGTTCAATCCCGGAGTAACTAGCGCTCAAGACTGTTACAGCGTGTCTTTAAAGCAAACCCGATTTGCATCCTCATAGCGGCGCTACTAGCGCTATTCTTATGCGATTGGGGAGAAATTAAAATAGATATCTTTCACATGTAGAAGCACACCCACCTACGTGCGTTTATGTAGCACAACTCCTCTTTCACGTTGTAATTTCTTTCCTGTCAATGTATTTAGTTTTCACATAGGATTCCAGCTTCTAATCCACCAGGATCATTTTAGAATGCTTTTTATAGCGCTTCACTGATTTGTCCCTCTGGTCATACTCTGGCACCCATTTACGGGGCCGGCCTCTGTGACCGAGCGGTTCTAGGCGCTTCAGTCTGAAACCGCGCGACCGTTACAGTCGCAGGTTCGAGTCCTGCCTCGTGCATGGATGTCTGTGATGTCCTTAGGTTAGTTAGGTTTAAGTAGTTTTAAGTTCTAGGGGACTGATGACCTCAGAAATTAAGTCCCATAGTGCTCAGAGCCATTTGAACCATTTTTTTTCTCTCCAGATATTCTCATTTGAATTCACGGAGCATTTCCATAATACTAGCATGTTGATCGATCGCACCAGTAACAAACCTAGCAGCACGTCTTTGAACTACCGCAAGGAATACAAATCAGCTAAGAAAGAAGAGGCAACACTTCCATCAACGCATTTTAAAGAAGTTCACGATTTGATATATTGTTGAAAAATCTATTCTGTATTCATCAGGTTGAGTTCTGTCCCAAGGAGGTTCAGCGTCAATTGCTTTACTTTGCGTCCAGGCTCGATATTCAACTATATTGTGAATAGATATTGTGAATAGGTTGTTGTTGTTGTTGTTGTGGTCTTCAGTCCAGAGACTGGTTCGATGCAGCTCTCCATGCTACTCTATCCTGCGCAACTTTCTTTATCTCCCAGTACTTACTGCAACCTGCATCCTTCTGAATCTGCTTAGTGTATTCATCTCTTGGTCTCCCTCTACGATTTTTACCCTCCACACTGCCCTCCAATGCTAAATTTGTGATCCCCTGATGCCTCAGAACATGTCCTACCAACCAGTCCCTTCTTCTTGTAAAGTTGTGCCACAAACTCATCGTCTCCCCAATTCTGTTCAATACCTCCTTATTAGTTATGTGATCTACCCATCTAATCTTCAGAATTTTTATGAAGCACCACATTTCGAAAGCTTCTATTCTCTTCTTGTCTAAACTATTTATCGTCCATGTTTCACTTCCATACATTGCTACGTTCCATACAAATACTTTCAGAAACGATTTCCTGACACTTAAATCTATACTCGATGTTAACAAATTTCTCTTCTTCAGAAACGCTTTCCTTGCCATTGCTAGTCTACGTTTTATATCCTCTCTACTTCGACCATCATCAGTTATTTTGCTCCCCAAATAGCAAAACTCCTTTACTACTTTAAGTGTCTCATTTCCTAATCTAATTCCCTCAGAATCACCCGACTTAATTCGACTACATTCCATTATCCTCGTTTTGCTTTTGTTGATGTTCATCTTATATCCTCCTTTCAAGACACTGTCCATTCCGTTCAACTGCTCTTCCAAGTCCTTTGCTGTCTCTGACAGAATTGCAATGTCATCGGCAAACCTCAAAGTTTTTATTTCTTCTCCATGCGTTTTAATACCTACACCACATTTTTCTTTTGTTTCCTTTACTGCTTGCTCACTATAGAGATTGAACAACATTGGGGAGAGGCTACAACCCTGTCTCACTCCCTTCCCAACCACTGCTTCCCTTTCGTGCCCTTCGACTCTTATAACTGCCATCTTCAAAAAAAAAAAAAAAAAAGGCAACGAGATAAGTGCAGGATATTAATATGGCCGTCACTGTTAGAGGAAATGCAGAAAAACTAAAATTAAAAAAAAGCCGATACTGAGAATCTCTATTGTTCAGAATGCAATTGGGAACACCAAAAGAGAGCCGTCCAAGGTGGCGGCCAATCCTCATTAGGTGTGGTCACGCAGGACCGGCTGGCTGTATTCTGAAGACCGAGCAGAGGCGAACAAACCCATCCGCTGGCCAGATACACACTCTCACGGCACGTTAATTACACGACCTTCCTGGAAATGGAATGTGCTCTGTGAGCAGTACAAATCTACCACTATGAATAGGAGCCTGCTGGCAAACTTTTCCCAAAAGCGTATCTTCCTGCTCTGCTTCTCCTGTCGTTAAATTACCTAGCCCTAGATAACACAACAATGTTTTATAGACACGTACCGGCATTCCATCCAGTACTTGCTGCTTCTATCCTAATATCGGCTCATTTCCTCACTCACTGCCATACTCACTTTTAATGAGTCGCGGATGTCAAAGAAATCAAAAATAATAATATATTATTATTGTATCAAATAATTTAAAGCAAATGGTTTGCATTAGTACTTGAACAAGTTCACGCCAGCGTGCACCACCGTTGCCTCCAATTGGGCGTCGGGTACCACTGGTGACTGACAGATGACTCTACCACTTATGTAAATTGAAGGTGGAGGGAGAGAAAGGAAAGGGAAGGAACTCCTGATGTCAGCTACGTCGGGACTTTGTGGGAATCAGCGGCGACGAGTGAAATTGTGTGCCGCACCGGGATTCGAACCTGGCATCTGCAGCTTACTACACAGTCGCACAGCTGCCATACGGACAATGTGTTTACAGCAGCTGAGCGGACTATCTCGGCACGTCTACCGGGCGACTACATTCCCACCTATCCGCAGTCCCCGTACCTGTTCTCAGTGCTCGTCCAATAGAAGATCAAAAGTAACTGTGGTCTCCACTGAAGGTAGTGGAGTCATTGTCCATCAAGGTGATTATGCTACTCGCTACATAATAACATACGAGGTGCGGCTAGAAAAAAACCGGACTGATGCTGGAAAAAACATTTATTTACAATTATTTACAATTTCATGTTATCTCCTTCAATGTACTCTCCTCCTCGGTCTCTACACCGCTCCATACGAATTTTCCACTGTTCATAGCAATGCTGCAGATCATTTTCGGTAAGTCCATACATTACTTCCGTCGCTTTTTCTTTTACTGCTTCAACAGTCTCAAATCTAGTTCCTTTCAAAGCTGACTTGACTTTAGGGAAAAGAAAAAAGTCACAGGGGGCCAAATCAGCTGAGTAGGGTGGATGATCTAAGATGGGAATGTTGTGTTTTGCCAAAAACGTCTTCACTGACAATGCACTGTGAGCTGGGGCATTGTCTTGGTGAAGGATCCATGACTTTTTTCTCCACAAATCGTTCCGTTTTCTCCGTACTCGCTCACGTAGGGTAGCCAGGACGCTTATGTAGTAACGCTGATTCACTGTTTGTCCCTCTGGTACCCAATCAATGTGCACAATCCCTTTGATGTCAAAAAAAAAACAATCATAATTGCCTTGAATTTCGATTTTGACATTCGTGCTTTTTTTTGTCGTGGAGAACCAGGAGTTTTCCAATGCATCGATTGGCGTTTAGTTTCGGGATCGTAAGTAAAAAACCACGATTCATCGCAAGTAATAACATTTTGTAAGAAGGTGGGATCACTTTCAATGTTTTCCAGGATGTCAGAACAAATCATTCTTCGGCGTTCCTTCTGTTCAATTGTGAGACACTTTGGAACCATTTTTGAACACACTTTGTTCATGTTGTAACTTTCATGAAGAATCTGCCTAACACTTTCCTTGTCAACTCCTGTTAACTCAGACACTGCTCTGATTGTTAAACGGCGATCTTGTCGAACAAGTTTACCGATTTTTTCAATGTTTGCATCAGTTTTTGCTGACGATGGTCTGCCAGTGCGAGTGTCATCACTGGTGTCTTCGCGGCCATCTTTAAATCGTTTAAACCACTCAAACACTTGTGTTCGCGATAAACAATCATCGCCGTACACTTGTTGTAACATTACAAACGTTTCACTTGCAGATTTTCCTAGTTTGAAACAAAATTTGATGTTAACACGCTGTTCTTTCTGTACACTCAACATTTTCCGACGCACAGACAAAACGTCAACTACTTAAAACAGACGCCACGGGCAGACTGAGTGCAGGAGGCAGACGAAACTCGAGCAATAGGCGGAGCGAGAGTCACGTGACAGGCCACGTGACTTTCAGCCTTATTGCATTCGTTTTATTGTTTCACCAGTACTAGTCCGGTTTTTTTCTAGCCACACCTCGTATGAAGTGTTACCTATCAGCCAGGCGCAAAGAACAAAATGGCTCGGAGCACTATGGGACTTAACATCTGAACTCATCAATCCCCTAGAACTTAGAACTACTTAAACCGAACTAACCTAAGGACATCACACACACCCATGCCCGAGACAGGATTCGAACCTGTGACCGTAGCGGTCGCGCGGTTCCAGACTGTAGCGCCTAGAACCGCTCGGCCATTCCGGCCGGCGCGCAAAGAACAACAATGAGTAACTTTTGCATGACCCTTCAACGAGATCTCAGAATTTGAGATTAATTTAGGTGAAATCATTTTACATGATCTCTCGTTGTTTTAAATGAACGGACTTACGCCATTTTCAGTCTAAAAGGTTAATGTATTCAAATACGAAGGCCATTCGGAAATTAAGAAAAGATCGGTCGCGGAATGGAAACCGCAGTGGAAATAAAAAGTGTTTTATTTGCAACAGCTAGCTACACCTTCCAGCTACTTTTCCGCGTAATCGCCGCTCAGACTTAGACATCTGTTGTAGCATTGTACCAGCTTTCCAATAACCTCGTCATAGAAGGCAGCACAGGGTGCTATCAGACGATTTTCAAGGCTAGAGTGCAGCTCATTGTCTCTGCGAAAAAGTTGTCTTCATATCCAGCGGTTCATTTGAGCAGAGATGAAAATCGGGGGAGCCAAGTCCGAGCTGTATGGTGGGTGACCAAACACTTCGCCGGCCGCTGTTGCCGAGCGGTTCTAGGCCCTTCAGATGTTAAGTCCCATAGTGCTCAGAGCCATTTGAGCCAAACACTTCCCATCGAAAACCCTGAAGGTGCATCCTCTTTGCCCCTGCACTGTGCGGTAGAGAATTGTCATGAGCCGCTGGGGGTATTGCGCTATCTACGGCGCCTTGTCACGGTCCGTGCGGATCACCCAGTCGGAGGTTCGAGTCCTCCTTCGGGCGTGTGTGTGTGTGTGTGTGTGTGTGTGTGTGTGTGTGTGTGTGTGTGTGTGTGTGTGTGTGTGTGTGTGTTGCCCTTACGCTAGTTTAAGCTAGATTAAGTAGTGTGTAGGCTTAGCGACCGATGACCTCAACAGTTTGGTCCCATAAGACCATACCACAAATTTCCAAAATTGTCACGAAGAAGGAAATTCTTGAAAGTTATCTTACGTGACGTTGCACGAAATCGGGCGAAATCTCTTGCTTTGCTCCCATACTTTGCGGGAGGGACTATTGTTCCAGGAATTTCTCTGTGCTTAGTGTGCACTCGGAAATGAGAAGAGCGACATGACGCTATCTATCTACGGGCATACTAGAAACACTGCCCAACACATATCCGCAAAGCTTAATCGCGTTTTCGTTGTTGTTTCTATTTCGCACCCTACCGGACCTCTTTCTTCGAACAACCCTCGTAGGAGCCTAGGGTGTTTTAATACGACCGATGCCCCAGGCTCGAAAAAGGGAACGCAGCGCCGCCAGATGTACTAAAGCACGAGTACGCGCGCCGCTCCACAGCGAGAAAAACAGTTCTCAGCGCCGGCGTACACGTGTTAATGCGTGTGTTAATACATCAATTCTGCTTAACTTTCAAGAAATAGGAATTCAGATAAATACACTGTTCAAAAAAAAATTAGGGGAAACACCTGTATGAACGTCTGGTATGTTGAATCTATTTTGATACAGGCGGTAGCTGTGATCTTACTGCATGGCTTGATATCTACATTTTCAATGTAGGCACAATTAAAATCATCCGTCATCCATTCGCTCTGTTATGCATTACAGTGTCAGGTGATCCATCACAAAGAAGTGAGCGTCGTTGTCCCACTGTTCTCTATGCAGGTAAACAGTTGGCAGTTGTCATTTGTTGACGTTGTATTCAACCAAGCACATACATTGAGACATATTAAGGGGCTCCGGAAAGGCTCAAAATCATGAAAAGTTCAATTTTTACTTTTTTGCGTTTTCTGAATCTGCGGACTATTACCTTTTAATAGATATATAATTTATTCAATTCCGAAGACTACAACTATTTTAAAATTTTTTTTTAAATGTGTTCTACATGGGCGTGACCCACTGTGGCGCTGTCAAATGGTGTTATTATTAACGTCCGTGTTCATCAGGTACATTTTAGTGATGTGAGATAAAGTATGTGTTGTGGCTAACCTGTGATGTTTCAATATATATCGCTGGTGTGATTGTCGATTGTTTCATGTTTATTTACTCTGTCGTTATCTCGAAAATATTCGTAATTAATTCTGTTTCTTGAGTGTCTGTTTACTTGAAGTATAATAATGAGTAAAAGTAAAGTGATTATAAATCCTCTGAAGGCTTTTAAGGAAAGGAGAAATGTTGGAAAGCCAAAGGTATGTGTTATTACTGTAAACAATAAAGACGATAACCAAGTGAGTGAACCTAACCTCTCAAGTACACCTGCCCATAGCAGTCAAAGTGGGAAAGAAAATACTTCACAGAAGAAGCTTGGTTCAATGAGTGAAAACTATGAATGTTTTATGGGCGAATCGGATGTGAATGAAATATTTGATATGTCGGTTCTCAAAGGAATTTTTTCAAACTGTGTAAGATGTATTCATTGTAGTGAAGTTGGTCTGGATCTCTCCATAATAAAGCACGTAGGACTTGCTAGTGAAATACAACGGAAATGTGATAAGTGTTCATACATGACCACCTTTTGGAACAGTGTTGCAGTAACTGCAACTGAAGAAAATGGTAGCAAAATCTACGAACACAACAACGAGCGATGCTTGCTTTAGACAAGGAACGCCTTCGGGCTGCAGACAGGGCTGTAAGGAGTCTAGAAATACAAGCAAGAGTAAACAGGAGGAGGAACAAGAGGAAGCTGGAGGAGTAGTTTGCAGAGGATGAAGATAATCCATCCTATGGACCTGGAATGCACTAAAAAGTTAATCCAATCTTTGTCGCTCGATTCCCAAAACTTTTGTTTTCTCATACTAATTACATGTTTTCTAAGGATCTTCCAAACATATTTGTTTCAAACTTCCAGTAAATGTTACACAGTACCTTCTGCATAATTTAACACAGCCTTTTTTCAAAAAACTGTATATTTTTGAATATATAAATAAAAAAATTGCAAAAAAATGTTGTCAATTTTCATTACAATTGAAAAAAATCATCTTTAATAACTGAACTAAAATTTAGTAAAATCCCTGTGTTAAGTTGTAGCCCATATTCCAACAAATAATCTGTAAAAAGTTCAACTTCCTACCTCAAATACTTTGTGAGGAAAGATGAAATTTATAAGCGTTATTTTAACATTGCAAGTATAGGGCGTTCCGGAGCCCCTTAATGCAGTGCAAGCTGCAAGGGCGTTCTGTTTCATCCAAAAAAGGGTGGTCCTTCCGTCGTGTTGCTGCAGATGCTAATGCCTCTCCTTGTATCATCCATGGGTTGTTGGCACCCTGCAGGGAGACAGCTCAGCACATAAGGCGAGTTGGAAGAGGTGGTCCACGCATTACAACCCAAACTGAAGAGAGAGATATGGCCAGCTCTGTGTTGTGGCTTCGTACTGATACCACCAGAGCACTGCTAGACATCTCAGAAAGGCCGCTGGAGCCGCTGTGTCCGACAAGACTGCAATGAACAGGTTACGAGAAAGGACCGCACGACCCCACTTGACACGGCATCATCTTGCAGCTCTCCTTCAGTTCTGCCGTTCCCGTGTCAACTGGACACTTCGCCACTGGAGAAACGCGTTATTCAAGGACGAGCTCAGATATCCTCTGACGCAAGGCGATGGCACCGATCGTATGCGGAGACCCGTGGAGAGCGGTAGCTGCCAAATGTTGTCCAGGAAATCGACAGATTTACAAGGTTCTGTGATGATGTAAAAGACAGCCGTACGAACCTTGTCGATGCCCCAGGTCGCCTTACCGCCAGGCGGTACATCGGACAAATCCTGTTGGGCCATGTGCTGGCTGCTGCATACGGAAGTAGCTCTGGACTCCTAGTGCAGAGAGTTCATGTGGCGGGCGTAAGCAGGGATGTCTTGCGAAACCTGGACAGTGATGTAATGGAATGGTCGGCGGTCAGTCCCGACCTGAAACCAATCTTGCATATGTGGTACACGCTCGACAGACGTGTTCGTAGTCATCTTATTCCACCACATACTCTCTAAGAACTCTTCAAATGGCTCTGAGCACTATGGGACTTTAACATCTATGGTCATCAGTCCCCTAGAACTTAGAACTACTTAAACCTAACCAACCTAAGGACATCACACAACACCCAGTCATCACGAGGCAGAGAAATACCTGACCCCGCCGGGAATCGAACCCGGGAACCCGGGAAGCGAGAACGCTACCGCACGACCACGAGCTGCGGACCTAAGAACTCTCACGGTCCCTCACTGAAGAATGGGAACGGATATCACATGGTGACCTGCGTACACTTCCACGAAGCATGCCATGTACGTGTTCAGGAAGCGATAAACGCTCACGGAGGGCACACACATTACTGAAGCTCTCAAGGCCCAATGAAAAGTGCCCAGGAGGACGGGATGAATGATCATTTCCACTTCGTTTTGGACACGTGTCAGATATTTCAGTTCTTTTTATGTAAACGGCCGAGATCTAAAGAGTATAATTTGGTAACATATCCAGTCCTCAATTACTGCTCAGTGGAGTAGGGCAGACGCCCAAAGTCACGTTCCCCTAATTCTTTTGAGCAGTGCACATCATCTGAAGAGAATTTGTCCACAAATTTGTGAAGTACCTGAGCCGTGGAATTGATTGAAGATCTGTAACAGCTAGATACTTTTATAATTCCTAATTTATACGGTATAAGATCGAAGTGTTCACTCACTATTAATTATTCCACTTACAAGGGGAAGGCCTCAGACATGGCCAACCGATTCGGCTCAAGCTTGTGTACAACCTAAAACGAAGTAATCTAAGATATTTTGGGTCAACACCCCCGCGTTTTTGAGAAAATCACCCCTAAAGGTTATGACGAACAATCGACTCAAAGTTGGCGGGATCGATAGATAATTGTAAATAGAGCATTTTTCATCACCAGATATGGGGTCCGAAAACGTATACTTTTCCAGAAATCGAGGTAAGAAACTTTTACAACTGCCGCTTCTGTACCCACATGGTCAACGCTTTTCGCCGGCAGCACCGATAGCGCAACGACAAAGCTAACTGGCTGCGGATCTCGAAGAAACGTAGTGGATGTTATTCTTTTGGTTTATATTTTTCCATATCTCAACTGATAGGGATAGGACGTTTAATAAGGTAAGTGAATCAACAAGGAATGGTAATAAGGACCGAGCGAGGTGGCGCAGTGGTTAGACACTGGACTCGCATTCGGGAGGACGACGGTTCAATCCCGCGTCCGGCCATCCTGATTTAGGTTTTCCGTGATTTCCCTAAAATCACTCTAGGTAAATGCCGGGACGGTTCCTCTGAAAGGGCACGGCCGACTTCCTTCCCTAATCCGATGAGACCGATGACCACGCTGTCTGGTCTCCTTCCCCAAACCAACCAACCAACCAATGGTAATAAGGTAGGCAAAAATTTCTCAAACCTCTTGGGATAGTAAACAACTAAAATGTTACTCCAGGTCACTTTACAATGGCTCTTCCGGTCACTGTTACGTGTCCTCACTTTTCTTCGAACAACTACATGGAGAGAACTTCTCATACTGTATAAACATTCGAAACAAATATACTCACGGCACCAAGAGCATCTAATGAATGCAATCTTTCGACAGCTACACTGTTCCTTCCCTATGATATGACGAAGAGGCAACCGGGACAACATAACTCTCCCCGCGTGCATTCTATCCCGCGCCTCGCTGTAAACAAGCGTCGCACGGTTGGCTATCTGTGATCCCTCGTGAGGAACTCGCAGCCATTTTAATCGGAGTTGTTTTCATGTAACAAGGCTTAAAAGTTTAATACTTTACTAACTCACGGTGTTTGGGAAATTAGTTTGCCTACCTTATTATCATCATTCCTCATTGATGTGCTTACCTTATTAACCCTCCTATCCCTATCAACTGAGATATGGAAAAATACAAACGAGAAGAATAACATACGCTAGGTTTCTTCGAGATTCGAACCCGGGATTTCAGATTCCCAGCCAGTTACCTTGGCCGTTGCGCTATCGGCGCTGGCGGCGATAGGCGTTAACCATGTGGGTAGAGACGCGGCAGTTGTAAAAGTTTCTTACCTCGATTTCTGGAAAAGTATGCGTTTTCGGACCCCATACCTGATGATGAAAAATGCTCTATTTACAATTATCTATCGATCCCGCCAATTTTGAGTCGATCACTCGTTATAACCTTTAGGGGTGATTTTCTCAAAAACGTGGGGGTGTTGACACAAAATATCTTAGATTCCTTCGTTTTAGGTTGTACACAAGCGACTTGCCAAATCTGAGCCGAATCGGTTGGCCGTCTCTGAGGCCTGCCCCTTGTTAGCTCTGACAGTGAACATTGGTCTGCAGACCACGGCTACGCGAGCAAATGAATGGAAGGAAATGCTGTACTTTTTGTCGTTTCTACATACATTCGGGAAAGCCAGTCTTTCTCTTTGTTTTTCTTACTGGAGCATTTTTCCCCTCCAGTCTTACCTTCCCTCGTCTTCCTGTGATTTGTTGGTTCCACCTGTGGATTCATGAAACGTGTCCGATTTGTTGTCGGCAGCGCGCGCGGTCAGCCTATGAATGGTCAGCTCTTCTTGACTGGAACGTTTTGCACAGCCAGCGAGTGAAGCTTGAAACCAACCTACGTGGTCTAACCCTCAGGACCGCAACTGAGAAGTATCCTGTGCTAAACAAATCTTGTAATTTGTTGGATCGTCTAGCATTTTCGAGACTCGTAGCTCTCTCAATACTGAACTCTCCGAAAGGTAGCTAAAAATTTTGAAAATTTGTGTTTGTAAAAAATAGTATCGCTTTTAGTTATTTTTTTGGGGGGGGGCAGTGGGGAAGGGTCATGACGTTTGTTGTGGCGCCCTTCTTCCCCCCCCCCCCCCCCCCCCCCTTCCTTTAGGTCCGCGTCTGACTCATAGAACATGAAATGATTTTGACTGAAGCGGAAAAGAAAGTTTTTAGTAATTTCAAGTGGCATGTGCATAGTCAATCACCATAATTATTTGCACACCTTACCGAAATGACGTAGGTTTGAATTGCCTGACAGTTGGCAGCACACACCCTGCAAAATTAAGTAACACATAGTGTTGCGATCGTGTATATGTTGTTTCTGAAAGACTGTGGGAGTCCAAAACACCATGAACTCGTGACACAGCTGATTTTTTTCTGGTATGGATGTTGCCAAAGGGTACAGCACATTGAAACGAACCACCTACATTGGAGCTCTTACACTATATCTGTGGCCAATATCGGTAATGAGCGCTGGTGCTGCACGAATCCCGGCCGTAAAAGACTCTCACCGCCAGTATTTGGAGAGATGATTGTATACGGTTCGTCGCCTCCACAGTGTGCGCCAGGAGAGTGTGTTAAAGCCGACACTGCATGAAGGACAGTGTAAGGGTGAGAGCACTTTCAACTACCGCATGGGAATTAGGACTGTTGATATTTTTAAAAATATGGGGAATCCGATATATCAAAAAATATCGTTACTGGCCCTCTATATACCGAAAAAGAATATCGATGTATCGGCGAAGAAATGTCGACGTACCGGCTTATTAAGTATTGATTCGTTATTAGATAATCTATACATCAAGGTAGGCGCCTGCTTATCCCCCCTAAAGCAAGAACTGAGAGGAAAACGATACACGTTAGCGCCTGGCGAGCCCGCAGCTCGTGGTCGTGCGGTAGCGTTCTCGCTTCCCACGCTCGGGTTCCCGGGTTCGATTCCTGGCGGGGTCAGGGATTTTCTCTGCCTCGTGATGGCTGGGTGTTGTGTGATGTCCTTAGGTTAGTTAGGTTTAAGTAGTTCTAAGTTCTAGGGGACTGATGACCATAGATGTTTAGTCCCATAGTGCTCAGAGCCATTTGAACGCCTGGCGATAACCACTTTGCTGACAATGGTAACTGCATGGAAGTGGCATAAGAAAAGCTGTCCGATGGGTCCGTCGCTCGGTTTCGTCACATATCGGATTTGTCCGGAACGCTTCACGTCGACTTCCCTGATTATTCATTTCTGCAAACCCCAGCGAACTAGCAGTTGTAGTGTTGAAACTGCGTGGTGAAGTTAAACGTTGCAGTTTCTGCCAGCAGCGCCGAGCGGCGATTACATCATCAGTATTTCCTCTCACAGGTATCCGCCCACCGCGAAGACCAACCTTGTCTAGATTTCTGTTCATCATTTTCATCAACTGCTTTTGAAGAATACCGATGTGAAGAAATAGCACACTAGTTGCGTTAAATATTGTTTTTAACGCAACTGGTGTGCTATTTCTTCACAACGGAAATCTTGTTATTCCATTCACACCGCCACTCCCCAGTGCAATGTGATCACTTCTTTGTGCCACCTATTCTTGCTTCAGGCAGTCGAAGAGTAAGATTATACGTGATGCAAGCTCAAAGAGTAGTAAGACCCCTTCACACAGGGGAAGTAAAATTATGTCCTACTACAATCTGAAAAAAAACTTAAAATATTTATCAAAAATGGCGTAGAATATAGTATACAATAAAAATTCGGCTCTCGATACTACCATTTCGATATCGATGTACCGAGAAAAGAAGTGTCGCAGTTACGTATCGGTATTTCTTGGACAGAATAGCGATACATCGATATTTTATTAACAGTGTTAACAGAAACCTCTAGTATGAAGGCGTTGTCTACAGTCACTTTCGAAACAGACACCATTCATTTAGGCCGTGTTGGTATCTTAGATACGTTGCAAAAATCTGAAGAATTCAGCAATATGAGTGACACATGACCGGATGCAATCCCCGTGCTCTCTGACAGCAGGAGCTCCCTGTCAACAGGACAGTTTCACTTAGTGTCCCAGGAATATCGAGAGTAAGAAATACCTTCCACAATCCTTTAATTTTCATTTCTGTTTGTCTCTCTTTTCTTATGGGGTTTTCGTGCAGTTTTAACTAGGTACATCAGAAATATCAGATTCGCGAGCATTGCTTCAGCAAAGTTCGTTCCAGTATTTCTCCTTCAGTCGCTTTCGAAGTCAATTATCTTACTATTGCCTAATAAGGCGAAAACCGGCTAATGAGAAAATAATTATTGCAAACTATTAAAAACGTACTTGTTTTCTTAGCTACACTTTTATTGAAGCACTTATTGAACAGCCGAGAAATTACAAGGTTAGCATCAACTGCTACAACAATGGACAATTCAAATAATTAACAATAGGACGTAGAATTCAATTTTGTTCTCTACATATATGCAGCTCTAATAATGGAATGTTTTTTTCTGTTTTATTTAAATACATCAGCACATATTTTATGGGAATTTAAGAGGTCCTGAACACAGTAAATAGCGATATAACCTTTGTTCATGTTTCGAATGAGCCATTCAGCACACACAGGCTGGATATGTTGTACATTGTGGGGCTCAGATTGGCGAAACAGCGCAATTTTATCCAAGTAGCTTCGTAAATATTTCATAACGGGGCTATATCTGAAGATTTGGCCCTCATACTTGGAGTACTTCCGGACTAACTCTGCAAAAAGTTTCAGTCTGAAAGTTAACAAACGTTATTTTGCAACATTTCATTTAACATATTTCGAATGTCATGAATAATTAGTTTGGTTAGTAAAAATGGCCGTTTCTGCAATATATCGTCGGATAAAATCGTTAGCAATATTCACTACATAATTCGGCACAAAAGCTGACAGAAAAGCTTAATTCGATATCTTAAATCTTTTATGAAATACGTTGGAGTGTCTGCATTTCACGTATAATCCGCGTTGTGTGTACGGCAAAAACACGCTAATGTGCTGCATTTGTTAAAATATGAAGTGCAGTGCAGGAGTCGACGACATGCAGCTGACGAATACATTACTGTAATTAATAACGTTAGCCCTTTTAAAATGAGTGGGATAGGCCGAAGCCGTTAACGGCATAAAGTAAACTTCTTTTAAATTACCGGTGGCTGGTTGAGTTCTTCACTAACAATCCTTACCGCTTAGGGAGTTCAACGACACCCAGAATGGATAAAATGAAATGGAGCTACTTTGCTATCACTGTACAAGTTTGTATATGGCTTTAAGGCACAACCCCCTTTTGATCTCTCTCTCTCTCTTATAACATTTACGTGTGCTTGATCTTAAACATACCTGAAATGCACTGTTGAAGTAACTTTTAAATATGAGTAATCAATTTGCGCTATGTGAAACATGTAGAAACTTGCTTCCATCTACACTGAAGTAAAGCAAACGATTGAAAATGTAGCTCAAATTTAAACTGGCTCCTCCTACTCAATAGTTACAAAATTAGCATCCTCTTTCAGGCTTTGTTGTTTTACCAGTGTTTTATTTCACACTTTTTCACATCCTGCCAAATATCTTCATGTCACTGTCACCATAAACCACGCAGTCACTTCCGGATTAGCGAAACGGTAAGAAATTGATAGTGAAAGAACAAGATTTTTCTTTAGGAAAGTTCACTACTCGCGCTCGTGTGCGCCTGCACAATAAACATGTTTTGAAGATTGCCTTGAGAAAATATGATTATTCTTTCTCCATTCACGCACACATGTTTCAGTGATATTACATAATCAGCAGTGGGGTTCTACTTAACAGCGCATCACGTTGTTCATGTCGCTGTCTGTCTTCCGCTGCACGGCTGAAATTTCAGGCCAATTTGTCACCTGCAATTTTCCTGTTGATAGTAGTGGTCTCCATATTCTCAAAAGTCTAGGAGTTGCATTAGCAACAGACACTGTTTCACTGTCTACGATACACCAAACTACTGAATGTATAATAAACTGTGAAGCCGTGCATAACGAGGAAACCACTACAGTCAACAGAAAATTGCAGGTGAGAAACTGACCTGAAGTTGCGACCGTGCCGCAGAAGACAGACTGACATGTAACACGAAACCCACTTATTTAAAGTACTCAAAATCCACCTGTTCAACTACAAGGGAACGCGTACATATCAACATACGCGTTTCGTGTCACTACAAAACGTCGTTAGTCGTCTATAAGTAAACATATTTACAATTTGGTCTCCTTTTTAGATCTGAAGACACTGTTACAAAAGACATTGGGGTGCGACTCTTCATCCGTTATTTTACGTTCGATTTTTGCTTTTATCAGGAACTGTCGTCTGCTTGCACATTCCTGATGTAACGAACTGTCTGTAGATTTATAAAGCGAACCAGAATGTAAGTATGTTTCATCATAGACGACTAATGTCATATCAGTGAAACGAAAGGCGTATGGTGATGTAAATAAGCACTTTCTTGTAGCTGCACAGACAGATTTTAAATATTTTTAATAATGGTAAAGCAACTATGGCAACGTGGTCTCAGAAATTAAATACAAAACACAGTATTAGATACAATGAAGAGAAACCCACTGATGGTGGTCTGACATCCCTGGTCGAGGGAGAAACAAGAAACTCTTGTTTGGTCAAGGCAAAAGAGTCAAAAAATATTTATGACGTAGCACTTTTCAGTAATGCCATGTCATATTTCCTGCATAAAAAGTCTTAAGTGCACACCGCCTTAGACACGTCTTGTTCTTATGTGTAATAAAAAAAATTAAAGGAATAAAATGAAACTGAACAATACTGTAAGAGACAATATAAAATATTAAATTACTAGTCATATTATTTTTAGAAGTCGATTTACCACGTTACTTCAACATTTTAAATAAATTTTTTTCGGACACTTATGTTTAAACATGACACATTTTACGCAGCAAACAGAATGCGTGGTCGAAATGGTCGGAATTTCATTGTTTACTTTATAAATTTACCAACCACTAAAACATGAGCAGTCTCAACAGCAATTATATGAACAGGCGAGATACGGCCCCAACTAAAAGATAAATTAAATCTTTGTCAGTCAGTTTTTATTTACTCCCAAGACGAGTTTCGAGAGCTCAGACCCTTCTCTTCGCCGGCCGCGGTGGTCTCGCGGGTCTAGGCGCGCAGTCCGGAACCGTGCGACTGCTACGGTCGCAGGTTCGAATCCTGCCTCGGGCATGGATGTGTGTGATGTCCTTAGGTTAGTTAGGTTTAAGTAGTTCTAAGTTCTAGGGGACTGATAACCACAGCAGTTGTGTCCCATAGTGCTCAGAGCCATTTGAACCCTTCTCTTCAGGTGGAGTAGTGAATTACATTAAATTTTTGTTTGCTTGATGTAGCCAGCGACATCTAAATACAATGTATGTTCACGACGAACCTCAGAGTTCTTTCTGCTGGAACATATTGTAACTAGCTTTATAATTGTTTAAAAGTGGAATTCTAGTACCATACTACGTTAACAAGTGCTGATTATACCTTATCTGTAGCGAAATGAAACTCAAAACAGACAAATGGCTACATCCGGCAAACGAAACTGTAAAGTAATCCATTGATCAAACTGAAGATGTGGGTGTAAGCCCACTAAACGCGTTGTGGGAGTAAATAAAAGCAGTCTTATACATATAATTGTTGTTATTTATACGATGGTTGGAACTTTAATAGTGGCAACTATTTTTTTACAGCTCGTACAAAATAGACACGTGTTTCAAAGATTTACTGACCTTCAAAGTAGTTACCAGCATTGTGTATAACCCGTTGCCAGCGATGTGGATGTCGTAGGATACTCTTAGAAGTGCCAGTTGTGTTGGCAGTTGGAGCGGCGCGGTCTGTTGCCCGACGAATTTGTAGCAGTTCTGAAGCGAATGCCGTGAAGTGTTTCCTTCAGTTTAGAAATCGAGTTGAACTCACGAGGGATTAAGTCAGGGGAGTACAGTAGGTGGTACAGCAATTGGCAGCCCCATCAGTCAAACAAATCAGTACCAGCTTGCACTGTACGTGCTTGGGCACTGTTCTGCAAAATGATGGTCAGGTCCTGCAGAAAGTGTCATCACTTCCGTCTCTAAGCTAGTCGTAGGTTGTGTTCCAAAAATGAACATCATAGAGACAGAAGTGATGACACTTTCTGCAGGACCTGACCATCATTTTGCAAGACAGTGCTCAAGCACGTACAGTGCAAGCTGTTACTGATTTGTTTGACTGATGGGGTTGCTAAGTGCTGTACCACCTACTGTACTCCCCTGACTTAATCCCTCGTGAGTTCAAATCGTTTTCTAAACTGAAGGAAACACTTCACGGCATTCGCTTCAAAACTGCTACAAATTCGTCGGGCAATAGACCGCGCCGCTCGAACTGTCAACAGAACTGGTACTGCTAAGGGTATCGTACGACTTCCACATCGCTGGTAACGGGTTATACTCAATGGTGGTGACTACTTTGAAGGTCAGTAAGACTTTGAAACACGTATCTATTTTGTACGAGATGTAAATAAATAGTTGCCACTATTAATGTTCAGAACTTCGTATTTTATTGTTATAAAGAATCGCAGTTTCCTGACCACTTTTCATCAGCAACGAATCCAATGGTAGCGGTAATACAGCACAAGCTACTTCCGTCTTAGCCACTCTCAGTTGCAGCACTTGAACACTGTTGCGAGATTATACTTAGCAGATCACCGCTAGTAGCGAAGGAAACACGGAGTCGTTTCACTGTTCCGAAGCGCGGTGACGCTCGCTTGCGTGTCGCACACGTGGAGGCGGTCGGGCAGTGGTACGCCTACCTTCTGGGGCTGAGGCAGCAACCGGCAACAGGTGGCGTAGCGGCGCGCTGGCCGGCGTCCGCCGTCGCACTGGTCGGCAGCGCAGCGTGTCTTTGTTGACGAGAGTCGTTGAACCGCGCCGGCAACAAGAGCAAGACCGCCGCACGACCTGCACGAGCCTGCCCGGCCCGTAGCGCACTGCCGGCTCAAGGACGCCTCTCCGCAGGTGGCCGTCTTGTCACATTCTGTTCGCGAGGACCCAGCCGCTTCTGCTGCGCGTGCAATCAAACTGGTGCCGTTTCGAGAACCAGTTGCCTAAGACTATGTTAAACCTGTTTTATACGAGCGATTTTCTTGTCTAGCTGCCGTCACTCGGGACGTCTTTCTCATCGTGAAGCACGCCAAACGTGGTTTACATCGTGGTTGGCGCACGCTCAGAAACGGGTTGGTAAAAATCACACGAACCATGTTTCTCATTATCATTCACGACTGCAGCGATCTCCAGCGGCACTTGTTGACTATATAAACTGAAGAGCCTAAGAAATTGGTACACCTGCCTAATATCGTGTAGCGCCCCCGTGAGCATACGGAAGTGCCGCAACACGGCGTGGCGTGGATTCGAATAATGCCTGAGGCAGTGCTGGAGGGAACTGAATCCTGCACGGCTGCCCATAAATTTGCAAGACTGCAAGGGGTTGGAGATCTCTTCTGAACAGCACGTTGCAAGGCATCCCAGATATGCTCACAGACGTTAATGTCTGGAGAGTTTGGTGGCCAGCGGAAGTGTTTAAACTCAGAAGAGTGTTCCTGGAGCCACTCTGCAGCAATTCTGGACTTATGTGTGCCGCATTGTCCTACTGGAATTGCCCAAGTCCGACGGAATGCACAGTCGACGTGAATGGATGCAGGTGATCAGACAGGATGCTTACGTACGAGTTAGCTGTCAGAATCGTATCTAGATGTATCAGGAGTCCCATAGCACTCCAACTGCACACGCCCCACACCATTGCAGAGTCTCCACCAGCTTGAACAGTCACCTGCTGACATGCAGGGTCCAAGGATTTATGAGGTTGTCTCCATACCCGCCGGGCGGAGTGGCCGAGCGGTTCTAGGCGCTACAGTCTGGAGCCGCGCGACCGCTACGGGCGCAGTTTCGAATCCTGCCTCGGGCATGGACGTGTGTGATGTCCTTAGGTTAGATAGGTTTAAGTAGTTCTAAGTTCTAGGGGACTGATGACCTCAGCAGTTAAGTCCCATAGTGTTCAGAGCCATTTTTATCTCCATACCCGTGCACGTCCATCCGCTCGATTCAATTTGAAACGAGACTCGTCCGACCAAGCAACATGTTTCCTGACATTAACAGTCCAACGTCGGTGTTGACGGCCCAGGCGAGGCGTAAAGCTTTGTGTCATCCAGTTACCAAGGATGCACGGGTGGACTTTCGGCTCCGAAAGCCCATATCGATGATGTTTCGTTGAATGGTACGCACGCCGACACTTGATGGCCCAGCACTGAAATCTTCAGCAATTTGCGGAAGGGTTGCACTTCTGTCACGTTGAACGATTCTCTTCAGTCCTCGTTGGTCCCGTTCTTGCAGTCTTTTTCCGGCTGCAGCGATGTCGGAGATTTGATGTTTTACCGGATTCCTGATATCCACGGTACACTCGTGAAATGGTCGTACGGGAAAATAATCACTTCATCGCTGTGTCCCTTCGGTCGGGCGCCGACTATAACACCACGTTGAAATTCACTTAAATCTTGATAACCTGCCGTTGTAGCAGCAGTAACCGATCTAGTAACTGCCAAATACTTGTTGTCTTATTAAGGCGTAGCCGACCGCAGCACCGTGTTCTGCCTGTTTACATGTCCCTGTATTTCAATACGAAAGCCTATTCCTGTTTCATTGGCGCTTCGGCGTTAAAGTGACCAACTCTCCCGTATTTTCCAGGATCTTGCGTGTTATAGTATTTTTTTTTTTAATCCTTGCGGCTCCAATACTGAGCGCCTGCTTCTCCTGTATATTTTGGCAGTGATGATTGCCATCAGTATTAATCCCGTGAGCTACTATTGATAGTTCTAATTTTAAGACCGACAGATCTCGAAATCGTGTAATAATGGATACTGTTATCAAAAATGGCTCTGAGCACTATGGGACTTAACATCTTTGGTCATCAGTCCCCTAGAACTTAGAACTACTTAAACCTAAGGACATGACACACATCCACGCCCGAGGCAGGATTCGAACCTGCGACCGTATCAGTCCCGCGGTTCCGGACTGCAGCGCCTAGAACCGCACGGCCACCGCGGCCGACGACACTGTTATCAACGTTGAATTTTTCCTGTTCGTGTTTCTACGGAAAGACGTCGGGTTGGCTCACGGCAAGGCGAGGAGCGGAGAAAGAATTACGTAGCTTGCACGTCTAGAGGGACTGTAAGAGGGGGAATGTTTACTCACTTCTCAATCCGTACTGGCAACATATCGGTGCTATAGTCTCATATCGATCAGCAGGTATGGTATGAATGAGGCATGGTTATAACGAGGTCTCGCGAAACCTGATGATAGAGACGTTCATGTTTTAACACACTCGTTACATTAGTTCTCGATTTTCTCACATAATTCAACAGCATTTTTCAACGCTTAGAAATATCCAGTAACTCAAAGACTGCTTAAAAGGGCAACAATCGAAAAGAGAGGATAGTCAACACGAAATGTTCCGATTTATTGGACTTATCTTAGTGATCGTAAACCCTATACAATACTATTCTATGCTGAATCTTATTACATGTTATTGCACTCTAAGAACATCCTCTCAGCTTGTGGTTCAAATGGCTCTGAGCACTATGGGACTCAACTGCTGAGGTTATTAGTCCCCTAGAACTTAGAAATAGTTAAACCTAACTAACCTAAGGACATCACAAACATCCATGCCCCAGGCAGGATTCGAACCTGCGACCGTAGCGGTCTTGCGGTTCCAGACTGCAGCGCCTTTAACCGCACGGCCACTTCGGCCGGCTTCTCAGCTTGTGGAATTACCCACAAACTATGATACCGTATGACATAATGGAGTAAAACCAAGCAAAGCATGCCAGTTTTTTTATTGTTATCTCCATATCTCCATTCCAAGAAAATGCGATGTAGTTCTGCTGTTGACATTTACTGCGACTAAATTTACCTTAAGCATCCCTCAAAAATCGTGGTCAGATGTCGTCACTTCTCTTAAAATCATGATCAAATGTTCGTCGCCCTAGTTACATATCACATACAAATCACATAGTTTGTTTACGAAAATGGACGCTGGTAAAAAGGCTACGTCATCTCTATTGAGAAGTACATGTGCTCTGTTGTTATTAGGCAAGCCACGATGTTCTGTCCGTAGGATACACAAGTGAAAACTTTGATATTGACGAATATGATACAAGACAAAAACGAAAATTCCATGTCAACTCATTAACGATGTGGGATTTAAATCCACCCTTACAACTAATGCGATACAAATTTGCAACAGCCATCCCCATAAGATAAAAATTATTTCATCATTATCACCTTTTAATAAGTCCATAAGATGAATACTTATTAGGTTACTGCTTCTACTCAGCAGTAGAATTTGTAGAACATGTGAAACACTAGAGACTTGTAACAAGAAACTGCAAAATTTTCCACTGCAAATAGTGCAGCATGACTTGCACATAACTTAAATACTACAGAGAAAATTTTAGAGTATCGACATTTGCAACAGACGGCAGAATGAGTCCACTGCACCTTCGAAACCAATCAGTGATAGAACGCGCTGCTCTTCTTTGAATCTTGCCTCTTTTACTGATCCTACATAGAAAATTCCTCAGACTGAATAGTACTTGAAAACTGACGAAATGAGTGAAACTTTATTTGGCGGATGCGGAGTGGACTAAGTGCCGTCGTCGAATTTTCACCTTTCTCCCCCTCCTGTCATCATGCAGTAGAGACCTGTCACCACAACATACGCGCTTTGTAGTATCCAACATTCAGCAGATGAACTTAAACCTCAACTCCCACGCACCACATGGAAAGTGGCATTATGTGTCTCCCTACAGGCGGCTAACAGATTCACCTGGGGAGCTCTCAGCCAACAATGTCATGCGGCTCCTTTTCTTTTCGTGACTGAATTGCATTTTCCTGGTACTCTGACAATGAATTTGAGTCCGGCATCTACGTTTCATACAACTAGTTTCATGAGGTGATTCAGTGTTCAATGTGTCAGACATTACGGCAGTTATATACGAGCACACTCACGTTTAAATAAAATCGATGCAAACTGTGCACATTCTTGCGGTGCAGCTGCATGGCGATACCATTCCAATATCAGAGTTCATAAACCGGTCACTGGTCCAAAAGATGAGTTGTAGCGACACGATGAGTAAGTACTGCATCAAACCATCATCGGCATGACACCACGTGTCGTAACTACATGCTACGAGCGGCTGATTGTCTTAGGATGGCAAGGATGGGGTTCGCAGGTTTAGTTGCATCATTTTCACACCACCGGTGGGCGAGCACGAAATCAGCAAGGATCGGAGATTACAACCAGTGCTATATTGTTATTTTAATAGTACGTACCCTTCTAATCTGAGAGCGTGCGTCTCCTGAAATCACATCTACATCTACGTGATCACTCTGCTATTCGCAATAAAGTGCCTGGCAGAGGGTTCAATGAACTACCTTCAAGCAGTCTCTCTACCGTTCCACTCTCGAACGGCGCGTGGGAAAAACGAGCACTTAAATTTTTCTGTGCGAGCCATGATTTCTCTTACTTTATCGTGATGATCATTTCTCTCTATGTTGGTGGGTGCCAACAGAATGTTTTCGCAATCGAAGGAGAAAACTGGTGATTGAAATTTCATAAGAAGATCCCGTCGCAAAGAAAAATGCCTTTGTTTTAATGATTGCGACTCCAATTCATGTACCATGTCTGTGGCACTCTCTCCCCTATTTCGCGATAATACAAAACGAGCCGCCTTTCTTTGAACTTTTTCGATTTCATCCGTCAGTCCCACCTGATGCGGATCCCACACCGCACAGCAATACTCCAGAATAGGGCGGACAAGCGTGGTGTAAGCTGTTGCGCCTTCTAAGTGTTCTGCCAATGAATCGCAGTCTTTGGGTTGCTCTACCCACAACATTAACTATGTGATCTTTTCAATTTAGGTTATTTGTAATTGTAATCTCTCAGTATTAAGTTGAATTTATAGCTTTCAGATTTGTGTGATTTATCGCGTAATCGAAATTTAGTGGATTTCTTTTAGTACTCATGTGAATAACTTCACACTTTTCTTTATTCACGGTCAACTGCCACTTTTTGCACTAAACAGATATCTTACCTAAGCCATTTTGCAATTCTTTTTGGTCATCTGATGACTCTACAAGACGGTAAATGACAGCATCAACTGCAAACAATCTAAGACGGCTACTAAGATCGTCTCCCATATCGTTAACATAGATCAGGAACAACAGAGGGCCTGTAACACTTCCTTGGGAATGCTGGATATTACTTCTGTTTTACTAGATGACTTTCCGTCTAGTACTTCGAACTGTGATCTTTCTGACAGTAAATCACGAATCCAGTCGCACAACAGAGGCGATATTCCATAGGCACGCACTTTGGCTAGAAGACGCTTATGAGCAACGGTGTCGCAAGCCTTCTGGAAAACTAAAAACATGGAATCAATTTGACATCCCCTGTCGATAGCACTCCTTACTTCATGAGTATGAAGGGCTAGTTGTGTTTCGCAAGAACGATATTTTCTAAATCCGTGCTGACTGTCTCAATAAATCGTTTTCTTCGAGGTACTTCATAATGTTCGAATACAATGTATATTCCAGAACCCTTCTGCAAATCAACTTTAGTGATATGGGCCTGTAATTCAATGGATTACTCCTACTTCCCTTTTAGGTATTTGTGTGACTTGAGCAATTTTCCGGTCTTTAGGTATCTTCCTGTGAGCGAGCGGTTGTATACAGTTGTTAAATTGGATTATTGTATCAGCATGCTCTGAGAGGAACCTGACTGGTATACAATCTGGACCGGAAGCCCTGCTTTTATTAAGTGATTTAAGTGCTTTGCGATACCGAGGATATCTACTTCTACATTACCCATCTTGTCAGTTGTTCTTGATTGGAATTCAGGAATATTTACTTCGTTTTCTTGGTGAAGGAGTTTCGGAAAACCGTGTTTAGTAACTGTGCTTTAGTGGCACTCACTTCATCGTTGTTGTCGCGCAGTGAAGGTATTGATTGTGTCTTGCCACTGGTGTGTTTTATGTATGACCAGAATGTCTTTTGGTTTCATTATGAAAATTATGTATGACCAGAATATCTTTGGGTTTCGTTATGAAAATTATTAAAATCGTCTCGCATTGAAGTACGCGCTATATTTCGAATTTCTGTAAAACTTTGCCATTCGTGGTGATTTTGCGTTCTGTTAAATTTGGCATACTATTTTTTGCTGCTTCTGCAACAGCGATTTGACCCGTTTTGTTCAATATGGGGGATAAGTACCATCACTTATTAATTTATGAGGTATACATCTCTCAATTGATGTCGATACTGTTGTGTTGTTGCGGTCTTCAGTCCTGAGACTGGTTTGATGCAGCTCTCCATGCTACTCTATCCTGTGCAAGCTTCTTCATCTCCCAGTACCTACTGCAACCTACATCCTTCTGAATCTGCTTAGTGTATTGATCTCTTGGTCTCCCTCTACGATTTTTACCCTCCACGCTGCCCTCCAATGCTAAATTTGTGATCCCTTGACGCCTCAAAACATGTCCTACCAACCGATCCCTTCTTCTAGTCAAGTTGTGCCACAAACTTCTCTTCTCCCCAATCCTATTCAATACCTCCTCATTAGTTACGTGATCTACCCACCTTATCTTCAGCATTCTTCTGTAGCACCACATTTCGAAAGCTTCTATTCTCTTCTTGTCCAAACTGGTTATCGTCCATGTTTCACTTCCATACATGGCTACACTCCATACAAATACTTTCAGAAACGACTTCCTGACACTTAAATCTATACTCGATGTTAACAAATTTCTCTTCTTCAGAAACGATTTCCTTGCCATTGCCAGTCTACATTTTATATCCTCTCTACTTCGACCGTCATCAGTTATTTTACTCCCTAAATAGCAAAACTCCTTTACTACTTTAAGTGTCTCATTTCCTAATCTAATCCCCTCAGCATCACCCGATTTAATTTGACTACATTCCATTATCCTCGTTTTGCTTTTGTTGATGTTCATCTTATATCCTCCTTTCAAGACACTGTCCATTCCGTTCAACTTCTCTTCCAAGTCCTTTGCTGTCTCTGACAGAATTACAATGTCATCGGCGAACCTCAAAGTTTTTACTTCTTCTCCATGAATTTTAATACCTACTCCGAATTTTTCTTTTGTTTCCTTTACTGCTTGCTCAATATACAGATTGAATAACATCGGGGAGAGGCTACAACCCTGTCTCACTCCTTTCCCAACCACTGCTTCCCTTTCATGCCCCTCGACTCTTATAACTGCCATCTGGTTTCTGTACAAATTGTAAATAGCCTTTCGCTCCCTGTATTTTACCCCTGCTACCTTCAGAATTTGAAAGAGAGTATTCCAGTTAACGTTGTCAAAAGCTTTCTCTAAGTCTACAAATGCTAGAAACGTAGGTTTGCCTTTTCTTAATCTTTCTTCTAAGATAAGTCGTAAGGTTAGTATTGCCTCACGTGTTCCAACATTTCTACGGAATCCAAACTGATCTTCCCCGAGGTCCAATCCAAACTGATCTTCCCCGAGGTCCGCTTCTACCAGTTTTTCCATTCGTCTGTAAAGAATTCGCGTTAGTATTTTGCAGCTGTGACTTATTAAACTGATAGTTCGGTAATTTTCACATCTGTCAACACCTGCTTTCTTTGGTATTGGAATTATTATATTCTTCTTGAAGTCTGTGGGTATTTCGCCAGTCTCATACATCTTGCTCACTAGATGGTAGAGTTTTGTTAGGCCTGGCTCTCCCAAGGCTGTCAGTAGTTCTAATGGAATGTTGTCTACTCCCGGGGCCTTGCTTTCCCCTCTTTGCTTAGAACTGGGTTGCCATCTGAGCTCTTGATATTCATACAAGTGGTTCTCTTCTCTCCAAAGGTCTCTTTAATTTTCCTGTAGGCAGTATCTATCTTACCCCTAGTGAGACAAGCCTCTACATCCTTACATTTGTCCTCTAGCCATCCCTGCTTAGCCATTTTGCACTTTCTGTCGATCTCATTTTTGAGACGTTTGTATTCCCTTTTGCCTGCTTCATTTACTGCATTTTTATATTTTCTCCTTTCATCAATTAAATTCAATATTTCTTCTGTTACCCAAGGATTTCTATTAGCCCTCGTCTTTTTACCTACTTGATCCTCTGCTGCCTTCACTACTTCATCCCTCAGAGCTACCCATTCTTCTTCTACTGTATTTCTTTCCCTCATTCCTGTCAATTGTTCCCTTATGCTCTCCCTGAAACTCTCTACAACCTCTGGTTCTTTCAGTTTATCCAGGTCCCATCTCCTTAAATTCCCACCTTTTTGCAGTTTCTTCAGTTTCAATCTGCAGTTCATAACCAATAGATTGTGGTCAGAATCCACATCTGCCCCTGGAAATGTCTTACAATTTAAAACCTGGTTCCTAAATCTCTGTCTTACCATTATATAATCTATCTGATACCTATTAGTATCTCCAGGATTCTTCCAGGTATAAAACCTTCTTTTATGATTCTTGAACCAAGTGTTAGCTATGATTAAGTTATGCTCTGTGCAAAATTCTACAAGGCGGCTTCCTCTTTCATTTCTTAGCCCCAATCCATATTCACCTACTATGTTTCCTTCTCTCCCTTTTCCTACTGACGAATTCCAGTCACCCATGACTATTAAATTTTCGTCTCCCTTCACTACCTGAATAATTTCTTTTATCTCGTCATACATTTCATCAATTTCTTCATCATCTGCAGAGCTAGTTGGCATATAAACTTGTACTACTGTAGTAGGCATGGGCTTTGTGTCTATCTTGGCCACAATAATGCGTTCACTATGCTGTTTGTAGTAGCTAACCCGCACTCCTATTTTTTTTTATTCATTATTAAACCTACTCCTGCATTACCCCTATTTGATTTTGTATTTATAACCCTGTAATCACCTGACCAAAAGTCTTGTTCCTCCTGCCACCGAACTTCACTAATTCCCACTATATCTAACTTTAACCTATCCATTTCCCTTTTTAAATTTTCTAACCTACCTGCCCGATTAAGGGATCTGACATTCCACGCTCCGATCCGTAGAATGCCAGTTTTCTTTCTTCTGATAACGACGTCCTCTTGAGTAGTCCCCGCCCGGAGATCCGAATGGGGGACTATTTTACCTCCGGAATATTTTACCCAAGAGGACGCCATCATCATTTAATCATACAGTAAAGCTGCATGTCCTCGGGAAAATTTACGGCTGTAGTTTCCTCTTGCTTTCAGCCGTTCGCAGTACCAGCACAGCAAGGCCGTTTTGGTTAATGTTACAAGGCCAGATCAGTCAATCATCCAGACTGTTGCCCCTGCAACTACTGAAAAGGCTGCTGCCCCTCTTCAGGAACCACATGTTTGTCTGGCCTCTCAACAGATACCCCTCCGTTGTGGTTGCACCTACGGTACGGCCATCTGTATCGCTGAGGCACGCAAGCCTCCCCACCAACGGCAAGGTCCATGGTTCATGGGGGATGTCGATACTATCTCTCTGAAATCATTCCACAACTTTTCTACGCTTACATAATAAAATCGGAAGGAGTGAAGACTGTCTCTTAAAAAGGTGTTAAAGCATTTTTATCAGCTTTTTTAAATAGATATACTTTGCGTTTCTTTTTGATGGTTCTAGGTGTTACGGCATTCTGCTTAGCAGCAACTGCCTTGTGGTCGCTAATCCCTCTATTCGTCACGATACTCACTATTTGTCCAGGATTATTTGTTGTTAAGAGGTCAACTATGCTTTCGCAACAATTTACGCTTCGAGTGGGCTCATGAACCAGTTGTTCAAAATTATTTTCTGAAAAATCATTCAGTACAGTTTCGGATGACGTTTTATGCCGGCTTTAAACATATAATTTTTCCAGCATATCGTGCGTAGATTGAAGTCACTACCGACTATAATTTTATGAGTGGGGTATCTATTTGAAGTGAGACTCAAGTTTTCTTTGAACTGTTCAGCAACTATATCTTCTAAGTCGGGAGGGGGTGGGGGTCGGTAAAACGATCTAATTAAGAGTTTAGTCCGATTGTCAATCATAACACCTACCGATACTACTTCGCAGGAATTATCTACTTCGATTTCACTACAAGGCAAACTATTTCCTAATTCGAGAGGACGACGGTTCAATCCCGTGTCCGGCGATCCTGATTTAGGTTTTCCGTGATTTCCCTAAATCGCTCCAGGCAAATGCCGGGATGGTTCCTTTGAAAGGGCGCGGCCGACTTCCTTCCCCGTCCTTGCCTAATCCGATGAGACCGATGACCTTGCTGTCTGGTCTCTTCCCCCAAACAACCCCAATCTATTTCTGACAGCAATAAATACTCCACCACCAACGGTCTTTAATTTATCCTTTCTGAACACCGTTAGATCATTTGAAAAAATTTCGGCTGCACTTATTTCCGACTTTAGCCAGCTTTCTGTTGTAACTATTTGAGCTTCAGTGCTTTCTATTAGAGCTTGGAGCTCTGGTTCTTTCCCAACATAGCTATGACAATTTACAACTACAATACCGATTGTTTCTTCAACTAAATTACTGTGTTTTACCTGTCCCCTTTTAGACTGACGCCCGTTCTGTGGTTCCCTGAGACCCTCTAACCTAAAAAACAGCCCAGTCCCTTCCACACAGCCCCCGCTACTCGTGTAGCCGCTTCCTGTGTGTAGTGGACTCCTCACCAATTAAACGGAACCCTGAAACGAACCACCCAATGGCTCAAGTCAAGTGATCTGCAGCCTGCAGTTTTAACATTACCCCTTACACTTCCCTCAATTACCAAATCGATTATTCCTTTACGCCCCACGATGTGTCTTACCAACTAAATCTCTTTTTTTCGTCTAGTTGTGTAATAGATTTCCATTTTTTCCCGAGATTCGATGCAGTACCTGGTAATTACCGATCTTATCTACCCAGCTGGTTTTTAGTTTTTCTTTGTAGCGCTATACTCCATAAGCTATTATTTTCTTGTCCAAACTGTTTATCGTCCACATTGCACTTCTGCATAATACTGCAGTCCAGACAAATACTTTTAGAAAAGACTCATCATCATCATCATCATCATCATCATCATCATCATTTAAGACTGATTATGCCTTTCAGCGTTCAGTCTGGAGCATAGCCCCCTTATAAAATTCCTCCATGATCCCCTATTCAGTGCTAACATTGGTGCCTCTTCTGATGTTAAACCTATTACTTCAAAATCATTCTTAACCGAATCCAGGAACCTTCTCCTTGGTCTGCCCAGACTCCTCCTACCCTCTACTGCTGAACCAATGAGTCTCTTGGGTAACCTTGCTTCTCCCATGCGTGTAACATAACCCCACCATCTAAGCCTGTTCGCCCTGACTGCTACATCTATAGAGTTCATTCCCAGTTTTTCTTTGATTTCCTCATTGTGGACACCCTCCTGCCATTGTTCCCATCTACTAGAACCTGCAATCATCGTAGCTACTTTCATATCCGTAACCTCAACCTTGTTGATAAGGTAACCTGAATCCACCCAGCTTTCGCTCCCATACAACAAAGTTGGTCGAAAGATTGAACGGTGCACAGATAACTTAGTCTTGGTACTGACTTCCTTCTTGCAGAAGATAGTAGATCGTAACTGAGTGCTCACTGCATTCGCTTTGCTACACCTCGCTTCCAGTTCTTTCCCTATGTTGCCATCCTGTGAGAATATGCATCCTAAGTACTTGAAACCGTCCACCTGTTCTAACTTTCTTCCTCCTATTAGGCACTCAATCCGTTTATATTTCTTTCCCACTGACATTACTTTCGTTTTGGAGATGCTAATCTTCATACCATAGTCCTTACATTTCTGATCTAGCTCTGAAATATTACTTTGCAAACTTTCAATCGAATCTGCCATCACAACTAAGTCATCCGCATATGCAAGTCTGCTTATTTTGTGTTCACATATCTTAATCTCACCCAGCCAGTCTATTGTTTTCAACATATGATCCATAAATAATATGAACAACAGTGGAGAAAGGTTGCAGCCTTGTCTTACCCCTGAAACTACACTGAACCATGAACTCAATTTACCGTCAACTCTAACTGCTGCCTGACTATCCATGTAAAGACCTTTAATTGCTTGCAAAAGTTTGCCTCCTATTCCATAATCTCGTAGAACAGACAATAACTTCCTCCTAGGAACCTGGTCATATGCCTTTTCTAGATCTATAAAGCATAGATACAATTCCCTGTTCCACTCATAACACTTCTCCATTATTTGCCGTAAGCTAAAGATCTGGTCCTGACAACCTCTAAGAGGCTTAAACCCACACTGATTTTCATCCAATTGGTCCTCAACTAATACTCGCACTTTCCTTTCAACAATACCTGAGAAGATTTTATCCACAACGCTGATTAAAGAGATACCTCTGTAGTTGTTACAATCTTTTCTGTTTCCATGTTTAAAGATTGGTGTGATTACTGCCTTTGTCCAGTCTGAAAAGACTTCCTAACAATTTTTCAATCTGTCTTCTAACAAGGGAAACACCTCATCGTACTCCCCCCCCCCCCCCCCCCAAACAGATTTAGTGTAAGGTGATCCAGTGTACAGCCCATCGAAAACTGAACACAAATCAAGCATAAATACAGGAAAAAGGTGTACTAAGTATGGAAAAAAAGCAAAACAGAAACAGGGCCTTCCATATCCATGCTTAAGATATGCAACATCAACCGAATTACCAGAAAAGTGGTGTCGTGGTTGTGTGGTCACGGTGTTTGACTGCGAAGCAGGAGATCCATATTCAAATATCCCTCGTACCCCCTTTCTTTATTTGACAAAATTAAATGCCGCATAGACTTCTCACAGAAATGAATACAACAAATATAGAGATGTTATCTACATTAGAACAAAGGAATTCAAAAGTCTAAACTTACAAAACGGAACGCGAGAGTCATAACATGTAGTATTTTGGGTAGAACAAATAGGAGATATGTACATCTGGAGGTCCTTTCCTTACACCTCGCTGTTGCAAACTGACGTTACACCACGACTCACACACAAATTTGAATACAGTTGACAGGCGTCAATGATCGGACTGCTAGTTCATAATTCTACGAAGAAAGAAAAGAAATAAATATTGGCACCACGGAGATCTGAACATGGACCTCCCCCTTCGGAGTCTAACACAACCACGACACCGTGGCCACTCGCATTTGCTTGATATTGCACATCTTGAGCTTGGGCAGTCACTGCTTCTATTTTTCCTTTTTTGTCACATTTTAGTTCACCCTCTCCCGGTTTTCATGTTTGATTTGCGTTCAGTTTTTGACGGGCTATCCACTTCGCCACCCTACCGATAAATCTGAGAGGGATGCAATGGGGAGTTTCCCTCGTAAGATAAGTTGTAAAGCCAGCATTGCCTCACCTATTCCTACATTTCACCAATACTCAAATTCATGTTCCCGAGTTAGGTCTCTAACCGTTGTTCCAGTCTTCTGTAAATATTTCCTGTCAGTACTGAAGTGGTAGTTACAAACAAAGATGTTACTTTTACTGATGTCTAATGGCTAGTTCAAGAAGAATATAATTCCAATCCGAAAGAAAGCAGGTATTGACAGATGTGAAAATTACCGAATTATCAATTTAATAAGCCACGGCTGGAAAACACTAATACGAATTCTTTACAGACGAATGGAAAAACTGGTAGAAGCTGACCTCGGGGAAGATCAGTTTGGATTCCGTAGAAATGTTGGAATACGTGAGGCAATACTGACCCTACGACTTATCTTAGAAAATAGATTAAGGAAAGGTAAACCTACGTTTCTAGCATTTGTAGACTTAGAGAAAGCTTTTGACACTATTGACTGGAATACTCTCTTTCAAATTCTGAAAGTGACAGGGGTAAAATACAGGGAGCGAAAGGCTATTTACAATTTGTGTAGAAACCAGATGCCAATAATAAGAGTCGAGGGGTATGAAAGGGAAGCAGTGGTTGGGAAGGGAGTGAGACAGGGTTGCGACCTATCCCCGCTGTTATTCAATCTGTATATTGAGTAAGCAGTAAAGGAAACAAAAGAAAAGTTCGGAGTAGGTATTAAAATCCATGGAGAAGAAATAAAAACTTTGAGGTTTGCCGATGACATTGTAATTTTGTCAGAAACAGCAAAGGACTTGGAAGAGCAATAGAACGGAATGGACAGTCTCTTGAAAGGAGGGTATAAGACGAACATCACAAAAAGCAAAACGAGGATAATGGAATGTAGTCGAATTAAGTCGGGTGATGCTGAGGGAATTAGATTAGGAAATGAGACACTTAAAGTAGTAAAGGAGTTTTGCTATTTGGGGAGCAAAATAACTGATGATGGTCGAAGTAGAGAGGATATAAAATGCAGACTGGCAATAGCAAGGAAATCGTTTCTGAAGAAGAGAAATTTGTTAACATCGAGTATAGATTTAAGTGTCACGAAGTCGTTTCTGAAAGTATTTGTATGGAGTGTAGCCATGTATGGAAGTGAAAAGGACGATAAATAGTTTGGACAAGAAGAGAATAGAATAGAAGCTTTCGAAATGTGGTGCTACAGAAGAGTGCTGAAGATTAGATGGGTAGGTCACATAACTAATGAGGAGGTACTGAATAGAATTGGGGAGAAGAGAAATTTGGGGCACAACTTGACTAGAAGAAGGGATCGCTTGTAGGCATCAAGGGATCAAATGGTTCAAATGGCTCTGAGCACTATGGGACTTAACATCTATGGTCATCAGTCCCCTAGAACTTAGAACTTCTTAAACCTAACTAACCTAAGGACAGCACACAACACCCAGTCATCATGAGGCAGGGAAACATCAAGGGATCACCAGTTTAGTATTGGAGGGCAGCGTGGAGGGTAAAAATCGCAGAGGGAGACCAAGAGATGAATACACTAAACAGAATCAGAAGAATGTAGGTTGCAGTAGGTACTAGGAGATGGAGAAGCTTGCACCGGATAGAGTAGCATGGAGAGCTGCATCAAATCAGTCTTCGGACTGAAGACCACAACAACAACAACAACAACAACAACAACAATGGCTTTTTAAGAATATGAAGCCTCGTAAACGTATACTGCATACTGTTAAGCCTGGTAACTGGGATCAGCACAGGACTGATGGCAGTGATTGACAAGGCACTAATAAAAGACAACACGATTATAAAGCGTATGGCAAATGTAACGTCCTGATTTCAAAACGCACGGAGAATGCTTTGGGTATTGCTGGACTGACGCTCTCACTGCCTCAAGGTTCTGCGTTAGCTGACGGGCCGAGGGACTCCAGTTCTTCGTCTTGTCGCACTCTCCGTTTGTCTGAACCTAGTAACCCATGTAACAAATGATTTCTGGTCCATGACACGGCCGATCGGGGCTGCATTGAAGCGATTTCTTAAGGTGCACTGGGTTGCGATCACAGAGCAGCCGAAAAGTAGGCCTCGACGACAAACACACGCTCCTCACTGTTCCAGTGCATGATAGTGACTGACCTGGAAGAGAACACCACTATAGAACTATGCCTGCCGAGTGAGGCCACTCCTATCTCGCTAAGACCGCGGCTGCCTATATACATACCTCGCAAGCCACCATATAGTGCGTGGCGGAGAGTACTCTGTATCACTTTAAGTCATTTCCTTTCCTGTACCACTCGCAAATAGAGCGAGGGTAAAAAGATTGTCTATATGCCTCCGAACGAACCCAAATCTCTATAATATTATCTTCATGGCCCTCACGCAAAATGTATGTTGGCGGCGGTAGAATAATTCTGCAGTCAGCCTCAAACTGCAGTTCTCTACATTTTCTCAATAGTGCTCCTCGAAAAGAACGTTGCCTTCCCTCTAGCTTTCCCATTTGAGTTCCCAAAGCATCTCTGTAATAACTGCTTGTTGTTCAAACCTACCTGCAACAAATGTAGTAGCCCGCTCTGAGCTGCTTCGACGTCTTCCTTTAATCGGACCTGGTGCGGATTCCAGACACTCGAACAGTAATCAAGAATGGGTTGCACTAACGTCTTGTATGCTATCTCATTTACGTTGTGGCACTCGTGCAATTGAGGTCGCCACATTCCTGATATGATTTTGAAAACTGTGTAAAGCAAGACTTTAGATTTGTACCTGCGTTGTTTAAAAAATAAAAAATTCTGATCCAAAAAATGGTCTTTATTGCGTTTCTAATCAGAAAGTTATGCTGCTGCACCCTGTGCATGCACTTGTTCAAACGATGATATGTGTAGCGCAGAAATCGACATGATTTACAATCTTGATAAAAAATTTATACTTGACAAGCACGTCGTTTAATGTAAACGTGACAGTCTATACCATTGATGATGGGCTGCATGCCAGAATACCGGTGTGGCAAATAAATACTTCAGATTTGCAGCTCACAGCGCACAACGAGATGTCCTTCGTAAATTATACATAAGGTGCGGGGCACCCAGCAAATATTATTTTAACAAGGCATCCGTGACCATATTATGAATTATCTGGGTAGCAGCCGATGTAAATGAATCATTGTCGTACTGAAGTGCATACTGAGCATCCAGTGAGAACGACTCGACCCTGCTATTAGATTAGATAGGCGAAGCGAGGCTGCATGCCGGGGTGCTGCGGCATCCCGACCGCCTGCCATTACGGCCGCCCAACAGGCATGCGTGACGTGCGGGTAGCGTGCCCCGCGGCGGCAGGCGCGCGCTGGGAATGCCGGTTTCGAGGGCGGTCGGTGATCGTTCCAGCTATATTGGCTGGCGCCTCACAGTCCAGCCCAGGCCATACATTATTCATATTCAATCATCGAGTAAGTGGCCCACGACGGAACGGACTGCGCAAATACGACGCAAATATGACCGTTCCGTTTGCGCAAGTATGGAGCAATTGTTGCACTCGGAAGGAGCATATGCCGAATCATACAGGCTAAGACATTGCGGTCGCTGTCTGCCACATGAAGCAGATAGCTCGTAAGAAAATAGGTTCACATTGTTCCACAATGTCCATGGGGTCACGCTGTATTGCCCTACCCAATCCCAAGATCATGGCAATGGGCATCTTGGCGGCATAACGTGATGTACACGAGTTGTCCGCGAAAGGGTCCCAGCCAGTGACTCGTCAACGTAGTAAGGGGAATCTGGCTATCAAGGTAAGTATGCAACTGGGGAGGGAACAACGTAGTCATCATACGACAAGAGATAAAATCAAGAACAGTCCATTAGCTTCTTTACTGTGAAACGTCATACGCCAACTAGCTCTAGAGATGGTGGGGATGAGAAAGATTGACTTTTAAAAACATTCGAAAACGACCTGTTGGTATTTGCTTCCTGTATTTAGTTGACTTGGAATGCTTTAAAAATATGAAACTTTGTCTCCAATTTGTGTTGGTCACTAAGTCAACTGGGTCGCGAAGATGTCCACCGCAACTATCTAATAGTTTTGTCAGCATGTTTAGAGGTTAAAAATCACATCACACGGCTCAATATGACATATACATTTAAGATGGCCTGGGGCTGGAGAATGCACGTCATAAACAAATGTTCGTGGAAACGAAATTGAGACTGACGGCAAGTGGGTGATTCAGCATTCGGATTTTCATTTACTCCCAGATACCTGGTACAAACAAAATTTTAAAACAAGAAACAATGTAAGTGAATGTGGAGGAATAAGGTGAAACACCGTATTTCAAATGTGAAATATGCTTCCTCCATTGATATCTTCCTTTTTCCGTGGATCTGAGGTCCCGTGGCGTCGCAGAAAGTCACATTCGCGGCCACGACCAGAATCCACGCACTCCTGGCGATTTCCGGTGTGCGAGACCAATTATGTGACTAACTGCTTCACAGGCTTAATCTGAAACGTTTATTAGCGGACCCGGGCTAATTCTCCGCTCTGCTAGACTGCCAATCAATACACATGGGGCAGCCTGGCACTGACGCACGAGACAGGGTTAAATTTTTTCACAACTCTTAAGTCAATAATTAAAAGCCCTGTATCTATATGATTACTTTCAGGAAAGATTTCGAGATTCGACCACTGAACAGGAATATGTACACCGTTAACAGTATATACAGGGTGTTACAAAAAGGTACGGCCAAACTTTCAGGAAACATTCCTCACACACAAATAAAGAAAAGATGTTATGTGGACATGTGTCCGGAAACGCTTAAGTTCCATGTTAGAGCTCATTTTAGTTTCGTCAGTGTGTACTGTACTTCCTCGATTCACCGCCAGTTGGCCCAATAGAAGGAAGGTAATGTTGACTTCGGTGCTTGTGTTGACATGCGACTCATTGCTCTACGATACTAGCATCAAGCACATCAGTACGTAGCATCAACAGGTTAGTGTTCATCACGAACGTGGTTTTGCAGTCAGTGCAGTGTTTACAAATGCGGAGTTGGCAGATGCCCATTTGATGTATGCATTAGCACGGGGCAATAACCGTGGCGCGGTACGTTTGTATCGAGAAGGATTTCCAGAACGAAGGTGTCCCGACACGAAGACGTTCGAAGCAATTGATCGGCGTCTTAGGGAGCACGGATCATTCCAGCCTATGACTCGCGACTGGGGAAGACCTAGAACGACGAGGACACCTGCAATGGACGAGGCAATTCTTCGTGCAGTTGACGATAACCCTAATGTCAGCGTCAGAGGAGTTGCTGCTGTACAAGGTAACGTTGACCACGTCACTGTATGGAGAGTGCTACGGGAGAACGAGTTGTTTCCGTACCATGTACAGCGTGTGCAGGCACTATCAGCAACTGACTGGCCTCCACGGGTACACTTCTGCGAATGGTTCATCCAACAATGTGTCAATCCTCATTTCAGTGCAAATGTTCTCTTTACGAAAGAGGCTTCATTCCAACGTGATCAAATTGTAAATTTTCACAACCAACATGTGTGGGCTGACGAGAATCCGCACGCATTGTGCAATCACGTCATCAACACAGATTTTCTGTGAACGTTTGGGCAGGCATTGTTGGTGATGTCTTCATTGGGCCCCATGTTCTTCCACCTACGCTCAATGGAGCACGTTATCATGATTTCATAAGGGATAGTCTACCTGTGCTCCTAGAACATGTGCCTTTACAAGTACGACACAACATGTGGTTCATGCACGATGGAGCTCCTGCACATTTCAGTCGAAGTGTTCGTACACTTCTCAACAACAGATTCAGTGACCGATGGATTGGTAGAGGCGGACCAATTCCATGGCCTCCACGCTCTCCTGACCTCAACCCTCTTGACTTTCATTTATGGGGGCATTTGAAAGCTCTTGTCTACGCAACCCCGGTACCAAATGTAGAGACTCTTCGTGCTCGTATTGTGGACGGCTGTGATACAATACGCCATTCTCCAGGGCTGCATCAGCGCATCAGGGATTCTATGCGACGGAAGGTGGATGCATGTATCCTCGCTAACGGAGGACATTTTGAACACTTCTTGTAACAAAATGTTTGAAGTCACGCTGGTACGTTCTGTTGCTGTGTGTTTCCATTCCATGATTAATGTGATTTGAAGACAAGTAATAAAATGAGCTCTAACATGGAAAGTAGGCGTTTCCGGACACATGTCCACATAAAATATTTTCTTTGTTTGTGTGTGAGGAATGTTTGCTGAAAGTTTGGCCGTACCTTTTTGTAACACCCTGTATAATAATGTCGTGTGACTAAGGCCTCCCGTTGGGTAGACCGTTCGCCGGGTGCAAGCCTTTCGAACTGATGTCACGTCGGCGACTTGCGCATCGATGGGGATGAAATGATGAAGATAGGACAACACAACACCGAGTCCCTGAGCGGAGAAAATCTCCGACCCAGACGGGAATCGAACCGGGGCCTTTAAGAATGACATTCTGTCGCGCTGACCAATCAGCTTCCGGGGGTGGCCGACACCGTTAACAATTTATATACCGCCTCCACTGCCTCTTAGCAACTTCCGCTGATGATAACCAAAACAATAAAGTAGTGATACAGTTCATAGTCAATAGGGAACCAGTGACACAAAAATGTCTCAAATTTCTACTAAACCTCTCAGAGTCCTCGTCGTTCTCTGAAACACTACCGTCCAGCTAGCTGCTGGCTCAGCGATCTGATGTCAGGGTCCTTGCCTTCCGGGTATGTGCGCGTTCACTTAGAGGCAACATCCATCTAGCAAACAGGAGAGTTCAAGCCGAAACCCTTGCCAGACCAAGGGAACGCACTTTCGGAAACACTCGAGTTTTCCGTACTGCAAGAAATAACTCGGATGATTACGAACTATCACCCTCTCCAGACTTCCGAAATACACTACGGAAATACTATCTCCATCTCAGAGGAAGCCAACCGACATTTCTATTTCGCGAGCTTAGCGAAATTATTTAACATTCAGGCCTTTCGGCAGATCAGATTCAGCAGCCAAACGCCAGCAATTTCATTGCAAAATACTGCGTGCTAACAGAGCTGCTTTCCTCAGAAGGTGCTTGGAAACACTTGTCATTCTGGAAACAATCACTCCCCCTTGAGCCAGCATAGTCGGCTCCGACCACCAACCATTTAGGAGGATTAGGGAAACACCGTCCGCTCCCGTTAGCCGAATGGTCAGCGCGGCGGAATGCCACGCCAAGGGGCCCGGGATCGATTCCCGGCTGGAGTAGGAGATTTTCTCCGCTCAGGGACTGGGTGTTGTGTTGTCCTATCTTCATCATTTCATCCCCATCTCCGACGCGCACGTCACCCAATGTGGAGTCGAATGAAATAAGTACTTGACCTCGAAGGCCGAACTTCCCCAAACGGGGGGCTCCCGGCCACAACGCCGTACGCTCATTTCCATTTCCAGGGAAACACCGTCCTTTCTGTAACAAGAAAGTAGCCGAGGAGATCGCAACAGCGCACAGGACCAGCACTAAATCACGGCCAGTAAATTATATACTACATCGTTTCCATACTTCCACAACTTTTGGCCTACTTTTTACGAGGTTCCTCAGAGTTGAGATCAAACTGCAGGGCGAAATCCGCTACGCATACAGATGGATTGCGCGCGCGCGCGCGCGTGTGTGTGTGTGTGTGTGTGTGTGTGTGTGTGTGTGTGTGTGTGTGTGTGTGTGTGTAATACACGATCCAGTCACATTAATGTGACCACCGCCTATGTTCGACGTCAACGTGCATTTTCCACCCACACATGGCAGGTGGTAGTACTAGCAGTGGACAGACTATAAAGCGTGTAGGGGGACGCGGAACATGGCGCAGTCGTTGTTTTAATGCGAAAACGGAGTGATTTATCTGTCGTCCAAAAGGCCATGATCCTTAGCTTTCGGGCTAAGGGTGGAAGGATTTGCGAAAACGACTAAGTTTGTGCGAACAGACATGCAACTGTTGAGAAACTGTCTGCCCATATGAGCCAAGAGGCTACTAACAATGTCCCCTCGACAAGCGTTCAGCGAATGTTGCTGCACATGACCCTCCGCAGCTGGTGCCTGGTTCCTGCATCCATGCTGACTGCTCTTCATGGACGACGAAGGCTCGAATTTGAACGTCAATGCCGCAACTGGATGTCAAAGTGGAGGCAGGTAGCCTTTTCCAATGAAGGACGTTTTATCCTCCATCAGACAGATAGCCGTTGGCGTGAAACGCCTAAAAGCAAACATCCAGTAACTATCGTAGGAAGGATCCAGGCAGGAAGAAGAGCCCTCCCTGGGTGGTTTCGTCATTCTGAAAGGTGCAGTGGATCAAGTTAAGTACGCATTTATCGTTGGGTACCATCTTGTTTATCCTCGGCACGATAGCATCTACCAGCAGGACAACGCAACTTGTCACACAGCTCGCAATGTACGAGCGTACTTCGAAGAGCACCACGATGAGTGTACTGTACTCCCCTAGTCACACCGGCCGCTGTAGCCTAGCGGTTCTAGGCGCTTCAGTCCGGAACCGCGCTCCTACTGCGGTCGCAGGTTCGAATACTGCCTCGGGCATGTATGTGTGTGATGTCCTTAGGCTGGTCAGGTTTAAGTAGCCTAGGGGACTGATGACCTCAGAAGTTAAGTCCCATAGTGCTCAGAGCCATTTGAACCCCTAGTCATCGAACTCACAGGATTTAAGCCCAATCGAAAAACTGTGGGACCACCTTTATCGTGCGGTTTGCGCCATGGAACCTCAACCGAGAAACTTTGTATAGCTTGCCAAGGCACTGGAATCGGCATGGCTCCACAACACTGTCGGTACCTTCCAGAACCTCGCTGACACTTCCTGCACGACTCGCAGCGCTCCGCACTCCAAAAGGTGGTTATTCAGGCTTTTGGCAGATACTCTTATTAATGTGGCTGGATGTGTGTATGTGACACTCCTGTACATGGGAGAAGCCGTGGACATAAAGCTAGTATGTGATACAAAGGTTCTGAACATGTTTGTATTATAGGTTTTTTGTTAGCTTTAGGTTAGTAACAAGATTTGTGCACAAATTGGAGTTCTGTGCACCAAGAAGTTGGTTGTCGAGACACATTTTTGATGACTCAAAATTGTTACTGCCACAGAAACTGTACAGTTACGACAAACGTTTTTAATGGGTCGTGGAAACACATAGGTACTTTGAGTGAAGCGTTAAACTGTGCTGAATGTTAATAATCCATGGACCTGACGATTTTACGCGGTGCGCCACATGAAAAATTACATTTATTCTATGACATCACATTATTTGGGTTTGCCAACTGATAGCTGTCAACTTAACGTAGACCTTGGGCTGCTCTACATATCAGCGGGTCACCACGATTTAAGATTTCATTTTTACTTTCGGTGGCTTCGCAAATTCGCAATTAGTCGCCTTGCAACCTAACGTACACGCTGGGTTTTGCTAAAAGGGGTCTGTCATCAGGACACATTAAAAAAAATTGCGTGTAACGTTCGACGACTGTTTTGCACTTACGCCTCCACATGGCTCAACCTTATTGCGATACGAGTCAAAACCGGTACTCTGCATAGTATGTATTCACCCCAAAATTAATTGGTAAAATACACCAAAATAGACCCACTTGCTTAAATTACAAGTACTGATGCGCACAGTGATGCAGTTCCTTAACCCTAAGCTTCCCCCCTATGGATTCTACACACAATTTTTGCTTCCATTAAGGAGTCAAGATCCTTGCTTGTTGGGGAATAAGTGGGTTATCTTCACATTACAAACAAAAATATTACATACATACGATACACGTTTAAAGCTGCAACTGTTTCAGTGACACAATTAATGTATCATTGTGTACGTCCTCCGAGGCAGTAGACGGCGAAAAGCGAGACGAAACAACACGTGCATGTTTATATACCTCTGACTCTCTACTTGTTACCAAATGTTGCACATTAGCATATTTTTCTGCATTACTAAAGCCATCCACATAGCCTACGAAGTGGCGCCAACTAAGCGAATATTCTTATGCAGTACAGCGAATATAATACTGTGCTACAACAAGTGTAGCCATGCGAAGGCCGGTAATGGCTAAAAAGTAAAACTTTTCTGAAAGTACTTTTGACTGATTGTGTTCTGCATCAATAGTCCTTGAAGGCAGTACGGTGGAATAATTGTAATCTTTTATACATTTGTACACATACACACCCACCCACCCACCCACACAAAGAGGTGCAAGCTTTGGATGGTTATAGAAGAGAGTGAGAGAGGGTGCATGGGGGTTCAAAAAAAAATGGCTCTGAGCACTATGGGACTCAACTTCTGTGGTCATAAGTCCCCTAGAACTTAGAACTACTTCCTAACTAACCTAAGGACAGCACACAACACTCAGCCATCACGAGGCAGAGAAAATCCCTGACCCCGCCGGGAATCGAATCCGGGAACCCGGGCGTGGGAGCGAGAACGCTACCGCACGACCACGGGATGCGGGCGGGTGCAGGGGGGGGGGGGGGACAGAGAGAGGAGCGAGAGGGAGGGGGAGAGAGGAATGTGTGTGTGTGTGTGTGTGTGTGTGTGAGAGAGAGAGAGAGAGAGAGAGAGAGAGAGAGGGAGGGAATGACAGAGAGAGAGAGAGAGAGGGGGGGGGGGAGTGAATAACAGAGGGAGAGGGAGAGAGAGAGAGAGAGAGAGAGATTACAGGAAGAAACGGAAAATTAGGGAATCTTCCTCCGAGGCCAGAACAACGACACGCCAAATGTAGCCATAGGGAAGAGTTTATTTCGACGGTGTCCCTACGCGGGAACGTGACCCGGGTTATACGGCGGAAGAAGGCCGTAAAGATAAGTCTCCCTGTGCCAGGCAGCGCGGACGAGACCACTGCTGCACTGTATTCCGTCCACCAGCATAAAGCTCAGCTGAGTTCATGTTTGCTGGCAAGTCTCTGCCAGTGTCTCATTCATTTCTTAAACGTACTTCACATAACAGCTGCGTACGACAAGCAGCGGAACACACTCGCACAAAGTGCTCTGCAAAACTTACGGGCGAGATGGGTAAAGTAACGTATGACATTAACTGCACTCTGGAAATGTTATGAAAGTGCGGAAACATGTTGCAGTCATGCAAAGGGAGCTTGACATAACGTGACGTGAGGTTAGCGTCACTACAGCGGCAAATGGGGCTGGCCGCGCAACACGAGGCAGCTCAAGGAACGGGAAAAGACAGTGTGTGTCCATGTGCGAGCAGTTACAGTGTACTGTGGTGGTGTGGTGTTCGTTACAACGTTGCCCGGAGACGACATTTGGATGGCTTCACACAGGGGAAATATCGCGAAACCGGAATACGGAAAAAGTGCGACGAGTGTAGTCCAGAAGTTCGGTACCGTCGACAGCATTGTTTGACGTGTGTCAGGAGCGATCCGAACCACAGGCACTGCTGCCTGAAGGGGAGGAGATGGTCGGCCACGGTTAACTACAGCACCAAATGACCGCTACATTGTGCAGCAGGCAAGTAGGGACCCACGTCAAACGGTGGATGCGATTGCAAACCACATTTAACAAGACTACAAGGCATGCTATCTCTGGATCCACAATGGCACCCGACTGTAAGGGGATTGTCTCTCTGCCCGACGACAAGTACGAGTTCCTATGACAGCCGCACATCGGCGGCACCGCTGCGATGGTGCAAGGAGCACAGACACTGAACCAACGAGGAGAGGTTTAGTTTCCAGATTCAGTCTGAGTAGAGATTCTGGACGTACCCTCAAACGCCGAGAGTTGGGGACAGGTATTGCATGCAGGAACTCGGTCGAACATGATCATTTTGATGGTACAGGTTGTGGGGAAGCATAATGAGCATTGCCGTACTGAGTTCTAAATCTTTGAACACGATACAGTCACCAAGCAAAGTTATCGTGACTCTGTACTCCTTCCCCACGCACGTCTTTTCAGGGGTGCATTCGGCCTTGACTTCATTTTCATGGATGACAACGCCCGACCGCATCGAATTCCACAGGTGGCCGCGCGGGATTAGCCGAGCGGTCTTAGGCGCTGCAGTCATGGACTGTGCGGCTGGTCCCGGCGGAGGTTCGAGTCCTCCCTCGGGCATGGGTGTGTGTGTTTGTCCTTAGGATAATTTCGGTTAAGTAGTGTGTAAGTTTAGGGACTGATGACCTTAGCAGTTAAGTCCCATAAGATTTCACACACATTTGAACATTTTTGAACATCCACAGGTGGAGCAGCTCTCGGAACGAGAGGGTATTCGGGGAATGGACTGGGCTGCCAGTTCCCCAGACTTAAATCTCATCGAGCATGTGTGTGATGTGGGGAGACGTACTGGTCATTCGGTTTTATTTTCTGGCGATGTATCAGCTCCAATTGAAGACGAGGTTCGTGGAAGAATTCCGGAAAGGGTCTTAAATACTTTAGAGAAACTTGAAACTTGCTTCTATAAAAAGGAACTCAAACTACATACAAATAAAACCAAAACTGAATCTAATTCGTTAAAGCGAAGTGGAATAAAGGTAACTTGTAATGACCAGGATATTGCATAAGCAAACCACGTGAATTTCTTAGTCCTAAGCTTGATAAGAACTTAAGCTGGAAGGTACACATAGACTGCTTAGCAAACAAACTTAACAACCTCTCGCTTTTATAATGTATATTTTGTCCGCCCCCGGTAGCTGAGTGGTCAGCGCGACAGACTGTCAATCCTAAGGGCCCGGGTTCGATTCGCGGATGGGTCGGAGATTTTCTCCGCTCAGGGATTGGGTGTTGTGTTGTTCTAATCATCATCATTTCATCCCCATCGACGCGCAAGTCGCCGAAGTGGCGTCAAATCGAAAGACTTGCACCCGGCGAACGGTCTACCCGACGGGAGGCCCTAGTCACAATTATTACATATATTATGTATATTTTGTCATATCGGAAAGATAGACCGAGCGAGGTGGCGCAGTGGTTAGCACACTGGACTCGCATTCGGGAGGACGACGGTTCAATCCCGTCTCCAGCCATCCTGATTTAGGTTTTCCGTGATTTCCCTAAATCGTTTCAGGCAAATGCCGGGATGGTTCCTTTGAAAGGGCACGGCCGATTTCCTTCCCAATCCTTCCCTAACCCGAGCTCGCGCTCCGTCTCTAATGATCTCGTTGTCGACGGGACGTTAAACACTAACCACCACCACCATCGGAAAGATAGTCTATCACTCTTGCTTTGAATCAGTTCTTCACTGGGTCTTATGTCTATATATGTGTAAGAGACGTGTGTCGCCAAACAATCACTGTATTGTTCTTCTTGCATAAAAGTCAACATACACTTAACTTTATCCGTTTCGTCCACAGCTACAGTACTAGCCACAGTCCGAAACACCATTTAAAATGCTATGTCCCAACACGTGAGTATATGCGGTTAAATATTTACAATAAAATAAAAGGCAGTAATATCTTTAACGTGGAGTTAGCATCACTGAAAAGATTACTCTATACTCGTCTGGTGAAAATGTGTTACTATTGTACTGAAGAATTATTTGAGGACAGTTTCACAGTTTGAACAAGGAAATTGTACATTTACTTTTGTGTACTGGAAACTGTACTATGTAATTGTGCAGCAATATATCGGAAATGTATATAAAATAATGTAAAATCCTTATATGTCTCGAATAAATCTATCTAGTTACAGATAGCTAGATAGATTTATTCGAGACATATAAGGATTTTACATTATTTTATATACATTTCCGATATATTGCTGCACGTCCACATGCACCTACGACCGTCTTGTAGTTGTAATCGCGCTTGTGCAGGGATGGAATGCCCTGCCACAAAAATTACTTACCAATCTAGGGGCCAGCGTACGAATAAATTGCAGAGCATCAATTGCTGTCCACGATGATCAAACACCCTGCTAAGAATAATGTCCCATCTTGCACTAGCTTCATGGGACCATCACAAATCGCGGTGACTTCACTGTAATTGTTGTCTTCGAATAAAAGCGTCATTTCTGCTCGTCTCATTAAGTACTTCTTTCAGTCACCTTCAGAACTCTGGTGTAGCAGCTCTTTCTGTGTGTGGTCAGAGTTTCATCGAGCTAAGTTACTTGGGAGCGACACATCATGGGAAAGTTACTATCGTCCTTGGGCGCGCCGTCGTTTATAACACGAGTGGAGCCGCGGCTTACTTTGTACACTTGTAAAGAATGGCTGTCTTTATGTTACCAATGTAAATATGTATCTGTAAAATCACAGTTTAATCTTAGTTTAAAGAAACAATGATAAAATCAACTTACATTATGTGAGCTAAATCATGCTTACCTAAATAACAATAAAATAAACGTTCATTCTGTCACTTTTGCCGTGTGCAAGTGTTATCCCACTGTAACATTAGACAGCGAATTTGCATCAGATCCCAGTCAGACGGTTATGCGATTGCTAATTATCTCGGGCATAACTCCCCCATTGTGGGACCGAGCCGCTACCTCGGAATCTGCATCATTTCCTTGCACGGATCGTAAATTTTCTCTCTACTGTATATTACTGCTGTTCACTTGGACATATGACAGCACAACTTAGCACTGTGTTAGCTAAAGCGATAAATAAGGAACATCTTGGGCTCGCAGTTGCGGAACAACAATAGGTGAGCTTGCTCGAGGGTTAAGTTCTGCACCCTAGTGCATACTGCAGACGTTTGAGGTCCTATAACGCTTCCTTGGAGCACAGTGTATTACTTTAGTTTCTGTGGAACGTACTTCAGATTTACTACACACATCAAAAATGTTTTGCATCACCTCGGTTCCAATAGTTCTGGAACCTGTACACAAAATTGAAATATAGATAAACATAAACATCGTTTCCTCCCTTTTTATAGCTCATGAAAACCACACATTGCACGCTGTAACACCATACTGCGAGACCTTCAGAGCTAGTGGTCCAAATTACTGAACACACCGGTACCTCTAATACGCACAAGGACGCCCTCTTGCATTGATGCATGCCTCTATTCGTCGTGGCATACTATCCAGAAGTTCATCAAGGCACTGTTGGTCCAGATTGTCCCACTCCTCAAAGGAAATTCGCCGTACATCCCTCGGAGTGGTTGGTGGGTCACGTCGTCCATAAACAGCCCGTTTCAATCTATCCCAGGCATGTTCGACAGGGTTCATGTCTGGAGAACATGCTGGCCACTATTCTAGCGATGTCGTTATCCTGAAGGAAGTCATTCACAAGATGTGCACGATGAGGGTGCGAATTGTCGTCCATGAAGACGAATGCCTCGCCAATATGCTGCCGATATGATTGCACTATCGGTCGGAGGATGGCATTCACATATCTTACAGCCGTTACGGCGCCTTCCATGACCACAGCGGTGAACGTTGGCCCCACATAATGCCACCCCAAACCAGCAGGGAACCTCCACCTTGCTGCTTTCGCTGTACATTGTGTCTAAGGCGATCAGATTGACAGGGTTGCCTCCAAACACGTCTCCGACGACTGTCTGGTTGAAGGCGTATGCGACACTCATCGATGAAGAGAACGTGATGCCAATCCTGAGCGGTCCATTCGGCATGTTGTTGCGCCCATCTGTACCGCACTACATGGTGTCGTGGTTGCAAAGATGGACCTCGCCATGGACGTCGGGAGGGAAGTTGCGCATCATGCAGCCTGTTGCGCAAAGTTTGAGTCGTGACACGACGTCCTGTGGCTGCGCGAAAACCATTATTCAACATGGCGGCGTTGCTGCCGGGGTTCCTCCGAGTCATAATCTGTAGGTAGCGGTCATCCACTGCAGTTACTAGCCCTTGGGAGACCTGAGCGAGGCATATCATCGACAGTTCCTGTCTCTCTGTATCTCCTCCATGTCCGAACAACATCGCTTTGGTTCACTTGTTGAGAGCCCTCCTTGGCACAGAGTAACAATGTGCACGCGATCGAACAGCGGTATTGACCGTCTAGGCATGGTTGAACTACAGACAACACGAGCCATGTATCTCCTTCCTGGTGGAATGACTGGAACTGATCGGCTGTCGGACCCTCTCCGTCTAATAGGCGCTACTCATGCGTGGTTGTTTACATCTTCGGGCGGGTTTAGTGACATCTCTGAACCGTCAAAGGGACTGTGTCTGTGATACAATATTCACAGTCAACGTCTATATTCAGAAGTTCTGGAAACTGGGGTGATGCAAAACTTTTTTTGATGTGTGTATTTGGCTGTGGGTGTGAGTTGATGATGATGATAATAATAATAATAATAATAATAATAATAATAATAACCACTTCTACAACCCTTTAGATCACATAACATCAACAGACACGAATAACATAAATTGGAAAAAGAAAACACTACATGACAAGCACCCGTATCATTTAACACAGCCACACATCGATCAAGACGCATCCAACACATGGCTAAGAAAAGGCAGTATATACAGTGAGACGGAAGGATTCATGATTGCAATACAAATGGTTCAAATGGCTCTGAGCACTATGGGACTTAACATCTGAGGTCATCAGTCCCCTAGAACTTAGAACTACTTAAACCTAACTAACCTAAGGACATCACACACATCCATGCCCGAGGCAGGATTCGAACCTGCGACCGTAGCAGTCGCGCGGTTCCAGGCTGAAGCGCCTAGAACCGCTCGGCCACACTGGCCGGCTAATTGCAATACAGGATCAAACAATAAACACCAGATATTACAGCAAGAATATTATTAAAGATCCCAATACCACAACAGATAAATGGAGACTTTGCAAACAACAAATAGAAACAGTAGATCACATCACAAGCGGATGTACAATACTAGCAAATACAGAATACCCCAGAAGACATGACAATGTAGCAAAAATAATACATCAACAGCTTGCCTTACAACATAAACTTATAAAACAACACGTTCCCACATACAAGTATGCACCACAACGTGTACTGGAGAATGATGAATTCAAATTATACTGGAACAGAACCATTTTAACAGATAAAACAACACCACATAACAAACCTGACATCATACTCACCAATAAAAAGAAGAAATTAACACAACTAATCGAAATATCCATACCCAATACAACAAATATACAGAAGAAAACAGGAGAAAAAAATGAAAAATACATCCAACTGGCTGAGGAAGTCAAGGATATGTGGCATCAGGATAAAGTTGACATTATACCAATTATACTATCAACTACAGGAGTCATACCACACAATATCAACCAGTACATCAATGCAATACAGCTACATCCAAACATATATACAACTACAGAAATCAGTAATTATTGATACATGTTCCATTACCCGAAAGTTCCTAAATGCAATATAACACGTGCCGTACAGTTAAAGGGAAGTGACGCTTGATCAAGGTCCGCGTCACTTTCCATTTTTAACCAGACTTAACGTCTGAGAAAGTAAAGAATGATAATAATAATGTGTGTGTTGACTAAATTTCAACAACGAAGCTGTAGGCTTAGAATATGTTTCCAACTCAAAAGGAACAGGTCAAACCTGCCTGTAAAATACAGCTCAAAGCTGAGAGGTAAAGCAGCAAAATTTCTTTCACTTTCGCTTCTGTAATTAATAGTAGAGAGTGAATTTCACTGCATGAGAGAGAGTGGTGACGTTATAACTTCACCCGCGTGTTCACTTCACTCGCCTCTGAATGAAGTAATTCCATGTACATAACACTGAGGTCACGAACGAGCGCGTTAAGCAATGGAGTAACGAGAAACACCCGCAACCCAGCGCTTTGCAGTTGTGTAGCAGCGGCGGCCGTGCGCGGTGCTGTTTTAAAATGAGACGTTCGCAACACCGGGCGGGTCTTTTGACTGCGGCCACTCCCCGCAGTGCGCAATGACAGGACGCGTTGCCTAAAACAAAGGCCGGAGCCCGCCTGCGGACTTATAATTACGCCCATTAAAAAAGTACGCGCGGAGAATGTGTGCAGGCGGCCGGGGTCCCGTGTTTTTGTGCCTTTCGGTCAAAACAAAGAGAGACAGAAGCAACGGGGAAGGGATTTGCGCGTCGAAGCAGGGGCGATTAACGAACTGCGAGCGGGCATTCAGTAGCCACAAAAGGCGGAGAGTAGGCGGAGCGCTACTCCCTGCGATATTGTGCAGCCAGCCCCCAACAATGCCGCCTCCCGAAGAGGCTCAATTCAAAAGCAGCTTAAGGCGCAGTCGCCCGGGCGAAAGCTGATTAGAGTCCCTCCAGTCTCACCAAACTAAAACTACTGAGTGTTTGGACTCCTGCGAATGGCGCGCTGGTAGGACAATCGACTTATTTACTGGCCGAGTTAGGATCAACGCACAGTGCAGCTCAAGTCGTCTGCGCTTTATCACGGTTGCAGGATGACTAAGCCGATGTGGCCCTTTCAGTGACCACAAATAAAAGTATACTAGGCCGGTAGCTGAAGATCGGATGCCATCGCAAAGAGAAATGTGTTGGACAAGAGCTGCTTCTGTACTCTGACGTCAGTGGCAGACCCTGTACCGCCACTACAGTGTGAATTACGGATGAACATGACCGCTTGTAACACCGAAATTGCAGATGAAATATCTTCTGCACCATCGAAAATTTTCTCCAATTAATATACTAGTGGCCATTAAAATTGCTACACCAAGAAGAAATGCAGATGATAAACGGGTTTTCATTGGACAAATGTATTATACTAGAACTGATATGTGATTACATTTTCACGCAGTTTGGATCCATAGATCCTGAGAAATCAGTACCCAGAACAACCACGTCTGGCCGTAATAACGGCCTTGATACGCCTGGGCATTGAGTCAAACAGAGCTTGGATGGCGTGTACAGGTACAGCTGCCCATGCAGCTTCAACACGATACCACAGTTCATCAAGAATAGTGACTGGCGTATTGTGACGAGCCAGTTGCTCGGCCAACATTGACCAGACGTTTTCAAATGGTCAGAAATCTGGAGAATGTGCTGGCCAGGGCAGCATTCAAGCATTTTGTGTATCCACAAAGGCCTGTACAGGACCTGCAACATGCGGTCGTGCACTATCCTGCTGAAATGTAGGGTTTCGCAGGGATCGAATGAAGGGTAGAGCCACGGGTCGTAACACATCTGAAATGTAACGTCCACTGTTCAAAGTGCCGGCAATGCGAACAAGAGGTGACCGAGACGTGTAGCCAATGGCCCCCCATACCATCAAGGCGGGGGATACGTCAGTATGGCGATGACGAATACACGCTTCCAATGTGCGTTCACCGCAATGTCACCAAACACGGATGCGACCATCATGATACTGTAAACGGAACCTGGATTCCCGAATAAAATGAAGTTTGGCCATTCTTGCACCCAGGTTTGTCGTTGAGAACACCATCGCAGGCGCTCCTGTCTGTGATGTAGCGTCAAGACTAACCGCAGCCATGGTCTCCGAGGTGATAGTCCATTCTGCTGCAAACGTCGTCGAACAGTTCGCGCAGATGGTTGTCGTCTTGCAAACTTCCCCATCTGTTGACTCAGGGATCGAAACGTGGCTGCACGATCCGTTACAGTCATGCGGATAAGATGCCTGTCATCTCGACTACTAATGATACGAGGCCGTTGGGATACTGCACGGCGTCCCGTAATACCCTCCTGAACCCACCGATTCCATATTCTGCAAAGAGTTATTGGATCTCGAACAACGCGAGCAGCAATGTCGCGATTCGATAAACCGCAATCGCGATAGGCTACAATCCGACCTGCATCAAAGTCAGAAACGTGATGGTACGCATTTCTCCTCCTTACACGAGGCATAACAACAACGTTTCACCAGGCAACGCCGGTCAACTGCTGTTTGTGTATGAGAAATCGGTTGGAAACTTTCCTCGTGTCAGCACGTTGTAGGTGTCGCCACCAGCGCCAACCTTGTGTGAATGCTCTGAAAAGCTAATCATTTGCATATCACAGCATCTTCTTCTTGTCGGTTAAATTTTGCGACTGTAGCACGTCACCTTCGTGGTAAAGCAATTTTAATGGCCAGTAGTGTATTCGTTGATAACTTGCCGTAAGCTGAGTTACAGAAACTATATTTAATACGTAATCGATGTAATAGTGTATTTATTTTTGACTGTATACCATTGATTGTAGTTATAATGAAAATATTATAAATTGCATGGGTAATAGGCAAGAGAACTTAATTGAAATGTATCGATAGTAACGACGAAATGGTAGTAGCTGTGCCGTTGTTTAACTTTGTGTGTGGAGAGTCTTTGTCGCGTTGCGAGCAGAGAGGAGGCAGAGCAGCTTGAGTTATGAAAGAGTGCCGAAGTGTTTGTTGGGATGTATCTGTAAGATCTGTTGCTTCATCGAGCGCAACAGAGAAAGCAATAAAGTCTTTAGCCTTATTTATTAGCTGCCTGTGCACATCGCCGTCCATAGCACTGATACGTGTTGTCACTGTTTGTTTGGATAGACTGATTTCTTGAAACCTGCTAACGTTCGTGGGACACACAAGTTCTGCAGCATCAATCAGACACCCTTTCACAAACTTCCCTTCGGAGAAGGGTTTCCCAGGTTGTGCAATTCTTAATGCGATTTTAAAACTTGCTCGCAGTGAAGATTTTGTGTGATTGTCATTCTGGAAAATTGAAAACAATATATTGTACAGCGTACAGTAAAATAGACATTAATGTGACACAAGAAACTAAGAGTTCAAGAAGTATCAGTTACTTTGACGTACAGTAAAATCGAGTTGATGTGTCTCATCCATTTTCTTAAGGACATTTAATTTTGCTTGCCGTTCTTCACTGTTGAGTACACTACACTCGTCTTTGTGATATGTATTGTAGTGTCTTTCAATTGAAAACTTACGCTGGCCGCCTACTATTCGGCCGCACAGCAAACACTGTGAGTTTTCGCCAACGGCTACAAAAAAGAATTGCAGTTCCCAATCATTTTTAAACGACTGAGAACATAGATCTCCCGTCCTTTGCTTTTTCACAGTACCTGCCATTTCTCAGTACTTCTATGTTAAGGTTACGGTCACTAGGGGTAAACGAGACTGGGTATGTTGCGCTCTTGCTTGTACCACATAAACAGGGAAGTGGAGCCGCCGCCGCTAATTTGGGACACATGTCTAATAAAAGATGTCGCTGTCGCTCTCTGTCGCACACGTGCGCACATGTGCAACACTTCCGCACGTCTGCACACTGTGCACCGTTTGGCCGGCCCTGCTGCACAGTATTAATAGGGTGCGCAGGCGTCCACAAGCAACGCTGTCCCGTCTGTTAATGTCGGCATCTCAGACAAGTTCTCATTACTTCCACGCTTTTGACTGAGCCTCACTCCAACACGAACCTCGTTCCATCACTTCTCCTACTCTCTTCATTTGCCAGATGCCAACAGATTGCCATACACAATAGTTCAGCAAAACGTTGACAGAGACAGCAAGGAAATGATATGTTACACAAGGAATGCATAACCATTGTTTCTGTATGCCTTATTACTTCACTCGGTGGTCACTGTTGGATTAACGTACGTGAGGTATAGTGCTTTACACAGTTAAATGTGACGGTCATTTCCCTGTTTAAAGTCCCATAAATATACACTAGGAGCTAAGTCACAGACCATAACATTTGTCAGTGAGGATAATCATCACCCTCTACTGCATATTCAGATGTCTTAAGAGAGTCTTCAAGGAGTTCAAGGATGGTTCTGCAGTTGCTCGTATGTGCAAGAGTTGGATAAAAATATGGAACAGAAAAAATACAACACGTTACCACGTTCACATAGTATTGTTCTATTAAATTTTCAGGCATCCTTCGCCCACAGCTACGAGCCTTTTGTAATTTAATCGACCTGATTCTGGCAGGCAATTTCAAATGTTTCTCAGGACTAAATATACCTATAAACTCGATTTTCAATAAATGTTTGACCGCAGCGAGAACGAGACTCCCTATAAATTATGCAATTGACTTTCGTCTGATTTTCCCTAGCCAAACGAACAATGGAAAATGGACAAATGGGGGTATCAAATCGACAAGTCTGAGATCTAGTTTTGCAGAAAGTAGTTAATTGCTTTAAGGGGGGGTGTAATGGATTTTGGTCCAAAATATTGATTTTTCAAAAATATTATTTTCTTGATCTACACAGCTTAATCTGTGTTGTGTGTGAATTTTATCGTGATAGCAGCTTTAGAAATGTCTTTAAATTGTTAAACTGATTAACACTGCACTAGTGCCCATTCCCACCTTTCCCGACATTTGGGAAACTGCTTGCTTCAGCGGAATTTTTGTCAGTGTGAAGGCTATTTTCATTCGATATCTCTGGCTGACATCTATATCTTTGCCTGAAAACTTTCTTGCACGTGGTTTATATACGTTTTGACAGTACTAACACACATTAGTAGGTGGTTGAATTCGCAAACCTTTATGTGGAAGTCAATATTTATGCATAATGGGTGGTGGAAAAACTGTGTTTGGGAAACAGAAGTTTAATGGAAATCGGTTTACCGACAAAAATGAGGAAGCAGCTCGAAATGAAGAACATAAGCTCTCAGCTTCAACATCGAAACTTGGGACAGGAGAATTGTACAGGTGCCTGAATGATGTTGATATCGATTCCACTGGATTCGACTTACTGATTTAGAGCTTCTCTGCCAGGATATAAGTTTTCATGTACATGTGTTTGGTGTAAAAATATGGAATGTATGAAAAAAGAAGAGTGGGAATAGCTTGCGAATGAATTTGTAATCCGTGTGGCTATGAATTTTCTCTTTCCTTCTCCAAAAAAACTGACATTGGTACCTATGAAAGCAATTTTAAGTTAGCATATGCTCTGAGATGCCTTGGACAGGGCAGGAAAGGAAGCAATTTATTGTGTGGTTTTCTGAACATGCCTCCACCTTGGGCAAGGTTTGAAAAAGTAAATAAAGAAACGTCTGATGCTGTATGCGATACTGCCAAAGTTTCTAAGAAGAAAGCAGTGGAGGAATTGGTGGAAATAAACCACAAAGAAATAGATTCTGGGGCAGATATTCATGACAGTGAATTTCCTGCAAATGTTGCTGACCTGTCTGTGTCTGTAGATGGGACGTGGATGAAAAGGGGGTCACATCTGTGTATGGAGTTGCATCTGTTGTTGGTATTGACTCAGGTAAAGTTTTAGAAGTAGAAATTATGTCTAAATGCTGCCACCAATGTGTAACAAGAAAATGTCCAACAATGAAGAGGGTGAAGAACTGTTTCAAGAAAAGCATGCAGTAGTATGCTCTAAAAATTATAGTGGCACAAGTGGGGACGTGGAGGCTGCTGCAGTTGTGAGGATGTTCTCCAGGTCTGAGGACCAGTATGGTGTTAGATATACTAAATACCTTGGTGATGGGGACTCCTCTTCGTTCAAAGCTGTAACAGATAAAAATCCGTACAATACAACAATAGAACAGTTGGAATGTGTTGGCCACATCCAAAAGAGGCTTGATGGTAGGCTTCGTTGCTTGCTGAAAGAGAAGAAAGGTGAAGTACTTGAGGATGGAAAACCACTAGGAGGAAAAAGCAGGCTTACTCTGAAAGAAATTGATTCTCTTCAGTTATTTTATGGGGGACCTATCAGGAAAAAACACTCCTAATGTAGAGGCAATGCGGCGTGCTGTGTGGGCAATTTTTTTCCACTGACTAAACACCAATGCACAGTCTGTGTACAAAAGATGATTGGTGTAAGTTGAACAACAGAAATGAGACCTATTCGCATAAACACTCATTAGCAGAACCTGTTATGAATGCAATTAAGCCCACATTCAGGTTTCTCGCAAACCCTGATTTATTAAGGACGTGTCTTCACGGAAAGATACAAAATGCAAATGAAAGCCTCAATAATTTAATTTGGATTAGATGCTCAAAAAAGACGTTCTGTGGACTTGAAGTACTCAAAATACGTGTCGTTTTTATGTTATAATAACGGAAATAATGGCAGAACTGAACTGCTGAAGAGAGTTGTCAGAGATCCTGGTGGGTTTCCAACAAAAGCAATTTATACCATCGACGAGAGAAGGGTCAAGAAAGCTAACAAATCAGTGTCTTACCTGAAAATAGAGGCCAGGTAAATTCTAAGAGGAGAGAAGAGAAACCTGGAGGATGAGGATTATCTGTATGGAGGATTTTAAAATTAAGGTAACCGTATTACATGAAGTATGAGAAGAAAATCTTTGAACCTCATTTTCTCTGTTTTACATTTCTTAGGTTATTTGAAGCCTTTCCTCAAAAAGTATATGCGCTAATGCTATGATATTTTCAGAAACTATTCGCAACGTGTTGCTGTCTCCCTGGAATTAGAAACTACAAGATCCTGCAATTACATTCAGATTTTAGATGATTGTATGTAGAAAAAAAAGTTAATTTCGGATGTGCAAAATTAAAAACTCTGTTAATGATACATTTTGTACCATAAATTAATAACTGTAGTTCAGTGGTCTTATAAACTTCTCAGGACACTACAACAAAATTTTCAGATTAATTGCATGATTAGAATTTGAGTTATGGCTATTTATAAAAAGGACAATAAAAAATTAAAAATTCAAATTTCTGGAAAGATATTAATCCTGCATATTTTATTATATTTTTCCGTTGATACACAGCTCTTTTGCTTCACACATGCAATATTTTAGATTTGTAAATTAATATGGCTGTAATGATTTTCTAGATAAATTTTTACATTTTCCGTTACATCCACCCTTAAAGCAATCACAGTAATTCAGATAAACTCAGCGATATGAGAGAAAACTGATGTATTTCACGAAAAGCTGCAGTACCTATGTAAATGAGATGCCAAAGGGTTCATCTCTACACGGTGTAGCTGTTCTGCGTAACAAAATGTAAAGAATAAATAAAAAATGCATTGGCGTGATATTCGAGTTTTTGAAATAGGTTCCTGCGTATCAGGTATTGGTTCACGAGATTTCGAGAACAGAAGACACCAGGAAAGCAAATGAGGTGTCAACAGAGCATGTTTTCTGAAAAAAAAAAAAACAATAAAAATAAAACTTTTAAAAAATCGGTAAAATTGTTTTTGGGAAGTGACTGACTAAAAGCAAGAAATGAAACAAATCAGAGAAAGATTTGATTCGCCTTTGAATGATGCTCGAAATGGTGTACAGCATGAGAGATTGGTGGAATATTTCTGTGATCTGTTTTATTTCTCACTCTTAGTCAAATCATTCCACAAAATATTGGTCTGACTTTTTCAAAATTTCTGGATTATTAAGTTGAGTTTGGGATGTAGGAGACGAGGTACTGGGAGAAGTAAAGCTATGAGGAGGGGGCGTGAGTCGTTCTTGGGTATCTCAGTTGGTACAGCACTTGCCCGCGAAAGGCAAAGGTCCCGAGTTCGAGTCTCTTCCAGAAAGTTTCATATCAGCGCACACTCCGCTGCAGAGTGAAAATTTCATTCTTTCTGTATTATTGTCATAAATATGACTTTTCTGTGTTGATTAACTGCGAAAGGGAGGATATTGCCTATCCCTTACAAGTTACAGTAATAAATAAATAAATAAATAAATAAGTCCACCATCACCCGAAGTACAGGACACGAACCTCTCCTGCAAGTAGACAAAGTACAAATTGCTTTTGCAAGGGACAAGTATGTACAGAGTGTTACAAAAACGTACGGCCAAACTTTCAGGAAATATTCCTCACACACAAAGAAAGAAAATATTTTATGTGGACATGTGTCCGGAAACGCTTACTTTCCATGTTAGAGCTCATTTTATTACTTCTCTTCAAATCACATTAATCATGGAATGGAAACACACAGCAACAGAACGTACCAGCGTGACTTCAAACACTTTGTTACAGGAAATGTTCAAAATGTCTTCCGTTAGCGAGGATACATGCATACACCCTCCGTCGCATGGAATCCGTGATGCGCTGATGCAGCCCTGGAGAATGGCGTATTGTATCACAGCCGTCCACAATACGAGCACGAAGAGTGTCTACATTTGGAACCGGGGTTGCGTAGACAAGAGCTTTCAAATGCCCCCATAAATGAAAGTCAAGAGGGTTGAGGTCAGGAGAGCGTGGAGGCCATGGAATTGGTCCGCCTCTACCAATCCATCGGTCACCGAATCTGTTGTTGAGAAGCGTACGAACACTTCGACTGAAATGTGCAGGAGCTCCATCGTGCATGAACCACATGTTGTGTCGTACTTATAAAGGCACATGTTCTAGCAGCACAGGTAGAGTATCGCCTATGAAATCATGATAACGTGCTCCATTGAGCGTAGGTGGAAGAACATGAGGCCCAATCAAGACATCACCAACTGCCCAAACGTTCACAGAAAATCTGTGTTGATGACGTGATTGCACAATTGCGTGCGGATTCTCGTCAGCCCACACATGTTGATTGTGAAAATTTAGAATTTGATCACGCTGTACAGTACATACTGACAAAACTAAAATGAGCTCTAACATGTAAATTAAGCGTTTCCGGACACATGTCCACATAACATGTTTTCTTTATTTGTGTGTGAGGAATGTTTGCTGAAAGTTTGGCCGTAACTTTTTGTAACACCCTGTATATTGTCGTCGTGTGTGGAATACCCTCACAGCACAGAAACACCTTCCTAAAACTATTCCTTTCACATGTTGGAGCGCTTCGTCTCTGCCTCACCTCCGTGCTACCACAAAGAGTTGGCGTGCTGCGTTCCAGCTTCCGATCCACACCGTGCAGTGGTCGCCGTAAAACTTCCTCGGGCAACTCAGCTGCCCAGTCTCCGCCGTGCCAGCTCTCCTGTGCGGCGGGTTCTCCAGCGGCCCTGCGTTCCAGCTTCCGACCCACACCGTGCAGTGGTCGCCGTAAAACTTCCTCGGGCAACTCAGCAGCTGAGTCTCCGCCGTGCCAGCTCTCCTGTGCGGCGGGTTCTCCAGCGGCAGGCGCCACGGCTTCGGGGACGAGCGACTCGTCTCTCGCTGGCGCATCTCACGAGCCAATTCCGCCGCGGCTGTGTTATTCAGCGGCCCACAATGGAGTGGCCGAGCGCTCTGCTCTGACAAGGCGACGCGCCGCTCGACTTGTGTCTCCTCGCCTTCGCTTTGTGCCCCGGGGAACAAAGAGGACGCTGAACGGAGGCGGCCAGGGATCGCATACACCACACAGGCCGGCTGTCAGCGGGAGCAGGCACTCTGGCGGCGCCTCGCTGGCTCAGGCCGAGAACCTCAGGAGGTACTCATCTGCATCATCAGACCTTGTGGATGACATCGGAAGTTCACTGAGGCTTTTTGCGGATGATGCTGTGGTATATCGAGAGGTTGTAACAATGGAAAATTGTACTCAAATGCAGGAGGATCTGCAACGAATTGACGCATGGTGCAGGGAATGGCAACTGAATCTCAACGTAGACAAGTGTAATCTGCTGCGAATACATAGAAAGAAAGACGCCTTATCATTTAGCTATAATATAGCAGGTCAGCAACTGGAAGCAGTTAATTCCATAAATTATCTGGGAGTAGGCATTAGGAGTGATACAAAATGGAATGATCATGTAAAATTGATAGCTGGTAAAGCAGGTGCCAGACTGAGATTCATTGGGAGAATCCCAAGGAAATGCAGTCCGAAAAGAAAGGAAGTAGGTTACAGTACACTTGTTCGCCCACTGCTTGAATACTGCTCAGCAGTGTGGGATCCGTACCAGATAGGGTTGATATAAGAGATACAGAAGATCCAACGGAGAGCAGCGCCCTTCGTTACAGGATCATTTAGCAATCGCCAAAGCGTTACGGAGATGATAGATAAACTCCAGTGGAAGACTCTGCAGGAGAGACGCTCAGTAGCTCGGTACGGGCTTTTGTTGAAGCTTCGAGAACATACCTTCACCGAGGAGTCAAGCAGTATATTACTCCATCCTACGTATATCTCGCGAAGAGACCATGAGGATAAAATCAGAGAGATTAGAGCCCACACAGAGGCATACCGACATTCTTTCTTTCCACGAACAACAAGAGACTGAAATAGAAGGGAGAACCGATAGAGGTACTCAAAGTATCCTCCACCACACACCGTCAGGTGGCTTGCGGAGTATGGATGTAGATGTAGATGTAGATCACAATCACCATCAGCATCAGTTCCGACAACAACATTAACGAGTTTCAGTGCCCGTATTAAAGACGGTGTAGTTTAAAGCCGTGCGGTTGGAGGTGCCATGTCCCTAATTGCTCGTCCCCTCCCGCCGGAGTTTCGAGTCCTCCCTCGGGCATGTGTGTGTGTGTGTGTGTGTGTGTGTGTGTGTGTGTGTGTGTGTGTGTGTTGTCCTAAGTTAGTTTAAAGTAGTACGTAAGTCTAGGGACCGATGACCCTAGAAGTCTGGTTCCTTAGGAATTCACATACATTTGAATATTTTTTGTAGTTTAAATTGTATTATTTTTACGCTTTTTATCTATGAATGTACAGGATGTAAGCAATAACTGTTTGCAAGGTACCACAGCGGTGTAGGGGACATCGGGACTGACAGTTTATACTGGACTCTGCTGTGTCAAGCCGGGAAACAGCCTGAAATTAGCCTAAAAAGCCACCTAAGCTTCTGCGCATGCGTGCAGCGCGAGATTTTTTAATACCCGTTGGACCTTTTAGACCACCAACTAAGTCGGTCTTAACGGTTTGAAGCTCATTTCGTTCTGCCACTAAAGTCGTCCTTTAATATAAGACACACCTTGTTCTTCCACTTACAAATTGTAAAATTGACGTTTGTGAAAAAATTTGTGAATTTTAACAGCGTAAATTTCACAATTAAATCGTTTTGTTTCTCTGGCCTTCTTACTACGAGACCACTGTCTTCAAATGGGTTAAGTTTAGATCGAAATGTAAACTAATCAGTTTTTGCATAAACTTGCACTTTTACAAAATTCTCTTTCTTTTGTTACTGTCACGGGAAAGTTTAAATTACTTGTGTTAACGAAATAAAGAACTTCATAAATCTGACCCACTAAGCTATTGGCGTAGGACGGCGGGATGGTATGTTGCGCTCCGTGCGTGCTTCTTGGGTTAGGTGGTTTTTGTAGGTCGATTTGAGGTTCTTTCCCGGCTTGATGGACAACAAGTTTCCGGTATTAAGTTCTTCGTCTCGACTTCTTGTACATAACTGAGGTAAGTTGTCATCGTTCACACTCTGTATATACAGGGTTATTCATAAGTACTTCCAGGGCTTCAGAAGGCTACTGTGAGAAAACTGCAACACATACAGTCAACAGACATACAATCGCACCAGAAAGTATTGGCACACTTGCGTATTTGTGTTGCTGGTTACAAACGCCGCACCTTCCGGTACACAGCACATGTACGTGCTACCTCAGACATTACAATTCTTCCCACAGTGCCTACCATTAACAAAGAAATGCAGTGTTAAGGAAAACATGTATCTCCTCTGCGCACAAAAAGTATTCGCACAGAGAGTGTCTTGGCGGTATATTTCTGGGTTTTCAGGTACCAGAACGCCATCTGATGACGCAATAGACACTGCGTGATGTTGACGGCCCAGTGCTGTATTGCGCAATATTGGTCAGCGTGGAGCCGAAGAAGAAGGAACATTCAGTGGCGTTGCGTGAGAGAGTGGTATTGCTCCATTCACAAGGGAGAAGCTATCGACAAATCGGAGCAGAGGTGTCTGTTAGCTACACCACGGTACGAGCCATCATTCATAAATATAAAGAGACTGGAACAACAGTGAATAAGTGTCGTCCTGGACGTCCTAAAGTGTTTACAATCCGAGAGCGTCGCCGTATCATCGCACTTGCTCGCAAGGAACCTGCTACAAGTGCAGTAACTATTGCTGAGGTTGTTCAGACAACGTCCGACAAGACGGTTAATGTTCAAACTATACGAAATGTGTCGAATGAGGCTGAAATGCCGACGGAGTTTTGGAACACTGTGATATTTAGCGACGAATCGAAGTTCAATGTGTTCGGATTTGATGCAAGAAAGTAAGTTTGGCGCAAGCCGAACACGCACCAACACATCAAACACATGCATACCACAGTCAAACACTGTGGGGGTGGTATCATGGTGTGGGGCTGTATGGCGGCGTCCGGCGTTGGAAATCTAGCTGTAATCCACTGTACAATGGATCATACGAGATACATCGACGTGTTGCGAAGTAGTTTACACGCTAGTGCACAGACATTGGGCCTTACTGGGGCGTTTCATTTCCAGCAGGACAATGACCCAAAATATACCGCTATGAAAATCCGGGAGTGGTTACAGTACAATGCCCCCATAAGGGTTCCAACACCATCTCAGAGCCCTGATTTGAACCGCATTGAGAACCTGTGAGCTCATCTTGACACACAGGTCAGAAAAAGGCGTCCGTCTGGTAGAAACGACTTGGAGAAAGTGCTCCTGGAGGAACGGTCGAAAATTGTCCCTGATATCACCCGGAATTTAATACAAAGCATTCCTAGGCGTTTACGTGCTATTATAGATGCTAAAGAGATGCACAGATGTTAGAAGGTGAACATCCGTGAAGAAAACGAACACACTGTCCGATTCATACGCGCGTGCCAATACTTTTTTGGATGCAGAATAGCGATGTTTATCTCCGTAACACTATATGTTACTCTACGGACAGGACATTTGGACACATTTGTAACCTATGTACTGTAAGATGGCACGTGTCTCGTTTCTGTTCTGAAATACACTCCTGGAAATTGAAATAAGAACACCGTGAATTCATTGTCCCAGGAAGGGGAAACTTTATTGACACATTCCTGGGGTCAGATACATCACATGATCACACTGACAGAACCACAGGCACATAGACACAGGCAACAGAGCATGCACAATGTCGGCACTAGTACAGTGTATATCCACCTTTCGCAGCAATGCAGGCTGCTATTCTCCCATGGAGACGATCGTAGAGATGCTGGATGTAGTCCTGTGGAACGGCTTGCCAAGCCATTTCCACCTGGCGCCTCAGTTGGACCAGCGTTCGTGCCGGACGTGCAGACCGCGTGAGACGACGCTTCATCCAGTCCCAAACATGCTCAATGGGGGACAGATCCGGAGATCTTGCTGGCCAGGGTAGTTGACTTACACCTTCTAGAGCACGTTGGGTGGCACGGGATACATGCGGACGTGCATTGTCCTGTTGGAACAGCAAGTTCCCTTGCCGGTCTAGGAATGGTAGAAAGATGGGTTCGATGACGGTTTGGATGTACCGTGCACTATTCAGTGTCCGCTCGACGATCACCAGTGGTGTACGGCCAGTGTAGGGGATCGCTCCCCACACCATGATGCCGGGTGTTGGCCCTGTGTGCCTCGGTCGTATGCAGTCCTGATTGTGGCGCTAACCTGCACGGCGCCAAACACGCATACGACCATCATTGGCACCAAGGCAGAAGCGACTCTCATCGCTGAAGACGACATGTCTCCATTCGTCCCTCCATTCACGCCTGTCGCGACACCACTGGAGGCGGGCTGCACGATGTTGGGGCGTGAGCGGAAGACGGCCTAACGGTGTGCGGGACCGTAGCCCAGCTTCATGGAGACGGTTGCGAATGGTCCTCGCCGATACCCCAGGAGCAACAGTGTCCCTAATTTGCTGGGAAGTGGCGGTGCGGTCCCTTACGGCACTGCGTAGGATCCTACGGTCTTGGCGTGCATCCGTGCGTCGCTGCGGTCCGGTCCCAGGTCGACGGGCACGTGCACCTTCCGCCGACCACTGGCGACAACATCGATGTACTGTGGAGACCTCACGCCCCACGTGTTGAGCAATTCGGCGGTACGTCCACCCGGCCTCCCGCATGCCCACTATACGCCCTCGCTCAAAGTCCGTCAACTGCACATACGGTTCACGTCCACGCTGTCGCGGCATGCTACCAGTGTTAAAGGCTGCGATGGAGCTCCGTATGCCACGGCAAACTGGCTGACACTGACGGCGGCGGTGCACAAATGCTGCGCAGCTAGCGCCATTCGACGGCCAACACCGCGGTTCCTGGTGTGTCCGCTGTGCCGTGCGTGTGATCATTGCTTGTACAGCCCTCTCGCAGTGTCCGGAGCAAGTATGGTGGGTCTGACACACCGGTGTCAATGTGTTCTTTTTTCCATTTCCAGGAGTGTATATGTTTCGTTTAACCTACTACCACTAAAATGTATCCGTGCCAATACTTTTTGGTGCGATTGTATATCAGTGGACAGATACAAGATCACTCCAACTTTCGATTCGCAATACCCGCCGAGGCGTACCTACACTACATCTGCATCTACATAGATACCCCGCAGACTATCTTACGGGGCGTGGCTGAGGGTACCCCGTGTACCACTACCAGTCATTTCCTTTCCTGTTCCACTCGCAGACAGAGCGATGGAAAAACGACTCTCTGTATGCCTCCGCATGAGCCCTAATTTCTCGTATCTTATGTTTGCGGTCATTAGCGCAATGTATGTTGGTGGCAGTAAAATCGTTTCGCAGCCATCTTCAAATGTCGGTTCTCTAAATTCTCTCAAGAGTCTTCCTCGAGAAGAACGTCGCCTTCCCTCTATAGATTCCCATCTGAGTTCCCGAAGCGTCCCCATAGCACTTGCGTGTTGTTTCAAACTACCGATAACATATATAGAGGCCCGCCTATCATTGCTTCGAAGTTGTCCTTTAATCCGACCTGGTACGGATGCCAAATTCTCGAGCAGTACTCAAGAATGGGATGCACTAGCGTCCTATACACGGTCTCCTTTACAGATGAACAACGCTTTCCTAAAATTATGCCAATAAACCGAAGTCGACCATACGCCTTCCCTACCACAATCTCATTATCGCTTTGTAACGTTACGCCTAGATATTTAAACGAGGTGAGTGGGACAAGCAGGACGCTACTAGTGCTATATTCGAACATTATGGGTTTGTTTTTCCTACTCATCTGCATTAACTTACATTTTTCTGCATTTAGTAGCTGCCGTACATCACACCAACTAGAAATTTTGTGGAAGTTATATTGCATCCTCCTCCAGTCACTCAACGTCGACACCTTCCCGTACACCACAGCAAGAGCAGCAAAGAACCGCAGATTTCTGCCCTCCCTGTTCACCAAATTACTTATGTATACAGGGAATAATAGCGGTCCTATCACACATCTCTGGGGCACTCCCGACGATACCCCTTGTGGTGTCACCGCCAGACACCACACTTGCTAGGTGGTAGCCTTTAAATCGGCCGCGGTCCGTTAGTATACGTCGGACCCGCGTGTCGCCACTGTCAGTGATTGCAGACCGAGCGCCACCACACGGCAGGTCTAGAGAGACTTACTAGCACTCGCCCCAGTTGTACAGCCGACGTTCATAGCAATGGTTCACTGACAAATTAAGCTCTCATTTGCCGAGACGATAGTTAGCATAGCCTTCAGCTACGTCATTTGCTACGACCTAGCAAGGCGCCATTACCAGTGTATATTGAAATGGAAATTATGTACAGTCAAGAGAGATGTACACCGATTGTGGATTAAAGTTAAGTATTCTACCAGTACCTCCTGTTTTGCTAGTCTTATTTCTCTGACCTGTTCCAGACCTCACGCCAGTCTGCATTAAACGCGTGCATTTCGGCCTCCTCTAGCAACACGGTGTTGGCTCTTGTGCCAACACTACAACCCTATCTCTGATGAAGCATGTCAGAACGTGTAGACGAGTCATCCGCTCCGCACTGCCGCATCGAATAAGTTCGTTTCTGCAGGTAGGCAGTCCAATGAACAGATTTCCAAAGTGGGTTGCTTTCGCGCCTGGTTGAACAGTTCGTGTAATTTCTGAATTGCGCGAACGCATTGGAGTCTGTTGCGTCACAACGGTTCTCATATCGAACACCTGTGATGTGAGTTAACTTGGAGAGATGCTTTATCTACCAATAGGCGACTATTTTCTGTGTGTCTTGGACTTTTCGTGTGGTTGTTTTATGAAAGCCTAGACGCACGTATGAATAACCCTGCACAGAGGGTGATTTTCTTCCACCGTGTACGAATTCTAGGGATTGATCGATGAGAGTATAAGGAACAAAATTCTAATGAATTTCTGTCCGGAAATTCTGCGGTCCGCAACTCCAGTATTAGGTTGCTGCTGCTACAATGGCAGATTATCAAGGTTTAAGTCAGTTTGAACGTGGTGTTGTAGTCGGCGCACGAGCGATGAGACACAGCATCCCCGAGGTAGCGATGAACTGGGGACTTTCCCGTACGAACATTTCATGAGTGTACCGTGAGTATCAGGAATCCGCTAAAACATCAAATCTCGGACATCGTTGCGGCCGGAAAAAGGTCCTACAAGAACGGGACCAACGACGACCGAAGAGAATGGTTCAACGTGACAGAAGTCCAACCCTTCAGCAAACTGCTGCGTATTTCAGTGCTGGGCCATCAACAAGTTTCAGCGTGCGAACCATTCAACGATACATTATCGATATGGGCTTTCAGAGCCGAAGGCCCCTCGTGTACCCTTGATGACTGCACGACACAAAGCTTTACGCCTCGTTTGGCCCGTCAACACCGATACAGGACTGTTGATGTCTGGTAACATGTTTCCTGGCTGGACGAGTCTCTTTTCATATTGTATCGAGCGGATGGACGTGTACGAGTAAGGAGACAACGAATGTCAGCAGGGGACTGTTCACGCTGGTGGAGGCTCTGTAATGATGTGGGGCGTGTGCAGTTGGAATGACATGGGACCAGTGCTAAGTCTCTGACAGGTGACACGAACGAAAGCATCCGGTCTGATCACCTGCATCTATTCATGTTCGTTGTGTATTCCGACGGATTTGGGCAATTGTAGCAGGACAAAGCGACACCCCACACGTCCACAATTGCTACAGAGTGGCTCAAGGAACACTTTTCTCAGTTTAAACGATATTACGGAGGTGTACCAGTTTCTTTGCCTCTTCAGTGTATTTGCAATTAATAGTTCAGTGTGGAATAAAGAAATACATGTAACTGGATTGTTAGAACTTTCCGGTCGCGTTCTTGGATCCGAAAGTGTATGACGAAACGCCCATCAGGGGCGCGCTTCTTTCAGGCATTCATAACATTGGCGGGCGCGGGCTTCAGTTCATAAACGTCAGCACAATTCGTTACCAGGTGGTGCATGGCCATATTTTGCGTGTTTACGTATCTCTGTATTTGAATACGCATGCTTGTACCAGTTTCTTTGGCGCTTCAGTGTATAAGCCAGGAAAACATTAGTTTTCAAACTGTTGTTGAGTGATGGGAGAAGGGCGTCGATGGGGAAAAAACCTTTTGTAAATGAATGTTTCGAAAAAATTTGCTCCATTTAATCGGCAACGAACTTTCGAGCCCCCATCGAGCTTCCGAGTTCTGGGGAATGGAGTACGTGGAGAGCTGTGGCGCAGACGGTGGTGGCGAGAAACAACGCCCCAAAAGGCACGGACTCCACGAACATGCTGTCGTCGCGGAGAAACAAGAAAATTTCATAATTTGTGCCAACGGTATTTGTCTCGGTAACGATGTTGGCACCACTCCGGTTCATTGAGTCGCTGGGGAGAGATGGTGTATGCTTCCTCTGGTCGAAAAGTGGTGGTATATTGCGACACCGGGCGGTGGCACGACAATTTCGCTTTGACCTGTGCAAACTACTGTGTTGACTGCGGACTGGGAGCTGCAGCGGGCTTGAGCAGTGGAGGCAGCCACGTGTCCTAATGGCTGGCGTTTTTTGAGCGGGTGCCTCTCTGGTGCTGTGCGGGAACTTCTGGCTACGGGTTCAGACATGTTGGAGAAACTTATTGCGAGACCTGCCCGTAAAATATCTCTAGCGCGCGTCTAGAGAGAAGTGCTGGTACGACAATTCTGCCGACGCTTGGCAGCAGTGACTACACTCCTGGTTCAGTAGAAACTGGTGTACCTGTTTTTGATGTTCTGACCAGGGTACATCTGCATGTTCCCTTACATGTTTGATGGGTGTAACCTTTCAGAATCAGTTATTAAAATCTAATAAAACTGATGTCGGTTAAACATGCTGTTGTGTTCAAAAATGGTTCAAATGGCTTTGAGCACTATGGGACTTAACTTCTGAGGTCATCAGTCACTTAGAACTTAGAACTACTTAAACTTAACTAACCTAAGGACATCACACACATGCATGCCCGAGGCAGGATTCGCACCTGCGACCGTAGCGGTCGCGCGGTTCCAGATTGTAGCGCCTAGAACCGCTCGGCCACCTCGGCCGCCTGCTGTTGTGTCTTATGGCTAATGACTGGTTTCGAGTGAACATTTTAGTTCGTAACAGAAGAAAAGTTCACTTGCCAAGAACGCTGATATAACATTTTACTCGACGACCAGTTTCGACACAGCGATGCTGCCATCATCTGATCTTATGTATTTGAAATTTTGCAACGTATTATCCATAAGTGTTACAAGTCGCTTCACGCTCTATATGTACACCTAACTACTGTGAAGCGACTTCTAACGCTGATTGATAATATATTGTAAAAATTCAAAAGCATGAGATTGGATCATGACAGCATAGCTCTGTCGAAGCCGCTCGTCGAATAAAATGCTCTTTTTTAGCGATCTGAAGTTTTCTTCAGTTACTGTATACTGCAGATCGCCCCCTGGACTGATCATGTCAGGATTACAGAATACTTTAGTTGTTAATTATGATCTTAATTATATATGCTGTTAAGAATTAATTGCCGGCGGATGTGGCCGAGCGGTTCTAGGCGCTTCAGTCTGGAACCACGCGACCGCTACGGTCACAGGTTCGAATCCTGCCTCGGGCATGAATGTGAGTGAAATCCTTAGGTTAGTAAGGTTTAAGTAGTTCTAAGTTCTAGGGGACTGATGACCTCAGATGTTAAATCCCATAGTTCAAATGTCTCTGAGCACTATGGGACTCAACTGCTGAGGTCATTAGTCCCCTAGAAATTAGAACTAATTAAACCTAACTAACCTAAGAACATCACACACATCCATGCCCGGGACAGGATTCGAACCTGCGACCGTAGTGGTCGCGCGGTTCCAGACTGTAGCGCCTAGAACCGCTCGGCCAATCCGGCCGGCTAAATCCCATAGTGCTCAGAGCCAATTTTGAAGAATTAATTTTTTGCCCGTGTGCATCTGTAACTGAAATTGATGAATGTTAATGACAACCAGGTTTTGAGCAATACTGTCCAGGATCCAAACCTGGAACCAGCCAAGTTAATTATAAAAGGGAAGCTTTTAAATCTTGATTTTTAAAATTCTGAAATTCTGCGAAGTTGGGTTTTACTGTCATTTATCTGTATTTTAAAATATGTTCCGGTAAGTTCCGGACACTTGTCGATCTCTTTAAATTTTTAAGAGGTGGCGTCATTCTGCCTGTTTTTCAGTTGTTAATCTTGTCTCTCTTACTTGAGCTCAAAGATGCTTCTTGTGATGCTCAATGGAGCGGTAAAAGTGATTTGTTACGTATTTTTCCTAAGTTTTGATTTAATAAATGTGCAAAATATGTTATTTTTAACTTAATCAATGGATTCCGTCCTTCCATGCTAATGCCCAGTACCGCCACGAACTGTACCACTCAGTCACCGCTCCGTGCTCGTTCACGACTGACCGACAAGTAATTGCGCTACAGGACTGACCGACATGTTATTGCACCACAGCCATTATAGTTACTGGACACTTGAATTAAATCTCATTGTTTGTTCCATAGAAAACAAGTGTTTACTGCAAGAGAATGGCATAAAATCATTTAATGCAAGTAGTGCCTTTCGGAAGCTACCACCTTTTCTCACTTTTCCGACAAAAGATGGATACCGTGGTAAAAGAATTCAGGAGCTTTTGAGGTGATCCACTTACGGAGCAAGTTTCGAGATGTTCAAAAGATGTCTTATTCCGGAAGTTCATGCTGCATGGAGGAAAGGAAGTGGTAATCGGAAGGGATCATAGCTGGTGGATATGGCAGGTAGGTTAAGACATCCCATGGAAGTCCCTTCAAGCTTTCACTCACTCGGTCTGCAACATGTGGTTTGGTAAAAATTTGTAAATTTGTAGTAAGATCTTATGGGACCAAACTGCTTAGGTCGTCGGTCCCTAGGCTTACATACTACTTAATCTAACTTACGCTAAGGACAACACACATACACCCATGCCCGAGGGAGGACTCGAATCTCCGACGGGGAGAGCCGCGCGGGCCGTAACAAGGCGCCCGAGACCGCGCGGCTCTGGTTTGGTACTGACATGAAGAAGAGTGACTTTGTCATGTCTCTGGCCATACTGCTGACGTTCTCTTTACGTGCGCGATTCAGATTACGTAACTGTGTTTCGTAGCGTTTAGCATCCACCGTTTGACGCAGTTGCAGCAACTCAAAGCACACCACACCGACCACGGCGCATATCGTCACTCAGCTCAAAATCGACTATGACGGTACAGTCCCCAAGAAGGCACCTTATAAACTTTGGAAGCGGACCCGGCCAGGCCGCAAGTGCGGAGCCCGTGATGCAGCGTGTGACAGTCGTCGGCAAGCGAGGTCACGTCTGACAGATAAGAGGGGGCGGTAGCAAGCCACGTGGTGGGTGAGCGTGGCCGCCCACTGTGGTAACATGTTTGCAGTTCGGCCGATAGATGTCGGCGCTCTTTCAGCTCTGCTATTGGAGCGGACACCACGTATGAGAAAATCCGATGTTAGCACACGACTGGGGCAACGGCCTTGCAGCAGTAGATACACCGGTTCCCGCGAGATCACCGAAGTTAAGCGCTGTTGGGCGTGGCCGGCACTTGGATGGGTGAACATCCAGGCCGCCATGCGCTGTTGCCATTTGTCGGGGTGCACTCAGCCTCGTGATGCCAATTGCGGAGCTACTCGACAGAATAGTAGCGGCTCCGGTCACAGAAAACCATCATGACGACCGGGAGAGCGGTGTGCTGACCACACGCCCGTCTTATCCGCATCCTCAACTGAGGATGACACGGCGGTCGGATGGTCCTGACGGGCACTTGCGGCCTGAAGACGGAGTGCTGTAGCACACAACTGACTCACTCTGAAAGCATGTGGCCGGTATTTACACCGCTCGAAAGCCGTTGGGGAGATAAATGGTGGAAAGGGCCGTCATGAGAAACTAAAGGATCTTGTTAAAGACTGAAAAATTGGATACGTTCTAATAAAACGCGAACCCAGTAAGATACTGGGAAGCCAGTACCACAGAAATAAAGGGAAAATTATAACAAGCACTAGGGTATAATTGCGCCCTCGGCGAGTTGCGTAGTTTTTAAGTTATTCTGTGTTAAACAATTTATGAACTGTACGAACTTCACAAAATTGTAACTCGATGACACCACACCGATTTTCATAAAAAAAGTGTCTCATAGAGACCTATCAGAGAAGTAAACCGAAATCGTGACAAACATTACCATTTCTGAACTGTAGACCGGAATGGGTATTCAGCGCTAAAAAAATTGGCAAATTTAGCCACAAGAGTAATTTATATCATAAAAGTAGCGGCAGCGTTAAATAATAATAATAGTTAGGAAAGTAGAAATAGGTTCATAATTAATAGTTTATATCTGTTAAAAGTAATATCACCAAAGGTAGCGTTTTTCATGTCAAAAGTGTAATTTATGGGAAAACGAGTGTGTGTACTAAAAATCTAATTTGAGCATTGAAAAGCTATTAGAAGTTAGAAATCATTTCCTATATAATATTTGTGTGTATCAAAACGGTTCAAATGGCTCTGAGCACTATGAGACTTAACATCTGAGGTCATCAGTCACCTAGGCTTAGAACTATTTAAACCTAAATAACCTAAGGACATCACACACATCCATGCCCGAGGCAGGATTCGAACCTGCGACCGTAGCACCGCGTGGTTCCGGACTGAAGCGCCTAGAACCACTCGGCCATAGCGGCCGGCTGTGTATCAAAAGATTTATATTTTTTACATGATCAAGAAGCAAATATACACCCGACCGCCATCTTGGCTCAGGCAGATTGGTTTGGATGATATTCACGTAAAACAGACACCTTTGAATTGTGGTGTTAAAGGAATATCCTTAGGGTACTCTGGGCGCAAAGAGAACGAGCATAAAATAAAACCAGTTTACTCACTGGAAGGTCTGACACTGAAACAAAAACTGAACTGCATTGGGCACATCATGAGAAGGTACGATTCGCTACAAAAGACCTTACTTCTGGGGTAGACCGAAAGCACAAGGAGAAAAGGGCGGCAACGGATGAGATGGATCGATGGCATCATGGATTCCAAGCTGAAAAGTCTGCGGTAGATAGTGTATGACAGAAGAAATTGGGGTGCTTTAGTTCATGGTGTCACACAGAGTCAGAATCGGCTCAACTATAGAACGAGAGAGAGAGAGAGAGAGAGACGAGAGAGAGAGAGAGAGAGAGAGACAGAGACTGACTTTTTGGCGCCCGGAGCGGCGAAATATTACTGAAAGTAGTCTGATACATATTCTGGGGCCCAGTCATGAGTCTTAAATGGTAAATTAAATTTTTGTTTTATGCCTCTTAAAACTGTAGTTCATCCGAGACAAACTATGAAATCTTGATTCAGAGGCTCGGAATTCAATCTTCAAAGAGACAGCCACAGCAGTCTCGCGCACCTGACCTCTATATTTATACTGCACTTAAATGTACTGTATGTCGTTTAACTAACGTAAATTAGTTTCTCAAGCTGAAGAGCGTAAGGTATTTATCATATAATTAGCTTCCCCAATGTAGGGCTAACTGCAAATTTCACGGTCAAAAGTGGCGAACATTATTTCTAGGCAGCGGCGCAACTCCCAAATCAAGGTGGACAATACGAGGGGGGACCCAAAAGAAACCGGACTCCGATGGCGCTGCCACTCGTAGTGCACGGTTCTCGCGCTAGATGGTGCTGGTAGAGACCTTCATGAAACAGCTGTGCAGACGGCGTCAGTGTAGAGCTGAACGGTCAAGGGTGGTATTGTGTTTTTCTGACTGTTGGCGGGTTACCTATGCGAAGTCGTCAATGGCAACTTTAAAAGAACAAAGAGTGCATGTGAAATTTTGTTTCCTGCTTTAAAAAACTGCAACGGAGACACACCAAATGCTTCATGAAGCTTTCCAAGAGGACGCTATGAGCCGCACACAGGTTTTCGAGTGGTTTGGGCGCTTTAAACGTGGTGAGATGTGTGTTGAAGACCAAGCTCGTTCTGGACGCCCTTCAACATCGCGAAATGAGGAGAACATTGAAAAGGTCCGCCAAAAGATCAACGAGCATCGTCGGCAAACGATCGACCAAATTTCAGCAGAGACAGGAATCAGTTGGAGATCGTGGCAGCGGATTTTGAGTGAGGATTTGCACATGAGACGTGTTGCTGCTAAATTTGTTCCGCGCCTTCTCACACAGGAGTAAAAAACCATCCGCATGAAAGTGTGTCAGAACTTGAAAACAGTGACTGCACAAGATCCAAACTTCTTGAACAAAGTCATTACAGGGGATGAGAGTTGGTGTTACGGGTATGACCCAGAAACCAAGCAAGCGTCAAGCCAGTGGAGGACTCCCAACTCTCCCAGACCAAAAAAAGCAACGCAAGTGAGGTCAAATGTGAAGGCGATGATCACTGTCTTTTTTGATGTTCGCGGAATTGTGCTTCGGGACTTTGTACCCCCTGACCAGCACTTTTACTAGGATGTTTTAAGGTGTCTGCGAGAGGATGTGAGGAGGAAACGCCTGGAACTTTGGCAATCAGGTGACTGGTTTCTGCATCACGACAACGCTCCAGCACACATGGCCTTACGAGTGACCCACTATTTGGCGTCTCAGAGGTGGTCCGTCGTTCCCAAGCTCCGTATTCGCCGGACCTAGCCCGGTGCGACTTTTTCCTATTTCCACGAATGAAAAAAAACGCTAAAAGGGGAGCGTTATGAGGATGTGGAGGCGGTAAAAACAGCTTCGCAAAGAGCACTGGACAATATCAAACTTGAAGAGTTCCAAACATGCTTCCAACAGTGGGAAAAGAGACTTGACAAGTTCATCACACGTAATGGAGAGTATTTTGAAGGTGACTGAAGTAATTTCGTAAGAAGGTTCATCAGTAATTATTTCATGACAATAATCCGGTTTCTTTTGGGTCCCCCCTCGTATACCCACAACTGACGTGGCCGATTACAGCCCTATACACGGCCTCCTCCTGTACACAAACAGCTGCGCCACTCAGCACGGCAGCAAGTGTTCCTCAAGTACACCGCGGGGTTGCCTACAGTGGCCTGTCCAAGGCGCTCTAGGGCCGCACGCCAGATAGCTTCTCCCCACTCCAGCCTCTGCCCCCCACCACCCCACTCTTCTCTCGCATCCACCAACGCACAGCTCGCCATCAGCCACCCACGCCACACCACTGCTGATGAGCAGCGCGTTTCGGAGAGGCCGTACGGCGTAGCCGGGCAGCCAGCCGCACCGGCTCTCCGTTGGCGGGCGAATTGGATAGCGGCGCGTCGCCATGGCAACCCGCTCGGCACCCCTGTGTACCTCGCCCTGCGGACTGCCGCCGACGCTCTCGCGAGCACAATACCCTGGTCGTCGTCGGCCACACAACTTGTGCTATTCTTCTCGGCGAAAGCAAAGAAAGAAAAGTTTTCAATTAAAACTGTGACACGCGTATTTCACAATGTCTTTTGCCCATTAGGCAGATCCATCGCTAAAAGTTCAGCATGCTCCACTCCTACCCCTTTCCGCCAAGCTTTTCGTACCTGCGTATGATGACTTTGTCACGACGTTGTCAATTAACTGGTGTTTCCTTCCAGGTCTGGGCATCTCTTCAGTCGTCATTCCTTCTAATGCAAGCTTCATTATGGGGTCTCTTCTCATTCAATGTCCTAGATAATTTCTTTTCCCCTTCTTAAATGTGTTCATTATTTGGGCTTTCTCTGTCACTCTTTATAACAACACCTCATTCCTTGAAACTTCCTGGCAGATTAAAACTGTGTGCCGGACCGAGACTCGAACTCGGGACCTTTGCCTTTCGCGGGCAAGTGCTCTACCAACTGAGCTACCCACGCACGAGTCACACCGCGTCCTCACAGCTTTACTTCTGCCAGTACCTCGTCTCCTACCTTCCAAACTTTACAGAAGCTCTCCTGCGAACCTTGCAGAACTAGCACTCCTGAAAGAAAGGATATTGCGGAGACATGGCTTAGCCACAGCCAAGGGGATGTTTCCAGAATGAGATTTTTGCTCTGCAGCGGAGTGTGCGCTGATATGAAACTTCCTGGCAGATGCAAGGTTCGCAGGAGAGCTTCTGTAAACTTTGGAAGGTAGGAGACGAGGTACTGGCTGAAGTAAAGCTGTGAGGACGGGGCGTGAGTCGTGCTTGGGTAGCTCAGTTGGTAGAGCACTTGCCCGCGAAAGGCAAAGGTCCCGATTTCGAGTCTCGGTCCGGCACACAGTTTTAATCTGCCAGGAAGTTTCATATCACCGCACACTCCGTTGTAGAGTGAAAATTTCATTCTACCTCATTCCTTGTTTTACGTGCCCATTTCACACATTCCATTCTTCTCCAGATCCAAACCTCGAAAGCCTCTACCCATTTCTTCTCTTTCCGCCACAGTGTCCATGTTTCGGCACTAGTCAGGTCAACACTCCACAGAAAATAGTAAACTTATCTTTTCCGTAATTGTCTATTTAATAAATCACAGAAAATATGTCTCCAACTATAAAACATTTATTTTGCAATCCCGTCTTTGTTTTTATTTCTCGACTACCACAAAACGACGTTACGGATTCTTATCCGCAGAGTATTTTTTCCAGACAGCAAGTAATATGTGAAGAAATTTTGGCTGAGATGGATCCTGGAGTTTAGGACATTTTTAACCGTGGCTTTGCCAGCGTACACGCACGTCATATATATTCCAAATATTTCAAGTATATTTCCAAAGGCTACACAGCTGTATCCTTAGCGAGCTGCTGTTTCTCTAGCAAATTTCGCCGTGCAGTTTCAATTTCACGCATCTCAAAGTTTATGGCGTCATGTCTCCTGACCTACGTGTCTTTACAATGATATAATTTTGCAAAGAAGTAATAAACTGAAACGGCATGGCTGATGCGGCAATTCCACTGCATGAACAGCGAAAATGTAGTGAGCGATGAACTTTTTTTTTTTTTCTTTTCAACATTTTGTAGGGGGGGGGGGGGGCATCAGTGAGAAAAAATCTCGTAAAATTTTCTAGTTATGTGTCGAGTTGGTTCCAAGACACTAACTACCTTCATTCTGAAATAAGAAATAATGTGGCTATTTGCGCGTCGTGATATACGCTTCTTTTTTACCTCCACTTCCACCCCATTGGGAGGCAAGTTTTTCTTACCCCCGCAGTGTTTCTTTCGAGACACGCGTACGAAGTTTGGGTGAAATGGATTCAGGGGTTTAGGAGAAGATATGGAACACTCATACACACATTCTTATGATATGTATTTATGTATGGATTAGGCCTTCCAACCAGTCAGAATCATGACAGAACGTAAGCATTTTCAGCGGTCTTTTCCATCTCCGCTTGTAGCGCATCTGTAAAGTTCTTCAAATGGTTCAAATGGCTCTGAGCACTATGGGACTTAACATCTGAGGTCATCAGTCCCCTAGAACTTAAAACTCCTTAAACCTAACTAACCTAAGGGCAGCACACACATCCATGCCCGAGGCAGGATTCGAACCTGCGACCGTAGCGGTCGCTTGGCTCCAGACTGCAGCGCCTAGAACCGCACGGCCACCGCGACCGGTCTGGGAAAGAGTGACCCATTATTTTCAAACTAAACAAAACTCTATTCCCCCTGCAACTGTAAACTGGCCGACGCGAATGCAACAACGAACGGGTCTAGCACGCGTGGACAGCCAGGAAATACGTTGGAACAAATAATTCTAAATTTCTTAACCACTTGTTCAATATCACCATTGAGGTCGAAACAATAAATAAAACATATTAAGCAGGTCGCGTTACTGGAAAATGTTGTAGCGCTATGTATGTCCAGGTGCAGTGTGATACTAATGGAGTCAAAACTACAAATAGGAAAAACATCAGGCAGATGCATAATGCAAGCCACAAGCTGCATTACTTCTAAAGTAAAAGCATGGTGTCCTCTGTCGTTCCATGTGTTTGCTATGCGCTCGCCGTATTGGCGGGACACTGGTCCATCTGTTCGCTAGTCGGATCACGTCTTGCTAGGGCGGCAGACACACTGGCTGCGGTTCTGCTGGAACCGAGTCTGTGCAGCATCCACCTGCCAGAAAATTTCATTCCTCCTGCCAAGACCCTCAGAAGCTCTCTTGCGTTGCTTTTATTGGACTGCCACCTCCGGGAGTAACGGTACTGTAGGGTGGGTTTCTAGTCTTGCCTAGGTAACTCACACGGTAGCATTATCGTCCGCCAAACGCAATGATGCAGGTTTGAATCTCGGTCCGGTTCACAAATTAAATCTGTTGTGTCGTTTCGCACTAGCGGACGCTCTGTTGTAGACTGAAAGAGTCACTCTGAAAAGTTTTACTCGTGCAGCCAGATTAATCAACAGTAGGCCTATGGCTACGGAGTCTTTCGCGACGTATTTCTTGAATAAAAATCTCTCGGTGTACATGCCGCGTCAATTCAGGATAAAACTCCAAGCTTTCGACCACTACCTCCGTGGTCGTCGTCAGGGCTAAAATTGACTCGTAAACTAGCGAGGCTCCCGCTTTTATATGCAAAGGACGGCTTCTGATTGGCTGGAATACGTCATAGCAACAGCGATATGGCGCGTAGTGAAGTGGTGCCCTCTACTTCCATACATGTAGTTTCTATCCCGCGTTTCTTGCAGCGCCATCCCTTGAATGAGGAGGTAAGGTGCGGGAAGTTTTCCTCTGCGATTTTTCTTTATTCAGTGCACTCTTCCAGGTGTTTTTATTACAGATTAATCAACAGACAACCTCGTGAGTACATTAGAGAGATTCGAGCGCGCACGGAGGCTTTCAGACAGTCGTTCTTCCCGCGAACCATACGCGACTGGAACAGAAAAGGGAGGTAATGACAGTGGCACGTAAGACTCGCACACGCTCAGTGAACATTCGCGCGCCGGAGATCATCGCCATCAGTGTCTCGTGTGTGTGCCTTCGTTTGTGTTTAGTGTTTGTTCGCCGTCACGCCACCACTGTTCACGTGTACCGTCGCCATCATCCGTGTTATGTGCGCCGTGTCAACTAGTTGTCGCGATGTTTCTGGTCCAGCGTGAACGGCTCCATGTTTTTTGTTTTAAGTGTCTACCTTTTTTGCCCGCCGTTTTGATTGTATTCTCTGTGCCACCTCTATGTATTACTTATTGTAAAACTCAAGGCTGAAGAGCGGCGTACTCTGCTGTTGACAGCACGCCTTGTGTAAGGTGATCATGATCACAATAAAGAAAAAAGGTGGCTCGTAAAGTGCCCTCTGCCACACACCGTTGGGTGGCTTGCGGAGTATAAATGTAGATGTAGAGGTTGGAACGAGCGAGCACAGTGGCCTCGCATTCGGGAGGACGACGGTTCAATCCCGCGTCCGGCCATCCTGATTTAGGTTTTCCGTGATTTCCATAAATCGCTTCAGACAAATGCCGGGATGATTCCTTTGAAAGGGCACGGCCGACTTCGTTCCCGAGCCTTCCCGATCCTTCCCTAATCCGATGGGACCAATGACCTCGCTGTTTGCTCCATACCCCCGAATCAACCAACCAAGAGGAGGTGGCCAAAAATATGGAAACACAACATACTTCCATGCCTAATACGGTGCAGGAAAACAGTTGGTATTCAAAACAGCATCCAGTAGTCTCGTAATGGACAAATACAGGTCTTGTACCGCTTTACCTACATAGTTTTCAAGGCAATTATATACCATTCTTCCCTCAAAAATTCTGACAAGTTCAGGTATCGATTACGGAGACGGATAACGATCACGCACCCTTCTGCCAAAAGTAGACCACAGAGCCTCACTAGTATTGAGATCTGGCCACTTCTGTGACCAGTGGAGATGCGACAATTCACCCTTGTGGTCACATAACAAATCCTGGACGATGCGAGCTGTGTGAACGACGGCTATGTCTTCTTGTATCGCCGGCCGTTGTGGCCGAGCTGTTCTATGCGCTTCAGTCTGGAATCGCGCGACCGCTACGGTCGCAGGTTCGAATCCTGCCTCGGGCATGGATGTGTGTGATGTCCTTGGGTTAATTAGGTTTAAGTAGCTCTAACTTCTAGGGGACTGATGACCTCAGATGTTAAGTCCCATAGTGCTCAGAGCGATTTTAACCATCTTATTGTATCACGTTTGGCGAACCTTTATTGTTCTATGCGATGGACCTGATAAGCCAAAATGGTCACATCCTTGGTAGTAGTGTGACGTTGTAGACTACCCGAAACCCCCCAATGTCTCACTCTTGGGACGTAAACTCGGTCATAAGTTGGAAACAAAGTGAAACAAGTCTCACCCTCCATATGATATTCTTCTATTGCTCCACAGCCCAGTTTTTATGGCTTTGGCACTATTCACGGTAAATGATGAGAGCCACTTTGGCACTATGTTTTCCTGCTACGGGTATCTGCATCAAGGACGTGTTGTTTTGGATTTCCAGCTCGCTCTGTAACTCCCTGCTTATGGAGCTCCCACCCTGCTGTTTCGGTGCTGACAGGATTTGCGAGTGCTACATTCAGTTCTTGCAGTGACTTCTATAGGTGTCTTCCACTTATTTCTCGTCACAATTCACTCCAACGACCTCCGTCACGATCACTGAACACACAATTTCGCCCACTTTGTGACTTGTTTCCCTGTAACCGGTGTGCACTTGAAGCACCATACACTTCGGCTCCTTAGTTACGAAAGCTGCCACCAGATGAGCACCAAAAAGTTCTCCACTTTAGAATGCACTTACCTCCTACATAGTGCACTCACAACTACACAGAACACTGTCCATAGCTGATACTTACAACACGTTGAGGTGATAGTACAGGTGCCGTTTGTGATCAAATACAACAGCGCAACTTGCAGGCTTGGTTAGCATCTGCGCTGACGTTCAAGCGTACATATCTCGCAGTGTTTTCATGTTTTTGTCTAATCCCTATTCGTTAAAGCGATTTCTTTGTGTTAAAATTCAGTCATTGTTTCCACTGCATTGTTTTGCATATTTTCCATGGCCGCTTTGCTAGTGGAGGCCAGCCCTGGTAAGTCCGGCTGAGTTGATTGTGAATAGTTCTACCGCAATTTTTTCCTCATCACAATGTGTTCTTGACTCGAAAAGTGTGTTATGCTTGCAGTAACACAGTGAAAAAACGAGTACAATTTTGAGGCTCAAATATGAATTCTGGAGTTAATGGTGCTGTGAGACGTGAGCTTAAGGGTGACCGATGGTATCTCAAGGGTCTCCCTTGGTCTTTTTAACTAGTAAGGAGAAGAAGGGTGTGTAACTGACTCCTAAGATTATACACTCCTGGAAATGGAAAAAAGAACACATTGACACCGGTGTGTCAGACCCACCATACTTGCTCCGGACACTGCGAGAGGGCTGTACAAGCAATGATCACACGCACGGCACAGCGGACACACCAGGAACCGCGGTGTTGGCCGTCGAATGGCGCTAGCTGCGCAGCATTTGTGCACCGCCGCCGTCTGTGTCAGCCAGTTTGCCGTGGCATACGGAGCTCCATCGCAGTCTTTAACACTGGTAGCATGCCGCGACAGCGTGGACGTGAACCGTATGTGCAGTTGACGGACTTTGAGCGAGGGCGTATAGTGGGCATGCGGGAGGCCGGGTGGACGTACCGCCGAATTGCTCAACACGTGGGGTGTGAGGTCTCCACAGTACATCGATGTTGTCGCCAGTGGTCGGCGGAAGGTGCACGTGCCCGTCGACCTGGGACCGGACCGCAGCGACGCACGGATGCACGCCAAGACCGTAGGATCCTACGCAGTGCCGTAGGGGACCGCACCGCCACTTCCCAGCAAATTAGGGACACTGTTGCTCCTGGGGTATCGGCGAGGACCATTCGCAACCGTCTCCATGAAGCTGGGCTACGGTCCCGCACACCGTTAGGCCGTCTTCCGCTCACGCCCCAACATCGTGCAGCCCGCCTCCAGTGGTGTCGCGACAGGCGTGAATGGAGGGACGAATGGAGACGTGTCGTCTTCAGCGATGAGAGTCGCTTCTGCCTTGGTGCCAATGATGGTCGTATGCGTGTTTGGCGCCGTGCAGGTGAGCGCCACAATCAGGACTGCATACGACCGAGGCACACAGGGCCAACACCCGGCATCATGGTGTGGGGAGCGATCTCCTACACTGGCCGTACACCACTGGTGATGGTCGAGGGGACACTGAATAGTGCACGGTACATCCAAACCGTCATCGAACCCATCGTTCTACCATTCCTAGACCGGCAAGGGAACTTGCTGTTCCAACAGGACAATGCACGTCCGCATGTATCCCGTGTCACCCGACGTGCTCTAGAAGGTGTAAGTCAACTACCCTGGCCAGCAAGATCTCCGGATCTGTCCCCCATTGAGCATGTTTGGGACTGGATGAAGCGTCGTCTCACGCGGTCTGCACGTCCAGCACGAACGCTGGTCCAACTGAGGCGCCAGGTGGAAATGGCATGGAAAGCCGTTCCACAGGACTACATCCAGCATCTCTACGATCGTCTCCATGGGAGAATAGCAGCCTGCATTGCTGCGAAAGGTGGATATACACTGTACTAGAGCCGACATTGTGCATGCTCTGTTGCCTGTGTCTATGTGCCTGTGGTTCTGTCAGTGTGATCATGTGATGTATCTGACCCCAGGAATGTGTCAATAAAGTTTCCCCTTCCTGGGACAATGAATTCACGGTGTTCTTATTTCAATTTCCAGGAGTGTATTACTGCAGAGAGTTTAACTAAAGTTGAAGACGATGGATTGTTTTGTTATATGGAAGATCAGAGAGCGGTATCAAAGTTGGTACAAACGCATGGCCTTTTAGAAGCTGGAGCGGATGAATCGCAGTATCAGTTTAGAGTAGGAGATTCAGGCGCAGTTACATACAAAGTGGTCCAGGCGGCTGAAGGTAAGACTGTGGGGACTGTTGGGAGATGGCACGGCCACATTACAACAGCGAGGCCAGCAATCCCGGGCATCCAAGCTGTCCGTCGAATACTCTCATAGTAAAGTATATGTGGCTGACAGCACTCCAGAGATATTCATCACACCTGTTCCCTCGCGGATATTTCAGTCTAGTTTGGGAAAGGGGATCGTTCTCACGCGTAATGACAGGAGAAGAGCAACACATAATGAAGTTGAGAGGAGACACAGCGACAAAACATACAACTGGATTAGCTCGACGAGTGCCTAAACGAACTGTGCGAAGCTTCACACGGCAGACAGAGCGCGTCATCGACTGGAACAATTTAGACGGCAGAATGAAAAGCTCAAGTGGGCATAGATGGCACTAAAGAGACGCTTGGCACAGGTGGTCGGATGTGCTGCATCTAAAGTATATGATGTGTTGGAAATGTAAATCCTTGAAGGGGACGGAGCAGAGGCAGTCACTGGTTTCTACGAAGCCATTGGCACTCTATCCACTATGGACTAGGAGAGAGTGCTCGACAAATGCCTATATTCCACTCCATGCTCCTAACAACACATTAGTTTACATGTTGTCGTGTCAAAATCACTTCCTGTAACTTACTTCTTTAAAATTATTTCTGTGACCATTGTACGTATGTCGTATTAACTATGCTCTTGCTCTCTTGAACTGTTTCGATAAGGGTGCGCCGAAAGTTCCTTGATAATAGCACGTGAATTTCGCACACATATCCATGTATGACTTGAAATAATTGAAACAATAGGTACTGTTCTTATGAACAAAAAAACACACGTTCAGCGTCACGATTATCGGATGCAGTATCCGTCTGTTGAATCGATTCTATTTCATCGTTAGCCCGTCGTTTATCTGGTTTAGGTGCATGAACAGAAATTGTGTATAAATGGATTTTGCAGTTTTTATTGCCTCACTGATGACCATGTAACAATGTATTCATTTCTTTTGGTGCCTCGCCTTTAACTAATTTTATGTTGGTATTTGTATATCAGTTGACATGCAAACTTTCCGTACATGGATGCCTCGGAATGAGAGAACGCTGCGATAACATTTCTGAAGTTACACCCACTAGAAACGGACTGTTTCATGTAAGTAGGGTTATCGGACGTATGGAAAATTATGGACATGCCTTACATTTTAACCCACTGTCTGGCGTTTAGGACGAAGTAAAAAAAGAAAAAAAAAACGAAAATAAAAAGTTGAATGTACTGTATTATGGAGACTTTTATAATAATTATAATCGTCATCAGTGCTGGTGGAATAGCGGAAATCTGACTGATACAGTATAAGCCACTAAGTTCGATGTACAACGAATGTCCAACAGAAAAGAAACAAACATCAAGAAGCTTAACAGGAACTCTAATATTCTCAATATACAGGGTGGCTATAATAAAAGTGTCGCGACTGACAGAGGTCCAGTGCGGGCTGTATCTACCTTACGGTAGCGAAACTTTATAGATAATCTGATAAGTTTATGTGGGCCCGATTTAGGCTGGAAAAAATTAGTTCCACTTTTAGCCACCAGGTGAAAACCTGGCACTGTACACCATCTCGTCGACGCCCCTGGCGCTCATATTGGAAAAGTTGTGTAAGCGGTAGGCTCAAATGGGTCTGAGCACTATGGGACTTAACATCTGTGGTCATCAGTCCCCTAGAACTTAGAACCACTTAAACCTAACTAACCTAAGGACATCACACATATCCATGCCCGAGGCAGGATTCGAACCTGCGACTGTAAGCGGTAGTTAGTAATAAAATCATTATGCCTGTCTCGCTTGTCTGATCTTTTGTGCCCACGTCCTGTTCCTAATCCATTACATATGGAAGCATTTCTGTGTTCCTTCTTACATTCACAGCGCCAGATTTGCATCTGGTGGCCAAAATTGGAACTAAGTTTTTTCCAGCGTAAATTGGTCCGGTATTACAGTATCTACCAAGTTTCTCTGCCATAGGGTAATTACAGCCCACACTACACCTCTGTGAGTAGCTGCAATTTATTGCCACAACCAAGTACATAGTTGATTTATGAGAAAGGATCAGCAGCCCAGTAAGATTGATCGCTGATAATGCTGTTTTGTACAGGAAATTATCGTCATAGGATTATCATAAAGAACTGTAGAAAGACATGGACGAAAATTCCACTTGATATAATGAATGGCGCTCTATTTCAATGTGGATAAATGTAAGGTGATGCTTAAAATGAAGAGAAAGAATTGCATAGTATCTTATTACAACATTGGTTGTAAACATCTTGAGCACGCCACATTGAGTAAATATTTTGGGGTATTATTAAGAAGCGACGTAAAATATGTCCACCACATAAAATAATATTAGGGACGGAGAATGGAAGACTTAGATTTGTTGGAAGGGTCCTGGGAGAGTGAGATGCATCTGTAAAGTAAATCACATAGAAGACGCTAGTGTGACCAATTCTAGAATACTGTTCCAGTATATGGAGTGCTTACAAGTAAGTGTGGCAAGAGACATCACACAATTTCAGAGAAGCGCTTTTAGCAACGAAAAAGTTCGGCTTAGTACATACGAAAGTTCAACGGAAATATTCGGGGAACTTAAATGAGAATTCTTGGGAGGTAGCCGCCATTGTTCTCACATACTCATGTTAGGTAAATTTAAAGAGCCTGAACTGGAAGAGTACTATGCGACTATTATGCTGTAACCACAATATAACCCCCGTAGACTAAGAGAAGAGAGATTAGGGCATGCGCAGTGGCATAAGACAGTCATTCTTTTCCCTGGCTCAGTATGTGGGTGGAATAGGAAAGAAAATTGGTTGTTAAAAAACATTTTTGAAAGATGACTGCCAACAGCCATTAAGTAATGTATAAAAGCATGTTTGGACCATCAGCTGTTCTACCATCTTCACAGATGAAGTGTTGAAACGGTTTAAGCCATCATGTTGCAATGCAATATTGTGGCTTAAACCATTTCAACACTTCATCCGTGAAGAACGTCCAAGACCGACACTGGTAGATTGGTTCAAATGGCTCTGAGCACTATGGGACTCAACTGCTGTGGTCATTAGTCCCCTAGAACTTAGAACTACTTAAACCTAACTAACCTAAGGACATCACACACATCCATTCCCGAGGCAGGATTCGAACCTGCGACCGTAGCAGTCGCACGGTTCCGGACTGCGCGCCTAGAACCGCGAGACCACCGCGGCCGGCAAACTGGTAGAATTTGGGTCTAAATATGCATTTTATACAAAATTGGCTGTAATGTACATTGTACTCTGCACCATGGACTGTAAGGTGGCTTCTAGAGAATATAAACTGATGGTCCAAAACGTAATGGCCGCTGCTGCCGTTGCAGACGCCTGACGTGGCACGGTGGGCTAAGACAAACAGGAAACATTCCAGCGGTGACGGGGGCCGTACATAGGGGACTCCACCCGCAAAGTGATTCTGACAAAGGCCAGGTTCTTATGGGTCGGCGCCTGCGAAGGAGCATCTCGGAAACGACAAAGCTGTTCGGCTGTTCGCGTGGCACTGTTGTGAACATTTCTGGATTGAAGGACGGTGGAACCATGAGTAAGCTACAAGATGTTGGTCGTCCACGCATCAACACGGAATGTGGAATCAGAGAGGTGCTGGGTCTGAAAAGCAGGATACGCAGCGTTCTATCGCGGGTCTTACGACAGAGTACAACGCTGGTGCAGGCACAAGTGTTTGGAAGTCCAGTGTTCAGCACATATTGTCCAACAGCAAACGTTCCGTATGTGTTCCGACGTTGATCCAACGACATCGTCCAATATGGTTGCATTGTGCACGAATCATCGAGATCAGACCGTGCACGCATATTTCGTATTACACCAGGTCGAAATTGGTTTCCAGATATACTGTGGAAAAATGGAAATGAGCGTTTGGTGTCATCGGCCGGGAGGCCCATTACGGGGCAGGTCCGGCTACCTTGGTGCAGGTCTTATTACATTCTACATCTACATGACTACTCTGCAATTCACATTTAAGTGCTTGGCAGAGGGCTCGTCGAACCACAATCATACTATCTCTCTGCCATTCCACTCCCGAACAGCGCGCGGGAAAAACGAACACCTCAACCTTTCTGTTCGAGCTCTGATTTCTCTTATTTTATTTTGATGATCATTCCTACCTATGTAGGTTGGGCTCAACAAAATATTTTCGCATTCGGAAGAGAAAGTTGGTGACTGAAATTTCGTAAATAGATCTCGCCGCGACGAAAAACGTCTTTGCTTTAATGACTTCCATCCCAACTCGCGTATCATATCTGCCACACTCTCTCCCCTATTACGTGATAACACAAAACGAGCTGCCCTTTTTTGCACTCTTTCGATGTCCTCCGTCAATCCCACGTGGTAAGGATCCCACACCACGCAGCAATGTTCTAACAGAGGACGAACGAGTGTAATGTAAGCTGTCTCTTAAGTGGACTTGTTGCATCTTCTAAGTGTCCTGCCAATGAAACGCAACCTTTGGCTCGCCTTCCCCACAATATTATCTATGTGGTCTTTCCAACTGAACTTGTTCAAATGGTTCAAGTGGCTCTGAGCACTATGGGACTTTACATCTGTGGTCATCAGTCCCCTAGAACTTAGAACTACTTAAACCTAACTAACCTAAGGACATCCCACACATCCATGCCCGAGGCAGGATTCGAACCTGCGACCGCAGCAGTCGCACGGCTCCGGACTGAGCGCCTAGAACCGCTAGACCACCGCGGCCGGCCAACTGAAGTTGTTCGTAATTTTAACACACAGGTACTTAGTTGAATTGACAGCCTTGAGAGTTGTACTATTTATCGAGTAATCGAATTCCAACGGATTTCTTTTTGAACTCATGTGGATCACCTCACACTTTTCGTTATTTAGCGTCAACTGCCACTTGCCACACCATACAGCAATCTTTTCTAAATCGCTTTGCAACTGATACTGGTCTTCGGATGACCTTACTAGACGGTAAATTACAGTATCATCTGCGAACAACCTAAGAGAACTGCTGATATTGTCACCCAGGTCATTTATATAGATCAGGAACAGCAGATGTCCCAGGACGCTTCCCTGAGGAACACCTGATATCACTTCAGTTTTACTCGATGATTTGCCGTCTATTACTACGAACTGCGACCTTCCTGACAGGAAATCACGAATCCAGTCGCACAACTAAGACGATACCCCATAGGCCCGCAGCTTGATTAGAAGTCGCTTGTGAGGAACGGTGTCAAAAGCTTTCCGGAAATCCAGAAATACGGAATCAATCTGAGATCCCCTGTCGATAGCGGCCATTACCTCGTGCGAATAAAGAGCTAGCTGTGTTGCACAAGAACTATGTTTTCTGAAACCATGCTGATTACGTATCAATAGATCGTTCCCTTCGAGGTGATTCATAATGTCTGAATACAGTATATGCTCCAAAACGCTACTGCAAACCGACGTCAATGATGTAAGTCTGTAGTTCGATGGATTACTCCTACTACCCTTCTTAAACACTGGTGCGACTTGCGTAATTTTCCAATCTGTAGGTACAGATCTATCGCCGGCCGTGGTGGCCAAGCGGTTAAAGGCGCTACAGTCTGGAACCGCGCGACCGCTACGGTCGCGGGCATGGATGTGTGTGATGTCCTTAGGTTAGTTAGGTTTAAGTAGTTCTAAGTTCTAGGGGACTGATGACCTTAGAAGTTAAGTCCCATAGTGCTCAGAGCCATTTGAACCATTTTGAACTGATCTATCGGTGAGTGAGCGGTTGTATATAATTGCTAAGTAGGCCCGTATGAAGCGATTTGAGTTGCTTCGCAACCCCTAAGGTATCTACTTCTAAGAAACTCATGCTAGCAGCTGTTCGTGTTTCAAATTCTGGAATATTCCATTCGTCTTCCCTGGTGAAGAAATTTCGGAAAACTGCGTTCAATAACTCCGCTTTAGCGGCACAGTCGTCGGTAACAGTACCATCGGCACTGTGCAGCGAAGGTATTGACTGCGTCTTGCCGCTTGTGTACTTTACATACGACCAGAATTTCTTCGGATTTTCTACCAAATTTCGAGACAATGTTTCGTTGTGGAACCTATTAAAGGCATATCGCATTGAAGTCCGTGCCAAATTTCGCGCGTCTGTAAATTTTAGCCAATCGTCGGGATTTCGCATTCTTCTGAACTTCGCATGCTTTTTCCGTTGCCTCTGCAACAGCGTTCGGACCTGTTTTGTGTACCATGGGGGATCAGTTCCATCTCTCACCAATTTATGAGGTATGAATCTCTCAATTGCTGTTGCTACTATATCTTTGAATTTGAGCCACATCTCGTCTACATTTGCATAGTAAGTTCGGAAGGAATGGAGATTGTCTCTTAGGGAGGCTTCTAGTGGCACTTTATCCGCTTTTTTAAATAAAATTATTTTTCGTTTGTTTCTGGTGGATTTGGAAAAAACGGTATTGAGCCTAGCTACAACGACCTTGTGATCACTAATCCCTGTATCAGTCATGATGCTCTCTATTAGCTCTGGATTGTTTGTGGCTAAGAGGTCAAGTGTGTTTTCGCAACCATTTACAATTCGCGTGGGTTCATGGACTAACTGCTCGAAATAATTTTCGGGAAAACATTTAGGACAATCTCGGAAGATCTTTTCTGTGTACCACCGGTTTTGAACAAGTATTTTTGCCAACATATCGAGGGACGGTTGAAGTCCCCACCAACTATATCCGTATGAGTGGGGTATTTATTTGTTACGAGACTCAAATTTTCTCTGAACTGTTCAGCAACTATATCATCGGAGTCTGGGGGTCGGTAGAAGGAGCCAATTATTAACTTAGTTCGGCTGTTAAGTATAACCTCCACCCATACCAATTCGCACTGAGTATCTACTTCGACTTCACTACAAGATAAACCACTACTGACAGACACAAACACTACACCACCAATTCTGCCTAATCTATCTTCCCCGAACACCGTCTGAGACTTCGTAAAAATTTCTGCAGAACTTATTTCAGGCTTTAGCCAGCTTTCTGTACCTATAACGATTTCAGCTTCTGTGCTTTCTATTAGCGCTTGTAGCTCAGGGACTTTCCCAGCACAACTACAACAATTTACAACTACAATTCCGACTGTTCCTTGATCCAAGCACGTCCTGTATTTGCCATGCACCCTTTGAGATTGCAGCCCACCCCGTACTTTCCCGAGGCCTTCTAACCTAAAAAACCGCCCAGTCCACGCCACACAGCCTCCGCTACCCGTGTAGCCGCCAGCTGAGTGTAGTGAACTCCTGACCTGTTCAGCGGAACCCGAAACCACACCACCCCATGGCGCAAGTCAAGGAATCTGCAGCCAACACGGTCGCAAAACCGTCTGAGCCTTTGATTCAGACCCTCCACCCGGCTCTGCACCAAACGTCCGCAAGGCGGTTCTGTCAGCGATGCTGCAGATGGTGAGCTCTGCCTTCATTTCGCAAGAAAGACCGGCAGCCTTCACCAAATCACATAGCCGCTGGAATCCAGAGAGAATTTCCTCAGATCCAAAGCGACACACGTCATTAGTGCCGACATGTGCCACCACCTGCAGCTGGCTCCACCCTGTGCTCTTCATGACATCCGGAAGGACCCTTGCAACATCAGGAATGACTCCACCCGGAATGCACACGGAGTGTACACTGGATTTCTTCCCCTCCTTAGCCGCCATATCGCTAAGGAGCCCCATTACGCGCCTAACACTGGAGCTCCCAACTACCAATAAGCCCACCCTCTGCGACTGCCCGGACCTTGAAGGATGAGAATCATCCTCTGAAACAGGGCAGGCAGCCGCATCTGGCTCAGCCAGAGACAGTGCCTGAAACCTGTTTGTCAGACGCACCGGGGAGGCTTTCTGATCAGCCTCCGGGGACGTCTTCCGCTGCCTGCCACGCCTTGGAACGACGTCCCAATCAACCGCAGGCGAGGGCTCAGCCCCACTGTGGGCAGCAACCGGGGCAACCACAGCGGCAGACCGATCTGGGGACAGACGGGACGAGGTTGACATCCCCGTGATACCGAAGTCCGGCTCCCCACAGTGGTGCCCATTGGCAACAGCCTCAAGCTGCGCGACCGAAGTCAACGCCGCTTGCAGCTGTGAGCGAAGGGATGCCAACTCAGCCCTCATCCGAACACAGCAATCACAGTCCCTGTCCATTCTAAACGATGTTTAACAACAGTTTCTGAAACGAGTCCGTGCCTAGATAACGCAACGGAAACACGCAAAGAATGTATGAACTAACCTGTTCAAATGCCTAACGACTGCGCTACAATCGGCCTGAATTTACGATTACAGTAACTAAAACTCGAAATTACACCTCCTATACGAAACTCACACGCAATTTAAGTAAGAATCTACGAAGTAAACACTAAAGCGCGATGCTACAACTCTCAAATACTCTAATACGCTCGAAATTTATGAATTAAACAATGCAAGTACCCTAAAACACGCAAAGAAATTAAGAATTAAACTATGTAACAAATAAGTAAGCTAGGTGTATACGACTTGCTGCTGGCAGCTGCTTATCCAAAGGCGGCAGGGAGCACACTCGACGCCACATTGGGCGACCTGCGCGGCGGATGGGGATGAAATGATGATGAAGACAACAAAACACCCTGTCCCTGAGCGGAGAAAATCCCCGACCCAGCCGGAAATCGAACCCGGGCCCGTAGGACGGCAATCCGTCACGCTCACCACTCAGCTATCGGGGCGGACAGATATACTGTGATCCGGTGAACGACTCCTCGAAACAACCATTGCGCCCACGATGCAGGCCAGTGGGGGCAGGGTGATGCTATGTGGGGGGGGGGGGGGACATTCGCTGAGCATTCAAGGTACTTTTGCCAGTAATGGAAGTCACCATGACAATTGTCGTCTACATGAGCATTATTCGGGATCAGGTACTTCCCTTCATACTTGATATCTTTTCCGATGACGATGGCAGCAGGAAACTGTCCGTATCACCAACGTCCTGCAGTGGCTCCAGGCACATGATGATGAACTTACTTTGATGTCTTGGCCATCAAATTGGACTTACCAGAACCTTATACCTGGGCTCCAGCGCCACTGCCGCGTACCAACGACCCATTATTTATGGAAGCTGCTTGAGCTACGTGTGGACATCTGGTGCCTCAAACCTGCGGAACGTACCAAGGAACTGTAGAATCCATACCACCCAAAATCGTTTTTGTAGTGTGTTACAGTGGTGGGCGAACATACTATTATGCAGGTGGTCACAAGTCGTAATTTTTTAGCTCATCACTGCAAGCAGACGTAGCAGTAAGAACCGTTATTGTAAAATACACTACTGACATGTGATTACATTTTCACGCAATTTGGGTGCATATATCCTGAGAAATCAGTATGCAGAACAACCACCTCTGGCCGTAATAACGGCCTTGATACGCCTGGACATTGAGTCAAACAGAGCTTGGATGGCGTGCACAGGTACAGCTGCCCATGCAGTTTCAACACGATACCACAGTTCATGAAGAGTAGTGACTGGCGTATTGTGACGAGCCAGTTGCTCGGCCACCACTGACCAGACGTTTTCAATTGGTGAGAGATCTGGAGAATGTGCTGGCCAGGGCAGCAGTCGAACATTTTCTGTATCCAGAATGGCCCGTACAGGACCTGCAACATGTGGTCGTGCATTATCCTACTGAAATGTAGGGTTTCACAGGGATTGAATGAAGGGTAGAGGCACGGGTCGTAACACATTTGAAATGTAACGTCCACTGTTCAAAGTGTCGTCAATGTGAACAACAGCTGACAGAGACGTGTAACCAATGACACCCCATACCATCACGCCGGGTGATAGCCAGTATGGCGGTGACAAATACACGCTTCCAATGTGCGTTCACCGCGATGACGCCAAACACGGATGCGACCATCATGATGCTGTAAACAGAACCTGGATTTATCCGAAAAAATGACGTTTTCCCATTCGTGCACCCAGGTTCGTCGTTGAGTACACCATCGCAGGCGCTCCTGTCTGTGATGCAGCGTCAAGGGTAACCGCAGCCACGGTCTCCGAGTTGATAGTCCACGCTGCTGCAAACGTCGTCGAACTGTTCGTGCAGACGGTTGTTGTCTTGCAAACGTCCCCATCTGCTGACTCAGGAATCGAGACGTGGCTGCACGATCCATTACAGCCATGCGGATAAGATGCCTGTCATCTCGAGTGCTAGTGGTACGAGGCTGTTGGGATACAGCACGGCGTTCCGTTCTACCGTCCTGAACCAACCGATTCCATATTCTGCTAAGAGTCATTGGATCTCGACCAGCGCGAGCAGCAATGTCGCGATACGATAAACCGCAATCGCGATAGGCTACAATCCGACCTTTATCAAAATCGGAAACGTGATGGTACGCATTTCTCCTCCTTACACGAGGCATCACAACAACGTTTCACCAGGCAACGGCGGTCAACTGCTGTTTGTGTATGAGAAATCGGTTGGAAAGTTTCCTCATGTCAGCACGCTGTAGGTTTCGCCACCGGCGCCAACCATGTGTGACTGCTCTGAAAAGCTAATCATTTGGATATCACAGCATCTTCGGTTAAATTTCGCGTCTGTAGCACGTCATCTTCGTGGTGTAGCAATTTTAATGGCCAGTAGTGTATGTGAGAGGACTTCTCTCATTACCTTCAACGGAGGCTGAGAGCGAATTATCTGATGGTAGTTGAGACATGACTTGATAGTCAAGATGGAAGTTGTCTTCAGTATCCTGTGAGTAGGGACGTCGAGCGCCGCAGCTGGCTGGTCGCTGGGGTACTCACATGTGCTTGTGGCAGACGGAGCAGACCCAGTCCGGGGAGCGCTCGAGGTAGTGCCTGCAGGCGCGGCAGACGAGCAGCCGGCAGGCCCTGCAGGGCGCGCCGCGGTTCACCAGGCGGCCCAGCGGCGCGCGGCAGCGGGCGCAGGCGCGGCCGGAGCCCACCAGGCTGGTGGCGGGCGAGCCTCCGGGGGCTGCGGCGCCGGACTCACTGGCCGCCTCGCCCGCGCGCAGCGCGCCGCGCCGACGCAGCTGCTGCAGCTCCGCCTTCAGCCGCCTGCAACGAGCATTACGGCTCCAGTCATTTTCGGTGAGCGTGTCGCATTCTTGCATCAACAGTGACATCTGTTCCAGAATACCACTCACATACTGCTAAGGAACATAAAAGAACGCCAGTCCGGTCAATGTCCTTTATTTATTTTATTTATGCATTTATTTCACGTGGAAAGATTGGGGCCTTCACACCCTCTCTTATACCTAAGCAGACAACTGTAGTAAGAGTATATTACAATTTGTATAGTACAACAACAATATATCAAAAAATGGTACAAATGGCTCTGAGCACTATGGGACTTAACTTCTGAGGTCATCAGTCCCCTACAACTTAGAACTACTTAAACCTAACTAGCCTAAGGACATCACACACATCCATGCCCTAGACAGGATTCGAACCTGCGACCAATTCCAGACTGTAGAGCCTAGAACCGCTTGGCCACCCCGGCCGGCAACAATATATCATCATCATTTGATCATGATCAACAGAGATCGTGATGATGAAACTTTGTTCTGCCGTACGGCAGGTCTCGTCGTGGGCGAAGCCTCCTCAGAGAGGTCCACCGCATTAGTGTGTAGGGAAGTGATTTCTGTGGTGGTTTCCCGTTGCCTTCCACTGGTGATGATGAAATGATAATGAGGACAACACAACACCCAGTCCCTGAGCGGAGAAAATCTCTGACCCAGCCGGGAATCGAACCCGGGCCCCTTGGCGCGACAGACCGCCACACTGACCACTCAGCTATCGGGGCGGGCTCATGATGATGAACATGATGCTAATTACTACAACAATATGTATAGTCGATATACAGTATATACACCAGTATATCCTTCTAAACCCGTGGATCCATCTCAACCACATGTGGCACATGAACAACAAGCTTCACAAGTTCAGTGGAGTCTATAACACCCTAGCTCCAATAGGAGTGGTGATACAGGCTAAACCGTTTTTTCTCAGTCCCTGTCATACAGTCTACCCTGCACAACAGGTGTGTTGCGTGGGAATAGTATCAGCCTAAGTTACTGAGCTGCTTTGCAGAACAGCCTACATGTATGGCTCAAGAAACGGTTTGGCAGCCCTCGATGTGTAGGCTGCCTTGTATGACAAGTGAGTTCTGTTGCAGGAGTATTGGTCTGTTTTTGCGCCGGCCGCGGTGGTCTCGCGGTTCTAGGCGCGCAGTCCGGAACCGTGCGACTGCTACGGTCGCAGGTTCGAATCCTGCCTCGGGCATGGATGTGTGTGATGCCCTTAGGTTAGTTAGGTTTAAGTAGTTCTAAGTTCTAGGGGACTGATAACCACAGCAGTTGAGTGCCATAGTGGTCAGAGCCATTTGAACCATTTTTTGAGCCTGTTTTTGTGCTCTGTTTTGCTGGGGTTACAGGCGCAGATGTCTACAGCTGAGAGAAGGTTGAGATGGGTAGCGATAGGCAGTGATAGATATGGGGATGGGGAGGCAGTAGGTCGACAGAGGGACAGGGAAGGATGATATGGACAGAATGGAGAGACGCGAGGTGGTGGCAGACAGACAGAGGAGGAGAGGGAGATGCAGGAGGGATACTGGGCAGGTGAAAGGAGGAGATGGAGGGACAGAGCATGTGGGGAAGAGCAGATGGACTGATAGATGTGGGAGGGTGATATGGATACAGAGAAGGGGCAGGAGCAGATGTGCACTGCATGTGTTGAATGCATGCACAGGCGAAGCTGCAGGTTCAAAAAAATGGCTCTGAGCACTATGGGACTTAACATCTACGGTCATGAGTCCCCTAGAACTTAGAACTACTTAAACCTAACTAACCTAAGGACAGCACACAACACCCAGCCATCACGAGGCAGAGAAAATCCCTGACCCCGCCGGGAATCGAACCCGGGAACCCGGGCGTGGGAAGCGAGAACGCTACCGCACGACCACGATATGCGGGCGAAGCTGCAGGGAAAAGGCTAGTAATGAATACATGGAAGTTAAGGAATTAAGTTGTATAAAACTTGAGTTAAGTACTGTACTCATTGCATTTGTTGGTACCAAGTGTTGACCCACACATAGAGCTGCTTAGCAATCACTATGTGTAATGCAGATGCGGATATTGAGAACATTGTTGAACATTTCTCTGTTCGATATATCAACAACACAGCGACTCCACAGCTAACTGTGGTGGCTCCAATCAATGAGAAGCGTTAAGAAACTAGATTCAGTAAGCATGCACACTTTGTTCGGCCACTGCTCAGTTCAGGTTTTAGTTCAGTCTATCATCTCACTGCCGAAGGCCAGAAACAGCGTGCAAGGCCTAAATTATGTTGGCTGGGCACTATAAACGCCGATCTAAGATAGAGAAGCTTAAATCCAAGGGAAGTGTAAAATTGTGAAAAATAATGCGCTTTGATCCAAAAAGCGGACCCCATTCCTGCGGGAAAGCGCTAAGAAGAAGACAGTGGTGTACTGTCAATCTGAGTAGGAGAAGCGTAAAATATGACTTCCTTGCAAGAACTGCCACAGTAAATAAAAACTAGTTCATCATGAAGAAAAAACGGCAATCGATCGGAATGCATCTGCAAATTCGCCGAAGAAGAAGAAATTCAAAGCATCACCTTGAGCACGAAAAACGATGATTACTATGTTCCTTGATCCAGAAAGACTTGCTTCTGGACATTATGCCACACACAACGACTGTAGGTTCTGTCATATATGTGGCAACTCTTATAAAACTTCGAGCTCGAATGTGTAGTGTTCGACATCGGCAAAAACACGGTTTAATTGCATGATGAAGTCCAGCCATTCGTCTTTGAGAAAAACCACCATCGAGATCATAAAACTTGAATGGACAACACTGAACCTGAACATCTACACTACAGCCTCGATCTGATACCGCGAGATTACTACCACTTTCGTGAACTGAAGGAATCCCTTCACGAAAAAAAAAAAATCTGAAGATGATGACTCCGTTTTGAGGGCTGCTAAACAGTGGCTCAAATTTGCTGGTCCTGGCTTATACTGTACACATATGCAAGACTGCAGTTGAAACGGACGGAAATTAGGTGTAAAAATGGCATTTTGTCTCTCAAGAATACACTATGTGATCAAAAGTACCCAGACACGTGGCTGAAAATGATTTAAAAGTTCCGTATGGTGTTGGCCCACCATTAGCCTTGATGATAGCTTCTACTCTCGCAGGTGTACGTTCAGTCAGGTGCTGGAAGGTTTCTTGGGGAATGGCAGCCCATTCTCCACGGAGTGCTGCACTGAGGAGAGGTATCGAAGTCGGTCGGTGAGGCCTGGCACGAAGTGGGCGTTCCAAAACATCCCAAAGGTGTTCTACAGGATTTAGGTCAGGATTCTGTGCAGGGCAGTCTATTACAGGGATATCATTGTCGTGTAACCTCTCCACCACATGCAGTGCATTATGAACAGGTACTCGATCGTTGAAAGATGCAATCGTCATCCCCGAATTGCTCTTCAACAGTGGGAAGCAAGAAGGTGCTTGAAACATCAATGTAGGCCTGTGTTGTGATAGTGCCACGCAAAACAACAAGGGGTGCAAGCCCCCTCCATGAAAAACACGACCACACCATAACACCTCCGCCTCCGAATTTTACTGTTGGCATTACACACGCTGGCAGATGGCGTTCACCGGGCATTCGCCATACCCACACCCTGCCATCGGATCGCCACATTGTGTACAGTGATTCGTCACTACACTATTCAGTTGTCCAATGTTAATGCTCCTAACACCAAGCGAGGCGTCGTTTGGCATTTACCGGCGTGATGTGTGGCTTATGAGCAGCCGCTAGACCATGAAATCCAAGTTTTCTCACCTCCCGCCTAACTCTCATAGTATTTGTAGTGGATCCTGATGCAGTTTGGAATTCCTGTGTGATGATCGGGATAGATGGCTGCCTATTTCACATTACGACCCTCTTCAACGGTCGGCGGTCTCTGTCAGTCAACAGACGATGTCGGCCTGTACGCTTTTGTGCTGTGCGTGTCCCTTCACGTTTCCACTTCACTATCACTTCAGAAACAGTGGATCTAGGGATATTTACGAGTGTGGAAATTTCGCGTATAGACGTATGACACTAGCGACACCCAATTACCTGACCAAGTTCGAAGACCGTGAGTTCCGCGGAGCACCCCATTCTGCTCTGTCACGATATATAATGACTACTAAGGTTGCTGATATGGAGTACCTGGCAGTAGGTGGCAGCACATTGCACCTAATATAAAAAAGCATGTTTTGTGGGGTGTCGGGATACTTTTGATGATATATCAGAGGTATTGTATACAAATCATATGTTATAAATCACTGAGCATTTCTTTTGAAGCGATCTTTGTAGAAGAAGCGTGGGATTACAGTAGAGAGGGAATCATTCTGGAGAAAAAGTTAACTGGACAGAAGAAGAATGCGAAATAATAGGGTAAGATTAGTATATGAGAGGGAAAGAAAGATGGAATTTTAAATTTCTCCTAGTAGGATCGTAGAGATATAGCTACTACAATCGTTTCACCGCCGCACAAACTCCCGAATGGAGGACACACCAATAGGCATACCTGGCGCTGAAAAGTAGCTGAAACAGTTGTAAACAATGGAATTGCTATTCGGCTTTACGAAGAATATTCTTCGGCATTTGTCCCATGCCTAAACTGTATTTATCAGTGGGCACTCTAAAGTGAGTGGAAAACGGGTAAAAGAACGATCCCGCAAAATTGCGGAGTAAAAATCTTTAATGTCGGTTGGCTGCAGAATTCTTGAGCATATTCTGAGTCCGAATACGACAAATTTCCTTGAGAGAGAAAAACTTCTGTTCGCAAATCAATGCCGATTTAGACAGCAACGCTCGAGCGGAACTCGGCTTGCTCTTTTCTCTAACGGCGCCCTACCAACCGAGGATGAAGGGCAACGGGCAGATTCCATAGCTGTAATCTACCAGTCACCCGCCGGAGTAGCGTCCTACCGTACAGCCACCACCCTCCGTCGCTACCACTCTTCAGCTTTCCGATAACATACCAGATGACATCGGTAGCTGCTAAATAACCGAAACAGTATTCAGGGGAACGCACCAGTATATAGCAGTTAACCGTCCTGAAGAGTAACGCTGCAAAGTCGGTCAAAACGTCACAAGTTTAGTTGCTTTAATGATTTATAATGACAAGGCCTAATACCCAAAATTATTTTATTCGAAACTATTGAGTAAGTTTAGATTTAGCATTTGGGACCAACTGCAAAATGATTCTGTTACCACCAGTGTACATCTCGTGACATGATCGCGACGACAAGGTGAGAGAAATCAACGCTTGTAGAAAGCATAGGCCAACATTCATTTTTCCGTCGTTTCATTTTGCAATGGAATAGGAGAGGCAGTGACTAGCTGTGCTAAAAGGTAACTTCCGCCATGAACCGTATGGTTTCGTGTTGGAGTACGTATGTTGATGTCGGTACAGAGAAGGCCTTTTAGGGCGGAGCATGTAATAGCGCTATTACAGAATAAAAACAAAGAAACGTATTTCACAAAGGCATTTGCATCCACTGAAAGAAATGGAAAATGTTACATCGCGAATGGCTTGACCGAACACTATAGTTCAATTCTATTATCTTGGCGGCTCGCGCATGCACGCCCAGACGCGGGAGATTGCTGCGTTGCCAGTTGCAAACGACGCACGCGCCAATAGAAGCAGCGCCATGGTATAGTATAGTTCGCAAACTTACGTTTAGGGGGGAGCGCGCAGTTCATGAAGTAAAGCCACCACGGCTTCATTAACCCTTTCGCTGCTACAGAGACGTGCTCCCCGCATTCCGCGCTGTGCGCGATTTTGTCATCACTGCACTGCTCGTCTGTGCAGACACATCGTGTTCCCACTGCCTTGACAGTCTTATCATTCGATTCCACAAAAACTATTTGGCCCAAAAATTAGATTTTTACACATCTTCTTGACTGATACCTTCCCCCCATAAATGACTTAATTTTGTTTCGATGTTCAACGCAGTTATTATGCAGCATTAAATATAGTAAACCATTGCACGAAATTTTGAAGAGTTTGCAGAGGTAAAAGTTCATAGAGCATACTTTCCGTATCGTCGATTTTAGTTGTCACAATGTTGAGAATGAAATGTGGACAAGATACCTAAATTTCATATAAAATTTACTCTATAACAATATCTCATTTAAGTACCACATAGGTGTCGTATGTGATATTCAGAAATATTCCGTCTTTCGCGACTGTAACAAAAGTTTTATTTACACTGAGCACGTTTGGCTTTATTTTAAATAAAGAGACAAAGCACTAGAAATTTCAAAAAAATGCATTCAAACGAATATAATTCGTGAAGTAACGCACTTCGATATTGTTTTTAAATAATGAAAATAATACACTCCACACAAGGCTTGAACTCATAACCTTTCACATAGAAGCCAATCGCCTTAAACGTTACGCTATCGCAACTCGTCTGACTGCAGAACCCCATGAAGACTCGTAACACGTCACGCAAAATACTGACAAACACTGTTGGTATGATTATGAATTACTCATGCTTCGTCGAAGTACAATAGGAAATAAACAATTACCGCTGTTCTTTATTGCGAAAAAGCGGTTTGTGTGATTGATACAAACACCTTTCCTTGCTATCGCCTGAATTAGGAGACTTATTGCTTGTTTGCTTTAATTAATTAATAGAATATGAGGCAATTGGTATAAAGAATGTTTTTTCCAAACTTTCTATAAAAGAAAGTCTGCTATCAAGACATTGCATTTGTTCTATTACTTTATTTATGACTGAACGTTTCTAAAACTGAAGACAATCGTCCATGCTCTGCACTGCAGTCGAGCTCTGGCAACGTCGTTCTCTGTTCATTGGCTGACTGTGTTTTGTGACGTCAGATGCGCAGAACGAACCTAAACTCGGCCGCCAACATAAATGACGCGCACTTTAGCAGCCCCAGTATTTCCAAGCCTATGGAATACATTGATTAAAATTTCATCCATTCGTGAGTTTATTTTCGTTACAGAAAAAGAAATTACTACAGATGAAGAACGACCTGAGTCGCTTACATGATGATTAATGGGTGTGTAACTATCATTAGAAGAGATGTGTTTTACAGCAGCGAAAATGAAGAAGTGCTCATAGCTCTTACAGTAAGCGTGGGCAACCTTCAGTGAGCCCGCGCGTAAGTCACATACCAATTTAAGCCCGCAGACCGCCTCAAGCGACAGCAGCGCTCCTAGCGCATAAAATCAAAACTACAGCATCCGTGACAATGTTTATTGGGTAATGCACCGATATGAATGGCATCCCTTTCCCTACAAGCCACGCCAAATCTTATGCCTCAAAACACGCAAACTTAAATTACAAAATTCTGCAGTGATGTTAGTAAAATAATGTTCAGAAGACGCAAATAAATGTAAACATCTGAAGAGGAGATATCAGACATCTCGAATTATCACCACCGAAAAAGTAACAACTATAAAAGCAATTTATTGCAGCTTATTAATCGTAAATTATCTTCAATTTCAACACTAGCAATGTGCTACTACGTTCACGGCGAACAAGAATTACACCACTGGCCATTAAAATTGCTACACCAAGAACAATTGCAGATGATACACGGGTATTCATTTGACAAATATAATATACTAGAACTGACATGTGATTATATTTTCACGCAATTTGGGTGCATAGCTCCTGGGAAATCAGTACCCAGAACAACCACCTCTGGCCGTAATAACGGCCTTGATACGCCTGGCATTGAGTCAAACAGAGCTTGGATGGCGTGTACAGGTACAGCTACCCAAGCAGCTTCAACACGACACCACAGTTCATCAAGAGTAGTGACTCGCATATTGTGACGAGCTAGTTGCTCAGCCACCATTGACCAGACGTTTTCAATTGGTGAGAGATCTGGAGAATGTGCTGGCCGGGGCAGGATCTGCAACATGCGGACGTGCATTATCCTGCTGAAATGTAGGGTTTCGCAGAGATCGAATGAAGGGTAGAGTCACGGGTCGTAACACATTTGAAATGTAACGTCCACTGTTCAAAGTGCTGTCAATGCGAACAAAAAGAGGTGACCGCGACGTGTAACCAATGGCACCCCATACCATCACGCCGGGTGATACGCCAGTAGCCCGCATCTCGTGGTCGTGCGGTAGCGTTCTCGCTTCCCACGCCCGGGTTCCCGGGTTCGATTCCCGGCGGGGTCAGGGATTTTCTCTGCCTCGTGATAGCTGGGTATTGTGTGCTGTCCTTAGGTTAGTTAGGTTTAAGTAGTTCTAAGTTCTGGGGGACTTATGACCACAGCAGTTGAGTCCCATAGTGCTCAGAGCCATTTTGATACGCCCGTACACGCTTCCAATGTGCGTTCACCGCGATGACGCCAAACACCGATGCGACCATCATGATGCTGTAAACAGAACCTGGATTCATCCGAAAAAATGACGTTTTGTCATTCGTGCACCCATGTTCATCGTTGAGTACACCATCGCAGGCGCTCCTGTCTGTGATGTAGCGTCAAGGGTAACCGCACCCATGGTCTCCGAGCTGATAGTCCATGCTGCTTCAAACGACGTCGAACTGTTCGTGCAGATGGTTGTTGTCTTGCAAACGTCCCCATCTGTTGACTCAGGAATCGAGACGTGGCTGCACGATCCGTTGCAGCCATGCGGATAACATGCCTGTCATCTCGACTGCTAGTGATACTAGGCCGTTGGGATCCAGCACGGCGTTCCGTATTACCCTCCTGAACCCAGCGATTCCATATTCTGCTAAGAGTGATTGGATCTCGACCAACGCGAGCAGCAATGTCGCGATACGATGAACCTCAATCCCGATACGCTACAATCCGACCTTTATCAAAGTCGGAAACGTGATGGTACGCATTTCTCCTCCTTACACGAGGCATCACAACAACGTTTCACCAGGCAACGCCGGTCAACTGCTGTTTGTGTATGAGAAATCGGTTGGAAACTTTCCACATGTCAGCACGCTGTAGGTGTCGCCACCGTCGCCAACCTTGTGTGAATGCTCTGAAACGCTAATCATTTGCACATCACAGCATCTTCTTCCAGTCGGTTAAATTTCGCGTCTGTAGCACGTCATCTTCGTGTTGTAGCAATTTTAATGGCAAGTAGTGTATTTAATAATAGTAATACGGGAAAGAGTAGAAAAGGCTCGGTAATGAGATATGCAATCCCAGTCGATAAGCAGTGAAGAGCAATTTCGAGATTTTTGACCATTCGAATGTTGAAATTTGGTGTGTTAATATTACCACTATTAGCAAGCGCTATTTTAAATATTTTTCCACAAATGCTTTTGACGATTCATCACAGAGGAATGGGTTGTTTTTGTAACACCTGATAAAGTAAGCCATTCTATGTTTGTTCATTTTAAAAAGCTTAAGAGTCTAAATCACTTGCCCTTAGCATACATCGGCTGTGTTATACAGAAACCAAACGGAAGAAGAGTGAACTTTCACAGGCCTTCGACATGAGCTGCCAAAAATTGCGTCCCGGTCGGACACACACTCTCTCTCACTCTCTCTCTCTCTCTCTCTCTCTCTCTCTCTCTCTCTCTCTCTCTCTCTCTCAAGTTGAGTTTCTGCCAGATGGCTGGACGGAAACCAAACGCGAACCGGTTACGAGCCGCGGACCGCAAGTCGGCCACCCGTGTCTTAAGGTACGGACATTAGGGTCCACGTTTACTGCACTATTTTGCTTCGAATGATCGTTCCTGTCATATCCGTGAATACTGACCATTCCTCCTGGGACACCCCGAACAGGTTTGTCGTCACGTTCATTTCCTTTGTATAGGCCCATCTCTAGAAAATAGATTATGTCTCCCTATAAATTTTACCTCCCTAACGACTAACTGAAGTAAGTCTAGAAAACTGAATGGTTAAAATCATTCTCCTGCATTATGAAAACAACATACAACTAGTGGGAGTCAGTAATGTTCGTCATGATGGGTTAATATCTTTTGACAGCACTATCATAGACTTCATTCAGGCATGTCTGTCAGTTTGAGGATGGGCACGAAGTTGGCAGTGTTGTCGCCTTCTGGCGAAGCCACGAGAGGCTGAGACGGCGTCCTTTTCCTCCACTGGGACGGCCCTCCCCAGGGCCTTGCTCTGTATCGCATTATGTCTTCGCAGCCGGGGAGCCTTCCACGACACGCATCAGCAGCAAAACTCAATTTTTGTCACCAGCCGGAGAGCAGAATTTCAGAAATAGAAATGGGGTGTCGCAGACACTGAAACCCTTTGTGACTGACTCTGAAACAGTACCATTCCGTGGTCCATGAAACAAAATTAAAGAAACTAAAGCACAATAGACTGAAATGGCCCGAAAAAAAAAGATATAAAGCTTAGTGTAGAATTTGGGCCAACAGTGCCCTGATGAACTTGTGGCTAGTGTGCCACGACGAATTCAGGCATGCAACAATACAAGAGGACGTGGTACTGGGTATTATAGGTACCGGTATGTACAGCTATCTGCAGTGAAGGTTTCGTTGGCTGTCAGTCAGCTGTAGACACAAACGAAGAAAGTTCAGACGTGGAAGATATTCGACAAGGGTCATTACTTGCACACACTGAAAATGATACGGATGCATTCCGTCGTCATGTAAAGTCCTCGAAACACTTTGATGACTCACATCCAACACACGTCCTACAGCTCTCGACCTTGTCGAAGGGTTATCCTTTACTGTGTTTAATATTCTTCCTTCCACTACAGGTGTTCTGCGTTATCTTCCAATGCCAGTTCCAAGCCTGGAAGCATAGAACGTTCCACTCGTGCATAGCTCCCGATGAAGACGCTCGAATGTTCGGTGGTCCGACTGATCCCTATCAGTGAATTGCTCCCTGTACATCCTTCGAGCAGCTAATCCATTTCCTAGTGCAGCCCCATACATGAAACGCATATCTTGCGAGCTACACATTGGTGAAAGAATGCATGGTGATAGAGATCCGTGCCGGAAATGATAAATCCAGCTAGCGAAGCGCTTTTATAGCCGCAGTCATCAGGCTCCATCGGCTCAAGGCCACATTACTGCACACACATTCCTATACGACATCTGCTTATTTCGGTCCTCTCCACCCGCCGTTACATTTTTGACATATAATTTAGGGACACCCTGTATACATGGTGTCCCATTATCTTAACCACACCAAATAAGAAATAGAAAAATAATGAGGCAAGTTACTTGGGGGACATTAACCAATATGACTGCCTTACTTGTCACTTTGTTTGTTACGAAGATTAAAAGAGAAATATGTCTTTTCTAAATAAAAACCTATGGTTTTTACTCGGTAACCCATTTACTTTCCTTAAGACCTGCTCAAAACCGTATCACAGCGTACCATTCACGCCAAAATGATGTTCTTACGAATGTAACTCGAAATTGACTTCGACTCACCTGTAGACCTACTATAAAAACTATTTTTTACGTCTGAAGATTTTACAACATTCTTTTTGCTAGAGGCTCTTCAAACCAATCATAAAGCTAGTGTGGTATGCAGTACGTTCGTATTTTGTACATCAGTAGCAGTAATAGACGGAAAGTCATCGAGTAAAACAGAAGTAATATCCGGCTTTCCCCAAGGAAGTGTTATAGGGCCTCTGTTGTTCCTGATCTATGTTAACGACATAGGAGACAATCTGCGTAGCCGTCTTAGATTGTTTGCAGATTATTCTGTCATTTACAGTCTTGTAAAGTTATCAGATGACCAGAACGAATTGCAAAATGATTTAGATATCTGTGTGGTGCGAAAAGTGGCAGTTGACCCTGAATAAAGACAATTGTGAAGTTATTCCAATGAGTACTAAAAGAAATCCGCTCTACTTCGATTATGCGATAAATCTCACATATCTGAAGGCTGTAAATTCAACTAAATACTTAGGGATTACAATTACAAGTAACCTAAATTGGAACTATCACATACATAATGTGGTGGGTAGAGCAAATCAAACACTACGATTCATTGGGAGAACAATTAGAAGGTGCAACAGATCTACTAAAGAGACTGCTTACACCACACTTGTCCTCCCTATTCTGGAGTATTACTGTGTGGTGTGGAATCCGCATCAGATGGGACTAACCGATGACATCGAAAAAGTACAAAGAAGGACAGTTCTTTTTGTATTATCGCGAAAAAGGGGAGATGGTGCACAGACATGATACGTGAATTGGAGTGGCAATCATTAAATCAAAGGCGTTTTTCGTTGCGACGGGACCTTCTCATCAAATTTCAGTCACCAGTTTTCTCCTCCGATTGCGAAAACATTCTACCTACATAGGGAAAAATGATGATCACGACAAAATAAGAGAAATTAGGGCTCGCACAGAAAAATTTAAAAGCTCGTTTTTCCCGCGCACCGTTCGAGAGCGGAACGGTAGAGAGACAGATTTGAGGTGGTTCATAGAACCCTCTGCCAGGCACTTTATTGTGAATAGCAGAGTAACCACACAGATGTGGATCGGGAGAAAGTGCGGAACTATATAGAACACTTTGCGCAAATCAAGGAACAAGTAATAAACTGGGGCGCCGGTATCTACTGGCTCAGCGAGTCTCGTGGACAAACGGAGCGAGCTGCGTTTCACGTGATCGTTTTTTTTTTTTTTTTTTTTTTTTTTTTTTTTTTTTTTTTTTTTGCGGAATCCATATTCAGTACCATGAAGGAGGCTTGCGGTCTCGAGAAAGGTTACAAAACGCGAGTTGAAACCTGACATCACTGACACAGCCCTACAGTTCCGTGCGTCTGTTCGGACACCCTTCTTGGAAACGGCAGAGGTATTGCGTGCTGAGCCGTGTGTGGCTCGTGTTCCCGGCATCATCTATTTACACCCTGTATTTAACGTACTTCCGCCTCACTACGTTAATTTAAATTACTACTGTCGCTGAGTTGCTGCTTTGCCTGACCGTGAGAGGATTTAGCAGCGCGTATCGATACATCCCCTCTCGTAGTATCTTTGGTCGACTGCCATTACTTCCCGGTCCTTGTCTGTCGTAATGGCCGGCCGCGGTGGCCGTGCGGTTCTGGCGCTGCAGTCCGGAACCGAGAGGCTGCTACGGTCGCAGGTTCGAATCCTGCCTCGGGCATGGGTGTGTGTGATGTCCTTAGGTTAGTTAGGTTTAAGTAGTTCTCAGTTCTAGGGGACTTATGACCTAAGATGTTGAGTCCCATAGTGCTCAGAGCCATTTGACCCATTTTTTTGTCGTAAGGAGTTCGGATCGCGAGTTCGGGTCTGCTAGTGAGTTGGAACGTGTCTGGAGCGCAGTCCGGACCTGCCAGTCAGGGAGTTTCAATGCGGCACTAGTGCAGTCGGGTTGGAGCAGCAGTGAGGTCTGCGTCGACATGGCTCGCCCGACCATTGCCGCCACGCATCGCTTGAGCCGGCCCTGGTCTTGGCGGATCGTCGGTCGGTAGTCCTACCGGACGACGCGTTTTGGCTCGCCGATCGTTCATGAGTCGGCTATGTGTCTGTGTATATCCACTCCCGATTTGTCTTCGTGCATTCTTAGTTACTGTTGGGTATCGTTCAGGTTCTCGTGCGAGTGTTTGTCACGTTGTGTGTGGAGTTGGCGTTATTATCACTGACGACTATTTTAGATGTGGTCGGTATTCCGAGGGCAGTCGGTCGGTTGCTGCGGGCCAGGAGAGTTATCTCCTCGCGGTGCAGTCGGCTGGGTCCGCTGGCGGTCACTGTGCAGTGTCGGAGTCTGTGTGTGGAGCTGTCTGATCACTACGAGCTTCGTGGTTCACCGACCCAGGACGTCAAAGTTGAGCAGTGGTTTCAAGTACCCAATCCACGTCCATTCATGTTGTGTGGTTCGTTTCGGTGGTTCGCTGTTGGGGAGATTTTCCTGTGAGCAACACCGAGTGTTTGTATTGTTGAAATTTAGCCGCCATGCGGTGGAATTAACTGTATTGGTTGACTACAATTCAAGTGCACCAACGGAATTTTCTGCCTTGTGGCCGTTAGTGTTCCGGTTACCTGCCCTGGCCACTAACGTAATTTCAGGCCCTGTTGCCGCTCTCCAACACGGTGTGTAGTTTTGACAGCTTAATACATATACATATTTGATTGTGGATAATTACGCCCATAACATTTTGTTTTTGAATTCTCATGTACTGATTGGTGGCAAGCAAGTCGTTTGTCGGTCGGTCCGTGGCCGTCCCTTGATTGGGTTCCGACGGATCAAATTTAGTTCGGCTCACCACCTGTCTGACTTAAGTGAACGAGGGCAGACCGACCCCCTGGGGGCTTCTGAGTGCTGCTGTCTCTACTGTCTTTCTCACCGGTATTTAATTGTCTGTTTATAAGCTATCATAGCCAATTATTTAAAAAAATTATTGGTTTTACTGCATTTTCTGTAAGTAAGTTTGAATTCCAGCCAGTGGATATGTGCTGAAAGGTTATAGCCGTTGTGTGGTCTTCTCGTGTAGTCCGGTTTCAGCTACTTAAAACTTAAGGCTTATGGTTATATTTTTTTAAAATTTTGGAAAATTAATTGTGGGCCTTCAGCCTAAGAACCTTACTCTTAAAATTACCTTTCAAACTTAAACATTGCGGCCTTCTGCCTTTGAAAAGTTATGGTAATTTAATTTAAAATCGTGAAAATTTTACTGTGGGCCTTCAGCCGTTTGTATTGCATCTTGTTTATGTTTGTCTATCCACCCTTGCCTTGAGGCTTTCAGCCTACCTGTGAGATATATATATATACACTCCTGGAAATTGAAATAAGAACACCGTGAATTCATTGTCCCAGGAAGGGGAAACTTTATTGACACATTCCTGGGGTCAGATACATCACATGATCACACTGACAGAACCACAGGCACATAGACACAGGCAACAGAGCATGCACAATGTCGGCACTAGTACAGTGTATATCCACCTTTCGCAGCAATGCAGGCTGCTATTCTCCCATGGAGACGATCGTAGAGATGCTGGATGTAGTCCTGTGGAACGGCTTGCCATGCCATTTCCACCTGGCGCCTCAGTTGGACCAGCGTTCGTGCTGGACGTGCAGACCGCGTGAGACGACGCTTCATCCAGTCCCAAACATGCTCAATGGGGGACAGATCCGGAGATCTTGCTGGCCAGGGTAGTTGACTTACACCTTCTAGAGCACGTTGGGTGGCACGGGATACATGCGGACGTGCATTGTCCTGTTGGAAAAGCAAGTTCCCTTGCCGGTCTAGGAATGGTAGAACGATGGGTTCGATGACGGTTTGGATGTACCGTGCACTATTCAGTGTCCCCTCGACGATCACCAGTGGTGTACGGCCAGTGTAGGAGATCGCTCCCCACACCATGATGCCGGGTGTTGGCCCTGTTTGCCTCGGTCGTATGCAGTCCTGATTGTGGCGCTCACCTGCACGGCGCCAAACACGCATACGACCATCATTGGCACCAAGGCAGAAGCGACTCTCATCGCTGAAGACGACACGTCTCCATTCGTCCCTCCATTCACGCCTGTCGCGACACCACTGGAGGCGGGCTGCACGATGTTGGGGCGTGAGCGGAAGACGGCCTAACGGTGTGCGGGACCGTAGCCCAGCTTCATGGAGACGGTTGCGAATGGTGCTCGCCGATACCCCAGGAGCAACAGTGTCCCTAATTTGCTGGGAAGTGGCGGTGCGGTCCCCTACGGCACTGCGTAGGATCCTACGGTCTTGGCGTGCATCCGTGCGTCGCTGCGGTCCGGTCCCAGGTCGACGGGCACGTGCACCTTCCGCTGACCACTGGCGACAACATCGATGTACTGTGGAGACCTCACGCCCCACGTGTTGAGCAATTCGGCAGTACGTCCACCCGGCCTCCCGCATGCCCACTATACGCCCTCGCTCAAAGTCCGTCAACTGCACATACGGTTCACGTCCACGCTGTCGCGGCATGCTACCAGTGTTAAAGACTGCGATGGAGCTCCGTATGCCACGGCAAACTGGCTGACACTGACGGCGGCGGTGCACAAATGCTGCGCAGCTAGCGCCATTCGACGGCCAACACCGCGGTTCCTGGTGTGTCCGCTGTGCCGTGCGTGTGATCATTGCTTGTACAGCCCTCTCGCAGTGTCCGGAGCAAGTATGGTGGGTCTGACATACCGGTGTCAATGTGTTCTTATTTCAATTTCCAGGAGTATATATATACATATAGTTTATATATATATATATATATATATATATATATATATATATATATATATATATATATATATTTTATTTGTAATTTTAACTGCATGTTTTCAGTCACTTGAAATTTACCTTGTTGATTTTTAAGATTTCTTGTTTGGAGGCCTTCAACCACGAAAGATTTGGAGTTTGAAACTCGTAAAAGTTCGGCTATGTGCCGCTTTGGTTGTAAATGTGTTATTAAATTACATTGAATTACAGTTTTAAGGTGAAACTTGAAAAAAATGTCCAAATTCGTGTGTAATCTTATGGGACTTAACTGCTAAAGTCATCAGTCCCTAAGCTTACACACTACTTAACCTAAATTATCCTAAGGACAAACACACACTCTCGCGGTTCTAGGCGCGCAGTCCGGAGCCGTGCGACTGCTACGGTCGCAGGTTCGAATCCTGCCTCGGGCATGGCTGTGTGTGATGTCCTTAGGTTAGTTAGGTTTAAGTAGTTCTAAGTTCTAGGGGACTGATGACCACAGCAGTTGAGTCCCATAGTGCTCAGAGCCATTTGAACAAACACACACACCCATGCCCGAAGGAGGACTCGAACCTCCGCCGGGACCAGGGTGAAACTGACCCCAACTTTATTTGGCCCTTTTCACAATCCTAATCACCTGTTATGCCGAGCGGACGTCTCATGTGCCATTAATATGCGGGCGAGCAATTTTTTTTTCCCCCCTCAATGAATTCATTCAGTAGTCGTCCCTCATTCCGACATCCGTCAGTATCAAAGTGGCCCATTCACGCAAGTCGCCATTCGCTGTACTCGCTACTGTCTCTGACTATTAATTTCGTATGGGAATACGGACAAAGCGGAAATGTTGAAACGGTAACTGCGAAACCTGCTGCATCGTCTGCTGTACGAACAGTCGTATGAATGGCCTGGGAGTGTATGGCGCGGATAGCAATGTATGCGGCGGATTCCACTAATCGTGGGTTCACGCATAATAGACAGGCTGTGTATAGACCGCATTCACACACAACTCACCGGTCGGTTGCCTGCTGCACGTGGGACGACAGCGGCAGGTATTGTCTGCGAAACAGCCAGCGTGTCGTGGCATTGCTAACCCGCCCGGTTGTGGTTGTACTGCAATAGCACCTTTAGTAGTACGGATTTACACTCTTTGGCAATTTCCAAATGGACAGCTAGTTCGTCTCTGCGTTTCACAAACTTTGTGCTTCATAAATCTGACTGCCGCTGATAAGTGGTACGAGCAGAACGCGGGCGCGCGCGCCCGTGTGTGTGTGTGTGTGTGTGTGTGTGTGTGTGTGTTTTCACTAGACGAAAACATGCTTGTCGATATAATATCTAAAACAATCATCACAGCCTACACAAAAACAAATGAACGCACTACAATTCGAACTTACGAAGCGTAATAGAAAATAAGGGCCCGCTGATGACGTATTGAATCACTTCTGGGTAAGGAAACTGAAAAATAATCTGTGTTGTTTAAAAACAAGTGCCTTCCAGCCTGTAATACTTCGGCAAATATTTCAGCTTTAGAGTCTTACAGGCAGGCTAAGAGGCAAACACGCATCTTGCAGGCCTGAAAAGTCCCGGAAACGATGGTTCAAAATGGTTCAAATGGCTCTGAGCACTATGCGACGTAACTACTGAGGTCATCAGTCGCCTAGAACTCAGTACTAATTAAACCTAACTAACCTAAGGACACCACACATCCATGCCCGAGACAGGATTCGAACCTGCGACCGTAGCGGTCACGCAGTTTCAGACTGAAGCGCCTAGAACCGCACCGCCACACCGGCCGGCCCGGAAACGATGGTTCACTAGAGGCGTGTAGTGTGGTGCACTAGCTCGCGCCGTTGTCGCTTATCAAAATGATAAAAGGCACCAAGCCGCTGACAAGCGACGTGTACGGCTCGAACATGAATTTATATTTAAACATGTACACACAGTCCCATCTCACCTTTCTAACCACGCCTGTGACGGCATGTAAATGCGTTGCTCTTCGTTTGTGCACAACAGCACTTGCAGTCTTCGTAGGAGTGAAGTTTGGAACTCACCAGTCAATCAGTTACCTCAGCAAGTACGAGGGCAGTTCAATAAGTAATGCAACACATTTTTTTTCTGAAACAGGGGTTGTTTTATTCAGCATTGAAATACACCAGGTTATTCCCCAATCTTTTAGCTACACAACACTATTTTTCAACGTAATCTCCATTCAATGCTACGGCCTTACGCCACCTTGAAATGAGGGCCTGTATGCCTGAACGTCACCATTCCACTGGTCCATGTCGGAGCCAACGTCGTACTGCATCAATAACTTCTTCATCATCCGCGTAGTGCCTCCCACGGATTGCGTCCTTCATTGGGCCAAACATATGGAAATCCGACGGTGCGAGATCGGGGCTGTAGGGTGCACGAGGAAGAACAGTCCACTGAAGTTTTGTGAGCTCCTCTCGGGTGCGAAGACTTGTTTGAGGTCTTGCGTTGTCATGAAGAAGGAGAAGTTCGTTCTGATTTTTGTGCCTACGAACACGCTGAAGTCGTTTCTTCAATTTCTGAAGAGTAGCACAATACACTTCAGAGTTGATCGTTTGACCATGGGGAAGGACATCGAACAGAATAACCCCTTCAGCGTCCCAGAAGACTGTAACCATGACTTTACCGGCTGAGGGTATGGCTTTAAACTTTTTCTTGGTAGGGGAGTGGGTGTGGCGCCACTCCATTGATTGCCGTTTTGTTTCAGGTTCGAAGTGATGAACCCATGTTTCATCGCCTGTAACAATCTTTGACAAGAAATTGTCACCCTCAGCCACATGACGAGCAAGCAATTCCGCACAGATGGTTCTCCTTTGCTCTTTATGGTGTTCGGTTAGACAACGAGGGACCCAGCGGGAACAAACCTTTGAATATCCCAACTGGTGAACAATTGTGACAGCACTACCAACAGAGATGTCAAGTTGAGCACTGAGTTGTTTGATGGTGATCCGTCGATCATCTCGAACGAGTGTGTTCGCACGCTCCGCCATTGCAGGAGTCACAGCTGTGCACGGCCGGCCCGCACGCGGGAGATCAGACAGTCTTGCTTGACCTTGCGGCGATGAGGACACACGCTTTGCCCAACGAGTCACCGTGCTTTTGTCCACTGCCAGATCACCGTAGACATTCTGCAAGCGCCTATGAATATCTGAGATGCCCTGGTTTTCCGCCAAAATAAACTCGATCACTGCCCGTTGTTTGCAACGCACATCCGTTACAGACGCCATTTTAACAGCTCCGTACAGCGCTGCCACGTGTCGGAAGTCAATGAAACTATACGAGACGAAGCGGGAATGTTTGAAAATATTCCACAAGAAATTTCCGGTTTTTTCAACCAAAATTGGCCGAGAAAAAAAACGTGTTGCATTACTTATTGAACTGCCCTCGTAGTTAACGTGTTTATATGTATGACTCAGTATTGTCATACATATACAGCAAAAATGGACAAAACCATTAACATTGGGAACGTTTTAAAAATTGTGGCATCCAAGTTAAAAAAGCGTTATCCAGTTGAAGACGGTCCAGGACAAGATAACAGCACTTTCACGATTTTTTGGTGGATCTGATCGTTTATAAACAGTAATATTCATTTGACTGTTCAACTGAAGTTACACTGGACAGGAGAACGGATGAGGAAAACGACTTTATAGACAAAAACGTAATTAATAGTGTTCAATTTTGTGGTGCTGGTGGCAGTGGCGGAAACAGTACTCTTCAAAGAAGAGCGAACAGGTCTGACGACTATGAACCACCAGCATGAAAGAAATCCAATATTGCTAGAATGTTAACAGAATTTTGAGAACTATGTCTTATATATATTTATGCTGTGCGGCTGGTCCCGGCGGAGGTTCGAGTCCTCCCTCGGGCATGGGTGTGTGTGTTTGTCCTTAGGATGATTTAGGTTAAGTAGTGTGTAAGCTTAGTGACTGATGACCTTAGCAGTTAAGTCCCATAAGATTTCACACACATTTTAATGTACATATTTATGGTGATTATCATACATCTCCACGTAAAGTTGCGACCTACAGCGCGTTACTGAAGAGACGTCCATCTATAAAAAGCACATCGAACATCAAATTAATATTTGACTACGTGGGGAGAAGTAAGACATAATGAACATTCTTTTCGAGGACACAAGGCAATCAAGGAACTGGAGATGAAACAACACATTCTATACCAATTTGACACAGCAAGGAATGAAGGAAAATGTGTCCATTACCTGAAATTCTGGGCAATGCAAAATGCAAGAGAAATTGGGCAGACTCAGTTTTACGTTCTGCAACGTTCGCAGCACGTCTCAAGAAAGAATACGGAATGTTGGCGTCGACACATCACTGCTTTCATGGCAGCCAGAGGCGTGCAGGAAGACCAAGACATTCGCTAGTCTGGCGCCTGTTTTGTCGAAAAAGTAATCCAGGGAACTGCAAGTTTCCAGGTACAGCCACACTGAATACAGAACACTTATCAAAAAAGATTTAATTATGAGGTACCTTCCGGCGCACAGTACCCAAAAAAAGGGGAAAAAATCAACAGTTACCTTGGTCCATTCTGCGCAAAGTAAAACTCGTAGTTATGGACCAGATCTGGACTTTCAATGTGTGGACACCTACAAAAAAAAAAAAAAAAAAAAAAAAAAAAAAAAAAAAAAAAAAAAAAAAAAAGTATATTTGTCTTCAGGAAAAACTTTCGGATCGAAAATTAATAAGGCTGTTGAAGACAGTCTTCCACCAAACGTGCATTTGGAGGCTAGCAGAATTACGAAACTGTCAAAAGACCATTTAAAATCATTTTGCGTGAATATTGTTAGCGACAATGTCGCAAATAGCCAGAAGTGTACACTAATTTGCGATTCTTGGAGTGCTCACAAGGACACAAGAATAGGAACAAGGTAAAGATATTGAGTTCATAATCATATGATCATTTCGTCAAAAACAACAAAATACGTACTGCCTTTAGATGTATATTTCTTCCAGCAGTATAAAATATATGCAAGAAGGATAACAGACTCCATAAGAACTCTCTGCAGTGACATCGACACTAAATTGGAAAACAGAATTTTCATAATGAAAATGGATTATATTATTCATAAGCAACTGTCTGTTCCAGTGAATAACCTATGCTTCAATATTCCTGGCGAGTGGCTTGCTACAATGTTCCCGCACTTGTTGCCGAACTCAGGAATTTGATTCATGTGGCATTTGCTTTCCCAGCTGATGAATGTCATTCTGAGAATTCACACACTAAGAGTAACACAATCGAATGCTTTCACCATCCTAATCACAGTGGCACGAAAAACTTCCAAATACAGCTGGAACACTGAATTCCTGTTCAAGCCGAGAGACTTCTCTTCTGACTGCATCGACGCCACAATGAGGCGTTTAACATGCATATACGGATAGTGTAGTTTAGTCCAGACGTACGTGTGTGTGTGTGTGTGTGTGTGTGTGTGTGTGTCTCCACTTCTTCACGTTACCGTGAACATGAACCAGGATATTTATTTCAACATTGCTGGTCATCAGTTATTGCACCTTTTTTTCTACCTCTTCATCAGGAGACTACTGTGAAGTCGCGAGCCGTTATCAAGTCAACGTTGACGCCAGGTTGCGCGCGGAAAGCGGTATGGTTTATGGTTGTGCGCTGCGGTCCGTGTATACATAGTCATCTCAGACTGTATTTCTGAGTAATACACTTCCAAAACAAACCTACGCACATATTTGCTTTTCTGAATACAAAACCCGCGTTCCTGGTGAACGTTTGAGGACTATATTCCACCATGTACTATGGAATATACGGTGAGGGAGGGGAAGGCGCCGTGCCTCAGCAATTATACACGTACAGGGCTATTACAAATGATTGAAGCGATTCCATAAATTCACTGCAGCTCCATTCATTGGCATATGGTCACGACACACTACAGATACGTAGAAAAACTCATAAAGTTGTGTTACGCTGAAGCCGCACTTCAGGTTTCTGCCGCCAGAGCGCTCGAGAGCGCAGTGAGACAAAATGGCGACAGGAGCCGAGAAAGCGTATGTCGTGCTTGAAATGCACTCACATCAGTCAGTCATAACAGTGCAACGACACTTCAGGACGAAGTTCAACAAAGATCCGCCAAATGCTAAGTCCATTCGGCGATGGTATGCGCAGTTTAAAGCTTCTGGATGCCTCTGTAAGGGTAAATCAACGGGTCGGCCTGCAGTGATCGAAGAAACGGTTGAGCGCGTGCGGGTAAGTTTCACGCGTAGCCCGCGGAAGTCGACGAATAAAGCAAGCAGGGAGCTAAACGTACCACAGCCGACGGTTTGGAAAATCTCACGGAAAAGGCTAAAGCAGAAGCCCTACCGTTTACAATTGCTACAAGCCCTGACACCCGATAACAAAGTCAAACGCTTTGAATTTTCGGCGCGGTTGCAACAGCTCATGGAAGAGGATGCGTTCAGTGCGAAACTTGTTTTCAGTGATGAAGCAACATTTTTTCTTAATGGTGAAGTGAACAGACACAATGTGCGAATCTGGGCGGTAGAGAATCCTCACCCATTCGTGCAGCAAATTCGCAATTAACCAAAAGTTAACGTGTTTTGTGCAATCTCACGGTTTAAAGTTTACGGCCCCTTTTTCTTCTGCGAAAAAAACGTTACAGGACAAGTGTATCTGAACATGCTGGAAAATTGGCTCATGCCACAACTGGAGACCGACAGCGCCGACTTCATCTTTCAACAGGATGGTGCTCCACCGCACTTCCATGATGATGTTCGGCATTTCTTAAACAGGAGATTGGAAAACCGATGGATCGGTCGTGGTGGAGATCATGATCAGCAATTCATGTCATGGCCTCCACGCTCTCCCGACGTAACCCCATGCGATTTCTTTCTGTGGGGTTATGTGAAAGATTCAGTGTTTAAACCTCCTCTACCAAGAAACGTGCAGAACTGCGAGCTCGCATCAACGATGCTTTCGAACTCATTGATGGGGACATGCTGCGCCGAGTGTGGGGGGAACTTGATTATCGGCTTGATGTCTGCCGAATCACTAAAGGGGCACATATCGAACATTTGTGAATGCCTAAAAAAACTTTTTGAGTTTTTGTATGTGTGTGCAAAGCATTGTGAAAATATGTCAAATAATAAAGTTATTGTAGAGCTGTGAAATCGCTTCAATCATTTGTAATAACCCTGTATTAGCCAGGACATTACAATCACCTACCTAATAGCCGGTGTGCACACCTTCGACGCGGATAACAGCGGCGAAGCGTCGTGGCCTGGAAGCAGTGAGGCCTTGGTAGGTTACTGGATGGAGGTGCCACCACATCTGCACACGGCAATTCCTGTATATTTCGGGCAGGCTGGCGATAAGCTGTGACGCCACGTTCAGTAACATCCAGGAACTTTTCGATTTGGTTCAGAAGTAGTGAGTTGGTTGGGGAGGGGGGGGGAGCGGGAGGGGAGGGGAGTGTAGCACATTAAATGGAACACACAACTGTTTTCCTTGAACCACTCTATCACACTGGCACATTATCTTATTGAAAACTGCGATTGCAGTCGCGAAATATGATCGTCATGAAGGGGTGTATGTGGTCTGCAACCAGTGTTCGATATTTCTTGGCCGTTACGGTGCCTTGCACGAGCTGCACTGGACCCGTGGATGCCCACGTGAATGTTCCTCAGCGAATAATGGAGCCGCCGCCAGCTGCCTCCGTCCCGCAGTACAGTTGTCAAGGAGCTGTCCCCCTGAAAGACGACGGATTCGCGCCCTCCCGTAGGCAGGATGAAGAGAGTATTGGGGTTCATCAGACCATGCAACGCTCTGCCAGTGCGCCAACGTCCAGTGCCGATGGTAGTGCCCATGTCAGTCGTAGTGACCGATGTCGTGGTGTTAATATAATCGCTCATGCATGGGTCGTCGGCTGCGGAGGTCGATCGTTAGGAGTGTTCGATGTACTGTGCGTTCAGATAAACTTGTACTCTGCTCAGCATTAAAGACTGGTGTTAGTTCTGCCACATTTCACCGTCTGTCCTGTTTTACCAGTCTACCCAGCCGACAGCGTCCGACATGTGTAATTAGGGTGGCGCCCAACCCCACGACGTCTGGACGTGGTTTCACTTTGATTTTGCCACGTGTTGAAGACACTCACTACAGCACTCCCCGAACACCCGACAAGTCGTACAGTTTGCGAAATGCTCGTGCCAAGCGTCCGGACCGTCACAATATGCCGTCGGTCAAATTCAAATAAATCGTGCGCCTTCCCCATTCTACACACGATCTACATTCGATCCTTCGCATTTGCAGTTTACTATCACATCACGAACAGTCGACATGGGCAGCTTCAGAAGGGCTGAAAGCTCCCTGATGGATCTGGTACTCAGGTGACAACTAATGCCCAGTCCACAACGGAAATCTCTTGAGCTCTCTTGACCGTCTCATTTTGCTCATACTACTTCTCTACTAACTACGGCGATCAACATTTGATTTACGGGTTAAGTGAGATGACGAACATCTGACCATGATTTTAAGGGAGATTTTGTCGCCCTATCTTGGAATGAGTGATACAGATACGAAAAACATGGCACACTTTTATTGTGCCGTACGGTATCATATTACGGGGTAACGGCACAAACCGACAGAAAGTTTCTGGAGTGCAAAGGCATGTAATAAGATTCAGCGTTGTTGCAGTCACGCATGTTTGAGGTCGTGGGCTTTAACCATAACTTTTTCCTCCCACTCCTTCAAATAAAAACATTTAAACATTTTGCTTCGCGAAGTTTTTACATCATCTTCACCGTGGGAGCACGGAGCGAGGTGGCGCAGTGGTAGCACACTGGACTCGCATTCGGGAGGACGACGGTTCGATCCCGAGTCCGGCCATCCTGATTTAGCTTTTCCGTGATTTCCCTAAATCGCTCCAGGAAAATGCTGGGATGTTTCCTTTGAAAGGGCACGGCCGATTTCCTTTCCCATCCTTCCCTAATCCGATGAGACCGATGACCTCGCTGTTTGGTCTCTTCCCCCAAACAGCCCAACCCAACCCCACTGTGGGAGCGCATGATGAAAATTGGTTCACTTTAGAAGCAAATGAACGCCGAGCTGTATACTAAGTATCATTTCGAAAATAAGACGACACAAATCAAACATTTCGTGTCGACTTTCCTCTGTTCTCGGTTGTGCCAACTTAAGCGCTCTATCAATACTGGTCCTTTCGAAGAGGTGCGAGTCAATTGTGAAATAACCTGAAACGCCAAAGAAATTAGTACAGGCATGCTTATTCAAATACAGAGATATGTAAACAGCCAGATTAGGGCGCTGCGGTCGGCAATGCCTATGTAAGACGTCAAGTGTCTGGCGCAGTTGTTAGATCGATTACTGCTGCCACAATGCCGGGTTATCAAGATTTGAGCGAGTTTCAACGTAGTGTTGTAGACGGCGCACGAGTGTTGGAACACAGTATCTCCGAGGTAGCGATGAAGTGGGGATTTTCCCGTACGACCATTTCACGTGTGTACCGTAAATACCAGGAATCCGATAAAACATCAAATCTCCGACATCGCTGCGGCGGGAAAAAGTATGGGTCTTCGGAGTCGAAGGCCCACTCGTGTATCCTTGATGACTGCACGACACAAAAAAAAAAAAAAATTACGACTCGCTTGGGCCCGTCAACACTGACACTGGACTGCTGATGGCTGGAAACATGCAGCCTGGACAGGCGAGTGTCGCTTCAAATTGTATCGAGCGGATGGACGTGTACGGGTATGAAGACAACCTCACGAATCCACGAACCAGCATGTCAGCAGGAGACTGTTCAAGCTGGTGGAGGCTCTATAATGGTTTGGGGCTACTGCAGTAGGAGTGATATGGGGCCCCTCATACGTCTAGATACGACTCTAACTGGTGACACATACGTAAGCATCCTCTCTGATCACATGCATCCATTCACGCCCATTGTGCATTACCACGGACTTGGGCAATTCCCGAACGATAATGCGACACCCCACACATCCATAATTAATACAGAGTGGCTCCAGAAACACTCTTCTGAGTTTAAACACTTCCGCCGGCCACCAGACTCCCCAGACATGAACATTATTGAGCGTATCTGGGATTCCTTGCTATGTGCTGTTGCGAAGAGATCTCCACCCCCTCCTACTCTTACGGATTTATGGACATCCAAGGAGGATTCTTGGTGTCAATTCACTCCAGCACTACTTCAGACATTAGTCGAGTCAATGCCACGTCATGCTGCGGCACTTATGCGTGCTCGCGGGGGCCCTACAAGATATTAGGCAGATGTACCAGTTTCTTTGCCCCTTCAGTGTAAATAATGTATCGATTGTGCGGAAACATGAGCGTCTCTGTATCCCACTATCGCGAGTCCTCATTACTTCGTTCTTTATGCCGCAGCTGCCGATCGCAGCGGTGCGAGAGCTTCCGTTGATTACTGACCGAGAAACAGGTGGCACTCTCTCTCTCACAATCGCCTGGACGCATAGGCTGTGTCATGCTAACTCGGCTCCTCGCATTCCCTTGAGCCAAAGTGTTTTCTGCTTGTAGAAGGATGGACAGAAAAAATACTGTATGTCAGAAAAGTGTCGTTTACTGTACGAAACTTTTCGAGGTCTATCGGTCAGGGAATTTGATCGATTGTACTTCGCGGAATTAATACTTACAACAACAGTCATCACTGATAAAATATACTGGATAAAACAAGCGGTAAGGGAGTCGGTAAGATTTTTAAAAAATTGATATAATTTGGGAGATCCTGGGAGATACAGGAGAGGTGGTCACCAGAATACTAACAACACAATAATCCATGCCTCCATTTATATTGGTGGGTCCGCCACTCGTGACATTTAGTGATTAATTCTGTATTGCGCAGGGGTGTCCAGATAGTGTTTATAAGATAGTGCGCGTATTACATTGTAAACAGAAACTGTCCTATTACGATCGCTCGGGATGCTCACTAAACTACCTGTACGTCTGTCTACTTCCATCCCTTAAGGACGAAGTGTTTGTTACATCTGCAGCGAAGTCTTGAAATCAGTCACAAATCTCGTCCCAATACTTGGTAAGTTCATGCTTTGAGCACTAAACGGCAGTAGGGAACTGTATCAAATGCCTGTCTGAGGGATAGGAACACGCTATTCACTGGCCACTCATTTCTGCGAATGTCTGAATATTATGGACGAACAGAGCAAAATCTCTGTTTGGGTAACAGTTGTTCATTTTTATAGAGATGGTTTATGCTCTCCAAGAAACGTCGTAACATGAGTAGTCGACTGACACGAGGAAGCCACTGGTGCAGAAGTGGCTTTAGGAGTAGACTGGCGGATGACCCGGCGGCGGCCCGTGCAGCGGCGAACAGAAAGAGAAATGCGGTCGGATGCCAGCTGTTACGGCCCCTTCCCCGCCACCCCCACCTCCCACGCAGCGACGGATTCGCATCGCGCCGCGGCTGGTCGGCGCAATTTCCGAGCCCAGACTCGCCGTTCACAACGGAATGCCCCCAACCCTCCCGCCTCCCCCCCTTTTTTTTTTATTAGCCCCTATCCGCGCCACTGCCTCCGGGAAGCTCATTACCACGGGGCAGGACAGCACTGTGCCTTTTTTTCTGCTGGCACAAAAAGCAGTGAGAGACCAATTGCGTGACCGGCTAATTGGGAGGCGGTGTGCACAGTGCGTGCACGCATAAATAAGGCCAGCCCGGCGCCGCTGGCCGGTCACGGACGCGGGGAATTACCTCTCCGAGTGCCGTCCCCTAGCTGCCGTCGCCACGCGTACGAGGGCGACTCAAATGAAAGCCGTATTGTTGTTTTTACTGTTATTTACTGTACACTAACACGACACAAAAGCGTTTCACTTTTCTACATAGACTGGCGTGACAAAAGTCATGGTATAGCGATAGATACACACACAGATGGCAGTAGTATCGCATACGCAAGGTATAAAAGGACAGTGGATGGGCGGAGCTGTCATCAGCTAATTCATGTGAAAAGGTTTCCGACATGGTTACGGTCGGCTCAGCAGGAATTAACATACCGGGTGATCAAAAAGTCAGTATAAATTTGAAAACTTAATAAACCACGGAATAATGTAGATAGAGAGGTAAAAATTGACACACATGTTTGGAATGACATGGGGTTTTACTAAAAAAAAAAAGTTCACAAAAGTCCGACAGATGGCGCTGGACAGCAAAACGTCAGTGACTGCTACCGTGACGGGTGAGAGGTACGCCGATATGTTACAGAATCGCATCATCCACAGCCTGGCTGATAAACACCTGCTGGAACCTACGATGTTTATGCAGGATGGCGTTCCACCCCATATTGGTGATGATCGTGTGCTCAGCCGCAACTTTCGTCATGCTTGGTCTCCCAGGTCCCCAGACCTCAGTCCGTGCGATTATTGGCTTTGGGGTTACCTGAAGTCGCAAGTGTATCGTGATCGACAGACATCTCTAGGGATGCTGAAAGACAACATCCGACGCCAATGCTTCACCATAACTCCGGACATGCTTTACAGTGCTGTTCACATTATTCCTCAACTACAGCTATTGTTGAGAAATGATGGTGGACATATTGAGCATTTCCTGTAAGGAACATCATCTTTGATTTGTCTTACTTTGTTATGCTAATTATTGCTATTCTGATCAGATGAAGCGCCATGTGTCGGACATTTTGTGAACTTTTGTATTTTTTTGGTTCTAATAAAACCCCATGTCATTCCAAGCATGTGTGTCAATTTTTACCTCTCTATCTACATTATTCTGTGGTTTATTAAGTTTTCAAATTTATACTGACTTTTTGATCACCTGGTTCTTTGAACGCAGAACAGTAGTTGGAGCTAGACGCAATGGACATTCCACTGTGGAAATCGTTAGGGAATTCAGCATTCCGAGATCCACAATGTTAAGTGTGTGCCGAGAATACCTGATGTCCAGGCATTACCTCTCACCACGGACAATGCAGTGGCCGACGTCCTACACGTAGAGTTGTCTGTGCTAACAGACAAGCAACATTTCGTGAAATACCCGCATAAATCAATGTGGGACGTACGACAAACAATCCGTTAGGACAGTGCGACGAATTTGGCGTTAATGGAAGACTAACCAGCGTGGGTTTGCTAACAGCACGACATCATCTGCAGCCCCTGTCCAGGGCTCGTGACCATATCGGTTGGATCCTAGACGACTGGAAAACCGAGGGCTGGTCAAGTGAGCCCCAATTGCAGTTGGTAAGAGATGATGGTAGGGTTAGAATATGGTGCAGACACCACGAAGCCATGGACCCAAGTTGTCAAAAAGGCACCGTGCAAGCTGGTGCGGACTGGGACCTCTGGTTCAACTGAACCGATCGTAACTGGAAATGGCTATTTTCTGTTGCTTGGAGACCATTCATGGACTTCACGTACCCAAACATGACACCGGGTCACAGTTATTCACGACTGATTTGAAGAACATTCTGGACAATTGGTGCGAATGATCGGGCCACTCAGATCCGCCGACGTGAATTTCACCGAACATTTCTGGGATATAGTCGAGAGGTCAGTTCGTGCACAAAATCCTGCACTGGCAACACTTTCGCAGTTATAGACTGATGTTAAGGCAGCATGATTCAGTATTTCTGCAGGGGGCTTCCTAAGACCTGTTCGAGCCGATGTCACGTCGAGTTGCTCCATTGCGCTGGCCAAAAGAAGGTCCGACACGACAATAGCACATATCCTCTGACTTTTGTCTCTTTAGTGTAGTTTCCCTCACATTCAATGCAAGTTTGTCCAGGTACTTTTCGATATTACTGGTACGATTAACACGACCCGTGCTGTTCTATAATAAGCCTCCGTAGCTCAATAGCGAGTCTGGCTGCTGTGCGGAAGACCCGCTTTTGATTACCATCACTGCCAACAATTTTTCCTTGGTGGGAGGACAGAGTAGGGATGCATTCCGCTACGTGATGCCAATTAACGACCTACTCGAGTAAGAAATAGCGACTCAATGGCCAAGAAAACCGATAAGGGCCGAGAGGACTCTATGCTGGCCCCATGCCCCTCCATACAGCATCCGCATGACGGCACTGGCAGAGGATGAGGAGGCGGTCGGTCGACCCACTGGTCCATCATGTCCGGAACACGGACTTTTGCTTTGCCGTTCTTCGTTCTTGCTTTGCCCTCCTATAACTGCCGTCTTAAATTTAATCAATATTTTACCTTACACAACCCCCTCCCCCATGTAACAATAAAAAACACTAATCCGCGCATTTCCCAACCTTTTGGAGATGTGCCTCAAGGCTCCGTCCTTCCTCCGATCTTTTATGTTCTCTACATTGCCAAAATGTTGTGGATCTTTTTCCGAAAACTTGTGTTATACTTCATTTACAAGCTTGTCAGTTTAGTCGACACTGGGTATTAAAACTTCCAGAAACCAATACAGCATCCAGTATCTCAAGGTAGTCTCCTACGTTGTTCGGCAGATTTTTGTTCGTCTTATATAAACTGCCAACGGCCTTGCCTCAGTGGTAACACCGGCTCCCGTCACATCACCGAAGTTAATCGTTGCCAGACTGGGCTAGCAGTTGGATGGGTAACTTGTCTAGGTCTGTCGAGCGCTGTTGGCAAGGGGGGTGCGCTCAGCCCTTGTGAGGGCAACTGATGTGTTACTTGATTGAAGAATAGCGGTCCGGTCACGAAAACTGACAACGGCCGGGAGAGCGGTGTGATGACCACATGCCCCTCCATATTCGCATTCTGTGACACCTACCGACTGAGGATGACACGGCGGTCGGTCGGTACCGTTGTGCCTTCCGAGGACTTCCCGCACGGAATTGGCAAAAACTGGATCATCACAAGTACAGGCAATGAAACTGCTTCTTATCAGACTCACGACGTTGGAATAGACATCAACATAAACATCATTTCCGCTCTTTTTATTGCTCATGAAAACCACACATTGCATGTCGTACCACCATACGGCGAGATCTTCCGGTGTGGTGGTCGAGATTGCTGTACACACCGCTACCTTTAATATCCCGTAGCACGTCCTCTTGCACTGATGCATGCCCGTGTTCGTCGTGGCATACTATCCACAACCTCATCAAGGTGCTGTTGCGCCAGATTGTCTCATTCCTCAACGGCGATTCGGCGTAGGTCCCTCAGAGTGGTTGGTGGGTCACGTCGTCCATAAACAGCCCTTTTCAATCTATCCCAGGCATGTTCGGTAGGGTTCATGTCTCGAGAACATGCTGGCCACTCTAATCGAGCGATGTCGTTATCCTGAAGAAAGTCATTCACAAGATGCACATCATGGGGGCGCGAATTATCGTCCATGAAGACGAATGCATCGCGAATATGCTGCCAATATGGTTGCACTATCGGTCGGAGGATGGCATTCACGTATCTTACAGCCGTTACGGCGCCTTCCATGACGACCAACGGTGTACGTCGGCCTCGCATAATGCCACCCCAAAACAACAGGGAACCTCCACCTAGCTGCACTCGCTGGACAGTGTGTCTAAGGCGTTAAGCCTGACCGGGTTGCCTCCAAACACGTCTTCTACGATTATCTGGTTGAAGGCATATGCGACACTCATTGGTGAAGAGAACGTGATGCCAATCCTGAGCGGTCCATTCGGCATGTTGTTGGGCCCGTCTGTACCGTACTGCATGGTGTCGGGGTTGCAAAGATGGACCTCGCCATGGACTTCGGGAGTGAAGTGGCCCATCATGCAGGCTACTGCGCACAGTTGGAGTCGTAACACGACGTCCTGTGGCTGTATGAAAAGAATTATACAACATGGTGTCGTTGGTGTCAGGATTCCTCCGAGCCATAATCCATAGGTAGCGGTCATCCACTGGAGTAATAGCCCTTGGGCGGCCCAAGTGAGGCATGTCATCGACAGTTCCTGTCTCTCTGTCTCTCATAATTTTTAACATTTTTATGCAGCGACAGAAACTGATATTGTTTATATATGAATATACAGCCTACAGTTGCAGGTTAACTTTATCGTTTACCTAGCTTTCAACGTTAGTATAACGTCTTCTTCAGAACCTGCAACAAGTTAATATTATAATGCGCAAGTAAATTATATTAGATATGGTCATCCTACAGGATGCAACGTGTAGTACTTACATAAAATATTATTTAAATATTTGCCTAAAACAGGCCATGTCCTAAGTCAACTTTATAAAACTTGATGCACAACCATAGGGTTTTGTCACTTCTACTAAACAAGCTGTAGCAATTTCACGTTAAGCCCGTTGTATGGGCCTCGTCGTGTGACTAGAGACTGCGGACCGCGAGGGCTTCGCGGTCTGCCTCACAGAGGGCGGCGCGCATGCGCGAGACGTATACAATCAAATTCTTATTACGCACGCGTCAGGTAACATTTTTGCTATGAGTTAATTTTATACTCTACTATTTTAAGTTAATTACAGTATCCAGCATGACTACGTTTTACATTCTACGACAGAGCCTTATAAACTGACCAACAAATCTCGCATGAACATCTGTAGGAAAGGTTCTATTATTACAGTAACTGTAATGGTCACATGCATTATGAATTATTGTGCACCTAATATAGGCTGGAAGCCTTCGAAGTATGCCCTGTTTTTTAGATAGAGTTGATCGTTCAGCAAATTGCCTCCATCTGTAATTAGGTGTGCATAAATTTGTAGTTCCTCAAGCGTGTCGAGTGTATATCCTTTAACTTCATGATGTAGTAGCTCAATGTCATCTGCGGAACATCTGGTGCAAATGGCTCATACACCTAAACCTTTACGTGACATAAAGTTAACCTGCAACTGTAGACTGTATATTCTTATATCTATCTATCTCCTCCATGTCCGAACAACATCGCTTTGGTTCACTCTGAGACGCCTGGAAACTTTCTTAGTTGAGAACCCTTCCAGGGCCAAAGGAACAATGCGGACGCGATCGAACCGCGGTATTGACCGTCTACACATGGTTGAACAATAAACACGAGCCATGTACCTCCTCCCTGGTGAAATGACTGGAACGGATCAGCTCTCGAACCCCCTCCTTCTAATAGGCGCTGCTCATGCATGGTTGTTTAAAGCTCTGGGCGGGTTTAGTGACATCTCTGAACAGGCCAAGGGACTGTGTCTGTGATACAATATCCACAGTCAACGTCTATCTTCAGGAGTTCTAGGAATCGGGGTGATGCAAAACTTTTCTGATGTGTGTACAATCGCTTTGTGATTGATAGAAGTGAAATTCTACACTCTGCTTGAACGACGACCAAGTGGGATCAGCATCTCCCGCGTGACACTTCTCAATTTGCGCCGCAAGGGACAGTTAATCATTATAAAAAAAGTTCTTCGGGTTTATGCTGACAGCGAACTGAATTACCTTTCCCCATGTCATAAATTATCTTCCGCCTAGCGTCTGCAACCCTATTTGAACGGCGAACGAGTTTTCTTACAGGGTGGGCGTAAAAGCATACACGCTTCGCTTCACAGTATTCAGAGCACAGGAGGGAACCATGTTAAGAGCTCATCAGTAACGATAACAGGACGACATAGCCGTTTTAGGTGGCGAGTATGAACAGCAAGATGTGCAATACAAGCACACGGACGAAGTAAGCCGAAAGTGAAACAGCAGTTTAGTTGCGACCCATAAGAAAAATATGTCAGCTTGCTACAAAGAGTGATTTTATTCCTCAATTTATTCTGCAGTTGATTTTTTCGAAAAATCATTTTCGTCACAGTAGAACTAGGGTTACTCTTATTCTTGTCCTATTCTTTGTCTACATTTGTAAGATTTCTGCCTTCAGGTTCACCAGAAAACGCACATGTGACATGTATTTAATATATTTCACACATATTTCATATGTATCTGTAGCTAATTTCATCGTTATGTTGAAAGCTTTCTGTTTCGATTTGTTTTAGTGAGTGAAAATCAATCTAAATCTGTAGGTAGTTTAAAGGTGCGTTATATCTGTGGCGCAAATGTTTAAACGCTTGTTAATGCTTAACTGTTGGTTACAAAATTCAACTGCGAGAATGCATATGTTAATGTGTCTCCGAGAATCTTAAGAAAATCATGCCCTGTATGAAGCTTATTGTAATTACAAAATCTGACTGTGAACTGTCCCAAAAGAAAACTGATTGGTTGGTTGGTTGGTTGGTTGGTTGATTAGCGGGAGGAGACCAAACAGCGAGGTCATCGGTCCATCGGATTGGGGAAGGGTGGGGAAGGAAGACGGCCGTGCCCTTTGAAAGGAACCATCCCAGCATTTGCCTGGAGAGATCTAGGGAAATCACGGAAAACCTAGATCAGGATAGCCGGATGCAGCTTTGAACCGTCGTCCTCCCGAATGCGAGTCCAGTGTGGTAGCCACTGCGGCGCTTCGCTCGGTGGAAACTGATTACTTTGAAAGTAAAGGTGGTCCCTGTGAAATGTAACTAAAGAAATAATCTGTCCTCCATATAAATTTTCTCGGGTGCAAACTGCTCTCGTAGCTACAGCGTGTCTCGACAACGGTGCTGCAAAATCGAGCTACTGGGATATGCAGAGATGTGACGCGTGCTCTAAAAACATTGCTATCATTCTTGGTTCGTAACTTTTTGATTACAGTTTTTAAATAACTGAAAATTAATTGACTCTTTGGATGTGGAGAATGACACTGTTTTAAATTAACTCAATTGCAATTTCATTTCCTTAAACTATACAACAATTAATGAAACTTGAAACATACTTAACGTTGCTCTGAAACTACTTAACAAAAATCCTAGAATTACAAAAATTCAACTTACAAAAACTGAACTTCACATGTATAATCTCTTCTGAAGCAAAATTCCAAAATCTAATTCTTAAATCCAGTTCTCTCTTGATGATCGATAAATCCTAAAAAAAAAGAAAAAAAGAGCGATAAAGAAATAGAATCCTGATCTGGATGTCTGATGAACAAACTTAAACGATCTTCAAAAACATTATTTCTCCGGAATAAGTCTACTGATTCATAACGTGAATCCAAAAATCTCCAGTGTTTTGTAACTTTAAAACAAAATTCGCTGTTTACATCAAACACCGAAGCTCCACTAATTGTCTCCTCTCCTCCCCTCTCCTAACGATAAACCGATAAATCTGCGCGAATCGTCTCAGAGCAACATCACTGTTGAGGCTGCGCGCGTCTCTAAGCAGTTCAAACCTTACGAGCGCGTGATTTCCCTAAATCACTCCAGGCAAATGGCGGGATGGTTCCTCTGAAAGGGCACGACCGACTTCCTTCCCCGTCTTCCCTAATCCGATGAGACCGATGTCCACGCTGTCTGGTCTCCTTCCCCAAACAACCAACCAACCTTACGAGCGCGATGTCAGTCGTCTGAAACAAGAAACGTTCCTAGAAAAATTAACACACACGCCTTTCACTGCTTCATCTGCATCCTGGGGAATCTTATATGCTGCGTAACAAATATGCAAAATGTCTTGGACATTGTTTTTCATTTAGCCTTGGACATTGTGTTTCATTTTTTATTAATAGCGTAAGTATTTTATCTTATTTCTGCGCATTCCCACATATTCGTTCTATTTTCTTAATGACAATACAGCACAAATAAGAGACAATACCACTCACACATTTAAATTATTCCAAGTCAAATAAATACAAATCGTTTTCAAACATTTTAACATGTCACCCTTCTCACTCCCGCCCTCACCACTAAGGGCAAAAGAGGTAGATTACCCCCACTGTATTTTTATACAAATGTTTAGTCATGTACAGCGGGAGCAAACTAAAGCTCTCCTTTAAAGTATTTACAATAAGACTGACACGAGACTCATTTTTGTTTACGAGCATCACAGGAGACTCTGTAAATGGCCACCGCTAACATCGATGCAGCGCTGTGTTCGATTTATCACATTGTGATAACACGCGTAGCAGCTCTGCCCGAGGACTAATATCAATAGAGTTTGTCTGTGTTCTGCTGCGTTGACGGTGATTTTGCGATGCACAGTGGTGCATCTACTGTGCCTCCACGTAACCTGCCTGGCCGAACTAGGCCTCATCTGAATAAAAGAAATGCTGAGGATCCGAAAGTCCTGATTCCACTTCACTCAGAAACCACTGGCGGAACTCAACACGTGAAAATTCGTATGGACGCTTTAACTCATGCACAACATTAAATTGGTAAGGAAACAGATGCAGGACCTTTCTCTGATGTTTCGAGACTGCGATCTCTTAACTCCTAATGCACACATTTTATAAAAATAGACACTTATGCTTGTATGTAAATATGTTTCTGTGTGTCCCCCAACTGCTCCGAAACCACTCTACCGGTTTCAGTCAAACTTGGTACACGTATCACTTACTGTATGAAAAGAATCGCTGCGATGGCAAGAATCATCCAGCTACCAAAGGGATGGGGGTGAAGAAAATTGTGTAGCCCACGGTGCGCAAATAAGCTGACTATTCGTCCAGTATTTGAGAATGAGAGCACTTATAGACTTGCAACATACATTACACATTATTTTAAACCATTACGAAACTTTTTCTCGTTGACAACCCCCACAAAATGATGAAATGAAAAATGCTTATCGCTTACTACATTTTCGCTGGTCATTAAGGATTCTGCCGCATAAGGCATCGGGCTTAAATTTATCACTTATTTGCTGCTTACTCTATTCGCAACACATTTCTATATAGTTTACTTATGTACCGCTGACTGTAGTTAAAAAATTCTTTTACTGTTCGACCAGTAGTTAAGGAGCTATGCCGGCCGATGTGGCCGAGCGGTTCTAGGCGCTTCAGTCAGGAACCGCGCGACAGCTACTGTCACAGGTTCGAATCCTGCCTCGGGCATGGATGTGTGTGATGTCCGTAGGTTCGTTAGGTTTCAGTAGTTCTAAGTTCTAGGGGACTGATGACCTCAGATGTTAAGTCCCATAGTGCTCAGAGCCATTTGAACCATTTGATTCGAACCTGTGACCGTAGCAGGTGAGCGGTTCCGGACTGAAGCGCCTAGAACCGCTCGGCCACAGCTGCCGGCCGTATAATTGTCTAAGGGCCCATATATGAAGGGGGGGGGGGAAATCATTGCCACAGTTACCTCACTAATCTCGCTCTTTGCATGTGTCACACTACCATTATTTCGGTCGTGGGTTCGAACCTCTTTCAGTCCTAATAATGTGTTCTGATACTTAACTGAAATGATTTTTAAGTTAATGAAAAAAATCATAAATGGTTCTGTGAAGGTCAAAATGAAAAAAGTTTTTCGTAACATTAGAGAAAAACCTTTTATTTATCTTACGGCACCACACCAGTAACGAAGACAAAACGTGGCCCCAACAGTAAAGAAAAGAAAACTTCAAAAGCCATCTGATGATGGACTTGTAATAAATCCGAATCCGGTAATGGGTTGCGCCAAATAAACTTGTTCAAACCAAACAGAGATAGTGGGTTGCTGCTTAAATTGTAGACATTAAATAAAGATTTCTTTAATGTCTGCTTTTCAGGACTTAAACGGATTAATGTAATATTGTATTACTAGAGGTGGACGTATGAAATCTGTAAGGCAAAAGTGTTAATCCGTAGCGTTCTGGGTTGGTACTTTGGAAGTTCCCCTGACGGTCGGTTGGACGCCACGGCGCATGCACGGCCTTTGGAGGCGAGGTGCGGGATTGCAGACGCTGCAGGCGTCGTGTGTGCGGCGGCTTTAATCTGCACCAGCCGCGCAGAGAAAGCACCGTGTGTTGGCTACAGCAGCCCAGCTAGCTAGCATCACAGTACATTCACTGTCCAATGTGGGCAGTATGTAGTAAGTATAAAACACCTTGCACTTTTAAACGAGCCAATACGTATTGGCCTCTTCTGAAAAACTGGAACACTTTAGTAACAGTTCCTATCCCCACAACTAATAATAAATTTAGTTCTTGTAACGACTATTAGTCGCGTCTATAACAGTACATCATCGCATATTTGTTGGAATTCTCTGCAATACATGTCTTTCTTTTTCGCTGTGAAAACATCTTTCTTGTTTGAAGAGCTTCTTGATAAATGAAAACTGTGATATTAGAAATGATTATAATACGTATCCAAGGTTGTATCGTAACACACTTCCTTATTTTGATCATAGCACGAATGCCGAAATGGCAGATACTGAGATAAAAGATCACGCAATGGAAAATCAGCTAAAACTGTTCAACAGTGGAAGGGCAGCCTAAGCGGATGAGATACGTGCGAGATTATATGGTGATCATGTGAGAGAAATTTCTCCCCGTCCAGCAGACGTTTAATCGTAGGTCACGGGTGTTACCATTGGCACCTAGCTATTATAAAAGAAAAAAAGAAAAGAAAAAAACCAACAGCAGTCATTCTCGATTCAAAGAAGGGTCAAAAATGGCTCTAAGCACTATGAGACTTAACAGCTGAAGTCATCAGTCCCCTAAACTTAGAACTACTTAAACCTAACAAAGTTAAGGACATCACACACATCGAACCTGCGACCGTAGCAGCCGCGTGGTTCTGACTGAAGCGCCTAGAACCGCTCGACCACCGCGGCCGGCGAGTCAAAAAAGAATCGCCGGTCACATGCACATAATTACATGCCCATATTGTTGGCTTATGCCCATATCGTTGGCTTCAATCTGTTTTTGAATTGTGGAGTATGTTTATGCTGATTATGACGTGTTGAGAAAATAAAAATGTTCTCTACTAAAATGAGCATGGCTTACGCAACAGAGACCTTGCGAACTCATTCCGTTCTGTTCGTCCATGAGATCTAGAGCGCTGTTGGCAGAGGCACTCACAGGCTGATGCCATGTTCCTTGACTTCAGGAAGGCGTTCGATACAGTTCCGAACTGTTGTTTAGTGAAAATAAAACAAATTTTCCGACTAGCAGACCAGATTTGTCATTGGGTACAGGACTTCCTTACACACAGAGCTCAAGACCGCATTCTTAACGGAAGAGAGTCGACAAATGTAAAAATAATTTCACGACTGCTGTAAGAGAGTGACACAGGATGTCTACTATTAACAACTTGTATTAATGTTCTATTGGATAACGTCGAAGACTCTGTGAAACAGAGAGCAGACGCTGAACATAAATACACAGAGTGGACGAAAATATGAAAACAACAAAAACACAATGCATTACCATACCTAATAAGGTGTAGAAAACCAGTTGACATTCAAAACAGCTTCCAATCGTCTCGGAATGAATAAATTCAGGTTCTGTACGGTTTTCAAGGGAACCTTACATATTATTCCTCCTGCAGGTAGTGCAAAGTCTGGTGACCTCGATAGCCGTGTACAGCTATAAAGCATCCTTCTCTACACAGTGGATCACTACGGATTATTGGTATTGAGATCTGGTGAAGGTGCTGGTCTGGGGAGATGCGAAAATTGATCATCGTGTTCACAAAACCTGTCCTGGTGAACAGGAGCTCTGTCATCTTAGAACACAGCATTAGAAGTGAGGAGGAAACAAATGTACTACGGAATGGACTAGATCAGCTAAAATAGTCTTAACAGAACAAGCATGATGCCCTTGGAATACCACGACGTGCCTGCCCAAATCATCATCGAACCCCGTCATGTTTTACTCTTGGCAGCAAGCAGTCTGCATCGTATGTTTGGGACGACGTACGCCCGATGTGAACTGGGTCACAAGTTGGAAAACAGTGAAATAAGACTCATCCGAACAAATGACTTTCTTTCACCAATAACACAGGTTTTGTGGCTTCAGCACTACGTTTTCCTGTTGCAGGCATTTGCATCACCGATGACTGGGTTTGGAATTCCACCTGGCCCTCAAATTCCAACTTATAGAGCTACCTTTGTGTTGTTTTGGTGCTGATTGAGTTCGCGAGTACCACACTTCTGCAGCTGTCGTCTTTTTTTTTTCGTCACAGTCCTTTTCAATGATCGTCTATCACGATCACTCAATACACTCTTTCATCAGCGTTGTCACTTAGTGGATGATGTTTTCCCGTCTCCCCTGCATGCGGTATAAATCTTCGATACGGTTCCTCTTGAAACACTTCGGCTCCCTTGGTTACTGGCGCACCCATCATCACCAACAATTTACCCACGCTGGATTTCACCTAGCTCCGACATAACGCACTGACAACTACACAGAACACTTTTCTGACCAGACGGACACGTGCAACGTACTGAGGACATTGCAAAGACGCCTTTCGTGGTCGAATGACAACTGTGCTAATCGCAGCACTGGCTGTCATCTACATTTACGCTCAAGCAAGCACTTCTCACACTGTTCCCACAGTTTTGACCAATCCCTTTATATCTAATGTACTGCTCATAAACAGGCGAAGAAACGCACTATTATTCCATTGCACTATTGGTGACATATCACAGGAAACATAACTACCGTAAAAAACCTAGGAGTAACAATCCGGAGCGACATGAAGTGGCATAACCACATAAAGCAAATAACAGGAAAAGCATATGCCAGTTTGACATTCACTGAAAGAATCTCAAGGAAACAGATATCACCCACGAAAGAAGTGGCTTACGAAATACTTGTTCGCCCGATCATCGAGTACCGTTCCTCAGTCTCGGATTTTTACTAGTAGGATTAATACGAGGGTGAGTCAAATGAAAACCTTAAATTTGTAATAACAAATCGAAATTTCGCGCCGTTATCCTGTAAGTTGGTACGCCTGCTACAAACAGCGTGCAGAATGGCCTGTAGGTGGCAGCATAGTGCAGATGCACACATACCGTCACAGTATCAGTATAAAGATGGCCGCCACACTTGCGACTTGCACCAGGGAAGAACAGCGTTTTGTTATTCGATTTTTGCGTAGTGAAGGTGTGAATCCTATTGAAGTTCATTGACGAATGAAGTTTCAGTACGGTGATGCATGTTTTTCACAGCAGCAAGTCTACGAATGGAGTAGGAAGTTCGCAAATAATGTGACTTCAGTGGAAGATGCTCCTCGTCCAGGTCAGGCAAACGAGTTGTGATTCCACAGAACATTGCAGCAGTTGAAGCCATAGTGCAGGAAAGCCGCCGAGTGACACTGAATGACATTGCAGCATGTTTACAGATTAGTCATGGGTCAGCACACCACATTGTGCATGATGTGCTCCAGTTTCACAAAGTGTCTACAAGATGAGTGCCACGGCAGCTGACTCCTGAAATGAGAGAACGACGTGGGGGACGAAACCTGCGTTCATTTCCACCAACCGGAAACGGAAATCCACCATATTCACCAGACCTTGCCCCAAGTGATTTCCATATGTCTGGACCACTCAAAGATGCAATGGAAGGAAAAAAGTTCCGTTCTGATGAAGAGGTACGCCACGCGGAGCATGAGTGGTTGCACGGACTACCAAAAGAATTTTTTTCTATAGGAATATATGCACTTTGTAAGCGCTGGACGACTTGCATTGACCGTGGGGGAGATCATATTGAAAAGTGATACAGCTTTGTACCACTTCTGCGCAATAAATAATATTTAAAAAAATATTTAGGGTTCTCATTTGACTCACCCTCGTACGTACAACAGACAGAGAAGACCTAACGAGGAGCGACGTATTTCTTCACGAGATCGTTTACTCGGCTGGAGAGCATTATGGAAATGCCCAAGACTCTCTAGTGCGACACGTTACAAAGTAGGCGCTTTGCATCACAGATAAATTTACTGTCGAAATTTAGAGAGCGAGACCAAGAATCGGGGTAGCCATTACTTGCTTTCACATACATATCGTGAAATAGTCACGACGAGAAAACAGAAATCGACGAGGTCATCAGAGTCGGAGCACAGTCTCTGACTGCGGAAATGCTACAGAAAGAAGCCGGTCGTGTCATTTACAAAGAAGCTTTACCGATATTAGCTTCAAGCGATTTAGCGAAAAACAACGGAAAACTTACAACTGGATGCCCAGAAGAGGGAATCGAACTGCCGTACTCTCAATGCAAGTCCAACGAGCTAAGCACTGCGCCAACTCAGTCGGTCGCTCTGAAGATGGAGGCACATGGAAAATTCTGTGCGCCAGCTGTTGAGTTGACATTTGCCGAGAAGGCTATCAGCCCTATTAGTTAAAGAGATCTGCATTCGTCAAGGCAGACAGGAGAAAAAATGTTAATATCGTAAAAGTTAACTACAGTAGCGTTCATGGAAATCTTCGAGAATGGTGAACAGAAAATCGCTATAAAATTATAGCGAACTGTAGTAACAACTGCACAGGATCGATGATCAGGACGACTGGCAGCTGACTTTCAATATAATGAAAAGTATTGTACATGAGCAGCCAGAGCGACCCATTATTGATTGCCAGACTTCAGATCACTAGAAGCAGTCAAAATGGTTCAAATGGCTCTGAGCACTATGGGACTCAACATCTCAGGTCATCAATCCCAACCGAGCGAGGTGGCGCAGTGGTTAGACACTGGACTCGTATTCGGGAGGACGACGGTTCAATCCCGCGTCCGGCCATCCTGATTTAGGTTTTCCGTGATTTCCCTAAATCACTCCAGGCAAATGCCGGGATGGTTCCTTTGAAAGGGCACGGCCGACTTCCTTCCCCTTCTTTGCCTAATCCAATGACACCGATGACCTCGCTGTCTGGTCTCCTTCCCCAAACAACCCAACCCCTCATCAATCCCCTAGAACGTAGAACTACCGAAACTTAACTAACCTAAGGACATCACACACATCCATGCCCGAGGCAGGATTCAAACTTGCGACGGTAACGGTCGCGCAGTTCCATACTGTAGCGCCCAGAACCGCTCAGCCACACCGGCCGGCTAGAAGCAGTCACATCCATTAAATACTTTGTAGCATGCGTACGTGTACGGAGCGTTTTAGAGTGAAACGACTACATAAAACTAATAGCAGATAAGGTACATGCAAGACTCAAGACTCGTTAAACGAATTCTCGGGGAATGGAAATGCCGTGTGACGAAGGCCTCCCGTCGGGTAGATCGTTCGCCTGGTGCAAGTCTTTCGATTTGACGCCACTTCGGCGACTTGCGTGTCGATGGGGATGAAATGATGATGAAAGACACACAACACCCAGTCATCACGAGGCAGAGAAAATCCCTGGCCCCGCCGGGAATCGAACCCGGGACCCCGTGCGCGGGAAGCGAGAACGCTACCGCAAGACCACGAGATGCGGACATTCTCGGGGAATGTAGTCCACCGACGAAGGATGCAGCTTACTAAACCGTCGTTCCACCGCTTCTTCAGTATTGTACGTCAGTACGGGTTCTTAACCAGATAGGATACTTAATAAAACGGAGAATATTCAGCGAATGGCTGCCTCTTACGATACAGGTCCATTAACAAGGTCGAAAGCACCACGGAGATGTTCATCGAACTACAGTAACAGATGGTACACTATGTGATAAAAGTATCCGGACACCTGGCTGAAAATGACAAACAAGTACGTGGCGCCCTCCATCGGTAGTGCTGGAATTCAATATGGTGTTGGACCCTCGTAGCCTTGACAACTTCCACTCTCACAGGCATACGTTCAATCAGGTGCTGGAAGGTTTCTTGGGAAATGGCAGCCCATTCTTGACGGAGTGCTACACTGAGGAGAGGTATCGATATCGGTCGGTGAGACCTGGCACGAAGTCGGCGTTCCAAAACATCCGAAGGCCAGGACTCTGTCCAGGCCAGAACTTACAGAGATGTTATTGTCGTGCAACCCCTCCGCCACAGGCCATGCATTATGAACAGGTGCTCGATCGTGTTGAAAGATGGAATCGCCATCCCCGAATTGCTCCTCAATAGTGGGAAGCGATTAGGTGCTTAAAACATCAATGTAGGCCCGTGCTGTGATAGTGGCTCGCAAAACAACAGAGGGAGCAAGCACCCTCCATGAAAAACACGACCACACCATAACACCACAACTTCCGAATTTTACTGTTGGCACTACACACGCTGGCAGATGACGTTCACCGGGCATTCGCCATACCCACACCTTGCCACCGGATCGCCACACTGCGTACGATGTTCGTTACTCCACACAACGTTTTCCCACTGTTGAATCGTCCAATGTTTACGCTCCTTACATCAAGCGAGGCGCCGTTTGGCATTCACCGGCGTGATGTGTGGTTTATCAGCAGCCGTTCTAGCATGAAATCCAAGTTATCTCACCACCCACCAAACTGACATAGTACTTGCAGTGGATCTTGATGCAGTCTGGAATTCCTGTGTGATGATCTCGATAGATGTCTGCCTATCACACATTACGACCCTCTTCAACTGTCGTCGGTCTCTGTCAATCAACAGACGAGGTCGACCTGTACTATTTTCTGCTGTACCTGTGCCTTCACGTTTCCACTTCACTATCACATCGGAAACAACTGGATCTAGGGATGTTTAGGATTGTGGAAATCTCGCGTACAGACGTATGACACAAGTGACACCCAGTCACTTGACGATGTTCGAAGTCCGTGAGTTCCGCGGAGCGCCCCATTCTGCTCTCTCACGATGTCTAATGACTGCTGAGGTCGCTGATATGGAGTAACTGTCAGTAGGTGGCAGTGCAATGCATCTAAGAAGAAAAACATGTTTTTGGGGGTGTCCGGAGACTTTTGATCACATAGTGTACGTAAGAGGCGTTGTGCATCACGTTGCGGTCTACTGTTAAATTTCCAAGAGCGCGCGTTCCTAGAAAAGGCATCCAGTGTATTGCCTTCCCTTACACGCACCTCCCGGAAAGGCGATCTAGTTAAAATTAAAGAGATCCAATCTCACACCAAGTCATCCAACAAGCGTTCGTTTCGCGAACTTTTCGCGACTCGAACAGGAGAGGGGGCGAAGGTCATTGGTTCACAAAGTACCATTCCCACAAACCGTAATGTGGCTTGCGGGGTATGAGTACAGATAAGCAATGAAAAGTAAATAATTACTACTGAATTTTTGATTACTGCTGTGTAAAGTTTACTTCGTTTCCTCGCGTAACGAAAGAAAAGGCTTTACTTTGTGCCCACTCCTCGTAAACAAGGTGTAGCAACATACATGTGGTCTTACTGTAAGAAGTATACTTGAGAAAGGTACGATTAGATCGAAGCTCATTTCTTATTTGTAGCTCACATGCTGCAGGTGGCATATAATAACTAATACTACCCATACAACAACAAGAAAAATCATGGATTTACTTCAGTCGCTTTTCTTTTAAGCACCACTATCCGTTTGAGCGGTCATGCCATCATTAGCAGATCGACTAAGATGTTTGTAAAGCATCTAATTTACTTATGATGCCCATATGTATCACATTTTTTAATCTAGAGGCGTGATAATGTCTCGTGTTGTCTTCCTTTTGTCAAGGAACTTACTTCCTCTAGTGTTCAATCCGAGATTTTGTTGACAGAAAATCTTCACTCACCACTTTTTTCTTTCTTTTCTGTCTTCATTTCTATGTAGGGTTACCACGGGCGTCCCTTATGATGTGATCTTCTGTATGTCTTTCCGTCCTGGTCTTCGTCTAATTCCTTTCCATTGACATATCCCTCTATTATCGTTTTTTTAGCCCCTCATGTCCCAATAGATGCCCAATAACCCGAACTCTTCTATTTACGATAGTGTTCCATAAACTACTGTCGCATTCTTTTAATGATTTAGTTATTCGTGATCCTATCAGTACATCCGATTTCCCAGGTGAGCCTGTAAGACCACATCTCAAGGGAAACAATAACGTTAAAATGGTTCAAATGGCTCTGAGCACTACGGGACTTAACTTCTGAGGTCCCCTAGAACTTAGAACTACTTAAACCTAACTAACCTAAGGACATCACACACATCCATGCCCGAGGCAGGATTCGAACCTGCGACCGTAGCGGTCGCGCTGTTCCAGACTGTAGCGCCTAGAACCGATCGGTCACTCCGTTCGGCACAATAACGTTAGTTTACAAACTGATATACGTTACACATATTTCTAGATCCTTGTAGAAAGAAGTAAACTGATAGAATTTATGGTGTTATCCAAGTGGAGGAAAGCATTACGTGTCAAAGACGCTGTTGTTGTCTCCGGGGATTTCCGGACGGCGCCTGGAGAGGCAGACTGGCGTGCCCCCCCCCCCCCGCCCCCCCCCCCGCCCCACTCCCCCCCAGGGGCCAAGTGCTCCTCGCATTTCCGCCGGCTGACGCGCGCGCCAAGGAACTTCCGGTGCGTCAAAGGCAGCCGCTGCGGCTACACCGCGCCGCTCGCTCGCCTGAAGCTGCAGCAGGTGGGCGGCCATCCACCCACTTCAGCCCACTCCCCCCCCCCCCCCTTCCATAGCCCCCTCCCCCGCCCTTCCGTTTGTGCCATGCTACCTACCACGTTTCCCATCCCGTGACGACAAACTGAGATAAGTGAGAGCTAATATGGATTACACAGTAGAAAACTTAATAATAAACTTTTACTGCATTTTCGTTCTCAGCTGCGTGCAATATTACCTGACGATTTTCACTTTACGTGCGCCTAAGAGCAACGGAATACAACCGGACTTCTCATGGCGTACGCGTTCGATACAACGGGAGATTACTGTGCGTTCTTAACTGAAATTTGCGTATTTGTGCCAACACGAGAATATCTGTACATTTTTGTAGAAACTTGTAACAGACCTGAGAATTTTGTTGGATAATAACATTTCGTAGAGGGTGACGACAGCCGCTTGTTCAGAGCCGACTAGCCATACCGTTTCAGAGATGCTCGTTATGTCGGTATAGGTCATCATTTTCGGCCAGTATCGTCACTAAAATGATTCCCCATTCGTCTCTCCTCATCGTTACGCTTTCCTTAACGCGTCGCACTCCTTTGACGCCACCAGACGGCATTCACTTTCGCGACGGGCAGCACTCAAAAGTAAGCCACACCCAGCTGAAGCCACTCATTTATGACTAGATCTAATACTCTGAAGCACCAACGAAACTGGTATAGGCATGCGTATTCAAATACAGAGGTATATGAACAGGCAGAATACGGTGGTGCGATCGGCAACGGCGGTGGCCGAGCGGTTCTAGGCGCTTCTTCCGAATGCGAAAATATTATTTGACGTTTATCTATATAGAGGGATATAATCGTATTAATACATTATGCGGAAAATTAACGTCGCAGGCGAAGATTTCAAGTGTTCGTTTTTACGCGCGCTGATCAAGAGTGGAACCGTAAACCGTAGAGAAAAGGTGTGAAAGTGGTTCGATGAACCCTCTGCCAGGCAATTAAGTGTAAATTGCAGAGCAGAAGCTAGAACACAGAGGACTGAAGCACTACATTCTGTACAGAATATGATTACGATGCACCACATTACAGAAAAAGTAAAGCGATTTAACTTGGGTGCAGCGACGACCGGGTAGACAATTCAGAGCGTAAAAACCACGCAAAACTCAATTTCAAAAATCGTACCACATGTAGTTATTAATATACAAAAATGAAATTTAAATGAAATGTTCGCTAAATATGGATCTGCGGCAGGAAAAATTAGAGTCAGAACTATTCCAATTAGGAAAATTATAAGTAATTTCGTGTTTCCAAAGTAAGCTTTAGAGCACAGGCAGGTGCGCGGGCATCTTATAGCCGGCCGTTCCATTTTGCGGTCAGCTCCGGACGGCACCAAGGGTATACAAGGTTAGCATTAATAACACCGACAAACTGCAGGGTCGGATTCCTGACTGGAAATGCATCGTTGCCGCGGTAGATGGTATTGACGAATCAGAGAGTTCCTCTGACCCTTTGCCGTATGTCTCGACGCAATAATCTACCAACAGCCGTACGTATTGTAGAAATTTATTTTATCAACTTCTTATGTGCTACCAGTTTCGGCATTACATTGATGCCATCTTCAGGCCCCACACGTCATAGACGTAAAATCGCTATACACGGAAGGAGCCATACAAGTGGATCCGTGAATCAAAGCGTTATGCAACAGCTCTCGGTGGCCAGGCGATTCACGGATCCAGTTATATGGCTCCTTCCGTGTATAGCGATTTTACGTCTATGATGTGTGGGGCCTGAAGATGGCATCAATGTAATGCCGGAACTGGTAGCACATAAGTTCATAAAATAAATTTCTACAATACTTACGGCTGGTGGTAAATTGTTGCATCAAGAAGTACATGCCAGCCGTTGTCCCATGGTCCATAATTGATCAACGAAGATTTGCCGTATGTTCCTTGTGTGTTGCAGGATGTGTGATGGATGCAGCGTCCTGTAAGCAGCATAATGATCCGGTATTCATGTCGGGAACAAGCCGAGATGGTGTTTGTGTACGGCCAAGCCGATGGTAATGGCCGAAAGGCAGCACGGCTAGACCAGAACAAGAGCCCTCACAGACAACAACCGTATTACACAATATTCCAAGCCGTTTTTGGACGTTTGTGGGATCATGGGTCATTTCAGACAGACGAGAGCGCAGGCAGGCGATGGACTGTGCGTAAACTAGATTTGGAGGACAGGATTGTTCCTCTCAACCGTTTCTACCTGCTTGGCTCTAAGTCAACACCATCTCGGTTTGCTACCGATATGAATACCGGACCATTTTGCTGCTTACAGTACGCTGTGTCAACACACAGCTTGCAACACCCAAGAAAACATACGGCACGTGATTAGAGGAACTTCCATTCGTCAGCGCCATCCAACGTGCCAACGATGCATTTCCGGACACAAACTCATAAGACCTTTTTTTCCTCCATTTCCAGTCAAGAATCCGTCTCTGCGATTTGTCTGTTTTATTAATGTGCACTCTGTATAAGCAACCGCGCAGCTGTGTCGTGGTTCATTCGTTCACTGGCTTTTGTCAACAGTGTGTGTTGCCACTGAACAGCAAGTCAGAGTCCAGTTTCGCCAAGGACCGCGTTGTGCTATTCGCAGAAACCGTGGACTCGAGCCTCAGGTGGCTTTGTACGAACATCCTTTGAGTGATTGTAACGAACTTAAGATTGCAATTTGTTAGAACTGTCAGAATGTAAAAATTCGTGTGAACTACAAATAGTTAAAGGCATCACTCGTTTCGGTCTAGCGTGGTTTATGCGCCGCCTGTATTTTTAATTTCCGTGGCGAGTAGACATCCCATTTCACGTGAGCTAAATTTTTAATTATTCAGACAATATCGTACAAAAGAATTTATACATAACGGCACTTTAAGGAGATTTAGGTTCTGAAATATGCGAGGTTTTATCAATCTCTGTGATTTACGAACAAGCGGGTACGTGAGAACCTGTAAGACATTTGAATGTATAAGGCATTACAAATTTAATTTTTCAATATTTATGGAATAGTCCGTCGGTTCTTAGAGGAACACAGACGTTTTAATTTTTCGTCGGTACTCCCTCACTCCCTTGAAGGTGTTGTCGTTGTTGTCTTCAGTCCTGAGACTGGTTTGATGCAGCTCTCCATGCTACCCTATCCTGTGCAAGCTTCTTCATCTCCCAGTACTTACTGCAACCTACATCCTTCTGAATCTGCTTAGTGTATTCATCTCTTCGTCTCCCTCTACGATTTTTACCCTCCACGCTGCCCTCCAATGCTAAATTTGTGATCCCTTGATACCTCAGAACATGTCCTACCAACCGGTCCCTTCTTCTTTTCAAGTTGTGCCACAAACTCCTCTTCTCCCCAATTCTATTCAATACCTAGTTAGTTATGTGATCTACCCATCTAATCTTCAGCATTCTTCTGTAGCACCACATTTCAAAAGCTTCTATTCTCTTCTTGTCCAAACTAGTTATCGTCCACGTTTCACTTCCATACACGGCTACACTCCATACAAATACTTTCAGAAATGACTTCCTGACACTTAAATCTATACTCGGTGTTAACAAATTTCTCTTCATCAGAAACGCTTTTCTTGCCATTGCCAGTCTTCATTTTATATCTTCTCTACTTCGACCATCATCAGTTATTTTGCTCCCCAAATAACAAAACTCCTTTACTACTTTAAGTGTCTGATTTTCTAATCTTATTGCCTCAGCATCGCCCGATTTAATTCGACTACATTCCGTTATCCTCGTTTTGCTTCTGTTGATGTTCATCTTATATCCTCCTTTCAAGACACTGTCTATTCCGTTCAACCCCTTGAAGGTAAAAAGTAGCAATTTACTTTTCGGACATGGCAAACTGAAACGTCGACAAGAGAGTTACAGACTACGACTAACATGTTTAGGACAATTTACTGGTTGCTCATTTCTGTAATTTACAGACCCTTGTGGTCTGGTTGAGCTCTCAATTATAGAAAAGCGAAGCATGCGCAAAAATAAGACAAAGTGCCCACCGCCCCAGAATAGGTTGATGATCGTCTGTATGAAAGTGACTTGATTCAGAACTTGTTCAAAATGTGTGTGACTTCGTAAGGGACCAAACTGTTGAGGTCATTGGTCCCTAAACTTACGCACTACTTTAACTTATGCTAAGAACAACAGACGCACACCCACGCCTGAAACAGGACTCGAACCTCCGACGAGAGGGGCCGCGCAATCCGTGACACGGCGCCTCAAACTACGCGGCCACTCCGCGGGGCTCCCAAAACTTGTAGTCCCTTTGATAGTTACTAGCAATTTACAGCCAAGAAACGTGATTTTTATTAACGGTATACTACTTCGTTACATTTCTTTTTACTTTTTTATTACAGTAGCGGATGACAGCTGTGCTGAGAAGTGATAAAGAATTTCCGCGCCATCCAATCAGAAAACGTTTAGTGACACGAAAAGTACTGCATCTAGACAGCATTGCGGAAAGAGGATATGCTGTCCGGTGTAGTTTTCTAAATAGCATTAGAAAATATGATACATAAAGATTTACGGAGACGTCTCCTTGTGGTCAAACCTTTGATACTAGTCTACAAGGCAGTCGAACGCTTTTCGAAAGTACGAAAGAAATTTTAATTCTTCGTAATCCTCATGAAAATGGGCTGTGTTGGGAGCGAACAGTACTGAGTCCACCTGCAGTACGGATGAGCCAGTGTTCCATGTAGTAGGGCGATGGTGGAAGATACTAACGCTGTAGAAAACGCACTCGATGTGCCTTACGAGATCGTCGGAAGTTCCCTGCATCCAGACAAACCTGTTGCTGCTTCTCCTTCGGGAAATAAAAGTTGCAATTTCCATCTGTATGTATACTTCGTGTGCTGAGTTTCCAAGAGAAAGGTAAGGCGACGGCTTTGACAGTATTTGAATATCTTAGAAACAGCATCCGGAGACAGCCACCAAATCAGATGAGTGGTAAGATAAAACTTTCACGGAATTCTCGAGATGAAGTGCCGGAATCAAGACGTCTAGATGAGGTGCCTTCGCAAGACGCAACGAAGTGGCGCATCATCAAGTGTTGGGCGGCTGTAGACAGGATGTACGTTTGTAACGTGTTTCCTCATCTCTCCAAACTACCTGCGTGGCTGGAATCAGCTGTCACAGTGAAGAGGGATTCGTCGGATAACAACATCTGTAGCACTGTTGCTGACCCCAATCAACATGGTCCGTCGACCAACGGACTCTTTCTCGACGGTGACGTGGTTAAACTGGGATGCATTTACTAAGCAGGCGAGCATACAAGCCAGTCTGATTTAATCGCTGTAAAATGGTCCTGGCAGATAATCGCGTAGCGATTGCAACGTCTGCAGCGATCTGCCTAGGAGTGAGGTGTCTGTTCCTTTTCACCACTGGGGCTTCGAATCGATTCCTCTTTCGATGTGATGGACCGTCTTGGCCACAGTAGTGGCAGACCGGCTTCGAGCTGTCTCCCAACTGCTCGTCCACAATCGTAAGCGCTCAACTGAGGTCTTGCAGGCGTGTTGCCGTACCACACAGTATGTCGCACTAAGCTGTGCCCCAAGGACTGAATGAATTGTCAAATGGTTCAAATGGCTCTGTGCACTATGGGACTCAACTGCTGAGGTCATAAGTCCCCTAGAACTTAGAACTTCTTAAGCCGAACTAACCTAAGCACATCACACACATCCATGCCCGAGGTAGGATTCGAACCTGCGATCGTAGCGGTCGCGCGGTTCCATACTGTAACGTCTAGAACCGCTTGGCCACTCCGGCCGGCAATGAATTGTCGAATCCATAGTGACCGTTCGTGCAGAAGCTTTGCTGCAGTTAACACGTCCTGCGCTGTAAATTTCCTATTACTATCACTGGCCGGGTGTTCCGTAGTAACTGTCAATTGTTCCGTATCAGGTGCCAGTTGTTCCTTAGCAGTTATCGAGCGGTGTATTTTAGATTACCGTACATGAATTGTTATCATACTTGGTTATCCAGTAACACAATCCCAAACCAAGCTTAACCAGTGAAAGGTTATTTGAGTCTTGAGGAGGATTTGAAGTTCAGTCCTCATATGTACATTTCCTAAAACAGTAAGTTATAATAATAATAATAATAATAATAATAATAATAAAATAAAATAATAGACATCTCTTTGGAGATGAAAGTATATCCGAGTTTGTTTTTTTCTTTTTTTTCACGAATTTCTCGGTATCCCAGAGCTAAGCGAAACAGGATGGCAGTCAAAGTCGTTGGTCGAATCTCCATTAGCAATTTTACTTTTTTTAATCGTACAATTGTTTATAAATGGGAATGTTAATTAGCGAATACAGAATCATAATTATTAATAATAATACCATTTTATTTTAATTACTATTCGCACGAATATCTAGACGTTTACAATAAATTAAAATTTGGTACAAAATAGCGAAATATCAAATACAAAATCAAACGCTTTTATGTTTCGAGAGACTGAATTCTATTATTGCCGTAGTGAATTTTCTTCATTTAACGAAAAGGCAGCCAGATGTCGGTTTCAAATAGTAATTTATTTTGATACAGCCAGTAATTAAAAATAAGAAGTTGTTATTTTTATTACAAAATTTTGATTCAATATTTGTCAACACGTGAACGAGGATCAGACTGTGTTACAATGCACAGGGTGGACCAATAGCCAGCAGCAAACTGATTTGATAGCTATACAAAGATGTGTACTTTTGAACGGATTAACTTTATTTTAGTTATTGTTTTGTTTTCATTTTTCGGTGGAGTTACTAAATAACCAAAATATAAGTGAAATATTTTTGTTTAGTTTGATGGGATATTTTGCCTATATCTTGTTGTTGTTGTGGTCTTCAGTCCTGAGACTGGTTTGATGCAGCTCTCCATGCTACTCTATCCTGTGCAAGCTTCTTCATCTCCCAGTACTTACTGCAACCTACATCCTTCTGAATCTGCTCAGTGTATTCATCTCTTGGTCTCCCTCTATGATTTTTACCCTCCACGCTGCCCTCCAATGCTAAATTTGTGATTCCTTGATGCCTCAAAACATGTCCTACCAACCGATCCCTTCCTCTAGTCAAGTTGTGCCACAAACTTCTCTTCTCCCCAATCCTATTCAATACCTCCTCATTAGTTACGTGATCTACCCACCTTATCTTCAGCATTCTTCTGTAGCACCACATTTCGAAAGCTTCGATTCTCTTCTTGTCCAAACTAGTTATCGTCCATGTTTCACTTCCATACATGGCTACACTCCATACAAATACTTTCAGAAACGACTTCCTGACACTTAAATCTATACTCGATGTTAACAAATTTCTCTTCTTCAGAAACGATTTCCTTGCCATTGCCAGTCTACATTTTATATCCTCTCTACTTCGACCATCATCAGTTATTTTACTCCCTAAATAGCAAAACTCCTTTACTACTTTAAGTGTCTCATTTCCTAATCTAATTCCCTCAGCATCACCCGATTTAATTTGACTACATTCCATTATCCTCGTTTTGCTTTTGTTGATGTTCATCTTATATCCTCCTTTCAAGACGCTGTCCATTCCGTTCAACAGCTCTTCCAAGTCCTTTGCTGTCTCTGACAGAATTACAATGTCATCGGCGAACCTCAAAGTTTTTACTTCTTCTCCAAGAATTTTAATACCTACTCCGAATTTTTCTTTTGTTTCCTTTACTGCTTGCTCAATATACAGATTGAATAACATCGGGGAGAGGCTACAACCCTGTCTCACTCCTTTCCCAACCACTGCTTCCCTTTCATGCCCCTCGACTCTTATAACTGCCATCTGGTTTCTGTACAAATTGTAAATAGCCTTTCGCTCCCTGTATTTTTCCCCTGCCACCTTCAGAATTTGAAAGAGAGTATTCCAGTTAACATTGTCAAAAGCTTTCTCTAAGTCTACAAATGCTAGAAACGTAGGTTTGTCTTTTATTAATCTTTCTTCTAAGATAAGTCGTAAGGTTAGTATTGCCTCACGTGTTCCAACATTTCTACGGAATCCAAACTGATCTTCCGCGAGGTCCGCTTCTACCAGTTTTTCCATTCGTCTGTAAAGAATTCGCGTTAGTATTTTGCAGCTGTGACTTATTAAACTGATAGTTCGGTAATTTTCACATCTGTCAACACCTGCTTTCTTTGGCATTGGAATTATTATATTCTTCTTGAAGTCTGAGGATATTTCGCCTGTCTCATACATCTTGCTCACCAGATGGTAGAGTTTTGTCATGACTGGCTCTCCCAAGGTCATCAGTAGTTCTAATGGAATGTTGTCTACTCCCGGGGCCTTGTTTCGACTCAGGTCTTTCAGTGCTCTGTCAAACTCTTCACGCAGTATCTTATCTCCCATTTCGTCTTCATCTACATCCTCTTCCATTTCCATAATATTGTCCTCAAGTACATCGCCCTTGTATAAACCCTCTATATACTCCTTCCACCTTTCTGCCTTCCCTTCTTTGCTTAGAACTGGGTTGCATCTGAGCTCTTGATATTCATACAAGTGGTTCTCTTCTCTCCAAAGGTCTCTTTAATTTTCCTGTAGGCAGTATCTATCTTACCCCTAGTGAGACAAGCCTCTACATCCTTACATTTGTCCTCTAGCCATCCCTGCTTAGCCATTTTGCACTTCCTGTCGATCTCATTTTTGAGACGTTTGTATTCCTTTTTGCCTACTTCATTTACTGCATTTTTATATTTTCTCCTTTCATCAATTAAATTCAATATTTCTTCTGTTACCCAAGGATTTCTATTAGCCCTCGTCTTTTTACCTACTTGATCGTCTGCTGCCTTCACTACTTCATCCCTCAGAGCTACCCATTCTTCTTCTACTGTATTTCTTTCCCCCATTTCTGTCAATTGTTCCCTTATGCTCTCCATGAAACTCTCTACAACCTCTGGTTCTTTCAGTTTATTCAGGTCATATCTCCTTAAATTCCCACCTTTTTGCAGTTTCTTCAGTTTCAATCTGCAGTACATAACCAATAGATTGTGGTCAGAATCAACATCTGCCCCTGGAAATGTCTTACAATTTAAAACCTGGTTCCTAAATCTCTGTCTTACCATTATATAATCTATCTGATACCTTTCAGTATCTCCAGGATTCTTCCAGGTATACAACCTTCTTTTATGATTCTTGAACCAAGTGTTAGTTATGATTAAGTTATGCTCTGTGCAAAATTCTACAAGGCGGCTTCCTCTTTCATTTCTTCCCCCCAATCCATATTCACCTACTATGTTTCCTTCTCTCCCTTTTCCTACTGACGAATTCCAGTCACCCATGACTATTAAATTTTCGTCTCCCTTCACTTCCTAAATAATTTCTTTTATCTCGCCATACATTTCATCTATTTCTTCATCATCTGCAGAGCTAGTTGGCATATAAACTTGTACTACTGTAGTAGGCATGGGCTTTGTGTCTATCTTGGCCACAATAATGCGTTCACTATGCTGTTTGTAGTAGCTAACCCGCACTCCTATTTTTTTATTCATTATTAAACCTACTCCTGCATTACCCCTATTTGATTTTGTATTTATAACCCTGTAATCACCTGACCAAAAGTCTTGTTCCTCCTGCCGCCGAACTTCACTAATTCCCACTATATCTAACTTTAACCTATCCATTTCCCTTTTAAAATTTTCGAACCTACCTGCCCGATTAAGGGATCCGACATTCCACGCTCCGATCCGTAGAACGCCAGTTTTCTTTCTCCTGATAACAACGTCCTCCTGAGTAGTCCCCGCCCGGAGATCCGAATGGGGGACTATTTTACCTCCGGAATATTTTACCCAAGAGGACGCCATCATCATTTAATCATACAGTAAAGCTGCATGTCCTCGGGAAAAAATACGGCTGTAGTTTCCCCTTGCTTTCAGCCGTTCGCAGTACCAGCACAGCAAGGCCGTTTTAGTTAATGTTACAAGGCCAGATCAGTCAATCATCCAGACTGTTGCCCCTGCAACTACTGAAAAGGCTGCTGCCCCTCTTCAGGAACCACATGTTTGTCTGGCCTCTCAACAGATACCCCTCCGTTGCGGTTGCACCTACGGTACGGCCATCTGTATCGCTGAGGCACGCAAGCCTCCCCACCAACGGCAAGGTCCATGGTTCATGTGGGGGTTTTGCCTATATAGGGGGCTAAAGTTAGTCTTTAGCAATTTAAATGCGTTACCTTTGATTGGATTAGATGTCTGGTAAGCTAAACAAGAAAACGTGTGCTACACTGCTGCTTTTACTGCGTATATCTAACAGGAGCTTTATTTAATAAGAGTACGAAAATAAATAACACATGGTCGACAGCAATACGCCTGATTTATTCTCCTCGACGAATTACCTTCGAAGAAAGCCATAGATGGCTCTGTTTACAGTGCCGACATAAATTGGTAAAAGAAAACTCTTTGCACAAATGAAGAAGACTATTAACCTGTGAAACGGCGATGTGTTCTGCGCTAGCACCGAGGTCATGCAGCACTCTCCTCTGCTACCACTCACAGACGTGAACAGCCTTAACGCCCTTCGTTCACTCCCAGGTGTTTTTTTTTTTTTTTTTCTGGAAGCCCCATAGGTGGCCGCCGCCTCCCCACGCCGTGTCTGCTCCAGAACTTGTCTGGAGTTGGGATGGATTCTCTGACATTTTCCTTCGCTCGCGGAACTTATTGGAGCGCGCTGTGTGGGACACGAAAGGTATTTTCCTTCTGCGTCAGTAAACTCCGCCTCGAATTAAGGTGGTTGCAATTTCGCGAAAGAAAAGCGTTCGCTTCTCTGCGAAGAGATTTGTTCGCTGGGTCGGGAGAATTACCGGCAGTGGGATGCAGTGACTCGTAACGCCGAAAGGGGTGCACTCGGTTTTGACGTGAGTTATTGCGCTGTTTGCGCCGTAAAGTTTGTGACACGGGCTATGAGGGATGACTGTGTGTCTGTTTCTAGCGTGTGTATGATTTAACGGAAATGTTTTTACATATTTTGCCACAAGCACAGGCGGTTTATCAACCATGTAGCACTTCTAGCATCTTTTTCTACATGACTACTCTGCAATTCACATATAAGTGAAAATCTTACCATCCGAGGTCGGAGTTTTCTCATTTTATCGCGATGATCTCCCCTTATTCGAAGGAGAAATTTGCTGACTCAAATTTCGTGAAAATATCTACCCGCGGCGGGAAACGCCTCTTTTTCAATGACTGACACCCGGACTCGAATATCATGGGCGTGGTCCGCTCTCCTCTATTTTTCAATTATACAAAACGAGATGCCCTTCTTTGAACTTTTTCGATGTTTCTTGTCATTCTTATCTGGTAAGGAGGCCACGCCAAGCAGCAGTAGTCAGAAGAGGACAGACAAGCTAGTTTAGGCACTCTGTTTACAGTCTCTGTTCTATCTTGCAGTTGTTCTTGCCAATAAAATACAGTCTTCCGTTCGCATCCGCACAACAGTTATTACGTCACTGTTACAATTTAAGTTGTTCGTAGTTATAACCAAAGATACTGAACTGAATCGACAGCCCTTATAGCCTGCCTTCGTGACCGAGCGGTTCTAGGAGCTTCAGCCCGGAACTGCGCTGCTGCTACAGTCGCAGGTTCAAATCCTGCCTCGGGCATGGATGTGTGTGCTGTCCTTAGCTTAGTTACGTTTTAGTAGTTCTAAGTCTAGGGGAATGAGACCTCAGATGTTAAGTCCCATAGTGCTTAGAGCCATTTGAACCATTTGACAGCCTTTATGTTGTGCCATTTGAGACTTTCCCACTGTAACAACTGCTTCACTGGTACACACGCTTCTAGGCGCTACAGTCTGGAGCCGCGCGACCGCTACGGTCGCAGGTTCGAATCCTGCCTCGGGCATGGATGTGTGTGATGTCCTTAGGTTAGTTAGGTTTAAGTAGTTCTAAGTTCTAGGGGACTGATGACCTCAGAAGTTAAGTCCCATAGTGCTCAGAGCCATTTGAACCATTTGGTACACACGCGTCGCGTCGGATAATGTTGTCAAACATGCACAATATTTCAACGAGACAGATTTTCGTCATCTTCAGGCGCATACTGACTTATGGCTGCAGGGCTCGCTACACTCACTCACGCCGTGGTCAGAATCTACGCACTCCTTGCGCTGTCCGGCCCGCGAGATGAACCACACGACCTACTGCTCAATCGGGACCGTTCAATGGCGAATTATTTTCGCTGCTAAACGTCATGTAAATCAAGTCTAAATAACGTTCATCATCCCAGCTCAGACCCGGAAGACAGAGTTAAACTTCTCAATATTCCGAAGGCAACATTTAAAAGTCCTGTAGCATTTTCAAATAGATTGCGCGGTGCGACTACTGCACTAGACTATGTGCAACGCTTGCAGCTCCTAGGTCGCCTCCAAACCAACTCCTAATGAAGTTCCGTTGAGAATCGTCACAAAACAAACGAAATGAAATGATCGTACGACATTGTTGGCCGCCGAATTGCGAGTCAATGACGAAATGATGATGAAACACACACAATACCCAGCCCTTTCCAGCAGAGAAAAATCCCTGACCCCGCCGGGAATCGAACCCGGGACCCCATGCGCGGGAAGCGAGAACGCTACCGCAAGACCACAAGCTGCAGACGTCACAAAACAGAAACAACGATACTCATCAAAGTCTTCTTTCTTCTTCTTTTAGTGTTCAACCCTGTGGTTAGTTTGCAGCAGAGCGCCATTACTCTCTTCTGTCTGCCTTCCTCTTCATTTCCACGTATGTGTTACAGCCAACGTCATTCATGATCTGTTGCATGTATGATATCGTTGGTCGCCCCCGCCGATTCCTTCCCTCAATAGCTCCTTCTGCAATTGTTCCGATGATGATGTTGTGTCGTAGGATGTTCCCTACAAGTTTGTCTCTTCTTGTTTGGATGTTCCTCGACAGAGATCTGGTTTCCTGTACTCTTCTAAGCACCTCTTCATTTGTTACTTTGTCTCTCCAGATGATCTTCATCATCCTTCTATAGCACCACATCTCCAGGGCCTCTAGCCGTCTTCTCTCTTCTCTTCCAACTGTCCAATATTCACATCCGTATAGGGTCACACACTAAACGAAACCTTTCATGATACGTTTCCTTATTTTCGGACTGATGTTGTTGCTGGTGAGTAAGTCAAATGGTTCAAATGGCTCTGAGCACTATGGGACTTAACTTCTGAGGTCATCAGTCCCCTAGAACATAGAACTAGTTAACCTAACTAACCTAGGGACATCACACACGTCCATGTCCAAGGCAGGATTCGAACCTGCGACCGTAGCGGTCGTGAGGTTCCATACTGTAGCGCCTAGAACCGCTCGGCCACCCCGGCCGGCGTGAGTAAGTCCCTTGTGATTTTGCTTCCCAAGTAAGTAAATTCCTCTATCACTTCCAGCTCCTCTCTCCCAATTCTCATTCTCAGAGGTCAATAAAGGAAAAATCACACTGTAACATCAGTCCCAAATTTCCATGGAAAAAAGTACAATTTTTTGGCTTCTATTACTCTTAGCCAAGTCCGACTCGTTCACTGAAACACCACCGTCCAGCTATCTACTGGTTCCGCGGTCTCATTTACGAGCCCTGCCTATGTGATATGAGCACGTTCACAAAGGCAATACTTGCCTGGAAAACCGGACCGCGCCTAATTAGAATTCCACATTGGCTCATGGGAACGCACTAGTGACTGCTTTTAGACTTTCCGCACAAAAAAATTAATCGGTTGATCACACAAGATAATCAACTACTGACTTCATAGTCACGCTATACAGGGTGTACCAGTAGGAATGGTCAACATTCAAGGACATGACAAGAACGATCATTGGAAGCAAAGAAGTCTAGTAAACGTGGGCTCAATGATTACTTGTTCAGTAGAAGAGATGTTTGATAGTAACGTAGCTGAACAAGTGCAACACGCCGGAACATCCGAGCGTGTTAAAGTGCCGGTTTTGGCACGGCGAAGTGCGCCGGCACTGGATCAGATCCTCGTGGAGGATTTACGACTACTGTTGTGTCGGCTACTGTGGGAGTCAGCACCGGCACAATCAAGGAAGGAGAGAAGTTGTGATGGTCAGCTGCAGGAATCCAAAATGACCTGTACATTGAGCTTTCGCATTAATAGTATTCTTTATTAAGAAAAGAAGCGGCTTTGCGTGTCTCCTACATGCAATTACTTTGAAACACTATTGCTACTTGCGGATCGCAGGCTATGTATCGTCATTCTACTACTCATTTTTGATGTTCTCGAAGTCTGCGACCGAACTCGGAGCCCGACCAGCGATGGCCGGCTGATTACGCCAGTGCTGACATGGGGCGCTGAACTCTTGTCATACTGGAGGTGTGCCGTTACCCGCTCTTTCCACTGGCGCGCGGGTCAGCGCCTTCTTGATGCCGTTTCGTGGCGCTGCACTGGTCGGTGTGCAGTCGAAGCTTTATGAATGCACAACTAGGGTCGGTGTGTCAGCCAGCCTGGATATGGTTTTTAGGCGGTTTCCCACATCCCACTAGGTGAGTACCGGGCTGGTAACCAAGTCCCGCCTCAGTTACACAAGTCGAAATCATTTCTAAAACTCCAGATTGAGATTTTCACTCTGCAGCGCTGTTATGAAACTTCCTGTCAGATTAAAAGTGTGTCCCGGGATCCAGTCTCAGTCCGGCACACAGTTTTAATCTGCCAATAAGTTTCATTTACAAAACTTTCGCTCACTTTCACATGAATAACACTACTCGCAGGCAGTTGGGGTACACTTATTCCGTCACAGTGGGTAACGAGGTGGCGAAGTGAAGGGCACCCGGACACCTCTTAAATTGAGCATCACTGTTCCGTTAAGTAACCATGCCGACCCTGCGTTGATGCGGGACGAAGGCACAAGAAGAAGAAGAAGAAGAAGAAGAAGAAGAAGAAGAAGAGAAGGTTTCGTATTTTAGAGCCCATGTTTAATAGACGTTTTTGCTTTCAATAATCGTTTCTTTCATATCCCTGAATATCGACCATTCATGCGGGAACACCCTCTAGAACTCTACCTCCGCCCCACAGAACACACGACATCACCATCACTTAACACCTACAAAGTTGACGATGCATAGAACAGTCAGTTGACCCCAATCGCTGAACCTGTAGCAGTTCTGCAGTTTCAGCGACAGAGTTCAACTGACTGTTCCACGAATCGTCAACTTCAGTTGATGGTGCTGCCTGAAGACGGCCTAAGTCTAGGCCGAAACCGGTCATTCTAAGAAAATAACCACCACGATCTGGACTGTTTTTCACTGGTTTTATTTTATCTTTCTATCTGTTTTTCCGTCGGTTAAGCCTCTTTTTCTCTGTAATAGGTTGGCATACAACAATTAAATTTTATATCACATAATAAGGTCTATGGTCCCTTGGCGGCGTAAAAGATTTAAGCTTCTAAGCCAATGCGATGACAAGATTCGGTCATTTATGTCACACATTTTGAAACTTGCAAACTCACTCATCAAAACATATAGGGCACTTCCCATTGACGTCGAATCATGACATGCAGCAAGAAGTAAGATTTTACGACAAAAGTAAAGAAAAAAAAAAGAATTAGAAACTTACTTGTTAAATTGTAATTATACCACATTGCCATTTGAACATATATTGCGTTTATAATCAGTCAGAAGAATAGTTACTGCATGCAAACATAAGTTGAAAGTTGTACTCATATTTTACTTAAGTAAATTAAAATTTCCAGAATGAGATTTTCACTCTGCAGCGGAGTGTGCGCTGATATGAAACTTCCTGGCAGATTAAAACTGTGTGCCCGACCGAGACTCGAACTCGGGACCTTGCCCGCGAAAGGCAAAGGTCTCGAGTTCGAGTCTCGGTCGGGCACACAGTTTTAATCTGCCAGGAAGTTTCAAATTAAAATATTTTACTGACTCTTCTCTCTGTACATATTTAAACTTAGGTTCCCTGCTCGCTTCTTTCTGTACACTCCTGGAAATTGAAATAAGAACACCGTGAATTCATTGTCCCGGGAAGGGGAAACTTTATTGACACATTCCATGATCACACTGACAGAACCAAAGGCACATAGACACAGGCAACAGAGCATGCACAATGTCGGCACTAGTACAGTGTATATCCACCTTTCGCAGCATTGTAGGCTGCTATTCTCCCATGGAGACTATCGTAGAGATGCTGGATGTAGTCCTGTGGAACGGCTTGCCATGCCATTTCCACCTGGCGCCTCAGTTGGACCAGCGTTCGTGCTGGACGTGCAGACCGCGTGAGACGACGCTTCATCCAGTCCCAAACATGCTCAATGGGGGACAGATCCGGAGATCTTGCTGGCCAGGGTAGTTGACTTACACCTTCTAGAGCACGTTGGGTGGCACGGGATACATGCGGACGTGCATTGTCCTGTTGGAACAGCAAGTTCCCTTGCCGGTCTAGGAATGGTAGAACGATGGGTTCGATGACGGTTTGGATGTACCGTGCACTATTCAGTGTCCCCTCGACGATCACCAGTGGTGTACGGCCAGTGTAGGAGATCGCTCCCCACACCATGATGACGGGTGTTGGCCCTGTGTGCCTCGGTCGTATGCAGTCCTGATTGTGGCGCTCACCTGCACGGCGCCAAACACGCATACGACCATCATTGGCACCAAGGCAGAAGCGACTCTCATCGCTGAAGACGACACGTCTCCATTCGTCCCTCCATTCACGCCTGTCGCGACACCACTGGAGGCGGGCTGCACGATGTTGGGGCGTGAGCGGAAGACGGCCTAACGGTGTGCGGGACCGTAGCCCAGCTTCATGGAGACGGTTGCGAATGGTCCTCGCCGATACCCGAGGAGCAACAGTGTCCCTAATTTGCTGGGAAGTGGCGGTGCGGTCCCCTACGGCACTGCGTAGGATCCTACGGTCTTGGCGTGCATCCGTGCGTCGCTGCGGTCCGGTCCCAGGTCGACGGGCACGTGCACCTTCCGCCGACCACTGGCGACAACATCGATGTACTGTGGAGACCTCACGCCCCACGTGTTGAGCAATTCGGCGGTACGTCCACCCGGCCTCCCGCATGCCCACTATACGCCCTCGCTCAAAGTCCGTCAACTGCACATACGGTTCACGTCCACGCTGTCGCGGCATGCTACCAGTGTTAAAGACTGCGATGGAGCTCCGTATGCCACGGCAAACTGGCTGACACTGACGGCGGCGGTGCACAAAGGCTGCGCAGCTAGCGCCATTCGACGGCCAACACCGCGGTTCCTGGTGTGTCCGCTGTGCCGTGCGTGTGATCATTGCTTGTACAGCCCTCTCGCAGTGTCCGGAGCAAGTATGGTGGGTCTGACACACCGGTGTCAATGTGTTCTTTTTTCCATTTCCAGGAGTGTATGTCCCGGCTAGTTCGAGAAACTGCTACAGAGATTTTCATACAGTCTTGGCATTCTCGGGACCAATATCTTGCCAGTGTCGATATCAAGCAAAAATCGTTGAGATTCTCGATTCACTGGATGGATGAAGTATATATATGTCTGTACGGAACCCTCATTGCGGGAGTCTTACTCGCGCTTACCCAATTCGATTGTACGTATGGCACCTCTTTCCAGTTTATCACTTCGTAATGGCTCAAATGCTCAAACTAACTATGACACCAAGAAGCAGTTAAAAGAAAATACAAGACAGTCAGAAGTACCTCTGGGGTTCAGAAGACGACTGCAAAACATGCAGAAAAGAGAAACGTATCAGTGCACAGGGCACCAGTCCAAGTTCCGATTCACGCAGTGGTGTAGCTGCACTAGGGGGCAGGCGTGTTAGAACATACAGCAGACTCATTCGCTCCGAACTCTTGCAGAGAATCAGCTGCCGCCTACAGGTAGGCAGACCAATGAGCAGATTTCCCAAGCGGGCTACAGTCGGCCCTTCCCGGGCGGTTCGTGTCCCCGACTTCAATAAACTGCAGGTACGTACAGAATTCCCATTGGATACTCCCCAATACCCTCAGATAATTTCTCCTGTTGATCGACTGGTAACGGCGCACGTAACTTGATCTCAGACAGACTGAAAATCCTGAGTTTACGGTACAGTAATACTGAATTCCATTTATCTGCACAAGTTTCACAGGCTGCTACATTTACAATAGTCGTTTAAAATGGCGTCCCCCAGTGTCAGCGTAGGCATGCTACAGCCGCACAAAAGTCTGTCGTACCCATTCCAGTAGCCAGCCGTCGTTTGAGAATTCGTGCCAGGATGGCCACGAAACAGGACCTGCTCAGCCTATCCTCTTTTTAGGCAATGTTGCCTGTTCTAAAACAGTGTGCTAGTTATTCGACCATAAATAAACAAGTGGTTTAGGTTCCAGGAACCCGGGTAGTACATCTCTGATAAACACTGTGTATATAAGATGAACATCAATAAAAGCAAAACGAGGATAATGGAATGTAGTCGAATTAAATCGGGTGATGCTGAGGGAATTAGATTAGGAAATGAGACACTTAAAGTAGTAAAAAAAAAAATGGCTCTGAGCACTATGCGACTTAACTTCTGAGGTCATCAGTCGCCTAGAACTTAGAACTAATTAAACCTAACTAACCTAAGGATATCACACACATCAATGCCCGAGGCAGGATTCGAACCTGCGACCGTAGCGGTCGCTCGGTTCCAGACTGTAGCGCCTAGAACCGCACGGCACCTCCGGCCGGCCTTAAAGTAGTAAACGAGTTTTGCTATTTGGGGAGCAAAATAACTGATGATGGTCGAAGTAGAGAGGATGTAAATGTAGACTGGCAATGGAAAGGAAAGCGTTTCTGATGGTTCAAATGGCTCTGAGCACTATGGGACTTAACAGCTGTGGTCATCAGTCCCCTAGAACTTAGAACTACTTAAACCTAACTAACCTAAGGACATCACACACATCCATGCCCGAGGCAGGATTCGAACCTGCGACCGTAGCAGTCGCACGGTTCCGGACTGAGCGCCTAGAACCGCTAGACCACCGCGGCCGGCCAGCGTTTCTGAAGAAGAGAATTTTTTTAACATCGAGTACACATTTAAGTGTCAGGAAGTCTTTTCTACAAGTATTTGTATGGAGTGTAGCCATGTATGGAAGTGAAACATCGACGATAAATAGTTTAGACAAGAAGAGAACAGAAGCTTACCAAATTTGGTGCTACAGAAGATTGCTGATGATTAGATGGGTCGATCACATAACTAATGAGGAGGTACTGAATTGAATTGAGGAGAAGAGTAATTTGTGGCACAGCTTGACAAGAAGAAGGGATCGGTTGGTAGGACATGTTCTGAGGCATCAAGGGATCACAAATTTAGCATTGGAAGGCAGCGTGGAGGGTAAAAATCGTAGAGGGAGACCAAGAGATGAATACACTAAGCAGATTCAGAAGGATGTAGGTTGCAGTAGATACTTGGAGATGATGAAACTAGCACAGGATAGAGTAGCCTGGAGAGCTGCATCAAATCAGTCTCTCGACTGAAGACAACAACAACAGCAACAACACCACTTGTATATTTAAGTGGGGACGAAAAAGTAATGGGCTAAGTACGTAATCACTGATTAAGCCTGCCCACACGTTGACTGACAATCTGTACTGATGGCTCTTCACACCTGTAGCGTGGGGATTCTCATCGGCCGCTCGGTGCTATTCGAGATGTTATGTGCCGGCACTGTATTTCAACCTGTCCGTTCTCTCATCATCTCAACAGGAACATGACACCACACTACACTACACTACTCACACATACAGCAACCCCTCGCATCGCCACCCCCCCCTCCCCGGCCCCCATCCCACATACACACAGGCTTTAGCCACATACACTTAACAGACATATTAACCCACACGACTCTCACTGATCGCAAACGAAAGTAACCTGCAGGCAGGAAGGATAGCAAACAGCCCTCCAATCAGGCGGCTGAACATGTCTTTCGAGCTCTCCTAGCCATTCATATTAAGACATGTTTCATTTGTCAGTACTCACCATTCGCGTTGCTGTAAAATCCGGCGGCAGCACTAAACTTCGGAAGAAGGAAGGAAGATTGGATTTAACGTACCGTCGACAGCGAGGTCACTAGAGATCGAGCACAAGCTGGGATTGCGGCAAGGATGGGGAAGGAAACTGGCCGCGCCCTCTCATAGGAGTCATCCTGGCATTTGCCTTACGAGATTTAGGGAAATCACGGAAAACTTAAATCTGGATGGTTGGGCTCGGGCTTGAACCGTCGTCCTCCCGAATGCGAGTCGAGTGTGCTAACCACTCGCACGACGTAAACTTCGGCACCAGATACCTGGAATCAACTGCAGCCATCAAAGTCATCTTATTACATTCATAAAATCCATAAGTTGGATTTGAGGAGTACTATTCCTATACTGCATCGGTGGAGACTCAGAGTTATTAATCGATCTCAGGCATAGCTTACTCTGCATCATCAGCATGTTAATTTCTAACGCACCACCATCCCTTCCTCTAGTAATTCCATGCAAAATTTTTCTTCTTGTATACAAGCCACAACCGTTTAAACAAGCATAGTACGTTTCAGAGTTGATCGTTGTACCATGATGATGATGATGATGATGATGCTGTTTGGTTTGGTTTGTGGAGCGCACAAGCGCGCGGTTATCAGCGCCCGTACGAATTCCCAACGTTTGCTCAGTCCAGCCTCGCCACTTTCGTGAATGATGATGAAATGATGAGGACAACACAGACACCCAGTCATCTCGAGGCAGGTGAAAATCCCTGACTCCACTGGGAATCGAAGTTGGGACCCCGTGCTCGGGAAGCGAGAACGCGACCGCGAGACCACGAGCTGTGGACACCGTGAGGGAGGACATCAACAGTAGAACTCCCCCAGAGTCTAGATCTACATGGATACTCTGCAAATCACATTTAAGTGCCTGGCAGAGGGTTCATCGATCCACCTTAACAGTTCCCTATTATTCCGATCTCGTATAGCGCGCGGAAAGAACGAACACCTATAGCTTTCCGTACGAGCCCTGATTTCCCTTATTTCATCGTGGCGATAGTTTCTTCTTATGTAGGTCGGTGTCAACTAAATATTTTCGCATTCGGAGGAGAAAGTTGGCGATTGGAATTTCGTGAGAAGTTTCCGTCGCAACGAAAAATGCCTTTGTTTTAATGATGTCCAGCCCAAATCCTGTATCATTTCAGTAACACTCTCTCACATATTTCGCGATAATACAAAACGTGCTGCCGTTCTTGGAACTTTTTCGATGTACTCAGTCAGTCCTATCTGGCAAGGATCTCACACCGCGCTGCAGTATACTAAAATAGGACGGACAAGCGTAGCGTACGGAGTCTCCTTAGTAGATCTGTTACATTTTCTAAGTGCCCTGCTAATAAAACGCAGTCTTTGGTTAGACTTTTCCACAACATTTTCTATGTGTTCCTTCCTGTTTGCCGGCCGGGGTGGCCGAGCGGTTCTAGGCGCTAAAATCTGAAACCGCGCGACCGCTCCGTTCGCAGGTTCGAATCCTGCCTCAGGCATGGATGTGTGTGATGTCCTTAGGTTAGTTAGGTTTAATTAGTTCTAAGTTCTAGGGCACTGATGACCTTAGAAGTTAAGTCCCAAAGTGCTGAAAGCCATTTGAACCTTCCTGTTTAAGTTGTTCGTAATTGTAATTCCTAGGTATTTAGTTGCATTTACCGCGAAATTTGTAGAGAATAACAAGCTTGAAATTTTGTTCCAAGGTTATATATATGAAGCGAAAGGGATGAGAGAACAAAAATTCCTCAACAGGACAGAAATACCTCTTTGGGTGACTGGGAATCTCACTTTAGTCTGTATTCTCATGCTACAGTGCTAACAGCCTTGGAAATCCCTTATGGCGTCTGCTGGCTGCTCAGCGAATTGCACAAGAGGTTGTGTTTCGTCTTCCAGTCAGTAATATGTGGGAACTGTAACTTGGCATGTGGACTCCATAATTCTGATCGGTAGCAGTCGGAAACAGTCAGGAGACTTCGTGCCATAGTCCCAGAAGACCGTCGCATCGCCTTGTGCTGGCTGAAGATGCGGCTATGAACTTTCACTTCGGAGGAGAGGCAGCGTGGCGCCACTCCATCGATTGACGTTTCGTTTCCGCTTCGAAGTGATGAACCCGACAGAAAATTGTCGCGATCAGTCTCGTAGCGTGCAAGCAATTCCGCACAGATAATCATTGCTTATTGTTCATGGCAATTCTTCTGTGAGGCTACGAGAAACCCAGAGGGCACAAACCTTTGAGTACCGGAACTGGTGGTGTGTCAACACTACCGACAGTGATGTTCAGTTGTACAGAGAGATATTTGTTTGTGATCTGTCAATCACCTCGAATGAGAGTATCCGCACGTTCTAACACTGCAGGAGTGACAGCCCTGTGAAGCCGGTCGTCGTGCGGGAGATAGGACACGTTTGCGTGACCTCGTTGAGATGATTACAGACGCCTCGCCCAACGACTCACTGTGCTTTTGTTCACAGCCAAGTCGCCGTAGACAGTCTGCGCTGCTATAGTTTTCTGCCAGAAGAAACCCAATGACAGCTCTCTGATTAGAAATCACCTTCGTTACAGACGTGAAGGTTACGTATAACTCGCCACCTATTAGAACTTAATATAATTATAAGGTGTGAAACGGGTCTACTGCATGACGTCCTCCGACAAATTGTGCATTTTGTCAACCGAAATTGGCAGAGAAAAAAATGTGTAGCATTAGTTACTGAATGCCCCTCGTATCATTCAGCCACTAGCACCAGCGGTTTAACCTCCAGCGCATGGTGCGCTCCTCGGTGCTATCGACGTCCGCTTTGTGACAGAACGTAACTACAAGCCGTCTGGGTTGGGGGGATCTAATTACTGGCATGAAAAGGCAGCCTGGCTGGGAGGAGCGCAGTCGCTGGCGCCAGACGCTAAGTGGCGCGCCTTAAATGCAGCGGGGCTCCCACCGCGCCGGCAGTCCCTGAGTATTTGTGCCGCCGTCGCTGCGGGCGGCCCGCTCGCTGCAAGTAATGTAGTTTGCAGATACCTGTAGCGAGGCCAGCGAACTTTCCAGAGACCCACTGGGAGTCCCCGACGACACACTCAAACTTCGGTGCTGCTCCTAACACGTCAGGGCAAGCATTCGACCATCTTTCCCCATTGTATCGACCTTGGCGGTTCAAATGGCTCTGAGCACTATGGGACTTAACATCTGAGGTCATCAGTCCCCTAGAACTTAGAACTACTTAAACCTAACTAACCTAAGGCCATCACACACATCTATGCCCGAGGCAGGATTCGAACCTGCGACCGTAGCGGTCGCGCGGTTCCAGACTGTAGCGCTTAGAACCACTCGGCCACCCCAGCCGGCTCACGATATGTTTTTAACAACAACACAACATGGCTGATTTCTTGTTGATTCCGTAGTTAACAAACAAGCCCTCTCAAATTTTACTTCCATTTCCGTGCAAGAAATCCGTATTTCCGAAGTTGAAAAATCCATTGCCTGATATTTTGTAACCATAAACTGAGAATCTACATCAATTATGACCACGATAGGACAATAGGTTTCATGGGAAACCATCTCTTTTCGCTAACTATTAATTTGTATCGCGCATGAACAAAGGAATCTGCTACGCAATAAGCCGGCCAGAGTGGCCGACCAGTTCTAGGCGCTACAGTCTGCAACCGCGCGACCGCTACGGTCGCAGGTTCGAATCCTGCCTCGGGCATGGATGTGTGTGATGTCCTTAGGCTAGTCAGGTTTAAGGGGTTCTAAGTTCTAGCGGACTGATGACCTCAGAACTTAAGTCCCATGGTGCTGAGAGCCATCTGAACCATCTGCTACGGAATATAAAAATTCAATTAAACGATATTTTGAAACATATAGGTCATTCAGATATTGATGGTGGAAAAAAGATACTGTTTTACACCTACAACACTGTCGCGCACGGAGTCTGCAAGATGAGTACCAACATAAGCAAAACAAGAATACGAAATAAATCAGGTAATGGTGAAGGAATTAATTTAGGAAACCAGACGCTTAAAGTGGTACATGTCTTTTGTTATTTGGGCAGCAAAATAAATGCTGATGGCCGAAGTGGGGAAGATATAAAATGTAAACTGATAACGGCAAGAACAGTGTTTCTGAAGAAGAGAAATTTGTTAACATGGAATATAGATTTAAGTATTAGGAAGTCTTTTCTGAAGGTATCTGCCTGGAGGGTAGCCATGTACAGAAGTGAAAAGTGGACGATAAACAGTTCAAACAAGAAGAGAACAGAAGATTGTGAAATGCGGTGCTACAGAAAAATTCTTAAGATTAGATGGGTAAATCACCTAACTAATGAAGAGGTACTGGACTGAACTGGGGAGAAAAGAAATTTGTAGCACAACCTGACTAGAAGAGGTGATCGGTTGATATGACATATTCTGAGACATCAAGGGATAACCAGTGTAGTACTGGAGTGAAGTGTGGGAGGTGAACATTGTAGAGCGAGATCAAGACATCAACACATAAAGCAGATTCATGAAGATATAGGTTGCAGTAGTTATTCGGAGGTGATGAGGTTTGCACAAGATCGAGCAGCGTGCAAAGCTGCATCCAACCAGTATTCGTACTGAAGAAAACAACAACAACACCAACACGATGGCAGCACGATCTGTGAAAGGAGTAGGTGACTCAGATATTGTTGATACCACGTCTGTATACATCGCGACTGATTTAATATGCAAGTGAGATCTCTTTTGCGTTATATTATTATAAATTAAAACATTGCTTGCTACCACGTAGCTTACTTTTAGTTTGAATTACATACTTTTGCTTTGTTTTTGTGGACTCGTATCCCCTAAGCTGGCGAGGAGAGAAATGTCTACATTCAGATTTTTAAGGAATGCCACAGGCACTTCACGCTGAGATGACATTGGGATAGATCGTGTGTGCGTCAAAATTAATTCGCCAACAGTGAAGCAACATGGCGAATGTTTCTTATTATGGGTCTTGCGAAGTGATTTCTGTGAACTGTGCTTACTAATAAACCACGTATTCTGAAAAATATTTTTACTTATTTATTAATAGGTGAAATGCAGTATCTTTAGCACGAGTGAACCTAGGACTGATCTCCTGATGGTCTGCAGCCAACATGTTGGTCGTTGGTTCGATCAGATTCATTATATGGATTGGTGGCATCATTTAATTTATGGAGGCTTACATTTTTATTAATTTTAGACACCCAATGATAACTAGCGCCACACTATTTAACTCTTATACTTTCAGGAAAGTTTCGGAGATCCGAACACTGGAATGGAATATGTTCACCGCTACCAATTCAACACACCACCTTCAACTAACTATTTTCAATTTCCGTTGATACTTACCATAACAACGAAACAGCAACACAGTTCAAAGTTAAGGGGCGAAAGGTCACCCCAAAAACACCACACTCAGATGTGTACAGGAACCAATTAAATTTATCGGCATTAATTAAACCTATCCAAGAGCGTCGCTTTTATTCAACAACGTGTCCACTTAGCTAATGTCTCCACGTTCTGCTCTGAAGCATCCTCCTACCAAGCAAGTCTACACTCATCAATCCGGAACACTCACAGAGAAAACCCGGCAGTCTCTCAGCAGAATTCTACGTCCGGACAAAGAAACATAGTTTCAAATATTTTGTAGACTTTCCGTTCAGTTCGCTGATCACGAAGAATCACTAACAGTAGGTTTCCGAAATGATAGGCAATTACAAAACGAACTCCGCCACAGACTCCTGGTCGACTCCTCGATTTCGTGAGCTACAGCCGCCCACTAAACTAATATTCGGACCTTTTCAGCCACTCAGAATCGGGAGCAGAATATAGGCATTCTCATCGGCCATTTCCTGCTCTTGTTCGTGTTGCTGTGTGTTAGAATGTTCTTTTTTACTGCGCTTTTGTTAGATACTACCTCCTGGAGACAGTGTAAGGAACTTTTCTGTAACGGTTTGTTGAAACACTGGCCATCGTGGTGTAATTACCGTTCCAGTAAGTTGAGATCTTATCAAGCCTGATGCGCATGCCAAAGCCTTCGATAGCAATGGGTATAGCTACTTACATTAGATGTAGCTAGTATGATTTCTGAAGTTTCAATCTGAAATCTGTAAATTTATATTTATCGCGTTTTCCTAAATTATGTATCAGTTGATCGAAACAATGTTTTTGAAAACAAGGTAAATCGTTTAAACCTGTTTGCTTCAAATGTAATCTTTGCACTATTTCTTGCCACTTCTTGTTCGCACTAGTCGGAAACTTGTGTGTAATACAGTCAAGTTAAGTTTTTGTGATTCTGTAGAAAGCATACATGTATAGTAGGAATTTATAGCTCATGGGAGGCAACTGATTTAAATTTTGTCAATCTAATATCTGAAGAGCCGAGAGTACAAAAGTTATAAATGCAGACAGTTCATTTCATTTCATTTCATGCTGATTTTTCGATCAGTCACATTCCTGCAATCAAGATATATTCTTCACACAATCAAGACCTGTCGACACCAGAAAAGAAGACAACGAGGTCAACTTTAGACAATCAGCTAAGCAAAAAGGTATATTTTAGTACAGTGAACATGCCCTTCCGTGACATTTTCTTTAGACTAATTACAAAAGTCTGTTCAGAGGACGAGTCATTGTATAGACGTGACTGAAGTGGTGTGTTACAAAGCCTGCCTTGTAGCATCCAGCCACAACCCAATTAATAGGATTTGGAGAAGAACTGCCCATCAGCCCCAGGCTGAAGAAATTTAGTCTGACAATGTCAAATGTGCAAGATGTTCGAAATTCTCAGAAAAATAGTCGTAAGGCAGAAAGACAGACGGGTAAGACACGATATCTACAAGAACGAAGAGGATTAAAAAGAATGTATGGCTAAGAACAAAGACTGGGTTAGAAAAGGTAGGCCCTATAAGACAGGGATGTAGTTTTCCGCCCCTGTTATACATCGAAAAAGCAATGATGGAAATAAAGAAATGATTCAAGACTGGGATTAAAATTCAAATCGAAAGGATATCAATGATAGGATTCACTGATGACACTGCTACTCTCAGTGCAAGCGGACACGAAATATAGGACTGGTAAAGCTGGATGAACAGTCGGGCACACACTATAAACTGAAAGTAAACGGAAGAAATACGAAAGTAATATCGAGGAGCAGGAACGATATTAACGATAAACGTATCAAAACTGGGCACCAAGTAGTACACTGATGATCGTAAATTAAGGATAATTGCAGAATGTGGTGCCACATAAGGTGGCACTGCGCTAATAGGACAGGCACATAGGGAATACACAGGACACAGATCTGTAAGTCCACGGTATTGATGGTAAGTTGAGAAAACCGTCCCGAAACACATGTGCTACAAAACGCCACTGTTTGCTGCGCATATACCATGACATCAGTATGGGATATGATCACCATGCACACGTACACAGGCCACACAGCGGGTTGGCATATTCTGGATCAGGTGGTCGACCAGCTGGTGGGGTATAGTCTCGTATTCTTGCACCAGTGCCTGTCGGAGCTCTTTAAGTGTCCTAGGCCTTTGAAGACGTGCAGCGATACGTTGACCGAGAGCATCCCAGACGTGCTCGATGGGCTTTAGGTCTGGAGAACAGGCAGGCCACTCCATTCACCTGATATCTTCTGTTTCAAGGTACTCCTCCACGAGGGCAACTCCGTGGGGCCATACGTTATCACCCACCAGGAGGAAGGTGGGACCCACTGCAACCCTGAAAAGGGGGACATACTGGTGCAAAATGACGTCCCGATACACCTGACCTGTTACAGTTCCTCTGTCAAAGACATGTAGGGGTGTACGTGCACCAATCATAATCCCACCCCACACCATCAAACCACGACCTCCATACAGGTTTCTTTTAAGGACATTAAGGTGTAGGTATCTGGTTCCTGGTTTACACCAGATGAAAACCTGGCGGTAATCACTATTCAGACAATACCTGGTCTCGTCCATGAACATAACCTAGAACCACAGTTCCAATGACCAGGGGTCAGTGGAATGCACCTTGCAGGTCTCCGGGAGAATAAACCATGTCTGTTCAGTCGTCTGTAGACTCTATGTCTGGAGACAACCGTTCCAGTGGCTGCGATAAGGTCCCGAGCAAGGCTACCTGCAGCACTCCGTGGCCGTCTGCGAGCACAGATGGTGAGATATCGGTCTTGTTGTGGTGTTGTTCACTGTGGACGTCCCGTACTGTAGCGCCTGGACACGTTTCTTGTCTGCTGAAATCGTTACCATCATCTTGAGATCACACTTTGTGGCACACGAAGGGCCCGTGCTACGACCCGCTGTGTTTGGCTAGCCTCCAGTCGCCCTAGTATTCTACCCCTCATAACGTCATCAATGTGCGTTCTTTGAGCCATTTTCAACACACAGTCACCATTAGCATGTCTGAAAACGTCTGCACACTTACTCGCTGCACCGTACTCTGACATGCACCAACCTCTGTGTATGAGGACTGCTGCCAGCGCCACCGTACGACGACCGCAGGTCAAATGCACCGCATGGTCATACCCCGAGATGATTTAAACCCGCAAACGGCCCACCAGAGCGTTGTTTCACCACGTATCAGCATTACCCTTAATTTATGAGCTTGAGTGTAGATGAAGCGAAGGAATTCTGCTACCCTGGAAGCAGAGTAACACATGATGCACCAAGCAAGGACGACATAAAAAGCAGACTAGAACACGCAAAGAGGGCATTCGTGGCGAAAATAATTCTATTAATACCAAACATCGACCTTAACGTGCGGAAGAAACTTCTGAGAATGTACATTTGGAGAACAATACTTAAAAAAGTGAATCACGGGCTGAGGGGAAAGTGGAAAAAAAGAATCTAAGCGTTTGAATTATGGTGTTGCGTAAGAATGTTGAAAATTGACAGAATCGGCGAGGAGAAGAGCATGTTGAAAATACTGAGGAGAAGAAGGGACAGGATGATAAGACACGTGTTAAGACATCAAGGAATAACTTCCATGGAAGAACAGTGAGCTCAGGACAAAAGAGGACACATATATATACATGAGCTAGTAGATAGTGCGGCTTTTTGCGGATAATGCTGTAGTATACAGAGAAGTTGCAGCAATAGAAAATTGCAGCGAAATGCAGAAAGATCTGCAGCGGATAGGTACTTGGTGCAGGGAGTGGCAACTGATCCCTCACATAGACAAATGTAATGTATTGCGAATACATAGAAAGAGGGATCCTTTATTGTATGATTATATGATAGCGGAACAAACACTGGTAGCAGTTACTTCTGTAAAATATCTGGGAGTATGCGTACGGAACGATTTGAAGTGGAATGATCATATAAAATTAATTGTTGGTAAGGCGGGTGCCAGGTTGAGATTCATTGGGAGAGTCCTTAGAAAATGTAGTCCATCAACAAAGGAGGTGGCTTACAAAACACTCGTTCGACCTATACTTGAGTATTGCTCACCAGTGTGGGATCAGTACCAGGTCGGGTTGACAGAGGTGATAGAGAAGATCCAAAGAAGAGCGGCGCGTTTCGTCACAGGGTTATTTGGTAAGCAAGATGTTTAGCAAACTCAAGTGGCAGACTCTGCAAGAGAGGCGCTCTGCATCGCGATGTAGCTTGCTGTCCAGGTATCGAGGGGGTGCGTTTCTGGATGAGGTATCGAATATATTGCTTCCCCCAACTTACACGTCCCGAGGAGATCACGAATGTAAAATTAGAGAGATTCGAGCGCGCACGGAGGCTTTCCGGCAGTCGTTCTTCCTGCGAACGATACGCGACTGGAACAGGAAAGGGAGGTAATGATAGTGGCACGTAAAGTGCCCTCCGCCACACACCGTTGGGTGGCTTGGGGAGTATAAATGTAAATGTAGATGTCCCAGCGGAAATTCTCACGCTTACACAACATCAACACATTGTATAGTGATACCTCCAGCCTAGGATCAGAAAAGGTTTATTCGCGTCGTGGGCAAACCACGACCATCAGCTAACGTTAGTCGACAAACGCAGCATCCACGCTAGACATTGTCTGGGCACATACTTTGCAAATCTGACAGATGCCCATCAAATGGTTCAAATGGCTCTGAGCACTATGGGACTTAACATCTATGGTCATCAGTCACCTAGAACTTAGAACTACTTAAACCTAACTAACCTAAGGACATCACACAACACCCAGCCATCACGAGGCAGAGAAAATCCCTGACCCCGCCGGGAATCGAACCCGGGAACCCGGGCGTGGGAAGCGAGAACGCTACCGCACGACCACGAGATGCGGGCTACAGATGCCCATCGTCGCATTTTATTTTTTTACTGAAAATTTCACCACGCGCTGCGGCTGTCTTTCGTATCGCTTCGCCCTTCATTTATGATTGCTCCCACAATCAGTTTAACAACAAATCTCCTAACAGAGATGGTCGGTCCGACGGCAATCTCAAAAATGGTTCAAATGGCTCTGAGCACTATGGGACTTAACTTCTGAGGTTCTCAGTCCCCTAGAATTTAGAACTACTTAAACCTAACTAACTTAAGGACATCAGACACATCCATACCCGAGGCAGGATTCGAACCTGCGGCTGTAGTGGTCGGGCGGTTCCAGACTGTAGCGCCTAGAATTAGCCGAGCGGTCTGGGACGCTGCAGTCATGGACTGTGCGGCTGATCCCGGCGGAGGTTCGAGTCCTCCCTCGGGCACGGGTGTGTCTGTTTGTCCTTAGGATAATTTAGGTTAAGTAGTGTGTAAGCGTAGGGACTGATGACCTTAGCAGTGAAGTCCCATAAGATTTCACACACATGTGTAGCGCCTGGAACCGCTCGGCCACTCCGGTCGGCGGCAATCTCACTTGCCCAACCTCTCGAATGGGGGTGCGCCTGGTCTCTTGGTAGGAGAACATAGGAAACGTACGTAAAGAACTGGAGTATGGTTCCACGGCAAAAGAGTGATCGCCCTGTTCGGCACTGCACTTCACTGGCAAGCAGAGCCTTTTGTTGCGGCAGAGAGACTGCAGCGAACACCGCCTCTTTGATACTGGAGACATTCCAGCGCGGTATTAACTGTACGGCCCTCTGGGAACGTATCAAAGCGGATACGGGCCATCGGAGAGTTACGCAGTGCGCATTGAGTGCCTCCACTCGCCCAGTGCAGCGGAGTCTGTTACGAGCAGGCGTTATGTTTACTAGAACTGGCCGGGACGGAGTCTTATTCAAATGGACCATTTATCAGCACTTTTTGCGCGACTGAGCGATTTTGTACATTGTGTGTCCAGTTGGACATCCAAAACTTTTTAAATTTGGGCACAATTCGGGCCTAGAGGTTTTATTAACCTTTAACTAAAGGTTAGTTGCTCCTCCAGGAAAGCAGTGAGGTAGTGGGGCGTGCTTACTGCTCTAGAATGACGACATTTTTCGAGACTAAAAACGACTGTCAGTCTGTCGTAGAATTGGTGAACACACGTTTCGCTTGCGTAATACGACTCTTCTAGAGACCGAAAATCTGCTGTGTAATAATTGCTGATTTTCACAAACAACAATCGTGTCAATCCAGTTCTTTCTGTTCATCATCGAGATCGGGAAGACGCGTAAAGATTATCAGATCAGCTTTGTGACTGAATTGAAGAGCTCCTACCAAGTAGCACAATTTATGTAATTTTTAACGGAGAAATTCATGAGACCTAAACGCATTTTCGAAGCGTACCCCTAAGGAGTCTTGAACCACTTCAGTACTCTCTCTTTTTCTCTCTCTCTCCCTCCCATGATTATGAGGGTGATTATAATTAAATTTAAACTTTCAAAAGCCGGCCGCGGTGGTCGTGCGGTTCTAGGCGCTCCAGTTCGGAGCCGCGCTGCTGCTACGGTCGCAGGTTCGAATCCTGCCTCGGGCATGGATGTGTGTGATGTCCTTAGGTTAGTTAGGTTTAATTAGTTCTAAGTTCTAGGGGAGTGATGACCACAGCAGTTGAGTCCCATAGTGCTCAGAGCCATTTGAACCATTTTAAACTTTCAAAATGCTGTCGATATACCACCACTGGTCAGAATGACGTCAAATGCCATTGGAATATTATCGGAGAAGGGGGAAAACGTATGGCAGAAGAAAAAAATAGTGTGAAAATTGATGAATAGATGGCGCTGTATGTGTCAGAATACGTAAATGAAAACACCTGTCATGCACACGACCCATTGAAGTTAGTATAAACACGCCGGGTACACGGCTTTTCCTCCTTTCGCGTCTGCGACGTTCGCCATGACTGTCTCAATGCAGGATCGCGCTCTGCTTGTAAAACTGTATTACAAGAATGATGACTCTGCAGACGTCGCTCTGCACAGGTTCCGGACACTGAAGGGTTTGAAAAAAAGGCGTTGGTCCGCTGACAGCCTTGAGTCTGGAAAAAATGATTAGGAAATGCCGGCCGGAGTGGCCGAGCGGTTAAAGGCGCTACAGTCCGGAACCGCACGACCGCTACGGTCGCAGGTTCGAATCCTGCCTCGGGCATGGATGTGTGTGATGTCCTTAGGTTAGTTAGGTTTAAGTAGTTCTAAGTTCTAGGGGACTGATGACCTCAGTAGTTAAGTCCCATAGTGCTCAGAACCATTTGAACCATTTGATTAGGAAATTCGAAAAACGGATTCTTTTGGTGTGCAACCTGGTAGAGGGAGGAAACGAATTGATTCGACGTCAGTAGAAGCAGTGGCCACAGCAATGCAGGAGATGACGAGTGGTGGTTTGCAAACGTGTAGTGCACGGAGAACAGCCCGAACATTGAACATACTCGTGAGCACGGTGCGTAAAATCCTACGAAACATCCCTCTTTGCTACCCATCCAGAATTACCCATGTGCACGAGTTGCTTCCTCTTGACCTGCCAGCAAGAGAGACCTTTGCTTTAGAATTTCTTGCTCGCATCGAAGTGGACAATTATTGGCCGTGGAAGATTTTGCGGACAGACGAAGCCCACTTCCATCTGACAGGATACGTCAATACACAGAATTGTCGAATATGGACAACGGAAAACCCACACGCAAATCAACCAGTATCATTTCATCCTGAAAAGATGAGTGTGTGGTGCGGGTTTACGGCATCATTTATCATAGGGCCATATTTTTTTGAAGAGACAGGTGCCTCTGTTCCTGTTACCTGACTATCACTGATAAGTGCTATGAGGATCTTTTGCACAATCAAGTAATTCCAACTCTCCAACAGCGTAGATGCGTGGATGATATCATTTTTATGCAAGATCGCGCACCGCAAATCCAGTTAAGCTGCTGCTGAAGCATCATTTCGGAACTGCTGGAATTATCAGCCGTCATTTCACTACAGCCTGGACGCCCCTATCACCTGATCTTAATACGTGTGACATCTGGCTGTGGGGCTTTCTGAAAGATGTTGTGTTCAGTGTTCCGATTGTAAACTTAGTTCCATTGTTGAAGGCACGCAATGCGTAACACATTCTGAACGTGACCCCGGTAATGCTTCGATCAGTTGTGGAACATGCTGTTTCTCGATTTCAACTTGTTGCAGAAAACGTTGGAGAGCATATTGAATATGTTTTGCGCCAGTCACACGGAAATTAATAATCCGATTTGATTTTGAGTGATGCTTTTTATGTGGTTTTTGGCCTCAGGACAACTACAAACCGATTTAAGTGATGCTTTATATGCGATTTTCGGCGTCAGGACAGTTAAAAACCGATTTTTTCCATCCGATGTAATATGACCTTGCCATGGTGGATAGGCTTACTTAACTAACACCGAGCGAGGTGGCGCAGTGGTTAGCACACTGGACTCGCATTCGGGAGGACGACGGTTCATTCCCGCGCCCGGCCATCCTGATTTAGGTTTTCCGTGATTTCCCTAAATCGCTCCAGGCAAATGCTGGGATGGTTCCTTTGAAAGGGCACGGCCGACTTCCTTCCCCATCCTTCCCTAATCCGATGAGACCGATGACCTAGCTGTCTGGTCTCCTTCCCCAAACAACCCAACCAACCCATTATCTTTCCCCGCAGTGGACTCACTTTATGGCAAAGAACGGAAAATGTCACGGGTCGATTTTACGTTATACGCTGCAAGCATGAACATAAAAAGAATGCAGATTTAAATTAAGATGCACTAAACTATCCTTTACATCTCATGGGCAGACCACACAATTTCGTTCCTTTATTGGATAATTTTTCCCTGTGTACCTGACAAACACAGCGTGAAGGTCTGCATAATTTAAAGCTTGTTTGAACAGCTAATATAATAACTCGACTGCATCTGTTGTGAGGAGAGTGGGACAGAAACACAGGAAAATGGACTATCTTACGGTCAACATCACAATAGCGTAAACAAAACAATATTTAATACGCCAGTAACAAAATCCCGAGCGATGCTTTCAATTATTAATCCGGTGTCATAACGCCAAACAGGTGCAAATTATCCTGTAGCTAATATTATTTAACATTCATAATGCAAACAGCTGTGTGAAAAAGCTGATTCGCATGGCACACATATGCGTATGTTTAAAGCGACGTATATGCTCGTAACTCTAAACAGCTGCATTTCCACGAGAGCGGTCGTTGTCTGGAATCAGCCGAGGATGTCATACAGCGAGTTACCAATTCGAAATTACTTTGTGTTCGTATTCCCCCTCAATATGACCAGCATTCCACCAGCGTTTACAACTTAGGTTGTTTATTTCCATTCCCGGGGATAAGTTGAAATAGGGACTTTCACGTACCAAGGCTAATCATTTAAATGAAGTCAGACGAGGACTGATAGGCAGTAAGCAGTTGCATGAAGTTTATTTACCTTGGACCTCTGTTGACAGCTTCTGCTGAATCGTCGCCCCCAACTAAGATCGTTCAGTGCTACGGCCAATATCTCGACAGTTTCTTACATCGCTTCTCTAGTGCGATATTTCACACACGTGACATACCAATGTTTTTTGACAACAGTAGGATTGTATAATAGCATCAAACAAAATTTACGACTCTATTGAGGATTTTTTGGTTCGGAGGATGCAGCATGTTATCTTGGATATAGGATCATCGACAGAAGTAGAAGTAACTTCAGGCGTGTCCCAGAGAAGTGTACTGGGTCTCTTACTGTTCATGTTGTACCTCAACAACCTGGCAGACAATCTAAATAGGAACCTCAGATTTTTTGCAATTATTGGCAGTAACTTAAGTATACAAAACAAAAAAAAAAAACGCCGCAAAAATATCCAGTCAGCTCTTTATAGGAATTCAAAGTGGTGAAAATATTAGCAAAACGCTTTAAATGTTCGGAAATGTGAAATTCTGCACGTCACAAAACGAAAATTGGTAGTATTCTATGACGACGACATCAATAAGTGACAATTGCAGTCAGCCAACTAATACATTTGAGTGTAACAGTTTGTTCATCATGGCTGTACGATACGTGAATGCCATCCTCCGACCGATAGTGAAACCATGTTGTTGTTGTTGTGGTCTTCAGTCCTGAGACTGGTTTGATGCAGCTCTCCATGCTACTCTATCCTGTGCAAGCTTCTTCATCTCCCAGTACCTACTGCAACCCACATCCTTCTGAATCTGCTTAGTGTATTGATCTCTTGGTCTCCCTCTACGATTTTTACCCTCCACGCTGCCCTCCAATGCTAAATTTGTGATCCCTTGATGCCTCAAAACATGTCCTACCAACCGATCCCTTCTTCTAGTCAAGTTGTGCCACAAACTTCTCTTCTCCCCAATCCTATTCAATACCTCCTCATTAGTTACGTGATCTACCCACCTTATCTTCAGCATTCTTCTGTAGCACCACATTTCGAAAGCTTCTATTCTCTTCTTCTCCAGACTGGTTATCGTCCATGTTTCACTTCCATACATGGCTACACTCCATACAAATATTTTTAGAAACGACTTCCTGACACTTAAATCTATACTCGATGTTAACAAATTTCTCTTCTTCAGAAACGATTTCCTTGCCATTGCCAGTCTACATTTTATATCCTCTCTACTTCGACCATCATCAGTTATTTTACTCCCTAAATAGCAAAACTCCTTTACTACTTTGTCTCATTTCCTAATCTAATCCCCTCAGCATCACCCGATTTAATTTGACTACATTCCATTATCCTCGTTTTGCTTTTGTTGATGTTCATCTTATATCCTCCCTTCAAGACACCATCCATTCCGTTCAACTGCTCTTCCAAGTCCTTTGCTGTCTCTGACAGAATTACAATGTCATCGGCGAACCTCAAAGTTTTTACTTCTTCTCCATGAATATTAATACCTACTCCGAATTTTTCTTTTGTTTCCTTTACTGCTTGCTCAATATACAGATTGAATAACATCGGGGAGAGGCTACAACCCTGTCTCACTCCTTTCCCAACCACTGCTTCCCGTTCATGCCCCTCGACTCTTATAACTGCCATCTGGTTTCTGTACAAATTGTAAATAGCCTTTCGCTCCCTGTATTTTACCCCTGCCACCTTCAGAATTTGAAAGAGAGTTTCCAGTTAACGTTGTCAAAAGCTTTCTCTAAGTCTACAAATGCTAGAAACGTAGGTTTGCCTTTTCTTAATCTTTCTTCTAAGATAAGTCGTAAGGTTAGTATTGCCTCACGTGTTCCAACATTTCTACGGAATCCAAACTGATCTCCCCCGAGGTCCGCTTCTAACAGGTTTTCCATTCGTCTGTAAAGAATTCGCGTTAGTATTTTGCAGCTGTGACTTATTAAACTGATAGTTCGGTAATTTTCACATCTGTCAACACCTGCTTTCTTTGGTATTGGAATTATTATATTCTTCTTGAAGTCTGAGGGTATTTCGCCTGTCTCATACATCTTGCTCACCAGATGGTAGAGTTTTGTCAGGAATGGCTCTCCCAAGGCCATCAGTAGTTCTAATGGAATGTTGTCTACTCCCGGGCCCTTGTTTCGACTCAGGTCTTTCAGTGCTCTGTCAAACTCTTCACGCAGTATCTTATCTCCCATTTCATCTTCATCTACATCCTCTTCCATTTCCATAATATTGTCCTCAAGTACATCGCCCTTGTATAAACCCTCTATATACTCCTTCCACCTTTCTGCCTTCCCTTCTTTGCTTAGAACTGGGTTGCCATCTGAGCTCTTGATATTCATACAAGTGGTTCTCTTCTCTCCAAAGGTCTCTTTAATTTTCCTGTAGGCAGTATCTATCTTACCCCTAGTGAGATAAGCCTCTACATCCTTACATTTGTCCTCTAGCCATCCCTGCTTAGCCATTTTGCACTTTCTGTCGATCTCATTTTTGAGACGTTTGTATTCCCTTTTGCCTGCTTCATTTACTGCATTTTTATATTTTCTCCTTTCATCAATTAAATTCAATATTTCTTCTGTTACCCAAGGATTTCTATTAGCCCTCGTCTTTTTACCTACTTGATCGTCTGCTGCCTTCACTACTTCATCCCTCAGAGCTACCCATTCTTCTTCTACTGTATTTCTTTCCCCCATTCCTGTCAATTGTTCCCTTATGCTCTCCATGAAACTCTCTACAACCTCTGGTTCTTTCAGTTTATCCAGGTCCCATCTCCTTAAATTCCCACCTTTTTGCAGTTTCTTCAGTTTCAATCTGCAGTTCATAACCAATAGATTGTGGTCAGAATCCACATCTGCCCCTGGAAATTTCTTACAATTTAAAACCTGGTTCCTAAATCTCTGTCTTACCATTATATAATCTATCTGATACCTATTAGTATCTCCAGGATTCTTCCAGGTATACAACCTTCTCTTATGATTCTTGAACCAAGTGTTAGCTATGATTAAGTTATGCTCTGTGCAAAATTCTACCAGGCGGCTTCCTCTTTCATTTCTTCCCCCCAATCCATATTCACCTACTACGTTTCCTTCTCTCCCTTTTCCTACTGACGAATTCCAGTCACCCATGACTATTAAATTTTCGTCTCCCTTCACTACCTGAATAATTTCTTTTATCTCGTCATACATTTCATCTATTTCTTCATCATCTGCAGAGCTAGTTGGCATATAAACTTGTACTACTGTAGTAGGCATGGGCTTTGTGTCTATCTTGGCCACAATAATGCGTTCACTATGCTGTTTGTAGTAGCTAACCCGCACTCCTATTTTTTTATTCATTATTAAACCTACTCCTGCATTACCCCTATTTGATTTTGTATTTATAACCCTGTAATCACCTGACCAAAAGTCTTGTTCCTCCTGCCACCGAACTTCACTAATTCCCACTATATCTAACTTTAACCTATCCATTTCCCTTTTTAAATTTTCTAACCTACCTGCCCGATTAAGGGATCTGACATTCCACGCTCCGATCCGTAGAATGCCAGTTTTCTTTCTCCTGATAACGACGTCCTCTAGAGTAGTCCGCGCCCAGAGATCCGAATGGGGGACTATTTTACCTCCGGAATATTTTACCCAAGAGGACGCCATCATCATTTAATCATACAGAAAAGCTGCATGTCCTCGGGAAAAATTTCGGCTGTAGTTTCCCCTTGCTTTCAGCCGTTCGCAGTACCAGCACAGCAAGGCCGTTTCGGTTAATGTTACAAGGCCAGATCAGTCAATCATCCAGACTGTTGCCCCTGCAACTACTGAACCATATCGGCAGCATATTGGTGAGGCATTCGTCTTCATGGGCGAAAATTCGCACCGTCATCGTGCACATCTTGTGAATGACTTTCTTCAGGATAACGACATCGCTCGACTAGAGTGGCCAGCATGTTCTCCAGGCATGAACCCTACCGAACATGGCTGGGATAGATTTAAAAGGGCTGTTTATGGACGACGTGACCCACCAACCCCTCTGAGGGATCTACGCCGAATCGCCGTTGAGTAGTGGGACAATCTGGACCAACAGCGCCTTGATGAACTTGTGGGTAGTATGTCACGACGAATACAGGCATGCATCAGTGCAAGAGGACGAGCTGCTGGATATTACTTCGTATGTACAGGAATCTGGACCACGATCTCTGAAAGTCTCATGGAGGTACAACATGCATTGTGTGGCTTTCATGCACAATAAAAAGAGCGGAAATGATATTTCTGTTTATCTCTATTCCAATTTTCTGTACAGGTTTTTTAATGCGTGTACGAGTGCATTATCAACTATCGCCGCTGCCTCGCTGACCTGTGTAAGACTGTGTCGGCAGTAATCGTTGAATTTACTGTCGATGAATACTGCAGGTTCGAAATAGTTCATATCTAGGACGCTTGGTCAGTCGAAATCACTTGGGTGTGACGTTAACGGGTTATCAGTGTTCTTCAAGAAGACTTGTTGGCACACACTTAATGGTCTCACACGTAAGCCTAGATCGTTGTGTTTAACGAGTCATTTAGTTATGGGATGCACCCCTCTGCCAGAAACCTGCGTCATTGGCAAAGGATTAAACTTGAAATACGAAAGATTTATGTTTCTGATCATCCTCCTGCAGGGACTGAAATAAAAGTAGGAGCACTGTCAGAGCTGGTATGGCTACAGTACGATAGCAGAATGGCAGTATCATACATCAACAACCAGCTTCAGAGCCCAGGTCACTAATATATGTTCACGTGTATATGCGGTCAGTCCGGGTGTAGCCATTCCAATCCTGATCGTGTAAGACTGTTTCAATTTCTCTCCGGTTAACAACAAAATATTCACGTAAATAAAGAAATGAAGAAAATGAACGCATGGTTCACTGGATCAAATTCATGTTACCTAGCAGATGTTCTAGTAATATACGGTACTCTGCCAATCGACATTGTCAGTAATCACTTTAGTTCATGCTTAATAAAATCCGTGCAGCTAGTTGGGCAGAAGGAAAATTACAGTTAAAACAACATCTTCGCTTTATTACTACAACTAGTGCCACCCCCAGACATCACACTGGTTGCACTAAGTATCTACGGCACGACGAATTTCTGACATAGCGATAATAAAATATATACGCATACCTTTCTCTTGAAGCAGTATACTTATTAGTGAAAAGCGTATCAAAATCCAACAGCAATTCCTGAGATTAGCCTTCACATACACACAGAAAAATGCTGTCCGGAGGGAGAGTTAATTTATTCTGTGTGTAAATAATTGCAGCCCAGGACTGCAACGAAAAAACGATAAGCAACATTCCCCCCCCCCCCCCCAAACGTGCCCTGCTTACGCCACAGTCCTCATACAGAAAGAAATTCTCTCCAAAATTGCAATGAATACAAAATTTTATAAATTCTCTCATTGTAAGATGTTCTTAAACGCTAAATTTAGTTGCACCTAATTTAATGCTTTCATCCTGTTCTTCTCATAGGGGAAAAGCCTCCACAATATGTGGTGCTTTGATACAATAACGCTCACAGTGCCTAAGATCTTGGAACTTACGGAAGAGGCTACCGACGTGCACAAATAATATCTTTTGTGTTATCTTCAGAGTCTCTAGGGTTGTTGTCTGCTGGAAGTTACAGACGTTATTGTAACATTATAGTGTGTACAGTATGAAATCCGTGATCTCCACACTTTGTACTGATAGCCTCTTCCACGATCCTATAAATCATTTATACGGGCTCGAATATATTCACACGTATACACTTTGCTGAGCCTCTGCTTGGACCTGCGGCGTTAAGCCATTTTATAGCGGTAATAATTAAGTGGATTTTATTGACCATTTCAAGACTAAAGTATCATATGTAACTCATTCAAACTACTGGTCGTTAAAAGCAATTGTGACAGCTACTGGTCTTTACTGTATATTTCGTCACATTGTTATGTTACCGTTCACCGAGTTGCTGCGGAAGCACAGTTACCTGACCATCTCATTTTGAGTGATGTAATGTGGTGAGGACATCCGTAAAGAGACATAAAAACTATTGCACAACTTTGAGTATATTTGATACAAACTGAAATTCATTACCGAAGTTTAATAAATGAAAAGCACCAGTTTGCTTTTGCTTTACAATATTACTTTTATTGTTAACAGGTTTTCGGCTTACCAGGCCATCTTCAGACATTTACCGAAGTTTAAGATTTCGACGACACGTACAGTAGAGAAAGTAGTAAGGGGTTCAGCGGTCAGTCGCAAATAATGTTCGTTGCATATCTAGATTTCGGTCATTGTGCGACATCTCCAGTGCAGCAAATGTAAGTTCAAACATTCACTACACTGAAGATGGCCACCCAGCGACAGAAATCTAAATATGCAATAAACATCATTTACGACTGAGCGCTGAACCCTTTTTTAGTTCAAAAAATGGTTCAAATGGCTCTGAGCACCATGGGACTTAACAGCGGAGGTCATCAGTCCCCTAGAACTCAGAACTACTTAAACCTCACTAACCTAAGGACAGCACACACATCCATGCCCGAGGCAGGATTCGAACCTGCGATCGTAGCGGTCGCGCAGTTACAAACTGAAGCGCTTAGAACCGCTCGCCCACCCCGGCCGGCCCTTTTTTAGTTGAAATGAATACACTCGATGGGGACAACTGTTTCCCTACGGAATCAAACCAGATAAGTAAGTAGATGTTGGTGAAGCAATAACTGACGTTCGGTGCAAGTGCCGCAAACTTCCGCACCGACTTTTCTTTCGTAGCAAAATACCCCTGCAAAAGTAAGCAAAGTTGCAGGTCAACGACCCGTCAACATCGAGACGGAGCACTAGCTTAGAGGGACAAACATTCTCCTTGAATGATTAAGAGAAACCACGGAAATTAAACAGGATGACCGAATGGGAATTTGAAGGCAGATACTGTCGAAGGCATTCCCTAACTCGATCGCGCCAAATCATTCTGTAACTGTGGCCTCAGCTCGTTAAGTGGTTTAAGATGTATGGTGAAATTAATGTCACTGTGCTTCGACAAGTATGAGAAATACTGTGATGCAAGTTATGAGTAATGGAAAGAAATTGTTCGATAGAATACCCGAGTAATATTCGGAAACGAGATTTGATTCCACATTAAAAGACCCACCAGTCATTTAACTGACGTTCACTTGCAGAGACAACCTCAACATCAGGTTTAAGTGCGACATTGTGAGATTTCCGTTCGTCATGACAATGGATTGTAATGTCCACGGCCTGCATTAGTAGGAAATTACGAGCGCTAAAAACAGCGAAAAATGGGAGCCGAGCACGTCAGTCAATATTAGGATGCTCTCGTAGTCTAAAGTCTGAACCTGCAAAGCTCTCGGTTTTCATTACTCTAAGAAATAAAGTGTACCAAACTGAGTAACTCACTGATAGTGTATGGCGTTAAAAAAATAAAATTTAAACTAAAAATTAGAAAACCGCACCGTCCTCGCTTCTCGAACTAGTATTAGAAGTAGATTTTCAACCCGCACATCGAACCATAGCCACATAATTAGACTTCTTGCAGCTCCACTGCGCTACAATGTCTACTACAAAGCACACCAACGAGAGTATCGCACAGAACACACATCAGGAAGTCTTACGCACTGACTCGCAAAGGTAACTCAATGGTTCAAATGGCTGTGAGCACTATGGGACTTAACATCTGAGGTCATCAGTCCCCTAGAACTTAGAACTACTTAAACCTAACTAACCTAAGGACATCAGACACATCCGTGCCCGAGGCAGTATTCGAACCTACGAGCGTAGCGGTAGAGCGGTTCCAGACTGAAGCGCCTAGAACCGCTCGGCAACACAGGCCGGCGGTAACTCAATACAGGTTTATCTTTTCCCTTTAAGACTCTGGTGGAAAGGCACACTGAGGTGACAAAAGTCAAGGGATATCTCCTAATACCGCGTCGGACCTTCTTTTGGCCGGACTAGTGCAGCAACACAACGTGGCATGGATTCAACAATTGGTTGGAAGTCCCTTGCAGAAATATTGAACCATGTTGTCCCTATACACGTCCACAGTTGAGAAAATGTCACCAGTTTTGGATTTTCTGCACAAACTGACCTCTCGATTATGTACCGTAAGTGTTCGACGGGCTTCATGTCAGGCGATTTGGGTGACCAGATCATTCGCCCGAATAGTCCAGAATTTTCTTCGAACTAGTCGAGAACATTTGTGGCCTGATGACGTGGCGCACCGTTGTGTGGGTACATGAAATCCATTAATGGCTCCAAACGGTCTCCAAGCAACCGAAAATAACCAATTCCAGTCAATGATCGGTTCAGTTGGTCCAGAGGACCCACTCCATTCCATACAAACATAGCCCACACCATTATGGAGCCACCAACAGTTGCACAGTGCCTTGTTGAAAACTTGGGTCCATATATTCGTGGGGCCTGTGCCACTCTCGAACGCTACCATCAGCTCTTGTTGTTGTTGTTGTGGTCTTCAGTCCTGAGACTGGTTTGATGCAGCTCTCCATGCTACCCTATCCTGTGCAAGCTTCTTCATCTCCCAGTATTTACTGCAACCTAAATCCTTCTGAATCTTTTACTAACCGATATTTGGACTAATCTGACGAGGCCACGGTTGTCCAGTCGTCTAGAGACCAAATCGATCACGCGCGCAGGAGAAATGCTGCAGGCGATGTCGAGCAGTTAGCAAATGAACTCGATCGTCTGCTAGCACAGCCCATTAGCGCCAAATTTCGCCGCACTGTCCAAACGGATACGTTCGTCGTGCGTACCAAATTTATTTCTGCGGTTATTTCACGCAGTTTTGCTAGTCTGTTACCACTGACAATTCTACGCAAATTCCGCTGTTCTCAGTCGTTAAGTGAAGGCCGTCGGCTACAGCGTTATCCGTGGTGTGAGATAATTCCTGACATATTTGGTGTTCTCAGCACACTCTTAACACTGTGGATGCTCTCCAACTACCATTCCGCGTTTAGAGTCTTAACTCCCGACGTGCAGCCGTAATCGCGTCGGGCATGTTTTCACATGAATCACCTGAGTACCTAACGACAGCTACACCAATACACTTCCCTATTTTTGTACGCGATACTACCGCCATCTGCATGCTATCCCATGGGTCTTTTTAACCTCGGTGTAAGATCAGTTCATCTGTATAGCTCCTAAGGCACGTTTTATGTACTTGCGAGTATTCGAGACCGATATATAGACGTTTAATAAACGATAGTCTCTTGCAACACCACCTAAATAGAACAATGGAAGTACTTTTGGTGTTCAGACTAAACTTCCTGACAGTATTAATTCCATTTTCTTCAATAAATGTAAAATATGCCGTACCTTTACGACAAGGTGAGGTTCCACTTCAACAAGTCGGTTGCATCTTGTCGCACAGAATGTGCCGAAAATTACCAGTTTCTCTCTCCTACTGTAGAAACAGCTTAATCAAATTCTTGCTGTGCAAATTTCCTTCGAATTATCGACGTCTTTATGCAAAAATACCTCCTTCCTACCGAATCACATTAATATTTTAACTTTCATTTTTATTGGCTTTCTTCTACTCGGCCGTACACCAGCACATCTGGGTTGACCCTCTGAAAACTTTTGGATATATTCATCAAAACAATTTTCAAATGTGTGTGAAATCTTATGGGACTTAACTGCTAAGGTCATCAGTCCCTAAGCTTACACACTACTTGACCTAAATTATCCTAAGGACACACACACACACACACACACACACACACACACACACACACACATATGCCCGAGGGAGGACTCGAACCTCCGCCAGGACCAGCCGCACACTCCATGACTGCAGCGCCTGAGACCGCTCGGCTAATCCCGCGTGGCATACATTCATCACTCACTTCTTTAATTGCGTTTCAGTGCAATAGTAGACCTAGGCAGTCAACGCATGTGATTAACCAGTGCTGAATCTCGAATCTTTGTCTACATAGCACACATTCAGTAACGCCACATTCAACATCAACGTCCATTTGACTGGCCGGCATCGAGAACACGAAGCTTTTGCTTAATGAAACAGCGACGCCACCCCAAAAACCGCGGAGGCCGTGTGTTACTAAGTTCAAGATCAGGAAGAAGCAACGCGGTTATGCCCGCTGACATTTAGTCAGTGAGGCACCTAGGTCAAAGTCGGACCAGCTGATTTCGACGATTCAACAGACCAAGCATAGCGCTCCTATGCATGCAGCTGTTCGTACGGTACCTGTAGGCACGTACATTCTCCCCATGAACATACATAAAATGCACATTCATTCTAACTTTAACAAGTGACAAAGGGGAAAAATAACCCAACGAGTGGACATAGAACCATTAGCGGAGGTAGCGTGCCACTAGTAACTCTTCGCATCTATGACAGACAGGTCGAATACCGGACTCGACTTACAATTTACGAGTACATCATGCAGACACATCTTCTTCTTCTTCTTCTTCTGCACTTCAAGGATTACATTTTAAACCTATTCCACTTCCACAGATGGTTTGTCTGTTGTTGGGTGTTCCTACAACACTTATGGCGCGCTGTTTCTATTCTTATGTGCTCCTTTCTTGAGTAGCAGCATGGCCTTCGCAGAAATTTTATTTCTGTACCTTGTATGGTGCCTGAAGTACTCAGACAGAAGTACTAGAAAATTTAATGTTTTAGAAATCTATACTGTTTCTTGTAGTCATATTTATGGTGCTACAAACATTTCCAAATGTAGCCAATTTGCCATCAACAACTTCATTAGTGTCTCAGCAAATTTGACAGTCCAAACAGCTGCAGAATGAAACATGTTCGTACACAGTTCTGATAGTTCAGACTGGACCTGCATGCTAGGAAACTGTCACTATCTGTCACTTTTGTCTTAGTTTTAAATTCCATAACACTGTGCAAAAAACGAACAAAAAGCAAAACACACACAGATGATTCAAGTGCGGACGTGCCCGTTAAAATCCTTTTTTTTCCCTCAATATTAAGGCATTGGATTCAGAACGTAAGCTATTCAAACCATACTTTTGTGCATTCGTAAATTAGTTCGCATCTTAGTTTGAACAGAAAGCGAACTCACGATCGGTTTTCTTTGGTCGATCATAATAGAAGATAAAATTTAGTATGTCGCTACTGAGGTAACGCTGAAGCGTCAGAGAGAGGCATAAGACGTAGCAGCTATTTGTGAGCTCTGCTTTTACTGTTGAGGGGATTTTGAGTCCCGGGCTAAAGTGCCTATTGGTGTTATAGCGTTTATAAATTATAAAGCTCTCCGTATTTCTAAACAGAAACACAGCGATCTGCGGTAATGAAATAACTTCATTATTCCCCTCCTGGCGTCATTTGCACCAACGGAAAAAGATACACAAAACTGTACAGAGACCCGATTATAATGTAGCTTTCAGTCAAGAGTAATTAAATTAACTACATCCACCGTCAAAGGAATGTTCGCATATTTCATATAATGTAAACTTAAAATATTAACATTAACGTACGTACAAGTAACTCGTGCTGTTATGAAGATTCCCAAAGCAACGAGAATGGCGTGTCACTAAAACAACATTGTGCTTGTAACTTACGTTGTCTGTGTGCCTTTTTTTACTCTAATTTAGGGAAAAAATACTTTGTTGGTGCACTGCTTTTATTGAGGTCTTATTTTCGCTCCATATTCTGACGTCATTTTCACTGAAGTACGCGTTTATTTAGATTTTAAACAAGAATGCTATGCGGAGAGCAGAAACAGGGAGGACATTTCTATGAATGCCTTACTAGACAACAGATCAAAAGATCTTATATCAAATATGCCGTAACTGTAAGTAAGTAAAGGTACCAGGCTTAATTCTGTGAAAAGATAATACAAGCCGTTAGGACAGATTTATTTCTTTCAAAAAAATATGAGGACATATATTTTCAGTCAACAGGGTTCCTTTACTGGAAGAAACTATGAAGTATATTTCGTCTATTTTTTATAGGCTTGTGGATATTTAATACTTCACGTTTGTCCATCTTAAAATGAATGCTGAAGAACGAAATATGAAGCAAATAAACTGTATTTTTTTTAATGTCAACAAGTAATATCGTTGCCCGGAAAGTAAACCCAATGAGGAGAGAAAACAAAAATATTTCGGACGTAGTACTACTTTAGAGTGTTGATTGGATGCATGCTTAGAAAATATTTTTCGTTACTGGCTCTCGCATCCGCCTCCTAAATCCTGACGATGAACAGGTTTGGATTTTAGTATTTTTTATTCCAGCTTTGAAGAAGTGTTCTGCCCGTTACCTTGGACATATTATTTGGAAGTTTGTGGCAAGAACTATGAGACCAAATTGCTGAGGTCATCGGTCCCTAGGCTTACACACTGCTTAATCTAACTTACGCTAAGGACAAAACACACACACACACACACACACCCCTGCCCGAGGTAGGACTTGAGCCTCCGGCGGGGGGAGCCGCGCGAACCGTGACAAGACGTTTAGACCGCACGGCTATCACGCGCGGCACATGTTATTGTCCCGTCTTGAACCTCATCACGACAAAATGACTTTTACGCCATGGCCAATTTCGGTCATCCTTGTCCAGCTGCGTTGTCTGTAATAACACCACACTCAACAGGCCATCTAACGTGATAATCGACGTCACACAAAACGTGAACTTGGAAATGGAGCGGGAGCAACACGAGATTCCTGACGTCAAAATGGAATTTGACCTTCCGAAGCATTTTCGAAAGGCAGCTACAACGTATATCCCGCCGTATTTCCGCTACTTCCTACGGAACGAGGACCAATGCGACACAAGATCGCTGTCTACGTCACGGACCGAATCGAACGGACGCCATGTTACAAAACAGTTTAATGAAGCTGACCTGGGAGAATATCTTAACCTAGAAGAGAAAAAGAAGCCAAGCAAACCTGCCGTTATAGCATCTGCAGATTTAGAATAAGTCTTTGACAATGTTAATTGGAATACTATAATTTACACGAAAACCAGATAGCAGCTATGACACTGAATACATGAAATGGAGGCGAAGAAGTGAGTGAGCAAGCAGCAAAGAAAAGAAAGGACAAACTCAGAACATAGATTAAAATTCGAGAGAGCAAATAGAAAAAAAAAAGTTTTTCGATGACACGGTTATGCTGCCTCTGGCCATATTTTACAATTGCCATTTCCGACTTTGGCCCATATAGACAAATATTCATCAGCATTTAATTTCTTCTTCTTCCTCGTAGACAAAAAGGCCTTGGAAAAGCAGCTGAACGTAATAGGTAGTACCGAAAAGAGGTTATAAAACGAACAACAACCAATAAAGCAAATGGAGTGCAGTACAATTAAATCAGACGGCATACTGAGGGAAACGGATTAGGAAACCAGACACTGAAAGCAGTGGGCGAATTTTCCTGTTTAGGAAGCAAAATAAATGGCCATGATCAATGTAGAGAACATACGAAATTGTTAGTTGGTTGATTTTAGGACGGGGACCAAACAGCGAGGTCATCGGTCCCATCAGGTTAGGGAAGGATGGGGGAGGAAGTCTGCCATGAACTTTCAAAGGAACCATCCCGTCATTTTGCTGAAGCAATTTAGGGAAAACTTAAATGAGGATGGCCGGACGTGGGTTTTAACGTCTCCCGCCCGAACGCGGGTACAGTGTGCTAATCACAGCGCCACCTCGCTAGGCCATATGAAATGCACAGTAGTAATAGCAAGACGAATGTTTCCGAAAAGAGAAATTTGATAGTATCGAATATAAATTTAAGTGTCTGGAAGTCTTTTTTTAAGGTAATTGTCTTAAGTTTAGTCTTGAAAGGAAAGGAAAGGAAAGGAAAAGCAGAGAATAAACAGCAGACTCAAGAAGAGAATAAAAGTTTTTGAATATGTTGCTATAGAAGAATCCTAAAGATTAGATATATTGATAGATAACCACTGAAGAGGTACTGACTCTATTCGGGGAGAAAAGAGATTTATGCACAAAAGGACGGGAACGCACTTATAATGGTGTGACTCGTGTGTTTCCCGGTGATATCTTTATTGTGTCTGTGCCTATATTCGAAGTTCGAGCGTCTTAAGCATCTCTATCCCACAACCACCGGGCGTTTGGTTAGAGTTGAGTGGTCGCCACCTAGAAAATGACGTCACGCGGGTGACGTGCTCAACAACCGGCACCGATCTCGAGTCTCTCACAATGGAACACCAATCACACAGCGCGCCAGCAACCCCGGCAGCTATTCCGCTGTCGGTGTGCGCAGCGTGTGACGGAGTGAACTGGTGGCGCCTGTCTCGGTGTGTGGGCGCCTCCTCTACGAGCACGCCACAACCACGTGCGGCTGTCGTTCTGGTCACGTGACGTCCCTCGCTCGCTTTGTGGTGCGACCTCTCTTACCATCACTGCCAGATTTACGAAAGCGTTGTTAGGGATTAGATCGCAGAGAAGTATTTGTAACAAGCAAGAATATAAACGTCACTGCTGCTCCCTTCGCTTGCAGCAATTTAAGCTGTGGTCTCAGGATCCTGCAGAATAACACCCTCGGAAATCGCGACGTATCCGGAAAAACTGGAAAAATATTTATGAAAAGAAACAACAAAAATGTCATTAATTATCATTGCTGGTTGTTTCAGTCTCGACAATTTGACCTTTCGTCTTTTAATCAGACTGAAGTCACAAAATCGAAGAAACTGATTTCTATCGTATGTACACTACTGGCCATTAAAATTGCTACACCAAGAAGAAATGCAGATGATAAACGGGTATTCATTGGACAAATATATTATACTAGAACTGACATGTGATTACGTTTTCACGCAATTTAGGTGCCTAGATCCTGAGAAATCAGCACCCAGAACAACCACCTCTGGCCGTAATAACGGCCGTGATTCGCCTGGGCATTGAGTCAAACAGAGCTTAGATGGCGTGTACAGCTTCAGCTGCCCATGGAGCTTCAACACGATACCACAATTCATCAAGAGTAGTGACTGGCGTATTGTGACGAGCCAGTTGCTCTGCCACCATTGACCAGACGTTTTCAATTGGTGAGAGATCTGGAGAATGTGCTGGCCAGGGCAGCAGTCGAACATTTTCTGTATCCAGAAAGGCACGTACACGACCTGCAACATACGGGCGTGCATTATCCTGCTGAAATGTAGGGTTTCGCAGGGATCGAATGAAGGGTAGAGCCACGGGTCGTAAAATGTCTGAAATGTAACGTCCACTGTTCAAAATGCCGTCAATGCGAACAAGAGGTGACCGAAACGTGTAATCAATGGCACCCCATACCATCACGCCAAGCATACGCCAGTACGGCGATGACGATTACACGCTTCCAATGTGCGTTCACCGCGATGTCGCCAAACACGGATGCGACCATCATGAGGCTGTAAACAGAACCTTGATTCATGCGAAAAAATGACGTTTTGCCATTCGTGCACCCAGGTTCGTCGTTGAGTACACCATCGCAGGCGCTCCTGTCTGTGATGCAGCGTCAAGGGTAACCGCAGCCATGGCCTCCGAGCTGATAGTCCATGCTGCTGCAAACGTCGTCGAACTGTTTGTGCAGATGGTTGTTGTCTTGCAAACGTCCCCCATGTGTTAACTCAGGGATCGAGACGTGGCTGCACGATCCATTACAGCCATGCGGATAAGATGCCTGTCATCTCGAGCAGCTAGTGATAGGAGGCCGTTGGAATCCAGCACGGCGTTCCGTATTACCCTCCTGAACCCACCGATTCCATATTCTGCTAACAGTCATTGGATCTCGACCAACGCGAGCAGCAATGTCGCGATACGATAAACCGCAATCGCGATAGGCCACAATCCCACCTTTATCAAAGTCGGAGACGTGATGGTACGCATTTCTCCTCCTTACACGAGGCATCACAACAACGTTTCACCAGACAACGCCAGTCAACTGCTGTTTGTGTATGAGAAATCGGTTGGAAACTTTCCTCATGTCAGCACGTTGTAGGTGTCGCCACCGGCGCCCACCTTGTGTGAATGCTCTGAAAAGCTAATCATTTGCATATCACAGCATCTTCTTACTGTCGGTTAAATTTCGCGTCTGTAGTACGTCATCTTTTTGGTGCAGCAATTTTAATGGCCAGTAGTGTAGAAGTGGCCCGATCGAGTGCATGCGACTGGACGTGAATGTATGCCGTAACACCAACTTACTTCCAACAGGATGGAGCAACTGCCCACACAGCCGGCCGAACCTTCGAGCACATTTACCCCACCTTTACGCGTGACAGAGTGGTTAGCACAGGTCGGTCTTGTCGCGGCCCTAGCTGGCCCCCACGTCGCCTGATCTGTCTGCGTGCGATTACTCAGTTTGGGTTTCCCTGGAGTTTAACGTGTATCACGACAACCTTCGTAGTCTTGAAGAAAGTCGTAGAACATTTAGGATGAGACTGCCGCAATTTCAGCACACCAGCTTGGATCCACCTTCAGGAATTTGCTGACCAGGGCACAAAAGTGTCAAGAGAGGAATGGTGCTCACTTTCAACACCTGCTATAGTCAGGTCAGTACTGTATTTTCTTTCGTCTGCTGTGTTTCTTTGCGTCCTGGAACTCTGTTTTCCGGGCCACTTTTATTTGCCCCCACCCAGTACATCTTATGACCTCCGAAACGCTTTTACCGCCGATGTGTTATTAATTGACATTTAGTTACAACAAATCCTACCCAGAGTGGCATGCTTGTGACAAATCTTCAATTCGCCCTTGTCTTGAAACGTCATTCTGGCATAACACACGACTTATTATACGGCAACAACGAAATACGATGAATCAAATATAGCGTCCCAAAAATTGCGAGTGACTGATTTTGTATTTCACACGAACGCCAGCCACACGCAGTTGTTCGTCCTCTACTACGTTGGTCGTGTCTCTTCTGTGAAGTCGTCCAATGTCAGACGAGCGCACGCCATCGCATGTATGGCGCTTTAGCGGAAGAATGGCAGCCTCTACTGACCCTGGCTCACTGAGCGGTAAGGCACTCCGGAATGTTGAGGTTTCTCTTGAGCCTCCACAGACGTGTACCAGGAAGTACGTTCACTCCAAGTTCCAGAGACGTTATGTCTAAAATCGTTTCTCCTTACCCGTAAGATTTTCATTAAGCGACATACACATGTTTCGGGAGGAACAGTAAATATTTTATGAAGTCGTAGGATAGAATAATTCGAATAAGATATACCATTTAACATATTTCCAGTTCTTAATGGTTACAGAGGTACTCTTGGTTGCAGAGTTAAGTTTCCGTTTCGCGTATTGGCATTCCAGCCGCTTTGAGTTTATTTATTGACTATCGTTTCGAAGTTCTGCTTGAGTTTACATAGCAAAACGGACGTTAGTATGAGTCGTCGGGTAGAATGGACCACTTGGCGTTCCTCGGGTTTGTCACAAAACAATGGACGCACGCTGTGACTGGAATAAAGCGCAGACGTCAACTCACCATTTGCTATTGAGTTTACAGCGAAAATAAATGTTATTTGTTTTTAAGTGTGAAAGCTGGTGAGCAGTGTAATTTTCAGTATCGGGTTGTCCTTTCAATAGTAAGGGTAATATTACCGAGACTACAATAAAGCAAGCAGTTTCAAGTGCTTTGGAAGGCGAAATGACCGAAAAGACTGCTGCTGTTCGCTTTAACGTTCCTAGAACTGCACTCTAAAGGAAACCATAATCATTCACGGGAATCGTCAGAATGTCTACGGCACCTCAGACGGGGTTTCTCAAGCCAACAATGCCAGTGTTAAGTATCAGAGTAATGCTGTTTCCGCAGCTTTATATCTGTCTTCAGGAACGTCAAGACAAATTTGAGACTTTTTTTAATGACTGTTTACTTGCAAAAATCTTGTAATCACTGTAGCAAAATCAGAAAAAATGAGGGAGACTAATTTTCAGTATTAGATCCGAGACGTCTTCTTACCATCTGTAAACAATAATTCACTGCTTTTGTTGGACTCGTGGCGTGGCCATAACGACACTTTTGTCTCTTGGAGGACGACGTAAAACTGTTGATATAATTTGTATTCCATTCGGAACTAGTAGCGTGATTCAGCGTCTTGATAAAAAAACTTTTTCAATATTCTAAAGCATTTTTCAGATAATTGTCGGGCAATACAATTTCCTGATGAAAGCTTCCCGGGCTTCCATCCGGGTAGCTGTGTCGAAAATCCGCGACGTTTCGATGAGTGTCATTCTCATCACCTTCTGGCCGGATGGAAGCGCGAGAACATTTCATCAGCGGCATACACCGGGAAAGCCTACATTCATACATAATTTCCGTTAGCTCTTTGTCATTCCACGTTCGTCAGCGAAACAGTAGCGTTGAACTTCAGTCATTTCTGGACTGTCAGTCTGCGTAACCGTATTTTACAAATTTGATCTAATATTCCAGCCAATAGACACTTCGAATTTTTGTTGAGGACTACTGAAAATAATTTCGAAACTTTCTATGGAACCAAACTTCTGAGGCCATCGGTCCCTACGCTTACACACTACTTAATCTAACTTAAACTAACTTACGCTAAGGACGACACACATACCAATACCCGAGGGAGGACTCGAACCTTTGACGGACGTAGCCCCCCGAACCGTGGCAAGGCGCCCAAGACCGCACGGCTGGAAATAATCAAGGAACTGTTCCACTGTTAGTAAAACATATCAAACTCAAGAACTCTCAGAAGAGCTATGCTGCAGAAATTATTATAAAATATTTCATGTCAACATATGAAAGTCCCGATTGACTGAAGACGTCTTTAATGTAAAATCATACATTGCCTTGATTTATTTTCCTCTGCTAGTCACTTACGTAACAATTGGATCTGCAATAGTATAGCTGGCGATATGAACTACAAGTAATTGAAAAAAAAGTACTGATTTGGGACATTTTTGGTACTGTTTAAGTGCTTAAAATTTGCGTGTATGCACTCAGGACTTTGCGTTACGGCGCTACGTTCTTTTACCGCGGCTGAGTCTCTTTATTCGCCGATTCCTGCGCTAGGCAGGAAGGGCTGTAGAAACCGCTTCGTACGGCAAAAGTGAATAACTGTAACATTTTTTAAAAAATATTTGCGGTGCGCCTTAGTAACTAAAACTTTGACAGTGCATTTCTTTCGTTGTATTCATCCTATGGGAAAAATTTCAGTGTAGGTTTTGACAGGTCGGATTGGACCACTCCCCTGTGAGTTTCAAAACCTGGCTTACGATCTGCTATCATATTTGTAACAGCCTCATAGATTTAATAGGGCAAATATATTGGTAGATAAAGATTCGTATCAAAATTTCAAGGAGAAATGTCCGAAACTATTTTACACCCAACCTCCGTCCTCAGCTGAAATGTTTGTTAAGCAACTTGTTTCAATATTTTGTACTTTTGATATAGACACTGAGCAATTTGTTTTTAAATCATAAAAACACCTTCTCAGAGAGCCGGACCTCGATAAGTAGAATCGAAACCCTCAAAGGATCACTTTGTTATCCGCTTGTCTGTCTGTCTGTCCATCTGTTAAGATATGATTTTCTCAGGAATGGGTGTTGGTACCAAGTTGCAGTTCATGTCAAATACTGCGATCTACGGTCTCGCAAAGTCACTCACCAGAACCTATACATGAACTGTCTATTTACATAATTAAGTTTTTACGGAATCTTCAGTACGCGAGTCTTACTCGCACTCGTCCGATTTTTTACTCAAAAACCTATATTTAGTTGTATGACCCATGCCACATGACAGTTTTCTGAACATGTCGAATTTTAAGACCTAGAAAGTCTTTTCTTCCTTTGTGTCGTTTTGATTAACAGTTTTCTTTTTCCACCACTTACACCGAAATAAATGTTCGAATGAAGGTTGTTTGCAGTTATACCTAATTTCAAAACAACAGCAAAAGGTTTATACCGGTTTTGGTATAACTAGCTTACAGTAGCTACCGTTCCCCTAATTGAGTATTTCATCTGTGGAAATGGAAATGAGCGTTTGGCGTCATTGGCCAAGGAGGCCCCTTGCGGGGCAGGTCCGGCTGCCCTAGTTAAGGTTTTATTACATTCAACGCCACATTGGGCGACCTGTGCGCCGGATGGGGATGAAATGATGATGAAGACAACACAACACCCAGTCCATGAGCGGAGTAAATCCCCGACCCAGCCGGGAACTGAACCCGGGCCCTTAGGACGGCAGACCGTCACGCTGACCATTCACCAATCAGGGCGCACATTTCATCTGTAATTCTGACTCAATTGTTAGTCAAGCCTACTGTATCGTTTGAGCATGCTGCATATATATATATATATATATATATATATATATATATATATATATCTTGGTGCGACACAATGTTGTACACCCTAAGACAAAACAAAACTACGGAACACCACGAAGGAATTATCCGAGATAGACGGAAATCTGTAGATTTGATGTACATGTAAACACAAATAATATGAATAAAATTTCAGAAAAATTCGCAAGGCAAGCAAATCAATAACGCGTTGGTCCGCCTCTGGCCCATAGGCAAACAATTACTTGGCTTCGCACTGATTCACACGATCTTCGGATATCCTACTCAGGAATATCGAACACTGGCATGTTAGATCGTCAAAATCCCGAGCTGGGTGGAGAGCCCTGTCCATGATGCTCCATAGGTTCTCAATTGGAGAGAGATACGGCGACCTTGCTGACCAAGGTAGGGTTTCGCAAACACGAAGACAAGCAGTAGAAAGTCTCGCCGCGTGCGGGCAAGAATTATCCTGCTGAAATGTAAGCCCAGGGTGGTTTTCCATGAAGGACAACAAAACAAGGCGTGCCGCCTTGCTGTAAGGGTGCAGCAGACGGCAGCCTTAAGGCGTCCTGCTATGAAATACAGCCGATCACTCCTGGTTGCCGCACAGTAAGGCGGGCGGCGTCAGGCTCACACCTCACTGCTGTCCGAGGCACCTCCAGAGGACGCGCGGGATTAGCCGAGCGGTCTTAGGCGCTGCAGTCATGAACTGTGCGGCTGGTCCCGGCGGGGGTTCGAGTCCTCCCTCGGGCATGGGTGTGTGTTTGACCTTAGGATAATTTAGGTTAAGTAGTGTGTAAGCTTAGGGACTGATGACCTTAGCAGTTAAGTCCCATAAGATTTCACACACACTTGAACATTTGAGCACCTCCAGACACGTCTTCGCTTGTCATCGGGCTCAATGCGAAGAGGGACTCCTCAGTGAAGACTGTTCTACTCCAGTCAATGAGATTAAAGAACGAAAGTGCCCGACACCATTGCAAATGGGCTTTTTGTTGTACAGAGGCCAATGGTAATCGGTGCGACAGACCCCGTGAGCAAAGCTCCCTTTATGTGAACCGCCTATTAATGGTTCTTGTGGTCGTTGAGGCACGAATTGCACATCGGATCGCTGAAAATAATGAATCTGGTTCTCTTCAGTGTCTCCTTGACGACTGCTCGGTCCTTGGGTTCTTGTAGTCCCTCTAGGTCGACCGCTGTGTTCGGCTAAGATTCCCCCATTTCAACCAACATCGTCGAATAGTGGTATAGCTGCTATTCAAATGGTGAGCGATTCTCCGATCACTCCAACCCGCTTCTTCGACCCCAACTACACTTACTCCCTCAAATGCTGATACCTGTGTAAGTTGTTCCCGCGCCTGTCTGCGAGGCATAGTTACTGTCCAACTGAGTACACGGAATGACTTTACGTCCCGGTATCGATATGCCCTTTATTTACCATCCTCGCCAACTGCGCAGGGAACCTGCGCTGCAGCAAATGTTGTAATGTGTGTGAATTCCTAAGGGACCAAACTGCTTAGGTCATCGGTCCCTAGACTTACACACTATTTACACCAACTTGAACCAACTTACGCTAGGAACAACGCACGCACAGCCATGCCCGAGGGAGGACTCGCACCTCCGGCGGCAGGGGCCGCGCGGTCCGTGACATGATGACGTCTCAAACCAGGCGGCCACTCCGCGCGGCTGCGCTGCAGCGTTACACATTCTTCCATCGGCTGCCGAAGTTCACTATTTCGAATTTTCCACCGATACATGAATGAATATTGATTTGTGACGCGTTTGCGTAACTCCTTCGCTGTCCGTCGTGTTTCTTTATGTTAGAGGAGATTCGCGAATGCTCAGTACGCCGATATGGTATTTCTGTACAAGTTTTGTAATGAAAACGCTGCTGGTGGTGCTTGCGTAGAATACAGCAGACATTTCCTGACAGCCGAGTAACAGGTTCAAGAGTGTGTACACGGGTTTTCACTAAACGGCGTGAGACTGGTGCAGTGCCCAGTAGTCATGCCTCATCTGAACGAGCACATCGACAGTGTGTGGATGAAGCAGAACAAATCAATCAGTAGGCAGAACATAGTCCTTGAAGAAACGAGTGCAGAATTTTTTACGCATATCGATATTCCACATACAAGACATTTATTTATTTATTTATTGCCAAATTATAGACCTGTTACCTGATTTTTTAAAACAGGTCGTACATCTTACAATTTTCGTTTTTCATCCTTTTGCAGTTTATTTTTCTTTTGTTTTATCTACAACATTTACAAAGAATAATACTTTTCAAAATAATAATTTAAGGTTGAAATATAAAGAAAATTTTGTTGTTTTAAGAAGAATATAAAAATATGAAGCTGGTCGTAGGTTATGTTCCAAAAATGAACAGCATAGAGACAGAAATGATGACACTTTCTGCAGGACCTGACCATCATTTTGCAGGACAATGCTCAAGCACGTACAGTGCAATCTGTTACTGATTTGTTTGACTGATGGGTTGTTAAGTGCTATATCACCTACTGCACTCCCCTGAATTAACCTCTCGTGAGATGAACTCGATTTATAAACTGAAGGACACACTTCACGGCATTCGCTTCAGAACTACTACAAATTCGTCGGGCAATAGACAGCGCCGCTCTAACTGTCAACACAACTGGCGCTGCTAAGAGTATCCTACGACTTCCACACCGCTGGCGACGGATTATACACAATGCTGGTGACTACTTTGAAGGTCAGTAAAACTTTGCAACACGTATCTATTTTGCACCAGCTGTAAGTAAATAGCTGCCACTATTACAAGTTTCAACCCTCGTATATTTTGACCTAGTCGAATGATTCTGAACTGCGCAGACAGACCTGGAGCATGAAGTCGAGCAGCGGCTCTGCTGACATAGGAATATTTTCTGTCCCTAGGATGATTCTGTCTGTCTGCTCAGTTACTGGAAAACAGAGAGAATCTCCCTTTAGATGCCAAAATCTAAGGAGCATCCGCTGCGCTGTCTGCAGTGTCTCTTTTTTTTCTAGCCTACTTAAAAGTAAGTTAAATTCTAAATTATCATAATTAGGTGTAGCTGGCTTGCTGTTGGTGCTGGTTTCTGTTGCGATTTCTGTGGTGGCACTAGATGGATTGTGGCATACGTTAGACATGCATTGCGTCTACTCTTATCATTTACAGTGGATTCAACACGTTCGAGAAGGAGATAAAGGTAGACCACTGCAATTTCGTCGTTGGCCAATTGCAAACAGCCGAGTAATCCTCTTAAGACTGTTTACTAATGAAGCCACCTTTAGTTGTGGCGGTACCAGTAAAACCTACAATTTAGATAAGTGGTACGTCAAAAAGCCATATGCCTTTGTGAAGACACATTTTCTCTATATATATGTGTGTGGTGTAGTATGATAAACCCTTCAGGCAAACTGGATATGGTGTTACCACATCTTCTTACCACATCTTGACATTCTTTAAAACGATAATCCTTTGGCTAGAAGGAGGAGTATGTTCCTCCAGTATGACGGGCGCCCTGCTAGTTCTAGTCAACAGATGACACAACATGTAAAGCCAACATTCTCCAGAAGCTGGATCGGCAGAAATGGTGACGTTTCTTGGCCACTGAGACACAGTATCTTAACCCTTTGAAAGATGAAGTACACAAAGAAAAAGTAAACACAAGAGACAAAGTCGTCTTTCGGATTATGAATAGTGCTGCGGCCATAAAACAACATCGAAAACAACTCAGAAGACCTAAACTTGGTGTTATCAAGATACTTCGAAAGGGCACAGAAGCTGGTGGTTAATCAATAAAAAAATCAACTCTGTAAACTTAATCGTTTGCCTTTCTTAAGACTTTGTGGGAGTATCTGGATTACCTTCTAGCAGTTGTAACTCTGTAAGCCGGCCGAAGTGGCCGTGCGGTTAAAGGCGCTGCAGTCTGGAACCGCAAGACCGCTACGGTCGCAGGTTCGAATCCTGCCTTGGGCATGGATGTTTGTGATGTCCTTAGGTTAGTTAGGTTTAACTCGTTCTAAGTTCTAGGGGACTAATGACCTCAGCAGTTGAGTCCCATAGTGCTCAGAGCCATTTGAACCATTTTTTAACTCTGTAAACAACAAAAACTCGATACATGTGAAACGTCCCCTTAGAAAAATTAATGAATTGACTGTGCTGGTAAACCCCTTACGTTATTTGCTTTTCAAACAGCTGAGCAAAACTGAACGTACTCACACATTTGTCTCTTTACTTATTCTGATCATCACTAAACTGACACACAATATTTTCGGCGCAACGCAATCTGACTTTCAATATTTCCTACAAAAAAAAGGCCCTGACTAACAATAACCTATACCTTTCATGAATCACTAACCTCACAAACATCTTCTTTACTCGGACTACGGCCGGTCGGAGTGGCCGAGCGGTTCTAGGCGCTACAGTCTGGAACCGCGCGACCGCTACGGTCGCAGGTTCGAATCCAGCCTCGGGTACGGATGTGTGTGATGTCCTTAGGTTTAAGTAGTTCTAAGTTCTAGGGGACTGATGGCCTCAGAAGTTAAGTCCCATAGTGCTCAGAGCCATTTTTTACTCGAACTACTGCAATACAGCGAGCACAATACTGCCAGTTAAATAAAAGATTGTAACTACTGAAGGCGTTAACTACTGATAGGCATAGTTAGCAAGTCAAAGATTTTGATAGAGAACAAACAATTTATTTACCTTAATAGTGTTCAAAAGTCATTTCATGACATCCAGTCTTACAAATTTACTCTTTCTGTTGGACACACGTCCAGATCGTCCGCTCTCAAAATTCTGCCATCTCTCTCCTCATATCCACCACTGCTGGCGGCTCACCTCCAACTGCGCAACGCTACGCGCTGTTCACATCCAACTGCCCAACACTACAATAGCGAATATTCCAACAATGCAAACCAGACACAGACTGCACACAGTACAGCCAGTGGTTTTCATACAGAGCGCTACGTAACGTTACCAACATAAAAACCTAAACAGCCTACTTACACATGTTATGCGGCATCTTTTATTCAAGTTTTCCCGTATTACCACTGCCTACAGTGTTTATTGTTCCTGTGATAGTCTCGAAGTGACAAAGCGGAAATTGGTCCGGTCGTTGAAGTAAGTTAAATGAGGTCACTGAAATTCGATCTAAATTACAAGCGCAAAAAAAAAACCTGTTTATGTACATTCTTCTTGTACGTTGGCAATCAGAGGTCATTATGCTGGAAAATTAACCTAGGTTACGTTAACCGTTATGAGGAAAGCAAATGCGAGATAATTTCAGAGCACGGGTAAGACTAAACTGCGGCAATTTGCAGCCAGTCTCGAGAGCTGCGGAACTGCAATGCGCTTCTATACCTATACACCGCATGCTCTGTCGTTACTACGTGCAACTATGACAGTTTTAGTTCCTCAGGCGGCGGTTCTCGCACAGATTCCTAACGCGGCGATCCTCACACAGAAGCGCCCTCGACACAATGTCCGCCATGCTTTTGGACAATGAATTTGCCATTTCCTTTGTTTTGGATTTGGCTACGTGGAAACAGCATAGATGGTACTGCTTCGTACGTGCTGCGAATACCTACTGCAGGAATGCAATGAACTGGCGTTCAGTTGCAGGGGCAGCAGATAATGGCAAGAACTGCTTCACAGCTTTTAGCAATAAAAAATCTGTGCGTGTCGCGAAACAAATGCCCTGTTCGTTTAAGCACACTGAATCGTAATTAAACAGTTCCGTTCATTCACTGGTATCAAGCTTGAATCGGTGCTTACTCCTGAACGTAACATAATGAGAAAAATCATAAACAGTCCTTCTTGAACGTTCATCTCTTTTACAACAATCAACAGCCATTTCACGTCCACTTACGGACAAAATACTCCTCCGCGGTTCTCCATCTGTTACAGGCTTTAGACACACGCATAACGTTTGGTCCGGCATTTACTTACTCATTTTTATTAGTCCAAGTATCACCTGACAATTATACAGGAATTGCCACGGTAATACAATGATACTCGGTCTTCTTTTGCTGACGCCTTTCTCCCGCAGCTTCCGCAGGGTCGGCGTGGTTGCAATTTGATTTGAAAAGGTTAACTTGAAGGGGTGGCCGGATGCTCTTCCTGCCGCCAAATACAATGACAATCAGTACCTCCAATATACACATAGAATATGTAGCGAAGTGTGCTTTGTGCAAATCGGACAGGTGGCGGCTGTGGCACTGATGAAGGAACCTCCCCGGCATCTGCCTGAAGCAATTTAGGAAAGCCACGGAAAATAAAAACCAGGGTGGCCACACAGAGTAAACTCCATTCTCTTCAGTATGACATCCGCGTCTTAAGTGCACCACGGGTTGGTCCCTATTGTACAACGTTTGATTTGGACAGATTTTGCTTCAGGTACCTTATAATACAAAACAGCCTTGCTCTTCTTCGCTGCACACACTAAAGGCACCAGTTAATGACTGTTGGACGATGAACTCCTGGAATGCATCTTGCACTAACTCCAGTCTCTTTGGAAAACTTATGCCAGGCCCGTAAACATTCAACTTTGCTCCTTGTGTGTGTGTGTGTGTGTGTGTGTGTGTGTGTCACATTTCCATCATTGATCCATGCGCCTGGCTGCAAGTCACACACACTATCTATTTATTTCCATTGCAGTCATAATTTCGTCTTTCCATTTAGTTTGTTCCTGATCGCTTGGTTTGTTTCTGCCTTTACTAATAATTTCCAGCTTGCCTATCTTGCATGAGAAAAGAAAATTGAGAAAATATGGGCACATTTGGCGTCATCGTCCACAACAGTGCGCAAACATCCAACCAAATTATGCACCTTTGCAGACGTTTCGTGTACGTAAAAATGTCATGCTGCACCACCACTCCGGTTACAACAAACTATAGGTACTCATTCAATTTGATCTGTATCTGTTCTGAGACAGCAGGCAGGAGCATAAAATCTCCAACAGAACCATTCTTTTCAGCACCTGCTATGTTCAAACCGACCTATACATGGAGAACAGCTGTAATTATTCGATTTCTTGCTTTTGCCACTGTGCGTGCTGATTTGCAGTACGGTGGTTTTCTGTGTGTTTTTGCTGTCTTATTGGTGTCGATAGTAATGTATTCAGCAGAATCTGCGCACTTTTGCGGCTGTTGCTGTAGAGGGGTTTGGGCGGAGTGTTTTGCAGCCCGGCTGTGGCGAGGTCTTGGCAGGCGTTCCCACGCGCACCGCCTACTGCGCAGGCCGATCGGCAGCTGTTGGCGAGACCTGCTTTTTTGGGAAGACGGCTCGTGCGGCGGCTGCGTCATCGCATGGACCAATGGCGCGCCAGTGTTCTCGCTGGCGCCTTTTCTTCCACAAAAGGAAGGTGTACAGAGTGTGACTTTTCGCCGAATCACGTCCGTCTCTCCCATTCTTTTCCAAGAACCTTATCACCTGGGGACAGCTGAAAAATTTCGCGGTAAACCGCAAATAATGGTTTAGCATTAAGCGATTTGTCGACTTTTCTACCACTTTCGGGCAGTACTTGATCTTAAAAGTATTTTGCTTTGGTCAAGGCGGAGATTAAAAGCAATATACCTAATGCTACATAAAAGGTTAATTATACCGACTCGTGATGACTGGGTGTTGTGTGTTGTCCTTAGGTTAGTTAGGTTTAAGTAGTTCTAAGTTCTAGGGGACTGATGACCATAGCTGTTAAGTCCCATAGTGCTCAGAGCCATTTGAACCAATTATACCGAACCGAGGTTATCAGCAAATGATACTAAGCAAAAGGGCGAGAACGTTATTTATAGTCAATACTGGCAGTGTTTCTACCTACCAAGAAATAGAGGAAACTTTTTTTAGTGAGATTTTCCAAAATTGAAGTTATTGCTTGTATTATTAAAATGTGCAAGATAAATTATTAATATCACTTGCACACTTAACTTTACAAGGTCATCACTTCACTGACTGTTGCACACACACATCTGATGAAAAAATTACCATACGTGCAATAAATAATGAAACGAGAATAGGTCTGTCCACATGACAATAGTGAAAAAAGTAAATGTTAGTTAGATAGGAATGAACATTGATACACAAAACTTAAGGGCAAAGAAATTTTCGCATGATGTGTTACGCCAAGCAACACAAATCGATTAAACTTGGACCACACACACACACAAAGAACTGCTACAGAGTAATAGAGAGAGTAATTGAAAATATATATAGGGTGGTCCACTGATAGTGAATGGGCCAAATATCTCACGAAATAAGCATCAAACGAAAAAACTACAAAGAACGAAACTCGTCTAGCTTGAAGGGGGAAACCAGATGGCGCTATGGTTGGCCCGCTAGATGGCGCTGCCATAGGTCAAACGGATATCAACTGCCTTTTTTTAAATATGAACCCCCATTTCGAATTACATATTCGTGTAGTACGTAAAGAAATATGAATGTTTTAGGTGGACCACTTTTTTCGCTGTGTGATAGATGCCGCTGTAATAGTCACAAACATATGGCTCACAATTTTAGACGAACAGTTGGTAACAGGTAGGTTTTTTAAATTAAAATACAGAACGTAGGTACGTTTGAACATTTTATTTCGGTTGTTCCAATGTGATACACGTACCTTTGTGAATTTATCATTTCTGAGAACACATGCTGTTACAGCGTCATTAGCGGTAAATACCACATTAATGCAATAAATGCTCAAAATGATGTCCGTCAACCTCGATGCATTTGGCAATTCGTGTAACGACATTCCTCTCAACAGCGAGTAGTTCGCCTTCCGTAATGTTCGCACATCCATTGAAAATGTAGCTGACGCATGTTGTCAGGCGTTCTCTCTGGATCACGATAGTAAACATCCTTCAACTTTCCCCACAGAAAGAAATACGGGGACGCCAGATCCGGTGAACGTGCGGCGACGACCAATCCACGTGTCATGAAATATGCTATTCAGTACCGCTTCAACCGCACGCGAGCTATGTGCCGGACATCCATCATGTTGGAAGTACATCGCCATTCTGTCATGCAGTGAAACATCTTGTAGTAACATCGGTAGAACATTACGTAAGAAATCAGCATACACTGCACCATTTAGATTGCCATCGATAAAATGGGGGACAATTATCCTTCCTCCCGTAATGCAGCACCATACATTAACCCGCCAAGGTCGCTGATGTTCCACTTGTCGCAGCCATCGTGGATTTTCCGTTGCCCAATAGTCCATATTATGCCGGTTTACGTTACCGCTGTTGGTGTATGACGCTTCGTCGCTAAATAGAACGCGTGCAAAAAATCTGTCATCGTCCCATAATTTCTCTTGTGCCCAGTGACAGAACTGCACACGAGGTTCAAAGTCATCGCCATGCAATTCCTGGTGCATAGAAATATGGTACGGGTGCAACCGATGTTGATGTAGCATTCTCAACAGCGACGTTTTTGAGATTCCCGATTCTCGCGCAATTTGTCTGCTACTGATATGCCAATTAGCCGCGACAGCAGCTAAAACACCTACTTGGGCATCATCATTTGTTGCAGGTTGTGGTTGACGTTTCACATGTGGCTGAACACTTCCTGTTTCCTTAAATAACGTAACTATCCGACGAACGGTCCGGACATTTGGATGATGTCGTCCAGGATACCGAGCAGCATACATAGCACACGCCCGTTGGGCATTTTGATCACAATAGCCATACATCAACGCAATATCGACATTTTCCGCAATTGGTAAACGGTCTATTTTAACCCGGGTAATGTATCACCAAGCAAATACCGTCCGCACTGGCGGAATGTTATGTGATACCACGTACTTATGCGTTCGTGACTATTACAGCGCCACCTATCACAAAGCGGAAAAAGTGGTCCAACTGAAACATTCATATTTGTTTACGTACTACACGAATATGTAATAAAAAATGGGAAATACTTATCTCACTACACAACACAATACGAGGTGCATTCAAGTTCTAAGGCCTCCGATTTTTTTTCTCCGGACTGGAAAGAGATAGAAACATGTGCATTGTTTTAAAATGAGGCTGCGTTCATTGTCAATACGTCCCAGAGATGGCAGCACCGTACGGCAGATGGAATTTTACCGCCAGCGGCGAGAATGAGAACTGTTTTAAATACTTAAAATGGCGACGTTTTCCTTACTTGAACAGCGTGCAATCATTCGTTTGCTGAATTTGCGTGGTGTGAAACCAATTGAAATTCATCGACAGTTGAAGGAGACATGTGGTGATGGAGTTATGGATGTGTCGAAAGTGCGTTCGTGGGTGCAACAGTTTAATGAAGGCAGAACATCGTGTGACAACAAACCGAAACAACCTCGGGCTCGCACAAGCCGGTCTGACGACATGATCGAGAAAGTGGAGAGAATTGTTTTGGGGGATCACCAAATGACTGTTGAACAGATCGCCTCCAGAGTTGGCATTTCTGTGGGTTCTGTGCACACAATCCTGCATGACGACCTGAAAATGCAAAAGTGTCATCCAGGTGGGTGCCACGAATGCTGACATACGACCACATGGCTGCCCGTGTGGCATGTTGCCAAGCAATGTTGACGAGCAACGACAGCATGAATGGGACTTTCTTTTCGTCGGTTGTGACAATGGATGAAACGTGGATGCCATTTTTCAATCCAGAAACAAAGCGCCAGTCAGCTCAATGGAAGCACACAGATTCACCGCCACCAAAAAAATTTCGGGTAACCGCCAGTGCTGAAAAAATGATGGCGTCCATGTTCTGGGACAGCGAGGGCGTAATCCTTACCCATTGCGTTCCAAAGGGCACTACGGTAACAGGTGCATCCTACGAAAATGTTTTGAAGAACAAATTCCTTCCTGCACTGCATCAAAAACGTCCGGGAAGGGCTGCGCGTGTGCTGTTTCACCAGGACAACGGACCCGCACATCGAGCTATCGTTACGCAACAGTTTCTTCGTGATAACAACTTTGAAGTGATTCCTCATGCTCCCTACTCACCTGACCTGGCTCCTAGTGACCTTTGGCTTTTTCCAACAATGAAAGACACTCTCCGTGGCCGCACATTCACCAGCCGTGCTGCTATTGCCTCAGCGATTTTCCAGTGGTCAAAACAGACTCCTAAAGAAGCCTTCGCCGCTGCCATGGAATCATGGCGTCAGCGTCGTGAAAAATGTGTACGTCTGCAGGGCGATTACGTCGAGAAGTAACGCCAGTTTCATCGATTTGGGGTGAGTAGTTAATTAGAAAAAAAATCGGAGGCCTTAGAACTTGAATGCACCTCGTACAGCTGTGCACTTATTATGGCGCTATGGCGCAGAGAGTCAATCAGCAGCGACCCCTAGAAATCAACGAAAAAGATCATCATGAGTTTCTCGCGCTGACATGACTGTTGTTTTGACGATGTAGTAGAAGTTTCGCTGGGAAGCCCTTACACATCCTCCATAGACTTCCTACCTGTTCCCAAGTGATTTCCATATTTTTGGAGCCGTGAAAAAAGACATTCGTGACGGTCGATTTGTTTCGGACGAAGAGGTACAATCACGTTTCCACAGGCAACTGAAAACATTTTTCCAGGAAGGCACTGACCATCTTGTCTCACTCTGGGATAAAGGTATTAATAGTTATGGTGACTATTTTTGAAATAATAAACAGTTAACTTAATTTTTTCCATACGTCTCGTTTTCATTTGGCTGCCCCATATAAAAGTGCTCACTGCCCAGACTGTAAATCACATCGTATCGCATGGTAATAGAGTCACGACGATGACAATGGGTCTACAAAATGCTACGTGGATTTCGTACCGCCGTCAATAGAGTTAACGAACATTGATGAAATTATGCGTGACAGTGGCTTCATCAGTGAACAACATGAATGGAATTACTCTGCTGTTGGCAATTAGTCAACGGCAAAAATTCGAACTGTTGAGGTGAACGGCTTGCAGCCACTGCCGGTGAAAATATTACAAGCCATGTTGACACACTGTTCGTAATACTTTCGTCTAGAAAACAGAGATAGGTAAGTGTTTCGTTTGCTTATAAATAGTGCCAGGTTCTACTGACTGAAGAATAATTTCTGGTTCACACAATTTTTCTTTAGTTGCAAGTTCAGAAAAAAAGTATGTACTGGGATCATTAATACCACGAAACCTTTTGAAAATACGAATGAACACTCTTGAAACATTTACTCTGTGCCCAGGTGAGCACCGACGACATTCTTCAGAATTGGTTGTTTTACCACTATCAGTCACACTGAGATTGCAGACTCCTTTGATTAGGAGTCACAGTCGTTCCATAGTACACGACAGGATATGTATTGGTTGGAGTGCAACGTCTAACGTTTGTTGTGGAATCCAGATTTATCTTCTTAAAGATACGTTTCAGTGCTGCATACTACAGCACGCAAACACGTCACTCTAAACCGTTGCACCACGTTTCACGTTAAGTGAACTGTAGAAGCCACTGAAGATCGGTAGCGCTTTCGAAACCGGTTTGTCCAAATAAAATCATCATTAACCCGTGACTGGTTACTGTCTTGACCACATTGCCTGTGTACTTTTTTTTTTTTTTTTTTTTTTGTCTTTTCCAAACCAGTCCGAGTGACACTCAGAATTACAGATGTGTTGAAGCAGACATTTTCTGCAACTTCTAATTGAAATGGAAATTCCTTAATTAAAGGTGAAACGAAATAGCTAGCCTTTTTGTGCAAGAAGTTAGATGTTTTTAATCTGCGTGCACTTCGCACTTTTATATGGGGCAGCCAAATGAAAACGAGATGTATGGAAAAAATTAAGTTAACTGTTTATTATTTCAAAAATAGTCACCATAACTATTAATACCTTTATCCCAGAGTGAGACAAGTTGGTCAGTGCCTTCCTGGAAAAATGTTTTCAGTTGCCTGTGGAAACGTGATTGTACCTCTTCGTCCGAAGCAAATCGACCGTCACGAATGTCTTTTTTCACGGCTCCAAAAATATGGAAATCACTTGGGAACAGGTAGGAAGTCTATGGAGGATGTGTAAGGGCTTCCCAGCGAAACTTCTACTACATCGTCAAAACAACAGTCATGTCAGCGCGAGAAACTCATGATGATCTTTTTCGTTGATTTCTAGGGGTCGCTGCTGATTGACTCTCTGCGCCATAGCGCCGTAATAAGTGCACAGCTGTATGTGGGCACCTTGCAAAAATTGACGTGCGGCCCCAAGTGCAGGCGCCCTCGAATATTGACGGACGGCATCAATCTTTTGCAGGATAGTGCCACCCATATGTTGCTAGCTGTGTAAAGTCTCTGTCAACAAATTTCACTATTTGATATGTACCTATGACACACTGCACCAAAAACGACGCCTTTTCGGTAGATAATCATTGTGCCGCAGTGATACGGTAGGACAAAAGTTATAATATTAAAAACTTCAAATATGGGAAACCTTATACTACCGATGTGTAGTTTTCGCAGTGTGCCCGAATTTTCTACAATGGAACAATCCTCCAGTTGATCGACATTACTAAATGGAAATTATTTCAACTTTCGCATGCGCATTTTTGTCGCATCGAGAACGCATGTTCCAAAATCGATGTGATTTTCTGTGTGTCCTATAATGGACATTACCATTTTTTGTAAGCTATATTTCATGGACATTACCACTTTTTGTAAGCTATATTTCGTAATCTAAAAAGCATAAGCGATATCATTAATGGTTGTCATTGCTAAAATAAAGAAGATTGCGTTTCAGGCCAATATGTTTTCGCTGTCTGCAGTCATTTGTTCACTGGACTCCGAAAGTTTAATAAAATTTTTATACCGAAGTAATAATGGAATTAAGATAATGGTACTTCGCTAGTGAAGAAATTATTTTCTTTCTCTGCTAGAGACTGATTGACGAAAGAGCACAAATGAAACTAAAATTGTTTGGTCGAAGAACAATCCTTTTCAAAAAGGACCTATGTAAGGATAAATAATAAATTCAATGCAGGGAATAACATTTCAAATAAGGAATGTCATCTCATCATAAGAAATGGAACACAGTTAAGTCAATGATTCTTAACTCCTTATTTCGTAATCGGGAGTACAAGAAAACTGCATGTTGCCTCTGCAACAAAGAAAGGAAGGCGAGTAGTAAAAAAACTGCTGATGGTAAAACATTAGCTCAAAACACAAGGTAACCTAGAAGATTGGTGAACGTAACGCTCGACTTATTAATAACGGGCATTGGAGCTTTGAAATTTTTGGATTACAGAGTTTCAGTCTTTTCACTTTACATGTCGGGTTTTCAGAACAAAAGAAAATTTTATCACATATCGTTTTTTGATTTAAAAGTTATGCTACATTTTCTGTCGTTTTATTATCACGAATCGTACCTGAAACGAAGAGTTTTCGAGAGATCCTCAATGAGGCAACGCTTTGAAACAGTTTACGTTCATAACACGCACACGCACACACACACACACACACACACACACACACACACACACACACACGTACAGAGTTTGACTCCTTGCAATATGGCGTTTCTCAAGTTCTGCTTGTGATGTAAAACAGATGTCGCATCTCACTGTCCACGTTCCTCTACACGAAACATGTGAAACGTGTAATTCGACGCTGTTACGGTGGGTGGTTGATTCGGGGGAGGAGACCAAACAGCGGCGTCATTGGTCCCAGTGGATTACGGAAGGATAGGGAAGAAAGTTGGCCGTGCCCTTTCAAAGGAACCACCCCGGCATTCGCCCGAAGTGATTGAGGGAAATCATGGAAAACTTATATCAGGATGGTCGTACGCGGGTTTGAACCGTCGTCCTTCCGACTGCGAGTCCAGTGTAGTAACCGCTGCACCACCTCTCTCGGTACGCTGTTACGTCAGCAGCGCCTCGTCCACGTACGTATTCACGTCCCGTGAGAGGACGACTTTAGACTGTGCTCTCTGGGTGTGAACGCTTTGCAAAGAGACATCAATGGGTGCCGCTGCGCAAGTGGGGGACGCAGCGTGGTCAGTGAATCCTCGTGAGGGGGGAGGGGGGAGTGGGGGGGGAGGTGCCACTTTCGCCCTCAGGCCTGTGCCGGCGAGCGAGACGCCAAGGCCGCGAGCTGCAGCTCTCCTCACCAGCTCTTCCCTTCGTTACGTTTCGTTTCGTTTCGTTGCGTTTCGTTCCGTTCCGCGACACCGCTTTTTACGTTTTCTGCGGCCGCCAAGGCTACGCGCCCCCAGGCGACTGCGCCCGCCTGCTGCGCCTCCGAAGCTCATCGCGTTGCATCAGCGCGCGCACTCTCTCTGCTCCGCGAGGCAATTTCAACCTGACACTGACTGCTGGGCCGGTTTCAGCGGCAGAGAAGACGAGTCCTCCACGCTCCGGTGGAAGCAGAAAGTGTGGATCTGCTCCACTGCATCAACGTAAAAGCGGATAGAACCAAATAAATCTGATATATGGAAAGAACGACATTTTATTCGAGACTCAGACTATTGTGACTGATTGCTTTTAAGACAACTTTAAGACCGTAGATAAGTAAATAAATAAATAGACGCAGAACCAAGGAATTATCAGAATAGGACCGAAATCAGTAGATGTGATGTACATGTATGTTGTATGTTAACCGGGGACCTAGAAACCACGGAGAGGCTACGTCCCCGCCGCAGCCGCAGTGGACGCTAATTGTTTACTGGGCGAAGGCCGCCTTTGTAGATGAGCGGTCACCATGTCTGACCTCCACGCGGGGGACCTCGTTTACGAGGGCAGTTCAATAAGTAATGCAACACATATTTTTTCTCCTCCAATTTTGGTTGAAAAAACCGGAAATTTCTTGTGGAATATTTTCAAACATTCCCGCTTCGTCTCGTATAGTTTCATTGACTTCCGACAGGTGGCAGCGCTGTACGGAGCTGTTAAAATGGCGTCTGTAACGGATGTGCGTTGCAAACAACGGGCAGTGATCGAGTTTCTTTTGGCGGAAAACCAGGGCATCTCAGATATTCATAGGCGCTTGCAGAATGTCTACGGTGATCTGGCAGTGGACAAAAGCACGGTGAGTCGTTGGGCAAAGCGTGTGTCATCATCGCCGCAAGGTCAAGCAAGACTGTCTGATCTCCCGCGTGCGGGCCGGCCGTGCACAGCTGTGACTCCTGCAATGGCGGAGCGTGCGAACACACTCGTTCGAGATGATCGACGGATCACCATCAAACAACTCAGTGCTCAACTTGACATCTCTGTTGGTAGTGCTGTCACAATTGTTCACCAGTTGGGATATTCAAAGGTTGGTTCCCGCTGGGTCCCTCGTTGTCTAACCGAACACCATAAAGAGCAAAGGAGAACCATCTGTGCGGAATTGCTTGCTCGTCATGTGGCTGAGGGTGACAATTTCTTGTCAAAGATTGTTACAGGCGATGAAACATGGGTTCATCACTTCGAACCTGAAACAAAACGGCAATCAATGGAGTGGCGCCACACCCACTCCCCTACCAAGAGAAAGTTTAAAGCCATATCCTCAGCCGGTAAAGTCATGGTTACAGTCTTCTGGGACGCTGAAGGGGTTATTCTGTTCGATGTCCTTCCCCATGGTCAAACGATCAACTCTGAAGTGTATTGTGCTACTCTTCAGAAATTGAAGAAACGACTTCAGCGTGTTCGTAGGCACAAAAATCAGAACGAACTTCTCCTTCTTCATGACAACGCAAGACCTCACACAAGTCTTCGCACCCGAGAGGAGCTCACAAAACTTCAGTGGACTGTTCTTCCTCATGCACCCTACAGCCCCGATCTCGCACCGTCGGATTTCCATATGTTTGGCCCAATGAAGGACGCAATCCGTGGGAGGCACTACGCGGATGATGAAGAAGTTATTGATGCAGTACGACGTTGGCTCCGACATCGACCAGTGGAATGGTACCGTGCAGGCATACAGGCCCTCATTTCAAGGTGGCGTAAGGCCATAGCATTGAATGGAGATTACGTTGAAAAATAGTGTTGTGTAGCTAAAAGATTGGGGAATAACCTGGTGTATTTCAATGCTGAATAAAACAACCCCTGTTTCAGAAAAAAATGTGTTGCATTACTTATTGAACTGCCCTCGTAGATTCCCGGTGCCGTCAAGGATTTTTGCTTGGGAAGAGGGCTGGAATGGGGCGCACTCTGCCTGATGAGGCCGAATGAGCAGTCACTCGAATAAGAAGCAGCGGTTTTAAGGTGTGAAGGCTGCCAAAGGCCGCGAGAGCGGTGTGCTGCACCATAATGCTCCATACCGCATCCGATCGACGTTGTATGGGAGAGGACGGTACAGCGGACGTTACGCATCGTGTGGTCTTTAACGTAGAATTGCGGAATTACACTGAAGTGACAAAAGTCCTGGGATACTCCTAATACCGTGTCGGACCTGTTTTTGCCCGATGTAGCTCAGCAACTCGACGTGGCGCGGACTGATCAAGTCGATGGAAGTGCCCTGCAGAAACATCGGCACATGCTGCGTCTACAGCCATCCATAACTGCTGAAGATAAGGTGGGTAGATCACGTAACTAATGAGGAGGTATTGAATAGGATTGGGGAGAAGAGAAGTTTGTGGCACAACTTGACTAGAAGAAGGGATCGGTTGGTAGGACATGTTCTGAGGCATCAAGGGATCACCAATTTAGTATTGGAGGGCAGCGTGGAGGGTAAAAATCGTAGAGGGAGACCAAGAGATGAATACACTAAGCAGATTCAAAGGGATGTAGGTTGCAGTAGGTACTGGGAGATGAAGAAGCTTGCACAGGATAGAGTAGCATGGAGAGCTGCATCAAACCAGCCTCAGGACTGAAGACCACAACAACAACAACAATTGCGAAAGCGTTGCCACAGCAGGATTTTGTGTACGAACTGACCTCTCCATCACGTCTTATAAATGGTCGATGAGATTCCTGTCGCCTGATCTGGGTGGCGATACTATTCGGTCGAACTGTCCCGACATGGCGCATTGTTACCCACAAAAGTTCCTTCGGTTTTTGGAAACATGAAGTGTATGAATGGCTGCAAATGTTCTCCTAGTAGCCGAACAGTCAACGATCTGTTCATTTGGACCACAGGATCCAGTTCATTCCGCGCCAACACAGCCCACGCCATTATAGAGCCACCACCAGCTTGCACAATGCCGGCCCCTGTGACCGAGCGGTTCTAGGCGCTTCAGTCTGGAACCGCGCTGCTGCTACGGTCGCAGGTTCGAATGCTGCCTCGGGCATGGATGTGTGTGGTGTCCTTAGGTTAGTTAGGTTTAAGTAGTTCTAAGTAGTGGGGAAGGCGAGCCAAAGGTTGCGTTTCATTGGCAGGACACTTAGAAGATGCAAGTCCACTAAAGAGACAGCTTACACTACACTCGTTCGTCTTCTGTTAGAATATTGCTGCGCGGTGTGGGATCCTTACCAGGTGGGATTGACGGAGGACATCGAAAGGGTGCAAAAAAGGGCAGCTCGTTTTGTATTATCACGTAATAGGGGAGAGAGCGTGGCAGATATGATACGCGAGTTGGGATGGAAGTCATTAAAGCAAAACGTTTTTCGTCGCGGCGAGATCTATTTACGAAATTTCAGTCACCAACTTTCTCTTCCGAATGCGAAAATATTTTGTTGAGCCCAACCTACATAGGTAGGAATGATCATGAAAATAAAATAAGAGAAATCAGAGCTCGAACAGAAAGGTTTAGGTGTTCGTTTTTCCCCCGCGCTGTTCGGGAGTGGAATGGTAGAGAGATAGTATGATTGTGGTTCGATGAACCCTCTGCCAAGCACTTAAATATGAATTGCAGAGTAGTCATGTAGATATAGATGTAGAAGTCTAGGAGACTGATGACCTCAGATGTTAAGTCCCATAGTCCTCAGAGCCATTTCAACCATTTTAGCTTGCACAGTAACTTGTTGACAGCTTGGGTCTATGGCTACGTGGAGGGGCGCAGCCCCGAATCCTCCCGCGGTCAGAAAATGGTACCAAATCCTCCAAAGCCCGCAAGGGTCTGAAAAACGATTGGACCGAATCAAATGGCTCTGAGCACTATGCGACTTAACTTCTGAGATCATCAGTCGCCTAGAACTTAGAACTAATTAAACCTAACTAACGTAAGGACATCACACACAACCATGCCCGAGGCAGGATTCGAACCTGCGACCGTAGCGGTCGCTCGGCTCCGGTCTGTAGCACCTAGAACCACACGGCCACTCCGGCCGGCTGGACCGAATCCTCCCGTTTGAAGTAGGTAGCAGTTCTAAACGTTACGAATACTACAGGCAGGCAAAGGAAAGCATATGAAGTTACAGTAGAAGATGTAAAAATTTTTCACGTGTATTGTATGTTTGAAAGTTTTATCTTTTGTCTTACTGAGATAAAGTGCAGCCGGCACAGCGCCACCGACAAAGTCCCGCTCTAGGTCACGCGCAAAGCGTGCATAAGTGAATGAATATTTTTTGTTTAAAACATTGGAGAGGTTTATTTATTTATTTAATCGTGTCTGAGCTACATCTGTAATTAATTAATACGCTATATATGCTAGATTACAAATACAAGTAAATGATAGTTATTCATTCATATATACATTCATGATCTTCACATATTGTACGTCGTCATTATTGTCTAAAGCATGGCTCATATCTCTCTCCAGTGTTCGGCACACTTCACTGCAGCGTCGTTGGCCAACCACAGGTCTTGGAAAGTGCATGGGGCCAGCAAAGATGGACAGGTCAGCAGGTGTGTCATGGTTTGTTTTCCTCCACATTGGCAGGGCTCTTCTTCGGCGTATCCCCACTTGATCAGGTTATCCTGTGATCTTCCCATTTGACATCTAAGTCTATTTAGGCTCTTCCAGACTCTCCATTCCAATTGTGATCCAGCAGGAAGTTTTTCTTTAATGTTCCTACTTTTCAGACTGCCTTTATCCAATTTCTGTTTCCACATTGATTCTCTAGTTGTAGACTGACTTTCGGTTAGTGGACGTTCAACTTTTATGAAGTCTTTCCTAGATTTAAGTCTTGCCTCCGCTGGCTGATGTGCGTACAGGGGATGTCTTCTATCTTCGCACTGCCTGCTTCGTTCGGCCATCGCCAACGTTTGCCGTCTGATCTGTGGGGGGGCTATTCCAGAACACATATAAAGGAGATCACGGTTTGTAGGCTTCAGGCATCCTGTGATTAATCGACATGAGGCATTCAGTGCTGCGTCTAGCTTCTGAGCATGTGTCGATCTTCTCCAGACGGGGCATGCATATTCAGCTGGAGCAAAGCACAATGCCAGGGATGATGCACGTAGAATTTCAGGGTTTGCTCCCCAGTGTGAGTTGGTAAGTTTACGGATTATACCGTTCCGTGTGTTGACTTTCGCTCTAGTTTTCTCTACGTGTTTCTTGTAAGACAATGTTCGATCTAACGTGACTCCAAGATAAACTGGGTTTGGGCAGTGTTGAAGTTTAACTGAGTTCCATTCCAATTGTAATTCCCTGTTTGCTTCCTTGTTGTTTAGATGAAATAAACAAGTCTGCGTCTTTGCTGGATTAGGCCGAAGCTGGTTCCCGTTGTAATATTCAGTTAGTTCTTCTAAGGCATCTGTTAGGTTTCTCTCAATCTGTTTGATTAATCTAGATTGGCATGCAATGGCTACATCATCAGCATAGATAAAGCTTCTTGTCGTCGGTCCAACTGGTTGGTCATTTGTATACAGATTAAAAAGTAGGGGGGACAAAACACTACCTTGTGGGAGCCCGTTCTTCTGGTTCCTCCAGCGACTTCTTTGTTCTTGAAATTCCACATAGTATCTTCTGTTGGAGATCAGTGATCTCACAACTTCAGTAAGGTGGTAGTTTCCCGTCATTTTGAAAATTTTTCCCAGGAGGATTTTGTGGTTTATCGTATCGTAAGCTGCTGATAAGTCGACAAACACCACGCCAGTTTTTTCTCCCTTCTCAAAACCGTCCTCTATGTATTGTGTTAGGCAGAGGACCTGGGCAGTGCAAGATTTACCTGGTCTGAATCCTGCTTGTTGTGGAATGATTTGACTTTCTAGTTGTGGTGCTATTTTATTCAAGATAAGACGTTCATATAGCTTGAAAGGGCAGCACAGCAGCGATATTGGACGATAGTTCTTAGCATCATCTCTTGGTTTACCTGGCTTTGGGATAGCTACTACCTTGGCCTTCAACCATAGCTTAGGTATCGTCTTGTTTGACCAGCAGAGATTATAGAGTTCTAAAAGCCATTCCTTAGCTATGGGCCCTAGGTTCTGTATAAATTCATTAATGACGTCGTCGGGACCCGCGGCCTTCCTGGGTTTCAAGGAACTGATAGCAGCTTCCAGTTCTGTTGAAGTGAAGTATGGCTCAGGTGGTATTTCAGTCACTTGTGGCCTCTTATATGAGGTGGCAGTCTTACTGTTCCTGGTTGGTTTACCATTCAAAAGGAGCTGATGTGCGATTTGGTTAGCTGTTACGGAAACCTGATCCTTGGGGGCTGCCGGGTCGCTGGACAATCGCTTTATGAGGTTCCAAGCTCTTCTGCTACTGTGCTTCATGTCAAGACTCTCCAACGTATGTTTCCAGGACTCTTGTCTGTCTTTGCTTATTGTTTCAATTAGCTGATCCCCAAGTTTTATGGTTTCTTCACTGAAAGGGTCCATGCTGTACTGCTCCAGGTATTCGTTATATATTTGTTTCATGTCGTTGGAAACTCCAGGAATGTAGAGTGTTCTGCAGCCTCTAGGTATGCTGAGTCTTGCTGATCTTTTAACAGCTTGGACGAACTTTCCGTAGTTTTCAGTGTTTGATGGTAAATTTACGATTTCCATGTCTAAGGTGCTCGCAAATTTTTTCCAGTTGGCCCTTTTGAAGTTAAAACGTCTTTTAAAGGGTACTTTTTGTGGCAGTATTACTGGTCTAAACTTTAGCATGATTGGTCTGTGTTGGGTCTTTGGGATAGGGTTGAGAACGAATTTGTTGCATGACCCGGACAAGGTTTTGGAAACAAATATGAGGTCTGGGTTATACCCTCTCTTCCATCTTGCACTGTTGAATGACGCAGGCTGTTTCTGATCATGGATGAGATTCAGCTCGTGTTCTTCTGCCCAGCTTTCCAGTAGTTCTCCATCCTCATTTGTGTCTTGATAGCCCCACTCTCTATTGTGACAGTTAAAGTCTCCCATTATTAGCTGTGGGTGACAGACATGTTGGCTGAAAGCAAACCTTTCCCCTGGCGGTTTATATATTGATGACACCGTAATGCTTCCGATAGTAACAGAAATGATTTCCGTGTTGTTAACGGTGTAAACTTGAATGTTGGATACTTTGATTCCAGGCCGAATAAACAGAGCACTTCCATATTGGTCGTGAGGGCACTCCTTCACCAAGGTCATCCCAGGAATATTTGGACGGCGTTGTGATGGCCCTCTATGTGTCTCCTGGAGGCACAGGACGTCGCAGGAATGAAGTTTACATGTGTTGGATATAAGTTCTTCTTTTTCAGATGATATGCCCTCGATGTTGAGAGATATGACTGTCAAACATGGCTCTGAAAAGGGCCTTTCCTTCGTTTTAGATTCTGAATACATGTCGTTTTAGACGTAGGAGAGGTAGGGGAAGGAGATAAGGAACATGGCAGAGATAATTATGTTATTGTCTACAATACCACATACAATGTTTCAGTTTGGGAGAATTCGGTCCTGTTACCTTCTTACCTACCTGGTTTTGGGAGGATTCGTGGCTGTGCCCACGTGGAGTCTGCTCCAAATTGAAACCCCCCACATGAAACCGGGACTCGTCTGACGAGGCCACGGTTTTCCAGTCGTCCACGGTGGAATCGAAATAGTCACGAGCCCAGAAGAGGCTGCAGGCCATGTCGTGCTGTCAGAAATGGCACTCGCGTAGGTCGTCTGCTGCCACAGCCCATTAACGCCAAATTTCGCCGCACTGTCCTAAAGGATACGTTCGTCGCACGTCCCACATTGATTTCTGCGGTTATTTCACGCAACGTTGCTTGTGTGTTAGCACTGACAACTCTACGCAAACGCCGCTGCTCTCGACCGTTAAGTGAAGGCTGTCGGCCTCAGCGTTGTCCGTGATGAGACGTAATTCGTGAAATTTGGCATTCTCGGCGCTCCCACTGTGGACCTCGGAACATCTAATTACCTGACGATTTCCGAAATGGAACGTTCCATGTGTCTAGCTCCAACTAACATTCTGCCTTCGAAGACTCAACTCCCGTCGTGCGGCCATAATAACGACGGAAACTTTTTCGCATGAATCACCTGAGAACAGTTTATTGAGGTCATAAGCAGTGTTGCAGAAACAGTACTTCAGGTGATGGCACATTTAAGCGGACTTTCATCGGAATGTTTGAGTCTGTGTATCATGCTCGTGTTAAACGCCAGTGGGGGAAACCTGCTATCGATTGCGGTCGCACTTCGGCCGCAGGCAATGTAACACCGTGCAACTCATCATTTCCGCTGCGACTGTCGGCGAGTGCTGGTCGCTATTGTGGGCGACAGTGCCGTTTTCCCGAATGTCCGTGGCACTTTGGCTACTCTCCAGCCTGGAAATAAAGAGTCTGGCTTCCTGTAATCCGGCTACCGGGTGATGGTCAGGCCAGACTGGGCGGTCTTCAAAGGCGACTGTTTATCCCACAGAACGGTGGCGTTTCCTAGTAGTTTTTACATCGCGTCGGCACATAGCAGCACTTTACCCCTTGTAATAAATACAGTCGCGACACACTCAGATGCGAAAATTTTTACCGTTTGACAGCTGGAGGGACACTAGCGCTCCAGGCGGTGGGAAAGCAGACAGTCACATGTGCCGTAAGCACAATGAAGGTTTTTCATTATTTTCGACTTCATTAAGCTGTTATGTTTTTGTGTTCCTTGCATTGGTAAATTACCAAGAGACAAAAATCATTGTGAAATACAAGTAAGAATAGTCGAATCACACTGATTCAGTGTCATGAGCAGTTAATCATGGAAAAATATTTTTAGATGTGTGTATTTGAAGATTACTCAGCTAAAAGCAATTGAATATATATACGTATTTTACGCTTGACAAGCATATATTTTTGTTTTGTCTCTTATTACTCTAGGCAGTTTCCTTGATACTTAAATTTTTTTATAGAGTCTAATGATTCACCCGTTTTTACACTTCACTCGACTTTCCAATACATGAAAATTTCAAAAATGTTATTACTGTCGTTTCAAAAGCCAATGTGTTGATGATTCTTGCCGTTTGTGGCTCAGATTTAACAACAATAGTGGAATGGGTTATTCTTGGGTTGGGAAACAGTTTTATTACTTTTGAAGATTTATTATCACATCTGTGTGGTTTGCCTTTGTGGCAGAAGTGTCGTGGTTTATCTGACACTTCAAATAATGTAGGTATTACATTCCCTATAGGTTTCTTACGTTTCACCTTCACTGATTTGGCTGAAAGTGTAGCGAACATACTCCACCTGCAAACGGTTAGCTGTTCTGGTGTTTACTGGCAATTTTTTATTATTAAAGGAAAAGAGCATCAGTCGGCAAATGTCTGTACGCTACTAGAGAATCGCAAACAAACTGTCCAGTAATGTACCTATCGTACTTTCCAGAGGTCCTTAGGAAACTACAGGATGACAAATGAGGTGTCGTTTGTTTACTTATTCTCTATTTTCATGGCATGGGATACGCTCTCTGTTGTAAAATGTATGTTACAAATCAATATAAACGACAGTATTTACACTCATCCGCTATCGCACCCCGAGGTGTCAGCTGCTGGCCGCTTGCGGCGCTGCTATCGCTGTGGGTAACAAAAATAAGTTGGCGCATCGCCACTGTTATGTTTGGCTGTGACTTTACAGTAGGGTTACGAGCGTTAGCAGGCAAAGGCCATTCTCAGTGCCTGCTTCCTGCTATGGAGGCTGACTGGCGGAAACGTCAGTATGTGAAGGGAAGGGTGTCGTGGAGCTGTGGGCACCTTGCGAAATCGTGGAGTCCGACGGTGGCACTGGTAGGGTACAAAAAGTCTGAGATCTCTGGCATAGAGGATGTGTGAAGGCGTATTTCTGAAGTTTGTAGTCAGGGGCCAGAAGGTGGTTTCCGTGTATGTCAAGTTCAGAAAGCGTACGTAAGTGTGAAACATCTATGTACTGCTGGTTTTGGAGGTGAATGTTGATAGTAGCGAGCTTACACGGACTGTTAGGTAAGAGGCCACCGAACAGAGTGCGGAGCAACTGGATAGTCTGAGGCGTTGTGTAACGAACGAAGCGGACATGGCGCGGGTTATTAGAAGAAGAATAAATTGAGTTTTGCTCCAACAGAAATTTGAAGCGTGGACTTCAGGCTGTGGTCCTGTGTTCTTCATAGAAGACATGGCAGGATCCGGCTGTGCGGTGCTGTGGTGACTGACTGCAGTGGTCATTGTCCAATCCAGTGGTCGGATTTTTCAAGGAAGTCAGATGGCTTCTGGGTACTGAAAATTGTTACATAAGAAGTAACTTCTTTACTCTGTCTCGCGGGCCTTAGCTTTGGCTTCATAGCGAATAGGTTCCAGGGCTAGAAATAATTCAGGCCCGCCAATAAAAATTTGGGACGAAGTCTACGGAGCAATACGTCGCGTGATTTGTGTCATGCACCGCACTGCGGCAAGAGTTAGCGGACTCTACCCGCGGCTGCGGCCGGACTTCACCAGATGCTACTGATGCTCCGAACCTGGAACCACTAGCCTGGAAGATGCATGTAACTGTATACTGTGCGGCGACATAGGGAAGCCGGAAAGGAAACTTACCTTCGCGTCCAGCAAATGCCTTGGGACAGCGGGACGCGTCAAAATAAACCAAGTCACCACAAAGGGTGTTTCGATGCCTATGCGACACCTGGTGTAATTATGGAACCGCAGTTGCTCCGGGAACCCCGAGGTTGTTTGCTATCGCCATACGGACGTGGTCTTTTATAGCGGCAGAAGTGGTCATTTGTTTTTGCTGTGCTTTTCGAACGCCGACTGTATCGGAAATTCACCTTGAAGGACCTAACACTGCTGGGCGAGGCAACACTGGAGCCGAGTGACCAATGGGGCCTCCTCTGCGAGTAACCGGCTTCTCCGCTAATCTCTCGTGTGAGCGGCAGAGGTCATTCCGGCGGCCACGGCGAGGTCTTTGAAGGCAGTAGAGCGTGACGGACCGGGCGCCTGCTAAGCAGAACTAAGTTGTCGGCTGGCCGCAGGCTCTGCGCTCCGTAGCAGAGGATGAGGGGACGAGGAGGGGGAGGGAGGAAGAGAGAGAGAGAGAGAGAGAGAGAGAGGAGGGGGGTTGGGGGTAAACGACCCCCTCCAACCCACTCCCCCATTCCAGGGGCGGCACATCGTAAACTTTCATTATGGACGCTGAGGTGGTTTCCACATTTCCGCTGGCGAACTTTCCGAGTTTTGACGACTTGCAAGTGTCGTTAGAACAATCTGGAAGGCGCTCATGTGGATGTTCGGTAATTCTTATTACATTTCGTTCATAATCACTTTAGGATTGACAGCTACGAGGAAGTAGAGAGTTGAGGGTTACAATATTTCCCGCCTGCACTATGGTCTGGTCAAAATTAGTTTAAGATTGACAGCTCTGACAGAAGTAGTAGGAGGGGAGTCCATGCTGGAGGCACGGACGGCATTCTGTCAAGCCCACTACAACCTTTAGCCGCAGCGACTGCTCCAAGTTGGCCAAACCATCACCCCACCACCACAACACTTCCCGCTTGCGCCTTGCTATCCTGAATTGTTATTGCATATTGCGATTAAGTTTGTTGTCGTTTTTACTGTTGTAGGACTTATTTTATTTGTTGTTACCGCTATTTGTCGTTCAAGTGGCTCTGAGCACTACGGGACTTAACATCTGAGGTCATCAGTCCCCTAGAACTTAGAACTACTTAAACCTAACCAACCTAAGGACACCACACACATCCATGCCCGAGGCAGGATTCGAACCTGTGACCGGAGTGGTCGCGCGGTTCCAGACTGAAGCGCCTACAACCGCTCGGCCACCCTGGCCGGCGCTATTTGTTTTGCTATACGGAACAATGTCAGAGGTACAGTGTGTTCCAAAAAGAATGAGCTTACTCCAAAACTCTACACTTATCGATAGTAACATACTACAAACATGGGATAAAGTGCCAAATACTAACAAAATCTTAAAGTTTTAGTTATGGTATTGGAGATCCTCTGTGTGTCCACTAGCAGATGCATGAACAACTTTTAGACGATAGCCAATTTCGCCGTAAATTGTACACAATGTATCTGCGTTTCACAGAAGTTGTGGCGGCTGATGTTCTGCTCTCCACTTCTTCTGTGTCACGAGGTAAAGGGGAGATGAACACTCTTTACCTCACATATACCCCACAAGAAAAAAATCGCATGGAGTCGTGTCTGCAGGTCAGGGAATCGCCGCACGAGGTCAGTCGAGACACATGGTTTGCGCGTTACGTGTTTAAGTAGGCTGTTTAGGTTTTTATGTTGGTAACGCCACGTAGCGCTCTATATGAAAATCACTGACTGTGCTGTGTGCAGTCTGTGGCTGGTTTGCATTGTTGGAATATTTGCCATTGTAGTGACGGGCAGTCGGATGTGAAGAGCGCGTACCGTTGCGCAGTTCGAGGTGAGCCACCAGCAGTGGTGGATGTGGGGAGAGAGATGGCAGAATTTTAAGAGCGGACGATCTGGACGTGTGTCCATCAGAGACAGTAAATTTGTAAGACTGGATGTCATGAACTGATATATATATATATATATATATATATATATATATATATATATATATATATATATATATATATATTATGACTTTTGAACACTATTAGGGATCAGTATTACAAATTTACTCTTTTCTGGCGGACACACGTCCAGATCGTCCGCTCTTTTTCATTTGCTAACTATACTTATCAGTAGTTAGTGCCTTCAGTAGTTAAAAACTTTTATTTAGCTGGCAGTAGTGGCGCTTGCTGTATTGCAGTAGTTCGAGTAACCAAGATTTTTGTGAGGTAAGTGATTCGTGAAAGGTATAGGTTATTGTTAGTCAGGGCCATTCTTTTGTAGGGATTTTCGAAGTCAGATTGCGTTGCGCTAAAAATATTGTGTGTCAGTTTAGTGTTGATCAGAATAAGTAAGGAGAGTAATGTCTGAGTACGTTCAGTTTTGCTCAGCTGTTTGAAAATCAAATAACGTAGAGGTTTATCAGCACAGTAATCCATAAATTTTTCTAACTGGACGTTTCACGTGCCTGTTTTGAGGCTGAAAAACTTAATGGCGGCCCGCTGCTCTTGGCTAAATCGATAACTGCTGCAGCTCTGAACATAAACAATATCATAATTCTAAAATTGACAAGAAACACTTAAAAATAAAACGAATCGGGAGAAACATCGAAGTCTAAAACCCTTAGGAAAAATGATGCTTGGGTAAGCGTATTACCAATAGATTCATTTCCTGAGGATGCGTTTCGTCCAGACAGGAAAATGTGACACTCAGCATGTTATTGGTAACAGTTCCACATTCCGCCACCACGCGAAAACAAGACGCTGTAATTAGCGTGGTTGCAGAAAGACGGGAGGAACGATCAGACACATGATAACAGTGGCTCTGGCACGTTCACTAGGATATGGTCACACGTTATAACATGTGTTCAGTATGGTCTACCGACTCTACAACTTGCTGTATCCGTAACACTGTGCGGTCAACAGTTGCTCGCAGCATATCCGGTGGATCAGAGATATTTTTCGTTGTATGCTGTCCTTCAGATCAGGAAGATACAGACGATCTTTCAGGTATCACCAAACCACATGTTATATGGACTTAGGGTGGGAGCATCTGGTAGGCCACACATCTTGAAACTGCCTAGAGATGAAACAGTGTTACCGGGAGTTTCGCGAAGAAAATCTTTCACCTGGCAAGTGACATGCGGTATCGCCCTACGTTGAATGAAGTAGTTTTATAGACATAGCTGCTTTCTTGTAAAACTGGGATCACGTCTTACATAAGGAGGTCCTTGTAACATGCTGTGCACTTAACATTCCCATGAGGTGTCATCATTTCTAAATAAAATGGACCACGAATGGAGGCGCTTTAGAAACCACACCACACAGACACACAAGCCGCGTGGAGTGGATGTTCCTGCACAACATATGGCGGAGTAGAACCCCATATGCAACAGTTCTGTGGATTCTTGGAACTGTGCGGAGTAAAATGTGTCTCGTTTGTCTAAAGAATATTTCTCCGCCCAATGTCATCCATTTCCATGCGTGCTAAAAAACGAAGGGTAAAGTGACTGCGTTGTTGCTATCTTCGGGAGTCATTTGGTGCACATTTTGAATCTCGTAGCGATACCCTCGTAAAATGGGAAGCAAAATCTTTCGAACTGTTGACCAGGCGAGAGACAGCTCCCGTGAGAATGCTCGACCACTGGCTGCAGAATCTGAGGGATGCGCTGCGCGGTCGGCTATAGCTACAGCAACTTCATCAACGACTGCCACCGAACTGGGCCGCCTCCCTCTCTCTGCTGCACCACCTAATTCACCTGCTTCTTCAAATTTCTTGATCATTTATTTAGCCAATTTATTGAAATGGATCCTCTTTGCAGTTGCCCTTCTGATAAAACAACTTCACCAGCGGTGCACGGTCTCATTTCACAAATAGCGATTGCATTTCGCACGGAAAACTTCACAGAAGAAACAACACGCGTCGATAAGCGACAAACAGCATACTGACGTCAACACAGGAAACATTTCACATCCTGACTGCTTACAGCGCCATCTACTCATCTGTTGACAGAAAGTGGAACTATTCTTTTTTCAGTAAACTTCGTGAGCGCATCGATTAATGAATGTTGTGAAATGTATACAGCTCGCACTTCACCGTTAGTTTAATTAGAACCACGATCATCATCATCATCATCATCATCATCATCATCGTCGTTATTACTATGTACTGCGCATAATGTCATCGTTATTACATCGGTTACATTTTAAAAAAAAATTATTTGTTCACAAACCACCTTTCGGCTTCATAGGCCATCATCAGGTGACAGACAACTGAATGGCGCAAATGCAGATAATATGACGTGTGCATTCCACCACCAACTTATACAGACGGCACAAATGATAGAAAAATAATGATAAATAAAATTTTGCAAAGGGAAGTATTAAGCTCTTATGTGACGTATTAATAGTTACGTTAAACAGATGAAAAATTTAAAATACAACTTACAACTGTAATGTGTGTGTAACGAACACTTTTCAAAAATGGCTCTGAGCACTATGGGACTTAACATCTGAGGTCATCAGTCCCCTAGAACTTAGAACTACTAAAACTTAACTAACCTAAGGACATCACACACATCCATGCCCGAAGCAGGATTCGAACCTGCGACCGTAGCGATCGCGCGGTTCCAGACTGAAGCGCCTAGAACCGCTCGGCCACACTGGCCGGCTAACAATTTTCAACAGGGGGCAAAACAAAAATTGAGTTTAGTCCTTTAATACGAATCTGGCATTCTGTGTCATCTGTTTATTGATATCTAGCATTTCCCGTTGGGTCATCTTTCTGCTTTTCTTAACAATACGCAAAACTTCACAGTCTACCAGATCTGGGTGATTTACTGTTAAAAGATGTTTCGCAAAGGTTGAATGTCTCTCTCAGTATCCAGCATCTCTCATGCTCATGACCAAATAAATTTTTGCAGAAAGGCCGCGCGGGGTAGCAGCGCTGTCGTAGGCGTCTTCTCACGGTCCACGCAGCTCCCCCCGTCAGAGGTTTGAGTCCTCCCTCATGTGTGTTGTCCATAGTGTAAGTTAGATTAAGTAGAGTGTAAGCTTAGGGACCGATGACCTAAGCAATTTGGTCCCGTAAGATCTTACCACTTTTGTCAGAAGATTAGTAAAATGTTCGCTGTCTAATATCGTTGCCATGTTCTCCCAAGTACCGACAGAAAATTACCAGTCATCAACGTAATCATCATTATCATTACTGTTATTTGTTCGTAGGAAAATGCGAATCCATGGAGGGAATAAAACGCTTTTTTCCCAAAATGGGAAGTTTAGAGAACCGGGATTTGTGATAGACTGCAGAATAATAATTCTACTGCCATCAACGTACATCTCGCGTAATGATCACGAAGACAAGATGAGAAACATCAAGAATCACTAGACAGTCGTTTTTCTCTCGCTCCATTTGCTAGTGGATCGTGGAAGGGAATGACTTGTAGTGATGCTAGGTACCCTCCGCCATGCATCGTATGGTGGCGTTGTGGAGTATGCAAGTAGATGCAGACGAACTGCTCGTGTACTAGATATATTCTAATATGAAATTACCAAGCATGTCTGGTTATATTAAGAGAGGCTCTGAAGGTCCTTATCTTGCCACATGAACCACATGCATAAATAAATAAATATCGCGTTTCTGAAGTTCGAAAAAGGTTCATTCCAACCAGCAGTTCGTTACCTACCACCACTAGCGATTTAGTCAGCCACTGACTCATGAAAGTTAAGACATTGGCACCGTCCATTAAATAAATGCTCAATTTTTCTGACAGCTGCACTGGTATTATCAGTCCAGTATCGTAGAAAGGATTGCTATGTTTAAATTGTTGTTGTCGCAGAATGACAACTTGCTGTGCGCCAATTGAAATGACGCGAAGCGCTCTCGGAGTTGGTTAGGCGTATGCCAGGAACGATACTTATGTAGCCAGAACACTATAATTACAACGGATATAATGATAATGAATCCACGGCAATCATATAATTGGACACTGCCGAAACCTTAGAGTACGGCATAATGGTTTATCATAAATGTTAATAAAATTAAAATTGCAAAGGAGCAATGTACGATTAATTAGTTCCTATCCGAAAGATCGTACTTTTAGCGTATTCGCCGGTGATCTTGCTTCTGTTCACGCTCGGAGTACCTTAAAGTTTGCTTTTGCGACCAACGCTGTTTAACATATATTTCTCTCATAGATCACAAGTGCATCCAATTAATGCATGTCCCTTCGCCCTCTAATGCGGATGAGTATCGATCTTTTCACTGTAAAACAATAACCTCGTACAAAACTATTTATATGTAAATGCCACATATTGTGCATTGCTGCTTACATTCGACATGTATAGATACATAATTTTATAAAGTTGTTTACAATATTTCGATTAAATTTTGTTAATTTTTCGTTAAAAATATGTACCGGTCTATTTATTTCGAGCGACGTAAATAATTACAGTAAATTCTTTCGCAACCTCTGTCCTTCCTCGCCTGGTGGGAAGATTGGTTGTGAGAAAGTGTCTTGCGGCGTCAGTTGAAATGGTCGGAGATGTTTTGTGCAGACGTTGCGAACATTTGGATTTGTGTAGCTCATATCAGCAGATGATCATCACATTATGTCGATGTTGGATAATTATCGTGATCCAGCCGTCTAAGTATTTTAAAACACGCGAGTAAAAATGAATGAACTATTATTATTTCATAGTTAAATAGACTCACGAAACCTTTACAAAACTGCAAAGTTTCAGATTTCTTCGTACAGGAAAAACTCGTGACAGTCTTAATCGAAAGTAGAAGACAGCGAAGTCAGCATAAAAACCGGCAAAGTTCCAGATAACTTTTAAGTATGGATATGAAAACATTTAAAGTTACAAAAAACTGACCTAAATCAATACTCTGATGTATCAATGGAAGTTTGACTTGAAGTGGCATGTTACATGATAGCGATACAGCGATATATTACACCGCCGACAATGTAACTTACATTCACGATGAACTCCAAAGAGTTCGGTTATTGCTTGAATAATGGTTTGGTTCAAATGGCTCTGAGCACTATGGGACTTAACATGTGAGGTCATCAGTCCCCTAAAACTTAGAGCTACCTAAACCTAACTAACCTAAGGACATCACATACATCCATGCCCGAGGCAGGATTCGAACCTGCGACCGTAGCGGTCGCGCGGTTCCAGACTGTAGCGACTAGAACCGCTCGGCCACTCCGGCCGGCAAGAATGGTTTACCTACATGGTAAACGTTTCGTGCCGTTATGATAATGTTGTGTTGGTTATACAAAATGTTTATGTAACTGGGTGTAATGACCTTTGGGTCGGAACCCTACAAAAGGAAGAACAAGCGTGGGTGCAGGCGTTTCGCTGTTCGAGAGGCGGCCCCGACACGGGACCGAGGTCTCACTCGGCTGCAAAGCGCTCCGCCCACCAGCTCGCCATTGTTTGGGAAGGAGGTCGCCGCCGCCGCCACCGCCGCCGCCGTCTCCCTTCATTGTTCGCCGGGCGCCGAACCACGCCGCCCACTACACAAAGTGGCTTGCGAGCGCATCCCAGGCCTAATTTGCTCGCTGAGTGGACGCGTCACTGCCGTAATAGCAGCGCTCCCGGTACTCTGGTGGGACAGGTCGGGAGGACGAGATAGCGAGCGCCACACTCCCGCGTCTCGACAACGTCGCTGCGTTCTGCGTGTGGAGCGAATGCGAATTAGGTACTCTACATCTTAACAGCTCCGTACGACAGACATAGATTCTTCTAAGGGTTTTCCGCAACATGAAAACACTCATAAATAGCAACACATAACATTAGACAACTAAATACGAGGGTGAGTCAAATGAAAACCTTAAATATTTTTTTTAAATATTATTTATTGTGCAGAAGTGGTACAAAGTTGTAGCACTTTGAAACATAATCTCCCCCACGCTCAATGCAAGTCCTCCAGCGCTTACAAAGTGCATAAATTCCTTTAAAAAAGAATTCTTTTGGTAGTCCGCGCAACCACTCATGCACCGCGTGGCGTACCTCTTCATTAGAACGGAACTTCTTTGCTCCCATTGAGTCTTCGAGTGATCCAAACATATGGAAATCACTTGGGTCAAGGTCTGGTGAGTATGGTGGATGAGGAAGACACTCAAAATGCAGGTCTGTGATTGTTGCAACTGTTGTACGGGCAGTGTGGGGCCTTGCATTGTCATATCGCAAGAGGACGCCTGCTGACAGCAATCCACGTCGCTTTGATTTGGTTGAAGGTAGCAGATGATTTTTAGGAGATCTGTGTATGATGCACTGGTGACAGTGATCCCTCTAGGCATGTGATGCTCCAAAATGACGCCTTTTTCGTCCCAAAAGAGAGTCACCATAAAACCTTCCCTGCTGATGGTTGTGTTCGAAACTTTTTTGGTTTTAGTCATGGGGAATGGCGTCATTCCTTGCTCGCTCTCTTCGTTTCCGGTTGGTAGAAGTGAACCCAGGTTTCGTCCCCAGTAACGATTCTTGCAAGGAAGCCATCACCTTCTCGTTCAAAGCGCCGAAGAAGTTCTTCACAAGCATCAACACGTCGTTCTCTCATTTCAAGAGTCACCTGCGTGCTGACCCATGACTAATCTGTAAACATGCTTCAATGTCATTCAGTGTCACTCGGCGGTTTTCCTTCACTATGGCTTCAACTGCTGCAATGTTCTGTGGAGCCACAACTCGTTGTGCCTGACCTGGACGAGGAGCATCTTCCACTGAAGTCACACCATTTCAGAACTTCCTACTCCATTCGTAGACTTGCTGTTGTGACAAACATGCATCACCGTACTGAACCTTCATTCGTCGATGAATTTCAATAGGTTTCACACCTTCGCTACGAAAAAAAAAGGAATAACAGAACGCTGTTCTTTCCTGGTGCAAGTCGCAAGTTGGGCGGCCATCTTTATACTGATACTGCGACGGTATATGTGCATTTGCACTATGCTGCCACCTACAGGCCATTCTGCACGCTGTTTGTAGCACGCTTACGAACTTACAGGATAACGGAGCGAAATTTCCATTTGTTATTAGAAATTTAAGGTTTTCATTTGACTCACCCTCGTTATCTCGAAAACGACGCATCGTACGAAAAAAAGTTTGTAGGTGAAAAGTTGTTATTAGTAAACAGGGCATCTGTCTGTACTACAACTGGCCATCTCCTTACCACCGCTCCTGAGTGGGCTGGGAAAACTTTCTATTTTCTAATGGAAACTTCCCATTTTTATTGCATTTTCGGATTCTGCTCCAAAAAATACGTACGATGTAACCAGACCATTTGATTCCCGTTCGTGGTAGCTGGTTCTATAATCGACAGGCAGAAGTGAAGCTGTGAGGATGGGGCGTGAGTCGTGCTTGGGTAGCTCAGTCGGTGGAGCACTTGCCTGCGAAAGGCAGAGTTCGAGTCTGTCCGGCACACAGTTTTAATCTGCCAGGAAGTTTCGTATCAGCGCACACTCGGCTGCAGAGTGAAAATCTCATTCTGGAAATATCAAGTGTGTCTGTTATTGCAATTAGGTACCGAGGCATTTTGCTGATGCGTAAAGTCAGCACCGGCACAACAGAGAAGAGAAGAGAAGGCTGTGAGAGGAGGTCAGCCAATCGCACGCTAACCGATCTCCCTCCAGGACGACAACGTGACAGCAGCGGCCCCTGGGTGTTGACGGCGATTAATGTCATACGTGAAAGCTTAATACACCAAAAACACGCTTTAGCGGGACAAACTGCACGTTTATGGCTGGTCCACGCCGAAAACTACACGCAACACTAGCTCAGCGAACTCCTGTATCATGGAAAGGCTGACTCACTCTGCAGTTATACAATCGAAACAGCCAAACAACCAGCTGCCACACGGAAGTTGACAACACACAACTCACATACAAATGCCGCACAGTCAGTTACGCCGAGGGGATAATTTGATCACTCTTATGACGACCTCGAGATCTTACACCATCAAGCCCGTTGCCCTTGGCCCAAGACAGATCGTCTGTGCCCAGCAACAACGGTAACTTCCTACCCCAAACAATCCTTGCGCCCTGCATGAACTGTCGCTGTTAGCAGTACCAGTCCGCTAACAGCAATGATTAAGCTACTGTTTAACATCAGTATTTTATAATGATTACAACGTTATTCCGCAAGAAACTTACCATCGAGATATTTCTTTTTGCACTATATGGCGAAAATACTTTCTGAAGACCTTTAACCAGTTCCTCAATATTTTGTCCAATTACAACATTTTTACTTCTGATTTTCTCTTCAGTACGGCTTTGTTTCTCATGTCATTAATATGTTTGCCTTTAAAAGCCCTGTGTGCTACAGGGGAATTCGTGAGATGCTCTAACTATGAAATGCGGCCATTATTTAAGTAATGCCAGATGTGATGTTCGGGTTTAAATTGTTGTAACCCCGTAAATATTCATGTATGTTTTGCACTTCCTTAGAAAGAATTTGTAACATTTCCTGTATACTACATGGTTTTCTCTTTCAAATGGTTCAAATGGCTCTGAGCACTATGGGACTCAACTGCTGTGGTTATCAGTCCCCTAGAACTTAGAACTACTTAAACCTAACTAACCTAAGGACATCACACACATCCATGCCCGAGGCAGGATTCGAACCTGCGACCGTAGCAGTCCCACGGTTCCGGACTGCGCGCCTAGAACCGCGAGACCACCGCGGCCGGCGGTTTTCTCTTTTTTTTGTATCTTTGGATAGATTCCGTGAACATGGCCTGTGACTGAAAAGGTCGATATTTGGGTTTTAAATAAAAAAGCAGCTGATGGTCAAACATGCGTGACATTTTCATCCCTGTACTGATACCTCGATTGTAACTTTAACCTAACAGTACGTAATAACACCACACTTTCTCTAGGCTTCGAATGCCGGCGGTGAGCTCATGATAAACACTTTAGATACATATAACATTACTTGACGACTGTTAATAGCAACTTTCCAAAAATATTTATGAAAATGTTACTTAATACTCCTATTTGACGCTATATTTTGGGAAATATCTTCTCTGGCTGTAACCACTGAATGGAAAGTTGACATTACCTTACATTATCACTTCCTCATTTGGAGCGTTGGAAATACGACCGCTCATCTATGTCAGCGTATTCTGCCACTTACCTGAAAAGATAAGAAAGACAACGGTCACCAAAAGAAAGAAATTTCACAGCCAAAATTGTGTTAGGCTACAAGCAAGGAATTTAAAAGTTTGGAGCAAGGAATGTCAATCACGTCCAAAGTGTTCGTGCTCATATGAACTGCTCAAAGGAAGCTTTTCAACATATGCATGTCTGCGAACGGGTTTGACTTTAGATTCAAGGTAAGCATAGAATGAAAAACATACTATTGGATCAAAAGTATCCGGAAGCTTATCAGTGGGCACGATCATGGAGTGTGTTCACCGTACACCTTTGTAGCGGCTCGAAGGCTGCTGGGGATACTATCAATGAGGTGTGTGAGTGTCAGTGGAGGAATGGCAGACCACATCTCCTCAAGAGCCGAAACCGGAGCCTGGAGGGAAATCAACGTTCTTACTCACCCCAAATGTATTGCATTGGGTTCAGGTCGGGTCTCTGCGCAGGCCAGCCCATTTCATACAATCATTCATTGTCTCCAAACTGTTTCCTCTACAGTCCATTTCATACAATCATTCATTGTCTCCAAACTGTTTCCTCTACAGTCCATTTCATACAATCATTCAATGTCTCCAAACTGTTTCCTCTACAGTCCATTTCATACAATCATTCATTGTCTCCAAACTGTTTCCTCTACAGTCCATTTCATACAATCATTCATTGTCTCCAAACTGTTTCCTCTACAGTCCATTTCATACAATCATTCATTGTCTCCAAACTGTTTCCTCTACAGTCCATTTCATACAATCATTCATTGTCTCCAAACTGTTTCCTCTACAGTCCATTTCATACAATCATTCATTGTCTCCAAACTGTTTCCTCTACAGTCCATTTCATACAATCATTCATTGTCTCCAAACTGTTTCCTCTACAGTCCATTTCATACAATCATTCATTGTCTCCAAACTGTTTCCTCTACAGTCCATTTCATGCAATCATTCATTGTCTCCAAACTGTTTCCTCTACAGTCCATTTCATACAATCATTCATTGTCTCCAAACTGTTTCCTCTACAGTCCATTTCATACAATCATTCATTGTCTCCAAACTGTTTCCTCTACAGTTCATTTCATACAATCATTCATTGTCTCCAAACTGTTTCCTCTACAGTTCATTTCATACAATCATTCATTGTCTCCAAACTGTTTCCTCTACAGTACATAGAGTAATGAGCCGTGTACGGCTCGTTTTCAAGCCATTTATTGTTTGACATCTCCAATTACGGTACTGCCGCCTCGTTTTCTTATTACATTTACTGGCGTCACCAACTTCCTGCCATATTTACCCGTGAGCGGCAGCAGCAGCGCGTATCGATAAATGCACTGTCGTACCATCTATGGAGCCACCGATAGTATTTTCAGGTCGTCGTGTGTCTGGCAGTCAGTTCGGGACGGACCAGCAGTGCAGTTAGGATGCAGCAGCAGTGAAGTCGGGGACGGAGCGCCGGTGAGGCACCGACAACCAGTGCTCGTCGACCGCTGGCGACACAAATGTACTGTCCGACGGAGGGAAGGTTGGAGCGGGACGACTGTTGGTCGGTCGTTCGGTTGAGCGTCTTATCGGCCGACGTATATTTGGTTCTTTCACCGTTTCTGGGCCTGGGAGTTGGCCGGTTGGCGTGGAGCAGCAAGGAAGTCTTCACGGCGCATAGTTTGACCGGGCCCGCTGGCGGCCTCTTTGCGGTGTCGAAGTGTGTGGTGCTGTTCCCGTTGCTACGAGATTCGTGGCTCACCGATTCTGGACATGAAAGTTGAGTGTCATAATCTACCAGCAAGTCACGACTGTTCACACCGTGTCGTTTGGAGCTCGTTGTCGGCTGTTCCGTTAACGTTCCGGTTACCTGCCCTGGCCTTGACGTAAATTCAGGCAGTATATTTTTTCTCATCGTGTTGTCGATGTCCAACACGGTGTGTAGTTTGACAGATCAATGTATAATTGGCTGTGGGCGCCAATACCTTCTACTTTGTTCCTTTGAACTCCTTCTTGTGTGCTGGTTGGGTGAAGCGGAGGTTAACTTTTCGGTGGGTCCGTTGACTGTCTGTCAGTTGGGTTGTCGTCGGATCGACAATGGTTGGGCCGACTGCCTGTTTCACCTAAGCGAGCGTCAGCGTTTGAATTCTAGGCCAACCCTCGGAACTTCTGAGCGCCCTTGGGTGTACTGCCTTTTCTTGTTTGTTCTTGTTTGTACTCGGAAGGCTTCTGGCCGATTTTTAGATTAAGGTTGCTTTGCACTTAAGGCCTCAGATGGTTTGGGCCTTCAGCCTGATTTATGAACTGTTTTACGTAAAGCCTTTGGCATTTTTAAAATTAATGTTATGGAGTCTTAAGTGTTGGGCCTTCAGCCGATTTTGAATTCAAGTTGTTTGCTCTTAAAGTGTCAGATTCTTTGCGCCTTCAGCCTAATTAAGGAACTGGTTTTAAGATAAGGCTTTGCCTTTTAAATTTCTGATTTTGGTTGAGCTTTAAGTTATTGGCTTTCAGTCGTTTTTAAATCAAGGTGGTCTTGCCCTTAAGGCATGAGATGGAACGGCGCATTCAGCCCCTAATTAAGTTCCAAAACTAAAGCTGTGTTTTTTTTTTAATGTCTTGGCTTTTGTAATGTTTGATCAAATAAAAGGTTGTATATTCCAGTGTAACTGACATCCGCCTATTTTGGCCCCTTTCCACAACTTAAACTACCTGTCCTATCTCGAGGGTTTAGCAGGGTGTTTCATGTACATGCTGCAAAAATGTGTTTACATCCTTTTGCAATTAGCGTTTTATTAAGCGCAATAATGGCAACTTACCATAACAGCGGAAAACGCTTACACCGCAATACCATGTCCTCGATATTTCACTTATACAATTACACATTATGGCACGTAACGGTGTCCAGTCATCCGCAAAACCAAAACCGGACGACCACAGGGTAAGTGTGATACATCACACCAAACCAGTAGTTTCCAGTCGTCCACAGATCAGCGGCGTCGCTCTTTACGATACCTCAAGCGTCGCTCAGGACTGAGGACAGCACTGTGTGGCTTATGAGGAGTTGCTCGACCACTATTCGCCTCTCTTTTCAACTCCCTATGCACAGTCACTGTGCTAGCTAGACTGCTGGTAGCTCTCTGGAACTCACGAGTGATTGTTTCTGCCGACTCCCTGAGACTTTTTACAACCACCCTCGCAGTGCTCGGCGGTCCTTGTCCACCAGTACGCGAGGTCTGCTTGCTCTTGGTTAGCTGAGTTTGTTCCTTCACGTTTGCACTTGGCACTCGCATCACCAACAGTCGACTTTGGCAGCTTTAGAAGGGTTGAAACTTCCCTGATGTCTGTTTCACTCGGATGACTTCCGATGAGGAGTCCACGTTAGACTGCACTGAGCTCTCCTAGCCGACGCTCCCCTCTGTTACTGCTTCTCTGCTGACAACACAATACTATCCGTTTATTTTTATGGGTATGATGGCCGGTGCGCCTTCGGCATTACATACTGGTGTACATATACTTATAATCAAACAGTGTAAGCGTTTTAAAATTAAGAAAAGTAACTTTGCTGTAAAACAAAAAACCATAACAACAACCAAAATAATTGTTGTCTGTTGGAAAGTGCACATCTGTGACATCAACGCTTGCGCCCGATGACATTCAGCACCACGTCGCTCCACGACCCTTCTCCGCACGGTGTCCAGAAGGGCGTTGGGACCTTGCTACTTCGCCCTATCCCATTTTAGGACGGTAACTTTCCTGAGGTGTGAGGTGGGTTCCTGCGATAACGCACTGCACGTCTCACTCTGACCACGGAGAACGCCAGTGATCCAGGTTCCACGCGTTCCCTCGTTCTCCTTCTTCACTCTCAACGTACTGAGAGGTTTGTTTTGTTATGTGATGCGATGTCTTCCAAGCGCATTTCTGTCTTGTAGAATTCTCAGGTGGCCAGCCGGTGTGGCCGAGCAGTTCTAGGCGCTTCAGCCTGGAACCGCGGCTACGGTCCCAGTTTCGAATCCTGCCTTGGATATGGATGTGTGTGGTGTCCTTAGGTTTAAGTAGTTCTAAGTTCTAGGGGACTGATGACCTCAGATGCTAACAAGGGAACCTCCCCATCGCATCCCCCTCAGATTTAGTTATAAGTCGGCACAGTGGATAGGCCTTGAAAAACTGAACACAGATCAATCGAGAAAACAGGAAGAAGTTGTCTGGAACTATGAAAAAATAAGCAAAATATACCAACTGAGTAGTCCATGCGTATGATAGGCAACATCAAGGCTGATGTAAGCTCAGGAGTGCCGTGGTCCCGTGGTTAGCGTGAGCAGCTGCGGGACGAAAGGTCGTGGGTTCAAGCCTTTTCCTCGAGTGAAAATTTTAATTTTTTATTTTCAGTTTACGTGACAAACTCTTATGTTTTCATCACTTTTTTGGGAGTGATTATCACATCCAGAAGAAAACCTAAATCGGGCTAGGTAGAAGAATCCTTTTACCCATTCGCCAAGTATACAAATTAGGTGTGTCGACAACATATTCCTGTCGTGTGACGCACATACCGTCACCAGTGGCGTATAGAATATATCAGACGTGTTTTCCTGTGAGGAATCGGTTGACCTACGACCTTGCGATCAAATGTTTTCGGTTCCCATTGGAGAGGCACGTCCTTTCGTCTACTAATCGCACGGTTTTGCGGTGCTGTCGCAAAACACAGACACTAAACTTATTACAGTGAACAGAGGCGTCAATGAACGAACGGACAGATAACAACTTTGCGAAAATAAAGAAAGTAAAATTTTCACTCGAGGGAAGACTTGAACCAAGGACCCCTCGATCCGCAGCTACTCACACTAACCACGGTACCACGGCGCTCCTTTGCTCACTGTGTCCTATATGTTGCTTATCTTACACATGGACTACTCAGAGTGTATATTTTGCTTTTTTTTCATAGTTTCACACAACTTCTTCCTGTTTTCTCGATTGATCTGTGTTCAGTTTTTGAAGGCCTATCCACTGTGCCAACTTATAACTAAATCTGAGGGGGGTGCGATGGGGAGGTTCCCTTGTAAGACCCATAGTGCACAGAGCCATTTGAACCATTTGAATTCTCAGGTGTCCGCTTGGTGCACGTCTTAAGTGCTCCACGATATTTCGGCAAATACATTCGTTGCCATCTCCAGATGGTTCCTGGATGACTGCCGCTCCGCTCGTGGCGTGCATTTATACAGGTTTTGCCTGAACAACACCAAGAAGAAGAAGTACGTGCATCCAGTTTGTCGGCAGTACCTCCAGAAGAATCACCAGAATCTTGGAGCGACACAATGTTGTGCACTGTAACACAAAACAAAAAGACGAAGCACCACGAAGCCATTATCCGAAATGGTACGGAAATCGATAGATGTGATCTACATGTACACACAAGCAAATCATTCCTATTTCAGAAAAATTGTATGATTAATTCAAGAGAAGAGGCTTCACAAATTTAGAATGCCAATAAAGCGTTGGTCCATCTTTGGCCATTATGAAAGCAGTGATCCGGCTTGGAACTGATTGATAGAATTGTTGAATGTCCCCCTGAGGGATATCGAGCCAAATTCCGTCCGACTGGAGCGTTGAATGTTCAAAAACCGGAGCTGGTTCGAAGGCCCTGCCCATAATGCTCCAAATGTTTTCCGTTGGGGAGAGATCCGGTGAACTTTCTGGCCGAGGTAGTATTTGGCAAGCACGAAGAGAGGCAGTAGAAGCTCTCACTGTGTCCAGGCAGACATAATCCTGTTGTAATATAAGCCCGGGATGGCTTGCTATGAAGGGCAACAAAACAAGGAGAAAAATGTCGTCGCCCACCGCTGTCCGTGGCGTCTCCAGACACACCTTTGCCGGACATTGGGGCTCAATTCGCAGCAGGACGCATCACTGAAGACAGTTGTACTGCAGTCAACGAGATTCCAGGCCGAGCGTGGCCGACACCACTGCAAACGGGCTTGTTGTCGACAAAAGGGGCGCCTTGAGATCAGCCCACTATCAATGAGCCGCCTATTATTGATTCTTGCGGCCAATGGAGCACCAGCTGCATGTTGGGTCGAGGGTGATGATGAATCCGGGGTTCTTGGTGCCTCTCTAACGATTGCTCAGCCCTCACGTTCTGTCTTCTCTCTAGGTCGACCGCTTCCTTCGTGATGGTGTGTTCGGCCATGGTTCACCTATTCCTGCCAACATCGTCGAATAGTGGCATAGCCCCTACTCAAATGTCGACCTCCTAGTCGATACTCGAATCAGCTTCCTTGAGCCCAACTACAAGCCCTCTCTTTAAGTGCTGACATATAAGTATATTGTTCAACCGCTTGCGCGCGAGACATTTAGTTATGGTTCAACTGAATAAGCGGAATTTAATTCGCAAAGCGTCCTTGCTCTGGTATCGACATGTACCCTGTTTACTACCCTTGCTAGCAGCGCATTAACATTTCGGTGCGGCGTCATACACTATGTGATCAAAAGTATCCGGACACCCCGAAAAACATGCGTTTTTCATATGAGGTCCATTATGCTGCCACCCACTGCCAGGTACTCCATATCAGCGACCTCAGTAGTCATTAGACATCGCGAGAGAGCAGACTGATTCCGCAGCTCGTGGTCGTGCCGTAGTGTTCTCGCTACCCACGCCCGGGTTCCCGGGTTCGATTCCCGGCGGGGTCAGGGATTTTCTCTGCCTCATGATGACTGGATGTTATGTGACGTCCTTAGGTCAGTTAGGTTTAAGTAGTTCTAAGTTCTAGGGGACTGATGACCATAGATGTTAAGCCCCATAGTGCTCAGAGCCATTTGAACCATTTTTTAGAGCAGACTGGGGCTCTCCGCGGAACTCACGGACTTCGAACGTCGTCAGGTCATTGGCTGTCACTTGTGTCATACGTCTGTATGAGTGATTTCCACACTCCTGAACATCGCTGGGTCGACTGTTTCCGATGTGATAGTAAAGTGGAAACGTGAAGAGACACGAACAGCAGAAAAGCGTACAGGCTGACCTCGTCTGTTGACTGGGAGAGACCGCCGACAGTTGAAGAGGGTCGTAACGTGTAATATCCTAGAGTGTATGTGTATTTCGCCCACTCCCTAAGGCGTTTATACTTCTACGTTAAGATGATCTACGCCTTCTAAAGGCCTGGGTCCACCAAATCCCCTGCCAATGCAGGAACGCATGCACTGGGGAAATTCTACGCACGGCGGAAGTGCCGTAAACATAAACATCACACTAAATTGCGCTAGACCATGAAATCAGCAGTGGCCGATCTTAGTACAAAAACTGGCCATAGTATAGATTACAACAAACCATGATACTTCGCCAATCTTCCTTCTCCTGGGATTATGTGATTTAAGAGGCCACTGAACTCGGGGTCCAGCAAGGTCTAAGTAACAAGCACAGTGGCCTGCATCTGAGTCAGGAATGGAACCTGCCACTGAGCGGATGAAAAAAGAGAGAGAGAGAGAGAAGAAGTGGTCCAACAAGGTGAGATCAGCGCCCGACGCTGGCAGCGTTGACACTGGAGACCAGCGTCCACAGCCGGATGTCGCCATCATCACGACCGCCACCACCACGAACGACATCATCAAGTGCGGTAGCTGCACGTAGAGCGCCAGGACCGGAGAGATGGAGGGGAAAACGGCCAAGGTACAGGGTGTTTCAAAAATGACCGGTATATTTGAAACGGCAAGAAAAACTAAACGAGCAGCGATAGAAATACACCGTTTGTTGCAATATGCTTGGGACAACAGTACATTTTCAGGCAGACAAACTTTCGAAATTACAGTAGTTACAATTTTCGACAACAGATGGCGCTGCGGTCTGGGAAACTCTATAGTACGATATTTTCCACATATCCACCATGCGTAGCAATAATATGGCGTAGTCTCTGAATGAAATTACCCGAAACCTTTGACAACGTGTCTGGCGGAATGGCTTCACATGCAGATGAGATGTAATGCTTCAGCTGTTCAATTGTTTCTGGATTCTGGCGGTACACCTGGTCTTTCAAGTGTCCCCACAGAAAGAAGTCACAGGGGTTCATGTCTGGCGAATAGGGAGGCCAATCCACGCCGCCTCCTTTATGTTTAGGATAGCCCAAAGCAATCACACGATCATCGAAATATTCATTCAGGAAATTAAAGACGTCGGCCGTGCGATGTGGCCGGGCACCATCTTGCATAAACCACGAGGTGTTCGCAGTGTCGTCTAAGGCAGTTTGTACCGCCACAAATTCACGAAGAATGTCCAGATAGCGTGATGCAGTAATCGTTTCGGATCTGAAAAATGGGCCAATGATTCCTTTGGAAGACATGGCGGCCCAGACCAGTACTTTTTGAGGATGCAGGGACGATGGGACTGCAACATGGGGCTTTCGGTTCCCCATATGCGCCAGTTCTGTTTATTGACGAAGCCGTCCAGGTAAAAATAAGCTTCGTCACTAAACCAAATGCTGCCCACATGCATATCGCCGTCATCAATCCTGTGCACTATATCGTTAGCGAATGTCTCTCGTGCAGCAATGGTAGCGGCGCTGAGGGGTTGCCGCGTTTGAATTTTGTATGGATAGAGGTGTAAACTCTGGCGCATGAGACGATACGTGGACGTTGGTGTCATTTGGCCCGCAGCTGCAACACGGCGAACGGAAACCCGAGGCCGCTGTTGGATCACCTGCTGCTCTAGCTGCGCGTTGCCCTCTGTGGTTGCCGTACGCGGTCGCCCTACCTTTCCAGCACGTTCATCCGTCACGTTCCCAGTCCGTTGAAATTTTTCAAACAGATCCTTTATTGTATCGCTTTTCGGTCCTTTGGTTACATTAAACCTCCGTTGAAAACTTCGTCTTGTTGCAACAACACTGTCTTCTAGGCGGTGGAATTCCAACACCAGAAAAATCCTCTGTTCTAAGGAATAAACCATGTTGTCTACAGCACACTTGCACGTTGTGAACAGCACACGCTTACAGCAGAAAGACGACGTACAGAATGGCGCACCCACAGACTGCGTTGTGCTCTATATCCTTCACATCACTTGCAGCGCCATCTGTTGTTGAAAATTGTAACTACTGTAATTTCGAAAGTTTGTCCGCCTGAAAATGTACTGTTGTCCCAAGCATATTGCAACAAACGGTGTATTTCTATCGCTGCTCGTTTAGTTTTTATTGCCGTTTCAAATATACCGGTCATTTTTGAAACACCCTGTATCTACGAGTAGGATACCGACACGAGTAGAGTAGCAGTCATCAGGACAAATTTGAAGATGGCACCTGGTCTGTCTGTCGAAATATCGCGGGGAACTTACGTGACTTGGGCAGACACACGAAAATTCTAAAAGTTTGCTTTGTTGTTTGTAACGAACTCCTGGAGGCCAAACTGACCGTGTGGAGGCGGTTACGCGATGTCTGGATCGTTACTGCCCTCTTAGTTATGTACACAAAGGCAATGAACCGTTATGTTCCATTCTGTTATATTCGGGATAGGTACGACTCTTAACTTGTAGGCAACCGTCATCAAGCTGGTATTTTTGACGACTGCCGACCACTGCGAGACAGATCTTACATGTTTTGTGGCCGCCGATAATAGAGATTGGCCAACGGCCTAGCCTCAGTGATACCACAGGTTGCCGTCAGATGACCGAAGGTAAGTGCTGTCGGCTGGGCTAGCACTTGGATGGGTGACCACCCGGTCTTTTGAGCACTGCTGGCAAGCGGGGTGCACTGAGCCCCTGTGAGGCAAACTGAGGAGCTACTTGGTTTAGAAGTAGTGGCTCCGGTCTCGTAAACTGACATACAGCTGGGAGAACTGTTTGATGAACACATGCCTCTCCACATCCGCATCCAGTGACGCCAGTGGGCTGAGAAAGACACAGGGTCCGGTCGGTGCTACTGAGCCTTCATAGCCTCTTTGAGAGCAATTTAGTTTAGATAACAGAGGCTGAAAGTCTGAACGACGTCACTGTGGTGTAGGCCAATTCAGCAGGCAACTTCCCGTACGGATAACTCTTCTTCGCATTAGGTGACAACGCGCGTATAGTCTAAGCTTGAAACTATCCTTCGAGGCACGTTATCAGGCTGAAGAGCGTATGCAACCCGCAGTGTGTCGTTTACGATTACAAACACAGCGCACTCTACTAAACGGCTCGGATACTGTATTCGAACAGTATGAATTAACCTCAAAGAAACCGATGTATTGGCGCACAGTTAGCATGGATACAAAAAATATCAGCCGCGCAGAGTGGCCGCTAGGTTGAGGGCGCCATGTCACGGATTGCGCGGTCCCTCCGGCCGGAGATGCGAGTCGTTCCTCGCACATGTGTGTGTGTGTGTGTGTGTGTGTGTGTGTGTGTGTGTGTGTGTGTGTGTGTGTGTGTGCGTGCGTGTGTGTTGTTCTTTGCTTAAGTTAGTTTAAGTAGTGTGTAAGTCTAGAGACCGATGAACTCAGCAGTTTGGTTCCTTAGAAATTCACATGCATTTTAACAAAAAGTATCTTTCTTGTGCAACACAAATTGCTCTTTATTCACACAAAGTAATGAGTGCTAGTGGCAAGGGATCTCAGATTCATTCCATATTTTTATATTTCCTGAAATCTTTTGGCACCATTCCTCAGACACTACTTCCACTCGAACTGCATGCCTATGGAACAGCGTCGCAGTTGTGCAACTAGACTCTTAATTTCCTGTCAGTAAGATCGCAGTTCGCAGTAACTGACGGAAGGCCACTACAGTTAAATTTATGCTTCCAATGGCTGTTTGTTTCAATATTAGATAAAGTAGAATTGGTGTATATTTCCAACTGAAAAATATTAAACAATCATAGCAGGGTGTATATGCGGACATGGAAAAAATTCCCGAATTTCCCGGTTAAAAATACACTTCCTCCCGGGAGTGCGAACATACTTTTTTCCCTATTAACTGACAATATATTTTCTCTCGCAACTGTATATCATCCGTTTTTTGAATGGTTACATACGGTCGTAGAATTTCCCGGCGCTTTAGAAAACGAAACACAGGGAAAACAACACGTTTTGGGAAGATCTTGGATGAGCAGCAACATGTACACTGCATATTTTCATATTACGAAAGTATAAATTCGAATTCCACCAAACACCGCATGTTACTTTCCGAAGCATTGAAATCAAGATTGCAATGGGCTTTTGTAAGCCAGTACGCTTGTTCGCCCACTGCTTGAATACTGCTCAGCACTGTGGGATCTGTACCAGATAGGGTTGATAGAAGAGATAGAGAAGATCCAACGGAGAGCAGCGCGCTTCGTTACAGGATCATTTAGTAATCGCGAAAGCGTTACGGAGATGATAGATAAACTCCAGTGGAAGACTCTGCAGGAGAGACGCTCAGTAGCTCGGTATGGGCTTTTGTTAAAGTTTCGAGAACATACCTTCACCGAAGAGTCAAGCAGTATATTGCTCCCTCCTACGTATATCTCGCGAAGAGACCATGAGGATAAAATCAGAGAGATTAGAGCCCACACAGAAGTATACCAACAATCCTTCTTTCCACGAACAATACGAGACTGGAATAGAAGGGAGAACCCATAGAGGTACTCAGGGTACCCTCCGCCACACACCGTCAGGTGGCTTGCGGAGTATGGATGTAGATGTAGATGTAGAGTAAAACAGAAACGATATCAGGCGTTTCCGAAGTAAGTGTTATAGGGCCTATGCTGTTCGTAATTTATATAAATGAGTTAGGGGACAATCTGAACAACCCCCCTGGATTATTTATAATGATGCTCTCGTTTACCGTGTAGTATATTCATCAGAAGATCAAAACCAATTGCAAAATGATTTCGACAAGGTGTATGTACGGTGCGAGGAGTTGGAATTGATCCCAAATAATGAAAAGTGTGAATTCCGTAACGAGTGCTGAACAAATCCGTTAAATCTCGTTTACATGATACGTCACAGAGGTCGAAATCGCAACGAACACGCAGAACATGTTGTGGGGAAGCTGAACAGGAGACTGCACTTTCTTAGCAGAACACTTAGAAGGTGCAGTATACCCAGAAACTGCCAACAGTACGCTTTCCCGTCCGCTTCTAGATTATTGCTGTGCTGTATGGGATCCTTCCCAGATACGATTGGCAGACAACATCGAAACAGCGCAGCTCGTTTCATATTATCGCGAAAAATGGAAGAGAGTATCGAGGCTTAAATACGGGAGTTGGGGTGCCAGTCATTAAAAAGAAATGCGTTTTCGTCGCAGTTCTTTTAACGAAATTTAAATTACCAAATTTATCCCCGGAATGCGAAAATGATCTATTGACTCACGCCTAGATAGGGAGAATTATTGTCGTAACAAAATAAAACAAATAACAAATAAAAGCTCGCACGGAATGATTTAGGTGTTCGCTTTCTCCACGTGCTATTCAGGAGCGGAACGGTAGAGAAATAGTCTGAAAAACGTTCAAGGAATCATCTGCCAAACATTTAAGTGTGAACTGCACATTTATTTGTATCTCAGTTACCGAAATAGCTGTAGAAAGTGATTTTATGTGGTCAAAGGAGTATTGAGAAAGAGGTTCCCAGTTAAAAAATAAATAAATAAATAAATAAAGGGCGCCGACGCGCGCGCGCACGCACACACACACACACACACACACACACACACACACAGTGCATGCAAGTAATAAGGGTGGTGCGAAACGGTTTTTGAATAGTTTATAGGCGAAATCAGTATTACTAAGTATATCATAAAAAACATAAAGTTTCATAGGCTGGTTATTTACGATTTAAGTGAACGAAATTATGAGTAGTCACAATTCTACGTGGGGTACAATAGCAAAATAATATGGACATTCGTGTTTGCAGATTAAAAAAAAGTTCTATTAGTAGATGTTACACACTTGAGCAACTGGTAATGAAATTAATACTCTGGACAAAATTATTAAAACTGAAAATAAAACGAGGATCACTACAGCTGCCTTAGATTGTATAACGTATTTTTCCACTATTTTTATCTGCAAGTCTAATATTATTCTATTATGCTGACGATATTGTTCATTCTGTTAGATGTGCATATAGGCTGAGTCTTTTGAAGAAATTGGAAAACCTCATTCGGGAATTTTTGTTTGGCAATTCAGCCCGTTCGTTAGGTGTGTGTGTTGAGAGATTTTTATTTTGTGAGCAGAAATTTCAGTTTCTTCAGCCAGACACAGTTTCATCAATTTTCAGTCGCAGTGTACGACCTGATGGTTCGAAGATAGCTGTTTTCATCAGAATGTAGGCTGGAGAAGAGCATATGCAAATATTTTACACTCTAAGACCATCGAAATATTCTTTAAATCGAGTTGAGACACTCCGACATGATTTCCTAAGAATATGTACTTCACGTTAATCTGTAGATTCTAGACTTATGACGAAGCTAATGGCATGTACGTGTGAGAGCGAGGTTTCTAAATGTAAATTGTCGTCAGTTTAGAAGCTTGTAACAACATTGGTTTTGTGGAGTGGTTTTGTAGTCTTGCAAATTATTTTTGCCTAAGGGGATAACAGATCATTTCAGGACAGTCGCTGAATTCCTTTTTCTAATACAGACTAAATACTTTTATCTGTTTATAGCCATTATTTCTCCAAATTTTTGTGCCTTGTACAAAATCTCTTCTCTTCGTAGGGTATTCACGAATGCAAATGCTACAGTAGCGTCACAATTCCGTCCAGAGAAAAGTTGTAAGACCAAAATAAATGTCGGCCGTTGAATGGGATCACCATAAAGAAATATTCTACGTGGAAACAGCTACATGATAAAAATGGTTCAAATGGCTCTGACCACTATGGGAGTTACCATCTGAGATCATCAGTTCCCTAGAATTAGAACTACTTAAACCTAACTAACCTATGGGCATTCACACACATCCATGCCCGAGGCAGGATTCGAAACTGCGACCGTAGCAGCAACGCGGTTTCGTACTGAAGCGCCTAGAACCGCTCGGCCACAGCGGCCGGCAGCTACATGATATCGTAAATTAGTGTCGTATAAGTGCTGACTACAAGAAGCAGATTTACAAAAGGAGCCTAGTTTACAAGTGAGACAAAGGGCCCAGTAATCTGAGTGCGTAGAGGAGATGAAGGTGTTTATGCCACGCTGCCCCTTCCAAGTCTCTATTTACGAGCTCTGTCGCAACGGTAGCGGGGATCCTGTGTAATTGCCTACCAGTCCATGTCGATGCTAATACAGGCTGCACCCTGCTGAAACAGGTAGTTCCTATAAGTCATCACCGACACCTAATTAACGGTAGCAGTAAGCCGTTACTCTAAGGCCATAGAAACATTTCATTTGCAAATACCTTTTAAAACATTTAACGCACCTGCCAGTTTGCTCTGCGATGCTTGTGAAATGAGCTAATTTTATTCTCCAACAAAACTGTTTTACTATAACGAAAAACTGTAAGATGTAATATTGGTAATAGTCAGTCGTGCTTGGTGTACACAGATATTATTGCCATGACTGAGCTTATTTTAAGCCATGTGTCTTTCGTCAGACACCGCACTTGACGTAAGTTACGACACGTACTCATTCTCTTACCATATGTAAGTCAGTGTAAAATATCGTTCTTTGAGCTCTGTGACTGAGGTCGTATTACAGTCGATATCCGGTATCCTCTCTGAAATGACGGAATGTTGATACGTGCGAAAGTGCTTTAACTCTTTGAGGTAGCTATTTACCCTGCCGCGATTCACTGCAGCAGGATACACCATGTGATCACACATAACAAAGTTCACTAGACACGCCAAAGCATAGCTAATGTCAACAGTGGTTCGTGTGATATGATAATATTTGAATTGGAACTGTACCAGATTTACAGAGCATTCAAATGTTTATCGGGTAACAGTTTCCGTCGCAAAGACGTTATGTAAACAGACTGGCGTTGCAACGTATACGGAAGATGAAACGACTTAGTGTGAAAGACGGAGAGATATAAAAAGCTTTATATACAGTTTCGCACACAAGCTTTTTCATATGGTCCTATTGAGACTTTTCTGCATCTATATATACGAAGACAGTAACTAGTTCTCGAAAGAACAGTTACTGTTGATGGCCATGCAGCTTTTCCCTGGAATAAATGATGGCTGACAACCTGTCGGCAGCTGCGGTTGTCAGTCATCATTTATTCCAGGGAAAAGCTGCAGGGTCATCAACAGTAACTGTTCTTTCGAGAACTAGTTACTGTCTTCGTATATATAGTTAAAGGCTACCCAGCCATTGGCCTTCGTCTGTGCGAATGCGCACAGGTTGCCCAAACTCTTACGGGAATTGCCAGAGCGTGCGCGAGTAATGAGTGGGTGGGCAAATGTCTATAAGGTACAATACATATGTAGAATTGTGGACAGTTGTGAATGTGAGTCTCACGGGAAGCGTGCAAGGGATAAGTCCCTGCAGTCGCACTATTCATCTGTGTCCTCGGTGGCTCAGATGGATAGAGCGTCTGCCATGTAAGCAGGAGATCCCGGGTTCGAGTCCCGGTCGGGGCACACATTTTCAGCTGTCCACATCGAGGTATAACAGCAACACCTGTCGGCAGCTGAGGTTGTCAGTCATCATTTATTTTCTGCATCTCGCTAACTACATTTTGAAAGAACACAAAATTTAGTAGTCTGTTCGTAAAATCATTAACTTATACATTATTCATAGAGCTGTGTCACTGAAGAAGAATAGCATTAGTCACAAAATGCTCTGCACGTTCCAATCGTTCCAATCGTGAACTGAACACAAAGAGTGTCGTAATCGGCAAACAGGTGACACGCTGCTGCCCTAGCGTACCTTCCTTCTACGCACAAACATCTTGCGCCTCTGCCTGTGGGAAGATTGTTTTGCTCACTGAACAGACTACAATTTTTTCAGTTTGCAACGAACAATATAGTAATCGAGAACTGTATTGTTTGCAGAGAGAGAGGAACTCTAATAAACTGCTTCCGAGTGCTTGAACATTTTGTGGTATCAATAGCCGCTTTTTGGAGATACATTTCATCACACTTTTCAGCAACGAAGGGAGCCCTGAATCGCGTAATCTGAAGAAAGAGGAATGTGCTGCTTAAGGTAGGGGATGATCTCCGAACAAGTACTCTAATCACGACAAAGCGGTAAACAGAGAATTGCTATAGTGAGCTGAAGACATACTGTAGTACTTACCCTACACAGGTTCAGTAATGTATCACGACTCACTACTCTGGGTTCCGGTGCAGTTACGTCATGTTCGTTTAACATACGCTTCCAGAATTGTCGAATGACATCGATTTGGCTACAAGAACAGCAACAGATAATTGATAAATAAGTAAATATTTTGGGTAGTAGTATCATTGGTGGAAATTTGCGGTAAGTTCTTATGGGACCAAACTGATCAGATCATCAGTCGCTAGGCTTACACACTACTTAAGCTAACTTAAACTAACTTACGCTAAGGACAACGCACACACCCATGCCCGAGGGAGGACGCGCACTTCTGACGGGGGAAGCCGCGCGAACCGTGGCAAGGCGCCACAGACCACGCGGCTACCCGGCCCAGCAGAAGTGTCACTGGTGAGGATGTCCCGGCGGCGTTCCCTCTGAATTACGGGATCTGAACTCATCGTATAACACTTTATATGCTCATTGGAAACCTTTGGGGTTCTAGGTAGGTACAGCAGCCTTTGCCAATATTTTAATGAGTACATGCAGGGATTTTTTTTTAGGTCATGGAGGTATTCCTAACAGTGCCCGCTCACGTCATAAGAGGAGCAAAAACATGAAACTTCCTCACAGATTAAAATTGTGTGCCAGGGAAGCCAAGAGCGCTAATGCACTGCTTCCTGGATTTGGGTAGACCATGGAACGAATCCGCCCGGCGGATTGACGACGAGGGCCGGTGTGCCAGCCAGCCTGAATGAGGTTTTAAGCGGTTTTCCACATCCTACTAGGTGAATACCGGGCTGGTCCCCAGGTTCCGCCTCAGTTACACGACTCGTATACATGGCTTACACTATACGCAGACAGCTTTGGTACACTCATTGCATCCTGGGAGGTTCAGAGTGGCGACAGGAGGGGCATGCGGCCACCCTCTGACACTAACATTGCCAAATCCATAGTAACAAGGCCGACTCCGCGTTGCAGAGGAAAAAAGGCCCAAAGAAAATGACAAAGGCGTATACATTACCATTTTTCCTCCGATAATTACAGACATTTGTACATACTTGTCTCCGACATGCTGCATGGTGACTAACAGAGTTTATACACTGTCCGGAAAGAGAAACTTCCCAGACGACATAGAAGGAAGTCAACGCAGTTTCGTACTCATACATACCATCGGCTTGTAAGTAAATGATTGAGTTGCAGTTCTCTGACATACAAAACGGCCTCTAGACTGCGTTGGTCTTGTTCATGTTTAGTGTTGTTACCAGGCGTGGTAAGGTATCTCAACGGGCGTGAGCAGCGTCAAATCAGCGATCACTGTGAAGGACACGGACATGCCACGTAGTCGGTCTCCGTTTGTCAGGCTGGTAGAAACGTGCAAAATCCAGAGCTGTGGACCATTTGGATGTGACAGTGGACCGATATCAGGCTTTTTGGAAACATGAGGGAAGGCTATACTCGTCGTCATGGTTCCGAGCGATCACGACGGACCACCACAATACGGATTATCGTATTGTGCATCAAGCACATCGTAACCGCTTCATGTTCGCGCTTCCATTCTAGAACGAGTAATAGAATCGCTGCAATATTCTGTGTCATTCTGCACCACTGGTCGGAGACTGACTGTAGCCAGATTAGAGAACTACCGTCCCATGCGTAGGCTGCTGTTAAGGCGCAACACAGACGCCTGCGTCTGAAGTGGTGATAAGTAGTGTCGAATTGCGTTCACCAACCAGTCGCGGTTCTCCACCACCCTGGATGACCATCATCGGCGAGTATGGCGGCGGTCTGAGGAGATTTTCCATTACTCCAGTGGTTTGTAGAGAAATAGCGGTGTATTATGGGCGTGTAAGACTATCTGGTATGACTTCACGTCACAGAAGATAGTGTTGGGTGAACTCTAGAAGCACAACAGTACGTAACGGGCATCCAGCGATGTCAAGTGTTACCTGTCATGCGACAGTATCGTGCTGCCATTTTTCACGAGGACAATGCTCATCCCCAGATGTTTTCCCGATTGAACATATGTGGGAACATCTTGGACGTCAACTCCATCCCAGTGCCGGTATCCAGAATGTCAAGGACCATTCGCAATAGTAGTGTTGCAGCTTGCCCCATGAGAAGATCAGCGCGGCTTTGTGACAGCCACTCCCCCCCCCCCTCCCAACCAAACTAGGCCATGTATTCAGGCCATAGGGCGTAAAACGTCATTCTGATAAATGGGCTCATACAGCCAAGTTCTTTGCAAATTTAACTCGATTTTGTAATCACTGAAATAACATCATACCGCCTCTATCCATGACGTTTCATTTCGTTTCCTCCTCCACTTCTAGACGCTTCACTTTTTTGTCAGCCAGTGTACACTCATGTTCAGAAAAAGCAGAACAACTTGAACGACTAGAGATAGGACGTTAATATTCACAGTACTTGTACGTTAGAATGTTTTGCAGAAATGATTAGCATTTCAGTCACCTCGGTTCGGCATGTGTTCTGTTGCCCAGCTGGCACATGGTCTGCCATGGGCCTGGTAACTTGTTCCATGGGTGATGGCATCGACGCGTACAAGCCATTAATGGCGTTCTGTGGGACAGTTATCCATGCTGTATTCATCTGGTTCCAAAGTTCACCTGAGGTAGCTGGCATGGGTCACAGCGCTGCACTCTTCGTTTCACCGTATGGCACACGTTTTCGACTGGCGGGCCAGGGCAAGAGGCTGACATCCTGTGACGCGAAGACGGCACGTATTCATGCAGCAACATGTTTTCGTGCATTGTGTTGCTGAAAAATAGCGTCTGGGATGTTGTGCATAATGGCGGCGGGTCGCAGGGCGTCATTCACTTAGGCCACACTGATCACAGTGCCTTCCACACCCACCAACTGTAATTTGTGTTCGTACCCAATAGCACCCCACATCGTAAGGCACTGAGCTGGCGCTACATGTCTTGTGCGAGTGAAGTCACTGTGATACCGCTCCCCCTCTCTCCAGCGAACCGAAATGCGGCCACGATTTTCAAACAAACAGAACCTGGATTCGTCCGAAAACACTATCTGTTGCCACTCCTGTCCCCAGTGACGCCGTTCCACACACCATTGCCGTCTAGCTTGTTTCTGCGCATTCCTCAAAGGTAGGCGGAAAAGTGGACGATGCACACGAAACACGTGCCATAATAAACGGTGACGGACTGTCACCCCTCATAGTGTACGACGTGTTACACTTTTCCACTGTTGCTCCACAACAGAGGAGGACGCAAATCTGACCTGCAGTGCCATTCGGATGAAGCGTCGATCTTCTCGACGGATGTGGGGGGTCTGGGTGGTGCGAATTGAACCATCTCGCCGTGTTCTACGGTCTTCCGTGAACCACTCTGCACAGACCCGTTGCACTACCGAATATCTTCGTCCCACGTGAGTAGCAGTTTCTCCGATGAATACATCACATTCTCTCGTTCCCATAATGCGCCCTATTTCAAACTCATTGATTTGACGGTACGGTTCGCGCATACGTCTGCGAGGCATCCTGCACGTCTGCTCAATTCACACTGATCCATTACCGTCGGTTCATAGCGACAAAGGGAGCCGCAGGCATGTTTTAGTGGTAGTTGGTGTTACGCCGCGGTGTCGATGTTGATCTTGAACCCGCCAGGATAGCCGAGAGCGCTAACGCGCTGCTTCCTGGACTCGGGTAGGCGCGCCGGCCCCAGATCGAATCCACCCGGCGGATTAACGACGGCGGCCGGTGTGCCGGCCAGCCTGGATGTGGTTTTTAGGCGGTTTTCCACATCCTACTAGGTGAATACTGGGCTGGTCCCTACGTCCAGCCTCAGTTACACGACTCTCAGACGCTTGAAACACATTCACACTATTGCACGATTTACACTAGACGCAGACAGCTGGGACACACTAATTCCGTCCCAGTGGGTATGGGGTGGCGGCAGGAAGGTCATCCAGCCACCCCTTCAAATTAACCATCCCAAATCCGTACTTGACCCTGGCGACACTGCGCACAATGCGGGATAAAGGCAGTAGGATCGATGTTGAACCCGCGGGCCGACATGATTCAAATGCTAATCATTTGTGGTGGACATTCAAATGTACATGTCCTGTGAATATAAACGTCCTATTCTAATCGAAAAAATGGCTCTAAGTACTATGGGACTAAACATCTGAGGTCCTCAGTCCCTAGACTTAGAACTACTTAAACGTAATTAACGTAAGGACATGACACACATCCATGCCCGAGGCAGGATTCGAACCTGCGACCGTACCAGCAGCACTTTTCCAGACTGAAGCGCCTAGAACCGCTCGGCCACAGCGGCCAGCTTATTCTAGTCGTTCAATGTTTTTTTTTTTCTGAACATGAGTGTAGATGTGAGTTTAAACGCCTGGCCATTTTCTTCTGAGTTTGATCTGCCTCCAGTCAGTTAATGGTTTTCCATTGCAGTTCGTCCGGAAAATGGACAACCACGCCATTCAACAAAGATGGTTATCCTGGCTGTATTTTCCCACTCTCACAGTAATATCTGTCATCTTGATGTCTAGTGGTCTACTATGTACAGATTAGGCAAAGGGATCGTAATATTACTGGTGATAGTTTTGTGCAAAACTCCCATGGTAACAACATAGGGCGTATTCGAGTTTTGAGACAAGTGTTTTATGTAACGTGGAGGTATTTACGATTTCGTGATATTTCCCGAAATTTGGAAAACTCTTGAAAAAGTATTTTAAACACGTACTCCTACAATACTGTGTGAATGGAGGGTGTGTACTGTCTATTTTTATACTGTTCTTACCTTGGACAGCCAACAGCATTCTATATTGAAGTATATGATGAAAAAAAGACCCTAAATCACAAACATTACCGCCACGCGGAGTGGCCCCGCGGTTTGAGGCGTCATGTCACGGGCAGAGCGGCCCCTCCCGCCGGAGGTTCGAGTCCTCCCTCGGGCATGGGTGTGTGTGTGTGTGTGTTGTTCTTAGCATAAAGTAGTTTAAGTAGTGTGTAAGTCAAGGGACCGATAACCTCAGTAATTTGGTCCCTTAAAAACTCACACACATTTAAACATTTTTAAACAAATATTACCTACCCAAGAGACGTCCAATGCTAATACTATCTTCCGTTTTCTGTGAAGTTATTGCACCGAGCAAATTACACGAAGCTGATGTCGCGTAACAAGCACCTCATTTTACATCTGCAACAGACTCCCAGCAAGAGCAAATGAAGAATTACGTAGTTCCAGTCGAATTTAAAGCAAAAGGTTGGATGTTGGGAAAAGCTGACACTTATTTTCCTGCTACCACTGCTAATGAAATCGATGTTCTGTAAATGTTAGCTGCAGGTTCGAATTTGAAAATCAAATTACAATCTCCGCGAAGTCTAATTAATTCATTTGCATTCATTCCCAATCGGACTGTCGCTGAACCGACGGTTCTGTCTTACAACATCAGGAAACTAATTAAAAATTATGCTCTTGCTTCATGCCAGTCACGACAGATTAAGTAAATTTTTGAAAGAGTCCATTAAGAAGCACGAATATTTATTCACTAAATTTGGTAGTGGCCTCACGTGAAACACAATGGTACAATGGTCTGACTTGCAAGGCAGTCACTTTTTCTAAAATACCGTGAGTGCTCTGTTTCGAACAGAACACTGGCTATTAATTGTTTTATTATTAATAGCAACAGTGGACTTCTTTCACTCTTACTTCTAAATCTGTTTGGGCGACTATGGAATTAAGTTATTAAAAAAAGTCACTTATGACAAGGTAGCAACATTTAAACACGCATGTGCCAAAATAATAATAGGAAACAATAATTCAATCTAATATGAATAATATAATAAATTAATATAATAAATACTATTTGAACAAATATTGGAATTCTTGTATGATTTTCTCGCTGCTGGATGTGACGTGTGCCCTTTTAGTTATTAGTGCCTTCTATATATGACGGTAGTATCTGTTCCCGAAAGAACAGTTACCGTGGATGGCCATGCAGCTTTGCTAGAAATGAAATGATAATTAAATGGACACCCTAGCTGCAAACAGGCGTTGATGTACTTCATTGGGCACATGTTGAAAATGTGTGCCCCGACCGGGACTCGAACCCGGGATCTCCTGCTTACATGGCAGACGCTCTATCCATCTGAGCTACCGCGGGCACAGAGGATGGTGCGTCTGCAGGGACTTATCCGTTGCACGCTCCCCGTGAGATCCACATTCCCAACATGTCCACACAGAGAATCCTTTCAGATTCGCACGCTAAACGGGACCGGAGCAGAGTCGCGCGTGGTCGACATACACTGAAATCTGCCTTTTACTACAGAAGTACAGAGCTGATGTGAATCCGAGCGGATATGAGTGTGGCGGCGCCCAGTTAAAATGTACGTCCGCCAAAAAGTGGAGTGGCGTTTTATTTGCGCGCCTGGAATTTCATTATTCCGGGAAAAAAGACAATGGAGTATCGAAGAGAACCGAAAAAGAACGCACCGGCTAACGGGAAATGTGTTTCTCTTCCCTTCACAATAAAAAAAATCTTGACAGTGTGACGCGTGTGTCTGCGAAGATTGCGAAGTAAAAGAGCAGTACTGTAAGAAACGATCCACTCACTATGTTGCACTTACCATTATAGGCTTTTCAACAGTCTTTTGTAACGGAACTTTTAAAGTTACACGAGCGTAAATTGCTAAGTTTTGAACCTGCAAGCAACCCCTTGTGCGAGACGTCTCAAGTTCAGTCTTTAGTAACGCTCATTTTAAAGTACTGTATTAACAACTACGACAGGAAAAATATTCATTGCTAATGACTTACCATGTGCGTCAGGAGGACGACATATAATGAGAGTCCGGGAAGTGAATATGTAGATCGACATTCTGTGGGATCTATATACGAGGGTGAGTCAAATGAAAACCTTAAAATCTGTAATAACAAATCGAAATATCACGCCGTTATCCTGTAAGTTGGTAAGCGTGCTACAAACAGCGTGCAGAATGGCCTGTAGGTGGCAGTATAGTGCAGATGCACACATTCCGTCGCAGTATCAGTATAAAGATGGCAGCCCCACTTGAGACTTGCACCAGGGAAGAACAGCGTTCTGCCATTCGGTTTTTGCATTGAGAAGGTGTGAAACCTATCAAAATTCATCGACGAATGAAGATTCAGTACGGTGATGCATGTTTGTCACAACAGCAAGTCTACGAATGGAGTAGGAAGTTCGCAAATGGTGTGACTTCAGTGGAAGGTGCTCCTCGTCCAGGTCAGGCAAACGAGTTGTTACTTCACAGAACATTGCAGCAGTTGGAGCCATAGTGAAGGAGAGCCGCCGAGTGACACTGAATGACATTGCAGCATGTTTACAGATTAGTCATGGGTCAGCACGCAGGTGACTCTTGAAATGAGAGAACGACGTGTTGATGCTTGTGAAGAACTTCTTCGGCGCTTTGAACGAGAAGGTGATGGCTTCCTTGCAAGAATCGTTACTGGGGACGAAACCTGGGTTCACTTCTACCAACCGGAAACGAAGGGAGCGAGCAAGGAATGACGCCATTCCTCATCACCAAAACCAAAGAAATTTCGAACAGAACCATCAGCAGGGAAGGTTTTATGGTGACTCTCTTTTGGGACGAAAAAGGCATCATTTTGGAGCATTACATGCCTAGAGGGACCACTGTCACCAGTGCATCATACACAGATCTCCTAAAAATCATCTGCTGCCTTCAACCAAATCAAAGCGACGTGGATTGCTGTCAGCAGGTGTCCTTTTGCAATACGACAATGCAAGGCCCCACACTACCCTTACAACAGTTGCAACAATCACAGACATGCATTTTGAGTGTCTTCCTCATCCACCATACTCACCAGACCTTGCCCCAAGTGATTTCCATATGTTTGGACCACTCGAAGACTCAATGGGTGCAAAGAAGTTCCGTTCTGATGAAGAGGTACGCCACGCGGTGCATGAGTGGTTGCGCGGACTACCAAAAGAATTCTTTTCTAAAGGAATTTATGCACTTTGTAAGCGCTGGAGGACTTGCATTGAGCGTGGGGGAGATTATGTTGAAAAGTGATACAGCTTTGTACCACTGCTGCGCAATAAATAATATTTAAAAAATATTTAAGGTTTTCATTTGACTCACCCTCGTATTACACTCCTCAAAATTGGACATCGTCGATATTCAAGAAATTCTCAAAATAAACTACTAGCTTGCCTCATCAACACCGAATGGAAAATGGTGCGCCAGAGTCAGAATCCAATACTGTAGCACTGTTTGAAGTTAGGCAACCATTCACTGCTTCCCTTGGAAACATAATCCAAGCCGCGCGCGCGTGCATACCGTGGTACGTCGCTATCACACACATCCTGTAAATAGTATCGACAATCCTCGAAACGAGCCAACACCAGTTTTTGTAACAAGTGCACCTTGTCCTCTCTTGAATATCCGTAGTTTTTCTTATGCACTACACGATTATATTGCTGCGGGCTTGTTGAAAATCTGTTCATAATTTTTTTTTATTTGTTTAGTATGCTGCGGATGATGGAAATTTGTGGTAAGTTCCTATGGGACTAAACTGCTGAGGTCATCGGTCCCTAGGTTTACACACTACTTAATCGAACTTAAATTAACTTAAGCTAAGGACAACACACACACACCCATGCCCGAGGGAGGACTCGAACCTCCAATGGGGACAGCAGCGCGAACCGTGTCAAAGCGCCTAAGAGCACGTGGTTACCCCGCACGGCTACAGATCATGTTCCGTCTATGTAATTATGTTTAATATCCGCTCCAAGGACAACGACTGTTCTTTACTACGTTTCGCTGGAGACTGGATATATGGCTCCCTGTCCGACAAGGATTATTAACTGCATGGCTCGACACCATTTTCACTTTTTAAGCACGAATCGACATTAATTTTGCTTCACATGTACATTGTCCGCATTGTCGAGCGTATACGTCATCGCATAATCCACAAATTGACCTTGCAGAAACGCTAATATTTCATCTGCCACATCTTCCTCACTACGTGAAATTCCTTTGGTTCCTTTCTGACGAAATGTCCATTTCGGCATCTGTTGTTGTAGATGCAATGCTCAGCATTATGTCAACGCCTCTAGCACCATAACGCTATTGTGAGTTACTCGTCGACTAAGCAGTTCAGCTACGCCCCGTAGCCTCAAGCTGTGCTCACCACTGGATACCTCCAGTCCCACGCTCTGTTGCCATTAGCATCGAATATTGCCGTTGCATGGTAGACAATATATGGGGCATCGAGCGCCATGAACAGAACTGGCCGCATTGGGAGTAGACAGGGAAGTATTCGAAAGCCCAACGAAAGCATTTCTGCCATCTCAGCGGCTTATGGATGAGTAGCTGCGTAATCCGATGCACGAGCACCGAATGTGCCCTGATCTTGCCTGTTTTCTGTTTCAGATCACTGTGCAAGGTATGTCCAGTAACTTAGCGCAGTGAGTCACTGTTTCTCTCTTCCCGAAGTGGCCAATCACTATTTTGCTTGTGCGATGCGTGCAAGCGCCTCTCCATGTTGTTCTTTAGATCGAATTTTCAGGCATTTACGTTTCAGATAGCTTTCATCAGGACGACATATCCACACTTGTGTACGAAATTTAATGTGTGGAACACGCGCTATATGCTGAAGTATCATAACTCACTGCTTCCTTACCTGAAATGAATTAAAATCACTGAACAATAATATGACACTGCGCACCGAGACGCGTATGTGAATGCTCGCGCGATATCAAATAACGAAGAAAGACATCGCAATTAATTATATTCAGCTCTATATACCTAATGAATATTGTTTCCCCCGTTATAATAAGTACTGTGGCGTATTTAATTTCCAACATTAATTTTATTTCGATATATGCATCACTTTATATACATATTTTCCTCTTTAAAAAAAATCGGAGAGAAAAGAGACAATCATAACCAGATTCCTCACATACTGCAGATCAGTATCCCAGAGTTCACCTATGACACGGTCATTAGAGGGAAGTAAGGAATTTCCCCGAAATGGTGACAATCATTAGAATTCGCTGAAAATTTGAACGGCTCTTTCTTCTTCAAACAGGCGCCTTGATACGGAAAACGTCCTCCTTTTTGTCGGTTGGCACCTCCGCTGAATGGGAAACCTCGTAGGAACGAAGGCGTTATCTGGCTTCTGTGGCCCAGCAAGCAGAACTTGGCTGGTGCCTTTTTCAGCAGCTGATACAGGACCTATTTTTGTGTAGTCGGAAGCTTACTGAATACCGGTAACGGTCACTTGGAAGTCATAAAAATTCGGGACGCTGCCGTTTCAGCACGATTCACCTTGTTCGGACGTCAGCGTTTGCGCATTCGAAAGACGGAAACAGTTTTCGCATTCTGCTCCTACCGTTTCGCTGTTCATGACCGTGGATGGAGATGTACCCGCCGGGGCTTCCGAGAGCGGTAACGCTCAGCTTCCTGGACTCGGGTAGGCGCGCCAGCCCCGGATCGAATCCGCCCGGCGGATTAACGACAAGTCCCGATGTGCCGGCCAACCTGGATGTGGTTTTTAGGCGGTTTTCCACATCCTGCTAGGTGAATACCGGGCTGGTCCCCATGTTCCGCCTCAGTTACACGGCTCGCAGACATCTTAACACGTTCGCACTATTCCATGGATTACACTCGACGCAGACAGTTGGGGTACACTAATTCCGTCCCGGGGGGTTACGGGGTGGCGGCAGGAAGGGCATCCGGCCACCCCTTAAACATTAACATGCCAAACCCGATTAACGATGGCTGACATGCATATCTGTGGGACAAGGCTCAAGTGATAGACTATGGACGGAGATGCGTCCGCAACAAAACACCACAGTTTTAAAGCGGCACGAGGAACCATTTCGAGCAGGAGCGTCGTAGAAGCCTTTTGGATTCTGCAAGTCACCTTCGACCTCACCATGAGGTAAGAAGACTTCATCATCCATATTTGTCTCATCAATAAAATGATCTCAGATCTAAGTAGCTGCATCAAAAGCCCGTCTTGTCTGTGTAGGAATCTCACACAGCAGTGGTTCCCAATCTGGGCGTAATTAGCCCCTGAGTGGTATATATATATATATATATATATTCTAAGAGGATAAAAAAAGTTTTCTGTAACGTTTGTGTCTCGGAACTGAACTATTTTCAAAAGATCATCATCATGATCATCACCACCACTATCTCGTAAAACTGTAATACTAATTACATAAGTTACCAATAATTATAATTTTACTTCAGATACTAGAATTAACGAGAGGGAGAATGTGATATATTAAAGCTTGTGGAATGTATGATAATCATCATCATCATCATCATCATCTTTTGTTTCTCACCAAATCCACCTACTGCACATATATTTTTTATCATCTATTAGAGAGAGTAAAATTGATACACGTGTGTTTAAGCATCTCATTAAACTGTATTCTCGGACTTGTATGGACTTCCCTCCGTAGAAATGTTGGAACACGTGAGGCAATACTAACCTTACGACTTATCTTAGAAGAAAGATTAAGAAAAGGCAAACCTACATTTCTAGCATTTGTAGACTTAGAGAAAGCTTTTGACAACGTTAACTGGAATACTCTCTTTCAAATTCTAAAGGTGGCAGGGGTAAAATACAGGGAGCGAAAGGCTATTTACAATTTGTACAGAAACCAGATGGCAGTTATAAAAGTCGAGGGGCACGAAAGGGAAGCAGTGGTTGGCAAGGGAGTGAGACAGGGTTGTAGCCTCTCCCCGATGTTATTCAATCTGTATATTGAGCAAGCAGTAAAGGAAACAAAAGAAAAATTCGGAGTAGGTATGAAAATTCATGGAGAAGAAGTAAAAACTTTGAGGTTCGCCGATGACATTGTAATTCTGTCAGAGACAGCAAAGGACTTGGAAGAGCAGTTGAACGGAATGGACAGAGTCTTGAAAGGAGGATATAAGATGAATATCAACAAAAGCAACACGAGGATAATGGAATGTAGTCAAATTAAATCGGGTGATGCTGAGGGGATTAGATTAGGAAATGAGACACTTAAAGTAGTAAAGGAGTTTTGCTATTTAGGGAGCAAAATAACTGATGATGGTCGAAGTAGAGAGGATATAAAATGTAGACTGGCAATGGCAAGGAAATTGTTTCTGAAGAAGAGAAATTTGTTAACATCGAGTATAGATTTAAGTGTCAGGAAGTCGTTTCTGAAAGTATTTGTATGGAGTGTAGCCATGTATGGAAGTGAAACATGGACGATAACCAGTTTGGACAAGAAGAGAATAGAAGCTTTCGAAATGTGGTGCTACAGAAGAATGCTGAAGATAAGGTGGGTAGATCACGTAACTAATGAGGAGGTATTGAATAGGATTGGGGAGAAGAGAAGTTTGTGCACAACTTGACTAGAAGAAGTGATCGGTTGGTAGGACATGTTTTGAGGCATCAAGGGATCACAACTTTAGCATTGGAGGGCAGCGTGGAGGGTAAAAATCGTAGAGGGAGACCAAGAGATCAATACACTATGCAGATTCAGAAGGATGTAGGTTGCAGTAGGTACTGGGAGATGAAGAAGCTTGCACAGGATAGAGTAGCATGGAGAGCTGCATCAAACCAGTCTCAGGACTGAAGACCACAACAACAACAATAACATGGACTTCCCGAATGGACCAGAAACTGCTTCATTACTCACTTTGCGATAATAAACGATCTAATTGAGATCACAACACAGCTGTAATTATGTAATGGCTAGTACACTGCTGTGCGGCACTGGTGAGGTGCAAAGCATTGGCAATCAAAAGCATTGGCAATCTACCATTTCAGGGGTAAGGCGTCCAGAAATCCAGTGGTGCACAAGCACTAGGTATAAAAAAAAATTTCGTGTGACTAGGGCCTCCCGTCGAGTACATCTTTCGCCGGGTGCAAGTCTTTCGACTTGACGCCACTTCGGCGACTTGCGCGTCGATGGGGATGAAATGACGATGATTAGGACAAAACAACACCCAGTCCCTGAGCAGAGAAAATCTCCCACCCAGCCGGGAATCGAACCCGGGCCCTTAGGACTGACATTGTGTCGCGCTGACAACTCAGCTGCCGGGGGCGGACTACTAGGTATAGGGTACACCCTTTGACGTGGTTGATTCTAAAATGGAGTTGCAGGGTGTGAGTGAAGCAAATGTCACTAGGGAGGGGAATGACGAAGAGTAAACACGTTTTGTAGTAAGTATCCAGCATCAACTTGGGTAATTAGCTTTCTTTCCTGAGGAGGGGTTGTAGATAACACTCGAGATGAACTGAGAACTACCGGCCGCTGTGACCGAGTGGTTCTAGGCGCTTCGGTCCGGAACCGCGCTGCTGCTACGGTTGCAGGTTCGAATCCTGCTTCGAACATTGACGTGTGTGATGTCCTTAAGTTAGTTAGGTTTAAGTAGTTCTAAGCCCATGGGACTGATGGCCTCAGATGCTAAGTCCCATAGTGCTTAGAGCCATTTGAACAGAGCTACTTCGCATTTCTATAAATTGTCTCATTGACTCATTATTTCGTTGTTTAATAAGATGCTTCCATCATTTAAAATACAAACAAAAGCGTTCAAAGAAAATTCCTTTTCATTGTAAAGTTTATTTAGGCGCTAATGTTGTCGTTGGGGGGGGGGGGGGGGGGGTATGGTACTAGCCAATATCTGAATGCACTCAGGGGTAACAGTCTCGAAAAGGCTGGGAACCACTGTACTCGCCGAAGTTCTGACAGACAAGACCGATTGCAGACGCAATTACTTAGATCTGAAGATGATCCAGAACGATCGAAATGTATCTTTTAATCTTATATATAAAAGGCAATGTCTTGACTGACAAACTGACTGACTGACTGACTGACCCATCATTGCACAGCCCAAACCGCTAAGGATAGAAACTTGAAATTTGGAGAGGGAGTAGATTTTATACTGTAGGCATCGTTTAAGAAGAGACTGTCGGAAATTCAGTTCTTCACGGGGTAAAATAGTGATTGAACGTTTTTTTGAAACTAATTACTATAGAACTACTAAAGGATTTTTAAGTCTACATCTACGACAACTGGATCTGACTTCTTGGTTGGTAATAAAAGAAAGAAAAACGTGTTATAATGTTTCTAGGATTTCAACCCCTAAGGGAGTGCAATAAGGGAAGGAAAATGTTTTAAGAAAAAATTTCATTACATTAAAAAAATTAATGCTAACTATTTAAACTGGTATTTCACTTCTCTGTTAGATATAACGAAATATTTGTCAGGGGATGAAAATTGCTATGGAAATATCTCCACAAGAACGTAAAAGGTATGATTAACAAAACCTTTGCACTCCAGCCACCAGAATCGCTTTTTGGCCAGAAGTACATTCGGAAAAGGCCTTGCTTATGTGGTCTTAATTGGAGTGAAAAGCTTAGAAGGCGTTGCAGTTTGCAAACAACATAAAAATTAGAAAGAATAAAAACAAAAATAAACAATCTCCGCAGGCGATACAGTCTACGAGAGCGAAGCAGCGGACGCTAAGCTAGTTAAAAATATGCAGCTCGAGGCAGAAGAATAAATGAGAAATGTTTTAAATATCAATACTGTTCTTTATTCTATACAGGCGAATATGTCAGTTATAGTACTGAATGAAGTCTTGCGCCGAAATTATAAGCCTGCAGTGCAGATGTTGAATTTATCTTCTAGAGTAATGGCACGTTTACCGTCACTCTGTAATAACCACTTGTTTAGTAATGTATTAACAACGCGGTTCCACTGAAGTGTCAGTGTTTTGCTTTTGGCTATCTGTAGTTAATCGCCGGCTGCATCCGTACTTTTGTATAGGTCGTTTTTGGAGATGCGGAAGTTCTTTGTTTTAATATTTGAATTTTTTAATGTTACAGTTTTTCAGTGTACCTTGTGATGCCTTTCTAACGCCTCAGTTTCTTAATTACTCAGTTTGACAACCTCTGAAAAACTGCATTGCAGGCTCGATTCAGAGACCGGAAGTCACAATCAGTTCGCCCACGAACAGGACACAAGGTGGAGACATTCCCATCCTTGATTCTGTGCCAAGTCCCTGTTGCAATACAATGGCCTATGGCAATTAAAAGTCGTTTTCCGCCAAACCGTTTTTCAGATTTTTCGTACAGCCACGTTCGTCACTCCACTGTTCTGGCTGCATTTGTGTGTCAGGGTTGTAACGGAGGATTCAGATTTCTTCCACATAACTAAGAATATTCCGAAGGTAATCAAGCGTAAATATTGGAAACACAATTTTTGAAACATCCATTCGCAAATGCTTTTTAGTCTGTAGCCACAATGAGAAGAACACTTCATGTATTCAGCTTCTTCGTATGCAGAACTTACTTCAGAATATTGTATATCTTCACAAGAGAGATCTACCAGCAGAGCAACATCATAATTCAGAACGGTTTGTTGAATTGTTTTGACAATTTATTCGTTAGAGAGATGATTCTGCTGCCTGAAACGCCTCAGTTTAATTAGCATACGTTAGAATTCAAAGTCACCTTGTAAGTGGGTTGCTTCTGTGTAGCGCTTTGCATTGGATCTCTGACTGCGCGTTTTTGGAAGAGACTGTGGCTGGTTGGACTCGTTGCTGGAAGTTAATCGCTAGTAGTGTTGGGCAGTTGGAAGTTAGTCGCCAGCAGTGATGGAAGTACTGTTGGGCAGTTGGAGGTGAACAGCCAGCAGTGATGGATGTGGGGAGAGAATAGCCAGAGGTGATGGAGGTTAGAGGTTTGAAGTGTTAGCCTGAGCGGACGATCTGGACGCGTGTCCGTCATGGATGTGTAATTTGTCGATGATTATATAGTCTTTTGGAACTGGATGTCACAGACGTTTATATATTATAGGATTTTTGAACTGGTTGCCACATTATTAAGGTAAATACATTGTTTGCTCCGCAACAAAATCTTTCCTTTGCTAACCATATCCGTATTAGAAGTTAGTGCCTTCAGTAGTTAGAATCTTAGTTTAGCTGGCAGTATTGGCGCTCGCTGTATTGCAGTAGTTCGTGTAATGGAGATTTTTGTGAGGTAAGTGCTTAATGAAATGTATAGGTTATTGTTAAGATTTCTTTATAGTCAGGGCCATGATTCTGAATTAATTATTTGAAGTGAGGTTGTAATTTTTTTGAGCAGTGAGATTGCGTTGGGCTACAATATTGTGGTTCAGTGTTGACATGATAAGAATAAGTAAAGAGAAAGTAGGCACAGACGTTTAGTTTAACTCAGCTGTTTCATAATTAAGTAACGTAGAAGCTTCAACTTCCCATTTCATTCAGCAATAGAAGCAGAAAAGAATTTTAATTCAGAAGTTTCAACCTATCCTACAGTAAAATGCCATGAATTCGAAATATTACAAGGTGTGAAAATACTGATCTTCATTTCTCGGCGATCTCCGATGTAAATGAATTTGCGAGCATCTGCTCCACCAAAATTTGCTGCAACTTGCTGAGTTGTTGACATTGCAGCTAATTATTTGGTAGCGCGAAGGAAAATTTCAAGCAGCTCACATTGATACGATTTTCCCTTTCGGAATTACATATTTACTGCCTAATACGGTTACAAAACTAACGAAAGTGGCTCACAAAAACTGAGACCTTGATGGCTGATTCGCCACTCCTTGTATATTGTTTTAACAGTAACTGGTTACGGCATAGAAATTTCATGGATTACAACCAAAAACATGTTGGCGTATACAGGCTGACATCATGGAATCATATTAGTTTGCTTCTCACACTGCAACATAAAATTTTTCTCGGCTTCTAACTTTTAGTATTGAAATTCATAAAATATATTCGATAACAATGCTCTTTATAATGTTGCTTATATCCCGAAGATTATAAGTTGGAAAATGTTCCTGACATTTGTATGTGTTCATTCTACTAATACTAACGAAAGGAAAATTTCACTTCTTGTGAAATGTATTCTGGAATTACGAAATGAGAACTGTTTATGTTTTATGTTCAAGTATCGATTAGTAACAGTCGAAGCAACGCAGACCGACATTATACCTGCAAAAGTCGAAACGAAATTAATGCCAAAATTGGAATCAGTATAATAAACTGAGTCCTAAAATGACCAGGTGAATGAAATAATATCGTTACAAAATTTATATAAGGCGGGAAATGTGGCAGCCTGACCCCTGAGGTCAACACTTCGTGTCACATGTATCCTTACGTTCATACATTAGTACGTTCCAAGTGCTGGCGCATAAAGTAATGAACTTTCATCAACTCCGTTCCGTCCAAGGTTTTAAATGAACTACAATTATATAAAATGTAGAGAGAAGTTGGAGCAGAAGTACGGGTGTAAGCTCCGAATACGTAATCCTCCTAGAGGTGACAGGCTGACAAATTACATTAGCTTTGTAACAGGCAATCGGGACAGTCGTGAGTAATCTGACAGGCTTCCGAGGCAGCAAACGGAATTTCCAACGGGTTCTGTGGCAGGGGCTGAGCAATTGGCGGAGTAAGGCAGGCTCAACTGTAGGCATCGACTGTAAAGGTAGTATACATTGCGAGGTCCAGACTAATTCCGCCTGGTCGCAAAGAGAATACCGTATGTACGAGAGATATGCACTACGGCGCGATAGAATCAGCTCCAGAGAAGTAAAATGTTTTGCGAACTTTGTCAAAGTTACGACGCATTTACATCTACATCTACATCTACAGCCGGGCCAAGTGGCCGTGCGGTTCTAGGTGTTACAGTTTGGAACCGCGAGACCGCTACAATCGCAGGTTCGAATCCTGCCTCGGGCATGGATGTGTGTGGTGTCCTTAGGTTAGTTAGGTTTAATTAGTTCTAAGTTCTAGGCGACTGATGACTTCAGAAGTTAAGTCGCATAGTGCTCAGAGCAATTTGAACCATTCTGTACATCTACATTTATACTCCGCAAGCCACCCAACGGTGTGTGGCGGAGGGCACTTTACGTGCCACTGTCATTACCTCCCTTTTCTGTTACAGTCGCGTATGGTTCGCGGGAAGAACGACTGTCGGAAAGCCTCCGTGCGCGCTCGAATCTCTCTAATTTTACATTCGTGATTTCCTCGGGAGGTATAAGTAGGGGGAAGCAATATATTCAATACCTCATCCAGAAACGCACCCTCTCGAAACCTGGACAGCAAGCTACACCGCGACGCAGAGCGCCTCTCTTGCAGAGTCTGCTACTCGAGTTTGCTAAACATCTCCGTAACGCTATCACGGTTACCAAATAAACCTGTGACGAAACGTGCCGCTCTTCTTTGGATCTTCTCTATCTCCTCCGTCAAACCGATCTGGTACGGATCCCAAACTGATGAGCAATACTCAAGTATAGAAAACAAATATAGAAAACAATCTGCAGATATTACACCTCAAAGACAAAGGTTTCACATTGAATCTCCTAGAGGAGATTGAGATTCATACACATAAAAACAGGTTCCCTGATCTCATTTTGAATGAACAGACAGTCAGTTAACACCCCCTTCCTAAATAACTTTGAAGAAGCTTTCACTTTTTTTAAAATAACTTAAGCCTAATATTCCATCAAAAACATTCAGTATACAGGCCCCAAAAACTGCTTATATGTCATTGAAAAAATTGCATAATGAAAACATGTGCATTGCATATTATGTCATATATTGAATTTATCTCCTACTATTGTAACAACTAATTAGTAACACACAGTAATTCTGTACTACATATAATGTTTGTAATCTTATTTCTATATAATTTTATTTATTCCATTCTAGATTAATTTCATACAATAGCAAAGAGATATTTTACTGTACCCATATCGACCATACAGCATCTGTAAGTTAACATTGTTATGACTGTAAGCTCTTTGCAAACGTTTGTTGGTTGTAATGTGTAGCTGGGCCACGTTTTGTAAACGTTATTCGTGTGTGCTGCGTGTGTAATTAAAATGATGAGGTTAAAAGTGACGCCCATTGACTGGAATAGCACTCACATAGTGCATATTGAAAAGTGTATGAAGCTTGCGTTCGAAAACATAAACGCACGAATATTTCGTCAGGCAGAACTACACAGCTCGTAAGTACACTAACCTGCAAGTTTACTAATGTTTATAAAACCATCTCATGAGCAATTAGATCTTGTAAAAGAAGTAAATCTTTCGTAAAAATACCATTACCGATATGACAACAAAATATTTCTTTTCTTTCCCAGTGCAGCAAACGAATAACACAAACAAAACTAGGTCCAACTAAGAATGCGTGTAATCTGCCATCTGAAGATGGATTTGTAAAGGAAAATCCGAAACCGGTCATGGTCTGAAGAAAAACCTTTTTAAACCATACATGTGGCTGGTAGCTGTTTTTTATATAAATTATAAACCTTAAGTACAACAGCCACGTTTCTCAACATGTCGTCTTTCGACAAAATAGCGTTAAGCTTACCTAGCCAGGTAATGAGAATGTTACATGCGTTCAAAAAATGTAAGATTGATGTAATGAAAACAGTTAACAACATAAAATTCAACAAAAGATGTCTGTTAGAAAAAGTGACCCCAAATTATGTTAAAGTTAAGGTCAATAGTCAAACAAAAGCTGCTAAGCTTGCTAAAGTAAAATGTGAAACTATTTGGATAAAAACAGAAATCAAATTACAATATAAGAAGAAAGATAAGCTGAATAATTCTATGTACAAGCTGCATTTACAATTAGGAAATAATCTCACACCTCTACAGTTCATGTATGTAACACACCATATTAATCATGCTCTTAGCAGAGAACAACAACAAATCTCCTCTAGGCACAAGAAGAAGTTAAAATCCCTCATTCAACTCAAATTAAAGGAACCACTTAACATTGGTGAACAGCAGAAGCACATATTCTATAACAGAGTGGTAAACACAACAGATATTTCTTTCAATCCCAATGAACTTAACCTCTTAGATAAAGGCTTCAAGCATAATATTGCCCCAAGATTAAGTAATAAGAACATAAAAGACCTAATAGCAGCTACAAAACTGGCATGTGACACTGCCAAACTTAAGCCTAATGAGAAAAATGCGTTGGCATATAAAGCCAACAAACTCATCACTAAACACATGCTTTCAAAAAATAATATAATTAATAATGAACAAAAAACTCTTAAAGATATCAATGATAAACTTACTGCTAACAAAGCTCTCATGGTGAAGGCTGATAAAGGAAATTCAGTAGTTGTTTTGCATGAATCAGAATACATTGATAAAACTCTTGAATTTTTTCAGTCCAATAACTTCACAGAACTAGAATCCGACCCCACAACAAGATTTCAAGCTAAACTTCGTAAATTACTCAACAGCTTTGAATCCCTTTTAAATAAATATGAAATTCGGGACTGCATTACCATGAATCCAACTGCACCGAAACTTCGGTCACAGCCTAAGATCCACAAAGAAAATTCCCCCATACGCCCTGTGGTGAACTCAAGAAACAGCCCAGCATACTACATAAGCAGAAAATTGAAGGATCTCCTTACCACTTACTACATGTTCGAACATAGTTATACAGTTAAAAACACAATGGACCTTATAGAACATATCAAAGACATCCACATACCACAAACAGCTAGATTTGCCTCACTAGATATTGTAAACCTATACACTAACATCCCAGTAGATGAAACAATTAACATAATAAAAAGTAACCTTTTAAAACACAAAAAGATGAATCTACCAGAAATATATGAGTTAATAGAGATCCTCACACTCATTTTGTCTAATAATTACTTCACCTTCAATAATAAAGTCTATAAACAAAATGATGGCCTTGCAATGGGTAGCAGTCTTGCTGGATTATTAGCCGATATTTACATTAACCATCTTGAGCAAAAGTTTTTCTCATCTAATAACCAAATGAACAGTAAAATAATTTACTACAAGAGATACGTAGATGACACTCTATTACTTTTTGATGGTAACAGCAGCGAAATTGATGCCTTAGCTGAAGATCTGAGCAAATTACACAACAACATCAAATTTACAGTGGAGCATGAAATAAATAATAGCATCAATTTTCTGGATCTCAAAATATCAAGCATACATAACAAACACCATTTTGGTATCTTTCGAAAACCAACAACCACAGATGTTACCATCAGTAACACATCCTGCCACCCGAACCAACATAAGATGGCTAACTTCCGGTCAATGCTACATCGTATGCATAAAGTCCCCCTCACCCCCACTGAACAGAACAAAGAAATCAGCATAATCAAATCAATTGCCCAAAATAATGGCTATGATGCTTCAATCATAGACACACTCTCTCAAAAAACAAAAGTAAAAATTGCTAGCAATAAGTCTTTGCAACAATCAACAGCCACAATAACTATGAAAGACAAAAAATCAGTAAAATATGTAGCCCTACCATATATAGGCCCACTTTCACATAAAATTTCCAACTTATTCAAGAAAAAGAATGTCAAAATCAGTTTCTCTACCAATAACAAACTCCAACAAAGAGTCATACACTCACTCCCACACAATAGCATACCCCATAAAAGATCTGGAATTTATAAACTCAAGTGTAACAACTGTCCTAAATTCTACATTGGCCAAACAGGTAGAGCTTTTGAAACAAGATTCAAGGAACACCTTGATGCCCTACGTCTGAAAAACCTAAGCAAATCTGCATTTGCCACCCATCTTGCAGAAAACAATCATACAGTTGAGAATATAGAAAACAATCTGCAGATATTACACCTCAAAGACAAAGGTTTCACATTGAATCTCCTAGAGGAGATTGAGATTCATACACATAAAAACAGGTTCCCTGATCTCATTTTGAATGAACAGACAGAGTCAGTTAACACCCCCTTCCTAAATAACTTTGAAGAAGCTTTCACTTTTTTTAAAATAACTTAAGCCTAATATTCCATCAAAAACATTCAGTATACAGGCCCCAAAAACTGCTTATATGTCATTGAAAAAATTGCATAATGAAAACATGTGCATTGCATATTATGTCATATATTGAATTTATCTCCTACTATTGTAACAACTAATTAGTAACACACAGTAATTCTGTACTACATATAATGTTTGTAATCTTATTTCTATATAATTTTATTTATTCCATTTTAGATTAATTTCATACAATAGCAAAGAGATATTTTACTGTACCCATATCGACCATACAGCATCTGTAAGTTAACATTGTTATGACTGTAAGCTCTTTGCAAACGTTGTTTCTTGGTTGTAATGTGTAGCTGGGCCACGTTTTGTAAACGTTATTCGTGTGTGCTGCGTGTGTAATTAAAATGATGAGGTTAAAAGTGACGCCCATTGACTGGAATAGCACTCACATAGTGCATATTGAAAAGTGTATGAAGCTTGCGTTCGAAAACATAAACGCACGAATATTTCGTCAGGCAGAACTACACAGCTCGTAAGTACACTAACCTGCAAGTTTACTAATGTTTATAAAACCATCTCATGAGCAATTAGATCTTGTAAAAGAAGTAAATCTTTCGTAAAAATACCATTACCGATATGACAACAAAATATTTCTTTTCTTTCCCAGTGCAGCAAACGAATAACACAAACAAAACTAGGTCCAACTAAGAATGCGTGTAATCTGCCATCTGAAGATGGATTTGTAAAGGAAAATCCGAAACCGGTCATGGTCTGAAGATAATAAACCTTTTTAAACCATACATGTGGGTGGTAGCTGTTTTTTATATAAATTATAAACTCAAGTTGAAACGTCCCCTTTGAACAATTTTTACTCGACTGTGCTTAACCTGACGCACAATATTTTTTAGCGCAACGCAATCTGACTTTCCACACACAATATTTTGTTAACGCAACGCAATCTGACTTTCAAAATTCTCTACAAGAGAATGGCCCTGACTAACATTAAACTATACGTCTCACAAATCACTTACCTCACCAAAAATCTTCGCTGCTCAAGCTACTGCAATACAGCGAGCACCACTACTGCCAGATAAATAAAAGATTCAAACTATGGAAGGCACTAACTACTGATAGGGATAGTTAGCAAATGAAAGATATTAATAGAGAACAAACAATGTATTTACCTTGATATCATGACAAATTACAAAACTCCGCCATCTCTCTCCCCACATCCACCACTGCTGGCGGCTCACCTCCAACTGCCCAGCGCTACGCGCTGTTCACAGCCAGCTGCCTAACACTACAATGGTTGAGTATTACAACAATGCAAAGCAGCCACAGACTGCACACGGCACAGCCGGTGATTTTCATACTGAGGTGGCGTTATCAATAAAAAAACCTAAACAGCCTACTTACATAGCCCCCATGCTCCCCACAAAAAAATTTTAGAAATTGGGTTGGGCAGTGCCCAATACAGATTTGAAAAAATTTTTCATAATTACAATAACTAAGAAATCAAATGCACACACTTATTGATACTATGTTGGTCAAAAGCTAAAATTTTCTCACAGTCCATAAAGACAGTCCTGATCATTCATCACATTGCAGTGTTTTTCTCAAAGTCTGAGCAGTAAAAGACAATGCACACGGAAGTAGTGGATTTCCATGCAGTCTTGAAGAAGTAGCGTTGTCCTTCCAACGGAAAGACAGTGCTGACTCTTGACATGCTGACAGGTCATGGGCCACAACAGAGCAAACCCACAGTGGAGTCAATCGAAGTTTTGAAGAATATCGTTTGGTAGGTCATCACAGAGCAGACCCACTGTAGTCCTGGTAGAGATTGTGGTATTGGTGGGCCACCAGAGGTGCAGACCCACTGCAGTCCTTGTAGAAATAATGGTATTGGTGAGTCATCAAAGGTGCAGACCCACTGCAGTCCTTGTAGAGATAATGGTACTGGTGAGTCAGCAAAGACGCAGACCCACTGTAGTCCTTGTAGAGACGGCCAGCAGCCATCTGTTGCGACTGTGCAGGTGCACAATCACCATCGAAGAGTCTTGCGGATAATGTAGCAAGTCCATAACCACCACTTGTGCACTCACAAAGTTTTTGGAATTGTCCTCAGAACCAGCAATGCTGTTATCCAGTCCCTTGCTGAATTATTAACACACGTGCAAACACGAACAGTCCCTACTTCTCACATATTGTCCATATACTATGACCAATAGAAACGTGTGCATAATTTGATGACCTGGTGTCAATTACAATTTTATAACATAAGAACACAATAACAAAGGTACAAAACACATCATTCAAGAACATAACAATACAAATAACAGTTGCGGTAATAGGGGCTTTACAAAAGAATAGAAATAAACATATACATCAGTGTTACAGGAATTATGACATAATTTCATACATAAAAGATCAGAATAACTTTTGAAACATCAACTTCACATCTAAGCATTAACACAGAACAGATAAATGTCTAATCATCTTTACAAAGTAAATAACATATTATCAATGCAAATTATATTTGAGGATCACAGTATTCCTCATCATAGTGAATGTAGCTTAGTATTAGAAGAAGAAAAAATTCTATGAAACTACACAAAGACAGGAAGAAAACAAATACACAAGGGTACACAAACACATAGGGGAATAACACCATGGAAAGGACAGGGTTCGTTTTCAGTGTAACTTTTGGTACTGCAGTCCAACCCAAAACTTCATTCTGTAGACCTTTCGTCTTATTTCAACATTTGTTTCCACCAAAAAAATCCTATGAAAGCATGCTTTCTGTATTTATATGTTCACATATTTCTTACCTCATAATATATTTCCAAGAAAATCCTACCGAAACCTGTTGTCCCTAAACCCTACTTTTTTTGTTTCATATCCTCTTTCAAAATACTTTTTTGGCCAAACCATTTTCTTTAAGCTTCTCGGAGATCTCCCTTCGTTCCTCATTATTTCCAAAAGTCCTATCTATACCTGGTTTCTGTACTTTACTCATATAGATTCTCAATGCATTTGTTCCAATTAATTGCTACGCAGTCTCTTATATAGTCTACCCCCTCTTAAGCTAACTTAAATCTACTGAGCTCAGATATTAAACTAAGGGACGAGGCAATGCAGCAACACATAAAACAATAAACGCAAACAGCAATGACAAAAAAGTGCAGATTTGCAAAGGAAGCAGCATTTTAGAAATTAGCAAAGCAATTGCAATATTACAACTAATATAAGGCAATGTGCAGCAAACAATAAAAGTAAATCATTAGTAAAACTGGCTTAACAGAATAATACAAAGTCAAATTCAATAACACTATGCCTGGCAAACAGCAGCAACTTATACCTAAACATGACATAGCTCAAGCAGAAAAAATATTACAGTAAAGATAATAATGCAGATAAGGGAAATGTATAATCACATCTTAATGTCTAAGTAATTAAAGTGGTGCACCACAAAAACTAATTCTACAAAAAAATTACTAAGTACTAGAAAAGAACATTATGTATGCAGTTCCTGTGAAGGTAAATGCTCTTTTTTTTTTTGTGCTCCCTCATTTTTGTAAAAAAATTATTATTTACTCGATCTGTAGACAGAAAATATTTACATCAATACATCTATAAAATTTTATTTTTACTAATGCTGCAGTGCAGCTAGAAACTAGATATTAAATGAAATAAGCAATTACGCAAACCAAAGCATAAAAATATCATTCAATAGTCATGAGGTATTTCATAAGTTAGTAGAAAAATATCTCATCTAGAAAGACAGTAGTCATAATCAGGTGTGCAGATGTAAAAAATATTTCTCGTCATTTGATTAGGCATTTCTGTAAATATCATAAATTAAAAGCTCCACAGTGTCCACATATGTTTTCAAGTTCGACCGTGTCGTTTTTTGCGATGCTTTCTACAAAGGAAGGGTAATGGCCTCCCTTTTTTTTTTTTACCTGTGCCGCTGAAAAAGGGGCTCGCAATAATGGCCCTTTTTTTTTTTGTTTTGGGCGTCTGACACAGCTGTGTGCCCGCGACGCATTACGTGCAGGTGGTCACTTAACTTTCGTACGGAAATATTTACGACAGCAGTTTCCGCTACAATGGCAGTCTTAAATAAAAATATTTCACAGGTCAAGAATTAGCGTTGCAAATCTGTAAAAACAAAATCCTATAAATATAAGTGTCCAAAAAAAATATTCGTCAGCATTGTGATACATTCACGCATTTACACACATTTCATAATTCTAAAAGTACGATTCTCGGTTTCCAACATACGTCTTCACAAGGCAGAGTTCCTAACCGCTACTCAGTACTCCTTACCTTATTACACATATATATATTCGTCAACGCTTCTTTAATAATTCATCATATGAAATACGTAGCATAATCAAATTCCTCATATAGCATCAGCTTCTTGACCATAAACATACCTCAGCAGCATAATACACATCGTCGTCGTAAAAATATCATAACATCTCAGTCAATTCTCAAAATCGTCGTAGCTTCCTCCAATAATTTCAAAACCTAAAAAAATTCTCTGCTCATTTCAATAGTGTCATCTACCTCAAACGTACTTTAAAAATCATGATCTCATACCAAATACATCATTCAAAGCTCTCATAGTATCACAATGGTTCCGAAAAAATATGAACAGTTTACAAAGTACAGACAAAATACAGTTTCATAAGTGTGAAGTTATCCAACTGTGTAATTACGTAAACATCTGTCACTGATGTAGTAAAATAAATGTTTGTCTCTCTCAGGTAAATAATCAGATAGCTGTGTAATTTGTGTGTTACAGAAATATGGTACCGAAGTGTAAAGTTGTGTAAGCAAATACCATATTAGCTAGGGCTCCTTGTGCTTGCCAAACACATGGTATACAAAGTAGGCGTGTACCCCCATGAGGATAAATGTAATTATACCCTCAGGTGTTACAAATTACAGCAATGGAATGAAATGTATCACGGAAAACTTTCTTTGTAATTAAGTGTTTTAAGTATAAGATTAATCACTCAAATGCGTGTACTGTAGCGCTAAACTGTGCGTCTTGTCGCAACATAACCTTTGTGGAAGTGTCGTAGTTATCGTCCTCCGAAAGCTAAGTTCTGCAGAAGTCAATGTACTTACCTGATGATACACAAAAGTGAAATGCTTTGCGTATAGATATCTTAGTTATTACGCTTATTGTTGTGATGAAGGAAGTACTGTGCTGTAACGTATTGTTGTGCTACGGAAAAGGCTGCCTCATTGTTGATATACCACAAAAGTTACTACTAAAACATGTTTTACTTTCCAGAAGAATTCAGAAAAATTGTGCAGATATAAAACAGATGCACCGCAAAAGCAACAAGGTGAATTGTGTCACACATTAGTAGCGTCGTGATATAGTCGTGTAGCTGTCAAATAAACTAACCACTGTGTCACCTGGTATCTCTCAGAAAGCACCTTGAATCCATAATGTATTTGCAAGTAAACCAAAATGTTGCATTAAAAACTCAAGTTAAAAAAGCACATTATCTCTCAATAAACAGTTTTACGTGTGAAATGTGGTGTAAACCTTTACTCTTCCTAGTACTCAGAGTGTGAACTTGAATGCAATTATCGTGCGGTATACGTCGGTAAAGAATACTGGAATTTTTCTCAAGGTTAGCGTCTATGATATTTTTCTCGGAGCCAGCCGGCGCACGCGGTTCCCTGCGGTGCGGGTCATTGTCTGTTGGCGCGCGTCGTTAATGGGATTCGGAGACCGAACCTCTAGAAATTCGCCTTGCCGAGAGGGCCCAGCTCTGTTATAATCCCGCCAGTTCTGATGAAATTCAGGTCTGTCGTTATATCGGTAGTTTACATAGTTTCTTGTTTGTCGGTCAAGTGGTGGAGAATTTCTCCCGGAATCGTAACTGCGCGCCGAACTGTTGCGTCTGAAGTTATTCTGCCCCCTTTCTTTTTTTTTTTTTTCTTTTTAACAGCTTATAGTAAAAATCATTGTGTCGGCGAGTAGCATATCGGTCATTGTTAGGTCGTGTCGGCGGTTTCATCTCAAAATTCGGTGCACCTTGCCAGTTTCTTTCATAACTTCCGAAATGCCCTGTATTATTATTTTGTGGTTGTTCCGTATTTCTATGTCCCTCTTCCCGTGTTGGGGCGCGAGTGTCCTCTGAAATACGTAATTCTTGTATTACCTGTGTCAGCTGATCTTGTACTTCGCGGATTTCTCTTTGGTGTTGCGTATTAATTTGATTTTGATTTTGTTTGAATTTTCTAATTTGTTCATACTCTTCTGTGTCAGTGAAGGCTACAGGTCTTGTGTCATTCAGATCATCATCTACCTTTGTAGATAAGTTAGTGACCTGATCAGAAAGTTCGCCTACTTTCTCCGATAGTGAACACATTTCCTCAGTGTGTTTTTCTGAACCAAGTTTCAGAGTGTCCATTTGTGTTGAAATCGAATCTACTGTGTCCTTCAAGTTTTCCTGAGTTTTTGCAAGTTGCGTAACCGAATCGGTAGATGCAACCGAGTCAAATTTAGCTTGTAAGGTCTCATGATTTTCATGAACAATAATTTGCAGTTCTTTTATGGCTGCTTCGTGATTCTGTAATGCATTTTCATGCCGCGAAAAAATAGGTTGAAAATGCTCACAAATTTGTGTTTTTACGTCATTACAGACTTTTTGACATTTCGATTCGATGTTATGTAACTCAGTAGTTAAATCCTCACGTGTTTGTTCAAGCTTTTGCTCCAATGAGTCTAACTTTTGAAGATTTTGTTCCATTGCGTCTAACTTTTGAAGATTTTGTTCCATTGTGTCTAACTTTTGAAGATTTTGTTCCATTATGTCTAATTTTTCAAGCTTTTGCTGTGTTTGTCTCTGATTTTGTTCCATATGTCTCTGATTTTGTTCCATTTGTTGCATTAATTGCAATAATAATGTATTAGTGTCTGGAATCTGTTTCTCTATGCTTTTTGGCAGTGCATTTTCACCGACAACATTCACATTTTGACAAGCAGAAAATGTGTCTTGACTCATTTGAGAAAACGGTGATGACCCAGAACCTGAATCTACAGTATTTGCGAGATCGTGTCGTGTCATTTCGACTTCCTGAGGCGAGCTATTGCCGACCGATCGATCGATAATGCTTCCCTCTTCACTAATTGTTTCACTGTCCACGCCATTGTTTGAAACCCGCTCCATTTCCCTATGTGCAATTACCAAATTACTACTATTAACATTAGTTAATTCATTATTCTGCGGCGCTAACATACTGCTTTCGTCTTCGCTGTCATTTCTCAATTTACTTTGGAGCCTAGTGTTACGTTTTTCACACGCCATTATTGTCACAGTGTTTCACACGACAACACAGAAAAACACAATTTCAAGAGCAAAAATAAGAGAACACATTAACATAACACTGAAAATAATATCTAGTTAATTGCAGCTGCGAAATACTTGGTGCAAATCTACATGCATGCCACAACTGTTTTACTGTACAACAATGAAAAAACTACAACTACAATGGAAATTCTCTACAATTACGCGCTAGCAATAAACAAAATCTACACTAATTACACAAACTACAAGAAAAAAATCAGAAGATTCCAGTGAAGTATCCTAGGCTAAGGGTCGACATATGAAACGTCCCCTTTGAACAATTTTTACTCGACTGTGCTTAACCTGACGCACAATATTTTTTAGCGCAACGCAATCTGACTTTCCACACACAATATTTTGTTAACGCAACGCAATCTGACTTTCAAAATTCTCTACAAGAGAATGGCCCTGACTAACATTAAACTATACGTCTCACAAATCACTTACCTCACCAAAAATCTTCGCTGCTCAAGCTACTGCAATACAGCGAGCACCACTACTGCCAGATAAATAAAAGATTCAAACTATGGAAGGCACTAACTACTGATAGGGATAGTTAGCAAATGAAAGATATTAATAGAGAACAAACAATGTATTTACCTTGATATCATGACAAATTACAAAACTCCGCCATCTCTCTCCCCACATCCACCACTGCTGGCGGCTCACCTCCAACTGCCCAGCGCTACGCGCTGTTCACAGCCAGCTGCCTAACACTACAATGGTTGAGTATTACAACAATGCAAAGCAGCCACAGACTGCACACGGCACAGCCGGTGATTTTCATACTGAGGTGGCGTTATCAATAAAAAAACCTAAACAGCCTACTTACAAAGTATAGGTCGAACGAGTGTTTTGTAAGTCACCTCCTTTGTTGATGGACTACATTTTCTAAGGACTCTCCCAATGAATCTCAACCTGGTACCCGCCTTACCAACAATTAATTTTATATGATCATTCCACTTCAAATCGTTCCGTACACATACTCCCAGATATTTTACAGAAGTAACTGCTACCAGTGTTTGTTCCGCTGTCATACAATCATACAATAAAGGATCCTTCTTTCTATGTATTCGCAATACATTACATTTGTCTATGTTAAGGGTCAGTTGCCACTCCCTGCACCAAGTGCCTATCCGCTGTAGATCTTCCTGCATTTCGCTGCAATTTTCTAATGCTGCAACTTGTCTGTATACTACAGCATCATCCGCGAAAAGCCGCATGGAACTTCCTACACTATCTACTAGGTCCTTTATATATATTGTGAAAAGAAATGGTCCCATAACACTCCCCTGTGGCACGCCAGAGGTTACTTTAACGTCTGTAGACGTCTCTCCATTGATAACAACATGCTGTGTTCTGTTTGCTAAAAACTCTTCAATCCAGCCACACAGCTGGTCTGATATTCCGTAGGCTCTTACTTTGTTTATCAGGCGACAGTTATGTGTCACCTGAATACGGGAACGAATACACGAAGAAAACAAGAATATTTCGGATCCACAGTACCTACGACAATATGTAAAAGTTAATGTGGGCGGTGCGTTTTAGGTTGTGCAGCCGCACCGGTTCTAGTTGTACATATGAAGATAGAAACGTCAACTCAGAGCAACTGCAAAATGCGAGTCTATCAATTATGGTTCAAATGGCTCTGAGCACTATGGGACTCAACTGCTGAGGTCATCAGTCCCCTAGAACTTAGAACTACTTAAACCTAACTAACCTAAGGACATCACAAACATCCATGCCCGAGGCAGGATTCGAACCTGCGACCGTAGCGGTCTTACAGTTCCAGACTGCAGCGCCTTTAACCGCACGGCCACTTCGGCCGGCCCATCAATTATGCCGCGTAAGCTATCGATAACACACATCATTAGGTGCTTCAAACTTATTACGAATGAAATCGGTGTCTTATGGTAAGGTGACCGGACTGTTGGTGTGATTCTTAGATTACCTGCTGATTACTGGTCCCACTGTCGTTTATAGAAGCTTACTAGACTATGGCTGCTTTAGCAAGTGTGAGTTTCGTATGACTGGGGAAAAAAAAGAGGACAGCATGTCCCAACTTTTAAGCCATCCACAGGACAGATCCAATACCTGACATCTCGTATGATTACGGAACATGTTTCAGTGTTGTGTGTATGGCGTCGTGGTGATGCCGTGCAACATGGTGTCGGAAAGGAGAGCGGTGCATTGCCTGCGACTGTGTCTATTGGCCCCGCCTGAACAGTCGATGGAGAGGGACGCCCGCTGGCACAACTTGGTAATTAATTTCTGTCCTCCACCTCAGTTCGCTCCCCTCTCCCTACCCCTTCCACCTCCTCCTCGCAATCACTTCACCACCTGCCACCCCTCCTCAGCTCCCACATCTACGCAGCTCATCGGCTGCATCTTCCACCACAGATTAAGTTGCAGAGCTCTCTCGTTCGCTTTACGACGACACAACATTGTTCGATGACAGAATTCCCCCTACATAATATATGACTGCTAATTAGCGTTCAATGCACCAGCTTGAGCTGTGTGTTCTTATTCTTCCTTGCGGGACTAAGGCCAAATGCCTCCTCCGGCTCCGTCTTGCTACCCCGTTATTGTTAACTCCATCGTTGCCACCGGCCTCTCTCTCTCTCTCTCTCTCTCTCTCTCTCTCTCTTCCCAACGGCTTTACAGAAGCAGCATTTTCTTGCGGTGTCTTAGATCCTCTATTCTATAAATGTGTTCCCAGTTTATTCCGTCCATAAATAACTCCTCGTATACTGAAAAGAAATTCAAAGACCGCCGAATTTTTCAGGTCTTTCGCAGAGAAGGTTCTGGTTCCACTTCCGCTGAGTGGGGACAGAACTGTCACTGCGACATAAAATTTATTTTTAGTCTCTTTGCGCGTTACACTTATCATATACCACAGTATTACACCACGCGCGTTCTGGATCTTTTCAAGTTTTTGGCTTGAGTCTTCTCCACTTTGTTAGGAAATCTCACATCCAGGATACTTGAAAATTCATACTTGCATTCGGTTCTGGCTGTTTACAGATAGTAATAAAAGTTCTCCATCACCCCGATATGTCATGCAGGTGTGTTGCTATTGCGACTGTTTCTGTACCGATCGGAAGATCACCTCCGACGTTGTTTGCAAACATACACAACAGTTACTACAAACGCTGTCTATGGGTAGATCACCGTTCTCAAATAGATTGCAGTATTTCAATTGAAAAAAAAAAAGCCAGAGAAGCAACACTAGAGACGCATTAGAGACGTCTGTAGACCAGTAGAGACCACATGCACCATGCTACGAAGGACAGTCGTGACGTATGATCGGGTCCGCATCACAAAATTATGCGCAGATGTTGCTCGACGTGTATGTCGGAGTCAAAGTGATGTCATGCGGACAGGTAGTGTTTAGGACTAATACCGTAACCCCGCAAAGCACCCCACCCCCGCCCCCCACTCCCCTGCCCTACGCTCTATAGGTACAAAGGATGGTCGATATGTACGACTTTTTAGTCAAAGGAACCGTGGGCTAGGTGCTCCAGAACAGAATTTGGCATTATAAAAGGCTACAGAATAGCATAAAATAACTATAAATAATATATTCACTACACGAAGAAAGCGAAGTGAGCATTCCTAGCGAAGTCTTAACTGTAGTAACAACATATTTTGTGCTAAAACCAGGTGTTTATAAGAGAAATAATAAGTTAAGTGACGCCATAACCGATAGCAAAATTTCAGAACGTTCAAAGCGACAATGCACTAGTTACAGATCGCATTCGAGGGGAATATCTTAAGCAGTTTTCTCACCTTGTATTTTAATATTGTGAACCGTTTTGCAAATATAGGTTAAGGGGAGGTTTACTATCTTTTGGTTCAAAAAATCGATTTTTTAATTGCAGTTTTGAATCCATAAAAGTGTTTAGAGTCCACCCCTGAAACGGTTTCTCCGAATACGGAACGGAAATGTTTGTTATTCGCGGTTGAACAAAAAAATTCACCGCCCTGAAATCGGCCATTTTCAAGCACCGGTTTTTTTCTTTCGGAAGACGAGTTATTGTACCGGTGCTTGAGAGCAAACACACAAAATTCAAATGAAAGTTTGAAGGCGTGTGTTTGGAAGTTAGCCCCCAAGCATTTGCTTTCTGATGCGAAGACTGTGCAGACTGCGATTTTCCTGGAAGTGAGCAGCTTCAACGATGGGTATTCACCAATTCTGAAGACCATGACAAAGATGGACGTCACCCTGGCACTCTATTCGGCGCAGTTCGCCAAGCATTTGGACGACCACCGGATTCAAGCGGCCGAAAACCGCTTGTCACCGGCCGTACGAGCGGCTCTGGAGCAGCGCAGGATGGCCCAGATCAAGAAGAACGCCCTTTATGAGGAATTGGAAGGACTAGTTTATGGATCCGGAATAGCAGATTGAACGTACGTTGCATAATATTGCATTTATAAGTAGTCAAAACTTCAAATGCGTTTTTCTCGAAATTACTTTTTTTTATCGTGCGGTATGGTAACTTCAAATCTACTGAACCGATTGCCATGCTTCTTTGTTTCCGACGAAGCTAACTAAATTGTCTAGAAGTTGTACCACTTTTATTCCGATCCATCAAATATAAATATTTTTATTTGGCCGACGAAGTCGAAAAATCGATGAAAAAACCCTGTTTTTTCAAATGGTCGCCATTTTGTTTCCTATGTTCCAAATAACTTAAGCGAGGCACAACTCCTAAAGAATCTTATATACTTCCCTAACGTCAACTCAATTTTGATTTCAGACGAGCCGGCTGACCTGTGACATACAGCGCGTGGAGATCTACATAGAAATTTTGTTTCGTTCCGACGGCACTTCCGCCTTTGCTCTTCGATGGTTCCGGCCGAAAAAATTCCAGTTTGTAGACGAAATATCAAGAAACATTTTGACCAAATTTGACATTGATATCTGTAACACCCCCCCCCCCCCCCCCATGAACCATGGACATTGCCGTTGGTGGGGAGGCTTGCGTGCCTCAGCGATACAGATGGCCGTATCGTAGGTGCAACCACAACGGAGGGGTATCTGTTGAGAGGCCAGACAAACATGAGGTTCCTGAAGAGGGGCAGCAGCCTTTTCAGTAGTTGCAGGGGCAACAGTCTGGATGATTGACTGATCTGGCCTTGTAACATTAACCAAAACGGCCTTGCTGTGCTGGTACTGCGAACGGCTGAAAGCAAGGGGAAACTACAGCCGTAATTTTTCCCAAGGACATGCAGCTCTACTGTATGATTAAATGATGATGGCGTCCTCTTGGGTAAAATATTCCGGAGGTAAAATAGTCCCCCATTCGGATCTCCGGGCGGGAACTACTCAAGAGGACGTCGTTATCAGGAGAAAGAAAACTGGCGTTCTACGGATCGGAGCGTGGAATGTCAGATCACTTAATCGGGCAGGTAGGTTAGAAAATTTGAAAAGGGAAATGGATAGGTTAAAGTTAGATATAGTGGGAATTAGTGAAGTTCGGTGGCAGGAGGAACAAGACTTCTAGTCAGGTGACTACAGGGTTATAAACACAAAATCAAATAGGGGTAATGCAGGAGTTGGTTTAATAATGAATAAAAAAATAGGAGTGCGGGTTAGCTACTACAAACAGCATAGTGAACGCATTATTGTGGCCAAGATAGACACAAAGCCCATGCCTACTACAGTAGTACAAGTTTATATGCCAACTAGCTCTGCAGATGATGAAGAAATTGATGAAATGTATGACGAGATAAAAGAAATTATTCAGGTAGTGAAGGGAGACGAAAATTTAATAGTCATGGGTGACTGGAATTCGTCAGTAGGAAAAGGGAGAGAAGGAAACATAGTAGGTGAATATGGATTGGGGGGAAGGAATGAAAGAGGAAGCCGCCTTGTAGAATTTTGCACAGAGCATAACTTAATCATAGCTAACACTTGGTTCAAGAATCATGAAAGGAGGCTGTATACATGGAAGAAGCCAGGAGATACTGACAGGTTTCAGATAGATTATATAATGGTAAGACAGAGATTTAGGAACCAGGTTTTAAATTGTAAGACATTTCCTGGGGCAGATGTGGATTCTGACCACAATCTATTGGTTATGAACTGCAGATTGAAATTGAAGAAACTGCAAAAAGGTGGGAATTTAAGGAGATGGGACCTGGATAATCTGAAAGAACCAGAGGTTGTAGAGAGTTTCAGGGAGAGCATAAGGGGACAATTGACAGGAATGGGGGAAAGAAATACAGTAGAAGAAGAATGGGTAGCTCTGAGGGATGAAGTGGTGAAGGCAGCAGACGATCAAGTAGGTAAAAAGACGAGGGCTAATAGAAATCCTTGGGTAACAGAAGAAATATTGAATTTAATTGATGAAAGGAGAAAATATAAAAATGCAGTAAATGAAGCAGGCAAAAAGGAATACAAACGACTCAAAAATGAAATCGACAGGAAGTGCAAAATGGCTAAGCAGGGATGGCTAGAGGACAAATGTAAGGATGTAGAGGCTTGTCTCACTAGGGGTAAGATAGATACTGCCTACAGGAAAATTAAAGAGACCTTTGGAGAGAAGAGAACCACTTGTATGAATATCAAGAGCTCAGATGGCAACCCAGTTCTAAGCAAAGAAGGGAAGGCAGAAAGGTGGAAGGAGTATATAGAGGGTTTATACAAGGGAGATGTACTCGAGGACAATATTATGGAAATGGAAGAGGATGTAGATGAAGACGAAATGGGAGATAAGATACTGCGTGAAGAGTTTGACAGAGCACTGAAAGACCTGAGTCGAAACAAGGCCCCGGGAGTAGACAACATTCCACTAGAACTACTGATGGCCTCGGGAGAGCCAGTCATGACAAAACTCTACCATCTAATGAGCACGATGTATGAGACAGGTGAAATACCCTCAGACTTCAAGAAGAATATAATAATTCCAATACCAAAGAAAGCAGGTGTTGACAGATGTGAAAATTACCGAACTATCAGTTTAATAAGTCACAGCTGCAAAATACTAACGCGAATTCTTTACAGACAAATGGAAAAACTGGTAGAAGCCGACCTCGGGGAAGATCAGTTTGGATTCCGTAGAAATGTTGGAACACGTGAGGCAATACTGACCTTACGACTTATCTTGGAAGAAAGATTAAGAAAAGGCAAACCTACGTTTCTAGCATTTGTAGACTTAGAGAAAGCTTTTGACAATGTTGACTGGAATACTCTCTTTCAAATTCTGAAGGTGGCAGGGGTAAAATACAGGGAGCGAAAGGCTATTTACAATTTGTACAGAAACCAGATGGCAGTTATAAGAGTCGAGGGGCATGAAAGGGAAGCAGTGGTTGGGGAAGGAGTGAGACAGGGTTGTAGCCTCTCCCCGATGTTATTCAATCTGTATATTGAGCAAGCAGTAAAGGAAACAAAAGAAAAGTTCGGAGTAGGTATTAAAATTCATGGAGAAGAAGTAAAAACTTTGAGGTTCGCCGATGACATTGTAATTCTGTCAGAGACAGCAAAGGACTTGGAAGAGCAGTTGAACGGAATGGACAATGTCTTGAAAGGAGGATATAAGATGAACATCAACAAAAGCAAAACGAGGATAATGGAATGTAGTCAAATTAAGTCGGGTGATGCTGAGGGAATTAGATTAGGAAATGAGACACTTAAAGTAGTAAAGGAGTTTTGCTATTTAGGGAGTAAAATAACCGATGATGGTCGAAGTAGAGAGGATATAAAATGTAGACTGGCAATGGCAAGGAAAGCGTTTCTCAAGAAGAGAAATTTGTTAACATCGAGTATAGATTTAAGTGTCAGGAAGTCATTTCTGAAAGTATTTGTATGGAGTGTAGCCATGTATGGAAGTGAGACATGGACGATAACTAGTTTGGACAAGAAGAGAATAGAAGCTTTCGAAATGTGGTGCTACAGAAGAATGCTGAAGATAAGGTGGGTAGATCACGTAACTAATGAGGAGGTATTGAATAGGATTGGGGAGAAGAGAAGTTTGTGGCACAACTTGACTAAAAGAAGGGATCGGTTGGTAGGACATGTTTTGAGGCATCAAGGGATCACAACTTTAGCATTGCAGGGCAGCGTGGAGGGTAAAAATCGTAGAGGGAGACCAAGAGATCAATACACTAAGCAGATTCAGAAGGATGTAGGTTGCAGTAGGTACCGAGAGATGAAGAAGCTTGCACAGGATAGAGTAGCATGGAGAGCTGCATCAAACCAGTCTCAGGACTGAAGACCACAACAACAACATCTGTAACACATCCTGAGAAAAAAATTCTCAAAAAACTTGCTTTTTTTGGGCCAAAGATAGTAAACCTCCGCTTACGATTCGTTATCCTCTCTGGTAACTGCACTGTCATTGTAGATTAGCGAATAGTTCAAGACGAGAGCCACCGGGTAGGCAAGGGAGGCAAATACGGTACGCAAGACATTAGTAAAGCGTACGTTTGCTTGAAATTCTACAGTGCTTTACTTGACACGGTGGAGGTGATTATGTCAGTACGGGTAGCAACGAGACGTAGAGGCGCGCGCACACAGGTGGCGAGGTTGGGCAAGAGAAAGCGAGAGCGTCGGGCTGGTGGCCCCCGACCTGTTGACCCACCGTCGGCGGACAGCATACTGCGTCGCCCGCCACACGTGTTCGACCCGTAGCGTCAGGCGAGGCGTGCAGCGGGCGCTGGCTTAGTTGCGCTCTGCTCGCCACCCCAACTGCAGCTGCCCGTAACGGTGGCAGAGAACCAGTGTGGCCGAAGGGGCAGCCGGACACACGAGTGGCTGGCTACACACACACACACACACACACACACTGACGTGGATAGCGGTAGCCGGAGCGGCACGGGGAAGACAGGCCGTGGGGAGTACGTCACAGCACGCGACGCCACATATCTTAGGAGTGCTACCAGCCATCTCTGGCGGATAACTATTTCAGACGTGTTTAATAATATTCTTGACTGCGATTTTATTTGCGCCGGCCGTTGTGGCCCAGAGGTTGTAGGCACTTCAGTCCGGAATCGCGTTGCTGCTACGGTCGCAGGTTCGAATCCTGCCTCGGGCATGGATGTGTGTGATGTCCTTAGGTTAGTTAGGTTTAAGTAGTTCTAAGTCTAGGGGACTGATGACCTCACATGTTAAGTCCCATAGTGCTTAGTGTGGTGTCACCGCCAGACACCACACTTGCTAGGTGGTAGCTTAAATAGGCCGCGGTCCATTAGTACATGTCGGACCCGCGTGTCGCCACTGACAGTGATCGCAGACCGAGCGCCACCACACGGCAGGTCGCCCCAGTTGTACGACGACGTTGCTAGCGACTACACTGACGAAGCCTTTCTCTCATTTGCCGAGAGACAGTTAGAATAGCCTTCAGCTAAGTTAATGGCTACGACCTAGCAAGGCGCCATTAGTAACATTGCATGTATCTTACGAGTCTCACTTGATTCGTCAAGAGCGATGTACCACAAGGATGGAATAAAGTTAAGTATTTCCGCAGCTACGTACTTTTCTTTATAGCATTCATTACGTATCTTGTTTCAGACCTCACGCCATCCTTCGTGCGCTTATAGCGTTCATTTCGGCCCCCTCAAACACATGTGTCGGCACCTCTGTCGACACAACACTTAGAGCCATTTGAACCAATTTTTTTTGTGTCAAAATTGCGTGACGAAGTTAAGCGTTGCAGTTTCTGTTGGCAGCACCGTGTGCCGATTACGTCAGCATTTCCCCATACACGTTTCCGTCCACGCCAAAGACCAGTCTTGTCATCTAGATTTTTGTTCACCATTTTCAGCAATTGTTTTCGAAGAACGCCATTTGAACCATTTCTATTTTATTTGCATGCAAGCTCTCACTAGCACGCGGCCAAGTCAAGACCTTTAGAGGATACTATTTGCATTACACACTGATTTCCCGTGAGCCCTGTACGGAGCCCAGCGTTCGCGAAGTGTGGCGGGTAATCCCACTAGTGTGACGTCCCAAGTTCGTTGGGGGGGGGGGGGGAGTGTATTTCTCTTGGACACACGGTAGCCGCAAGACGAACTGCCTGATTTCTTGCTTAGCTGATACAGCCGACTTCGCCAGATATCCTACTGCTGCTGAGATAAAAAAAAAAGTGTCTAGGTGCGACAACTTAGTTGTGTATACAGGGTATTACAAAAAGGTACGGCCAAACTTTCAGGAAACGTTCCTCACACACAAATAAAGAAAAGATGTTATGTGGACATGTGTCCGGAAACGCTTAATTTCCATGTTAGAGCTCATTTTAGTTTCTTCCACCTACTCTCAATGGAGCACGTTATCATGATTTCATACGGGATACTCTACCTGTGCTGCTAGAACACGTGCCTTTACAAGTACGAAAGAACATGTGGTTCATGCACGATGGAGCTCCTGCACATTTCAGTCGAAGTGTTCGTATGCTTCTCAACAACAGATTCGGTGACCGATGGATTGGTAGAGGCGGACCAATTCCATGGCCTCCACGCTCTCCTGACCTCAACCCTCTTGACTTTCATTTATGGGGGCATTTGAAAGCTCTTGTCTACGCAACCCCGGTACCAAATGTAGAGACTCTTCGTGCTCGTATTGTGGACGGCTGTGATACAATACGCCATTCTCCAGGGCTGCATCAGCGCATCAGGGATTCCATGCGACGGAAGGTGGATGCATGTATCATCGCTAACGGAGGACATTTCGAACATTTCCTGTAACAAAGTGTTTGAAGTCACGCTGGTACGTTCTGTTGCTGTGTGTTTCCATTCGATGATTAATGTGATTTGAAGAGAAGTAATAAAATGAGCTGTAACATGGAAAGTAAGCTTTTCCGGACACATGTCCACATAACATATTTTCTTTCTTTGTGTGTGAGGAATGTTTCGTGAAAGTTTGGCCGTACCTTTTTGTAACATCGTGTATAGACAGTCCTTTTATCGCGGAAATCCAGAATCTCTACGATTTTTGCCTGTTATCGATATTGGTACAGGTACGATACCCGTCCCGGGAATTCGAAGACTTTCGAGTATATTTTAATTTCAGGTTTGAAGCCGGATAACAGATGACAAAAATAATTTTTTTAGTGCGAGGTAATTACAAATTAATAGCTTACAGATTTTTTTTCTGCACTTGTATCATAAAATCTTGCCTCTTGCCAAATTTCATGATTCCACGCCAACGCGAAGTACCCTATAGGTTTTGATCAGTTTGCGACTATCGATATAAGTGACGTAAGAGGCGGGATGTTTTGATTAAATTAAGTTAGAAGCTTCAATTTCTTGCACTGCCAAGAGACTATGGACCTTTGTATGTGAAATATATTTCAACATGATACGTATACCCATTCCTAAACAGTCGGGCATACAGATGGACGAACAACAAAGTAATTCTCAAGGTCTCGGCGGAGGTTCGAGTCCTCCCTCTGGCATGGATGTGTGTGTGTGTGTGTGTGTGTGTGTGTGTTTGTCCTTAGGATAATTTATGTTAAGTAGTGTGTAAGCTTAGGGACTAATGACCTTAGCAGTTAAGTCCCATAAGATTTCACACACATTTGAACATTTGATTCCCAAGGGTTCCATTTTTACTGGTTGAGGTACGGAACCCTAAAAAGAAGCAACAATCACGTTTTAAGGTTTTAACGTAATTGCTAACGAATCTTACGTCACAGTAGCAGAAGAATGGCGAAGGAAATCGGATGTGTCCCTCTCGAAGGGAGTAATGCACGTTTTACCTTGAACTACGTTACATGACAAAAAAAGTTAAGCACCTAGAAGACACAGGCGGATGTCGATGTAGCTTCGTACACTTACTCCATCAACTGGCATATAACCCATTAGAGATGCAGTCCTCTCACTGGTAAAAAGACTACTACAGTGCATTAGCACTGCTCCTGTGTAGTGTTGTTACCACACTGGTATGGCTACGTAAGAGACGTGACGAAGTTCAGATGTTGAGCGATTACTGAAGCACACAGATATGCAAAATGGTTCAAATGGCTCTGAGCACTATGGCACTATGAAGCGTACAGATATACTGAACGTGCATTTGAACGTAGACATATGAGAAGGAAGAATGCCAGATACTTCAAATGCAAGCCATTTCTTTTCGGTACACAGTCGGAAGACACCATGTTGGCTTTTAGCTGAAGCTCATATTTGGTGCGTTTAATATTGTAGCTTATGACCCATGAAAGTATTACGTTTCGAAACACCAGCCATTTGAAGATCTCTCTCATTGGTACTATCTGCTGTAAAAAAAAAAAAAAATGACGGGGTGGTTAAAATTTTTCGAGTTGTAGCTTGCGTGTTATGAAAGAAGGCCGTCTTAAGGCAACCGCACATTGAAGATCCATCAAAAATACATTTTCTTAGTACCATTTGTTATAATAAAATTCCTGGAGGCCAATGTGGCCGAGCGGTTCTAGGCGCTTCAGTCTGGAACCGCGTGACCGCTACGGTCGCAGGTTCGAATCCTGCCTCGGCCATGGATGTGTGTGATGTCCTTAGGTTAGTTAGGTTTAAGTAGTTCTAAGTTCTAGGGGAATGATGACCTCAGATGTTAAGTCCCACAGTGCTCAGAGCCAGCCAATAAAATTCCAGTTAATAAGAGATATTGAGATTAAAGCCTTCTGAAGGTAGTAACATACAACACAAGGTCGTGCCTCACATGAGACAAGCGTAGCGTAATGAATGGAGACGCAGAATTGCGAAGTACGAGTATAGTGTCACGTGTTGCAGGTTCGCATGTCACTATATCCAATTTCTTTTATTACTCAACTTCGCGTTTTTTAAAAGGCTCTGAGGCCTTTTCGTCGATCTAATAGAAGTATGTTTTGTAACATTCGCTGTTATCTAAATATAAATGCGCCCTCAGGAGAGAGTTTATTCGGTTTGCGTTATGTACAAGAGAGTTTGCACTATTTACAGTACGATATTTTCACTTTCTTGATGCAAGTATTGTCTTCGCACTTTCGAAAATTCTTCAATGAATAGAAACAGTGATCTAGTAGAATAACCTTAGTTTTTTACATAAAGGCTAGCCGCTGTGGCCGAGCGGTTCTAGGCGCATTAGTCCGGAACCGCGCTGCTGCTACGGTCGCAGGTTCGAATCCTGCCTCGCGCATGGATGAGTGTGATGTCCTTAGGTTAGTTAGGTTTAAGTAGTCTTAAGTTCTAGGGGACTGATAACCTCAGATGTTAAGTCTCATAGTGCTTACAGCCCCTCCCCCTTTTTTTTCCTTTTCGAGGACTATTGTAGATTTGCATCACACTATCTGTAATGTATGTCCTTACTGCCTGGACTTGGAACTTCCTTTTTGCCTTATAACATGTTCCTGGATATTGAAGTTTTTATTTATGTGTACAACAGACAGAACAACGTGACTAGTGTATGGGTAAGGGATGAAATATTCATTTTAATTCATTTTTTTTAAATCTTATGGGAGTTAACTGCTAAGGTCATCAGTCCCTAAGCGTACACACTACGTAACCTAAATTATCCTAAGGACAAACACACACACCCATGCCCGAGGGAGGACTCGAACCTCCGCCGGGACCAGCTGCACAGTCTATGACTGCAGCGTCTTAGACCGCTCGGCTAATCCCGGCCGGCTTCATTTTAATAGTACGGAGGAGTTTTACTACCTGATCTGCGAAAACCATACACGACAGCTACCGCTGGAGAGCGCTGCGATGGCGTATACCACGTTGAGGTGCACGCACCGTATTCACAAGCAAGGTCTTCCAGAGCGTTCAGCTGCGCGGTGGAGATCAAGTCAGCGCGCTGCGCGTTGTACGCCGTGGCTCGTGTAAAGACGGCCTTATCGCGCATCGCCATTCCGACGAAAACTTGGCGCCCGAGGGCCCCGCCCGGTACGTGTGGCCAGTCACGCTGGTCTGGTTGGCCGGCGGGCGCGCTGCGTCCTTGGGTGAGTTCAAGGCCCTAGCTAGCCGGAGCCAGGCGGCGTGAAGTGGCAGCTAGATAGGTAGGCACAGGGGGGGACACCGGGGCAGGGCAGACCCCTAGCTGCGTTCCACCGCCCTCGGCCTGTCTTGCCGCCTTATCGACCTCGGCACCTTGCGCTCCTTCCTTCCTCCCGCCCCTCCTACCTGCTGAACACGATTCCTCAGCCACTGGTGCTGTAAGCCGATTTGGAAAGGCGGGGGCGGAAGGAAGAGCCGACAGTCCGGATCAACTTGGCCGCCGACTCCAGAGCTGACAGGCTGGTGGGAGTCCACCCAACCTGCAAAGGCAATTTATTTCCTGCGGCGACGTTTGTAAGGCAGTAACGAGTCAAACATTAGCAATACGTCTTTTTCATACCATGCGGCAATTTTCAGTCTAAAATGAAAGCAAAATATGGAAAAAAAATTAAGAAGATTGTTTGTGTGGTCACCATCCGAAGCAGGCACAAAAATATTCGTTTTGTAAGTAAAAATCGTCTTTTCTTGTTGGAATGTATTTCATTTCTTCCAGATGCGATTCTCCTTTACATTAAGGCATCCTCAGTGGAATGTAGAATGATACACTTTTGTTTTAACACTTTACCGTCCGCACGTCTCGTACAAATTTATTCGCTTGGCGCCGGCAGCGCTAATTCGGATTACTTGGCTTGTCGCGCGCGGGATTAGCCGAGCGGTCTTAGGCGCTGCAGTCATGGACTGTGCGGCTGGTTCCGGCGGAGGTTCGAGTCCTCCCTCGGGCATGGGTGTGTGTGTTTGTCCTTAGGATAATTTAGGTTAAGTAGTGTGTAAGCTTAGGGACTGATGACCTTAGCAGTTAAGTCCCATAAGATTTCACACACATTTGAACATTTGGCTTGTCGCCGGCCGCTTGTCACCTTTCCGTGGATGACAATCTTCATACACACTGACTTTTGCGCGCTTTAATTTTTCTGGACATCCTCTGTTTTGCCGTATCGTTCCACAAACTCGAATTTTCTTTTCAAATAACTTCTTTGCAAGTTCTACACTGTTATAATAATTATCCATGTAGAGGTGATGCCACTTACCATAAGAAGGTGTCAATAGTTCCATCACTGTTTTTTGCTAAAGGTTGTCCAGTGCCTGAATATATCTTGAATGATGGAATGTATCCCATACTCGAATGACACAGCATCCGAATGAGTATACCATATTTTGTAATTTTCGACGGATTATAAACTTTAAAATTTAACTGTCCACGCCACGGCATCATTCCTTCATCAACTGAGATGTTTTGACTTAGATTAAACGTTTCTATAAACTATTTGGAAAAATACTAGGTTAAGGATTGCACTTTAAAACGCCGGTCGGCATTATCCGGTTTATTGTTGGTGTCGGAAAATCGTAATCGGTTGTGGGGCATCGTTTTGTGAAATATCGGTGTGTCTATCAAGGGATTCGTTGACCAGTAATTATCGAGCTTTTTTTTGTTTTTTTTTTTAGAATTCCCATTAGGATAGCAAGCTCAAACCATTTTCTAAGTTCGGGTCCCGTAATGTCAACAAATTTGTCATTTTTTAAATACAGTTTCCTTCTATTGCTATTTTGACTGTTATACTTGTTGGCTTCGTTGCTAGTATATTTAAATAGATCGTTACCAATATATAATTCTACGATATCCACAACGCTCTGTGTATCTTTGGGAAATATGTGTGGACCCGGAGATCCTTCACATTTATTGTTGGTCCTCCGTAAATCATTCTCAGTCTGTCTTCGTCTGATTCATCTGAATCAGTTGGCAACCCTAGAGTTCGGCGAATTCTTCTAGGATGTATTTCGTTATCTTCCGACGAACCTGCTTCACTTCCATTTTGTTTGTTACCCAATGTCTTGTTCCCAATCGCCCAAGTCGTCAAGAACGTCAGACCAGACGACTGCGCGGTCATCGTAAATAATAGTATCGTCCCTTTCGTCCGCCATGATGAAAGTGCACAAGTACTTATAAAACAAAAAGCTTGTTGATGTGTGTAACTTATTGTTACCTAAACAAAACACCAACAGAATGCAAAAGATACTAAAGGCCACTGCACGGTAGTATGCTCACGACACCACTGTGGTGTCGCAGGATGGCAAAGTGTTGTTATATGATGTTTGTAGATTATAAAACAGTTCACGTCTTGTTCTTTTTTTTACTTAAATAAGCCTTCACTTACAGTTCTTTGCGTTTTGGTTTGTAACTGCGTTTCCTCTCATGTGGTCTTCGCCTTTGTAGTTGGCCTCTGCATTTTCTCTTATCTGCTCACATTCTGGAGGTCGCACTATAATTTCACTTATGAAACACAAGCACGTTTCCATGTAATGTAATTTTTCCATCACAATTTTCATGTTGGTTGCCCTAACTGCTGTGGAGCACTATAGGTCCTCTGTCACTATTGTACGTTTAAAATAAGTTGCGACTTTCGACAGTTAAATACGGAGCGAGTGGAGGGATGCGTAGTTGCCAGCGCGTGCTGGGCGCGTCAACAGGTGACCGCAATATAATGGCAGTCCCATTCGGCACGGAATCTGGCAGGGTCGTTTGACTGTGCGAACAGCAGGCCGTCCGATCTGCGATATTTCTGAAACGATTTTCAAGAAACTATTCTGTAGTAAACTCTCATTCTCGCACATTTTATAGTCTAATTCGTCAGCTTCGTGATGAACCACCTATCATTCCGTTAATGGTCATAGTCGTTGCGATGTTTCAATAATACATAAACTAATGCAAGAAATTTTTAGTTTACATTGAAAACTGTGCTTTAACGTCGTAAATACTGTGTTCACTTTGTCTCATACTGTTTGATTTGTTTACGTACACGTTGCCAACATAACAAAGTATAGACTGAAAACTAACGTCTATTCATCTCTCTTTTGTTTATGACTTTGTGTGTGTGTGTGTGTGTGTGTGTTGGTTGGCTGTTATTGAGGGCGAATTCCAGAACATTTAATATGAATGTAATAGTTGTCAGAGAGTGGTTGAAAGTTTTGATGTTCAGCTAATTTAAGTTTTGGTTCAAATGTTTTGTAGAGAGGCTCATGGACACACACACACGCACGCACGCCTCCCTCCCCCCCCCCCCCCCCCCCATACACACACAGAACAGAAATGAATGGATGTTACCTCTCAGCATATGTCACTCGTACGTCGTCCAGTTTCTGAGGAAAATTGTTTTTGACAGTCGAACAGACAGACAGAAGGACAAAAAGAACAAAGTTGTCCAATAAGGATTCCCTTTTTCCCCGACTGATGTACGGAACTCTAAAAACAATTAACTATGTTTTCCTGAAGATGGTGATCTCAAATTATTTCATTATTGAGCAAACACTGACATAAAACGACGAACCTGTGAACCTCCGAGATGGTAATTACAAAAGTAAATGAAACCGGTAGCAGCAGCTTTCAGAGATTGGTATCTGCTATTTAATTACTGGTTCTGCAAGGAGCAGCCTGAAAATAAATCGGCAGCGCGCTGGCTTTTTGCGGCGAAAAGGCAGTTGCGCTCAAGCTATCTGTTGTAGACGTGCGAGAAAACCTCCGAGGCGGCAAAGGGCGGAGCCCCGCGGGCCGAAGAAACGAGATCCGGTTTCCACGCTCCCGCGGCCCGCGCCTTGCCTCGTCGACCTGGCTCTGCGTGCGATGCGGTACACAGGTAATTAGTTTTCCCTGCGCCCTCCTCTAGTGCTTCGACAACTCGATTTTAATTAAAACGAGAAAACAAGACCATATCGAATATCGCGTAAGTCGGCAGCCAAATGGCGTTGTAATTAGCGGGTAATTGCGCGGCAGGTCCGCTGTCACGGGTTTCATTAAATTACCGGCGCGGTGGAGCCAACAATTGACTGCTTCGCATTGCCGCGTAAGATCTCGCTGCGAGAGCGTGTAGCAGTGCGTCGCTACGCACGCGGCAACAGCTCGAGGCAGCTCCGTCTCTGATGACCTCGAGGGCGGCGGAACGTTGAACTCTCCTCGCCTTTCTTCCTCGCTTCCATTCACAAGAGCATGAGACCCTGCCTCGCGTTTCGGCCCTTTCGCTCGAAATTATGGCCTCTTGAGCGTGGAATATTTCAGCAACGCTGACGCGAAACTCGACTCGCGATCTACATACGTGGTCTCCTCAGGGTCTCGCTTGGAAGAAATGAAGTGAATTCGGTGTTTCTACAATGTAGAGAAGTATTTGACAAGAGTACGACGACAGTGAGGCCTTCAAAATTAAACATGGTCCTGTATACAGTATTAACGAGAGACAGTACGAAGTTTCCCTTGCCGATCTGATTCGTTTTCACAGGGTGTTTGGAGCACGACCTCATCTATATCATTACTCTGCAATTCACAATTAAATTCCTGGCAGAAGATTCACTGAACCACCTTCCAGCAACTTCTCTAATATTCGACTCTCGAACAGCGCTCAGGAGAAATTAACACTTTTCGTGCGAGTTCTGGTTTTCCTTAGTTTACTATCACGATCATTTCTCCCTATGTAGTTGGGCACCAACAATAATTTCACACTCTGAGGAGAAAGTTGGTGATTGAGATTTTGTGAGGAAGTCCTGTTGCAGAGAAAAACGTTTTTGTTTTAATGACTGCCATCGAAATTCGTGTATCATATCCATGCCACTCTCTCCCCTGCTTGGCGATAACGCAAAACTAGCTGTCCTCCTCCGAAGTTTTTCAATCTCCTCCGTTTATTCTATCTGATGTGGATCCCATGCCGAACAGCAACACTCCAGAAGAGGGCGGACAAGCGTGGTGTAAGCAGTCTTTCTAGTAGATCTGTTGCATTTTTTTAAAGTTTTGTGGCAATAAATCGTAGTCTTTTATTTGCTGCAACCAGAACATTTATCCGTGCGATCGTTCCAATTTCACTTATTCGTAACTGTAATCCGTACGTATTTAGCTGAGTTTACAGCCCACAGATTTGTGTGATGTATCGTGTAACCGAATTTAGCGGATTTCTTTTTAGAACTCATGTGGATAGATGTGAAAATTACCGAACTATCAGTTTAATAACTCACAGCTGCAAAATACTAACGCGAATTCTTTACAGACGAATGGAAAAACTGGTAGAAGCGGACCTCGGGGAAGATCAGTTTGGATTGCGTAGAAATGTTGGAACACTTGAGGCAATACTAACCTTACGACTTATCTTAGAAGAAAGATTAAGAAAAGGCAAACCTACGTTTCTAGCACTTGTAGACTTAGAGAAAGCTTTTGACAACGTTAACTGGAATACTCTCTTTCAAATTCTGAAGTTGACAGGGGTAAAATACAGGGAGCGAAAGGCTATTTACAATTTGTACAGAAACCAGATGGCAGTTATAAGAGTCGAGGGACATGAAAGGGAAGCAGTGGTTGAGAAAGGAGTGAGACAGGGTTGTAGTCTCTCCCCGATGTTATTCAATCTGTATATTGAGCAAGCAGTAAAGGAAACAAAAGAAAAATTCGGAGTAGGTATTAAAATTCATGGAGAAGAAGTAAAAACTTTGAGGTTCGCCGATAACATTGTAATTCTGTCAGAGACAGCAAAGGACTTGGAAGAGCAGTTGAACGGAATGGACAGTGTCTTGAAAGGAGGATATAAGATGAACATCAACAAAAGCAAAACGAGGATAATGGAATGTAGTCAAATTAAATCGGGTGATGCTGAGGGGATTAGATTAGGAAATGAGACACTTAAAGTAGTAAAGGAGTTTTGCTATTTAAGGAGTAAAATAACTGATGATGGTCGAAGTAGAAAGGATGTAAAATGTAGACTGGCAATGGCAAGGAAATCGTTTCTGAAGAAGAGAAATTTGTTAACATCGAGTATAGATTTAAGTGTCAGGAAGGCGTTTCTAAAAGTATTTGTATGGAGTGTAGCCATGTATGGAAGTGAAACATGGACGATAACCAGTTTGGACAAGAAGAGAATAGAAGTTTTCGAAATGTGGTGCTACAGAAGAATGCTGAAGATAAGGTGGGTAGATCACGTAACTAATGAGGAGGTATTGAATAGGATTGGAGAGAAGAGAAGTTTGTGGCACAACTTGACTAGAAGAAGGGATCGGTTGGTAGGACATGTTTTGAGGCATCAAGGGATCACAAATTTAGCATTGGAGGGCAGCGTGGAGGGTAAAAATCGTAGAGGGAGACCAAGAGATGAATACACTAAGCAGATTCAGAAGGATGTAGGTTGCAGTAGGTACTGGGAGATGAAGAAGCTTGCACAGGATAGAGTAGCACGGAGAGCTGCATCAAACCAGTCTCAGGACTGAAGACCACAACAACAACAACAACAGACTCAATTGTCAATTTTTGCACCATACAGATATCTATCTCAATCATTTTGCAACTCGTTTTGAGCATCTGATCACATTGTTGTTGTTGTTGTGGTCTTCAGTCCTGAGACTGGTTTGATGCAGTTCTCCATGCTACTCTCATACAGTAAAGCTGCATGCCCTCGGGAAAAATTACAGCTGTAGTTTTCCCTTGCTTCCGTCCTGAGACTGGTTTGATGCAGTTCTCCATGCTACTCTCATACAGTAAAGCTGCATGCCCTCGGGAAAAATTACAGCTGTAGTTTTCCCTTGCTTTCAGCCGTTCGCAGTACCAGCACAGCAAGGCCGTTTTGGTTAGTGTTACAAGGCCAGATAAGTCAATCATCCAGACTGTTGCCCCTGCAACTACTGAAAAGGCTGTTGCCCCTCTTCAGGAACCACACGTTTGTCTGGCCTCTCAACAGCTACCCCTCCATTGCGGTTGCACCTACATGCCTGTAAACGACAGCATTATCATCTGCAAACGATCTGATACAGTTTGCTTCTATATATATAAATAGGAAGACGCACCTCTCAACTGTTTTCCAGAATATCGACCTTGAAATTTCTAGGCGTGCTTATATGCTCCGCTCGGTCGGTAATACGGAACGAGTTCGCAGCAGAACAAGTCAGCGCTTAACTTCATAAGCGCGAGCTGTCTGGATGGAATCTCACTGCTGGTTCTACTTCTTGCTGTCAGTTATCTGCACCTACATTTCGTGCTACGCTTCGATATGCGTGGTAAGCAGCAAAATTGTGTTGCGACCGAGAACCGTTTATGAATGTACAACAAGTTTGTTTTCAATAGATACCCTGAAAAAAAGAAAAACCCATGGACACTCGAAAATTCGGCTTTCATTACGTGTGTTGTATGTCGCGATAGTTATTGTTTTCCATTTTTCTACGATCAGTATCATCATGATTCGTGCAATGCTGCATAGGTATATTATGAATGTCACAAATATAGATACAATAAAATGACTACAATACTCTGATTTAAAGTTCTCCTGTATCGCTTTTTCATTTCCAGGCTCCTTAAAAAAAGTTTTCCTACTTTTGTGACGTTATAGATTAGGAAAATAGTGCATCAATCAATGAATAAATAATTAAGTACTGATACTTTTCACGGCCATAATACATTTATTGTTAGAATTACGTAGGAATGAGAAAAAAGACTGTCGGTAGAGAGATCACAGTCATAGTTCTCGCGTTTATGAAATACAGTGCTTACTCGCTCTGCTCTGGAACCGCGCGACCGCTACGGTCGCAGGTTCGAATCCTGCCTCGGACATGGATGTGTGTGATGTCCTTAGGTTGTTAGTTGGGTTTAAGTAGTTCTAAGTTCTAGGGGACTGATGACCTCAGATGTTGAGTCTCATAGTGCTCAGAGCCATTTGAACCATACTCGCTCTGCTGTGGACTCCGTATTCACTAGTGGCCCCACGGATCATACAGCATAAGCACGCCTATAATTTTCAAACTGGATTTTCCAAAAAACGGTTGAGAGCTGCATCTTCGTTTTTTGGGTCCCCTTGCAAGCGGCTATAATGGTCGGTCACTTTGTCACAGTAGCGCGATGCCTATCTAACATCTTCCAGAGTCTGCAAAAAATTTACTTTCAGTATTTCATTTAAAATTTAAAATGCTATCATAATCTACTCATTAACAGATATAAAATCACGTTAAATATTTGACATACAAGTCAAGTACTCATGTTAGAAACTATGTATTACATTAAATTCAAACGGATAAATCTGTAACGAATTCTTATTTTTAACCAATGATGTAATCACCCTCGAGATCAAAAATCTTTGGCACGCAGTGTGCGCAGCTTCTATGTCGAATCGATAATCAAATGGTTCTTGAGCAAAATATCTGGAAATCGCAGTTTGGATATCATCCACATTTTCAGTTTTTCTTCTTTTTTCGCTTTGAAAGTAATGAAGCGTTCAGAATAAATGGAAATCCGGTTGCGCAATATTGGGAGAGTATCGTGAGAGAGGTAGTACCTCCCAACCCAATACATTATTTTTTCCCCCCAGAGTTTGTCTTGCGCAGTGCGGTCTTGCATTATCGTATTGTAGAGTAAAGCCTTTTCCGTTGACAATCGCTGGGCACTTTTCAGTTAAACACTGATTTACTCTTTCCAGTTGTTCACAGTAGAAGTCTGCATTCACAGTCTGTCCAGGTTTCAGCACTTTAAAATGAATGACCCACGAATACTCCAACCAAACCTTCATTCGGAAAGAGCAGCTGCCTTTTCCTCTTGGGATTATCACAGAGGGCCCATTTTCTAACCACAGTGATCAGCGCTCATAAAACATTTCTGTATTGTGCTACTGAAGCTGTAAGTTGCATGTGCAGGCTTGGTAAGCTTCCTTCGGACAGACCACATAGAAGGTGAACACCTGCTTTGCTTACTTTACCAATCTGCTGCTAACGTTCTTGCAATGGTCGACCAAGGATGGCTGCGAGTGTTAGACAGTTCCTCGATTGTCTGACACCGATCGATACTAGTCAGAAAAATGAAAATTATCAGATTTGAACTTAGATACCACCTTTGGCATTTACAGACATCTCATGCAGTTGGAAAACATCACAAATGATTTTGGTATAAACTGTTGAACTACTACCCTTAAGAAACTCAAAAAGCATACAATGACCGATATGTACCTCTTCCGGTATTAGGCTGACCATTTCACCATAAATTGCAAAACAAAATTTAAGATGTAATTACACTCCTGGAAATGGAAAAAAGAACACATTGACACCGGTGTGTCAGACCCACCATACTTGCTCCGGACACTGCGAGAGGGCTGTACAAGCAATGATCACACGCACGGCACAGCGGACACACCAGGAACCGCGGTGTTGGCCGTCGAATGGCGCTAGCTGCGCAGCATTTGTGCACCGCCGCCGTCAGTGTCAGCCAGTTTGCCGTGGCATACGGAGCTCCATCGCAGTCTTTAACACTGGTAGCATGCCGCGACAGCGTGGACGTGAACCGTATGTGCAGTTGACGGACTTTGAGCGAGGGCGTATAGTGGGCATGCGGGAGGCCGGGTGGACGTACCGCCGAATTGCTCAACACGTGGGGCGTGAGGTCTCCACAGTACATCGATGTTGTCGCCAGTGGTCGGCGGAAGGTGCACGTGCCCGTCGACCTGGGACCGGACCGCAGCGACGCACGGATGCACGCCAAGACCGTAGGATCCTACGCAGTGCCGTAGGGGACCGCACCGCCACTTCCCAGCAAATTAGGGACACTGTTGCTCCTGGGGTATCGGCGAGGACCATTCGCAACCGTCTCCATGAAGCTGGGCTACGGTCCCGCACACCGTTAGGCCGTCTTCCGCTCACGCCCCAACATCGTGCAGCCCGCCTCCAGTGGTGTCGCGACAGGCGTGAATGGAGGGACGAATGGAGACGTGTCGTCTTCAGCGATGAGAGTCGCTTCTGCCTTGGTGCCAATGATGGTCGTATGCGTGTTTGGCGCCGTGCAGGTGAGCGCCACAATCAGGACTGCATACGACCGAGGCACACAGGGCCAACACCCGGCATCATGGTGTGGGGAGCGATCTCCTACACTGGCCGTACACCACTGGTGATCGTCGAGGGGACACTGAATAGTGCACGGTACATCCAAACCGTCATCGAACCCATCGTTCTACCATTCCTAGACCGGCAAGGGAACTTGCTGTTCCAACAGGACAATGCACGTCCGCATGTATCCCGTGCCACCCAACGTGCTCTAGAGGGTGTAAGTCAACTACCCTGGCCAGCAAGATCTCCGGATCTGTCCCCCATTGAGCATGTTTGGGACTGGATGAAGCGTCGTCTCACGCGGTCTGCACGTCCAGCACGAACGCTGGTCCAACTGAGGCGCCAGGTGGAAATGGCATGGCAAGCCGTTCCACAGGACTACATCCAGCATCTCTACGATCGTCTCCATGGGAGAATAGCAGCCTGCATTGCTGCGAAAGGTGGATATACACTGTACTAGTGCCGACATTGTGCATGCTCTGTTGCCTGTGTCTATGTGCCTGTGGTTCTGTCAGTGTGATCATGTGATGTATCTGACCCCAGGAATGTGTCAATAAAGTTTCCCCTTCCTGGGACAATGAATTCACGGTGTTCTTATTTCAATTTCCAGGAGTGTATTTACGAATACATAACTCACTCTAACTTTAAAATGTGTTTGACAAGACTTCGAAGTATACAATAAGCTTATAAATGACAAACGAATATACACTGATGCACCAAGGAAGCTGGTATAGGCATGCGTATTGAAATACAGAGATACGTAAACAGGTAGAAGACGGCACTGCGGCCGGCAACGCCTGTATAAGACAAGTGTCTGGCGCAGTTGTCAGATCGGTTACTGCTGCTGCAATGCCACATTATCAAAAGTTAAGTGAGTTTGAACGTGGTATTATAGTCGACGCACGAGCGATGGGACACAGAATCTCCGAGGTAGCGATGAACTGGGGACTTTCCCGCACGACAGTTTCACGAGCGTACCGTGAATATCAGGAATCCGGTAAAACATCAAATCTCCGACATCTTGCGGCCGCGAAAAGCACCTGCAAGAATGGAACAAACGACGACTTTAGAGAATCGTTCAACGTGACAGAAGTGTAACCCTTCCGCAAACTGCAGCAGATTTCAATGCTGGGGTATCAACAAGCGTCAGCGTGCGGACCATTCTACGAAACATCATCGATGTGTGTACCCTTGATGATTGGACAACACAAAGCTTTACGCCTCGCATCCACCGCTTGTACTTGGTCGGCTAAAAGAAGAGACAAGAATTGTCCAGCTTGAGTGTTGTCGCTGTACAGGATGTGGCCCACCTACAAGGGACCGCTCTTGGTCCGCTGGCTTCTTAGGTCACTACAGATTGAGAAATTTTCGTCAGTTCCAGTGAAACACTGACGGAGGGCTTGAATAACGGCCACTAATTCTAAACTAGAAACACTACGACCGGAGGGTAGCGAGTGTTTCTCGTAGTTAGCACAATGTGTGAGAGGATAGCGGGAGTAATAGCCTATCTTAGAGGTGTCACTATAGATGACTGCGGAACTAGAAAATTCGCAAAGAACTGAAGCACACGGCGAACTGCAGACAGGAACCTACCATTTGGTTTGGCCCAACGGAAAGATCCAGCCGTATCTTTGGGCTGGAGGTACAGTAGCGTTGTAGTAAATCTATGCTTACATCAAGAGGAGGCCGAGTAGATACAACACACGCACACAAAAATAGTGGTGTACTTTATTAAAAGCCTTTAAGATAGAATACTTTAGAAACAATCCTTCTCCACATAGGTGACATACATTGTTACTGTCGCTGTCACTTAACAGTTACCACTTCGTTCTTTACAGAATGGTAGCCGGCCGGTGTGGCCAAGCGGTTAAAGGCGCTTCAGTCTGGAACCGCGTGACCGCTACGGTCGCAGGTTCGAATCCTGCCTCGGGCATGGATGTGTGTGATGTCCTTAGGTTAGTTAGGTTTAAGTAGTTCTAAGTTCTAGGGGACTGATGTCCTTAGCTGTTAAGTCCCATAGTGCTCAGAGCCATTTGAACCATTTTTACAGAATGTTAGTCTTACATCAATTTACAATTTTCCAGAATGAGATTTTCACTCTGCAGCGGAGTGTGCGCTGATATGAAACTTCCTGGCAGATTAAAACTGTGTACCCGACAGAGACACGAACTCGGGACCTTTGCCTTTCGCGGGAAAGTGCTCTACCATCTGAGCTACCGAAGTACGACTCACGCCCGGTACTCACAGCTTTACTTCTGCCAGTACCTCGTCTCCTACCTTCCAAACTTTACAGAAGCTCTCCTGCGAACCCTAGGCTGTGGCTAAGCCATTTCTCCGCAATATCCTTTCTTTCAGGAGTGCTAGTTCTGCAAGGTTCGCAGGAGAGCTTCTGTAAAGTTTGGAAGGTAGGAGACGAGGTACTGGCAGAAGTAAAGCTGTGAGACCGGGCGTGAGTCGTGCTTCGGTAGCTCAGTTGGTAGAGCACTTGCCCGCGAAAGGCAAAGGTCCCGAGTTCGAGTCTCGGTCGGGTACACAGTTATAATCTGCCAGGAAGTTTCAATTTACAATTTGTTGTAACTTCGATACACCGTTCTGACTTCTAATACAACTCGCGCTGCTGGATCTAAGACGATGCTGTCGTCGTAATCAACGAATACGGAGTGAGCTGAACGGCGCTGTACTGTGACGTAAGCAAGCATTCAGCAGCTGTGGCGTATGGAACCTTCTGAGCGCGCGTGTACGCCGACGGTTCCCATTCGCTACTGCGTCCGGCAGCGACTGTCCTACTTGTGATTCGGTCGGAGGTACCAACTTTGAAATGGGAGCGCGTTTGACATGGGACCTCCTCCTTCCGAAGGCACTACAGGAAGGATGAAGGTGGGGAGGGGGTACGTTCGTGGTGGTAACCAGACGAGAGGGTTCAGTGGGGGAAGGCGGAAGTCAGAGCGACGAGACAGCCAGAACATGTAATGCATATTGACTAGCAGCAGGTGTATGCGAGGCCATTTGCCATGAAATTTCAAAACAGTTTCCAAGTTCGCTATAGTCTACAAGCAACGTCAGGTAACAGGTGGCTTTTTTCCAGTAGCACTGTACCTTCAACCAGAGTTATGCTCGCTCTGATAGGTAGATTGTAGGTAGAAAATGTATCTAGCAAAAATTGCAGTAACATCTATTCAGATCTCAGCAAACTATCAGGCTGATGCATTAGACTGGCAACTTGCTCTCAATGTATAAAAATACAAGCACTACATTTCTTAAAATGTAACACGTACACAGGCCGCACAACGATTTTGGCATACTCTGGATCAGGTCGTCGAGCAGCTGCTGGGGTATAGCCTCCCATTCTTGCACCAGTGCCTGTCGGAGCTCCTGAAGTGTCCTAGGGGTTTGAAGACGTGCAGAGACACATCGGAAACATCCCATACGTGCTGGATGGGGTTTAGGTCTGGAGAATAGGCAGGCCACTCCATTCCTCTGATATCTCCTGTTTCAAGGCACTTCTCCACGATGGCAGCTCGGTGGGGCCGTGCGTTATCATCCATCAAGAGGAAGGTTAAAATGGCTCTGAGCACTATGGGACTTAACATCTGAGGTCACCAGTCCCCTAGAACTTAGAACGACTTAAACCTACACATCCATGCCCGAGGCAGGATTCGAACCTGCGATGGTATCAGTCGCGCGGTTCCGGACTGAAGCGCCTAGAACCGCTCTTAGGAGGAAGGTCGGACACACTGCACCCATGAAAATGCGGAATATACTGGTGGAAAATGACGTCCCGACAGGTCAGGTGTCTGACCTGTTACAGTTCCTCTGTCAAAGACATGCAGGGTGTACGTGCACTGATCATAACCCAACCCCACACCATCAAACCACGACCTTCATACAGGTCCCTTTCAAGGACATTAAGGGTTTGGTATCTGGTTCCTGGTTAATGCCAGATGAAAACCCGGCGAGAATCACTGTTCCGACTATAATTGGACCGTCCGTGAACATAACCTGGGACCACTGTTCCAATGACCATGGACTGTGTTCTTGACACTACTGTTCCAATGACCATGTACTGTGTTCTTGACACCAGGCTTTACGGGCTCTCCTGTGGCCAGGGGTCAGTGGAATGCACCTTGCAGGTCTCTGGGAGAATAAACCATGTCTGTTCAGTCGTCTGTAGACTGTGTGTCTGGAGACAACTGTTCCGGTGGTTGCGGCAAGGCCCCGAGCAAGGCTACCTGCAGTACTCCGTCGTCGTCTGCGGGCACTGATGGTGATATATCGGTCTTCTTGTGGTGTTGTAGACTGTGGACGTGCCGTACTGTAGCGCCTGGACACGTTTCCTGTCTGCTGGAGTAGTTGCCCTAATCTTGAGATCACACTTTGTGGCACACAGAGGGTCCGTGCTACCACCTGCTGTGTTTTACCAGCCTGCAATGGCCCTAGTATTCTGCCCCTCATAACGTCACCAATATGTGTTCATTGAGCCATTTTCAACACACAGTCACCACTAGCACGTGTGTAAACGTCTGCACACTTACTCGCTGCACCGTACTCTAACATGCACCAACACACCTCTGCGTATGTGGACTGCTCCCAGCGTCACTGTACGACGACTACAGGTCAAATGCACCGCATGGTCATTACCCGATTTTGATTTAAACCCGCGAAACGCCCACCAGAGCGTTGTTTCACCATGTATCAGCATTATCCTTAATTTATGAGCACGAGTGTACTTCAGCAACGGCAGTACGAGAGCAGTTTACAAACTTACCCGTTTCCGCAATGCTTCCGCCCTTGGACTTTATATACCCTCCATTGCTAATGCTGTCACCTGCCGGCTGTGACTGGTTTTCGCATATTGCACGTTGACGTCGAACATAGGCGCCGTCAGATTGAAATCGCTGGGCCGTGTAGCTCATCAGTGCATAAACGCGAGCGAAACGCAGTGGCAACGTGTGCAATAGCGGCCGACTTTTCATATAGAGAGAATGTAATGAACAAGTGACAGAAGTGGATGAAGACTTCCGTAGCTGAGCTCGCTCTGCGGCTAAGGTAAACAGAAAGAGACCCGGCTAGGACGATGCTCCTGGCGGTGCGGCGTCCATCCCGACAAACAGGCTGCTGATGGCCTGGTGACTGGGCGAGCCCGGGCGCGGCCATTAGTTCCTGTGGCTGCGTCCGCAATGGCGCGGCACCAATTAATGTTCGCAGTTTCTTCGCTCTCCTGCCCAGGGTGCCCAAACCGATTCATTATCGAAAAACGAGATGGAGAGTATCGAATTTTTGCTGTCACGCAGCACTGACGTATACTTTTCTCAGGTTTAATCTTCCTCTTTTTTGAAGTCTTATCTATACTAAAATCTTCAAGTTTCCTTGAAATTATTATTTCTTTCTTTTCTCAGATGTTATGTCTGGTCAAAAATGGAAAGTGACGCGGACCTTGATCAAGCGTGACTTCCTTTTAAATGTACGGTATATGTTATATTGCATTTAGGAACTTTCGGGTAATTGAACATGTATCAATAATTACAGATTTCTGTAGTTGTAAATACACTAGAATGAGATTTTCACTCTGCAGCGGAGTGTGCGCTGATATGAAACTTCCTGGCAGATTAAAACTGTGTGCCCGACCGAGACTCGAAATCGGGACCTTTGCCTTTCGCGGGCAAGTGCTCTACCATCTGAGCTACCGAAGCACGACTCACGCCCGGTACTCACAGCTTTACTTCTGCCAGTATCTCGTCTCCTACCTTCCAAACTTTACAGAAGCTCTCCTGCAGACCGAGTTCGAGTCTCGGTCGGGCACACAGTTTTAATCTGCCAGGAAGTTTCATATCAGCGCACACTCCACTGCAGAGTGAAAATCTCATTCTGGAAACATCCCCCAGGCTGTGGCTAAGCCATGTCTCCGCTATATCCTTTCTTTCAGGAGTGCTAGTTCTGTGTATTTTGCTAGTTTCTGCTCGTTCTAGAAAGAATTTTCTTAAATTGTCTACCTGTGCATAATGTAGGTTTTTTATATCGATAAATCCCCTTCCTCCTTCCTTTCTGCTTAATGTGAATCTTTCTGTTGCTGAATGTATGTGATGTATTCTATATTTGTGGCATTGTGATCGTGTAAGTGTATTGAGTGCTTCTAGGTCTGTGTTACTCCATTTCACTACTCTAAATGAGTAGGTCAATATTGGTATAGCATAAGTATTTATAGCTTTTGTCTTATTATTATTATTATTATTAATTTTCTTTCATTTTTACGTGGCACTGATGTAGCATGCGGCCCGCCAAGACAGTCAGAAAGGTCCGCGTTGAACCGTGATTTACTTCCCGTACGTGACCTAAGATTGACACTATGACGGCCGCATCAATACGCATGCGCACCGCGCAGTGTACATACTAATGGCGCAAACCAAGTTGATACTCGGTGTGGTGGCTGACGGGAGCGACCATAAAAATATTTTCCACTTATTTATGGCATACAGTTCGATCATACTGTGAAAGTCATGTTTAACGCTGTAATATTAGTTGACTTCCGCAAATCTCTGTCTGCTGAAAAACTTCCAAGTATTCAGAAATTTTCTGTGAATATATTCTCTATATTTGGGTCTACATATATTTATCAGCTAAGTTTTTCTTGCTTGAAGGTTGAGTACAGACACTCTTTGATAGACATTAACTTGCAGCCTGTGATGAGAATCTCAAGAAGCAATGTCACTCTTGATGTCAAAAGAACTGTGCAAACGGGTGATAGGATACATTTGTCTTATTAAACTGATCCCAAGCTTAAATTTATCAGCTAAGGCAGCAACTCACTATCATCCAGAAATTAAAAATTAGAAGACTCCAATGAGCTGGACATGTGGCTAGAATGGGAAACAACAGAATCACCAAAAAAAGCACTTGAAGGAACTCTCCAGGCAACAAGAGCATTGGGCCGACCTCGTACAAGGTGGAAAGATGACATAGAGAAGGACATCGCAGCATCAGGAATTTCTGCAGGGTGGAGAGAGACTGCGAGAGATAGAAGGCGGTTGAAGCAGATAGTTGATGCAGCGCCTGGTCTACAGGGTCTATGATTGCTGAGGAGAAGAAGAAGAAGAAGAAGAAACAAATTTTCTTGCAGCTGCAAATGATATGAAATTAGTACAATAAACAAACTGATAAAAACTGCCACAATTTTATTTTATTTATAATTATTGACTTTCATGGTAGTATTTGTACCTTTTCTAAAATGCAATGTTAACTAACGAATTCAATCATTTTAAAAGATACGACTCTCCGCCTGCCTCCGCTTGTACACTGTTGACACCGAGCCAGAACAACTGCCCATCACTGCTCTACTGGGTTGACACATAATTTAAGTAATTGATTCTCGGTTATCGAAGCAAAGTCAATCAATACACATTGCAACAGACATTTTGATCATAAACTATCTTGATATTACATAAATTCTATTTTTATTACACACTGCTGATTGATTGCTGATCCCCAGGATACCATACACTCCTTCTGGAACTATATTTTCAGGTTCTTGTAAGAACTCCATACTTCGAATATTGAAACGAGATAAATTCACATTATCCAATAATTTCGTTCCATTAATTGTGGACCTGTAACAAACGTCAAGATGGGGGGGCGGGGGCTACATTTTTCATTGATTATAAAATTGTATCATTTATTGACAAATCAACCTGCTACACAATATCAGTTGCATTAGACGATGTTTTCGAAAGTGAAGTCCATTCAGCTAATCTCAGAGCACAAACGGTAATATTTTACACATACAACTGGATCCCAAACGCATCAAGTAAATTAATGTTAATAAAACATTAATCACAATAATAAATTCCCTATATTTTTGGAAATATGGATGTCTCACAAATTCGAAGAACAGTTTTGAAATCAGCAAAATCGCTTTAAGATGAGACACTTTACACTCATTTCAAAGTCATCCTAAAGTTCATAAAAATTGCTTACTTTTTTATTTTGCTAAGATGGCAGAACGTGTCGCGGTAGAAATAATTGATTCAAATACTGTTGGTAGCATATTTGTACATAATCCAACTAATGTGATGTACAAACGACTATCTCTCTTAGGTAGAAAGTATTATAAATTAAAAAGTGCTTGCCAACAGGCAGCTGACGTACATATTTGTGCTTCGGTTTTGTGATCTGGTGTGGAAAGGAAAGTCTACATATAGATTTTTAAAGTGTGCCAGTTCTAACTGAATTGATGTTGAGGCGAAGACCTGCAGCGCTTTATTTTTGTGTAGGCCTGCCAAAATGAAGTTGGCAGCAGTGAAAAAACAAGGCTGATGTTTGTAATTGTGAATTGTGTTTACTAAGAAACCACGTACTTCGAATATGTGTTTTGACTTACTACTCGATAAGTGAAACACAGCACTTTTAGGACACGCGAACTCTGGGGCCAGTCTCCTGGAATGGACAACAGCCAGTTTAAATCATCACTGTTGTTGATGAAATACATAGTATGAATTTTTTGGGACTCAGAATTTAATTGTTTACGGCCTTCATTGCTCTGAGCACTATGGGACTTAACATCAGTGGTCATCAGTCCCCTAGAACTTAGAACTACTTAAACCTAACTAACCAAAGGACAGCACACACATCCGTGCCCGAGGCAGGATTCGAACCTGCGACAGTAGCGGTCACGCGGTTCCAGACTGTAGCTCCTTGAACCGCACGGCCGCACCGGCCGGCACGGCCTTCAAGTGATAGGTAACGCCACAGGGTGGAGCACTAGCCTCTGGCCCTGGAGATCCCGGGTTCAGTCTCGGATAGGGGCGGGGGTTTCTGCTCGTTAAGTTCCTTCCCCTGCAGATCGGCCTTTCCGCGGGGCGGGAGGGGGGGGGGGGTTGTAGGAGGCGGCCCGCGCGATGGGCCCGCCACCTTACCTCTCCTGGTGAAAGGACGCACACTACCTGCAGTCAGACTAGCGACAGACTTGAGCCACACACTTTACCTCAACCTTTCACTGATGTAACGATAACTCACTAGTAACTTGTTATTTAAGCCATTTACTGAATCGCCAAAAACTCTGCGAACTGTTTCGCAAGAGCTCAGGCCAACTGCCTTCTCCAGGTGCCAAGATAGAGGAGAAAGCAGTTTCACATCCGTCAAGCATTCCACAGTCCTTTTTGGGACAACGCCGGTGTCCGACAATACTACATGGACCATCTGTACAGGCCTCCGTTCCCACATGGGTTGTACCTCACCTGCCAGGTCTCTTTATTTGTCCATCTTCTCACTGCAGGTGGTTTGCTAATTGTGGATGCTGGGTCCAGAGATGTCCATGAGGAAGATCGTGGGGCACATGTTCATTGGACAACGTTTTGGTAACCAAAATCAGTTTTGGTGTTCTCAGTCCAGTTTCCCTTCAGGCTTCGACGTTTTGGTAGACGTCTTGGTGCCCTCGGTAAAGACTCTCTTCCTTTCCTTCGAGACAGTCCTGCTAGGTTTTCTAACCTCTGGTTCCACTTTGGACCCCTGACTGCTGTGTAATAACAGCCTTAATGTAATCCTATTCTCGCTTGCATTTTGTTGTAGATCTTCTGTACATTCTTAAAACCATCTCTGTTTTATTTTGTTTTAAATTGTGAAGTTCCAGATTGTCTTAGCTGATAGTTGTTCATACTACAGAGTATTTTCATGCTTACGGAAATGCCACCTACACAAAGTACAGATAATTTTCTGACGAAAATTGATCTTCCATTTTTCGTTCAGCCAAAGGTTTAGACGATAATTAAAGCAACATTTTTTTTGTTTATAGAAAAGACTTTGCAAACGGAACCTTGGTGGAGGCCTTGTGGTTGATGGGAACTGTCACAGAAGTGTTTTCACGTTACGTAAATTGAAGATGGATGGGGAGAGGAGAGAAAGGAAAGGTAAGGTAAGGAATTACTGATGTCAACTGCATCGGAATTTTACGCGGAACCAGCGACGACGAGTGGAAATGCGTGCCAGACCGGGACTCGAACTCGTGATCTGCTACTCATTAGACAGTTACGTTAACCACCGCGGAATTCGTGCACAGTGTTTGTTGAACTGTGCGGACTCTTTCGGCAGCCTCCAGGCCGACCCACACTCCCACCGAGCGTCACCTGCCCGCAGATGCCTGTCCATGGCCCCCATCCTTGATACTTTGAGATCCGCGCAGGTCGTCGAACGTTCAATGTGCATCCGCAATGTAGATGGCGCATTCATGACTCATGGAGGTGAACCAGTTACATGAATGCGTGTGTCTGTTCTTTCGTAGATCTTTCGTTACTTGTCAGTTTTCTGAGAAAAATAGTGACAGTAGAATAATATCGTGCTGAAATAAAGCCTGCTTTACACTGGAGCGAGTCACGGTGAACACGAGCGATCAAGCATTCGCAGACTGTACCCGGATGTTCACTGTCATTCGCCTGTATCTGTGAAAAAGCGTTGGGATGGAGGGAGCCGAAGAGAGCACGAGCTAATCAGTATAGTGCATAATATTCTACGTAGTAGAATACGTGGTGTCTGGTCTTTCTGACTAGTCCGAAAGATCTGACACCACACTCTCATATATTTCATATTACGCACATGTTCAGAAAAAACATAACACCTTCAACGACTACAAATAGGACCTTCGTATTCACAGGACATGTACAGCAGTATAAAACAATTAACTCCTCCCGAACAGGCCATGAAGGCCCAACGGTGCCGACCGGCCGCCGTGTCATCCTCACCAACAGGCGCCACTGTATGCGGATATGGAGGGGCATGTGGTCAGCACACCGCTCTCCCGGCCGTATGCTAGTTTCCGAGCCCGGAGCCGCCACTTCTCAATCAAGTAGCTCGTCAGTTTGCCTCACAAGGGCTGAGTGCACCCCGATGTACAGCAGTATGGTCTGCAGAAATGATAAGCATTTGAAACATTTCGGCCCGCGGGTTCAAGGACAACATCGATGCCGCGGCGCAACATCGCCTACCGATAAAATGTGCCTGAGGCTCTCGTTGTCGCCATAAACCGGAAATAATGGATCAGTGTGACTTCAGCAGACATGTTGGATGCCTTGTAGACGTGTGAGCGAACCGTACCGTCGAATCAGTGATTTTGAAAGAGGGCGCATTATTGGCCTGCTAGAAAGTGATGCATCTATCCGGGAAACCGCTGCTCGTGTGAGACGAAGCGTTTCATCAGTGCAACGGGTGTGTGCAGAATGGCTCACGGAAGGCCGTACAACCGGACGATGTGGCCGAGCGGTTCTAGGCGCTTCAGTCTGGAACCGCGCGACCGCTACGGTCGCAGGTTCGAATCCTGCCTCGGGCATGGATGTGTGTGATGTCCTTACGTCAGTTAGGTTTAAGTAGTTCTAGGGGACTGATGACCTCAGATGTTAAGTCCCATAGTGCTCAGAGCCATCTGAACCATTTCTGAATGCCGTAGAACACGACGAGATGGGTCAGGTCGCACCACACAGACCAACCCGGGAGAAATCGACACCTCATTCGAATGGAACTGCAGGACAGATCTGCGTCCTCCTCTGCTCTAGCTCAACAGTGAAACAGTTTAACACATCGTACACTATCAAGGGTCCGTCGCCATTTATTAAGGCATAGATTTCGTGCGCTTCGTCCACTTCTCCGCCTCCCTTTGACGAATGTGCAGAAACATGCTGGATGACAATGGTGTATGTGACGACGTCACTGGTGACTGGAATGGCATCAGATAGTGTTTTCGGACTAATCCAGGTTCTGTTTGTTTGAAAATTATGACCGCATATTGGTTCACCGCAGACAGGGGGTGCGGAATCACAGTGACTGTATTCAGACAAGATATACAATGCCAGCTCAAGGCCTTGGTATGGGGTAAAAATGGAAAGGAGCGTTTGGCGTCATTGGCCGGGAGCCCCCTTACGGGGCAGGTCCGGCCGCCTTGGTGCAGGTCTTATTACATTCGACGCCACATTGGGCGACCTGCGCGCTGGATGGGGATGAAATGATGATGAAGAGAACACAACAACTAGTCCCTGAGCGGAGAAAATCCCCGACCCCTTAGGACGGCAGTCCGACACGCTGACCATTCAGCTATCGGGGCGGACATTGCGTAAAATCACAAATCACAGTTGGTGCGTGTGCAGGGCTCTGTGACCACTGTGACCTACATGAACAACATCCTGCGACCCGTAGCCACAATCTTTCTGTGCAGCACCGCGGATGCCATTTTTCAGCAAGACAATGCACAATCACATGTTACTCCACGAACACGTGCCTTCTTGGTGTCACAGGATGCCAGCCTTTTGCCGTGGCCCACCAGGTCACCTAACTTATCGCCAGTCGACAATATGTGGGATATGGTGACATGACGTGTGCAGCGCTGTAGCCCAGTGCCAACCAACACAGATGACCTTCGGAACCAGATGAATGCATCATGGACAGCTATAACACAGGACACCATTCGCGCCTTATACGCGTCGGTGCCGTCACGCGGGGACAAGTCATCAGGGCCCATGGTGGACCCTGTCCCTACTAAGCAATACGACGTATGCTGAATCGAGGTGACTGAAATACTAACCATTTCTGCGGAGCATACTACTATACATGCCCTGTGAATATGAACGTCCTGTCTCTAGTCGTTCTAGCCGAGCGGTCTAAGGCGCTGCAGTCACGGAATGTGCGGCTGGTCCCGGCGGAGGTTCGAGTCCTCCCTCGAGCATGGGTGTGTGTGAATGTCCTTAGGATAATTTAGGTTAAGTAGTGTGTAGGCTTAGGGACTGATGACCTTACAAGGGAACCTCCCCATCGCACCCCCCTCAGATTTAGTTATAAGTTGGCACAGTGGATAGGCCTTGAAAAACTGAACACAGATCAATTGAGAAAACAGGAAGAAGTTGTGTGGAACTGTGAAAAAATAAGCAAAATATAAAAACTGAGTAGTTCATGGGAAGATAGGCAACATCATGGACATTGGGAACGCAGGAGCGCCGTGGTCTCGTGGTAACGTGAGCAGCTGCGGAACGAAAGGTCCTTGGTTCAAATCTTCCATCGAGTGAAAAGTTTAATTTTTTTATTTTCAGTTTATGTGACAAACTCTTATGTTTTCATCACTTTTTTGGGAGTGATTATCACATCCACAAGAAAACCTAAATCGGGCAAGGTAGAAAACTCTTTTTACCCATTCGCACAGGGGGACAAGTTAGGTGGGTCGACAACGTATAACTGTCATGTGACGCACATGCCGTCACCAGTGTCGTATAGAATATATCAGATGTGTTTTCCTGTGGAGGAATCGGTTGACCTATGACCTTGCGATCAAATGTTTTCGGTTCCCATTGGAGAGGCACGTCCTTTCGTCTACTAATCAAATGGTTCAAATGGCTCTGAGCACTATGGGACTCAACTGCTGAGGTTATTAGTCCCCTAGAACTTAGAACTAGTTAAACCTAACTAACCTAAGGACATCACAAACATCCATGCCCGAGGCAGGATTCGAACCTGCGACCGTAGCGGTCCTGCGGTTCCAGACTGCAGCGCCTTTAACCGCACGGCCACTTCGGCCGGCTGTAACGGCGACACTATCAGTCGAGTCGACCTTGACCCTCCCTGTAACAGACCTTAACGTGCTCGTGACATTTCATGTAACTTTGCATCGTTACCCCTCCATACCTAATCGGCATTACTGCATCAAGTAGGACTCATCAGGTGGATTTATTCAAAGCAACAAACAAATTGTACGTGCGATTTTCCCTGCAACCAGAGGCACTGGCTGCTTTTCTAAATCGTATTTACATTATACACTCCACTTTTAATGAACTCAATACGAAATAGTGAACTGCGTGAATTAAAATAGAAAAAGTAGCATGTAACACCGTAAGGAGCACCACAGATTGCCCAGAAACTGGTAGTATGTGAACTGTTTATGTTGTTCTAGGTTAAATGTATCTATCTGATGGTCGAGTTACGTCGTTTGCAACCACCTAGCGATGTGGCGCAGTGGCTAGCACACTGGACTCGCATTCGGGAGAACAACGGTTCAAATTTGCGTACGGCCATCTAGATTTAGGTTTTCCCTGATTTTCCTCAATTGCTCCACGCAAATGAAGGGATGATCCCTTTGAAAGGGGACAGCCGGTTTCCTTCCGCATCCTTGAAACATTCCGAGCTTGTTCTCAGTCTCTAATGAGCTCGATGACTGCGGGACGATAAACCCAAATCGTCCCTTCTCCCTTCCTTAGCAACGCGTAAGGGAAAGAAGAATACAAGTGACTGATTACAGTTATCTGTCCTTTTAAATTGGTACCTATAACACTTGCGTATGGGTATAACCTATAATGTTTCAATTTAATGTTACATATTTTAACTACCTCGTACGTCTCGTTACATAAACGCCAGTTGCTTTGGGTATTTATACCGAGTGAACTAGAACAACTTTTCTCTTATGCCTTATGGAAGCGGCATTTAGGAGCCAGACTTCCTGCGGTTGATTAAGAAAGCGGACTCTTTGGTGTGCAGGGCATTTTGTCTTAGAACGGCTTCCTTTCAATCCGTTTACAAACGGCGTCTTAATTAAAATTAATAAAGCGTGAATATTCATAACGAGACTCCTTCATGCTTGCCTGTATTCAGAAGAAGATGCTCATTTAAACAGAATCGCTGGCCGCAGATCTGTACTGTTTCGGGCAGTCTCAAGACCGTCAGGAGCAGTGCTTGCTTTTTCTGGCTTTAAGATTTCAGGAGAGTCTGCAAATGGAATAATTTATGTATTCCGTTTGTGAAAATGTGTAACGACGAAGAAATTCTCCAGAAGAGCGCGAAATTTATTACGTGCACAGAGACAATTGGCAGCTTTGCAGAAACAGTTTGCAGTATCTACGGATGCTGTTTGTAACATTTAAGTCATGTTTATAATTTTGTCGATTTATTTTCATTACCTTTAATTCAGCATATCCATGTATGTCACTTTTCACATCGCACGTGTAGCTTATCTATATAAACGATTTAGGAGACAATCTGAGTAGCCAACTTAGGTAGTTTGCAGATGATGCTGTCGTTTATCGAGTAGTAAAGTCATCACAGAAGAACTTTCAACATCGCAGCGCGTCAGCAATCGTTAGTTAATATATTAAAAAACTAGCAACCCGCCTCGATTGCGTAAAAAGCACCTAGTGATAACCTAGGTTTCGGCGTAGATAACTACACCTTCTTTAGTGTAAGCGAGCGACAATTTGTAGCTGCAGTTTATGGCGGGTCATGGCCCATCGAACATAGGCCGGTGTGAGGTGGAGGTTACACCATTAAGTTAAGTAGTTGGTTGGTTGGTTTGGGGAAGGAGACCAGACAGCGAGGTCATCGGTCTCATCGGATTAGGGAAGGAAGTCGGCCGTGCCCTTTGAAAGGAACCATCCCGGCATTTGCCTGGAGCGATTTAGGGAAATCACGGAAAACCTAAATCAGGATGGCCGGACGCGGGATTGAACCGTCGTCCTCCCGAATACGAGTCCAGTGTCTAACCACTGCGCCACCTCGCTCGGTCTTAAGTTAAGTAGTGGTTTAGACTTTGTACACATGTACTGTTTGTGTTTTCCCTTTTATTCGTTTATAAATGTATAGCTATTGTGTTCTTTTAATCATTGACAAAGGTCTTCTTAGGCACTTGTGGGTTTTATTGTTCTGAAGAAGGTGTAGTTATCTACGCCGAAACCTAGGTTAACACTAGGTGCTTTTTACGCAATCGAGGCGGGTTTCTAGTTTTTTAATATATTATCACGGAAGATCAAAACAAAACTAAAACGATTTAGTAAACGTATCTGTATGGTGCAAAAATTGGCAATTGACCCTAAATAGCAAAAAGTGTGAGGTCATCCACATGAGTGCTAAAATGAATCCGTTGAACTTCGGTTACACGATAAATCAGTCAGATCTAAATGCCGTAAATTGAACTATATACCTAGGAATTACAACTATGAACAACTTAAATTGGAAGGAATGTCGTGGGGAAGGCTAACCGCAGACTGCGTTTTATTGGCAGGACACTTAGAAAATGTAACAGATCTACTAGAGAGACTGCCTACGTTACGCTTGTCCGCCCTCTTTTAGAATACTGCTGCGCGGTGTGCGATCCTTGCCAGATATGATTGACGAGTACATCGAGAAAGTTCATAGAAGGGCAGCACGTTTTGTATTATCGCGAAATAGGGGGGACAGAGTTACTGAAATGGTACAGGATTTGCGGTAGACATCATTGAAACAAAGACGTTTTTCATTGCGGGAGAATCTTCTCACGAAATTTCAATCATCCATTTTCTCCTCCAAATGCGAAAATATTTTGTTGACGCCGACCTACATAGAGAGAAACGATCATCATAATAAAATAAGAGAATTCAAAGCTCGCACGGAAAGATGTAGGTGTTCGCTTTTTTCTCGAGCGCTGTACGAGAGTGGAATAATAGATAATTATTGTGAATGTGGTTCGATGAACCCTCTGCCAGACACTTCAGTGTGATTTGTAGAGTATCTACGTAGATGTAGATGTCACTTACGAGATCCTGAAAATGTGATTATGTCTGCCTCAATTGATGCGGAACTTTGCTGTGTCGGTCACTCCAGTGTTTAAGCTGACAGCCGGCGACAAGCAGAACATGGAGGACGAATCATCGAGAATCTCGTTGCACTTTACTATGACACTCAAAAAGATAAAACGTAAAAGCATTGTAACTGAACTATGTAGCGCTTGTCATGTAATAAGTATATTGTCGATTGTCTGTCTACGAGGACACTTCGTGAATGTATAGTATTGCTGTGTATTAATATTGATGACAGGGGAGATTGAAGAAGTCTTCCCAAAGACTGTGAAAACTACAAACAGTAACGACATAATAACGCCAAATTCTTCCACATAGGCGCTACTACACAGCACCAGACGATATGCAGTGTTCACATGTTTGTCTTCTGTAATGATGGCATTATTTGTACTGAGTATATAAATAAACGGCGAGTATAAAAGAATTATTTGAAAAGAAAAATATTTTGCAACTGAGGGTTTTTATCCATGAATAATTTTATTTCGTAAAACAGCTGGAAAGTCACATGGAAACAAAGCAATAAACGTGAGCTTTATCAACACAAACGGCTGCCGCTATTCCGCTCAGAAAGCGTCATTCAGTCCTTTTACTGTGTTTACTGGCTATCCGTCCCGGATTCGCGCGGGTAGCGCCACGTATCTGCAGTCAGATGACTTTTTCGGCGGGGAGGTTATGTTATTTAGTCGTTACAGAGTGCAGTTATGATTCAAATTCAGAGAACAACGTTACGTAGCTGAATGTCATCACATTCTCATAATAAACGATTTAAGTATTGCACACGTTAAAGTTCCCACGAGGCACAAATGATATCTGTTCCACATTTAATTGGCATTAGAAGCGACATCTCGAGACAATGACGGGAGCTGCGACATACCGCACCCCCCTGTCCGGTCGACTGCAGCACCATTTAGCCGTGAGCGTGGCCACCTGCCGGTCGCACTGCTCTGCGCGAACTTCGTTTTCTGCCTTACCTTTTTCGCGAATTTCCCTTCACCCCCTTAAAGATTAACTCTCCACTAAGAAGTCTGTTCTTGTCAGCTTAAAATCTGACATCTCCTGCATCGCAGGTTCTTTAGGAAGTCGGCAGTCGCCTGCACCATCTCCTGGTAATGGTAGCTCGCCCGCCCGGCTAGCCGTGCGGTCTACGTGCTGCTTCCCGAGCGGGAAGGCGTGCCGGTCCACGGCACGAATCTGCCCGGCGGGTTAGTGTCGAGGTCCGGAGTGCCGGCCAGTCTGTGGATGGTTTTAAGGCGGTTTTCGATCTGCCTCAGTTGCGTACGCGTACACCATAATTACTCTACTACTCAAACATTTGGGGTTACACTCGTCTGGTATGAGACGTTCCTGGGGGAAGGGGGAGGGGTCCACGGGGGGCCGAACCGCCCAATAACCCTGGGTTCGGTGTTTGGCGGCGGCGGGGTGGGTGGACCAGCAGTTCTTCCTCGCGAATCAGTCTTTTAGCAAAAACCACATCAAAATTCCTACAGTAGTTCCTGAGATCAGCCCGAACATACGAAGTGTTGCTGAGGACTTTAATTTAGACATGTATATACAAGGTGAAGAAAAAATTCCGCACTTGGAGGTCGGCATGTGATTCATCATCCAGCTTCAATACAAAAGTTTATGTAGCAAAATCAGATCGGGAGCATTCCGAAACCATTGTTTGAAAACAAAGAACTAGGAAGACTGTCACATCGTGCGGCGCATCGTAATGTAAAGGTCTATCACCCCAGTCGTAACTCAATCCACGTCCACCATTGAGCTATGGTACGAATCCTTATCACGTTCCTTTTCCATTTTTTACACGTCCATGCCCTAGCTCTCATTGTTTATAAGCAGGACATTAGTTTGGCACATGACTGTAGCCTGCATGCATGTGTATACTAACCACGCAGTGCACAACCGTAACTGGCCCAGTATAGTTCATGCAGGGCTGATTCTCAATGGAGTACACAAATGATGAATACGTCGATAGGCCTGCCTTTTTGATGCTGGTAACGAAGCTGCTGCTGCTTACGTGTATGCTGGCGCCATCCCGGCAAGAATGTTTTTCCTTGCCTGGAGCAACACCACCAGGAAACCGATAATCTTTGTCCTTAAGTAATGGACTGAGGTCGTCCAAGGACTAGGCACATTCCACAAACAGAGGACGCATTTCTTGAAACCGTTCACCAGTCACCTTGGCGAAGAACCCGTCATATTAAAACGCAGTTCCAGACATCTCAAAAATTGATTTTTTGAAGAGTTGCACGATGAAGAACTGCAACCATATCATTACACGTTAACTCGACACCAGCGGCTGATAAGACTGTATTCGACGAGCACAGTTCTGCCAAGTGGAAGGTAACGAACGTTTTATAAAAAAACGTAATATGGATTGACGAATCAAGCTACACTCGTGAAGGTACTTTCAGCCTCCGCAACAGCCATTACTGGTCGAAACACTACCCATATGTCACTCGACAACGTGGCTTTCAGGCACGCTTTGGCGGAAACCAGCGGGCTGGAATCGTCTGAGCAGTACTTGTGGCCCTTATCTACTGCCGGACTAGTACGTTTCTTTGCATTACATTGTCTCACGCAATAGAAAAAGTTCCACTGGGTGTTCGGCGACAGCTAAGTTTTAACCACACTTTGGAATAATGTGCGTAACTATTGAAATGAATCATTTCCAGGCAAGTGGTTGGTCGTGGAGGTCCAACTTCCCTGTCTACACGTTCCCCGGATCTTAATCCACTAGATTTTTATTTTTGGGGGCACTTAAAGGAGCAAGTTGACAATACTCCACCCATGGATGTGCACGACCTATTTGCTCGCGCGCATGCCGCTTCGGCAATGGTGGATGCAGTGTGGTGCGTAGAGAACAGCGAAGTATGATCCAGCGCGTGGCGAGGTGTTTTAGATGCAAGACGGTCGGTTTGAACATACGTATACGTATCGACTCTGTGAAAATAAGCCTGGTCATCAAACGCACAGTCTGGAATTAATGCCGGCGGGTAAGTGCGGCGTTTTTTCCTTCACCCGTATAATTAATGATGAAGTCTTAGGAATCTAGATCACCTACACTAAGACTTAAGTACTGTACGAGTAAAGCATAAAAATAATGAAAAGTAATAGAAACATCAAAAGTCGACGCATTACGAATCGTAAGAATATGATACATTTTCAGTAAGCGGGTCAATCGGTTGTTCCCAACCGCACCTGAAGTTTCCTTTTATTCTCTAGCACACCGGACTCGCATTCGGGAGGACGACGGTTCAATCCCGCCGTCCCGCCATACTGATTTATGTTTTCCGTGATTTCCCCAAATCGCTCCAGGCAAATTCCGGAATGGTACTTTTTACAGGGCACGGCCGCCTTCCTTCCCCGTCCTTCCCTAATGCGATGAGACCGATGACCTCGCTGTCTGGTCTCCTCCCCCAAACAGCCCAACCCTTTTATTCTCTGACTACGAACAAACATATTGACCAACTTTATAGCAGTTGGCATCTCACTAGCTATGATGAATAAGCTGAATGTGCCGTGGTAAATAACAATTTGTGCCAGGTCGGAATTCGAACCCTAGCCATTTTTTAATGGGGAGCAGTCACTCCAAAACCGTTGGGCTTTCTAAGCACGCCTCCTGGTCCTGCTCGAATTTTCTTGGTCAGCGATGTTTACGCCTACTATCTGCGAATACCAGGACAGTAAAGGCTCTCACTGGGCAGGGCCGCTTTTAGGATTTACAGACTCCCAGGTTACAGCTGTTGCACAAGCCCTGCCAGGGGAAATTTTTTGATGACCAACCCGGAAAGCTAGTATGTTAGGAGGAGCCCGCCCTGTTGGCCGTGCGGTCTAACACACGACTTTCAGGGCTGGAAGGAGCGCCGGTCCCCGGCACGAAATCCGCCCGGCGGATTTGTGTCGAGGTCCGGTTAACCGGCCAGTCTGTGGACGGTTTTTAGGCGGTTTTCCATCTGCCCCGGCGAATGCGGGCTGGTTCCCCTTATTCCGCCTCAGTTACACTATGTCGGCGAGTGCTACGCAAATAATTTCTCCACGTACGCGTACACCATCATTACACTACCACGCAAACATAGAGGTTACACTCGTCTGGTGTGAGACGTTCCCTGGGGGTCCACCGGGGGCCGAACCGCACAATAACCCCGGGTTCGGTGTGGGGCGGCGGAGGGGTGAAGTGGACTGCGGTAGTCGTCGTGGGGTTGTGGACCACTGCGGCTGTGGCGGGGACGGAGCCTCTCCGTCGTTTCTAGGTCCCCGGTTAAGATACTATATAATACAATGTTAGAGGAATTTTCAATTTAAAATCCTATAACCCAGTAACAGAGGTTTACTTTTTACGTGTACAAAATTTTAATTTTCAATTTATTACTTAATCAATTAATAAGATTTTTTAATAAAATTTGCATTCGTATTTTTAATGAAGTACATTGCCTGCCAAAACCACCGAAGCATCCATAAGGGAAGGAGGAAACGAAATAATATTTCACGTATTGAGAGGGTATTTGATGCTATTTCAGTGACTACAAAATCGAGTCGAATTTACAAAGAACTTGGCAGTATAAGATCACTTTATCAGTACGACGATGCACTCCCTCCGGCCTCAATGCATGCACTGGTTCGGTCGGGAAGGTTGCCACACAGCCGTTGTATCTTCTCCGGAGGCGAGTTGGCTTGTAACTGTTGTTAACTGGTCCTCGACATATCCTAGACACTGGTACTGGGACGGAGCTGACATCGGAGCTGGTGCCATACACGTTCTCTCGGGGACAGTTCTGGGTCACTTGGCGGCCACACGAGTACCTCAACATCACGGAACCAATTCATGGACGTATATGTCTTGAGTGGACATTGATTGTCCTGTTGATAAATGGTTGGTTGGTTGGTTTGTGGGATTAAAGGGACCAGACTGTTGATAAATGGCATCACGATACTGTCTCAGGAGAACACAGCATGTTCGTGACGTACCGCTGCATCATGTGACGCCATTTATCAACAATACACGCTTTTCGGTCAAAGCAGCACTCTAAATGTCCGCCCCTGGTAGCTGAGTAGTCAGCGCGGCAGAATGTCAATCGTAAGGGCTCGGGTTCGATTCCCAGCTGGGTCTGAGATTTTCTCCGCTCAGGGACTGGGTGGTGTATTGCCCTAATCATCATCATTTCATCCCCATCGACGCGCAAGTCACCGAAGTGGCGTCAAATCGAAAGACTTGCACCCGGCGAACGGTCGACCCGACGGGAAGCCCCAGTCACACGACCACTCTAAATGCAGCCTGTTGTGTTGTGGTGTTGTGTTAACGGCAGTCTGCGCATGGGACGGTTATCTCCCATTCGGGTGCTGCTAGTCTGCAACCAATGGTGCGGTATGACACAGAAGGTTGCAGGAAATCCATTAGTTGTTCTTCGGTGGTTGGAGCAGATGTGAAGGGTCTTCGAAGTGCCTGGTGCACAATATGGCGATCTTCCCCTGCAGCAATTAGACACGAGCGACCGGAACCCCGCCGACGAGTTTGCCTGCCCTACGTTCCCACCAGTTCAATATCGGACGACTCTCACACCCGAATACCTCACAAACTTGGATTCTGCGCGATTCTACTAGTGGGCCAAATGGAGACCCACAACGAAGCCCCTTTGAAACACTGAGGTGCTGATATCGCCGTCTCACACGAAAACGCGGCAATTCCATGTCGTTCGCAGGGACAACTCAACATCCGATGCCGTTCATGGCTCTTACATATCACACCAGCCCTGGTAACACAGTAGACACGAACAACACTAATGCACTCTTAGTGTTGTTCAGCCTGTCTGTCAAAGAACTCAAAAACTAATAATTTACATGCCCTCCGTTGGTACACCCGTGTACGAAGTTACATTCTCTGGCCATGTATTCTCGGTGCTTTGCTTCACTTTGTCATCACTCAATGTAAATTTGTTAATTTGCCTTTGAATTCTCCGGTAACACGGGGTTAACGTGACTTGTTAGGACTTCAGGAACCAGTAAATCGTGTGTCAGGCGCTATACCTATAAAGACATCCCGTACTTTTCTCTCAATATTTTACTAACGAGTAGGCTACCTGGAAATGGTTTTCTGCAGCTTCGAGAGCTCTAGAAGCCACGTCTGGGGTCAGGAAACATAGAGGAAAATGAATATGGGTCCTGGTTTGTATAAAATTCCCTTAACCACTCATTGAAAGGTCTTAGAGAGTTTTTAAAACTGAAGTGCGATGCGTTTGGCCGTTGCGACTGGGATTTTGAAGTGACGCAGCGCCTGTCAGAGGTATGCGCTAACTTTGTTCGTAACTGCTGAGAACTGAAAATTTCAACCGAATACAGCCACAAAAAAATTTATCTACATCTTCTGCGATTACAAATGGGACAGTACAACAGTACTGAAATAAAGAACTTTTTTTTTGTGTTGGAAGACTCCAGACTATGTAGCCTGCGCCTAAAAGCGGTCCTGCAACGGGAATGTCAACAGTATCACCACCAGCAAACCCCCGATTCTTTAAAGATTCGAACGTCATATATAAAAGAGCTTCGAACTTATGATTACTTTACAAATGAGATAATGTGTTAACTGTTTGACGTTAAGTATGTAAGCAAAAAGAAAGTTTAAAAAAGGTTTGAAATTATATGAGAACTATGTCGCGACTCTCAAGTACTCTCATTCTCAAAGACTGGACGAATGTACTCTGGGAACTTGCCCGCGCTGAATTGCGCTACCTCAACACTCACAAGTCAGGAGGAAACGTACGTGCTTTGAGAGACCATATTCTGAACAAAAAACTTCGTATGGACACATCTCCTATTCCGAACGGTTTCCGAGATAGGACACAGTTAATGTAAATTATTATCTCTTTTCTGTATTATTCAAACATGGTTCCTGTTTACAGCGTATCACATTAGCATAGAAGAAATTGAGACGAATAATTTGATGTGGGACACTTGAGATCCATCAAGTTGGGAAACTATCTCAAACTGGCCTACTAAAACCCCCTAAGCACTGAAGGAGAGGTATCGATGTCGGTCGGTGATGGCTGGCACGAATTCGGCGTTCCAAAACATCCCAAAGGTGTTCTATAGGATTCAGGTCAGGACTCCGTGCAGGCCAGTCCATTACAGGCATGTTATTGTCTTCCAAACACTCCGCCACAGGCCATGCATTATGAACAGATGCTCGATCGTGTTGAAAGCTGCAATCGCCACCCCCGAATTGCTCTTCAACAGTGGGAAGCAAGAAGGTGCTTAAAACGTTAGTGTAGGCCTGTGATCTGATAGTGCCACGCGAAACAACAAAGGGTGCAAACCACCTCCATGAAAAACATGATCTCACCGTAACACCCCTGCCTCCGAATTTTATTGTTGGCACTACACACGCTGGCAGATGACGTTCACCGGGCATTTGCCATACCGAAACCCTGTCATCGGGTCGCCACATTGTGTACCGTGATTCGTCAATCCACACAACCGGTTTCCACTGCTTAATCGTCCAATATTTCCGCTCCTTACACCAAGCGAGGCGTCGTTTCGCATTTACCGGTGTGATGTGTGGCTTATGAGCAGCCGCTCGACCATGAAATCCAAGTTTTCTCACCTCCCGCGTAACTCTCATAGTACTTGCCGTGGATCCTGATGCAGTTTGGAATTCCTGTGTGATGGTCTGGATAGATGTCTGCCTATTACACATTACGACCCTCTTCAACTGTCGGCGGTCCCTGTCAGTCAACAGACGAGGTCGGCCTGTACGCTTTTGTGCTGTACGTGTCCGTTCACGTTTCCACTTCACTACCACATCGGAAACAGTGGACCTAGGGATGTTTAGGAGTGTGTAAATCTCGCGCACAGACGTATGACACAAGTGACACCCAATCACCTGACCACGTTCGAAGTCCGTGAGTTCCGCAGAGCACCCCATTCTGCTCTCTCACGATGTCTAATGCCTACTGAGGTCGCTGATGTGGAGTACTTGGCAGTAGGTAGCAGCACAATGCACCTAATGTGAAAAACGTATGTTTTGGTTTTTTTTTTTTTTGGGGTGTCCGGGTACTTTTGATCACATAGTGTATCGCTATATTTACAGTTGAGTTAACGTTCACTGAAGTAGAATGGATGGAATCGCTACGCTAATGAAATGCGATGACATAAAACGACAACATTACAGTTCTGAAATACAGAACACTCTCTGTGATGAAAGTGTCGTGATAAATAAAGATAGGTTGTGCCAGGCATTAACTTGAATCTGGTTTTAACACCTGTAACGAGGTTTCGTCTTAACCACAGTTAGGCTATCCGAGCACATCTTGTATAACAACATATTCGTTACATCACAGCTTCAGTTTAATGATACGATTTAATTATATCGCATTTTACTGATTTCATCCTCAGTAGTTCGACTCATTTCCTTACAGTGACTCCACCGAGAGAGGTGACGCATTGGCTAGCACAGTGGACTCGCATTCGGGAGGACGACGGTTCAATCCAGCGTCCGGCCATCCTGATTTAGGTTTTCCGTGATTTCCCTAAATCGCTCCAGGCAAACGCCGGGATGGTTCCTTCGAAAGGACACGGCCGACTTCCCTCCCCGTCCTTCCCTAATCCTGTGAGACTGATGACCTCGCTGTCTGGTCTCCTCCCCCAAAACATCCCAACCCCTTACAGTGACTCCACTTGAATTGTGAAATTAAGTATCTGGCTTGGGTTTGGGCTTTGTTTATCGTATGTGAATATGTACGATATCCTTGGGGATTCACATAGAGTCGAGCACTTAACTATTAACTATCGGCGAAAAGGCTTCCAGAGTCAAATAAAAATTCCATCTTTCGTCAGGTTCGCGTAAGTAGCAATATCACACTGCTCTAGTATTACATTATGACTTTATTTGCGTTTTGAAAACACGCTGTCATGCTTTTGGTTCCTGTAGAAAAAAAATGGTTCAAATGGCTCTGAGCACTATGGGACTCAACTGCTGAGGTCATTAGTCCCCTAGAACTTAGAACTAGTTAAACCTAACTAACCTAAGGACATCACACACATCCATGCCCGAGGCAGGATTCGAACCTGCGACCGTAGTGGTGTCGCGGTTCCAGACTGCAGCGCCAGAACCGCGCGGCCACTTCGGCCGGCGGTTCCTGTAGAAGTCTAAGTTTATTGAATCATTGAGACTATAGCGACCACTTCTTGACGTGCCGCGTGCTGTGTTTCTTTAGGCTCTTCGGCTTGTTGTTGTTGTTGTTGTTAGTTTTTTTCTGACGTTAAGGGGGCACCAGTGGCCGTCTTTATCGACGATTTGCCCTCCATTACGGGTATCGGAGTGGAATGGCGTCCTGGGCCTGCAGGCAGACGAAAAGAGTAAAAACACCCCGAGAACAATGCTCTTAAGTTGGGAGATAGCCAGAAAAGCTGCGGTGGGAAAACAATTGAGACGTGGCAGTGCTCTTTCCGTTTCCTCGCCCACGCTCATTCCCGAACGTAGTTTCTCGTGGTAAGCACAGTTCCTCGTATTTAATAATGAGCAGCTGGAAACACTAAGTTTATTGCTGCTACCCGTATCAAATCAAACCAGACCTGTTTTTCGCGCCCCTTTTAGATTTAAAAGGCAGCGAAGTAGCAACATTCAGCGAGGAACACAACAGCGATGTTTTCCACCGTTACAAAGGATCGTGCCGGGGAACAGCCAGACGGATAGCGGCGGTGGCCGACAGGGCGGCGGAAGTTGCTGGCGTGGGTGGAAGGTAACCTTCTAGAAGGTTTCGCGAGAAGTAAGACACAGTTTAAGTTAAGGCTAACCCCTTGGGTCGGAGAGATGGATTTAACCATTTCCGCAAAGAGGGGAGGATACAAAATAGCGCACTAAAACGTAAGAAGACTAACAAAATTTTTGTAATGAACTATTCGAGTGAGAAGAAGCATTCGTCACATTTTGTAGTGATAAAATTATTGAGATTGTGTTACCTAACAAACCTGACATATATGACGCCACGGACGGTAGAAAGTTTATTTGTAGGGATTCTATTAGGGATGTTGATAAATAATACACTACTGGCCATTAAAATTGCTACACCACGAAGATGACGTGCTACAGACGCGAAATTTAACCGACAGGAAAAATATGCTGTGATATGCAAATGATCAGCGTGTATTCGTCACAGCCAAACTGGCGTATCACCCGGCGTGATGGTATGGGGTGCCATTGGTTACACGTCTCGGTCACCTCTTGTTTGCATTGACGGCACTTTGAACAGTGGACGTTACATTTCAGATGTGTTACGACCCGTGGCTTTACCCTTCATTCGATCCCTGCGAAACCCTCAAAAATTGGATCAAATGGCGCTGACCACTATGGACTTACAAAAATGGCTCTGAGCACTATGGGACTCAACTGCTGAGGTCATTAGTCCCCTAGAACTTAGAACTAGTTAAACCTAACTAACCTAAGGACATCACAAACATCCATGCCCGAGGCAGGATTCGAACCTGCGACCGTAGCGGTCTTGCGGTTCCAGACTGCAGCGCCTTTAACCGCACGGCCACTTCGGCCGGCTGACGGAGTTACCTTCTGAGGTCATCAGTCCCCTAGAACTTAGAACTACTTAAACCTAACTAACCTTCATTCGATCCCTGCAAAACCATACATTTCAGCAGGATAATGCACGACCCCATGTTGCAGGTCCTGTACGGGACTTTCTGGATACAGAAAATGTTCGACTGCTGCCCTGGCCAGCACAATCTCCAGATCTCTCACCAATTGAAAACGTCTGGTCAATGGTGGCCGAGTAACTGGCTCGTCACAATACGCCAGTCACTACTCTTGATGAACTGTGGTATCGTGTTGAAGCTGCATGGGCAGCTGAAGCTGTACACGCCATCCAAGCTCTGTTTGACTCAATGCCCAGGCGTATCACGGCCATTATTACGGCCAGAGGTGGTTGTTCTGGGTACTGATTTCTCAGGATCTATCCACCCAAATTGCGTGAAAATATAGTCACATGTCAGTTCTAGTATAATATATTTGTCGAATGAATACCCGTTTATCATCTGCGTTTCTTCTCGGTGTACCAATTTTAATGGCCAGCAGTGTAGATATATCTACAATCTTTCGAGAAAAATATCATTGATATATATCGGCTTCATTTCCCACCACAGTGTATCGATATATCGATATCGAAACGGCAATGTCAGATGCCGGAACTATTATATCACATTTTTTCTCAACTTTCGGTAATTTCGCATCTTTGTAATAAAACATAATTTGATAGAAGATAATTTTACTTTTACTGTGTGAAGGAGCCTTACTAATTTTTTCATCGCGTCCATTCTCTCTCTTCGACTGTCTGAAGCAAATATAGGTGGCACAAAGCAGTAGTCGCACTGCACTGAGGGATGGCAGTGTACATGGAATAACAAGATTTCAAATGTGAAGAAATAGGGTACCAGTTGCATCAGAAAACAATTTAACGTTATTAGTGTGCTATTTCTTTACATCGGCGTTCTTGAAAAACAGTTGCGGAAAATGTTGAACAAAAATCTAGACGACAAGACCGGTCCTTGGCGTGGACGAAAACGTGTAAGGGGAAATGCTGACGTAATCGGCATTCGGGACTGCCAACAGAAACTGCAACGCTTAACTTCGTCACGCAATTTTGACAGTAAAACTACTAGGTCGCTGGCGTTTGCAGAAATGAAGAAACAGAGAAGTCGACGTGAAGTGTTCAGGACAAATCCGATATGAGATGACACCGAACAACGGACCCATCGGACGCCTTTCATTGTGTCAGCTACATGGAGTTACCACCGTTACCAGAGTGGTTATCACCAAGCGTGAACGTGCATCGTTTTCATTTCATTTCTTGCTCTAAGGCAGATAAGCAGGCTGCTAGCTTCTTGTTTATAGAATACCTAATAATAAATCAATACTTCAATATACAGCTCCAGAACTGGCAGTATATTTACAATGAGCAGCCGATATTTTTATAGGCCGGTACGTCGATATTTTTCTGTTGATATATCGGTGTTTTTTTCGATGTACGGCTCCCCCCGTCGGAGGTTCGAGTCCTCTCCCTCGGATATGAGTGTGTGTGTTGTCCTTAGCGTAAGTTAGTTTAAGTAGTGCGTGAGCTTAGGGACCGGTCGCAGGTTCGAATCCTGCCTCGGGCATGGATGCGTGTAATGTCTTTAGATTAGTTAGGTTTAAGTAGTTCTAAGTCTAGGGGACTGATGACCTTAGATGTTAAGTCCCATAGTGCTTACAGCCATTTGAACCATTTTTGCGTGATGTAGTGAGCTGTTATGAAAGTTTTTCTTCAACGAGTAAAATGTGTCAAATCGCGTAGGGAGTGATTCTTGATACTGATAACAAGTGTTTAAGGTGACTTTACTTACGAGCCTTGACGGGATTAGACAAAGGTCAACAGAGCTTACACCGCGCCCTTACGTCAATTGGCGCTACTGTGATCGTAAGCTGGTTTACGCTCGTTAGCTTGTTACGCGATTTTCTCAGTGCTGTACACATACTGGCTAGTGACCGTCTGGTTGCGAATGCGTGTGTAAAACGTCATAAGAATGGAGAATTCTGTAGTTATATAGTACGGAAAGCAGTGTTTCAATATTCTGTCATTTTGTGAGTCATGTCCCGCGTGGCAGGGAAATTTTAAACAGTGTCCTGTAGAAGCAAGTACTTAAATTTCGCCTGTGTCTTTAATTTTCGACGGATTTCGCAAGGTGAGAGTATGCAGCGAACACCCTTACTTTGAATGATGGTTGCCGTGAACTATCCTTGCACATTCGTGTTTGGAACATGTCACTTGGGGCAACATTAAAACTTACAATAATCAGACGTACCCGCACACCCCATTATAATGCGGAAATAACCACTAGATGCCACGAGAGACGGTTCTGCCATTGTGTAGTGCCAACAGTGAATTACGGAGGAGGTTGTGTTACGGTTTGGGGGTGAGTTCCACGTTTGAGATGTGGTGCCCTTATTGCGCTGAAGTTAATACAAGATGCGGAAAGAACTGAACACGTTTTATAAAACTGTGTACCGGTTACAGTAGAGGAACAGTTCGGACTCCATGACTGCTCGTGTCAGCATGACAGAGCACAGGAGTGTCCATACCCGGGGGCAAAGGGGAGCCGCCTCCCTCCCCCTAGTTCTTAGGGAAAGAAAAAAAATATTGCGTCATCAGTAGTTTTTCTTTGAAGAAAATGATTTAAAAGTCGATGTTATGCAGGTTTTTTTAAAATAGAGTCGGAACCAGAACCTTTTATGACTACTCACACGGCCATTCGTCGTGCAAAACATTAAAAATATTCTGTACCACAAAGTCTAGCCCCCCCCCCCCCTTCCTAGAAACTATCGTATGGACGCTGTTGACATCTGTGAGGCAATGGTGTGTGGACAATAACATTCTTGAAACGGACTGAAGTGCTCAGAGCTCATACCTAAACCCAAATGCAATACGTTTGGGATGAGTTAGAACGTCGACTTCGCTACAGAGCCCAGGATATAAAGTCACTAACTTTCCTCTGGGTAACGGCTCTCGAGGAAGAATTGGCTGCCTTTCCCCTACCGACCTTAAGACACCTCACTGAAGTCCGTCTGCTTAACTGAGTGATAGCGTGTTCGCCTCCCATACAGCGGGCCCGGATTCGATTCCCGACCGGGTTGGAGATTTTCTCCGCTCGCGGACTGGTTGTTCTGTTGTCCTCATCGTCATTTCATTATTACCGACACACCAGCCGCCCAGTGTGGCGCCGCCTGAAATAAGACTTGCAACTCGGCGACCGAACTCCACCAGATGGGGCGTCCCGATCGTCAATGCCACACGATCGTTTCGTTTCATTTTTGTCCACAGCTCAGTTCTAACCGTAATAAAAGCGAAGGGTGGACACACTCTCCATATTAATGTCCAATAGCAGTTGTCCGGATACTTTTGATCAGATACTGTATGGATACCAAATTAATGGGAGAACACAGTGTCAACAATACAATACAATTTCCCAGAACTACGACTGATCTTAAGATATGCCACGACAAGCAGCGCAGCGTCGGATGAGCACGCGCAGTAGTACGTGGACAGATGAGATTTACAGGCCGCTATGTCCCTCAGCTCAGAGCCGCTTCCACCAAACCAGGTGTCTGCGATCCCGAGTCTCCCTGCCCGAAGCTGTGCTAGCTACCCCAGTAGAGCGTTCCCTCCCTATAGAGGTCATTTAATTTTCCGCAGCTTGTAGAAACAGATAGCTTGTAATGTTAGCAGTTAAATCCTGCAAAATTGTATAGAAAGAAGTGTAAATGATAATATCCACGACAATATTTTATTCAGAACAATATTCACGACAGCACTGGGTGTAGAATTTGAGCGAACATTCTCGTGATATTAATAAAAAAGGAGTTCATCGATACTAAAATAATAATAAATAATTATTGTCAGTCACATAATTTAATTTTCGGTGAAAATCATATCTCAGACAATGCTCACGGAAAAAGATAACAGAAATGTTCATCTTTTGTTATCTATGATTCTTCTAGAATAATCCTTCTTCTTGTTCGAACTGTTGTAATGATCGGACGTGGTTGATGTCTTGTAACACAGAGGTCTGTTACAAACTGTATTATGTTGTTAATTAATACTTGAAAAATAGAGTTTCTGTGCCACTGAAATGAATTTTCTTCGTTTAAACTTTTTCATTTCATTGTAATTCTCGTTCTACATAAATGTTAAGTTTTCTGCTCAGCTAAGAAGGAGCGCAGCCATTAGCGCTACTGATCTACAGTGCGGTTTATTGGTAAATGCTGAATAATAAGCAATTAACAAAAAAAATTGTTCAAATGGCTCTGAGCACTATGGGACTTAACTTCCGAGGTCATCAGTCCCCTAGAACTTAGAACTACTTAAACCTAACTAACCTAAGGACATCACACACATCCATGCCCGAGGCAGGATTCGAACCTGCCACCGTAGCGGTCGTGCGGTTCCAGACTGTAGCGCCTAGAGCCGCTCGGCCACCCCTGCCGGCAGCAATTAACATTTAGAAATATTTTGAAATATTAATGCATATAGTGAAGGTACAAAAAACATTTAATATATATATTATTTGTTAGTAGTAAAATAGGGCCTGAAGCAGAATCGATAAGTGACTGTCTTATGTTAGCCGCCATCTTACTGAAATATTGCAGCGGCAGTTTAAAATTGATTTTCTATACGGACAGAAATGTTCCTGGTCATAATTGTGATAATAATTGTGTATTGGTGGTCCAGAACCCGCTTTGAGAAAATAAATTTGATTTAGATTATGAATAATCTTTATAGTGCAAATAGCATCTTACGTGCCATAAATTCTTATCTGCTGATGTATTAAGCCTGGCTATTTCGTAACAACTTTTATGAAATATTTTCACAGGAAAAATACATTAGTGTTGTGCGCGCGAAGTATTTGTGACAAAACTGTTCATTTTGCTTAAAGAAGGCCGGCTGGGATGGCCGAGCGGTTCTAGGCGCTACAGTTGGAACCGCGCGACCGCTACGGTCGCAGGTTCGAATCCTGCCTCGGTCATGGGTGTGTGTGATGTCCTTAGGTTAGTTAGGTTTAAGTAGTTCGGTCGCAGGTTCGAATCCTGCCTCGGGCATGGATGTGTGTGATGTCCTTAGGTTAGTTAGGTTTAAGTAGTTCTAAGTTCTAGGGGACTGACGACCTCCTCAGAAGTTAAGTCCCATAGTGCTCAGAGCCATTTGCTTAAAGAAAAGTGCTGCCACCTCGAATAGCAGTAGCGTTAAATTCGATGAACGATCAGCACCTTAGTGCCATTTACACAGCTCGACAGACAACATTGCTACACGTTCCCAGGTGAAGATTTATTTAACAAAATAACGATCATTAGCCGGAAAAAGCAATGTTTAAATAAAACCTCATGTTACACTGATAACAAGTAACTAATTCAATTGTAATCTTGCTGAAATTGTACAAGATGCAATCAAACCACAATAACCGCAGACCGGAACATGTTATAAATGAAATCTCCCTCCAGGATGGAGGTACGCCAAACGTAGCCAGTGTTAAATAAACTTTAATTGGAACAAAGTGGTTGTAAGTTGTTACTTGAGTCCAACAAATAAGTTGCCTCACTTCAATCATAGCACTTGGTTCTAACCAGCACCGACCAGCTGTTTTCAATATAACGCGTACAGCTGACGAATACTGTGTCAAGGAGTTGCGCTGCTAAGGCTACTGTCAAAAACCGTTCCCTTTTACATGACAAATGGTGCACGTGCCATTCTATCCGAAGAATCTATTTATTCGGCAATTGGCATTGTGAGTCTTGTTAAACGTAAATAAAGAACAATGTTAACTATTCAGACGACAGGGAAATACTTTTCTGAGTTTTTGAAATCGCGCATTTCGTTCTCTCCAGACTACTCACAAGATAGTCCCAATTCTCTCTCTCTCTCTCTCTCTCTCTCTCTCTCTCTTAATGAACATTACATTCCTACCTGCAGCTTGCAGATATGCACTAGACAGCACCTCCTATTCGCATCACATATACCTGTTTACGGCTCAAACTACAAAAATGTTTCATTACTGCCGTACTATAATGTCAACTATTTCACATAAAGGGCGGGAAACGCACTTGGTTACGCGTGTCGAGAGGCGGCGTCGTGATAAGTTTTGTAGGAAGACTTCGCGATTCAGACAGCAGCCTGCATTCAATTCTCAGCAGTTAACATAACCCGTCGCGAATCTCGCTGACTTAATCCTGGCTTATTCTCGTAACCTGCTGTGCTTTATAATTCTATCAGCTCTCGTGAGTGCGAAACTGAAGCCAAATAGAGTCAGCCGAGGAGACAGCGTGCAAATGATGCGTAATAGCTTCAAACTAGCCACACTGGAATGTCATATCTAACGTGCGAATGAAGATCCGTCTCACGTGGCGACATAGAGTTTCTGTCGTGCTTAGCGTGAATTGAATTGTTTCCAGGTCGATTAAGCGTTGGGAACATTTCCAGCACTTTATATACGAGAAAGCGCGACGCAGGAATTTTAGATTCAGTAGCCCGCTACGGGAGCACTTGAATAAATAATTCAGCACAAGCTACTGCTTACATTAGTTCCCGGTAATGGGCAAAATTATAGCTTCCTCTGAAGAGAGATTCAAGTTCTGGGACAGTAGCACTTAAAACTGAATTGAAAATCATTCAGTCTCGCAACGACTCTGTGTACGATAGTTACCTGCGTAAGACGTTTTCGAAGAAGACAGAAGTTCCTGGTTCGAATACAACTGCATCGATATAGTTCCATTCCAGCTCACAGCTAAGCGTTTGGCAGAGAACTCACACATCGGCTTTCAGACTATTTCTCTGCCTTACCATTCTCGAATAGGATGTCGAACTATGAAAACCTATATCGTTTGTGGGAGTTAGGATTTTGTTCAGTTTATTCAAATGGTTCAAATGGCTCTAGACACTATGGGACTTAACATCTGAGGTCAACAGTCCCCTAGACATAGATCTACTTAATCCTAACTAACACACACATCCATGCCCGAGGCAGGATTCTAACCTGCGACCGTAGCAGCAGCTTTCAGTTTATTACGATGGTCATTTCTCCCTACGTAACTGAGCGTCAACAAAATACTTTCGCGTTCGATACAGAAAGCTGGTGATTAAAATTCTGTGAAAAGATCTCGCCTCAACGAAAAACAGTTCTCTCTTAACGATTACCACCCTAACTAGCCGTGACGCTCTCTCCCCTGTTCAGCAACAATACAGGAAGTGCTGCCTTCATCGAACTTTTTCGATGCCCTCCGTGAATACTAGCTGGTAAGCGCAGTTGTACTCCAAAAGAGGGCGGAAAAGCGTGATGTAAGCATTCTCTTCCGTAGGTTTCTGACATCTTGTAAGTGTTCAGCCAGTAAAACGAAGTGTTAGGTTGACTTTCCCCACAACATTATCTACATGATCATTCCTCTAATTTGAGTTGTATGTATTTGTAATCCCTAAGTATTTTGTTGAGCTAACAGCTTTTAGATTTGTGTGATTTATCGTGTAACCGAAATTTAACAGAATTTCTTTAGGACTCAAGTGGCAGTCTTCAACTTTTTACTGGTATTTTATTGGTCATGGTCAATTACCACTTTTCGTACCAAAAAGGTATAGTGTCTAAATCATTTTGCAAATCATTTTTATCTTCTGATGACTTTACTAGACGGCCAACAACAGCATCATCTGCACAAAAGGCTGCTCAGATTTTTTTTTTCTAAATCGGTTATGTACATTAAGAGGATCTAGTACAACACTTCCTTGAGGAACTTCGGATATCGTGTCTGTTTCACTAGATGGTTTCCCGGTGATTATTAGGAATTGTGACCTTTCTGACAGCTAATAACGAATAAAGCCGCACAAACGAGAGGAAAACTACTACTAGACTTCAATGCTGACTTCGAGATGTCAGATGAGAGGTAACTTGTGGTCATGACGCGCCACCTTCAGTTCGCATTAAACTTAGACACGTTAGTCCTTCGCTAGAGAGAAATGTTTCTTGATTAACGAAAAATATGCCGTGCCTACGACGATATCTACATACAAACTAACCACCGCTCCTACGTTGTGGCGTGCTAGCTCACACTGCTACCTAGAGGTGGGTAATATTCGCTGATGAGCCAGCACATTACGATCACGTGCTTAATAGCTTGTTTGACTGTCTTTGGAACGAAATATATAACTTATTCTGCGTATCAGGAATCCAACAGATTATTGGTGGATCTGTGGACGTATGTAGCATGAGATGTCTACGCTTAGGTCATGTAAGTTGCGTACATAACGGGCCGCTGATTTGCGTACGTGGTGAAGGAGCCCGATAGCGGGCCAGATGGGTTCCATCGAACTTATATCAAGCCAATTTGGTCGCCGAGACATTAATGTGAGTTCACTGTAGTGCTCCTCAAACCACTGTAGCACGGTTCTAGCTCCGAGAGAAGGACAATTACGAGTATAATACTGAGAAATGACATCGCCGTCTGGGAGGACATCAAGCTGGGAAGGGATGCACGTGGTTCGCAGCTGGCAGCGTGTCTTCCATTACTACCACAGGTCTCATACAAGCGCAGGACAATGTCTTCCGTAGCATAATACTGTTCCCACCAACCTGTTTCCTTGGGGCACTGCACTTTTCGAGCCGCCATTCACCTCGATGACGCCGTTTGTGGAGACCATCGACCTAGTTTACCAAAAATGTAATTCATCCGAAGATTCACGTTTCCATCGATCGACGGTAGAGTCCCAATGGTCCCGTGTCCACTATAAGCGTAAATAACGGTGTCGTGTCAACTTGTGAATATGAAGGGGTCGTCTGCTCCATGTTCAACAATGTACCGTGCTCCGAAACACTTGTGTGTGCTCCAGCACTGTGCTCTTCCGGCAGATATGCCGCAGATCACCATCTATCCTACTTTACAGACCAGACAAGCCTCCGAACCCCACGGTCTGTGAAGAGTCTTGGACGTCTAGCCATTTAGCGCCCAGTGGTAGTTTCAATGTCCTTCTACCTCTTTCCGTAAATGCTCATGACAGCAGCACGCGGACATTCGACCAGCTCCATCCTTTTCGATACACTCATTCACAGGATCTGCTTAATAATAATCTGTCCTTTGTCAGGGTCGCATATCTCACTGTGTTTCCCCATTTGCAGCTCATCTATTTGAGAAGGTGATCCCCCGTCCGTGTCTTCTCCGCTTACATAATTTTGTTGCCGTGTCACACGCCCGAAAAACCACCAGGCGGCATCCAACGGCGCGGTGGGCAGTGCTCGTAATGTTTTGGTTTATCGGTCTACAGATTAATTATACTATGCTGAAAGCAAGTATTTATTATATGCTGAATTATTCTTGCTCTTTCGCACATTGTCCCGTATTTGGAATTTCTGATACGCAATCTCAATTTGCTTATGGACTCTCGGTCTGAGGGTTCCGTACAAAATTAATTGTGTATGTAGATGGTAATAATTTCGTGCAACTCAGTGGCCTGGTGCAAGTCTTTCCACTGGACGCTACTTCGACGACTTGCGTGTTCCTAAACTACCACAGTTATCTCAACGGGAAAAGGATACCTACAATTAAAGTACAATCCGAACCACGTGTTGTTTCTGGCGACTCCTCACATCGAGGAGAGATGAAGGCTATGTTAGAGGACTGAAAAATCCATGATACAGCCGAGGTTCAACCCCGCAACCTCTCGGCTTCGGGGTACGCGCTTTACCGCAAGCATCAAACCCGACATGTATCTAGATTGTCCATCTATAGGCTTTGACGAGCGAGAGTGCAAGTATCAAAGTATGTGACAAATAAGGCCGTATTTGTTGACTTCACTGACTTAGAAACTGAAAATTTTTTACACCGCTAAGGGAGCGTAGACCTTAGCGCCTGACATAAATTTGTACCTTGCATCTACATCCGTTTCTGAGAAAAAGGGGTCTCAAAAGTCTGACTGACAGACAGACAGACAGACAAACAAACAAACAAAGTGGTCCTATACGGATTCCGTTTTTACCATTCAATGTACGGAACCCTAAAAAGTAAAATGTTTATTTTTTCAAAAGTAATCGCCGTAACTGTTAACACATATATGCCACTGTGAAACACTACGTTCAATGCCTTCAAGAAGGAATGTCTGCAGTAGCGTACAAAACCATGCTTGAACCCAGGCGTGCTCCTCTTCTTCCAAAGCTCATCGACCGTCACAAATGTTCTTCAGAGGTCCAAAAATATGGCAATCGCATAGGGAGGGATCGGGACTGCATGGAGGATGTGTAAGAGCTACCCAACGAAACTTCTGCACCGTACTCGAAACAACATTAGGGCGGCAACATTAGGGCTGAAGGAGTTTCGTTGAGAATCGTGATCTACTTCTAATATAACGATCCCCCACTGAAATATTCCCTGGAAGTGAAGAACCTTATTAAAACCTATCAAGTCATATCTGATGACAGGGACTGCAAGTAACTCACTAACATCAGTCCAGTGGCACCCAGATTGTATGGGTGCTTCACAAAGAAGGTATTCCAGTGAGACCTGTAGTGTCCTCAGGCTCAGCACCTTACCATAAACTAGCCAATGAGTTAGATTCACAAATTAAAACAAACTAAATTGAAACATAAATTTTCAATACCTGATTCGCTTGCATTAGTGAGAAAACTAAAAGACATACTTATTCTACTTGGTTCTAAGCTAGTCTCATTTGATATTGGCAACCTGTTTTCCGATATTCCTGTAGCAGAGGATATGGAAATATGAACAGAATTGTGTTCTTTGGTTGAAATGTTTTATTCCAGCACAACAGAGCCCCTGCACATTCTAGTCGTCGTGTATCATCATCTAAGTCCAAACTGCCCCGAAGATCGATACGGTACTGTTTCTTGGCCACTACTGTCCCCGTAGACCCTTCAGATTTTTGGCTATGGGGCTTACTGAAAGGCAAAGTCTACAGAGAAAAAGTACACACACGAGACGAACAAATCATCCAGATCTTGAATAGTACTGCCCTCATAAAAGAACGTCAGGACGACCGCAGAAGAGCTACACGTGAGATTGTCAAGAAAACTGGAAAGTAAATTGAAGTGGGAGGTGGAATTTACCAGTATCAGCTTTGATCTTTATCATTTACCTTTGCTTAAAACTTCCTGTGGGTGTTTGTGTTTCATTATAACACCAGTATCAGTGTAGCCAATAAGAACCTGACGAGTTAAACTTAATGTTTTGTTCTAGTTCGTACAAACTGCCACTTCCGAAAATATGGACTATTACTCATGAAATACCCTGTACATGCAGCGATGGTTGTTCGTTCTTTGCTGTCATCCGAAGACGTATCTGCATAAGGAGGAATGATTAATGGTGGAGATTTAGCGAAGCATACACCGAGTTCTCTGAACGTCTGTTCCGAAAAAAAAGGAAAGCTACAGGATATGCTGTTGTCAGTTTGCCCTACTAGTTTTAGCGCACGTAAGGCTTGAAGGTAGTTTCGACGACTTATATCCATTAGTATCAAAAACGCATTAATTAATTTCAAACGATGTGTATGTTGATTACATAGGAGTAAGATAATGAATCGTCCAGAAATGTGAATTATTCCTTACTGGTGCCTATAGCAGTTAATTAGAAAATTAATTTATAAGACTGGGCCTCAGTTGAGTGCAAGAAGGAGAAGAAACAGTTCTTTATACAAATAAATTGCTGACTTTTGCCAGTTTTCTTTTACAAAGGAAAACAAATGGTTCAAATGGCTCTAAGCACTATGGGACTTAACATCTGAGGTCATCAGTCCCCTTGACTTAGAACTACTTAAACGTAACTAACCTAAGGGCACCACACCCATCCATGGCCGAGGCAGGATTCGAACCTGCGACCGTAGAAGCAGCGCGGTTCCGGGCTGAAGCGCCTAGAACGGCTCGGCCACAGCGGCCGGCCAAACGAAAACAAAAAATGAACTATGTTTATAGTACAATACCGGCAAAATTTAATTTCCATTTATTCCTGAAAACACGTTTGAAATTATCAAACTATCGTATATGCACAACGTACAAATGTGTAAGTACAAGTGCTTCGCGTGTCTACAATGCGATTTTGTAAATGTCTCAATGGCAACACGCCTCTTCACACATCTATAGACGTTTATTGATTTCGCCTGCGGCCGTTAGCGATTTTCAGATGAAGTATGTCAGAAGCGCCGCCAGGTGTCATGGATTTCCATAAGTTGAGTCCATTGTAGGAGTGCCTTAGCAGTAATGAATGTCTGTGTTACAACTTCATGTACGATGCGGCAGTTTTTCACGCATCTCAGTGTTTATAACGTTACAACTCCTGAAGTATGATAGGTAGGTGGTTCCCATCTCCACAGCGGACGTTGCCAGACAGTAGGGGCCGACTGTGGTTGAAATAGATCCGTTTGTTTAGAAGCAGATGTGGAAAACACACAATATATAGAGTTCAACGTAATCCGCATATTTTTGAACCTTATATCACTTTGACACGGTGACTATAACTAACAGAGTTAAAAAATCGTGTGCGCTCTGGACAAATTCCTTTCTCAGATGCAACATTCAAGTTTTCTAATCGCACTTGCTATGGGAAGTGACTATTTGGATTCGGAGCTACGTAATTGGACGACAATGTACTGTTTATGTTCCATTTGAGTCAGACTGTGTTGCTTGGAAGACTTGCAACGAAGTCTGGGACAATTATTCCAGCGTTGTTAGGAACATTGTCACTAACTGCTGTTACCTGCGACTTCATCTCCCATGACACTGATGGAGGAAAAATCATCATTTGCACTGGATTCTTTCTCGGCGAAATGCATGCTTTGTTGGTCAACAGAGATAGTTTTCTGTAAATCATCACTTAAGTCCGCGTTACACAGTAAAAATCTTTGCGAAATGTGTTTGTAGAATACGTTTTATAAAATCTTTGGCTGTGTATTAGGATACTTCTATCACATCTTTTGGAGAAGTTAGAGCGAGATCCTAACTTTTGTAACAGATTTATCAGAGCAGCCTGAACGTATAATACGGGCATATGTTGCTGCTGACTCGCATCCGTTATAGTTTACGAATAAAAGGAAGTGCAGCTGCGGTTTGATGCGTGAAAAATACAGGAAGTCATTTAATTCCCAGCTAATAGACGTGTTAGGAGAAAACAGGTAAGCGTTAATTTCAGCATGTACATCAGAGCGTAATTTCATGAAGCAGTCTGTAACGAAATTCAGTTCTATCAATGAATGAAACATTGCACGTGTTCCCGGAACAGACCTAATTCCTTTTGCCACGTATTTTATCTCGTTGTTGACAGTAATGAAAATGCATAGAACGCAATTTGCATGTCTGATTGTGAGCGTCATATGTATGCGTGGTTGTAACAGGACGGATATTTCATGAAATGTAGCGATATTGCAGTACATATATACAAAGAATGTCTGGCAATGTTTCTGAGTTCTGGTGCAATTTTACTTAACTGTCTGTAACAGATATCCGTTCTTCGCAGAACATTTTTTTACTAGTTCTTTTGCTTTTATTTTCGACGAATCAATACTGGCTTCGCTACGACTTTCTTTAATAACGAAAAACACAAACAATAAATGTTCTGCTGTATTTCTTTTACTTGTTGACCGATTTTACGCTTTCTAGGCACTCACGAAATTAATTTTTAGCACAAACAGAGAGTATTGTGTAGAGGGCACTGTTCTCATACCGGACAGAACATCTTGGAATTAGGTTTCTCTCAATTCTCCCTTGGCGAATCTCGAGACACTTCCTATGTTAAATTTTCACATTTTGTTAACCAGTCTGTACTCGTGTTGACATTGTCCTCGTCATCAAAGGGAGACAAACAATATCGTAACTTAGGAAAATGACTATGAATTTCGTTGCTCTTTGCTTCAAAGACCTCGAATGCTTAGAGTAAGTTAAAGTTACGTGTAGTCGATGCCGAAGTCTTTGGTTTATGATGGTCTTATTTACTAATGCAAATTATTTTACTCCCTGCAGAACTTGACATGTTCAACATGGATGTTGTCGTACTCTCTGAAACAAAGAAAAAAGGCCAAGGAGAAGAAGAACTGGATAATTATGTACATATCTGGAGTGGGGTATCAAAAGCAGTAAGAGCCAAAGCAGGAGTCTCCATTATGATAAAGAAATCATGGAAAGAAAGAATCACAAATTGGACATTCATCAATCAACGTATTATAACTGTTGAAATGACATTATTTGCTAGGGAAGTTGTGATTATTGGCGTATATGTACCCACGAACGACACAAAAGATAAGGAGAAAGATACATTTTGGGACACCCTCAGGGAGACTATTGAAAAAATCCCAAGAAGAAAGGAGCTGATTATCATGGGAGATCTGAATGGAAGGGTAGGAATTAGAGAATCTTGTAGAATAGTAGGAAAACATGGAGAGGACGAATATAATGACAATGGGGAACGATTGATTGCAATTTGTGAACAATTTGATCTAAAAATTACCAACACATTTTTCAAACATAAGGACATTCATAAATATACTTGGCAACGGAACACCAAAGAACTTCGTTCTATAATAGATTATATTATCATTAGGCAAACAAGCAGTTTCAAGGTAGTAGACGTCAGATCTTATAGAGGATCCCAGTGTGGATCAGACCACTATCTAGTTAAAATGAAGTCTTTCTGGCCATGGAAGAATGCAAGGAGTGATACAAGTAACATAAATAAAACGAGCCAGACTGAGAAAAATGAAAATTTACCTTTTAATATTGACAGTCTACAAGACGAAAGTATCAGAACACTCTTTGCGGCCAGGATGGAAAGGAAACTGGTTGAATCATTTGAAGGAAGTACAGAGGAAATATATGACTATATAAAAGCTAATGTGGAAATCATAGCGACAGAGGTGTTGGGTAAAAAAGTTAGCAACCACAACCGTGCAGCAGAGTGGTGGTCAGAGGAACTAGAGGTCCTCGTTAGAGAAAAACGAAATGCATTCCTTCAGTGGTTGAATGATAAATCAGAAGAAACAAGGTCAATATACAAGGAAAAGAAGAATGAAGTGATGAAAAAAATAAGGATGGCAAAAAATGAAGCATGGGAAAGAACACGTGCCAAGGTGAATAGCAAATTAGGATTTGGGAGAGCAAAAGAAGCATGGTCAGTACTGAACGGACTTCGACAGGATACAAAAAGGAAAACTAATCTCCAGCTGATAACACAAAAGGATTGGGAAGAGTATTTCCAAAAATTATCAAATGAGGACAGAGAAGAATATCTAGAAGAAGGAACAGGGGAAGATAAAGGACATGAAGATGATGAGATCCAAATTTTAGAAAGTGAAGTACTTCAGGCGTTGAGAACAGGAAAGAATGGTAAATCACCGGGACCAGGCAATATCAATCTGGAGTGTCTGAAATATGGTGGTGACAAAATTGTGAAACTGATAACACAGCTCTTCAAAAAAATGATAAATGGAGATTCAGTACCCAACGAGATGAAGCTAGGTTACATTAACACAATATTTAAGAAAGGGGATCGCAAAATTTGTTCAAACTATCGAGGAATTTGTGTTACAAACACATTAATGAGAATTTTTGCGAAAGTAATTAAAAACAAACTGGAAAAAAATTTTAGAACCCAAGAAGAACAATGTGGATTCACGGCTGGGAGATCATGTGTAGACCATATTTTCACATTATGACAGATTTTGGAGAAACATAGGGAAAAATCAAAAAATATAGGATTAATTTTCATAGATCTAGAAAAAGCGTATGATACTGTTCCAAGAAAATTATTTTGGAGAGCACTACATATGGTAAACATAAACCCTTCTTTGATTAAAATAATACAACAGATGTATAAAGATAACATTTGCCAATTTAAAGTTGGTAATAAACTTTCACAGAAATTTAGAACAAGCAAAGGCCTTTTACAGGGCTGTCCCATGTCACCATCATTATTTAAAATCTATATAGATATTAGCTTTGAACATGGTCTCGTAAATGTAATAGTATGGGATTAGAAATAAGAGATGGAGTGTACCTACATCATTTATTATTTGCTGATGATCAAGTAGTCGTAGCACAAGATGGGGAGGATGCTAACTATATGTGCAATCAACTAGCAGTAGCATACAAAACTTGGGGTTTGAAGATTAATTACCAAAAAACAGAATACTTGACTAATGATTCAGATGAGCTATACATTGAAGGAAAGAAAATCAAAAAGATAAACACTTTCTGTTATTTGGGATCCATTTTAGAAATCGAGGGAAAATCAGAGTTAGAAATCAATAAAATAATTAGCAGCGGACGGAGGGTCATTGGGATGCTTAACTCAGTCTTATGGAGCTGGAATGTAATGAGCAGAACTAAAAAATTAATATACAAATCCATATTAGAGAGTGTGGTTCTGTATGGAACGGAGACCTGGACAATTAACATGAAGCACATTAGAAAATTACAAGCTCTAGAGATGGACTTTTGGAGAAGATCGGCAAGAATCTTCAGGAAAGAAAAGATAAGGAACACCGAAGTAATAAGGAGAATGGAAATAAAAGAAAGAATATATGACGTAATGGATAGGAAGAAATTACAGTGGTACGGGCATGTACGACGAATGGAGGAAGCCAGAATACCAAAATTGATACTGGAGTGGGAACCGAATGGGAGAAGAAGACGAGGACGACCTATGACCACCTGGCTCCAAAATTTACAGCACACAATGAGGAGAATGGGCGCAGAGGAAGAGGACACGCAAGATCGAAACACCTGGCGAAATATTTTGAGAGTATAGTTTAAGAACGTTTATTGTTTGTATTGTAATTTCCAAGTAAATTATTATGTTGGAGGCAAGCCTCTGTAATGAGGAAAAGCTCAAAAATAATAATAATAATAAATTATTTCCCTCTTTTGCTGACTTTCATCCCTCGTCTCTTCCTTCTACCGTCAGGCATCTGATGTTCTAACATATAATAGTAATAACCAGCGAATACTTTCGGAGTGCTGAATAATCTGTCGTGATATTAATTAAAAAATGTCCGAGATTACATGAGAGCTTCCTGGTCTTAGTTCAGCTGCAGTCTCCACATCACAGTGATATTCCCAACGGTAGTCTTTGGCAGCTTTAGAAGGCTTCAAGTATCCCTGATGGATTGTTTTACTCACAACAGAACATTCCCAGATGCAAATAAACGATCTTTATGAAACTTGAGGGGTACGTAGTGGGGTCAACATAATGCAACACGTATTTTTTTAGTTTTTGTCGAATTTCATTTTTTAGCGGTAAAACAGCGCAGAAGGTAATTTGGGATATTAGGTTTAGAGGGAATATTTTCGAAACGATGATACATAAAAAATTTGTTTTATTTGAAAGTTGAAATGTAATTAACGATCTCGGTAAATGTGTAATGAACTTTTGCGATAATCTGAAGTTTCGGAAAACACGCCACCACTATTAATTAGTTTTGAAAAATGTGAACTTTTCTTACAGTATAAACTAAAGAAGCTTTCATACCACATCCATCCATATGTAATGAAGCTGGTTTCTGAAACAGGCTTTCTGGAAATTAAGCTACGCTCAATGTACCTCAGAATTTATTATTATTCTAATTAACTGTTTAATTTACTTTTGTTTTATGTTATTAATCGTTTATTTCCGTTTTGAATCCAATTTTTGTTTTTAGTTTATTATTTCACACGTCTAGATTGCAAACTGAAAATACTAAGTAACTCATTAGTATACTACAAAATCATTGCAATAATGATAACCTGTGAAGAAATGCTTCAAACAAAACCTTTTGTTTACACCATGCACATAAATTGAACGAAATTTGTTCACTTAATGGACAACACAATGTTGTAACGTCTTGTAATAAACAAAGACAATATATTATGTAATAATTAAAATATTAGATGTGTCATATTGTGTCATTAGGTAAAATTACGTATTATTTTCTTTATTTTTTATTTTTGAGAACGTCTGTGTCGGCGAGTAATAAGACCGACACAGAAGATAAATGTTGTACAGAGATCACCAACTGAATTTGTATATAAGGCATGATGTAATGCAATGTCTTTGTTCTTCTTAATCTGAAAGCTGTGAGAGAAAGATCTCCTGTTGTTGTCGTAGAGAGCGCGAAGGTAGCATTCTTTTGTCGAGATTGTGAATTGGACGCCATTGCGCGTGAATGTACACAGGTCTGTAATTATTAAGATATTTAAATGTTTAAATAGAGTTGTTTAAATGAAAACTTGTATTACTTAAATGTTAAAGTGTGCCTGCCTATTATCCCATCCTGGTAAGATATTTTTCAGCCATATAAAAAGATTATCTGTGGAGCTGAGCTGTGTGGAGAAAGAAGAGCCGCTGCCGCGGCATATTTAAACGACTTACAATATAGTCGAGTATACCGCAAGGAAGCGGTAAAATAATAGTAAAAAATAATATTATTTCTTTTAGCTCCCAGGCTGGCAGTGAAGATCAGCAGATTTTATGATGTGTTGCAGGTTGACGCGGGCTGCTGATAGGATATAATTTTCAGTGCAAATAATTTTATGTACCTAAAGAATCTGATAGGAAACTTGCTGTGCTCCGTTCTGATCTGGTTAAATTTTATAGTGAATACGTAATTTTCTTTAATGAGAGTCTCATGTTCTTGGGCTAGCCGTGGTATGAAATAGCATTTTAGTAAGAAATAAAATCCACTGCAAACTTGTATTTGTGAACGATCGTACGAACTGTAACATCAGTGATCATAGGACATTAATTTCAACTTTGAGTAATTACGAAGTAGGAAAGATATATTGATACTTAGCATGAGTTGCAGTTACTAAAAAATCGTTCTTTAAATTGTAGGCCAGATTCAGAACAATAATACTTCCATCATTTTATTTTGCTAAAAAAGGTAACGATGATAAAGCAATTAAAAGCACAGCATTGTTAAAAGAATTTCACGTCACTCTTTCCATATATGCGTTGTTACGCCAATAATCATTAAAAATAATTAAATAAACCAGAAGGAGCAAAAACAATTTTTATAAAAGCAACAATTAACGAAAGGGCAGTCGGCAACGGCTATAAAGTTTTTTTTTTAGAGAGGAGACGTGAAACTGTCGCCCAAAAACGCGGGGCTCGAATTTGCAGTGGCCACAATTATAAAATTTTATGTATTTTCTTTCAGTGTCTATTGTTATGTAGGTGTATATGTATATGTATTTAGTGTTAAATGTATGTATATCATGATCTATGCTATGCATTAATGAATGTTCAAACACTCTTACATGACAAAACGTACTACTGCAAGCGAGTTTGAGAAGACGATCCTGATTGTACTGAGAAGCTCTAACGACTACGTAATCCGGGGCCAGCCGGACCCCGAGATAATAGAAACTAAAGGTAAGACTACAGTGTAGTTGTCCTGTTTGTAGAAGTTGAGCTCCAGTGAAGTAATCTCATATCGCTAGTGGTGTGCATACTGTATGTAGTTTGATGTTAGTATTTGTGACAGGACAAAGTTGATGTAGATAGTAATTTTTAGTGTGCAGTGTAGTGTATATAAAGTGATGTATTTTGTGTGCAAGGGGAAAAACTGTTAGATTTTGTGTTTTAGTAAGCAATTTAGGAATATGGTTAAGTTGCGTAGTCAACGTCCAAGCAATATGGATACTGAAGAACAACAATTAGCTAGTGAAGGAAATGTGGAACCGGGTGCCTCAAGTAGTACTAGTACGCTCTTTGAAGATATAACAGGCGAAATTGTGGGGGCAGGGGCACAGGAAGTAGTGCCACCGCCCACTAGTCATCAAGTCGATGTAGATAAAGAAATTGTACCACCACCAGAAAAGCAGGAACCAGAGAGTGGTAATCTGCCTGGTGGGTATTCAATTCAGACTATATTAGAGCGTGTGCTAAATTACCAGGCAAAATTTGCGCAACAGCAAGCTGAACGAGATCGTCAGCAAGCTGAGCGAGATCGCAGGCTAGAAGAAAATTTACTTGCACAGCAAGCCGAGCGAGATCGCCAGCAAGCTGAACGAGATCGTCAGCAAGCTGAGCGAGATCGCAGGCTAGAAGAAAATTTACTTGCCCAGCAAGCCGAGCGAGATCGCCAGCAAGCCGAGCGGGACCAGCAACTTGTGCAATCGTTAGAAAATATGAAAAAAGAGATAGCAGATATGAAAAAGAATTACGAGTCGATACCTAAGGCCGTGCAGGAGCTGACTGAACAGGTCACCCACCTGCAAGTAGCAAACACTAACATGGTAGATGAAATAGGTGTCTTAGCCAACAGAGTAGAGAAGCTAGAAATAGATTCCACACAGCTTGTAGAGCAGAAGTGGAATGAACAGGCAAATAAAATTGAAACAGAATTTAAATCATGGATAGAAGTGAAGGAGACTGAGATTGACACGGATATTAATTCTAAAGTAGAAGCAGCAATAGCAAATAGAGATTCAGAATCGTTCAGTACCGCCGTAAATAGTCAGGTACAGAACGATGTGCAAACCATTAAACAAATACTCAGTGAGGATATTCCGCAGTGGCAAGTGAATGTTAACAAACGGATATCCGATCTGGAGAAGGGTTTAGCACAAAGCAGGAAACATGTGGAACAGGAACCTCTGTCGCCAACAGCCCATGGTTTTGGCAACGCACAAACTTATATGCGATACAACAATGGGGAATCTGTAGTCGATAATGCGAAGAGCTGTAGCTCTGGTTCGGAGCACACAGCATATGTCCCAGCAGCAAACCCATGTAGTTCAAAAATATTAGTGGAAGAAAGTTTAATTAAAAATAGACAATTTCAAACATTTACTACTGAAAGGAAATCAGTACACCCAGTGGTATTTATAAAAAGTTTTAAAAATATCTTACCCAGTGTATGGAACGAAACACAGAAAATCCACTGCAAACTTGTATTTGAGAACGATCGTACGAACTGTAACATCAGAGATCATAGGACATTAATTTCAACTTTGAATAATTACGAAGTAGGAAAGATATATTGATACTTAGCATGAGTTGCAGTTACTAAAAAATCGTTCTTTAAATTGTAGGCCAGATTCAGAACAATAATACTTCCATCATTTTATTTTGCTAAAAAAGGTAACGATGATAAAGCAATTAAAAGCACAGCATTGTTAAAAGAATTTCACGTCACTCTTTCCATATATGCGTTGTTACGCCAATAATAATTAAAAATAATTAAATAAACCAGAAGTAGCAAAAACAATTTTTATAAAAGCAACAATTAACGAAAGGGCAGTCAGCAACAGCTATAATAGTTTTTTTTTTTAAGAGAGAAGACGTGAAAATGTGGAATAAAATTCAATGGTATTCGCAAATTGTGGCAGGTGATTCTCTAAATATCCGGATATGGATAAGCTTGTCGAAGAGAATTGATTATGTACTTGTGACCGTAGCTTGATTATACTGTTTCTTAAATGAAGATTGTGATTTCAATCATTCAACAGAACTAGATCTGAAAGTCTTCTCACAATGTTCTTCCAACATAGAATGCCATGTACGTCCAACGGCTGTGTCTCTCCTGTAGATTCTTTTGGTATCACCAGTAAACAAGTTCCTTATCCTCGGGTACAACGCTCAAAATGTTTTTTTTCACACTGATTCCAACGGAGAGTTTAGACCGAGAATTCGACAATTTCTTTTTGAAGCCCCAAAAGTTCTTGAGACGGCATCGAAATCTAGTAAACTAATATCGGACATCGTCAAAAGATATATGTAAAAAGTTTTGCTTCCCAGTACGAGAGAAAAATTTGTATTAATGTTAGGTTCTTGGGGTGTTCAGGAAAAAAAAAGTTTGAGGGTCGTACCAGAGGACAAGGAATTTGTTCATCCGGTGATCCCAGATGGGTCGACAGGGCAGGTGCAGCCGTTGGACGTATATAGCATTGCATTCAATGTTGGAAGAACTTTGGGAGAATATATTCAGATCTAGTTGTGCTGTACGATTGCGTCGTCAGTCTCCAGTTTAGAGCCAATATCATTAAGCTGCAGTCACTAGTACATAATCAGAGCTCTTCGCCAAGGTTACCAGTGTACTGAAATACGCCAGATACAAATCAGGATGTTTAGAGGATCGCCCGCTACAATTTGCGAATTCTGCTGAATTCTCTTTCATATTATGATTTCCGTTGAGTAAACGAAACATTTTTTTTTACTTCTTTACACGTTATCATCATTATAATGACTTTGTATCATAATAATGAACTACGATACTTATTATTTTCAACTGAAAATACGCACGTGAAATGGTAACTAAAAAACAAAATAAACGTGAAATTAAAACGCAAAATAACGATTTAAGACATAAAACACCAAATTAACTACAATTTTGAATAATAATGAATTTTTTGATATTTGAATTTCAAAACATCCCACAGCACGTTGATTGCAGCTTCTTCTCCAGAAACGCTATTTTAGAAACCAGCGTTACTACACGTGGATGGCTGTGGCATAAAAGCTACTTTAATTTATATCGTAATGAAAGTTTTTATTTTTCAAAATTAATCACTGGTGGTGGCGATTTTTTCAAAATTTCAGATTATTATAAATACTAATAGCACACTTTCAAGAACGTTAATCACATTTAAACTCATATATGAAACACATTTTTTGTATGTCATGGTTTCGAAGACATTCCCTCTAAACCTAACATGCTTAATTACGTTTTGGAGTGTATTTTATCCCTTAAGTGAAATTGAGCAAAAATGAAAAAATACGTTTCGCTTTATTGTGACCCCTCTACATAGCAACCAAGTTTCATGAAGTTTGTTTACGTACGCGTGAGAATGTTTCCTTGGCAGCTAGCATCCAATGCGTAAGTCACATTATAAAGTTAGTGAACTATTCTGACCTAGCTGTTCTGTTGTTACTGCCCCTCTTCAGTGAACATAATACTCACCACCTCATTTCATACCGTCGGATCCGTCCCTCTTGTCATCTAGTGCTCAGTTTCACAATACATACGGGGTGTGTGGATACTTTTGATCAAACAGCGTATGACGACGATGCGGTAATATAACAAGTCCAGTCAATTGTTCGTCTATCATATAAAACCACAGCCGGCCGAGGTGGCCGAGCGGTTCTAGGCGCTACAGTCTGGAACCGCGCGACCGCTACGATCGCAGGTTCGAATCCTGCCTCGGGCATGGATGTATGTGATGTCCTTAGGTTAGGTTTAATTAGTTCTAAGTTATAGGCGACTGATGACCTCAGAAGATAAGTCACATAGTGCTCAGAGCCATTTGAAGCCATATAACACCACATGTTACAGAGAAGCGACCTCGAAAAGTTGTCTAGACAAAGGCATCTTTCTTAAATGAAGATTGTGATTTCAATCATTCAACAGAACTAGATCTGAAAGTCTTCTCACAATGTTCTTCCAACATAGAATGCCCTCGATGGAAGCTGCGAGTGTTATTGAGACCTTCACAAGCAAAAGTGGCTTCATCGGTAAACAGTGTTAATGTTAATGGGATTACTTGGCGACTTACAATTAGCCAGCGACGAAATTGCAATCATCTATCATCATCTCCTTCTGGAAGGTGATAAAACTGCTTGCAACGATACGGATAGCCGTGGTTTAGGCGAAAAGCCGTCAACACAAGGACCGTGCTTTCCTTCACAAAGGCATTTGACACCGAAATGCGATTTTTGTGTGTGCGTGTGTGTGTGGGGGGGGGGGGGGGATGATTTATTTCACCATTTGTTTCTCCTTTTCATCTTTTCTAGTGTTCTCCTAGCCTCTTTTCCTTCTTTACAGTTATTTCATTCCCTCGTTCCAGAGCTGCGAGCGTGGACTAGCAGCGGAGCAATACTAACAATACTCCGCTTTTCAGGCGGAAGACTTTAAAAGTTAGAAATAAGGAAAAAAATTTTAAGCAAATGAGCTATAACATATATTTTACAATAGGTAAAGGACACTTTTTGTTGATAACATTTAAAATGACACATAGGAAAACGCCCTTTTGACATTGAAAAACAAAGAATTGCGATAAATTTAAAACTAACACTGCACTGTATTACATTTCACAACCAATTCATGGGACGGACGACATACATTTAGAAGTAATGCGGAAGAGGGAAGGTGGATTGCTAACGAAAGAGTTTATGGTCCTACTTGGTTCGCGTGGGGACAGGTATAAAAAAAATGGTTCAAATGGCTCTGAGCACTATGGGACTTAACATCTGTGGTCATCAGTCCCCTAGAACTTAGAACTACCTAAACCTAACTAACCTAAGGACATCACACACATCCATGCCAGAGGCAGGATTCGAACCTGCGACCGTAGCGGTCGCGCGGTTCCGGACTGAGCGCCTAGAACCGCTAGACCACCGCGGCCGGCGGGACAGGTATAATGTGAGAGGATGGTTGAGTGGAAAACATGGGTTCGGTGTACAAGCAGTGGCCAAGCTAAGATCAAGAGGAGGGAAGAACATGGACGGATGGTGAGGGAGGGAGCGAGGACAGCCCTGAAATCGAAAAGGGATACGAACGAGAGGTTGAAATCTGATAGGATGGCTAGACGCCAGAGAGAATTTCGTTGTCAGGAAGTAGGATTTTGTTAAAAATGCTCTCGCAGAGGATACGAAGCGCGCGGGAGAGTACAGTGAATGACATGTGTTGACGTAGATGCGGTACGTACCAGCTTTTTTGGGACCAGGAGGGAAACAATGGAGTTGTTGGAGTCGAGTTTACGCGAAGTATAGGATATACGCAAGTGTTAAATGTGGATGAGGAGATGGAGGAGAGAGAGGAGCTGCTGAAGGGTTCTTATCGCGGAGAGTATTCGCGGAATCGGAAAGCAAGGTGAAGTGTGTGGCATTCAGTGATTTGTAGAGATTGATAATGTTGGTGGCGCCGATATCCGGGCGACATTTGCGTTGAAGAGGATAGGCCCGACCAAGGCCTCTTAGATGCGGAGGATGGCAGAAGAATGCAGTCCCCATTTTCGGCTGGTTAGTAGTTTATTGTGAGCTTTCTGTTGAGTGGTTAGCAAAGGGGGTTTCCGTGTCAGCAGGAACTCATATTTTCGTATGATGTTTTCCAGCCAGGTAAAGGCATCCAGCCGTGGTTTAGTGTGTTGTATTTCCAGGGACCTTCCGCTGCTACTCTGGAACGTGACCACGGCGCGTGACTCACTTCTGGGAAGGCAGACCTCACAAAGGATCCCGCGCGCTGACGGGCTCAGCCATCCGGCCCGCGGGACAACTGAGTCACCGCCACACTTGTCTCCAGGTATACACCTGCTGAGCCCTACACCTTGAACACACACTGGTTTAGCACTGGACCATTACGTTGGTGACCCGCGTTCACACGTGCAAGTAAAATGGCGAGACTACTTGTGGCACCGCAGTTGCAAGTTTTGCTGCAGTGGTGCTCTTTTCTGCCAAACCACAAAATTTCAATCCAGTTGCGCTCAGTGACGCCACTAGCATTCACTCATCAATATATAACGCCAGTAGGCTGCTCACTGATAGCTGTGTTTCGAAACACCGTCATTATGTTCCAGTTTTCCTGGTGTAATTACTTTTGTGGTCTGTTCGATTTCAGTGTGTTTCCATTATGTTAGTCAAAAAATTATTTTAAGCCTTCGGCATTTACAATTTTGATGTTTAACGAATGCTGTATCCCACAGTTTTTAAAAATTTTCGTATGAATAAATTTATGAATAAATTAATAAAATAAGTAGGGGTTTGAGAAACGAATCACTGAAGAAATTTTTTGTTGTATGCAGTAAACAGCTCTCGAATGTGATGTGTCAGTTACGAAAATCAGAAGTATTCTAAACGCCTACATTAAAGAACAGTGTCCTTTTTTATGAGGAGTTTCGATGTATAAGATCATCATCAGACATGTCTATAAGGGACAAAAAATGTGCATAATTTCAGGGGCAGCAGTACGTTAATACTCGTATACCACAGTACTGGGACTAGCATTACGTGGATGACATGAGAAGCAGCGCAACATACCTCTCTCGCTAAACCATTACCTATTAGGCCCTGTCAAAAGACGTAGTTACATAACAAAACTATGATAAACACAAATCACCGTACAGTATGGTCACGAGCAGCATACTGTGATTTGCAGTTGTGTTGCAAGCAATTAAACGGGGTTGTCGCTAGGTGTGGTAGGCGTGGCTGCCTCCGTTCACCTTTTACAATTGCATATTACAAGAACATTCGCATAGATACTAGAATACTGCAGAAGTAACTAAATACGAGTTAAAATGATAGAATACAATTAGGCCTGTGGTAAGATAATAATAAGAATTTTAAACTGCCTGCTCACGTCGATGTACAGTCTGCTAAGTAAAAACGTGGTCGGGTTAATCATTAGAAAATTTGTCTGAGAACAAACTAAAACATATACATACATCATATATGAAGAAAACAAAAATATAGTTACAATTAATAATACGTCCAGACAACCATAGCGACGATAACTGCTTGGCATCTCCGAGGCATGCTTGAAACCAAGTTTTCCGCTTATTTACGTGGTAGAGACTCCCATCCAAATGCGTCGAATTTGGGTTGACAGCTGTTTCAAAGTGAAGATTTTTTCTTGAAACTTCTCTCTGGTGTAAAACCATACTGTACGGCTCAATCCAGTACCAGCACACGTTTCTCCTTCTTCCAGTCGCTGCAAAGTCGGCTGCGGTGCTTCCGATCACTGTCCTCCTTGTGGGGTGGCGGGTTAAATTGACATGAGTAATATAAATATAAGCATATTAAAGCTTCGCCGTCTTTTATGAGAACCTGTCCTCCTTATGCCCACTGAAAGTAATGTTTCCAGTCTCTATTTACTCAGCGGCATCAGGAACTATGATTATAAATAAAATTTTTGAATAATAACTTACTAATGCATTCAGTAGAAGTCCACACGCACAAACATAATAATAATAATAGTGATGTGTCTATCATAAACGGCACTTGAGCAGTTCAGAGGCGACACCTACGTTAAGTTCCAAAATTAAATGGTCTTTCGCCCTGAGTTATAATAATCAAAGTTATTTGCTCGCAACGAAAGTGGAAAATAATCTCACCACTTGCCACGCGGTTTTGTTAACGGCCGCGCGGGGTAGCAGTGCGGTCTGGGCGCCTTGCCACGGTTCGCGCGGCTGCCCCGTCGGAGGTTCGAGTCCTCCCTCGGGCATGGGCGTGTGTGTTGTCCTTAGCGTAAGTTAGTTTAAGTTAGATTAAGTGGTGTGTAAGCTCAGGGACCGATGACCTCAGCACTCTGGTCCTATAGGAACTTACCACAAATTTCCAAATTTTGTTAAAGATACAGGCGGCACACAAACAGATTTTGACAGGGAAGCTAAAACAGCTTAGATCTAACCCGCCACTGCCCGCACCGAAACCAATTTTGTTGTCCAGTTCTCACAAACAGCTACTTCCGTGAAATCTAAGCGGTTCAGGACTGTGTACAGTCCTCGCGAGTTGACTTCCTATTTGTACCGAAAACATGCGTTTACTTGCTGCCTGGCTGTGACGTCATCCGAAGCAGCGCGTAAGCCGGCGTTTGACTGGCGCGGACAGACTGACAGCTCGGTGGGACGTGTGTGTGTCACTGCCTCTGACGTCGTATTTATATATGGGCGCAGAGGCTGGGCAAATGGAACATTTGCCATGATCTGCTCTAAGCCCAGGTAGCAGCATCTAAGTGGCCGCTTTCTCGGACACATACTATTTTATAACACTGTTGTGTATCAGTTTACAATCTTCGTAATTTTTATATGAATGGAGTTAAGTTGGCTTTAATTACAGAAAAAGTTTTACCTTGACTGAATTTAAACTTTGCCAAATAGTACTTTGAGAACGGGACAGACAATAGAACTTGACCCCTGAACTACTTCCTTAAGGGTCCTTGTACTGATTGTTATTTACATCGAAGTCTTGAAACTTGTTGTATCTTAGTTATTTAATGGAAGTAATTAAGCGCTGTAATCAGAACATTACGTTATTAATATGAAAGATACTTAACCTATCAGAAATAAGGACGTTTCTGTTCAAAATTTAGTTTTTAGTAGATTACTTGATAATTATTAAAGGTAGCTTAATGGGGTCATATAATTAATGTTTTAATATGAAACTAAAGGGTCGTACGAATTTTCATCTTTCTGGCTCTAATATTTACCGCCTTCAATCTTTCATTAAAAGCCGGCCAGTGTGGCCGAGCGGTTCTAGGCCGCAGGTTCGAATCCTGCCTCGGGCATGGATGTGTGTGATGTCCTTAGGTCAGTTAGGTTTAAGTAGTTCTAAGTTCTAGGGGACTGATGACCGAAGATGTTAACTCCCATAGTGCTCAGAGCCAATTTTTCATTAAAACGCCGATTTTGACCAAAATATTGCTCTGATCAAACAGACTTGCAACAGTTGATTTTGACATACATTTTCACATTCTGAACCATTTTTGACTTTCTAAAAAAACTGGTTCAAATGGCTCTGAGCACTATGGGACTTAACTGCTGTGGTCATCGGTTCCCTAGAACTTAGAGCTACTTAAACGTAACTAACCTAAGGAAACCACACAGATCCATGCCCGAGGCAGGTTCAAATGGCTCTGAACACTATGGGACTTAACATCTATGGTCATCAGTCCCCTAGAACTTAGAACTACTTAAACCTAACTAAGCTAAGGACATCACACAACACCCAGTCGTCAAGAGGCAGAGAAAATCCCTGACCCCACCGGGAATCGAACCCGGGAACCCGGGCGTGGGAAGCGAGAACGCTACCGCACGACCACGAGCTGCGGACAAGGCAGGATTCGAACCTGCGACCGTAGCGGTCACGTGGTCCCAGACTGTAGCGCCTAGAACCGCACGGCCACTCCGGCTGGCTTTTGGCTTTCTAGCTTTATTATTTATCGCCACTTGTTTTTTATTTAAAACAATATATTTGGCGATATACATTCATCTGATCATTCTGAGATTTAAGAATTTTAACATTATTATACTGAAGCATGTGTTGACAAAGTTTGGAAAAGCTACTTAACGTTTAACTTCATTCTTATATTATGGCGCAATACTGTGTATGCTACGCACAGGCGCGGTACGATGACGTGGCGCTAGTAGCAAAAGTCCCGGGGCACACTGGCTCGCCTCCGTATCATTCAAATGATGCAGTGCTTGTTTCGCCGCATCCTGCAGTATGCAATCTTCATTTCTGTCGATGAACAAACGTTTGGCAGTCGACATAAAACATCTTTGATAAAAACGACATGTGGGCTGCAATCATCTTTCTTCTTGCGTATCCCTGTCAACAATCATAAGCAAGCTAATGCTTTATGGACATTACATGAAGAACAAATGTTCTCTCTGTTGGATTGTGAAAGTAAGGCGATATCTTTTACCATCCGTATGAAATGTCTACAACGCTCTACTTAACAGACTGTACATATGACATGAGTAGTATTAACATACTGGAAACACATTCATCTAGTCTTGGAGCAACTTTAGACCCTACACATCAATCGCGAAACCCAGTGCCGATACCCAATATTCAACCCACTAATTTCCAATTAAGCTATCCAGCTGCGCACTACATCCATTCCCGCCTTCCATCCACCTCCATTGCCTTACCACGTCCCACCTCCCCTCCCCTCTCCCGTCGGAACCCCAATTCCCACTACACAATGATGAAATCTGTCCTGAGATACTCTCGTCTTTCCAGTCTTACACACGAACGACTCACCTCAAGCCATCCTTCCATTGTCCCCCACCCCCTCGTAATGACTCTTGGTCCCTACTTGTATTGCCACTAACCATCATATTCATACTCAGAATTTCACCTCTATCACGAACATTATCATATTCACGCTCGATCATACCACCATTAAAACCACTGATTACAATATAAAATCAGCTAAAAGTGTTTAAAAATCATAAAAATAGTACACGAAGCATTTAAAAAAAACATTTATTTAACTCCGATTTTATTACGCAGTCTAAACACAAAATTAGAAGAATATGGAATGAAGATTAACAAGAAGAAAACGAAAAGCACGGTAGTTGAAGGAAAGGGGAGAAAATGCTGTATGAAAATAGGGGGAGAGGAAATAGAGCAAGTGAATAACTTCAATTACTTGGGAAGTGTAATAATGGATGATATGTATTGCTCAATAGAAATTAGGGAAAGAATTTCAATGGCAAAAGAAGGATTCAAGAGGAAACAGAAATTACTTTGTCGACCACTAAACAAAGATCTGAGGAAAAGAGCTGCCAAATGTTACATCTGGAGCGTTGCACTATATGGTGTGGAGACCTGGACATTGAGGAAGGAAGATGAAAGAAGACTGCAGGCACTAGAGATGTGGATAAGGAGAAGAATGGAAAAAGTGAGATGGGGAGACCGAGTAAGGAATGAAGAAGTATTAAGAAGAGTTATCAGAAAGAGAAAACGGAACTGGATTGGACATTGTTTGAGGAGGGACTGTTAATTAAAGGCAGGAATAGAAGGAATAGTGGAGGGAAAAAGAGGAAGAGGAAAAAGAAGTTATCAAATGCTGGACAATATAAAAGGAGACAAATGATCAGAAATGAAAAGACTGGCTATGGACAGACAAAAGTGGAAGAGGCTTAATCCATGACAAGACCTGCCGTAAGGCAGAATACCATACTACTACTACTACTACTACTACTACTATTAGTAGTATTAGTAGTAGTATTACTACTTTGTTTCGCAACAAAATTAGTAAAGGAACGTGAGAGTAAAATTTTTTCTATGTTCAAACAGCCGACGTTACTCAATCACGTGCAAGTGTTTCCAGTCGTGAAATGTAAACATTTCAACACCATTACTGGGTCAGGAAGACAGCCAACTCGACACTATTAACGGAGGCTGCGAGCAACTCAGCAGGAAACAGAACAGTGCAGACAGAACCACCTCCGTTACTCCCGTAACGTTACACAGGAGATACCAGGTAGGACGCAACAGCATATAGCAGGAGCTCGAGTAAGCAGCAAAGGCACTGAAACAAATTCGTTACGGAAATGTAGCGTTACTGAAGACTGCTGATGGCTCGGAAAGGGCAGAATCAATTCGGTCATTACGAACGACGTTGTAGAGCAGAGTCTCTCCTCGGCGACGTGAATACTCTAACCCCCTCCCAAGCTTTCGGCACTTCATCAGTAGGACTGGTACCTTTCGTGTCGTCCGCATTCGATTCTCTGGCTATGGTATGGTAACATATCGTATATGAGAACGTTTTGGTCTTGCTCTTATCGCCCCACGAGACGATCAGCGACCCGAGGTCATGGCCACGAGTCCAGCAGCCAGCACTGATGGGTTGCCCAAGAATATAACAACACGACTCCGGTGCAGGGCACAAGCTGCCCTAAACTCAAAGCATCTCACGGGTCTGAAGGCCTACCGTCCTGGGGGCCAGATTCAGCATTGAGCACGGCTACCAGCGTCCGACATCACGCTTCACCCGAGAGGACAAAGTAGGCAGTGATCTGGGAGGCCTTGAGTACTCCCCAGACGGCGTGTGAGTCAAAGCAAGCACGTCGTGCTCACGACTACTTCCAAGCCGAGCCACCGACGGGGCGTGCCTACCTCGCCAGCGGGCGGCAAAACCGCCGCATCAAGTTGTCATCGACATCCATTCCGAGATGATGCAGCTTCCTCGGCAGCCGTGACTCCGCTGTTGGATTCAGCAGATTCTTCTCCGGATTATGCAACCGCCAGTCGAAGTAGAAGCAGCAACGACTTGTGTTTTCAATAATAAATGAATAATTTTGAATACTGTTTTATTTCGTCTAACGACGCCGCACATGTCCTCGGTCTGCATCCTATCGAATTAGTTGGAGTTTCCAGTCTTGCAGAGGAATTTTTTTTCCATATTCTACAACTTCAGTATGCAAAAACTTTGGCTGAAGAACGGTTTTAAACTCTGCCATCCCGCCTCTTCGTGGGGAACTGAAATAAAAATCGAGAAGCGCTAAATCGAAAATCGAAAGAGCCTACAGCCACAGCGAGCGAGCGAAAATAACGCAAATAATGCTACGAGGGAGCATAAAAGGCGGCATGGCTAATATCGCACAATGCCGCTCACTCCAACAAGAGGCCTACTTACATTGTACCAGCTCTGCCTACTGTATTATTAACTAAAGCTACACTTGCTTATTCACTGTTGGTTGATTCGGGGGAGGGGACCGAACAGCGAGGTAATCGGTCTCATCAGTTTAGGGAAGGATGGGGAAGGAAATCGGCCGTGCCCTTTCAAAGGAACCATCCCAGCATTTGCCTGAAGCGATTTAGGGACATCACGGAAAACCTAAATCAGCATGGCCGGACGCGGGTTTGAACCGTCGTCCTCCCGAATGCGAGTCCAGTGTGCTAACCACTGCGCCACCTCGCTCGGTATTTTGTTTATGCAAAATATAGTTATCTCTATCAGTGTTTTTGTAATACGCAATTGTAAACTTTTAAAACATTCAGCCGATCTAATGTGGAAAGCTGCTCCACTGTGTGGAATCCGTAACTTGTTGGACAGTACTCAAAGGAGAGTAGCGACAGTGGTGAGAGCTTTGTGAGTCTATGTTTTCTAGGAGTAAGGAAATTTCCAAAATGCAACTGTAACCAATTCCTATCTTGTCCTTACACAGCTGTCCCTATCGATTTCGTTTTATGCAACCTGCAATCCTATAGCTTTGTTTATAAATAAATAAATCTTCTGCTCCCAGTCACGATTTTTCTTTATTTTAGTTTTCGTACGACGCGTTTAGAGAAATAATTCCCATTTTCAAGTGCGTTTTTTGTGTGTATTAAGCCATTTCTTTTGATGTTGTCAGTGTGTGTGAGTCTGCTTCATTTCGTTGACTTTTACGGTAATACATAAGAAACACACGATTTTTTAGTTGGGTATCAATTCTTTTTGTGAAGTTAGTGGAAAAATTTAGAAAAATTTGTACTTAGAGTTTTCTAATGGTCCATTTGTGCAGAGTCTCACACACACTAAACATCACACACAACTTGTTGTACACTTTACACATCGAAAATATCTTATATAAACAAAACAGTTACAAAGATCTTCTTACAGGTAGTCCACAGAGATAACATTATAGGTCTTGCACAGAATATGATATGCTTTGGTACAGAGGTTATTTATCTTAACAATTTGGCCCATAAATTACTTATAATGATTTTGCAATTGTGCTTATTTCTATATTTTACTATTTTTATTTAAGTATATTATCGAAACATCTGAAGAAATTCACTGATTCACTTTCAAGTTTTTTATTTAGTATTTTATCTTCATATTTCCTGTAATGTGAATATATCTCCAGTTCTTCAAGCAAATCCCTTTTATGTCCTTCATTTAGTCCATGGAGCACTTTGACATTTTGCTCTATTTTTTTCAAATGGGTGTCCTGTATTATGTATGTGTGTTGCTATTGCTGATGTAGTGTGTTTGTTGTGTGTGTATGTTCTAATGTGCTCTGTGTACCTGGTGTTGAAATTTCGGCCTGTTTGTCCTAGGTAGAACTTGGTGCATTCCTGGCATGTTAGCTTGTATATTCCAGAGTCTGAATATGGATCATGATTACACTTTATATTATGTATTAGCTTTTGCTGTAGCTTATTAGATGTAGAAAACCCTATTTTTACTCTGTGATTCTTGAAAATATTTGCAATCTTCTGTGAAACATTGCCTATGTGTGGAATACTAGATACACATTTGTTTTTCTCTTTTTCTTCTGTGGTGCAGCTTGTACCTAGGATTTTCTTCACTTTGTCTAAGATTGTGTCAACGCTGGAAGCATTGTAACCATTGGAAACTGCAATCTTTTTCACTGTGTTTATTTCTTGTTGCTTATTTTCTCGGTTCAATGGTATTCTCGTTGCCCTATGCAGCATTGACCTGTATGCTGCCTGTTTATGGATATTTGGGTGACATGAGGTTGCAGGGATTGTGGTGTCAGGCTTTCAAAAACCATTTGTAATGGATCAAATCGGACTGCAATTCTATATTTGGCCTTCAAAAACCACGCGCCAGATTTTCGTATCCTCACGCTTGTTACGCGCAAACTGTTAGTCCTACAGAAAAAAAATGAAAAGACTACTTTTGTAGGAAATTTAATGTAGTTAAATTTTGTGCTGGGATATGTTTTCGCGAGAGGCCGTACTTTTAGAGTTATTCAAGGCAAACGTACAAATGTGAGCTTCAAATACATCCCCACTCCCACACTCAGTCCCCAACGGTGATGATTTCTAGCATGCTGTTCATGGCACTCCCTGCAACTACTGTAAAAAAAATTTGCGACTGAACGAATTCTTTCCCACATTCGACCTTTTATGGCCTTTATTGACAGGCCTCATTACGCCACCTGCTTAGTCGAGCGCATAAATGTGGTTAGACTGACGTTTGTGTCAATTTTACCTAATAATTTTGTGAATTTTGACAACATAAAATACACAGTTCAAAAAATGGTTCAAATGGCTCCGAACACTATGGGACAACTTCTGACGTCATCAGTCCCCTATAACTTAGAACTACTTAAACCTAACTAAACTAAGGACATCACACACATCCATGCCCGAGGCAGGATTCGAACCTGCGGCCCTAGCGGTCGCGCGGTTCCAGACTGTAGCGCCTAGAACCGCTCGGCCGCCCCGGCCGGCTAAACTACACAGTTACATCGATGTATTCGTCAGGCCACCCTACTACGAAACTGATGTGCTTGTAAGGGTTAAACTTAGATCGTATTTTCAATGTCATTAGTTCTAGCACAACGTTTACAGAACTCATTTTTCTTCAGTGACCCTCATGGGAAACTTTAATAATGTTATGAAAATAGCTGACTATGCTACTGGTCCAATCAGCAGAGACCAAAATACTTGAATATAAGGAATAGTTCGTGTAGTCCGGAACTTTTGTACAGTAGTAGGAGGAAGTGTCATGATCAACATACTATAAGTTCTGACTAGTGAGGGATGAGTGTGAGAAAAACCCGTGGACTTCAGCGAAAACATATCCCACTACAAAATTTACCTACATTAAATTTCCTACAAAAGTATCTTGTTCATCTTTTCTGTAGGACTAATAGTTTGCGCCTAGCGAACCAGAGAATGTGAAAAGATGGAGAATTGTGGCTGACATAAAACGACGTCGGCAGGGGCAGCTGACTCACTGTCAGCTGTGAAACAGCGCGATCCAAGGGGCTTAAAGACAGACATGAACGTTTCACTGTCACTCTTACGATTAAGAAGATGATTTGATTTTTCTCAGCTGCAATTTACGCGAGGAGAAAGGAAATGGATACGGTTGTAGCTACAAACCTCCACCGATATGTAACAGCTTTATTTGAACCGGGAGAGGACGTCGCAAAAATAAGGTTCCGAAGCTCAAGCGTTTAAAAAATTCATATATTTTTCGCAAATTCACAAGCAGATTAAAGTAAAGAATCTAGGAATATCACATGGTCCACTATAAATCAGATTCGCGATGGCTGTGAGGATAACATCGGAATAAATGCCGCTATTGTAGAACAACGTAAGCAGTCACTCTTCCCACGATGGAACGGGACTAAACCTTTACATATGGTGCAATAAATCGCACCCCCCTGCCACGTGTTGTTGTGATTTACGGGACACAGAAAGAGAGGTACGCTGTTGCTTTCTTACGACGGGTAGAACTGTCTTTTAATTTGATACTGCTGTGTTTTCCTACCTATTACACTGATTTCTATCGCTGTAAATTGTTAACAAGCCGTTCATATAGACAACAGCAATATCATTAACTGCAGTACAGTAACACTGACATCCGCTAGGCACTGAATGAAAACCAAACTCACCAAGTAACATGATCTACAATTTGTTTGCACGGTGCATTATCCAGGTACTGAGGCAGACAGCTGCTCAACAGCACAGCGTTGTTCCAACGTGAGTTTTAATCATTTTTCCGTGACAAAGTTCACTACATAACCTTTTAATTAAGGCAAAAAAATAATTTTGATAGCTACTGAAGCAGGCAGAAGCGTAATAAATACTTCGTATTCAACACAGGTTAATATTTCGTTGTACGGCAACAGAAAATAACCTAGAGCATCAAGGCAGGCTGGAAAGAAAATCTATGGATTCACAACGGACGTTGAACGACAAAATGTTCTCTGATGTAGCGTCTCGTCAAAACATTCCGCATGAAAGCAGGAATGGCAATATCTGTACCGAATGTCAGCGGAGTGAAATGTTTTGTGTCTGCTCGTTTTAGCTTTGGACGCTGCTTTGTAACCTGTCGTCGTTTATTTTCTTCTTTCGATATACGCCCAAATAATGTACGCATCAGCAGTGGCCCGCTGTAAAAGAGAAAGGAGCGGATAATGAACAGCCTTTAGGTGAGACGTAAAATGTCACAGGGTTGACAAATTGTAAATTTTCGAGATTTTCTGTAGAGGAACTCTGGATCGCTTGATGCCATACTGTGAGTCAGAAGCGGTAGATTGCCGTAACATTCGTCGTCCGTCTGAAGTAAAAGCTCGAAACTGCTGGCGTTTCGGAAATTCGACATCGAAGAAACCTGATGCAACATTGAACCAGTTTACAACCGGCAAAAAAAAAAAAAAAAAAAAAAAAAAAAAAAAAAAAAAACGGATTTAGCTGAAAAAATGGATTTAGCTGTCAAAAGCGGCAGCCGGTGAAGCAATCAATCACACCGTAGCAGAAGCTCATCGAATGACCTCGGACTAAACACACAAAAATTCTGGTCATACGTAAAGGCTGTCATAGCACCGAAGTTAGTGTACAGACATTCATTGATCACACAGCACCTGATACTAAGAGTATCAAATCAAAAGCAGAAATGCTTCTCTCCCTTTTCAAAGAAACACACAGAATCACTGTCCCAGTTTAATTCTCACACCAATGCAAATATCAGTGACATAGATTTATTAGTATTATTGGCGTTGAGAAACATATGTAATCGCTAACAGTGAATAAGGATCCAGAATTCGGTGGGATCCCTATCATATTCTACATAGAATCCGCGGCTGAGTTAGTCCCCATTAACAGCAAATTCCCTGATCAAAAATGAGAGCACAGACCAAACACATCTACAAGAACGGTAATAGAAGTTTTCCACAAAGGTACCGTCAAATGTCATTGATAGCCGTCTGTTGTGCAATGTTGGGACATATTCTGAGATGATACACAATGAGGTATATTGAAAACAATGACCTCGTCTATGCCAATCAGCAAAGATTCCGAAAACATCAGTCTTGTGAAACCGAACGCATGCTTTTCTCACAAAAAGATCCTGAAAGCCGTGGATGGCGGTAGTGAGGGAGATGAACACTTGTTAACAGGAGGATCACATAGCGTGACAAACGAAATTTGCGGATGGATTCACGATTTCTACATAGTAAGGACGCAGAGTGCTTTATTGGATGAAGAGTCTTAGAAGGATAACTCCATCGTTAAGCGCAGCACTGCCCCCGCTTCACACACACACACACACACACACACACACACACAGGCGAGTCTTCGACGGAAATAAAAGTACCTTAAGATATTTTGCAGATGATGCACGTTTTTATAATGAAGCAATATCTGGTAAAAGATGCACAATTTTAATTCTGTCCCTTATTAATTTTCGAAGTGGTGCTAATACGGAAAGGGCTGCGAAATTATCACATAGGCTCATTCGTTGGAAAGGCAGTTGGTATACAACAATTTCGGTTCACTGGCAGTATACTAGGAGAATGTAGTCGCTCTACAAAAATAGAACGTTTACAAAACACCCGTGTCACTCTTCCCAGAACGCTGCTCAAGTGTGTGTGTACTTCAGTGATCTCCACTGCCAGGAGATACTGAATGTACAAAAAGAAGAACGACACCGATATTTGTTTGGTCCACAGAACTGTGTCGCGGAAATACTGAAAAATCTGAAATGTCAGATGTCAAATACAGATGCCAACTAAACCGTGAAATTCAGATGTCAAATACAGATGCCAACTACACCGCGAAAGCCTACTAGTCAAGTTTCAAGAACCAGTAGTACGTCAGTAATCCAGGACGTATTAAAGACTCCTACGTACTGTTTCCGTAGGGATCGCGAAGATAACTTCAATTGAGGCCTTTAATATCATTCTTATCGCGCTCCATACGCCAACCGAACACGAAGAAATCTTAAAAACTTGGAGTAGCCTTCTTAACTAGTTGTGATCGGTGTGTAGTATTTCAATCTGTGATGCGGTTGTTACATTATTGTAGAAACTTAAATACGCAGTATTGGTGTTCCACAAAAATATTTATTGTACAGTTTCGGTTTCTGGGCTATCTTGAGATAACTTAAGGCTAAACACCAAGACCACACAAATCAACGATAGTTCATAGCTCTACAAAATGGTTCAAATGGCTCTGAGCAGTATGGGACTCAACTTCTGAGGTCATCAGTCCCCTAGAACTTAGAACTACTTAAACCTTACTAACCTAAGGACATCGCACACATCCATGCCCGAGGCAGGATTCGAACCTGCGACCGTAGCGGTCGCGCGGTTCCAGACTGTAGCGCCTAGAACCGGACGGCCACCCCGGCCCTCCACAGTTATACAAAGACTGTGTTTCAAAGATATGTGACACTTCACAACTACGTATCGATACAAAAACGTAAGCACAACGAAATTCACAAAGAAGCTCTGAATAAAGAAATCATATATTACAATATACTCAAAGACTAAAAGCATAGGAATTCATAAGCCATAAACCTTGTACGAGTGGACTAGATTACTATGTAACATGGGACAAACGGGTGGATGCGATGAACAGCGTGATTTATAGCATTTTCTCGAGTCTGTGTGGCTAATAATATGTAGGTCAATCAGGTAGACTGACAGAGCGTGAAAGGAGTTTGAGTCTGAAACAGAATGATTCCACCTTTGCTGAAGATGCTCTGAATGAATGTCATTCTTATGATATTAAATGTGATGTTCTCCACAGAGGAACTAAAGGGAGGAAACTAACATGATGCGAAATTCTGATATTAATAAACACGAATCTAAGAATCCTGGACTGGTCCTTAACGAGCAAACAGAGTTTCATTATTCACCCTTACTAAAGCAGCAACAACGAGTAAATATTTTTCTTGTTATTAGATAATAAGGTCGTTTATAGCTGTTTCACACCCATATTTCATTGGCCCCATTCTCTCCTATAACCCCTCCCCCTCTTTTTTTCTTCGGCTTTTTCATAATATACCCCACTTTGTTCGTGTAACATAGACGTCTGGAACATTACTCAGTTCTAAAACGTTTATGACTTATGCATTCCATGCTTTTAATCTTCGAGTACACAGTACGAGGGTCAGTCGAAAAGTAATGCCTCCTGTTCTTCTTCATCTTAAATGAAGTCTGTTAAGTGAAAAGTTTGAATTTAGCGCTGTTCTGCAATGCTTCTCCTCCTATCAACTGCTGTAATAATTTTCTGCGCAACGTATGTCAGTACTGCAGTCGCCTGCGAAATGGCCGACATAGTGTAAGTAGGCTGTTTAGGGTTTTATGTCGGTAACGCTACGTAGTGCTCTGTATAAAAATCGCTGACTGCGCTGTGTGCAGTCTGTGGCTGGTTGGAACCACTGTTGGAATATTCGCTGGTGTAGTGTTGGGCAGTTGGATGTGAACAGTGCGTAGCGTTGGGCAGCTGGAGGTGAGCCGCCAGAAGTGGTGGATGTGGGGGGGGGGGGGGGGGGGGAGATGCCAGAGTTTTGAGAGGTTACTATGGCCGGACGATCTGGACGTGTGTCCGTCAGAAAAAGGAAATTTGTAAGACTGGATGTCATGAACTGACATATATGAACACTATTACGATAAATACATTGTTTGTTCTCTAACAAAATCTTTCATTTGCTAACTATGCCTATCAGTAGTTAGTGCCTTCAGTAGTTAGAATCTTTTATTTAGCAGGCAGTATTGGTGCTCGCTGTATTGCTATAGTTCGAGTGACGAAAGATTTTTGAGAGGTAAGTGATTCATGAAAGGTACAGGTTATTGTTAGTCAGGGCCATTCTTTTGTAGGGATTACTGAAAGTCAGATTGCGTTGCGCTAAAAATATTGTGTGTCACTTTAGTGATGATCAGAATAAGTAAAGAGAGAAATGTCTGAGTACGTTCAGTTTTTCTCAGCTGTTTGAAAATCAAATAACATAAGAGTTTTTCCAGCAGGGGAAGTTTCAATAGATGTTCATATTAGACAGTGTTCTCTGATAGAATTCTTGAATGCAGGAGCTGAAACGCCCATTCGCTTTCATGAAAGACAAAAAATCTGTACTGTGATGCAGCAGCGCGTATCAACACTGTTAGACGATAGGTTCGTCACTGAAACGAAGCTCAAGGGAGACCACCACTGGCTGATGAAACGCAGAGCGACAAACCGTTGATTGCAGTGACTCCATACAACCTTCAGCGAGTCGATGACATCATTCGTTGATGACCGCCAGGTGGTTGCAAGATGTTTTGTGTTGAATTACGTCCCTCAGTAAAGATAGTGTGGTGACGATTATTCAACAATTAGGATATTAAAATGTTTCTGCAACTCGGGTACCAAAAATATTAACCGACCAGAATAAAGAGACAAGAAAAACAATAGGATGTCTTCCCTTATCCCTCATACACCCCTGACCTGGCACCATCGAAGTGGCATCTGTTCGGCCCGCTAAAAGAAGCTCATCATGCGATTAACTTTGAAGATGAGGAGGCCGTGGAAACGTCCGTGCATCAATGGCTTCCGACGCAGGACAGTGTGTCTAGCACACTGGAACACATGCCCTACCTAAAAGACGCATTAAAACTGTGGAAATGGACGGAGATTATATTAAAAAGTCATAAATCAATCGTCAAGGTTTGGTTTTCAACATGTGTAGTTGCATTTGAAATTCTTGAACAATTAAAAAATGAAAGTACCACTTTTTGACTGACCTTCGGAATATCAGATTTATTTATTCAGGACTTGTTTGTGAATTTAATTACGCTTGTTTTTTTGTATCGATATATGGTCGTAACGTGTCACGTATGTTTGGAAAAACAATCTCTGTACACCTGTGCACTCTCGCTGAAGCGTGGACTATCTGTTCAGGATTGCCTGAGGATGGTCTAGAGAACCGTAAGCCGATTTATAACACAAACTATTTAGTAAGTATTATTATGGAACATAAGTACTGCGTATTTAAATGTTTACTACGTGTATGTTCGTCCAAGAACCAACGGAATACTTCATAAATATTACTACTTCATTGACGCAGTCTTTAGAGATATAACTAGACAGGACGGCAATAACAGAATGTAATGACAGCCAGGTTTTCCACGAAAAAAATTCAGAAAGCAGATGTCACTGAAAGGCGGCTGCGATTGCGACGGCACTGAAAACAGAAGTAAATCGAGCGGAGCACCAGCACTGCCTTCGGCTAAGGCACGCGGTCCGCCCAATTACGGCTGTAACTTTCAATAAAAGGTCTGCGGGTTAATAACGTGGCTCCAACGGAACGCAGTGCGAAACCAGCAGCCAGAAATTCCCGAGCGGAAGAGGAGCACCGAAATTGCAGCGAAATTCCGAAGCTGTTCCAGAGGCGCATATACACTTACTCACAGGTTCTCCCACGCAGGCACCACACGTCGCTGCTACTGATGTCATTCGACAGCGTCTGCAGATGTCTTACAAAAAAAAAAAAAAACGCATCTCTAATGCGCGGCGTACAAAATGTTCTTTGGTAGCTTTTTACATCTGATAAAATTATAACGGAACTGTTCTCATTTTACTACTACTGGAAAAGCTTGTAATCCCGATGAGGCGTAGCGCCGTATAACGATCCTGCCTTGGAGGCGGTTAAGTGGGAGATGTGTCTCAGAGCTGGAGAGTGACAGATGGTGACGCGAGACTGGACGCGCACGTAGTTTATGTATCAGCCGATAGAGGACAATATTGGATGGGGGGGGGGACTGTGATTTTAGTTTCGATTGTGCCCACTAGAGTGCACTAAAGTAATAGAATGTTTTTCATAAACTGTTATAGTATTTTCATAAAGTGGTATTATGTCTTTTTGTGTATGTAAAATGTTTTGTGTGTTTTAGCAGTATGAATGATGCGTGAGTGTGGTTTAAGATTAATATGAAGATGATTGTTTAACGAGTTATGTAGTACGATTTAGTGTGGGAATATTTCGAAGAAGTATGGATATGGACAAAGGGGATTTTTGTAGAATAGATTTGTAAAGTAAGTTTATGGTAAAGGGAAAGTTAATTCAGGTATAAATAAAAATAGTAAATAACTTTATGCATAAGAAAAACCTCAGCATATTAGATAATTACGTCGGTAAAAAGTGCAGCCGTAAGGTTTACTGTTTTGCGATTGGTTATTGAAGAAAAGCGCGGACTGACGCGGGAGAGTGTTGTTTTGCTATTGGCTGTTGAGTAAAGTGACAAATAGTAAAGCAGTATTCTTCGCGCGCCTTTCTCTGCTGGTAGAGAAGACTTAACAGTATTCTAGAGAAGAGTGGGACCCTAGACATGAAAGAGTTCGGACGCGTGTAGTAGTAGTTCCGATGGAAACGATAAGTTGCTGGATCTAGCAGTGTTTCATACATCAAAAGTGTTGGAAAGTGATGGCATAATTATTCCGATGTGTGTGTAGAAATTTCGGAATTTTTAAGTGAATTTTGTGACGAGAAAAGACATATATTCCACGTGGCGTATTGAGCAGGTCGCTGGCTAAAAAACTGTGACTGCATTAGGTACCGACAGACTTAATATTTGGCGAGCGTTCTCAATCAAAAACAATCAGTATTTTTGTAGTTATTACGTTTTCGGGAATGCAACACCATAAACTTGCTAACGTGAATGAAAGGGATTATGAGTGACTGTGTTAAGACTAGCACGGGCTTGGCAGTGATACTTGTTCACCTCAGTTTCAGAATATATTGAGGACAAAATTTCCAAACTTTCATTTGTGTGAAAACTTTCTCCCGAAACGTAGATTAGTGACTTAAATTGCAGCCTGGTTCACGTCGAAGTAGGTTTCACTCGGCTTTCCTACTGACGATCTGCTGAGACAATGTTCACAGGTAGGTGCAGGTTCGTCGTAAAGGAGCGGAAAGAACCGCGCTGCCGCACCGACAGCGGTAAGTTTCTTCTATGCTAAGGTAAATGTAGATATTTCGATTTTTTTTCGGATATTCAGCACGGTGGCTTCCTCCAGAATGCGATAAAGTGTACGACATGAAAAAAAAGTGCGATTATTTCCCGAAACTGAAGTGAAAGCAGGTGATACCGAATATATTTACAGTGTATACTAGACCACCACACTGTATGTTCACAATGTATGACCAGTTTGAGTGTAACTTAATTTTTATTCTGCCGATTACGCAATTAATAGCTGTTTTATATTTGTATTTGAATGAATTTGTTTCCGGTACGTATTAAAGTCACTTTAAAATGGCTATGCAGTTTGAAATGCGCCGTTGTGAAGAATACGAAATAAGAGAATAATTTACAATAAAAAGATAAAAAAGTAAACCTGTTTATGACAAAAGGCGGGGAGGTGAATCGTTTTCCTGTTGAAGTCTTCCATGTAACTACAGTCTTGAGATTTTACTGCTTCACAAGCTGGAAGCTTCGTGGGTACACCTTCATAGTTTTGTCCACTATCAGTCGCTACCGAAAACCAGTGTGGAAACTGTTCGTAGTGAATCTCATGACATCCGCCCACTAGCGTTGTTGAAACTGCAGGTAATTATTCAGTAAAGTCATGGCTTTTTATGGCGTATTTCATGAAAAGGTACACGTCACTTGAGCATTTGAGTGCACACTTGCCTGTTTCAGCACCGTTTAGTACACTACATACAATACATCATAAGACAAGCTTAGCACGACGTCAAGGAACACTTACCTCTCTCTGTCTACGTAGGCTAATGTCTGCCGCAAAGTAACTTTCCCAGATCCATGTTTACGGGATGATTCATAGGCTAGGAAAAAGCAATAAGAAGTATTTCTAATGTCTCATGGGTCCAATATGAGTCATAATTCTCTATTTTTTTACGACAACGTGTTGCGTACTCGTACATCTTTTGGCTCTGACTAAACGAAATATCCGCTTTTGAGAGCTTCCTCTTCCACTCTGTTACCATACTCTGAATTCGAAAAACTGATATGTATTTTTATTCACATAGCTTTTAAATGACCTTTTAGCTCTCTCTCTCTCTCTCTCTCTCTGTGTGTGTGTGTGTGTGTGTGTGTGTGTGTGTGTGAGAGAGAGAGAGAGAGAGAGAGAGAGAGAGAGAGATTCCTTTGTCTAAAACAACACTGAGTGGTTGGTGGAATTTCCATACACTCGTCGGACGTGTCAATCGGACACAATTATTTACTTGTTTGATCAGTCTAAACAATGTTTGAAAAACTTTGCTGTACAGGCCAATTCGTGCCCTCACGTCGCTTTGTGCATACACTGTTTTACCGCATAGTGATCAGTTTCATCATGTTTATTGTCAGAGTTTAATGTCCTCTTGTACGTTCGTTGATATACTGCTGTTGTAACATAGATAGCCTGCTAACGACGAGGAAACGCTGTCTGCACAGAGCTATTTTGCTTAAAGGGAGCAAACTGCCGAAAATGATTCCTGAGGGAGTAAGGAGGGACGGGAAGAGAGAGAGAGAGAGAGAGAGAGACAAACGGGTAAGTGTGTGTAGGACTTGCGCATCGAGGGTTCCGTACCAACGTAATTTCGTGTGTAGATAGTTCGTCCATACCAGGAATCGACATCGCTGTAATTTTTGCCTGTTACCGACATCGTTCCTGGCAAGAAATGGGCCCCGGAATTCTAAGAGTTTTGAGAAAGTGAAACGTCCCCTTAGAAAAATTTAAAAATGACAGTGCTGGAAAACCTCTTAGGCTATTTGATTTTCAAACAGCTGAGCAAAACTGAACGTACTCAGGTATTTCTCTCTTTACTTATTCTGATCATCACTAAACTGACACCCAATATTTTCTTTAGCGCAACGCAATCTGACTTCCAATAATCCCTACAAAAGAATGGCCCTGACTGACGATAATCTATACCTTTCATGAATCACTTACCGCACAAAAATCTTCATTACACAAACTACTGCAATACAGCGTGTGCAAATACTGCCAGCTGAATAAAAGATTCTAACTACTGAAGGCACTAACTACTGGTAGGCATAGTTAGCAAATGAAAGATTTTCATAGAGAACAAACAATGTATTTACCTTAATAGTGTTCAAAAGTTTTATATATATATATATATATATATATATATATATATATATATATATATATATATATAATCAGTTCATGACATCCAGTCTTACAAGTTTCCTTTTTCTGACGGACACACGTCCAGATCATCCGCTCTCAAAACTCCGCCATCTCTCTCCCCACATTCAGCACTGCTGGCGGCTCACCTCCAACTGCCCAACGCTATGCGCTGTTAACAACCAACTGCCCAACACTACAATAGCATATACTCCAACAATGAGTCCAACCAGCCACAGACTGCACACAGCACAGTCAGTGATTTTCATACAGAGCACTACGTGGCGTTACCAACATAAAAGCCTAAACAGCCTACTTACAAAAGAAAAAAATATTTTCGTGTGATATAATTAAAAATCAACAGTTTCTGGATTCAGCATTACTTGTACTGGGAAACCTTGTTTCTTGCCAAATTTCATGATTTTAGGTCAACGGAAAGTACCCTACAGATTCTGATGAGTGTGCGAATATCAAAATACCTGACATAAATGGCCTTGCCTTTCGATTGCATTGAGTTCGAAGCTTATATTTATTACACTGTCAAGGAACATAGAAACTAGTATGTGACAAAATTTGAACTTTGTACTTCGTTCTTTCCTAAGAAAAAGGGTTTTCAACGTCAGACAGACGGACGGGTACAAAGTGATACTGTAAGCGTTCCGCATTTATTGAATGAGATATGAAAGCCTGAGAACGTCATGTGGACATATGGCCGGAAATGCGTTCCAAGGGAGGTACACCCTCTGGACGATGGCGATATAAGATCTTTGACAGTGACGCCGGTGTCAACACTAGACAGGTAGCTTACCAGGATGTGGTAAGGCAGACGATCGTGTTGAACACTCTCCACATCACTTGTTGTGACAGTTACCGCCACTATCCTTATCTCATAGAACGCGTGCAGGTCTCATTACCTATGAACTTGCGCCTGAGGTGACGCTTCTGTTGTTGATTCGTCGCGTAAGCCACCACGGTGCTCGGGTTTCGGTCATCCAACCTTTTCACAGATGCCACTATCTTTACGGGAGACGGCAGCATCAACCTTCACAACACCCACCTGCGGTCTGCAGAGAAGCTCACAAGGGAACCTCCGCATCGCACCACCCTCAGATTTAGTTATAATTAGGCACAGTGGATAGGCCTTGAAAAAACTGAACACAGATCAATCGAGAAAACAGGAAGAAGTTGTGTGGAACTATGAAAAAACTAAGCAAAATATACAAACTGAGTAGTCCATGTGCAAGATAAGCAACATCTAGGAGAGTTCGAGTTCAGGAGCGCCGTGGTCCCGTGGTTAGCGTGAGCAACTGCAGAACGAGAGGTTCTTGGTTCAAATCTTCCTTAGAGTGGAAAGTTTACTTAGTTATGATCTGTCCGTTCGTTCATTGACGTCTCTGTTCAGTGTAATAAGTATAGTGTCTGTGTTTTGCGACCGCACCGTAAAACCGTGCGATTAGTAGACGAAAGGACGTGCCTCTCCAATGGCTACCGAAAACATTTGATCCAGGAAAACACGTCTGATATATTCGTTACGACACTGGTGACGGCATGTGTGTCACATGACAGGAATATGTTGTCGACGCACCTAACTTGCACACTTGGCGAATGGGTAAAAAGATTTTTCTACCTTGCCCGATTTAGGTTTTCTTGTGGATGTGATAATCACTCCAAAAAAAGTGATGAAAACATAAGTGTGTGTCACATAAACTGCAACAAATGAATGCAACAGTTTCACAGTCGCACAGTTTTCTCTGTGCTCTGTCAAAACATATGTTTTTAACGTTTTCAAATTTTTCCGTGTGTAGACCGTCAAATCCTGCATATGTCCAAGCAAATCTGAACATGTCCTGGAATTTTGGAGAGCGAAATTGATTATGTGTGAGTGCCTGAACTCTGATAATTGTCTGAAAATAAAAACTTAAACTTTTTGCTGGAAGATAGACTTGAACCAACTACCTCTCGCTCCGCAGCTGCTCACGCTAACCACGGGACCACGGCGCTCCTGTGCCCACGTTACCCTTGATGTTGCTTATGTTGCCCACAGACTACTCAATTTGTATATTTTGCTTATTTTTTCATAGTTCCACACAATTTCTTCTTGTTTTCTCGATTGATCTGTGTTCAGTTTTTCAAGGCCTATCCACTGTGCCAAATTATAACTAAATCTGAGGGTGGTGCGATGGGGGGGTTCCCTTGTCAGTGTTATGGTGGCAGCACTGGTTGAGCCTCTGACCAAGTTGTTTCCAATCCCCCGGGCGACAGGCGTAACACATTTTACAGAAAAGCTGCGCTGGAGAAAGCATAAAACAACAGAACTGAGTGCAGTCTCTCGTAACCGGCGGCAAAACTATGAAAGCGTAAAGCAATTTGCCCTCTGCCGCTTTGCTCTAAACATCTGAGCGTGAAACTCAGGAGCACACGGTCGCTTACGCATGTTTACAGCGTGACCGCAACAAAAGTACACAGTTATATGTGTATTAATTGCATTCAACCAAATACTGTGAAAACTTGCAAAGTTTCTCATCACTGGCGTCAACGTACAGATAAAAATTATGAAAAACTATTGAAAAGAAGAGACAATTTCATTAGTAAAAACTGTTTGTTACAAGTAGAAGCGGCCTCAAAGCAGCTCACATTGACCAATTGAGCGCTCTGCCGTGTAATGAAAATCTGAAAATCAAAACATTAATTAATGTTAAATAAACATATAAGAATTAAATATTAATCGAATCACATTTAGTAATCAATCTGAATTTTCCTCGCACATTCTCGTCTTTTTAATTCAATTTATTCGTCAGAGCCTCATCTCATCGGAAATATTGCACGAGCACACGAGAATTTCACGCAATGAGAATTAAACGCTTGCTTTGATGGTCGGAAAAGCCAGGGATGAAATACACTGCCGGAAAAAAATTAGTACACTGGAAAAGAAGGTAGATTTCGATCCGATGACGGCATATGCCACATACGGTGTAGTAGATAGATGTACTGATAATGGTTTCAAAGTCGTCCGCCAACAGATAGCGTAGTGGCATGGCTACCAGATCGCCAGTGTGTCCACCCTATAAGGGGAGACGGAAAGCAATTTTTATCCCTATTCTGCCAATGCTATTTTACCCTTTGAATAGGTACGCTTTTCAAAGAAAAGTAAGTGATAAAACAATGAAATTTTACTGCATATATATATATATAACATATATGCCTCAATTTACAAGTAAAATGAACATAATACCTCTTATGGTTTTGAAGAAAAAAAATTATTCTTTCACTAGTAAAATTTAACTTTTATGTACATTAATTATTATAAAACAGTTTCTGATTGTTTGGTGGTTCTCAATCTGCTTGAAATAACTTATTACCATCTGCTGTACAAATTGACCAAATTTCATGTTTCTAATCCCATTAGTTTATCAAATAATGGTACCTAAGAGTAAAAAAAATGTAGTTTTGAGAAAAATCTATTTAAAGTTTAATATATAAATTCTAGTATAGTTATTGATGAGAATTACTTACCACTAATTTTTTCCTGCACCATACTGAGCATCATCTAAATCATGATGATCTTTCCTTCTCTTGCTCCCTCCTCTTTTCTGTCTCGCTTCTTTTGTGCATTTTAAATTAGCAATATCTGCTTTGCGGATTCTCTATTTACCTATTTGCACTAAGGAATTTGCAGTATTTCCACTAGATTTTATGCCCAATAATTCCAAAACATCCATTTTTCTAATTACACCATCACTGAAGCATAAAATATCTTCATAAACACCAAATTTGAGGGTTGTAACCTGAACAAATACAGTTTTCGGTAACCGGTTCCAAATGACAGAATTCACACATTCATTTAAATTTTGGGTTTTCCCATGAAAGCATTTCTTCGACAAGGTATCTTTACAAAGGTCTCTAAATATGTGTTTAATTTCATTTCATTTAATTAAATGCTGTGCATTATCTCTGCATGGTGCAAAAAGGAAGGCATGGCATTTAAATGACAAATTGCACAGAGCGTGAAGAAAACCAAATGTCACGAAAAAATTGTCGTATTTATATAAATCAAAAACTGTTTCACGCAGGAAAGATCAGGCATTTCAGATATCCTAAAATCTAAAAATCAAAATTAAGAAGGCTTAGTGTGCTGCAAACGTTTGAAGTAAGCAGACAACCACGCCACAGAGAACTGAAGCAGTTTTAAAGGGATGAAACTGTGGCCTTCCCAGCAGCGGGATCGTCCTTTCTGAGAAATGTCGCGCAAATTGGACGAGCTGTATCAGTTGTGCAACGATGCTGGTAGCGGTGGTCATGTGAACATTCTAACACCCGTAGACGAGGTTCTGGACGTCCATCCAGCACAGACGACCGCCGGGATCGTAATATTGTAAGGACAGCAGTAGCAGCTACCACAGCACAGATACGAGGGCTTATGAGCCCAGACATGTCAACACGAACTGTTGCGAACCGGTTAATAGGAGGAGGACTAAAGGTACGCACACTTCTTGCCTGTCTCGCACTCCCATCGCAGCATCGAGTTACGCGAGTAGACTGTTGCCGTCAGAGGATGATTTGAAAGATGGAATCACACGCTGTAGTCTTCAGCAACGAAAGCAGACTCTGCACGCGCGCAAGTGGCTGTCATTTGCGAGTACGACGTAGACATGATAAGCACTATCTCGTTGGGAGCATTCATCTACGAACCACAGCCCGCCGGTCGGTGTGGCCGAGCGGTTCTCGGCGCTTCAGTCTGGAACCGCGCGACTGCTACGGTCGCAGGTTCGAATCCTGCCTCGGGCACGGATATGTGTGATGTCCTTAGGTTAGTTAGGTTTAAGTAGTTCTAAGTCTAGGGGACTGATGACCTCAGATGTTAAGTCGCATAAGGCTCAGAGCCATTTGAACCACTGGCCCCACACCAGGCCTCATGGTGTAGGCTGCGGTAAGCTACAACTCTCGTTCACCTCTGGTGTTTCTGAAGGGGACGCTAACCAGTGCTCGGTACGTTTGTTAGACCCGTTCTTTTGCCGTTCTTGCAACAGGAAGGTGATATGTTGTTCCAACAGGATAATGTTCACCCACACACACTGCCCGTGAAACTCAACGTGCTCTACAAGATGTGCAGCAACGTCCCTGCCAGCGCGATCTCGGGATTTGTTTCCAACCGAGCACTTGTGGGATATGATGCGACGAGGAGTAAACTCCTGTGACTCGTCAACAAACAACATTTACAGAACTACGTGACCAGGTCGAGCAGGCGTTGTATAACGTTGTTTTTGTTGTGGTCTTCAGTCCTGAGACTGGTTTGATGCAACTCTCCATGCTACTCTATCCTGTGCAAGCTTCTTCATCTCCCAGTACCTACTGCAGCCTACATCCTTCTGAATCTGCTTAGTGTATTCATCTCTTGGTCTCCCTCTACGATTTTTACCCTCCACGCTGCCCTCCAATACTAAATTGGTGATCCCTTGATGCCTCAGAATATGTCTTACCAAGCGATCCCTTCTTCTAGTCAAGTTGTGCCACAAACTTCTCTTCCCCCAATTTTATTCAATACCTCCTCATTAGTTATGTGATCTACCCATCTTATCTTCAACATTCTTCTGTAGCACCACATTTCGAAAGCTTCTATTCTCTTCTTGTCTAAACGATTTATCGTCCACGTTTCACTTCCGTACATGGCTACACTCCATACAAATACTTTCAGAAACGACTTCCTGGCACTTGAATCTATACTCGATGTTAACAAATTTCTCTTCTTCAGAAACTCTTTCCTTGCCATTGCCAGTCTACATTTTATATCCTCTCTATTTCGGCCATCATCAGTTATTTTGCTCCCCAAATAGCAAAACTCATTTACTACTTTAAGCGTCTCATTTCCTAATCTAATTCCATCGCCGGCCGCGGTGGTCTCGCGGTTTTAGGCACGCAGTCCGGAACCGTGCGACTGCTACGGTCGCAGGTTCGAATCCTGCCTCGGGCATGGATGTGTGTGATGTCCTTAGGTTAGTTAGGTTTAAGTAGTTCTAAGTTCTAGGGGACTAATGACCACAGCAGTTGAGTCCCATAGTGCTCAGAGCCATTTGAACCATTTTTGAACCATCTAATTCCCTCAGCATCACCCGATTTAATTAGACTACATTCCATTATCCTCGTTTTGCTTTTGTTCATGTTCATCTTATACCCTCCTTTCAAGACACTGTCCATTCCGTTCAGGTGCTCTTCCACGTCCTTTGCTGTGTCTGACAGAATTACAATGTCATCGGCGAACCTCAAAGTTTTTATTTCTTCTTCGTGGATTTTAATTCCTACTCCCAATTTTTCTTTTGTTTCCTTTACTGCTTGCTCAATATACCGATTGAATAACATCGGGGATAGGCTACAACCCTGTCTACCTCCCTTCCCAACCACTGCTTCCCTTTCATGCCCCTCGACTCTTGTAACTGCGGACAGTATTCGCCATCTGTAAGATCGACTGGATGCCATAGTCAGCACCTGCATTGCCGCTCGTGGAGGCTTTACTAGGTACCACTACGGGTGTTTCAGCTTTTGCTATTGAGTTGTAAGTGTGACCAATCATGTACTTCATACGCACTGTTGCAACAATAAATCTTGAGTGAGCTGGAAACATCCTAAAGTGTGTACTAATCTTTTTTCCGGCAGTGTAGGTATAATCGGAAACACCATGTTGACGTCACGGGTCGCGAAGTCCACGGCACTGATCAGGTATAGATGTGTGTACCTGTATGTGGCACAGAGCCAGGCAATTCTGCCCACATCTCCTTCCCTCGCGGCACTCCGCTCCATTACCAGTTCGCCCCTAGCTACCTCCCCAGGCGAACACGGTCCCTCTCCCATTAGCGGAGGCCATTGCGGAGTCAATCCACCTCAGAAGCTGAGGTCGCTACGGCGCGCGACGGTATGGTGGCGCTTCAACGCCTACTGGAGCCACACACAGAGGTCAAAATGAATCTTGTACACTGCCGAAACTTTAATATTGAACGTTGTGATCGGGAAATACATTATCACAGCAAAAAATGGCTCCAAGCACTATGGGACTATCTGAAGTCATCAGTCCTCTAGAACTTAGAACTACTTAAACCTAACTAACCTAAGGACATCACACACATCCATGCCCGAGGCAGGATGCGACCGTAGCAGCAGCGTGGTTCCGGACTGAAGCGCGTAGAAGCTCTCGGTTACAGCGCCCGGCTATCATAGCAATACACTGGTTTGTTTATAATATAATTCTAACGGAAACAGTTGGTGTTTCTACCGTGAGTGGGCAGTATGTGCAGTCTATGGCAATCGTGTCACAGCGCTGCAGTACTTTTGCTGTATGTCATTACAAGAGCTGTGTTGCTTCGGGATGGTTCGGACAACAATAATGTACGACCACAGCCTCTGTATAGTCTCACTAATGCAGCAGGAAATGTGGCAGGTGAATGCCGCAGCAGTGTCGCTGTGAGTCAAAGTAATGTTCCTAGAGTCTGGAACAAACTTTTAACGACAAGGATCAGTTGAGGATCGTCACAGAAGCGGCTGCAGAAGAAAAAAAAAGGTGTGCCGGGCCGATATCTGCGTGTAACGGTAAGCAGAATATATAATAAACAAATTCTACTTGTCGAAGACGGCAATTCCACACAACTACAAGAGTGCAGGTGTCAACACGAACGGTCCATGAGCAGGGATTACGTACCAGAAGACCTCTCAAGGCTCCTCCACTAAATCGCGTTCGGAGAGTGGCTCGTGTCGCAAGGCAACGAAACCACTCTCTGTTGAAGAGGCAGCAGATGAACACAACACTCTTTTATCGTGACACCCACATCAGTCACCACCCTGACAGTAGTGATATTTGTGTGGAGGCAACAAGGACAACGTTTACTCCCTAAATGTATTCTAGACTATCATCCTTATCTAGGAGGTTCAATCATGGAGTGAAATGAAATCACGTATGGCCGCAGGACACCCCTCGAGCCAATATCTGACAGGATGACTGATGTGAAGAACGGCGACATCGTTCATCGTATTGTGGCTTCATTTGGTGAATATTTTGGTGTGGGATTCATGGCGATGGAGGATAATGCCTACCCCTAACTTTATAATATCGTGAGCACCATTTTAGTGGAACATAGATTCAATGGAATGGAATGGCCTCCATTTTCTTCAGATCTTAACCCCATTGAAAGCGCACAGGCCGCGCTGAAGCGAGCGGTTTGCAATCGTCCTGCCACACTGGAGCACACAGATGCCTTGCGCGGCATAGCGGATGCCGCCGTGGAGGAATGGAGCATTATTTCTCAGTATGGCTTATCACATGCAAAAGTTGCCTCCACGTAAGAGGACGGCCAACTGGTTCATATACATTGTGTTATGCAAGACGACAGTGAGAGGAAACTGTAGGGTTGCAGTGGAATCTTCTGTAAAGGTTTTTTGTGTTCATCAGTTGAAAATATGTTTATCTTTTTTAATTTTGTTTTCCAATGACTATAACTGACAGAACATTATGTCCAGTATTGACCATAAAGCAGTATGCAATCTTAATTTTCACCAGTGTGCCTTCACCATCAGTATTTGGGCGGCAAGTGGAAGTTCACTAGACTTTACGGTAATGTTCTAGGTTAAATTCCAAACTCCTCTCCGTATTGTCTCACGAGCCGAGAGCATGGGACACTGTCGTTGGTCATTCGTCCATCAGACGGGTGCTTCAGGCTCGGCAGTCAACTTAGTGTCATTCGAGAGTAGTAGTAGTAGTAGTAGTAGTAGTAGGTAACAGGCCGGCAACAGTTTTTACCCTGTCCCCACACCTTCATCCAATAACACAAACACAGCAGTACACAGCGCATGCACTGAAAGACATCTACGCAATACACACACACACACACACACACACACACACACACACACACACAATGAACACTTCAGAACAGATCTGAGGTAGGCAATGGTAAACCGTCTACTCTACCGACCTAGCTCAGAACGGCAGCACGAGACACTCTTCTTCGCCCCGAACAATATTTTTTAAGTATGAGACGGACTTTTGATAGTAACGTTCCCAAATTTTTTTAGAACATGTCGTAATTGAACCACTACTGGAACCAGTGAAGAGAAATTTAGATCTATCTTGACAGCAATGTAGTATAGGTACACCGAAAATGTACCAGATGGTGCAGTGTAACACGACAGCCTATTGTAAAGGGAAGAGACACTTCATCAACCACAAAAACGCGACTCCGGACGCACAGGCGGCGGGTAAGATCGGATCATACCAGTGTTTACAGCTGAAATTAGCTTGACAGGAGCACTTGGAGGGCCAGTTTCGCACTGTGCTCCACAGATGGGGTTGTCTCTGGACTTCCACCGGCCGCGTAACCGCGAAAACCCGTCAGCTGGGCAGCACAACGGCTGCTAATCTCTCATGGCGGCTTTTCGCGTCCAGTGCAAAATTGAAGCTTACCCTAGAATTAATAAATGTTGAACCATATGTGTCACTCAACATCCAGTAGGCTCACTTGAAGCGGAAAAGATGAACGATTACGCGTGTGAAGACGCACCTTCGATAACCGCGTTAGTTTATAAGTTACTGTAAGTGAAATGTTATAAATAATACCTGAAATGTAAAATTGTATATCTCGGAAACGCTTTATGCGATTGCAGCAAACTAGGTGCCTGCAGATACGTCTCGTAGAACTATACCGGACTGTGATAGTAGATTTACTGAAATTATTCGCATATTTAAGTGACAGGCCGAAAAGTGGACTTCGCGCAATTAAAAACAGCTTTTCTTACTAAACAAATAGACAAACATTACGAGTATTATGAGTTTTGCTATTATGAGTTTTGCTATTTGGGGAGCAAAATAACTGAGGACGGTCGGAGTAGAAGAGATATAAAATGTAGACTGGCAATGGGTAGGAAAGCGTTTCTGAAGAAGAGAAATTTGTTAACATCGAGTATAGATTCAAGTGTCAGGAGGTCATTTCTGAAAGTATTTGTATGGAGTGTAGCCATGTATGGAAGTGAAACGTGGACGACAAGTAGTTTAGACAAAAAGAGAATAGAAGCTTTCGAAATGTAGAGCTACAGAAGGATGCTGAAGATTAGATGGGTAGATCACATAACTAATGAGGAGGTATTGAATAGAATTGGGGAGAAGAGAAATTTGTGGCACAACTTGACTAGAAGAAGGGATCGGTTGGTAGGACATGTTCTGAGGCATCAAGGGGTCACCAGTTTAGTACTGGAGGGCAGCGCGGAGGGTAAAAATCGTAGAGGAAGACCAAGAGATGAATACACTAAACAGATTCAGAAAGATGTAGGTTGCAGTAGGTACTGGGAGATGAAGAAGCTTGCACAGGATAGAGTAGCGTGGAGAGCTGCATCAGACCAGTATCTGGGCTGAAGACCACAACAACAACAACAACAACAACAACAACACAAGAGTTGAGGCATTATTGTAAAGTTTAGATATACTGCAAATTACTTAACGTATAACTAAATTGTTTGTTAATATTTACACTTACAAATCCGAAAACGGAGGAAAACCATAGAAATTGTTGTTTATAAATAAACTATGTTAAAAAAAAAGAACTGGTAACAGCACAATATTTCTCGGAAAGTTTGTGAGATTTGATGCATCGCATGTGTGTAAAAGGTTAAAATTAAGAATTTCAGCAATTTATTCGTTCAGTAGCGCAACTGACTTCAGTGGTGCTTCAGCGAGGTTTCCTGGATGAACAGTGGCATTCTGGGGAGGAGTCTAGTTTCGGACGTCGTTGGAGGCGGTCAGGCTCTATTAATCCCTGAGCGGTGAAATAGCCGCTAGTTCGCGTGTGTGAATTATTCGTAGTTCCTCTTTCGGAGATCTTTTTCGGCATCTGATGAACCTACTACTTTTCGGGTTGCGCGTGATACAAGTCGCACTTTTAATGTTGCAATGTGTAGCCACTGTGGAATTCATAGTTTGATATAAAGTGGAACTTAACGCGTTTCTCAAGATAACTCACATACTTAATCGTAGTTGATATACCCGTTTTCAAGAACTTAAGAAACATGGTCAGAGTCTGAAATTAATTTATTGTGAACTGTGTTTTTCGATTTTTGTGGGTTCCTACCGGAAATGAACTCGAATTTGTCAAACTTTACGAAATACGTGGGTGCGTACGTGATTTTTGCATAGCGAATCCTGCCTGCGTTTGTATTAAATACTTTTTGTGGAACATTCGGTATATTGCGACGAATGTGAGTTGGCGCCCCCATAGACGAAACGTAGCCAAACTTCTAACTCCAACCCCGTTAACGGGGCCCCATTGAATTGTCTGCGCTGTGTAATGTGTGTTTAAATCTTCTCGTGCAGTAACAAGTCGGGACTCCGAGCTGATACAGAACTTGTGAACAATTTAGAACTTTGATTTTCGGCGATTTGCCTTTACACAACAACCTGTTTCTCGGAATATTTCATGCCATCGTCTAATGCTCTGTGCTGTAGGAGGATCCAAACTATACCTAGTATGAAAGTCACGCAGAACTGTTACTACTGGCCCGCACTACGCAAAACGAAGAAGACAAAACGATTATTGCTGTCTCGACACCATTTTTAATAGGACTGAAGTGGGCTCACACTGTTGCTACGTGGAGGGAACCATGTATAAGTCGAGAGTTTGCTCTTTCCAACAGTACGTTGTTCACGAACGTATCTCAAACAACATAATAGTTATTTTAAAATCGGATGATTGTTTTTGATACACCCTGTACTTTAAAAAGGAATGCAGCGCCTAACATATAATGTAGTACTTATAAATCAAGTTTAGTAATGCACAGGTAGACGCAAGCATTTTTTTTTGAACTGTTGTTTGTGACAAAAAATCTGTTTAAGTCGTCAAATATTTTCTATACTTTATGGTAGCCACACATTTGGATTACGTCCATGAAGTTTCCCATAACATTGTACTCGCATGGCAGAAATACTTCGTAATGTACTTTTACTAATAACACGCGTCAGTATAGTTTGCCTCCAGAAGTTGTCTTCATCCTCCACCTTTGTAATTTGTAATGATAATCAAGTCTTCTTCGGTATGTTTGGTAGTCTGCGTTCAGCGTACGCCTTAGAAAAGAAACAAATATCCATTCACCTTACGAAGCACCAATAACATTGCATAGAAAGCCATAATTGCCCTGCTAAGTTAGAGAAGCTCAAGTTCTTTGGAAGTCTTAGACATTGACCACAATATCCCTCTTTTACGTGTCTGCCTCTTGTGTTTGTTGCGTTCGAAGAGTAAGAAAGAGAGTGTACTTAGAAGGAAAGTCCCATTTTTAATGCCTGCATATTACGCGCTCGTTAACTCCCGCCTATATTGCTTCTGCAGTATCGACGTTATTAAGGGAACGCCAACCGCCTCCGTCAAGTATAAGCATAACGAAGTTCTTGAAATTAAATGGAAGATTCCTCTCGCAGTTTAGCGTCTTCGTCGGTATCCAAGGAATTTCTCATACGCGCGTATATGAATGCTAAGTTACGCAAATTTTCTCCGTTAATTAAGGGGGTCAACGAAAAAAAGAATAATGATTTCTGATTTAAAAAAGCACAATGCAATGATTTTAATTTTATGGAAACATTTTTACCGAAAACTAGATGCACTTTTACGAATCGTAGCAATAATTTTAATAGCAGTGTTCACTAATAATGACGCATGTTGTATGGTGTAGGGTCCGCGTTTATTAATTTCTGCGTTTTTCGTATCAACATGTCACACTTACCGACCTGTCACATTGATGACAGCCAAAATGCAGCTATTTTCAAATCTTTCGCTGTTACAGTAACACTCACCTACGCGCAATTTGACGTCACACAGAGTGCGGTAAGAGTCTGCCGACTCTTGTGCACTTGTGGCGGGTGGACAGAAGAACATCACAAACGGCCGCCCAAAGGGTTAAACAACATCGCACGGGCTGACGAGAAATCGTACGTGCGCTGTGGCAGTTGACAGAGTACGCGATCAAAGCCAAGGAAGAAATTAATCTTGGATTGGTATCCTCGTCTGGCACAGTTTTACGTGTGATGAAGCGGGACACCCTGGTACTTACACCCGCGCTGATCCCTCCACAGGATGACGGTACAGGGATTTTCTGGCAGATTGTGTTCGCCGACAGAAACCTGCTGGACCCAGTAATTTAGCCTTGCACTCTCAAAATGTGTAAGACTATTTCTACGAGCACATTGCGACAATGAGGGTATTAAAATATCTTCGTAGGTCCCCTGGCATCTGTTCTATAGGATGTACATCGCGTACTTTCGATGGCAATCAACGAGCGTTACACCCTCTGAAGAACAACCCTTGGGGGGCTGTTGATTGCTTATAAATGTGCGCATCTGCTTAATGCCGTAACTGTGTTTTTATTGCTTTGGAGAGCAGGTGAGTCTCTGCTCCAGTTAAGTGGAAAGGAGGTGCTGCATTCAAGTATAGTGCTTCACAGACCTTTATTTTTATGCAAAAAGGAGATGCTTCTTAGTTGTTCAAGAAAGAAAAAAGAAAGAAAACAAAAATACGGCTTGTAAAAACCATCCTTGTTTGAGCATGTATGCCTTAGAACAGTCGCATCCATCGAAAGCAATAAACGAAGTTATCTATTACATATCGACATCCTCCCCCCCCCCCTCCACCCTAACCACATTGTTCACTTTTGTCTTCCTAGACTGACTTTTTTACTTTACTGCACGAGCTTTGCTAAATCCACTGCACTCCACAGCACTGTACCTCATACTTTTGAGTTTTAAGAGGACTTATTCTTCCCTCATCCACTTACCTTTACCTCAGACACAACGAGAGGATATTCTTGACGCGGTATTGTTATAACGGATTCGTGCTCTGATACGGAAAATACAAAGCGTTACCCAAGCTTTAAACTTAGTTACTACACCCCCTTTGATCATCAGACGTATTACGGAGGAGCAGGTTTCAGCTATTCAGCCACTGAGAGTTAGGTTCTTCCTGGTCCCCACAAACTACTTCAGAGGAATACCAGGACAGTACGATTCCTCATCCTCGTCCAGTTGATTTAGTGTTCCTTCTCTAATAATCTCGCCGTATATTATGGGCAATCAATTCTGATCTTCCTTTCTATCATTTAACGAGTTTCTATAATTTCCGGGGTATGATCCTCTGAGTCACAACGATACACAAGAACCCAATGGCCAGTTTCTGCAATAAGAAAGAAGGGATTATCTTTGCAGCGTCTATTCCGTGTCGAGTTTGATGGATACATAGTCAAAGTTCAATAACAAAAATCATTCTAATTGATATTGGTGTCGATCTTGTTGAGGAAAGCGTATGAGAACATATTTGAAGTGACTTAGGAAAATAAAAATTAATTTAGGATGGATGGGTGGAGATTAACCCCTCTGCCTCCCAAATGAAGGTAAAATTAGAGGGATTTGAACTCACACAGAGACTCAGCAACAGTCGGTCTTACCACGTAATGTTCGCAACGAACAGGAGTAAGTGACAATGGTGCACAAAATACGCTCCGCCACTCACTGTTAGGTGGTTTGCGGAGTATAACATACCTTTGAGTCCAGAAGTTTAGCTGTTCTGCCGCACTGTTTCATCCGATGGGTAGATCTGATTCAGATATTACCGACAGAAATCCTCATCCAGTGCTGAACTGTTTATGGACTTTATTGTACCGGGTGGTTCTAATTAAACTGGCGATGTTCTGCGTGCTGCAGCGCGACATGTATACAATGCAAGACTCTAGAACAGGGGCGGGCAAACGTTGCACGCGGCTCATGAGCGCACAGCGCTGCACGTGTGCTGCTCGCGTGCAGGCGTCGACCGGGGCTGTGGCGACAGCCGGCAGGTTGCGGCAGTGTAGTGCCAGGCTAAGCTGCGGACGTTGATGCGAAGCGAGCACTATGTAGTGAACGTTGTATTTCAAGAAACGGAGAAGTGGAGATTTGCTATCTTTTAAAAAGTAATGGGAGAATCATTTTCTCTTTGTGCAAAAACGTGAAAATTCGAAATGTTTAATATGTGGCAGTATTCTCGCTGGTCAACGGAAGTTTAGTATTGAAGGCCATTATAATAAATTTCACAAGGACGAATACAATTTATTGTCGGATTCTGAGCGGATGGGGAATTGACTGAGCTTACGAAGAGCGATCTGACGATACCAGATGAATCTGTCGTAGTTGGCCGGCCGGTGTGGCCGACCGGTTCTAGGCACTACAGTCTGGAACCGCCTCGGGCATGGATGTGTGTGATGTCCTTAGGTTAGTTAGATTTAAGTAGTTCTAAGTTCTAGGGGACTGATGACCACAGCAGTTAAGTCCCATAGTGCTCAGAGCCATTTGAATTTGTCGTAGTTACTGTTGTCACGAGAGATCTGCGACTTTCTCTCGTCATGTCTCTCATCTAACTGATTTAACATTTTATGGAGCACTGTTTTCAAGTTTTCAGGACGACAACAGTAATAGTCCAGCGGTATGTGCAAGTTATAAGACTGCGCTTAATATAGCGAGAGCTGGAAAACCATTTTCTGAATTAATAAGTCTCGGTTAAGAGCAAACATCAGTGATGAAAATTTACGTAACTGTTTGTGTTTGTCTGTATGTAGAAATTTTGTTCCAGATATTAAATGTATTGTAAACTCCACCTGTGATGATTAAATAAAACGTATCGTAGGTAATAGGTACTCTTTCAAACCATGATTTCTTTCAAGCACTCCTACTAACCTTATTCATTCACTCAATAAAGCAAGCTAGGAAACAAAACGCATTACAGAGGAAGGAGCGGACAGAAGGTATGGTGGGGATGGGAGATAAGCGGGTGGCCAGGTTGCCCTTGTGTGCACGCGGAACACCTGTTAACTGCACGCGTGCAAGTGCACCGCACATGTGCAGGATTCCTGCCCGCCCCTGCTCTAGAACATCGTATGTATGTTCATTAATCGGCGCGCTCGCGGAGTGTGTTGTTAAAAATAATAGTTCCACTTTCTGCCAACAGCTGAAAATATGGCGCTGTAAGCAGTCACGATGTAGTCTGGGAGCAGGGAAAGAGGAGGAACATGTAACAGCTGCGTGGTCGAAAGTTGCTCGGAGACTATGTGGTGTAATCAGAGTGATACGTCGTCATATGCTATTTTTCAGGTCAGAGAAAGTCCAGATGCACCCTTCTTAGATACGATCCTTCAGACATCCTCACAACGAGAAGACACATGGATTTAGGTCAGGGATCTGGAAGGCCACGTATCTTCAAACGGCCTAGATATAATGCGGTGCTAACCGAAGGTTTCTCCAATAAATCTTTCAACTGGCAAGCGACATGAGACGATGCTCCATCTTGCATAAAAATAATGGTGTGGACATTTTTGCGTTCTTAGAAAGCTGGAATCAAGTGTCGCACAAGGAGGTCCTTACACCGGGCATATGTCGCTCTACACTTTACCAGGCCTGTGAGATGTCATCTCCGCGTAGGAAAAGGGAACGAGAGTGAAGGAGCTTGTGAAACCGCATCACACAGTCACATAAAGTGAATGCAGTGGACGTCCTGCACAACGTGCGGCGCAATAGAGGCAGTTCTGCGCATTCATGCCACCATGCAGAGTAAAACGTGTTTTGTCCGTCCAAAGAATATTCGCTGGTTACATGTCATCCATTTCCACGCGCGCCATAAAACGAAGGGCCACGTCAAAGCATTGCAGCCGATTTTGGGGCTCCATTTGGAGCACGTTCTGAATCTTGTAGGGATACTAGTATAAAATGTACCGAAAAATCTTTTGGACTGTTGGCCAGGGGAGAGAGCATTCCCGCGATACAACTTGAGCACTGGCTGTAGATTTTGAGGCAATGAAGAAACTTCATCAACACCTTCCATGGGAATGGGTCGCCTTCCTCTCTCTGCTGCGCCACCTAGTTCACCTGTTTCTTCAAATTTCTAATCTTAGTCTTTAGCCCATTTATTGACATGAGGACTCTTTGCAGCTGCTTCTGTTGGCGATATTCCCGCAATGCAGCGCTGCTATTTCTGCCATTCTGATAAACAGCTTTAGCAGAGGTGTACGGTCTTTCTTCTCAATAGCATTGCGTTCCATACGGAAAACGTCAGCTTTCTTAACCCTTTACACCAACAGTCACTTCATAAAATGGTTCAAATGGCTCTGAGCACTATGGGACTTAACTTCTGAGGTCATCAGTCCCCTAGAACTTAAAACTACTGAAACCTAACTAACCTAAGGACATCACACACACCCATGCCCGAGGCAGGATTCGAACCTGCGACCGTAGCGATCACGCGGTTCCAGACTGTAGCGCCTAGAACCACTCGACCACCCCGGCCGGCACTTCATAAAAGAAATGAACACGTGTCGTCAAGCGTCAGTTTAATTATAACCACCCGGTGTTTCCGATCCCATTGCGTCAGAGGTATCTTTACGAAATACTTACTGAAGACTTTTTTTTTCGTCTTATGCGACCAATATGTAAGTGCGAGAAACCCGGAGAAAGTATAGCTCAAAACGACCAGTGTATTAGTTGTTATGTCAGCTACGTGGACGTATCAGTGGAAGTAGTCAGTGCAACACCAAATATTTTGGTGTTTTTTGATTTTCCTTTCTTATTCCTCTCTTCATCAAACTTTCCTCTCTAAATCAAAACAAACACCATACAATTAAACGTGGCTTTTTAAGGGCTCTCGTGTATCATAATGGAAGTATACGTTCACTTTTTTTAACACACAGTTGCCTGTAGGTATGAGTTTTCAGATAAGTACCCCCCCCCCCCCCATGAACCATGGACCTTGCCGTTGGTGGGGAGGCTTGCGTGCCTCAGCGATACAGATAGCCGTACCGTAGGTACAACCACAACGGAGGGGTATCTGTTGAGAGGCCAGACAAACGTGTGGTTCCTGAAGAGGGGCAGCAGCCTTTTCAGTAGTTGCAGGGGCAACAGTCTGGATGATTGACTGATCTGGCCTTGTAACAATAACCAAAACGGCCTTGCTGTGCTGGTACTGCGAACGGCTGAAAGCAAGGGGAAACTACGGCCGTAATTTTTCCCGAGGGCATGAAGCTTTACTGTATGATTAAATGATGATGGCGTCCTCTTGGGTAAAATATTCCGGAGGTAAAATAGTCCCCCATTCGGATCTCCGAGCGGGGACTACTCAAGAGGATGTCGTTATCAGGAGAAAGAAAACTGGCGTTCTACGGATCGGAGCGTGGAATGTCAGATCCCTTAATCGGGCAGGTAGGTTAGAAAATTTAAAAAGGGAAATGGATAGATTAAAGTTAGATATAGTGGGAATTAGCGAAGATCGGTGGCAGGAGGAACAAGACTTCTGGTCAGGTGACTACAGGGTTATCAACACAAAGTCAAATAGGGGTAATGCAGGAGTAGGCTTAATAATGAATAGGAAAATAGGAATGCGGGTAAGCTACTACAAACAGCATAGTGAGCGCATTATTGTGGCCAAGATAGATACGAAGCCCACACCTACTACAGTAGTACAAGTTTATATGCCAACTAGCTCTGCAGATGACGAAGAAATTGAAGAAATGTATGATGAAATAAAAGAAATTATTCAGATAGTGAAGGGAGACGAAAATTTAATAGTCATGGGTGACTGGAATTCGAGTGTAGGAAAAGGGAGAGAAGGAAACGTAGTAGGTGAATATGGATTGGGGCTAAGAAATGAAAGAGGAAGCCGCCTGGTAGAATTTTGCACAGAGCACAACTTGGTTTAAGAATCATGATAGAAGGTTGTATACATGGAAGAACCCTGGAGATACTAAAAGGTATTAGATAGATTATATAATGGTAAGACAGAGATTTAGGAACCAGGTTTTAAATTGTAAGACATTTCCAGGGGCAGATGTGGACTCTGACCACAATCTATTGGTTATGACCCGTAGATTAAAACTGAAGAAACTGCAAAAAGGTAGAATTTAAGGAGATGGGACCTGGATAAACTGAAAGAACCAGAGGTTGTACAGAGTTTCAGGGAGAGCATAAGGGAACAATTGACAGGAATGGGGGAAAGAAATACAGTAGAAGAGGAATGGGTAGCTTTGAGGGATGAAGTAGTGAAGGCAGCAGAGGAACAAATAGGTAAAAAGATGCGGGCTAGTAGAAATCCTTGGGTAACAGAAGAAATATTGAATTTAATTGATGAAAGGAGAAAATATAAAAATGCAGTAAATGAAGCAGGCAAAAAGGAATACAAACGTCTCAAAAATGAGATCGACAGGAAGTGCAAAATGGCTAAGCAGGGATGGCTAGAGGACAAATGTAAGGATGTAGAGGCTTTTCTCACTAGGGGTAAGATAGATACTGCCTACAGGAAAATTAAAGAGACCTTTGGAGATAAGAGAACCACTTGTATGAACATCAAGAGCTCAGATGGTAACCCAGTTCTAAGCAAAGAAGGGAAAGCAGAAAGGTGGAAGGAGTATATAGAGGGTCTATACAAGGGCGATGTACTTGAGGGCAATATTATGGAAATGGAAGAGGATGTAGATGAAGATGACATGGGAGATACGATACTGCGTAAAAAGTTTGACAGAGCACTGAAAGACCTGAGTCGAAACAAGGCCCCCGGAGTAGACAACATTCCATTGGAACTACTGACGGCCTTGGGAGAGCCAGTCCTGACAAAACTCTACCATCTAGTGAGCAAGATGTATGAAACAGGTGAAATACCCTCAGACTTCAAGAAGAATATAATAATTCCAATCCCAAAGAAAGTAGGTGTTGACAGATGTGAAAATTACCGGACAATCAGTTTAATAAGCCACAGCTGCAAAATACTAACACGAATTCTTTACAGACGAATGGAAAAACTAGTAGAAGCCGGCCTCGGGGAAGATCAGTTTGGATTCCGTAGAAATACTGGAACACGTGAGGCAATACTGACCTTACGACTTATCTTAGAAGAAAGATTAAGGAAAGGCAAACCTACGTTTCTAGCATTTGTAGACTTAGACAAAGCTTTTGACAATGTTGACTGGAATACTCTCTTTCAAATTCTAAAGGTGGCAGGGGTAAAATACAGGGAACGAAAGGCTATCTACAATTTGTACAGAAACCAGATGGCAGTTATAAGAGTCGAGGGCCATGAAAGGGAAGCAGTGGTTGGGAAGGGAGTAAGACAGGGTTGTAGCCTCTCCCCGATGTTATTCAGTCTGAATATTGAGCAAGCAGTAAAGGAAACAAAAGAAAAATTCGGAGTAGGTATTAAAATCCATGGAGAAGAAATAAAAACTTTGAGGTTCGCCGATGACATTGTAATTCTGTCAGAGACAGCAAAGGACTTGGAAGAGCAGTTGAACGGAATGGATGGTGTCTTGAAGGGAGGATATAAGATGAACATCAACAAAAGCAAAACGAGGATAATGGAATGTAGTCGAATTAAGTCGGGTGATGTTGAGGATATTAGATTAGGAAATGAGACACTTAAAGTAGTAAAGGAGTTTTGCTATTTGGGGAGCAAAATAACTGATGATTGTCGAAGTAGAGAGGATATAAAATGTAGACTGGCAATGGCAAGGAAAGCGTTTCTGAAGAAGAGAAATTTGTTAACATCGAGTATAGGTTTAAGTGTCAGGAAGTCATTTCTGAAAGTATTTGTATGGAGTGTAGCCATGTATGGAAGTGAAACATGGACGATAAATAGTTTGGACAAGAAGAGAATAGAAGCTTTCGAAATGTGGTGCTACAGAAGAATGCTGAAGATTAGATGGGTAGATCACATAACTAATGAGGAAGTATTGAATAGGATTGGGGAGAAGAGAAGTTTGTGGCAAAACTTGACCAGAAGAAGGGATCGGTTGGTAGGACATGTTCTGAGGCATCAAGTGATCACCAATTTAGTATTGGAGGGCATCGTGGAGGGTAAAAATCATAGGGGGAGACCAAGAGATGAATACACTAAGCAGATTCAGAAGAATGTAGGTTGCAGTAGGTACTGGGAGATGAAGAAGCTTGCACAGGATAGAGTAGCATGGAGAGCTGCATCAAACCAGTCTCAGGACTGAAGACCACAACAACAACACCTCTTAGGGCAATAATTTTACATTTACTTTTGATCCAAAAGAAGGCTGCGCTTTGAGACAGACCTGAACCCTTACCAAGGCGAAGGGCGACTTGCGGCGGAGTTTCAGCTAGATTTTGCCGAGGGCCGTCAGACGCGGCAAACAACTGACGGGCATCTTTAACTCGCGTAAAATTGGTTATCGGAGAGAACTTCCCCGCAATTCATACTGAATACTGAGATCAAAATACAATTGGTTCATTGAACGGTTACAGACCTTCCAGTGCTAACATTAACGAAAAATAATAACGCAAGGTTTTCAGTCCGGAGCAGCAGTTAGCAGAGAAAGCTATATTAATGTAAGAATGCCTGCCTTCGAGTCAATAACCATTCAATCTGCACATCTGAACTGGTAACGGCAGAGCCCTAACTTTAAACAATTTTGGGAGTTGCTTGGAGCTCACAAAATTCATGGGTGAAGGCGGTGTGCTCATACAGGATGTTAATGGGCGGAAGGCCGCTGCAACTACCGAACATGATAATTAAAATTCAGTTTCCCCTCTATCAGTGCAGTACAGCGTGTAGTTAAGTCGGTTCTACACGTGACCATTTCTTGCGTAAATCATGTCCGTTAGTAATTTCTGTATTGTGTCTAGAGCCGCCACTGATTGAAAAGGCCCGCTGCGGAAGGGTTGGTATAACATTATGAAATAGCCTCCAGCCACTCCTCGTGAGGTAGTTGGGTGGAGAAAGTGCGGATTTGCCTGCTTGCTCTTTTTATTTTGCAGTAAACAGGCCGCGGACTGGAGTGAGACTACGCGCTTTCCACTAGATCAGAAGAGAGTGGGAATAACTTTTAATTATGTTTAATTATTTTGTTTCGCGTTGCACATACACTGAAGCGCCAAACAAACTGGTATAGGCATGCGTTTTGAAATACAGAGATACGTACAGGCAGAATACGACACTCCGGTTGGAAACACCTATACAAGGTGGCCCATTGATCGTGACCGGGACAAGTATCTCACGAAATAAGCGTCAAACGAAAAAACTACAAAGAACGAAACTCGTCTAGCTTGAAGGGGGAAACCAGATGCTGCTATGGTTGGCCCGCTAGATGGCACTGCCATAGGTCAAACTGATTTCAACTGCGTTTTTCTAAATAGGCCCCCATTTTTTTTATCACATATTCGTGTATTACGTAAAGAAATATGAAAGTTTTAGTTGGACCACTTTTTTCGCTTGTGATAGATGGCGCTGTAACAGTCACAAAACATATGGCTCACAATTTTAGACGAACAGTTGGTAACAGGTAGGTTTTTTAAATTAAAATACAGAACGTAGGTACGTTTGAACATTTCCAGTGTGATACATATACCTTTGTGAACTTATCATTTCTGAGAACACATGCTGTTACAGCGTCATTAGCGGTAAATACCACATTAATGCAATAAATGCTCAAAATGATGTCCGTCAACCTCGATGCATTTGGCAATACGTGTAACGACATTCCTCTCAACAGCGAGTAGTTCGCCTTCCATAATGTTCGCACATGCATTGACAATGCGCTGACGCATGTTGTCAGGCGATGTCGGTGGATCACGATAGCAAATACCCTTCACCTTTCCCCCATAGAAAGAAATCTGGGACGTCAGATCCGGTGAACGTGCGACCATGGTATGGTGCTTCGACGACCAACCCACCTGTCATGAAATATGCTATTCAATACCGCTTCAACCGCACGCGAGCTGTGTGCCGGACATCCATCATGTTGGAAGCACATCGCCATTAGTGGAACATCTTGTAGTAACATCGGTAGAACATTACGTAGGAAATCAGCATACGTTGCACCATTTAGACAGCCACCGATAAAATGGAGGCCAATTATCCTTCCTCCCATAATGCCGCACCATACATTAATCCGCCAAGGTCGCTGATGTTCCACTTGTCGCAGCCATCGTGGATTTTCCGTTGCCCAATAGTGCATATTATGCCGGTTTACGTAACCGCTATTGGTGAATGATGCTTTGTCGCTAAATAGAACGCGTGCAAAAAATCTGTCATCGTCCTGTAATTTCTCTTGTGCCCTGTGGCAGAACTGTACACGACGTTCAAAGTCGTCGCCATGCAATTTCTGGTGCATAAAAATATGGTACGGGTGCAACCGATGTTGATGTAGCATTCTCAACACCGACGTTTTTGAGATTCCCGATTCTCGCACAATTTGTCTGCTACTGATGTGCGGATTAGCCGCGACAGAAGCTAAAACACCTACTTGGGCATCATCAATTGTTGCAGGTCATGGTTGACGTTTCACATGTGTCTGAACACTTCCTGTTTCCTTAAATAACGTAACTATCCGGCGAACGGTCCGGTCACTTGGATGATGTCGTCCAGGATACCGAGCAGCATATATTGCACACGCCCGTTGGGCATTTTAATCGCAATAGCCACACATCAACACGATATCGACCTTTTCCGCAACTGGTAAACGGTCCATTTCAACACGGGTAATGTAACACGAAGTAAATCCCTCCGCACTGGCCGAATGTTACGTGATACCACGTACTTACACGTTTGTGAATATTACAGCGCCGTCTATCACAAAGCTAAAAAAGTGGTCGAACTAAAACTTTCATATTTGTTTACTTACTGCACGAATATGTCATAAAAATGGGGGTTCCTATTTTAAAAAACGCAGTTGATATCCGTTTGATCTATGGCAGCGCCATCTAGCGGACCAACCATAACACCATCTGGTTTCCCCCTTCAAGCTAGACGAGTTTCTTTCTTTGTAGTTTTTTCGTTTGATGCTTATTTCGTGAGATATTTGGCCCCGTCACTATCAGTGGACCACCCTGCATAAGACAAGTGTCTGGCGCAGTTGTTCGATCGGTTATTGCTGCTCAATGGCACGTTGTCAAGGTTTAAGTCAGTTTAAACGTGGTGTTAAAGTCGGCGCAAGGGCTATTGGATATAGCATCTCCGAGATAGCGATAAAGTGGGGATTTTCCCACACGACCATTTTACGAGTATACCGAAAATATCAGGAATCCGATAAAACATCAACCCCACGACATCGCTGCAGCCGGAGAAAGTTCCTGCAAGGACGGGACAGACGACGACTAAATAGAATCGTTCAACGTGACGGAAGTGCGAGGCTTCCGCAAATTGCTGCAGATTTCAATGCTGGGCCAACAAGTGTCAGCGTGCAAAACATTCAACGAAACAAAATCGATATGGACTTTCGGAGCCGAAGGCCCACTCGTGTACCATTGATGAGTGCATTACACAAAGCTTTATGCCTCGCCTGTGCCCGTCATCACGACATTGGACTCTTGATGACTGGACACATGTTACCCGGTCGGAAGAGTCTCGTTTCAAATTGTATCGAGCGGTTGGACGTGTGCGAATATGGAGACAACCTCATGAATGCGTGGGTCCTGCAAGTCACCAGGGGACTGTTGAAGCTGGTGGACGCTCTGTAATGGTGTGGGACATGTGCAGTTGGAGTGATAAGGGACTCCTGTTACGTCTAGATACGACTCTGACAGGTGACACCTACGTAAGCATGCTGCTTGATCACCTGCATATATTCATATCCATTGTGCATTCCTACGGACTTGGGCAATTCTAGCAGGACAATGCCACACCCCATATGGCCAGAACTGCTACAGAGTGGCTCCAGGAACACCCTTCTGAGTTTAAACACCTCCGCTGGCCACCAAACGCCACAGATATGAACATTATTGGGACTGTCTGGGATGCCTTACAACGTGGTGTTCAGAGGAGAGCTTCACCCCCTCGTACTATTACGGATTTATGGTGTCAGTTCCCTCCAGCACTGCCTCAGACATTATTTGAATACACGCCACGTCGTGTTGCGGCACTTCTGCGTGCTCACAGGAGCCATACACGATGTTAGTCATATGCACCAGTTTCTTTGGCTCTTCAGTGTATTTGAAGTGTCCACATTACATAGTCCAATTTCTATGTACACGCTAGAAGCAGCGAGCTCCCTAAACATCGGACATGAATTACGGAGACAGCTGCGACGAGTCATCAGTGGTGTCGCTATCCCGAACAAAGTGACGTAACGAAGTGAGTTCGACGCGGCGGTTAGCCGGTGGTTTCTGGCCAGAGCAGTGCTGCTGACAGCTGATCGATAGGAAAACAAAGAGCACGCCGGTGCGAGCTCCAGTCCGCTGTTGCAGCGCTGCAGGTAATGCGATTGTTCTGGCGCTACCTGCTCCGTCGCCCGGAAGTGAAATGCAACGCGTATTGGCCCGTCGGAAATTTCGCGCTACAGTTCACTCCAACGACTATTTTCACACATCCGGGCAAGTTAAATGCGGCAAGAGCTAACTAAAAGCGATCACCAGAATGACTCATTTCTGAATTGTGTGTGCCTGGAACTACGCAATAATAAAACCGTCCTCAACCAGCCTGGTGATTCCCACTCCACGACGAGGTAATGAAGGCAGTTTCTACTGAATCCTCTGCGACAATGAGGATATGAAAGCACCATCAACAGTGTATCAGCTGTAATCTTTTCGGGAAAGAAGTAGTGTTATTCACATGAATTTCTGGAATGCACAGCAGATCCAATCACAGTAGTTGGGCGGGGATTTGACAAGCACTCCTCCCGAGTTTCCAAGCACCCCTGCGCTTTTTACATCAAGTGGTTCAATTAGTGTCGATGCTCACCGAGCCAGATATACAAAAATGAACTTTGTAAAACTTGATTTTTCATCAGATACCTAAGACAACGTCAGTCGTAAATATCACTTTAACTGACAGTAAAAATCTTAAGATCAAGTAGATATCTAACTACAGATTATTGATTCTGTTCCTTTCTGCCAATAATAATATAGGGTAGAGTTGCCTAAATGTTATTAGTTTTTATATTTTATTTATTTAAATTTAATGTAGCCTAAGCACTAGGTTAAGGAAAATAATGCCATCCTCAGCTGCAGCATGTTGTTCTCGGTATCTGATTTAAAGGCTGGAAATTATGATAAAAATAAACACACTACACATAATTTTCTAAATATTTGAAACGGGTACAAATGAGAATCTGGTTTATCAATTTGTACCTGTGAATGCATAAATTGTGCCGTCGTTATAAACTATGTCCCTAAGCTTAAAAATGAGCACTAGTGTAAGTTTAAGGAACTGTTCCATACTTTGTTGCATCACCATTTGCAGGGATCGTAACATAACACTCCGCCTTTCCCCACCCCAGCACACTTTCCATGAGTCTACAGTTTGCAATTCATGCATCTGATCGATTCTTCCATTCGATCTTCCTCGCACAACTTCCTACAGCATGTCTCTGTTTTACGAATGAACTTTTGTAGTAGCTTGCCAGCAGTCTCCAAAACACTTCCCATTGACAGTTGAAGCTGGAGTTTCAGATTTCTTCTCCTTTGCTTCGATTAGCTTGTTTTTTATTGACAATAAAACGTTGACTGCTCCTCGGCTTCTTGGCTTTCATCATTACCCTCAGATTCAGCGACATTTCTTGGATGGACACCATCAGCACACTCTTTGCTTGCCGTGGCTTCCACTTTATTGAAATTATGGGGCAATCCGTTTCATTTTGCAGTGTCGAACGTTTTCGTGTCCTGACAGGTAGTGAGAAGGACAGCCAGATGAGCGACAGAAGGTCTTATCTCGAACGATGAAACTCGATGAGATTAACTGGCCGTTGCGCCGCCTGTTGATTCCTTGATCTTGACTGCAAAGCAAGCTTTGAGTGGTGCGCAGTACGGAACTCGGTGGGGCTACTCAGGAATAAGAATTGAAGTGAGACCTTAGTTTCTCCTGGCGATACAACTTTCAAATAATTTCCGGGAATTCAGCCAGTACTGCACTGGTTGAATTCCAGGAAGTTATTTGAAAGAATAGAAGTGCTTAGGTACAGATGTGAATCGGTTGTTTGGAAGAAGCCTTGGCACACTTCCCTAGATGCTGAATTAATGAACTGTTCGGAATATTTCTTACATTTGCCAAAACGTAAGTTATCTTACGTTCGCCATGCTCAAACCGAAAATAATCTTTTCGAATGTAAGAACATGCTCATCCCATTCGTTTTCAACTTCGTTGGGAAACACTTCGCGGCAACCAAAATCCTTTATACTTCTGCATGCATTTCCCGTTTTTATTTTCAGCGTGCCTCGTAACTGCTGGCTTGGGCACATTTTATATGCATTCAAATTCATTTAATTCATGATCCCCATTTAGACACACAGTTACAATTAAATGCAGTTTATCTGTGCTCCACTCTCTGTAACGCCTTCCTGTTGCCATACTTCAATACAAAATAATTATTGAATTACTAATGTAAGATAAAAAATTCATCACATCATTTCGTACATGATGTTGCAATAATAATGCTAGATGACTTTTTTTAAATCTCACTGTACGAGCAAGGTTCTCAAACTTTACCGGTATGATAGCGGGAACTTACAGCCGTACATTACAGGCAACGTTGTCATTTTCTATCTTCTACAAACCAACCACAACGAATAAAGATTCATGAGTGTATGAAAACTAGGGTTATTTCGTGTGTACTCATCCATAAGTAAAAAATTATATTGCTACTTACTTTTTATAAAGTAATTCTCTTCGCCGGATACACGGAAAAATTAGAAACTACAACAAAAGCAAAACTGTCTTCATACGATCTGTTCAGCGCACAGAGCGCGTAGTTCGCGCTGACCTCACTAGATGTCGGCTAGTACAAGAGCTATGAATCTTATAGCTGTGATACCAACTACGATCCGGTTCAATACAGGCAACTCTCCGCTACACTGGCAGGCCCAAACACTAAGACCACTTGCTTAATAGCGTGTGGGTCCACCTTTGCGAAGCAATATAGCAACGCTTCTGCGTGGAATTGATTCGAAAAGTCCTTGTTAGATTTACGGAGGAATGTGGTACTAGATGTTTACACACGGCTGGCCCTATTCCCGTAAATTATGTGCCAGCGGTTTTTAAACGTGGAGCTGGCGGCACACAGCGTGTAGATATGTTCTGTCGGGTTCACAGCAGGCAAGTATGGTAGGCTAAACATCAGTGTGAATTCACTGTCGTGCACCTCAACTACCCTAGCGCGATTGCGGCCTTGTGATACGGACAGTTATCCTTCTCGAAGATGCCATCCCTGTCGGGAAGGAATCAAGCATGAAGGGAAGCAGGTAGCCCGCAATGTCAAGAGCTGTCATGGTTGCCATGGTGCCTTCGTTTACTACCACAGGTTCCAAGGAAGCCAAAGTACATTTCCCCCATGGCAGAATACAGCCCACACCAGCCGTTCGCCTGGGTGACGGCGTATCCGGAAACGACAGTCGACGAGATGTAACAAGAAACGATCCTCATTCGACACGTTGCCATTGATCCGCAGCCCAATCTCCATAATCCGGTGCCCAGTGCAACCATGATTGATGATCTCATTGAATCAACATGCAAACAGGTAAGTGTCGTCTGCTGAGGACCCCATGTTCAGGAATGTGCGCTGAATGGTGTGTTCCAAAACACGCGTGCCTGCACCAGCGTTGTACTCAGTCGTCCAGTCTACCAAAGATCGGCGCGTATCGTGAATTACAAGGCGAGGAGGCCTGGAACCTGCACACTGCTGTGGCGAGGCGCGGACTCTTTAATACAGGGTGTTTCAAAAATGACCGGTATATTTGAAACGGCAATAAAAACTAAACGAGCAGCGATAGAAATACACCGTTTGTTGCAATATGCTTGGGACAACAGTACATTTTCAGGCGGACAAACTTTCGAAATTACAGTAGTTACAATTTTCAACAACAGATGGCGCTGCGGTCTGGGAAACTCTATAGTACGATATTTTCCACATATCCACCATGCGTAGCAATAACATGGCGTAGTCTCTGAATGAAATTACCCGAAACCTTTGACAACGTGTCTGGCGGAATGGCTTCACATGCAGATGAGATGTACTGCTTCAGCTGTTCAATTGTTTCTGGATTCTGGCGGTACACCTGGTCTTTCAAGTGTCCCCACAGAAAGAAGTCACAGGGGTTCATGTCTGGCGAATAGGGAGGCCAATCCACGCCGCCTCCTGTATGTTTCGGATAGCCCAAAGCAATCACACGATCATCGAAATATTCATTCAGGAAATTAAAGACGTCGGCCGTGCGATGTGGCCGGGCACCATCTTGCATAAACCACGAGGTGTTCGCAGTGTCGTCTAAGGCAGTTTGTACCGCCACAAATTCACGAAGAATGTCCAGATAGCGTGATGCAGTAATCGTTTCGGGTCTGAAAAATGGGCCAATGATTCCTTTGGAAGAAATGGCGGCCCAGACCAGTACTTTTTGAGGATGCAGGGACGATGGGACTGCAACGTGGGGCTTTTTGGTTCCCCATATGCGCCAGTTCTGTTTATTGACGAAGCCGTCCAGGTAAAAATAAGCTTCGTCAGTAAACCAAATGCTGCCCACATGCATATCGCCGTCATCAATCCTGTGCACTATATCGTTAGCGAATGTCTCTCGTGCAGCAATGGTAGCGGCGCTGAGGGGTTGCCGCGTTTGAATTTTGTATGGATAGAGGTGTAAACTCTGGCGCATGAGACGATACGTGGACGTTGGCGTCATTTGGACCGCAGCTGCAACACAGCGAACGGAAACCCGAGGCCGCTGTTGGATCACCTGCTACACTAGCTGCGCGTTGCCCTCTGTGGTTGCCGTACGCGGTCGCCCTACCTTTCCAGCACGTTCATCCGTCACGTTCCCAGTCCGTTGAAAGTTTTCAAACAGATCCTTTATTGTATCGCTTTTCGGTCCTTTGGTTACATTAAACCTCCGTTGAAAACTTCGTCTTGTTGCAACAACACTGTGTTCTAGGCGGTGGAATTCCAACACCAGAAAAATCCTCTGTTCTAAGGAATAAACCATGTTGTCCACAGCACACTTGCACGTTGTGAACAGCACACGCTTACAGCGGAAAGACGACGTACAGAATGGCGCACCCACAGACTGCGTTGTCTTCAATATCTTTCACATCACTTGCAGCGCCATCTGTTGTTGAAAATTGTAACTACTGTAATTTCGAAAGTTTGTCCGCCTGAAAATGTACTGTTGTCCCAAGCATATTGCAACAAACGGTGTATTTCTATCGCTGCTCGTTTAGTTTTTATTGCCGTTTCAAATACACCGGTCATTTTTTGAAACACCCTGTACCTTGCAGTCTGCTCGTGGTTTCACCGCTCTTCAACCAATCCCAATAGAAGCTGATGGGAACAGCCGTTCAGCTGCATCTGTATCTGTACCTGTACATAGCATTTCGACACTCGACAGCCGCCTTCCTATTAGCCACTTGCTCTTCGACGTACGAGGTCTGTTCAGAAAATTCCGGAGTTTTGGCCATAAAATTTTTCTACGCTTACCTTTTACTTATTGTGGATGATATCCTTCCAAATACTCTTCTCCATTGATACACCGCTCCAAGCGCCGTTTCCACTTCCGGAAGCACTCTCGATACGCCTCTCACTGGATCGCGCGATGTGCCGTCTGCAAATTTTCTTTTATCGAGTCCATCGTTGCAAATCTTCGTCCTTTCAACGGAGTTTTCAACTTTGGGAATAAAAGAGAAAGCCCGCAAGGGCCATCACACCTGGAATTACGGAGAAAGCGGCAGCACATTGACTTCGTTTTTTTCTTCTTTTTCTTTTTTTGTGCAATAGTCACGCACCAACAGGGATGAATGTGCGGTTGCGTCATCGTGTTGCAAAGCCATGAATTTTCTCGCCACATATTAGGCCTATTCTTTCTCACATTTTCTCGCAGACGTCACAACACGCTCCGACAGTATCATCGATTAACAGTTTATCCCTGTGGCACGAATTCCTAATGAAATAACCCTTCAAAGTCAAAGAAAACTATCAGAATGTAGCTGACATTTGACCTGACCTAATGAGCTTCCTTTTTTATCTTGGAGACCTTTTCCTGAGCCACTGTGAAGATTGAGCCTTGTTCTCAACATTTATAACCGTAGGCCCACGTCTAATCAACACTTGAGATTCTCTTAAGGAACATCTCGTTCTCATTTGCGCGATCCAAAAGCTCTTAACAGATTGCGGGGCGAAGGTCTCTCTGGTCTTGATTCATGAACAGTGGGACAAACTTGGCGGCAACACGATGCATTCCAGGATGCTGTGTCAAGATTTCATGACATGATACAACTGAAATGCTACATTCTTCTAAAATTTCTCGGACAGTCGGTCATCGATTGGCACGTACAATTTCCGTGACGTTCCTGGCATGAGCGTCGTCGGCAGATGTGAAAGGGCGTCCTGAACCAGGGTAATCTTCAACTTCCGTCCGGCACTTTTAAATCGTGTAATACCGACGGCTTGAACACTCATCGCCGTAGGCTTCCTGCATCATTTCGCGTGTCTCTGTAAAGGTTTTTTTGAGTTTCACGTAAAAATTAATGCAGACGCGTTGCTCCTCTAACTCTGCCACTCGAAATTCGCAAACTGTACGACACAACGTTCTACTCAATACAGCTCTGAATAATAACTAACGGACATACAACAATGAAACTTCCGGCAGTTACACATTGAACACAGTAAAGTGCAGGGATGCCAACCGCATTGCACTCCTACACACTATTGGCGTGAAATTACGAATGTTCCGGAATTTCTTGAACAGACCTCGTGATGTAGTCTAGAAGTATGCTGGCGTTAGTTTGATATTTTTAAATGTGACTTACTGAGCGGCGGTCGGATGAGAAAATGAACCACAGTCCTATTTGCCAGGTGACGTTGTTCTTGATCAGTCCTTACAACTGTTTACGCTACCCCTACACCACAAATAGCTTTTGTTCAGTGGGATCAATCTGTGTGCTTATGTTTGTATATAGCGTAGTTAGTCATGTAGTAGTTATTCCTCCGCATTCATTCGCTGTTAAAAGTTCTTGCTCATGTAAAAAACATTCATATTTAATTTATTGATGAGATAGTCGAATGCTCCTCTGCTTATTCACGTGTATTCGAAGAATTTGTCTGGTGATCTTCGTAGTTGATGATATTTATGAAATTCTCCATGGAGATTCCTCCCTTTGTAAATTTCATGCACGGCATTCCTTTCCGCTTTATTTTCTTAAGAAAACCTAATTCTGTAGCCTTACTCTACAGCTACAGTATTCTACAGGTTAGGGACGCCGTTTTATGGAAACAGCTGGTTGGCTCAAACAAGGGAACCTCCCCAATCGCACCCCCCTCAGATTTAGTTGTAAGTTGGCACAGTGGATCGGCCTTGAAAAACTGAACACAGATCAAAATGGTTCAAATGGCTCTGAGCACTATGGGACTCAACTGCTGTGGTCATAAGTCCCCTAGAACTTAGAACTACTTAAACCTAACTAATCTAAGGACATCACACACATCCATGCCCGAGGCAGGATTCGAACCAGCGACCGTAGCAGTCGCACGGTTCCGGACTGCGCGCCTAGAACCGCGAGACCACCGCGGCCGGCTGAACACAGATCAATCGATAAAACAGGAAGAAGTTGTGTGGAACTATGAAAAAAAAAATAAAATAAGCAAACTATACAAACTGAGTAGTCCATGCGCTCGATAGGCAACATCAAGGATAATGTGCGCTCAGGAACGCCGCGGTCCCCTGGTTAGCTTGAGCAGCTGCGGAACGAGAGGTATTGGGTTCAAGTCTTCCTTCGAGTGAAAAGTGTACTTTATTTTCGCAAAGTTATGATCTGTCTGCCCGTTCGTTCATTGACGTCTTTGTTCACTGTAATAAGTTTAGTGTCTATGTTTTGCGACCGCGCAGCAAAACCGTGCCATTAGTAGACGAAAGGACGTGACTCTCCAATGAGAAACGAAAACATTTGATTGCAAGGTCATAGGTCAACCGATTCCTCCACAGGAAATCACGTCTGATATATTCTATACGACACTGGTGACGGCATGTGCGTCACATGACAGGAACATGTTGTCGACCCACCGAACTTGTACACTTGGCGAATGGGTAAAAAGATTCTTCTACCTTGCCCGATTTAGATTTTCTTGTGGATGTGATGAACACTCCAAAAAAGTGATGAAGACATAAGAGTTTGTCACATAAACTGAAAATAAAAAATTAAACTTTACACTCGTGGGAAGACTTGCAGAGGACCTCTCGTTCCGCAGCTGCTCACGCTAACCACGGGACCACGGCACTCCTGAGTTCACAGCACGCTAGATGTTGCCTATACTCAGTTTGTATATTTTGCTTATTTTTTTCATAGTTCCACACAACTTCTTCCTGTTTTTCGATTGTTCTGTGTTCAGTTTTTCAAGGCCTATTCACTTTGCCAACTTATAACTAAATCTGAGGGGTGTGTGATGGGGAGGTTCCCTTGTAAGTAGCCATCTTGTAGCGCGACATGGTCGCTCGCACGCAGGACACCCAAGCTTTTCGCCCGATGCTGCTGCTTGTCGCTGTCGCTCGCTTCTGTCGCTCACGTAGGGCACGGCCTTAGAGGAGTATCCACCTTATGACCTTCGTCAGTTAAACCGTTTTGGAAAAAGGCCTTCAGTTTTTCGGCCTTCTCTCTGTGACCCTCCGTTTCCATGCCATTATGGTCACCATGTGTGTGGACAGATGGCTTCCACCTGTTTACCGATTTAACGTAAGACCAGAACTGCTTAGGGTTTTCTATCAAGTTTTACTTTCGAATTCGTTGACCACTTCACGCATGTCCCTCCTTACGACAGTTTTGTTTTCGTTCTGTTTTTGTTTGTCTCTGAGACTTTGACTACTTTTAAACCTGCTACAGATAGGACCTTCATATTCACACGACATGTACATTAGCACGTTCTGAAACTTCCTGGCAGATTAAAACTGTGTGCCCGACCGAGACTCGAACTCGGGACCTTTGCCTTTCGCGGGCAAGTGCTCTACCAACTGAGCTACCGAAGCACGACTCACGCCCGGTACTCACAGATTTACTTCTGCCAGTACCTCGTCTCCTACCTTCCAAAGTTTCATATCAGCGCACACTCCGCTGCAGAGTGAAAATCTCATTCTGGAAACATCCCCCAGGCTGTGGCTAAGCCATGTCTCCGCAATATCCTTTCTTTCAGGAGTGCTAGTTCTGCATGGTTCGCAGGAGAGCTTCTGTAAAGTTTGGAAGGTAGGAGACGAGGTACTGGCAGAAGTAAAGCTGTGAGTACCGGGCGTGAGTCGTGCTTCGGTAGCTCAGTTGGTAGAGCACTTGGCCGCGAAAGGCAAAGGTCCCGAGTTCGAGTCTCGGTCGGGCACACAGTTTTAATCTGCGAGGAAGTTTCATATCAGCGCACACTCCGCTGCAGAGTGAAAATCTCATTAGCATGTTCTGCAGAAACGATTAACAATTGAACGATGTCGGCCAGCGGGTTCAAGGTCAACATCGGCTTCGCGTTACGAAACCACCTATGGGTAAAATGTACCTGCGGCTCTCGTTGTCGCTATAAACCAAAGGTAATGGATCAGTGTGACTTGAACAGACGTAAGCGTGAACCGTACCGTCACATCAGTGAGTTTTCAAGAGGGCACATTATTGATATGAAAGAATGTAATGTACCCACCCGAGAAATTGCTGCTCGTGTGGGACTAAGTGTTTCGGCACTGCATCGGGTGTGTCCAGAACGGTTCCCGACACGCCGTAGAACACGACGAGATGGGTCCGGTCGGGTCGCACCCCCTCCCCTCCCGAGAATATGAACACGTCATCCGAATGGCATTGCAGGGCGTATCTGCATCTTCCTCGACTCTGGAGCAACAGTGGAACACATCGTGCATTACCAAGGGTATCAGTCCTCGCTGTTTATTACGGCACAGGTTACGTGCGCGGCGCCCACTTCTCCGCCTACCTTTGACGAACGTGCAGAAACATGCTTGACGGCAATTGTGTATGGAACGGCTTTACCGGGGACAGGTGTGGTATCGATAGCTACGATGCCACGGCGTAGGTGCAAGTTCTTAGGTTGGCACTACGACACCGACGACAGCGGCCTCTAGCCGCTCCAGATTCAGCCCATTTGATGCCGAGCAGACGACCAAGCAACATTGTTTCTATTTCATAGTGGGAAGCCACTACTTGTAACTTTGTAAATTGATGTAGAGCTTCGCACCTACGTGCTCATCTCACCCAAAGTTAAGTAAAACGACTTTTAATTGCAGTACCGAAGCATTTTCACCTTTTCCTGCTCCTACTCCCTTCCTACATTGGCCTACCCTTCAGTTTACAAGAGAAGACCCACGTGCCGCATTCCAGACGGGATACAAAAACAGGAATGGCCACCGATGGTGCTTTCGGACGGATCCAGGTTCTGTTTGTTTGAAAATGATGGCCACATTTTGCTTCGGCGCAGATAGGAAGAGTGGTGTCACAGTGACTGCTTTCGCGCTATGTCAGCTCAAGACCTTGGCGTGGGGTGCTACTGCGTAAGTTCACAAATCACAGACGGAGCGTGTCCAGGGCACTGTGACCAGTGTGACCTACGTGAATGACATCCTGCGACCCGCAGACATAACCTTCCTGCATAACACTTCCAGGAGCCATTTTTCAGCAAGACAGTACACAACCACATGTTGCTGCACGAAAACATACCCCTTTAGTTTCACAGGATGTCAGCTTTTGCACTGGTCCGTCAGATCACCAGACTAGTCACCAGTCGAAAATGTGTGGATATGGTAAAGAGACGAGTGTAGCGCTGAGGCCCAATGCCGACCACCACAGATGAACTTTGGCCCCGGGTGACTTCACCATGAATGCCGATACCACAGGACGCCATGCGCGCCTTACATGCATCAATGCTATCACGCATGGAGCAAGTTATCAGTTCCCATGGCGGACCCTGTGTCTGCTAGGTCACAGGACACATGCTCAATCGAGGTGACTGAAATGCTGATCACATCTGCAGTACATATTAACGTACATGTCCTGCGAGTACGAGCGTCCTATCTTTAGTCTTGCAATGTATTCCGCTTTTTTGTTTTTTTTTTTTTTGTTTTTTTTTTTCGAACTTGGGTGTACATACCTGTCGAAGGCGTATTGCAGGCCGGAGTGGCCGTGCGGTTCTAGGCGCTTCAGTCTGGAGCCGCGTGACCACTACGATCGCAGGTTCGAATCCTGTCTCGGGCATGGATGTGTGTGATGTCCTTAGGTTAGTTAGGTTTAAGTAGTTCTAACTTCTAGGGGACTGATGACCATAGATGTTAAGTCCCATAGTGCTCAGAGCCATTTGAACCTTTTTTTTTTTTGTTCATGTTGACAGCTCAGGTAATTTGAAATCTAATTTTTTTTGGTCGCTCTTGGCGCTTCAGTCTGGAGCCGCGTGACCGCTACAGTCGTAGGTTCGAATCTTGCCTAGGACATGGATGTGTGTGATGTCCTTAGGTTACTTACGTTTAATTAGTTCTAAGTTCTAGGAGACTGATTACCTCAGAAGTTAAGTCGCATAGTGCTCAGAGCCATTTTTCGTCGCTCTCGCTAAACAGAAATGTCTTCCAACAATGCTTTACCTTCACAGGAGATTTTCTGTGCATTCTAGGGTATTAGACCACTAATACGTGCCATCAGCAGATATATCTGTAAAAACCGACTTAAGGTGATTTTTTCAAGTACAAAACCAGTTATAGCGTATCTTTCAATGGTGGTTAAAAACAAATTCTTGGCTGGTTGGTGTTTCATAAATTTCACATACATTATATTATAGCTGCATTTTCCAACGCATCTGTTTATGACAAATTAGCGTAAGACATGGCTTTTATTTCTGTTAAATATATAACCTGGCACTACAGAAGAAACCAACACATTAAAGATAGGATTCACTGGGATGAGTGTCCTTGGAAGGGGTCATTTCTTGATATACGAAACATTGTTGTAACGCCTGAATTACAAATAACTAGCCTCCCACTTAATTAAACCACACATCACCTCGTATCTAAAGTGAATAAAAATACATATTCCCAAGGCGTTAACGAAGCGGTTTCCAATTACCAGCAACGACTTTATCGCGATAAGAAAACAAAGAACAAAAATAATCTTGCCCCCAGACAAGGCAATGCAAGTAACGAGACGCAGATAAGAGCAAAATAATAGGACAGCTCGCAGCTGCATTGTTTAGCCACAGGGTTAATCGCTTGTGACCGCGCTTGATACTGCTGCCACATGGTACGGACATCCGTTCGACTCTGCACTGTACCACTGCACTGTGCGAAGACCCAGAAGGCACCGAGTCGCGCGTTCTCTTGTGAGCTAGTGTTGCCTACATCTGTATCTACATCACTACTCTGCAATTCACAATTAAGCGCTTGGAAGGGGGTTCATCGAACCACCTTCGAGCTATTCCACTACCGTTCCACTCTCGAACGGCACGCGGAGAAAACGAGCACTAAGATCTTTATGTGCTAGCTTTAAATTCTTCTATTTTATCGTGATGGTCATTCGTCCCTATGTAGGTGAGCTCCAACACAACATTTTCGCAATCGGAGGGAAAAACTGATGATTGCGATACCACGGGACGTTTCTAAAGCAACGAAGACTGTGTTTTAATGACTGTGGCAGTCTCCCCGCTATTTCGCGATAATACAAAACGGTCTGCACTTCTTTGAACTTTTTCGACGTTCTCCGTCAATCCTGTGTGATGGAGATCCCACACCGCACAGCAATACTCCGGTAGAGGCTGGACAAGGGTGGTGTAAGGCGTCTCTTTAGTAAACCTGCTGCATTTTGTAAGTGTTGTGTTTGCATTTGTCTGCGTATTACCAACGAAGTGTCACCTGTCCTTTGAATTCATTTTTGCTTGTTCTGTACGACAGAAAAGTGTACTAGTCCATGCCTGAGGTTGCAGCAGCGAGAAAATGAAGACGGGCAGTATAGTTAAGACCACAAGGGCTAGAAAAACGAACGGCAAATAATAGCTTCAGCATTCCAAAGATTCACCTAGCATTGTTTTTTTATAAGTTTTGGACTAGCTTAGGCAAGAAAGTTTTATTTTTCGTTCACCAAGTCTTAGTTACTGTTGTGGCACGCTCCGTCAATGGGTTTTGAAATATTCATTCTGAAATAAAAGTCAACAACTATTCCTCTATTTTTTTCATGTGTGAATTACATATTCCACCACTGCTGTTACCTTTACATCGTAGAATGGTGCCGTAAGTTAGTTGAAGTTCTGAAACTTAGATGCGTCTGATTACGTCTGCAAAACCAGTTCGATATTATTTACGTATATTTGCTGTGGCTACACTAAAATTAGTTAAAATGAACTGAGACAGCCTTCTTATCCATACGTATGTATATCACGCGATGTCATTATGGATGTAGTTGGTCAGAGTAAGATATGAAATTTACCGTCAGAGTACACAGCTTGGTTATACCTGAAGATTCAGTTTTTACAGGCACTAAGTAGGAAACTTGTTGTTACTGACGAATTTTACACTGAAGCGCCAAAGAAACTGGCATAGACATGAATATTCAAATACAGAGTTACGTAAACAGGAAGAATACGGCTCTGCGGTTGGCAACGCCCATATAAAACAAGTGTCTGGCTCTGCTGTTAAATCGGTTCCTGCTGCTACAGTGGCAGGTTATCAAGATTTAAGCGGATTTGAATGTGGTGTTATAGTCGGCCCACGAGCGATGGGACACAGCATCTCCGAGGTAGCGATGAAGTGGGGATTTTGTCGTACGAGCCTTTCAAGTGAGTACTAGGAATCCGGTGAAACATCAAATCTCCGACATCGCTGCGGCCGGAAAAAGACCCTGCAAGAACGGGACCAACGACGACTGAAGAGAATCGTCCAACGTGACAGAAGTGCATCCCTTCCGCAAATTGCTGCAGATTTCAATGCTAGGCGAATCATTCAACGAAATATCACTGATTGAGGCTTTCGTAGCCGAAGACCCTTGATGACTGCACGACGCAGAGCTTTACGCCACTCCTGGGCCCGCCGACACCGACTTTGGACTGTTGATGACCGCAAACATGTTGCCTGGTCGGACGTGTCTTGTTTCAAATTGTATCGAGCGGATGGACGTGTACGGGTATGGAGACAACCTCATGAATCCGTGGCTCCTGCATGTCAACAGGGGACTGTTCAAGCAGCCGGAGGCTCTATAATGGTGTGGGGCGTGTGCAGTTGGAAGTGATATGGGACCCCCGATACGTCTAGATACGACTCTGACAGGTGATACGTACGTAAGCAACCTGTCTGATCACCTGCATCCATTCAATGTCCATTGTGCATTCCGACTGACTTGGGGAGTTGCAGCAGGACAATGCAACACACCACGCGTCCAGAATTGCTACAGAGTGGCTCCAGGAACGCTCTTCTGAGTTTAAATACTTCCACTGGCCACCAGACTCCCCAGATATGAACATTATTGAGCATACCTGGGATGCCTTGCTGCAGTTCAGAGGAGATCTTCACCCCCTCTTACTCTTACGGATTTATAGACAGCCCTGCAAGAGTCATGGTGTCAGTTCCGTCCAGCATTACTTCAGACATTAGTCGAGTTCATGCCACGTCGTGTTGGGGCATTTCTGCTTGCTCGCGCGGGTGCTACACGATATTACGCAGGTGTACCACTTTCTTTGGCTCTTCAGTATATGTCATACACTTTTCAATCACGTCCAGAATCACATGAGATTCTGGGAGGTACCGACAGCGATTTTGAGCCATGCTGACTCTATTACGGTAGCCGACTGCGTTCTAGGTTGAGGATTCATACCGCGTACAGTCCAGTCGAGGTGCTCCCATGGGTTCTCGATGAGGTTTGAACCTGGAGAGTTTGGTAGCCAGGCGAGTACGGAAAAACTCAGCCTGGTGCTCTACGAACCATGCACGTAGACGGCGAGCTGAGTAATACTTTGTACTGTCCTGCTGGTAAACGTCATCGTGCCGAGGAAAACCAAACTGTATGCAGGGCAGTACATGAGGTGTGTGTGTGTGTGTGTGTGTGTGTGTGTGTGTGTGTGTGAATTCCTATGGAAGCAAACTGCTGAGGTCATCGGTCCATCGACTTACACACTGCTTAAACTAACTTATGCTAAGAACAACACACACACCCATGCTCGAGGGAGGACTCGAACCTCCGGCGGAGGCACGAGAGATGCATACTTGTGTTAATCAATAACAATTTGTCCATTTTATTTGGCATTACCAGAAATATATGAATTCATTGATCTATTAACACTAGTACTATCACACAACTATTTTTCTTTTAATAACAGAATCTACCAGCAGAAAGAGGGCCTCGCTATGGGTAGCTGCCTTGCCAGTTTGCTTGCTGCTATTTTCATCAATAACTTAGAATGTAATTTTTTTTAAAGAAAACCCCCATAGTAAACAAGATAATTTATTACAAAAGGTATGTTGATGATATAATAATCTTATTTGATGGCACAGCGGAAGAAATTAATAACCTTGCAAAAGAAATGAATAAAATGCATCAGAACATTATCTCCACTGTAGAACACCAAACAGAAGTAGGTTTAAAATTTCTGGATCTCTGCATAAGTAGCTCCAACAACAAACACAAATTTCAAATATACAGGAAACCAACATACACAGATAACACAATTAATAAATCATCCTGCCACTCGGATAAACATAAGCTGGCTTCATACAGAGCAATGCTAAACAAAATGCACAAAATACCACAAGAACCAGCTGACCAAATAGAAGAACTAAACACCATCAAAGCAATTGCTTACAATAATGTTTACAATCCAAAATTAATAGATGTACTAAACTCTAAGATAAATCCCCTCATAACCAAATACAATAGCAAAACAGCATTAAAGAATACCACAACAAAGCCAAAAGAAAAATATGTAAGCTTGCCATTTGTAGGAAAACTGTCATATAAAATAGCAAACCTGTTCCGAGGAACAGATATCAGAATCAGCAACTATACAAATAACAAAATAAAGGACAAAGCTATCCATACCATTAAAAATAATACCAAACCGTAGAATCAATCAGGAATATACAAACGTAACTGCAACTCATGTCCAAAAACATACATAGGCCAAACGGGGAGAAACTTCAACATACGGTTTCGAGAACACATGGATGCTCTTCGTTTAAAAAACTTAAATAAATCCACATTTGCCCAACATGTAGTAGAAGAAGAACATCAAGTAACAGACATATCCCATAACCTACAAGTTCTCCAACTAGCCAACAAAGGAAGAAGAATGAACCTCCTAGAAGAAATCGAAATTTATTCACATAAACATGCACCCCCTTCTGACATACTTAACGACCAAACAAAGTTACCAAACCAAATATTTCTGAAAAACTTCCACACTCTACTTATCAAACCACTTACTAAGCACAATCAAGAAATAACATAATTTAATATAAACCCAACAAATGCATGTAATAATATACAACATAAAAATCTTAATTCTGTCTTTGTTATATTGTAAACGTATGAATTACTGCTTTATATAAATGTGTTATGTTAGTTTATTGTCTTCAATACTGCCTAAGTAACACAAAAAAACGATATTGTATAGATTGTACTTAGAATACTTCTATCGCCCAATTCAATGTTTAGTAAGCAGTAGCTTACCTAGAACCTCAAAACTTTCGTAAAATGTAACTCTGTCCATAGATAAACTGCTTGTATGTGAACAAAAACTGTCAGTCGACAACATGGCGGATAACGTAGTGCGCCTGTATAAAGTACGTGACAAAAAGTTTGTGTTGTTATAAAAAAGAAGAAAAGCCAAGAAAAAACAAGGAGAGGAGAATGTAAGTAAAATGAACAACTGATAGTGTGTAACTTTAAGCTCGCGAAATTGAAGTAAATGATTGGAATCGTTGCTTTTGCACAGGCCAGCTGCAGCATCCAAACTGCTGTCGAGATTGTACCACTGTAGAAACTGAAGATAAATGTAATTTGTCAGCTGAAGATGGGTGCAAACCCGAAATGCATATTGGCATAAATAAAACGCATTAAAAAGTGGCTGGTCACTGTATTTTTATAGTAAAATATCTTGTGTTAATCCACTGTGCCTTCCAGAATGTCGAAATTACTCAGGGAATCACAAGAAAACTTGCTCCAGACTATGACGCTCCGTCTTCCTGCTGGACCCTTTCCGCGATTGTTGCCGGGTATTTGCTTCACGCCGTACACGTCAACGGCTATCTTTCCGATGTGGCATATAACGTGATTTGTTTGAAAAGGCCACTTGTCGCCACTCAGTGGGCATCCATTTGCGGTACTGAGGTGAACGTTCCAGCCTTCGTCGCCGACGAACATCAGTCAGCATGGGTGCACGAACCAAACGCCTGCTGCGGAGGTCCATACGCAGCAACGCTCGCTGAATGTTCGTTGGAGAGACACTGTCGCTAGCACTTTGGTTTATGTGGGCGGTCAGTTACTCAAAAGTTTCACATCTATTCGCCTGTACACGTTTTCGCAACCGTCGTTCATCGGTGTCACCTGTGGGCCGTGGTGCATCACAGCTGTCTCGGCGCCGGTTTTGGATAGCGCCACTTTGCCACTCAAGGTGTACTCTGACCACGACGGCAAGCAAGCATTTTACAAACATAGCCATTTCGGAATTGCTTACAATCTTGGATCGAAAGCTAATGATCATGCCCTTTTGGACGTCACATAAATCGCTCCGTTTCCGGTCAACTACAATACTGAAACTTCCTGACAGATTAAAACTGTGTGCCGGACCGAGACTCGAACTCGGGACCTTTGCCTTGCGCGGGCAAGTGCTCTAGGTTCGCAGAAGAGCTTCTGTGAAGTCTGGAAGGTAGGAGACGAGGTACTGGCAGAATTGAAGCTGTGAAGACGGGTCGTGTGTCGTGCTTGGGTAGCTCAGTTGGTAGAGCACTTGCCCGCGAAAAGCAAAGGTCCCGAGTTCGAATCTCGGTCCGGCACACAGTTTTAATCTGTCAGGAAGTTTCATATCATGCATGGGGGCTTAATTAAATAAAATGCAAATAATTTTTAGTATCGTAACCGGTTGGCCCTGAGTAGTATTAGCACGCAATCTGACTGCATAGAATAACAACAAAGAATGAAAGGAAATTTCCGTTAACACAATTAATTAATTAAGTCCCCAGCAACTATAAAAGCTACGAAACAACAAAGCACAAGTGTAACTGTTCTGTGTGTGGAAGTCTGATTCAACGTACACATCTGGCACGGTTCTTCCTCAATACGACAAGATATTTTAAACACTATTTACAATGAAGTAATTAAAAAACCAGAAATACTGTAACTGCACAAAGGAATCAGAATTACAGTCTAATACATGAAACACAAGCCAGATGCTTTGTTGACTGAATCTGTGGCCAAGAGGCATTGCTATTTAGGAAATTTGAAATAAAAATTTTTTTTGTTACCTTCATATCATTGACGAAAAATACACTGTGATCATTGCAACATCCCCAATCAAACAGCATCTGCTGTCTCGTCCAACAGAACAACTACACACGACATGCCCTCAACTAGTACTGCTATCGACATCCTCTCAACAAGCACAGCCCACGGCAACTTCTGAACTACTACTGCTACTGGATGCGGCGCAATCATACTCTTTGGCGCAATCTCTGGCGCTGTGGCTCAGTGTAGCCACCTTTCAATCAGCGCACACTCCGCTGCAAAGTGAAAATCTCATTCTGGGAACGACAATACTGTTTTCTGTGTACCCCCGACGCGCCTTATTTACCCTCCACTGCTATTGCTGCCTACATCTCTGTCGGTAGTGCTGACACATTCGTGCACCAGTTGAGGGTTTCAAAGGCGTGCGCCCGTTGAATCCATTGCCGCCCAACAGAAGACCATCCACAGCGAATGACCACGAGTGCGGAATTGCTTGCGGTTTACCAGGTCGATCGTGACAATTTTTTGCCGAACAGCGTCACATGCGATGAAACATGGGTTTATTACTCCGAACTGGAATCAAAATGCAAGCCATAGAACACCTCCACACCACCTATTCTCCAAAGAAAAAGTTCAAAGCCGCACCCCCATCCGCTGAAGTCCTGGCGACCGCCTTCTGGGACTCAAGGTGTTATTCTGTTTGATATCCTCTCTCAAGGCACAAAGATCAACTCTGAAGTGTATTGGGCTTCCCTCAGGAAATAGAAGGAACCATTTCAGCGTATTCGTCGCCACAAAAATGCAAAGGAACTTCTCGATTCCCGAAACAATGCAAGGTCTCTGCTCACCCGAGAGGAGCTCCCAAACTTCGTTGGCCTGTTCTTTCTCGTCCACCCTACAGTCCGAATCTCACACCTTATGACTTCCATCTATTTGGCCCAATGAAGGATGCACTCCGCGGGAAGCAGTACGTGAGTGATGCGGAAGTTATTGACGCAGCAAAACGTTGGCCCCGACGTCGACGGTAGGGAGGTACAATGTGGGCATGTAGGCCCTGGCAGAGACGTTGCGTAAGGCCGTACCATTTAACTCAAATTATCTTGAAAAATAGGGTCTTCGAGCCAAAAGACTGGGATATAATATCTTGTACTGAAATCCTGAATAGAACCAACCTACTTTCAGGGGAAAAAAATGTGTTGCTATTCTTATCGAACGCTCCTCGTACTTTGCTCACCGCGTCACGTGGCCGCAACGTCACTAGGCGGTACTCAGTGTCGCGGTGAGAAACAGTCCTAACGTCCGCCCCCGTTAGAAGAGTGGTCAGCGCGGCAGAATGCCACGCCAAGGGGCCCGGGTTCGATTCCCTGCTGAGGCAGGAGATTTTTCTCCGCTCAGGGACTGGATGTCATTTCGCCACCATCTCCGACGCGCAAGTCGCCGAATGTGGCGCCGAATGCAATAAGTGCTTGCCCTCGGCGGCCGAACTTCCCCAGATGGGAGATTCCAGGCCCACAATGCCGTACGCTCATTTCATTTCACAGACATAACGTTTCGTATTACTGTTCTAATTATGGAAACGCAGTGCTCTCCATCTCTCTGCTACACATAAGACCTCTAAAGAGCTCGTGTTTCTGTGTCATTTGAGCTGGAGAGCAATAAAAGTACCGCGCCCCTGCGTAAATCTCCCGGCAAATTAAAATCTTTAATCACTCTGAAATGCACTTATCTTCCTAACTGCTGTCGGAACTGGGCGAGTCTGTCAAAGGCGCTGCGGAACAGTGAACTATGCGGCGACCCTGCACGCCAACCCTTGTATAACGAGCCATTAGCCTGGCTTTACGGCCCAAGCCGCGCTGCATCTGGTCGACTTTATGTGCAGCGCTCTGCCGACGTGCATGTGCCGCTACAGTGTATGACATTATGGCTAATTTGCACAGTAATTTACGGGGAAACCCCCTTTAGCTAAGGTATGAGGACTAGTGCTGGGAACGAGTTCCCTATGAAGAATTTTAGAACGATTCATAAAATGTGTCATTCTTCGAGAGCTCATTTGTGACGTTAACATGCAACGTCTGTCACTTGCTGCAGGACTAACGAGAAGCAGAGCTGTTATTTTCTTTACTATCAAAAACAGTCTTGATCACAATTTATTTATTACGGTGACCGGTTGCGACTGCTACTACGTAGCGATTTACCACCAGAAGGAGGTTCTTACTCATTGGTCTGAAGATGACCAAAGTAGTGGTCAAAACCGGTCACCATAATACATAAATTGTGATCAAGACTGTTTTTGATAGCAAATGTTTGTAACACATTGATCACTGTTCACACCCACAATGTATTCAAAAGTAATTTATGTTATTTTCTTCTTTGCTGCCCATCACTTTAGCTGACATCTTCCATGTGGTTCTCTTAAATGGAAACAAAACGCCAAGTGTCACACTTCAAGCTTTCCCAGCGGGTATGTTCTAAATAGTCTTCACGGTTTACCTAACCATCAGCAAGGTTGAACCACCTGAAGATGTCGGACAGCTGCTCCGAGGAAACATTGTGGAATTTGCACAACGCCATACGTCGGCAAACCCGTGAAGACCATTTAAAAAACGCCGAGTCTTTATATTCAAGGTACAAAAACCAGCAGAATTGTGATCCTATATGAGGTAAGGGACAACATCGCGTCTTCCAGAATTGCAGGGTTGAACGGGGTGCCGTTTTTGGCATATACGGTTTTGCAACGCTTAAATTAATGCGTTTCTCTAATAAAGGTGGTAAGAATGGACATGAAATTACAATTAAATTAATACAATGAAATGAATACATTTAGCTGCATACAGGCGTTAATACACGTCAACGGGGACAGTTGAAAACGTGGGCCCCGACCGGGACTCAAACCCGGGATCTCTGCTTACGTGGCAGACGCTCTATCCATCTGAGCCACCGAGGACACATAGGATAGTGCGACTGCAGGGACTTATCTCTGGCACGCCTCCTGTGAGACCCACATTACCAACTTATTATCCCGCACTATATTCGTAGTGCCCCTGCCAATTACACTCATTACTCGTGGATTTACCGATTCCCGTAACAGTTCGGGCACTGTGTGTGCATCCGCATAGAAGATGGTCAAATGGCCGGTGAGCCTTAACTATATACAGGGTGTTACAAAAAGGTACGGCCAAACTTTCAGGAAACATTCCTCACACACAAATAAAGAAAAGATGTTACGTGGACATGTGTCCGGAAACGCTTACTTTCCATGTTAGAGCTCATTTTATTACTTGTCTTCAAATCACATTAATCATGGAATGGAAACACACAGCAACACTTCAAACATTTTGTTACAGGAAATGTTCAAAAATGTCCTCCGTTAGCGAGGATACATGCATCCACCCTCCGTCGCATGGAATCCCTGATGCGCTGATTCAGCCCTGGAGAATGGCGTATTGTATCACAGCCGTCCACAATACGAGCACGAAGAGTCTCTACATTTGGTACCGGGGTTGCGTAGACAAGAGCTTTCAAATGCCCCCATAAATGAAAGTCAAGTCAAGAGGGTTGAGGTCTGGAGAGCGTGGAGGCCATGGAATTGGTCCGCCTCTACCAATCCATCGGTCACCGAATCTGTTGTTGAGAAGCATACGAACACTTCGACCGAAATGTGCAGGAGCTCCATCCTGCATGAACCACATGTTGTGTCGTACTTGTAAAGGCACGTGTTCTAGCAGCACAGGTAGAGTATCCCGTATGAAATCATGATAACGTACTCCATTGAGCGTAGGTGGAAGAACATGGGGCCCAATCAAGACCACCAACAATGCCTGCCCAAACGTTCACAGAAAATCTGTGTTGATGACGTGATTGCACAATTGCGTGCGGATTCTCGTCAGCCCACACATGTTGATTGTGAAAATTTACAATTTGATCACGTTGGAATGAAGCCTCATCCGTAAAGAGAACATGTGCACTGAAATGAGGATTGACACATTGTTGGATTAACCATTCGCAGAAGTGTACCCGTGGAGGCCAATCAGCTGCTGATAGTGCCTGCACACGCTGTACATGGTACGGAAACAACTGGTTCTCCCGTAGCACTCTCCATACAGTGACGTGTTCAAGGTTACCTTGTACAGCAGGAACTTCTCTGACGCTGACATTAGGGTTATCGTCAACTGCACGAAGAATTGCCTCGTCCATTGCAGGTGTCCTCGTCGTTCTAGGTCTTCCCCAGTCGCGAGTCATAGGCTGGAATGTTCCGTGCTCCCTAAGACGCCGATCAATTGCTTCGAACGTCTTCCTGTCGGGACACCTTCGTTCTGGGAATCTGTATCGATACAAACGTACCGCGCCACGGCTATTGCCCCGTGCTAATCCATACATCAAATGGGCATCTGCTAACTCCGCATTTGTAAACACTGCACTGATTGCAAAACCACGTTCGTGATGAACACTAACCTGTTGATGCTACGTGCTCATGTGCTTGATGCTAGTACTGTAGAGCAATGAGTCGCATGTGAACACAAGCACCGAAGTCAACATTACCTTCCTTCAATTGGGCCAACTGGCGGTGAATCGAGGAAGTACAGTACATACTGACGAAACTAAAATGAGCTCCAACATGGAAATTAAGCGTTTCCGGACACATGTCCACATAACATTTTTTTCTTTATTTGTGTGTGAGGAATGTTTTCTGAAAGTTTGGCCGTACCTTTTTGTAACACCCTGTTCTTTCGGACATGCCCAAAAGAACAGATACCATCTTCATATATAGAATGGACATGAACAATCACGACCGCAAGAAGCTTCTTTTTTTATGAGGTTACCGGTTTCGGTCTGTTTTAGACCATCTTCAGACCTCACACCATGCTGCTAGACGGAGGCACTGAACGGAGCAGGAGTTACAACTTCACGGACACTAACTCATAAAAAAAAAGTTTATTGCCTTTGTGACTGTTCATGTACATTTTTAAGTAATAAAAAAAATGTTTCCAGGTCTATCGGGTGTCCAGCCGGATGCGATCGTTGAAGTCCCACGATATTTCAGCGAATAACCTTTCCGCCATCATCAGGTGGTTCTGATGGGATGCTCACAGAACGATTTGGTTGCCATTGATGTCAATTTTAAAATTTTATTTAGCTGTTTCGATGATGTTCGTCGATTAAGAAAGAACTGTGTGTGCCGAGGCAGGGTCATACCGCAATTGTAACTCGGTAAGCAGTTTTTCTGTTGGCTAAACAGTATACACAGCGGGAACTTAGTTCCCTGTTTCCAGTTTCTGAGCACAGACTGTCAATTCCAATCACCAATGACTTTTCTCAGAGCTGAATACAGGCAGATGGAGTAACTTATAAACAAAATTCAGGACTGGGCCAAAGTGTCACCTTCGTAAACAACACGCAAGACCATTTTAGGCATACAAGAAATGTATTCGCAGCGACGAATATGGACTACCATCAGCTGTATAATGGAATGACGACAATGAAAATTTGTACCGGACCGGGACTCGAACCCAGATTTCCCGCTTGTTGCGAATGGTACGTCGTACTGTCAGGGTGTCCGAGCACGACTCAACCTCCTATACGTCGTCAACCATGTGTGTACATCCATTACGCATATTCCTGTACAGGGAAGACATTATACTTGAAAGTCGCTTCCCCGGTGTATTCGGATAAATACGATATTGCAGTGCCTGTGTTATTCCGAATTACGATGTAGTATGACATGCATCCATGTCCGAAGGCAGATTACATTGTAGTTCGCAATGAAACAGACACTGCAATACTGTATTTTAGATCTCCTCGAGAAACTAGTCAAATGCGATACAGCCAAAAAGACAGTATAACAGGAAAAATTATGTAAACGGTATGGCGAAATACAACTGGCAGTCTGGAAAATACTCACGACGGGCCATCTACGTCGTTTGTAGGCGTTCTTCAACTTACCTGGAACAAATAGAAAACATTTATCAACAAGCGGAAGAAATCCAACTAAAAAAAAAAGTTCAAACTGCTCTAAGCACTATGGGACTTAACAAAAAAAAAAAAAAAAAGAAAGGAAAGAAAGAAAGAAATGGTTCTGATGGCTTTCAGAATTATGGGACTTTACTCGTACTTCTGAGGTCATCAGTCCACTAGAACTTAGAGCTACTTAAACCTAACTAACCTAAGGACAGCACACACATACCCGAGGCAGGATTGGAACCTGCGACCGTAGCAGCAGCGCGGTTCCGGACTGAAGCGCCTAGAACTGCTCGGCCACAGCGGCCGGCAACTACCAACATTCTGTTGAAACTAGGAGTAGGGAAGTCGAGAGAGTGAATTAAGAAAAGTGAACCATGCACAAATTTTGCTGGTGTCCACGGACATCTATTTGTGGGCATACAGGGTGAACAATTGGTACACACAGATGCCATTTTGGCAGCAGCAATGACTAACCCATCTGGGCATCGGGTCGAAAGTGATCATGGATGACGGATAGAGATAAGTCATTTCATTCTGCTTCAACACTACGCCAGAGTTGATTAATTGTAGCTGTTGGCAAGTGATGGCCTATCAATCTCTCGGCAAGCCATGGCCAGATGTCTTCGTTGGGTGAGAGACACCTACAGAGAATATGCTGACCACAACAAACGTATAACACCCTCTTTATCGAGGTGCGTCATAACAGCACGGACAACTTCTATCCGATACGTCCATCCTGATTCTGTGAGGGGAACCAGGACTCGACTGGCTAAATCTATATATTTTTCATGAATTTTTTCAGTGTCTTGATCACTGCCCAGTAACGAAACTCTGTCACCTTCCTGATAACCATAAAAGGGTACAACACAAAACACCTGCCGACTGACGAAAACAGCGACGAGGCTTTTTAAAAAATTGGAAACTGAGTCTCATAATTATTAAAATTTAAAAAGAATTGGTAAACAAAAGCCAATAAGAGAGAATTATTGTAAGTAAGAAGCTGATTTGAAGATTAGTGAATTTTTAAAAGAATATGAAATGAAAGAATATATGAAAGGCAATATGAGAAGATGACTGCCTCAGCCAATGGGAGGCCATCTTCTTCGTGAGGGACATCTAGCCTTGGGACAAAGGAAAGACGTGTGATCGAGTAGCGAGATGTGTGTTGTCGGCACAAAGGCTTTCGCACGTGGCTCTGTCTCTGTGTGTGTGTGTGTGGGGGGGGGGGGGGGTAGTAGTAGTAGTAGTAGTAGTGGTGGTGGTGGTAGTAGTAGTAGTAGTAGTAGTAGTAGTAGTAGTAGTAAACGAAACCCAGAAAACTGTTGGCATTATATAGTCCATGTGCGAATACGGCAGAACTAGAGGAGTCGCATTATATAGAAAAAAAAGTAGAACTATAGAGGTTGATAGGGGACAATTTGTAGTTGCAATAGCTTTGCGGGTATCGAATTCTTCTTCTGACTCGTAAGTCGTTAGGAAGCGTTGCAGTAAGAATATTAAACCTTACACAACACAGATCCACACAACATACAAACAATGACCACAAGCAAGCTACAACTGTGCAACAACGCACACAGAAAACAGAATGGAGCATACTCACCTACAATAACAAAATTGTCAACAGAATACGCAACATACTGAAGAAACAAATAGCGTACAGGACAGACAACACAACACAGAAAAAACTCAGAACACAGGAGACACCCACAGACAAATTTAACAGATTAGGAATATATGAAGTCACATTCAACACTTGGCTGTCAGTATACATAAGACACACACGCAGGAACTTTAGAACAAGATACTCACTACACCTCAGAGCATAACAATGTAACAGCACCCATAGCACATTTGCTGACCACGTAATAGCCCTTAAGCACCACCTAATTGCAACAGCAACAGATTTGAAAATACTGAAATCCAGCCGCAGCTTATACCACAGACTGACAATAGAGGAGAACTTCCACACGCAGAAGGCAACACCAGAAGGTAAACAAATTTTAAATGAAAACACTGTACTCTGTAAATGCACATTATTTAAGACATTACATGAACTTTACAGAAAAGGCAAGACAAACAGCTAAAGGAGCTTACACACACACACACACACACACACACACACACACACACACAGAGAGAGAGAGAGAGAGAGAGAGAGAGAGAGAGACAGAGAGAGAGGGGGGGGGAGGGAGAGGGAGAGAGAGAGAGAGAGAGAGAGAGAGAGAGAGAGAGAGAGACGGGAGAGGGGGGGAGAGAGAGAGGGAGGGGGAGAGTGAGAGTGAGAGGGAGGGGTGAGGGGGAGGGGGGAGATGGTGGGGGGAGAGGGAGAGGAGAAGTAAGCAAAATTCAAAATCGGCGCCAAACTCTCTCGGTAACAAATGAACGCAGACAGGAGTAAAAAAAAAAACAAAAAAATACTGCTCACCGCGTTTACGAAGTGAAGTGACGTTTGTAAAAACGAAATTACACTAAGTACTTAAATATATGTGAGCAGTGCCCTCAGAACGCAAAAAGAAGGATCAGTCACAACGAAATGTATCAACAAATGTATACGCAAAAGATTTTGCCACACCAAAATCACTTTTTTTAAAAAATCGAGGACTGTGTTAACTCGCCGATGAAATTCACATTTACATCGTTTTGTTTGCAGATGACATGGTATCAGTGCAGGACATCATACAGATGCTCCCGCGAAACCATATAATGTAAAATCACGGTACGAAGAAAAACGAATGAAAACTTTCTTCAGACCTCGCAATCTTAGATCAGTTAAAACCTAAAATATATTCACTTTTCAATAAACAAAACCCACTGATGATGGCACAGTCGAGTCGAAACATGTTTGTTCAACAAGAAAAAAGTGATTTTTGTCTTAAAGGCAGAAACTATATCAAATCATTAAACCACCAAGACGGAAAGGAAGACAAGAGCTGCAGATGTGAAAGACAACTATTACACACGGTTACCCATCCCGGAATCCTTTTTAAAATGCCACCCAAAAGTAAGTGTTTCCAGACAACGAAAGTTAATAAGCCCACGGGATGCTGGATGTAACAGACAGTCAACAGAGCTACAGTGTCATCGTCAACATTGGAAAGTGAATACTGTGCAGGTGAATAAGAGGAAGTAAACAAGTGACCACTGCGTCACTGTTTCGTCCTCAGATTACGAGGGCATGCTAAAAAGTAATGCCTCCGAATATTTTATCATGTTCTCAGTATAGGCTGAGGTATTGCATGTCATGCATATTGGACGACTTTCCCGTTTTGCAGAAGCAAGTTGCGACCTCCTGCCGCTAGAGGGCTCCGTATTGTGGCCTGGAACATGGCGATTCGTGACGTAATTACGTTGTTGCGTGAGGAACGATATCCTTAATCCAGTTCGTAACCGCGGAAAACTACGTCCACACAAGGAGGACCCTTTCCTTCAGTATTTCACAGCCAGACCAGGCAGAACCTGCAACAATCCGGCGTCCTGCGTTCACTGTCATTGATCATCCCCCATACAGTCCCGACATGGCCCCATCTGATTTTCATCTGTTTCCAAAACTAAAAGAACACTTCCGAGAACTTCACTTTGATAGTGATGAAACACTGCAACCGGAGGTGGTGATGTGGCTCCGCCAACAAAATTAAGCATCCTACATAGAATGTTAGCAAAGATTGTTTAATTCAAAAAGTCTTCAGATACACTACTGGCTATTAAAATTGCTACACCACGAAGATGACGTGCTACAGACGCGAAGTTTAACCGACAGGAAGAAGATGCTGTGATATGGCGACACCTACAACGTGCTGACGCGAGGAAAGTTTCCAACCGATTTCTCATACACAAACAGCAGTTGACCCTCGTTGCCCGGTGAAACGTTGTTGTGATGCCTCGTGTAAGGAGGAGAAATGCGTACCATCACGTTTCCGACTTTGATAAGGTCGGATTGTAGCCTATCGCGATTGCGGTTTATCGTATCGCGACATTGCTGCTCGCTTTGGTCGAGATCCAATGACTGTTAGCAGAATATGGGATCGGTCGGTTCAGGAGGGTAATACGGAATGCCGTGCTGGATCCCAACGGCCTCGTATCCATAGCAGTCGAGGTGACAGGCATTTTATCCGCATGGCTGTAACGGATCGTGCAGCCACGTCTCGATCCCTGAGTCAACAGATTGGGACGTTTGCAAGACAACAACCATCTGCACGAACAGTTCGACGACGTTTGCAGGAGCATGGACTATCAGCTCGGAGATCACGGCTGCGGTTACCCTTGACGCTGCATCACATACAGGAGCGCCTGCGGTGGTGTACTCAACGACGAACCTGGGTGCACGAATGGCAAAACGTCATTTTTTCGCATGAATCCAGGTTCTGTTTACAGCATCATGATGGTCGCATCCGTGTTTGGCGACATCGCGGTGACGCACGTTGGAAGCGTGTATTCGTCATCGCCATACTGGCGTATCAAAAAATGGTTCCGAGCACTATGGGACTTAACATCTGAGGTCATCAGTCCCCTAGAACTTAGAACTACTTAAACCTAACTAACCTAAGGACATCACACACATCCATGCCCGAGGCAGGATTCGAACCTGCGACCGTAGCAGCCGCGCTGTTCCGGACTGCGCGCCTAGAACCGCTAGACCACCGCGGCCGGCTGGCGTATCACCTGGCGTGATGGTATGGGGTGCCATTGGTTACACGTCTCGGTCACCTCTTGTTCGCATTGACGGCACTTTGAACAGTGGACGTTACATTTCATATGTGTTACGACCCGTGGCTCTACCCTTCATTCGATGCCTGCGAAACCCTACACTTCAGCAGGATAATGCACGACCGAATGTTTCAGATCCTGTACGAGCTTTTCTGGCTACAGAAAATGTTCGACTGCTACCCTGGCCAGCACATTCTCCAGATCTCTCACCAACTGAAAACGTCTGGTCAATGGTGGCCGAGCAACTGGCTCGTCACAATACGCCAGTCACTACTCTTGATGAACTGTGGTATCGTGTTGAAGCTGCGTGGGCAACTGTACCTGTACACGCCATCCAAGTTCTGTTTGACTCAATGCCCAGGCGTATCAAGGCCGTTTTGCGGCCAGAGGTGGTCGTTCTGGGTACTGATTTCTCAGGATCTATGCACCGAAATTGCGTGAAAATGTAATCACATGTCAGCTCTAGTATAATATATTTGTCCAATGAATACCCGTTTATCATCTGCATTTCTTCTTGGTGTAGCAATTTTAATGGCCAGTAGTGTAAAAATTCCGATATACTGATGACAAGCTCTCGAGTTTCCAGCCGGATGGCAGTATTATAAAGCCACGACCTTTCGACGAGTGACATGATTATCTTCTGGCGAACTGTCGATACTTTGCGCATACCATCCTCCTTACATCTGCGCTGTTCCCCCCTCCACCTGGCTCCGGGAGTCTAGGCACAGTGTGGCCGGCCGGCGAGGTGGGAGGTATAGGGTGAAGTCGCTGTGTAGGGGGTAGCCAGGGCTGAACCCTGAGCGATGCTTACTATAATTTCTGCCCTTGCTGAAGTCGTAGCGTCTTCCTGTGACTTAACGAAAGCGTCTGCCCCAAGTTATCGATCTTGAAACACCGTGTCGAGAGCTTTCCTCTCGAAAATGGTAGTGCAGTAATTAGCATGTACCTTTGAACATACCCTGTGCTAAAGCAAAGATGCACGTCAGACAGTACAGGTGAACACTAACTAACGTGCACTCCCAAAGTAATTTCCGCCGCAGTCCGTCCCTTCCAGCCATCAGGCGGCCGCTGACGTAACAGCAGGTAGAGCAAACTGGCTGCTTGTACGGCTCCGCACATTTATATTCTGGAGGCGTCCTTATGCAGGCGCGCCAGCTGGCTCCGTCCAGAATGGCAACATCTCTGGATAAGCCAACCCGAGAGCTTTTTCGCCGCAAACGCGATGCTCTTTCTCCTCCTTTCTCCAGGCTGTTACCGCTTTTTTTTCCGCCGCCCGTCCGCTATTAGGCGAACAGGTTAAGCTATCCTCTTACCAACGCCGAGCTGAATCCCTAATTAACGTACCTTACCATCCAGCACTTTTCCACAACGGCAGGGTACAAATTGCCTATTTGACCGCGATTGCCTTGTTACGAGGATGAAAGAGAAATGCAGCTTGGTTCAAATGGCTCTGAGCACTATGGGACTCAACTGCTGAGGTCATTAGTCCCCTAGAACTGAGAACTAGTTAAACCTAACTAACCTAAGGACATCACAAACATCCATGCCCGAGGCAGGATTCGAACCTGCGACCGTAGCGGTCTTGCGGTTCCAGACTGCAGCGCCTTTAACCACACGGCCACTTCGGCCGGCGAGAAATGCAGCAATAGAAACATTGTCTCGTTCCAAATGTACACCATAATTTACATTTTTCTTTCTTTCATTCACTTTATTGCTGAACGAAACGCGCAATGAAAAGCTACAACACGGGTAATAAAATAAGTGTATTTCACCGACACATATGACGAAGCGGCAAGAGACCCCAGTTCTTCTCCCGAGGATTAACAGCCCATTCGCCGCTGCTACCCGATACATTTCGCAGACTCCAGAACGAATATTGTAACTGCGCTAGAAAGTCACGTCCTTAATGAACTTTTGCTTTTCGGCCATTTTCAAGGGCGTACCCAGCGGGGAGCAGCATTCCTTGCCTCCAAAAAGCTCTGACCCCGGGTACGTTCGTGCTCATTGTCTAAGCGAATTTCCTACAGATCTGCCATTTTTAATAGTTTGGTCCCTATTCGGAACATTGTCTAATCTATTTAACTGTGACGATATTAGGGAATCAAGCTGTAAATTTCCCAGCAACTAATTCCATTGGTGGGGTGAAGGGCCTGTGTTGGCAAATCAGAAGTAAGAACATGCTCAGAAATCCACAAAAGACATACAGGTTTCACTGTGTAGCTACTGTGCGACACTTTGCTGCTACGCTGAATGTGTGACACTTCTAACGGAGGGAGGCATGAGGATAAGTGATGGCGGTGGGTCAGTTATTTCTCGCAGATACCCAGTACAATATGACTTGGCTGCCGCCACTCGCAAGCAACACTCAGTGCATCTCACACACAAAACGTGAAAGCCCTGAACTGCTCCGTGTCAACACACCAGTCATCCGTAACACCCAAGCAAGTGATACTAAGCACGCCCTTGATAAATTGGACGCTATTGTTTTTAAGTCTTAATGCGTGATAGCATGTTTGGTTTAAGCACCTCGGAGTAAATTATTTCAATTTTGTACTGGATAGGTAACTTCAATGTGGCTACAGTCCAAAGTAGAAAAATTTTGTCGAAATAAAAACAATTATGAGATAGTTCAATTACGAGTATATTTCTGAAGTTTCTTACACACATTATTTTAATATATTAGTTACAAGTGCCGCGCGCAAGTGCATTAATTTAATTAGTCTGTATGACTGCTGCTGGATAAATATTCTATACAATTAGCAAATGTAATCGACGAGAATAGGCTTTCCGCACTGTGTAATATAATACATCACTCACCACGTAAAACAGCTCCCCAAAAAGGCGGCGTGGGTCAGTAGAAATCGTTCACTACAAGGTATCCTCCTCGCCGTCGCTCTATTCAAAATCGTTACCGCATTTCATTTTTTTACTCAGCACCCTTGCGTTTGAAAGTACAAAGATCTAAAAATCAAATTTTATCCATTGCATAACTCAGGCTTTATCTTCAAAGTCGTTACGTAGATGCCGTTGTTCAATAGATGTCAACACAATTATCTTTTCCTTTTTTATCTCTACCTCTATTTCTTCTGATTGTCGATATCTCTCCTGATATAAGCTCGCTCACAGAGAGAGGCGTTCCTCTCATTTCTCACGCAACTTTCACAATAAACAGTTTTAAACTACGGTCATATTGGCACCTCCTGCTGTCATAACGTACTCTATAAATTACAATGAGCGATTTACTGTTATTTCTGGATAGTCTTCGTATGTTTTATCACACGAAAACCACTTAGGCATGCAGATATTTTATTCACGGCTCTGTAACTCCATATTAATAGTTTTAAAAGTTCATGTCCTTCAGTTTAAGGCAAAACATTTAATCCTTTTCAGTTCCAGCATTTGCCGAAGTGCTAAGGGATTTGAATATTTTTATTTTTTTCTGGAACCACACTATCCCGGTCAAAATACGAAGCCTCTACGTGACGCTCTGTGTGTGGAAGTTTCAAACCAATTGATCGTTTTGAAGTGTATCTGCCTCATATTAAGTGAGCAGAAATGTCATGAAAATGTGAGTCGCTTATTACGCAGATGGAACACCAAGCACATTTCCGCTTCTTAAATGGTCAAGGTTTACTAGAAATAATTTTAAATTGCTCCACATTGTCTTGGATGTTTTTTCCTGTTAAGTGCTGTTACTCTGTGGTCTGTATGAAACAATACATTTTTGTTCGCGAAGGTAAGTCGAGTAATGATGTAAACGTGAAGCTGTGTTTCGACTTTCGTCTACTACGTCTGTCTCTGTCCACGGATTTGAAGTAAGAACTTCGATCATAAAGGAAATTTACGGTTTGAAATTATAGGTTACTCGCTCTTACCAGATCGGCAGATACTGTGTTTCGATATGCTGCGTTTTTAACAGCGACAGCCACTACAATCAGCGTCAGCCCACGAGCCATAGGCGCGATGATGGATAATTTCTGCCGGCCGAAGTGGCCGTGCGGTTAAAGGCGCTGCAGTCTGGAACCGCAAGACCGCTACGGTCGCAGGTTCGAATCCTGCCTCGGGCATGGATGTTTGTGATGTCCTTAGGTTAGTTAGGTTTAACTAGTTCTAAGTTCTAGGGGACTAATGACCTCAGCAGTTGAGTCCCATAGTGCTCAGAGCCATTTGAACCATTTGAACCATGGATAATTTCTATACGAGATCGGCAAAGGTGTAGTACGGCGGCGAGGAGTACTCAACTGTCTGTGAGGTCAAACCTGCCTGGAACCACAAGAAAGAACAGATAAGCTACTTACAGTCGCATTTAAAACTCGGTCCAATCGTTTTAACTTGCCAAGGCGAACCCCTACGACTTGGTGAGTGAGATTTAGTCATGGATGTTTTCAAAATGGTTCAAATGGTTCTGAGCACTATGGGACTTAACAGGATGTTTTCAGTCACAACTGTGTGCCATTAAAATAGACAAAACGACACTCTATGGCTGTCATAAAGTAACGGTCAAATGTATGAACCGCCTCTTGTTCTAACGTACACGGCATGCAGCTGCAAGGGAACATTTTTGTAACAGCTCGCAGTATTAGTTGTTCAGTTCCGAATCAGTTATCCTTTCCTTTCCTTTATTGATATGTAAATTAGAGAGAAAAATACCTTATCTGGAACACCCTGTAAAATTACTGATGCGACAAAATTCCGTCAACAATGGCTAATTGTTCAACGAAAGCCAATATCGCCCGTAAGATTAATGAAATATTTAGCAACTTCGTGCTTTATTGTCACTTGCACTTACAGGGGTAATGAGACATAGGAACACCCATTTTTTTCTACACTGCCGAGATACTTACTGTACAGTATCATTGCACAAAACAATAGGATGACTGAAAGATCGTAGTGGGCCAAATTGCTATAAAAATAAATAAAAAAGGGAAGAAAGACAGCGCCCATCACGAAAGATCAGCTCAAGAAAACAGAGGCATATTCGGAACCTCGTTATAATGTTCCCGAATAGCACCCAGGATAGAGGAAGTTCTAAAATACCCAGAAGTGAGTCATAATTGGTAACAGTAACTGTGACATGAAGCAATTTTCGAAGGAGCGCGTGCATAAAAATACAAGTTTCCGACAGAAATAAGAGCAAATTTTATCTCTTCCACTATCACTTCACAATTCTGATATCGACAAACCAAAGATGGATTACGGCGGGAAGAATGTACTAAGCGGCAGTAGTGAGTTGACACGAAGCCTTATAATGTTCTTTGTGTGGAGGCTACCTATACTTACTTAACCGGCGATCAGGAACGTTGTAGATTATGCGCCAATCTTACAAACTTCTTCCAAAAGATCCTGTCCTGTGCATTTACCATCCAGTTTCCGTGAACCGTAGTTTTTGCAGGAAACTATATACGATAGGTGATAACGTAGGTCGTTTCCATTATATACATAGACTTCAAGAAGATTTGCAGAGAGGTGAAGAAGATGGGCTCGTTCTTCACAGCACGGAGCAGGACGTGAAGGTAAAAGGTATATTTACGCGTTAAAAAGCCAATTATTTTGTGGTGCGCATAAGTACCTGTCACGTAATAGAGCAGACAATCAACGTAACTAGGGGATCGCGCTTTCTCGTCATCATCGCTTTCGTCAGAATTTAAGGTACATGCAGGGCTTGGCCAGAAATGAAAGGGACAGAAGTGGAACCGTTCAGAAAGAGCATTTTTGGCGCTGGTCGGGGAAGGGTCAGCCATTTACGTTAGTGACGTTTCCAGGTATCGCCTGACGCAGTAGAAAGCTTACAGAAAGGTAATCCGAGAGTCGTAGATTTAAGTTCCTATGTCGAAACTTGTTTTGCTTTTTCAATTGTTACGTTACTTACACAGCTAATAAACCGAAATAACGATTAATATATTTTATTTCCTAGTATTTTCATAAAAGGTTCAAATGGCTCTGAGCACTATGGGACTCAACTGCTGAGGTCATTAGTCCCCTAGAACGTAGAACTAGTTAAACCTAACTAACCTAAGGACATCACAAACATCCATGCCCGAGGCAGGATTCGAACCTGCGACCGTAGCGGCCTTGCGGTTCCAGACTGCAGCGCCTTTAACCGCACGGCCACTTCGGCCGGCTTTCATAAAAGGTATGGAAAGGGAAGGCAAAGGAAAGTTGGTGATAGAAAATTTGCAGGAACAGATTGTAAAACGTACACGAGAATATCCTCTATAAAATTAAGATATTTTCTTTATTTTACAGTTGATGATTTACACATGATGGGGTGATATTAAATGTAAAAACAGGAGAAGCAGTAATTTTCTCGTCATTTTGCAACATCATAAAAATCACAGTTCTACAATTACAGTACAAGATTATTTTAGAGTTTCTATAGAGAAACGACATTCTGAAGCTGTTCTCATAACATTCTTGAAAAAATCCACGGTACTCGGTCGAGAGCTACATAGTGAATGAGTTCCATAGCTAAGGCTAGCGTTGCCTGTTTCATGTGCACCGGGAACCTACTGTTTGAGGGCAGCTACCAAGAGTTGCTCGAAGTTCAAAATGAAATTATAAGAATATGAAGTCCTGTACGCACTGATTACAGTCCCTTCTTGAAAAGTTATATGGAAAGTTCTTGCGGGTACTGTACGTACAATCCTTTCTTCGAAATTTGGACTGAAGCGCCAAAGAAACTGGCATAGGCATGCGTATTCAAGTACAGTGATATGTAAACTGGCAAAGAACAGTGCTGCAGTCGGCAACGCCTATATAACACAGCAAGTGTCCAGCACAGCTGTTTGATCAGTTATTGCTGCTACAATGGCGCGTTATCAAGATCTGAGTGAGTTTGAATATGGTGTTATAGTCGGCGCAAGAGTGATGGGACACAGCATCTCCGATGTAGCGATGAAATGGGGATTTTCCCGTACGACCATTTCGCGATCATACCGCCAATATCAGGAACCCGGCGAAATATCAAATGTCCGACATCGCTGCGGCCGTAAAAAGATTCTGCAAGAACGAGACCAACGACGACTGAAGAGAATCGTTTAACGTGACACAAGTGCAACCCTTCCGCAAATTTCGGCAAAATTCATCGCTGGGCCATCAACAGGTGTCAGTGTGCTAACCATTCAACGAAACATCATCGATATGGGCTTTCGGAGCCGAAAGCCCACTCGTGTACCATTGATGACTGCACGACTCAAACCTTTTTAGGCCTCGCCTGGGCCCGTCAACACCGACATTGGACTGTTGATAACTGGAATCATGTTGCCTCGTCGGACGAGTCTCGTTTCAAATTGTATCGAGAAGATACAACTTCATGAATCCATGGACGCTGCATGTCACCAGGTAACTGTTCAAGCTGGTGGAGTGTCTGTAATGTTGAGGAACGTGTGCAGTTGGACTGATATGGGACCTCTCATAGTCTAGATACGGCTCTGACAGGTGACACGTACGTAAGCATCCTGTCTGATCACCGGTATCCATTCATGTCCATTGTGCATTCCGACGGACTTGGGCAATTCCAGCAGAACAATGCGTCCAGAATTGCTACAGAGTGGCTCCAGGAACACACTTGTGAATTGAAATACTTCCACTGGCCACCTAACTCCGCAGACGTGAATATTATTGAGCATACCTGGAACGTGGTGTTCAGAAGAGATCTCGAACCCGTCGTCCTCTTACGGATTTATGGGCAGCCCTGCAGGATTCATGGTGTCAGTTCCCTCCAGCACTACTTAAGGTCGTGTTGCGGAACTTCTGCCAGCTCGCGGTGGCCCTACACGATATCAGGCAGGTGAACCAGTTTCTTTGGCTCTTCAGTGCATTTGCAGTCCCAGATTTTTCTTTGCCTTTTTTTCATGTCTTTTATGAAAATATTAATAAATACAATATACCGAGCATTATCTCGGTTTATTTACTGCATAAGTAACTTGTAAATACAAAAAAACCTCTGATTACCATCCTCTACTCTTTTACTGCGCAAACCGCTTCACTAACTTAAACGACTCATGCCTCGCCCGATCAAGAGCCATTAATGCCATTGTTTCCTGAACGCTTTACCATTTGGAACTCCCACTTCTGGCACTTCCACTCCTGACCAAGCTTTGCATACACCATAAATCTGGACGAAATCGGTCATGACAAACAGGCACGACCCCCTGTAAGTTCACTATTTAAGACAATTCGCGCCAGTTACAGGTTCTACTGGCATACACTGGTCGCACCGCATTGTGCTGATTGAGCCACGTCTTTGAGAAAAGTGAACTTTATCATAACTGTGAAAATAGAGTACAAACATACCGCCGTTTGAGTCTCGTACAGATTCCCGTATGGAGGACATAGTGATCGACATCCCTGGGGTTGTGAAGCAGCTGAATGGGTTGAAAATAAATAAATCGCCAGGTCCTGAAGGGATTCCAATTCGGTATAACAGAGAGTACTCTACTGCATTGGCTCCTTACTTAGCTTGCTTGCATTTATCGCGAATCTCTTGCCCAACGTTAAGTCCCGAGCGACTGGAAAAAATCGCAGGTGACGCCTGTATATAAGAAGGGTAGAAGGACGGATCCTCAAAATCACAGACCAATATCCTTAACATCGGTTTGTTGCAGGATTCTCGAACATATTCTCAGTTCGAATATAATGAATTTCCTTGAGACAGAGAAGTTGCAGTCCATGCATCAGCACGGCTTTAGAAAGCATCGCTCCTGCGAAACGCAACTCGCCCTTTTTTCACATGATATCTTGCTAACAGTGGATGAAGGGTATCTGACGGATGCCATATTCCTTGACTTCCGGAGAGCGTTTGACTCGGTGCCCCACTGCAGACTCCTAACTAAGATACGAGCATATGGGATTGGTTCCCAAATATGTGAGTGGCTCGAAGACTTCTTAAGTAATAGAACCCAGAACGTTGTCCTCGATGGTGAGTGTTCATCGGAGGTGAGGGTATCATCTGGAGTGTCCCAGGGAAGTGTGGTAGGTCCGCTGTTGTTTTCTGTCTACATAAATGATCTTTTGGATAGGGTGGATAGCAATGTGCGGCTGTTTGCTGATGATGCTGTGGTGTACGGGAAGGTGTCATCGTTGAGTGACTGTAGGAGGATACAAGATGACTTGGACAGGATTTGTGATTGGTGTAAAGAATGGCAGCTGACTCTAAATATAGATAAATGTAAATTAATGCAGATGAATAGGAAAAAGAATCCCGTAATGTTTGAATACTCCATTAGTAGCGTAGCGATTGACAGTCACGTAGATTAAATATTTGGGCGTAACATTGCAGAGCGATATGAAGTGGGACAAGCATGTAATGGCAGTTGTGGGGAAGGCGGATAGTCGTCTTCGTTTCATCGGTAGAATTTTGGGAAGATGTGGTTCATCTGTAAAGGAGACCGCTTCTAAAACACTAATACGACCTATTCTTGAGTACTGCTCGAGCGTTTGGGTTCCCTATCAGGTCGGATTGAGGGAGGACATAGAAGCAATTCAGAGGCGGGCTGCTAGATTTGTTACTGGTAGGTTTGATCATCACGTGAGTGTTACGGAAATGCTTCATGAACTCGGGTGGGAGTCTCTAGAGGAAAGGAGGCGTTCTTTTCGTGAATCGCTACTGAGGAAATTTAGAGAAGCAGCATTTGAGGCTGACTGCAGCACAATTTTACTGCCGCCAACTTACATTTCGCAGAAAGACCACAAAGATAAGATAAGAGAGATTAGGGGTCGTACAGAGGCATATAGGCAGTCATTTTTCCCTCGTTCTGTTTGGGAGTGGAACAGGGAGAGAAGATGCTAGTTGTGGTACGAGGTACCCTTCGCCACGCACCGTATGGTGGATTGCGGAGTATGTATGTAGATGTAGATGTATGTGCTGTGTGCTAACTGTGAAAGTATCGCTGCGGTACTTAGGACGAAATTAAGTGACTATCGCAACAGGGAGGAGTACGTTGCCGCTGCAGCCTGGCTGCTGGCACGTCGCATCTCAATGCTCGCCGGGAGTCTCATCACGTTCACGCCGCACCGCCGATGCTGGCACGTCGATGGTCGCGCGGCGACTCGCTACTCGCGAGGAAACATTACCACGCGGCAGTTCACATCGTTAGCTGAGTGGATTACTTGCAGCGTGCGAAGCAAAAAGCATGTTCTGTGCATCGTCTGACGACAATAATAGTGGTTCATTCACTCGAAAAATATCGTTATTCACAACGAAGAACAACAAGAGATACGGATGCACGATTTGAATGTAGGCTATCCGCAATGAAGATGCTTCCACCATTCCTGACAACAGCTCAAAAGCTATTCAGGGTACTTTTCAGATAGTTACGAATGTCGTAACAAATTTTTCAGTTTGCTTTAAATCTTATTGAAGCAGAATAGTGTATGGTATGAAGCTTCGACCCGAAATTATTAACGTAATCTCTGTTGAAGAGCAATTCGTACACCTATTCACTCTGAAATAACGTAATGTCAGTTTTTATCCCTCATATCTCTGTTTCAGATTTTGGTGGTGATATTCAAACAAACAAACAAACAAACAAAACTAATTTTGCTGAAACAGAGGTACTAACTCCTAAAATTATTAAACCTAATGTTACCTATCCTGAGACGGTTGTGATGATCTGAGTGTCTCTGGTCCCCTGATAGTATTGCGTCCAAAAATGTCTCTAATAAATGGTTCAAATGGCTCTGAGCACTATGGGACTTAACATCTATGGTCATCAGTCCCCTAGAACTCAGAACTACCTAAACCTAACTAACCTAAGGACATCACACAACACCCAGTCATCACGAGGCAGAGAAAATCCCTGACCCCGCCGGGAATCGAACCCGGGAACCCAGGCGCGAGGAGCGAGAACGCTACCGCACGACCACGAGCTGCGGACTCTCTAATAAATGCCTGTTTAAAATCGTCACTTGTACTTATCACAGAATTAATGTCGGAGAATGGTGGTTTCATTGTTAGAATATTGGGAAAATGCAGCCCGTCTACAAACGAAACTGATTACAAAGAATTCACGCGACATCCTAGAATATACCTCAAATGTGTCGGATCCATACCAATTGAGACTATCAGCACACTCTGAAAGTACACAAAGAAGGGCAGTGCTAATGGTCACATGTCTGTCTGGTCCACAAGAGACTGTTACAGAAATGCAGAGAAACCAGAGCTGGAAAATGTTTGAAGTTAGACGCAAAACTCTCTCTCGAAAGAGTACTTGGACGTTTGAAGTACCGGCATCGAGTAAGGAATCTAGGAGTATACTACAGCTCTCTGTGTGTCGACCTTTCAGTGATCGCGAAGATAAGATTAGTCTAATTACAGCTTACACAGCGGTATTTACGAAGATATTTTTCTGACGTTCTATACCTAAAAGTATAGTAAATGGGAAGTACCTTCTGCCATACACTTCATACTAGTTTGCGGAGCGTGGATGGAGACGTAGAAGTGGATGTAAGCCGTGCGAGAATCCGCGCATCGAGCAACAAACAGGACACTGTGAGAGTGACCTTGAAGCAACGACTCACGGCGATGGTCGAGACGCGAGTCTCAAACCAGCTCGATAGCATCGCCTGGCGAAGATCGTAGCGAGCAGCGATGACGCAGATTAAATGTGCCGATAAAGGGAAAAAACCCTCAGTGGACTTGCCAGCAGAAGCATAAACCCGAGCATACACGGCGCATGGCGCCACACGCCGGGCAGTTTCCAAACGTGGTGCGCCATAGGTAGGATGAGTTGCCACGTAGCTGACAGACATCACAGGAACCTACTGATGCTTTCGCCACACGGCCCGCAAATAGTTCGCTTCATCCGACAGTAGTTGTGTCATTCACCACAAACGCGCTGATACGAGGGACTACTTGCATCCGCCAAATAGTTCTCAGATGTAAAAAGTCTTCCGCCGACCACTGACAAACGCTACTGGCCGATACCTTCGCGGCCAACTTCACGCTACTTGAAGAAGAAGTAGATAACGACCATATTCGAATGGTAGAAGATAGGCTCTGTGTATACCTCGCGGCAGAAGACTCAGAGGACTTCATCGAACCCACAACGGAAGAAGAGGTTCGTGGGTGGGTGATGTAACGTCGGCGAGTCAATCCTGTTGGAGGTCCTCCAAGAGGCTGTGAAACTACTCACAAAGATGTTAAACGTCATCCTTAGGACCGGCCACTACCCCTCCGCCTGGAAACATGCGTAGGTGGTGGCGATCCCTAAGGCTGGCAAAGACAACAGGCTGGCGCGAAATTACCGGCCCATCAGCCTGCTACCCACAGTCTCAAAGCTATTTGAGCGAATCTATGACAGGAGACTGCGCCGTCACGTCGGAGTAGAAGGCCTGCTTCCCGACGAGCAGTTCGGCTTCAGGAGGGGGCACAGGACGACACACCAACTGCTGCGACTTGTGGGGCAGGCGATGGGGGCGCTGGAGAGGAGGGAGTACCTTGGGGCGGTACTTCTAGGCGTTTCCCGTGCCTTCGACAGCGTGTGGCACGACGGATTAGTCTACAAGTTACTAGTACAGGGAATTCCGGTGTCAAACGGCCACCTGTTCCACTCCTACCTGGCGGGACGTACTGTAGCGAAGCAGCCTACTCACGCTGTAGTAAATTCACATCAGTCTTTCCATTGTGTGCCAGCCAGTCCGCTGTAACTAGCTCTGACGTCATAAATGTTGCGCAATACTTTAAAAATCAAGCAAATAACCTAAAACGTTTCTAGCATGTCAGGAGTAATACTAAATCAACATGTGTTGAATGTCAGTTCAATAACTTTAACCATTTTCGAAAATTGGACGTTTTTCTGTAAAAATCATTGGCGCAACAGAAAAGAGCTAGAGAATTAAAAATTTATATTTAGATTCCTTTTTCATAATAATTTAATAGAAACAGTACTTTGGATTTCACAAATTAAAATTTTTGTGGAAATTCATGATTTTCTGGTTTTTGTCTTAAAAATTAAGGAAGCAAGATAGATTAAGTAGGCTAATAAATAAGGCTAGGATGTTTATATTTAAGCAGAATGGAGATCCGCTATAACCATAAAGATGTGAGAAGTTTCATTTGAATAACTATAAAACTATAGCGATAGCGTATCTCCAAAGGGCAAGTTCAGAGCTCGTCTACTGCGTGCAGTGTAATTAAATTCATTCTCTCGCCCAAAATATTTAACTTAGCCACGTCAAACTTTTATTATGATTACTTACCTGTGTGTTGAATGCACATTTAAATTGAGAGTTTCATCGGCCATCAGCAAAAGCAGCTATGATTTATTCGGTAACTTAAAGTGGTGCTTTACTAGCCCAGCGGCTAGTCCGGAGAGCCGATTTGACCAGGCGTTCCCTTAGCCGTCCGCACCGCGGCTTTATATATAAGAACGCTGCGAGAGGTAGCAAGGCCCCAATTCTCTCCAGACGCTGAATAGCACACCATCTGTGTCGGGAGTCGCGTCGCGTCGGTATCATTGCTATAAACAGTCTCGGATGCCGTATTAAGTTACTCGGGATACGCGTAACCATGAAATCATTTTCGAGTGAAGTGTTAATTCTGGGATGACTTTAATGATCGATCTTCAGTTTGCGTATGTCGTATTTTCACGTGCCGCCGCGGGACAGACATTCTACCATTATTTAGCGTGGCATTTGATGAACATTATCATCAAATTATGGCGAGCATTCATTTAAATATTTAATTTGGACAGTTATAGTGGCATCAGCGCATTAGACTCTGAACTGCTCTGTTAGTCAGATTGTGTGGATTATTTTTTTCTTTTTTTTTTCATCTGTGAGTTTCAGAATATAGAGAAAGTTTTTTTTTCACGATCGTTTTCGATTATAAATCCCAGACAATTTCCTAATTCCTCAGAGCTTTAAGCTGTAGCTCTAAGTGTATTTCTCAGATGAAGTGGGCACTGGGAATTCTAATTACAGGCTTCACATTTTGCTTATCACTTTCTGGTTGCCAATATTGTAGTTAGAGAGCCAGTGTTGAGAAAGGCAAAAGACAGCATAAATAATAGGAACATTTATATAACAATTAATTCCACTCGCCGCCGCACATATGGTTAAAACGGCAAGGAATGCATCTTTTCTACAAACCAAACATTTATATAAACAACATAAATTCCACCCGCCGCCCCACAGTACCTTTCATGCGAAGATAGAAGACGGGACCTCAACGCACGGGAAATAGCCGCCGGAGTCCCACAGGGCTCAGTATTGGGGACCCTCTTGTATACCCTATGCACGGCGGACATGCCGCGAACGCAACGGGTGCAGACAGGACTGTATGCCGAGGATACAGCCCTTTACACCAAGAGCATGAACCGACATCTGATGCGAGGAAGACTACAAATAGCCTGCAACGAGCTGGGAGCTTGGGCCACCAAGTGGCAGCTCAAGTTTAATGCAGCGAAGAGCCAGGCTGTGATCTTCACGAGGAAACGTACACCTGAAGCTCTGTCACAAGTCCTCATCATGGGAGGCCCCATCCCATGGTCGATCACCGGCCTCTACCTGGGCGTCACACTGGATCGGCGCCTTACGTGGAAGACGCACGTCACCGAAATACGGGGTAAGGCGCTTGGTAGAATGCACCTCCTCTACCTCTTCCTTAAATCCACGACCACACTATGTCCACACTGCGGAAAGACTCTGTATCTGGCACTTATCAGGCCCGTGCTGGAATACGCCGCCGTGGTGTGGGGGAGTGCCGCCGAGACTCATCAGGCAGCAGTCTCCACAAGCTCCAGAACAGGTGCCTGAGACTGGCACTACACCTTCCGCGTGACTTCAGCACGGCCGAACTACATCGGCTAACGGGCGTACCGATGCTGAAGGACCGACTCAAGCTTTCGACGAGATCCTTCTATGCCGACACGAGACGATATACGAACCCTCTCATCAGGAATCTGGGAAACCAGATTCACTGGCGAGAGACAACGAGACGGCCGGACTTGTTCCGAGAGTAGCAACGCTGCTCAGGCAGCAAGAGGAAGGAAAAGGAAGATTGTCAAACCAGAAGAAAAAAACCAAGACGCGAAGAACTAAAAATCAACCAGAGGAAGAAGGAGGAAAAGCAGCTAGAGCTGCTAATCCTTCAGTGTAACGGAACTGCAGCTTTGGGATGACACAAAGCAAGCATTGACAAACGAGGCCGCACAGCTCCACTCGCGTAATCGTCACTGGAATCGCATATCAGTAGTTGCCGAACCATTATGTACGATTACCGCAATTATAGCCCAGCAGAGATCAACGAGTTACCACTAGACAGTTACCGCCGAATGTGAAAGTTGCCGAATGTTAAAGTTCTTGTCATTAGTCGAGCCTGAACTAGAAACTATCTAACATCAGTTCACACCGAAATTTACTAAAATTATCATAAAATCCAGGCTTTCGAAGCCGGTATATGCATTATTGGTGACATCTCACGGTCCGACCTATGGGACTGGCAAACAATTAGCCAATCTTTTACAGTCAATAGGAAAAATTGACTCTTATATTGCAGAGTCTCGTCATTTTATCGAAAAATTGTGTCCTTCATGCTGAGTCTAACTAATGGTATGGTCAGTTTTGATGTTGTATCACTGTTCACTGTGATTCCTTTTAATGAGTTGATGTCAAAGCTGAAAAATATAAAATGGTCGATCTCTTTAAACTCTGTCGCACATCAACCTACTTTAAATGGGACAACAAATTCTACGAACCAACTGATGGTTTGTCTATTGGAACACCATTGTAGCGAAATTTTACTTGACAAAATTTAAAAAGAACTCTCAAGGTTTCTAAATTTTCTGAATAATATGAAAGTTATATAATAATAATATTAATAATATTGAATTGAATAATATTAAAGTTCACTATGGAAAAAAGAGAAAGGTCGAATATCGTTTTTGATTGTACAGGTGCTTAGAAAATCTGACGCAACTTTAGGCCATAAAGCCCATACCACGGCTGATGCCTTCGCAGAAATTCCCGTCATCATCCAAAGCAGAAAAGAGCAATCATGAGAACATCGGTGTTCAGGAAAATTATGGTGTCTTATGGGGACATGAGGTCATCGCTCCCTAAGCTTACACACGACTTAACCTAACTTAAACTAACTTACACTAAGGGCAACACGCACACCTATGCCCGAGGGAGGACTCGGACCTCCGACGGGGGTAGCCGTGCGCACCGTGAGAAGGCGCCTGAGACCGCGCGGCTGTGTTCAGGCATTTAGGGCCTGCGAACACGGCACTTTGAGGACGAGCTCGATCACTTAACAGCTGCCTTCAGAAGAAACGACCAATGTGACAAACTGATCAATAGGACACTTTACACTAAAAGGTTTGGAGCTTCTAATGAAGAAGAATCGACTTACCAGAAAATTTTCCTTCCATTTGTAAAAACTGTCACAGTTTGTATCAGCGGGGTACTCAAAAATACGATATTGATACATTGTTTAAACCAAGAGGAAAGGTGCGCGACTATTTGACGACTGGAAAGTACCGACGTCCGCCGTTTGCCGGAGCAGGGGTATATAAAATCCATTGCACTTGCGGTCAACAGTACATACTAATTACAAAAAGAAGCATTAACACCCGCCCTATGGAACATAAAGGTAATCGTCGCTTGGGTAATATGGACAAATCAGCAATGGCACGTCATGCACTGGGATCTGGGGTCCACCGAATTCGTTTCTCTGGTACTATGATTCTATCGAGATCTAATCATTAGTACGCTAGGGTTTACGGAGAACCCACAGAAATTTAACAGCAAGAAACAACTTTAACAGAACCGAAGAGGGACTGAAATTGCACTAGTTGTGGACCTTAGTCCTAAATAACACAATTCCCTGTGGAAGGGGGTTCGCTTCCCGTTGTCTTTATGTTGGGCGCAAAACATATTTAGTCATTACAACAATGTTCACGAGAAAACCGATAGAGTTGGGTGGCTTGGCTGTAACAGTGATCCTGATATATGTATGAGAATACTGTGTGAACAGCGCAGACCTCTTAAAAAACAATTTTCAGGACAGAGTTGACATTACCAGAATTGTGTTACTTTACTTAGTAGAGTAGCACTCATTTCGACTATGTCGAACTTTCGTGCTGTGTTGGAACATCTCAGCATTTCTACGAATGTCAATGTCACAGGTGTCACAGGGGAAGGAACAGCCCACGCCGAAGCTTCAAGCAGTTGGTTTAGGCGACGGCCATTTAACTTTCCTAACATCTTCCCTCTTACATCATATTCTCAAGGCCAGCTGCGCTCTCTCTCTCTCTCTCTCTCTCTCTCTCTCTCTCCCCGAAAATCTTCCTCATATCTGTCAAACTTTTATGTATAAAATGTCACGTGTCACTTGCTGCTGACCTTTCAGATAAAAAGAAAAAATACTCTTGTTTCATGCCTGCAGGTCACGATATTTCCCTCCTAGCGATGTGCAGCCCCATTGCGGTAACATCGCGCAATATTTTAAGCATTTCTCTCCCTTACGTACACTCCTGGAAATTGAAATATGAACACCGTGAATTCATTGTCCCAGGAAGGGGAAACTTTATTGACACATTCCTGGGGTCAGATACATCACATGATCACACTGACAGAACCACAGGCACATAGACACAGGCAACAGAGCATGCACAATGTCGGCACTAGTACAGTGTATATCCACCTTTCACAGCAATGCAGGCTGCTATTCTCCCATGGAGACGATCGTAGAGATGCTGGATGTAGTCCTGTGGAACGGCTTGCCATGCCATTTCCACCTGGCGCCTCAGTTGGACCAGCGTTCGTGCTGGACGTGCAGACCGCGTGAGACGACGCTTCATCCAGTCCCAAACATGCTCAATGGGGGACAGATCCGGAGATCTTGCTGGCCAGGGTAGTTGACTTACACCTTCTAGAGCACGTTGGGTGGCACGGGATACATGCCGACGTGCATTGTCCTGTTGGAACAGCAAGTTCCCTTGCCGGTCTAGGAATGGTAGAACGATGGGTTCGATGACGGTTTGGATGTACCGTGCACTATTCAGTGTCCCCTCGACGATCACCAGTGGTGTACGGCCAGTGTAGGAGATCGCTCCCCACACCATGATGCCGGGTGTTGGCCCTGTGTGCCTCGGTCGTATGCAGTCCTGATTGTGGCGCTCACCTGCACGGCGCCAAACACGCATACGACCATCATTGGCACCAAGGCAGAAGCGACTCTCATCGCTGAAGACGACACGTCTCCATTCGTCCCTCCATTCACGCCTGTCGCGACACCACTGGAGGCGGGCTGCGCGATGTTGGGGCGTGAGCGGAAGACGGCCTAACGGTGTGCGGGACCGTAGCCCAGCTTCATGGAGACGGTTGCGAATGGTCCTCGCCGATACCCCAGGAGCAACAGTGTCCCTAATTTGCTGGGAAGTGGCGGTGCGGTCCCCTACGGCACTGCGTAGGATCCTACGGTCTTGGCGTGCATCCGTGCGTCGCTGCGGTCCGGTCCTGGTGTGTCCGCTGTGCCGTGCGTGTGATCATTGCTTGTACAGCCCTCTCGCAGTGTCCGGAGCAAGTATGGTGGGTCTGACACACCGGTGTCAATGTGTTCTTTTTTCCATTTCCAGGAGTGTATTTATGTTTTTGTAATGGAAACAATCGATCTAAGAGAGCAAGGCTGGGTTTTTGGGATCCAGTACCTTCATTAGAAGTACAAACAAGTTGCGAAACGACTTGTCGCGGTACAGAAACATGAATACAGATTCAATCACTAGGACCGATCACTGGAGTCTTCCCCTATTTGTTGAAATTAAAAAAAAAAAATTACGAAGTGCTCTCAGTTGCCCACTAACAGCGGAATCTCCGCAACATATTGCCTTACTACAACGGTCTAATGCGTTCTGCCTGCAAGCTGTGCAACTCCGCCATAGAACAATGACAAATTTAGTTCGCTGTTTACGGACTTGCAGTCACGCACAGTGCACAAATTGGGAGCCATGAAACAGGAGAACCGACCGCAAACGACTGCACAATTGAGTCTGCAATGTGTAACTACCTTTTTTAGTGCTGCAGTTGTATGAGTGGGCCTTTAAGGCTGAAATAAACAACGAACGAACTGTTCAACGAGCTGTCAGACTTTATACCCCAGCGAACTTTATCTGCAGTTTGAAGTGGGAAAGCGGCATAATAGCACATTTTTATATACACCATCAGTTCTCCTCCTGCCCCCCCCCCAAAAAAAAAAGAAAAGAACTTCGCCGTCTTCCAAAATTTAACCGGTGAGAGTTACTGAACACAGTCATATGCCATTCACCAACACACGTATCTCTTTTTTACGACGTATATTTTTCTATCTGACAGACTCTACAACGAACATTTCGGAAAAGAAACAGACTCCTATACTACTACCAAAGTACATGATTTATCTCGGTAGTGTAAGCACTTACCATCCGAACAATTAAACAACTGGAATTAAACAACTAATTTTACGAAAAGAATTTTCTGCAGAATAACCTTCATGTCCTACTTCTACAAACAAACTGCATTTTACTTTTCTAAGGACGCATTTTATGCTTCGAAATCGTGAAATGCAATTATTAGACCAACTTCCTCAGTCCGTTGCTTAGATTATACACTATGTGATCAAAAGTATCCGAACATCGTGAGAGAGCAGAATGGGGCGCTCCGCGGAACTCACGGACTTCGAACGGGTCAAGTGATTGGGTGTCACTTGTGTCATACGTCTGTATGCGAGATTTCCACACTCCTAAACATCCCTAGATCCACTGTTTCCGATGTTAAAGTGAAGGGGAAACGTGAAGGGACACGTACAGCACAAAAGCGTACAGGCCGACATCGTCTGTTGACTGACAGAGACCATCGACAGTTGAAGAGTGTCGTAATGTGTAACAGGTAGACGTCTATCAAGACCATCACACAGGAATTCCAAACTGCATCAGGACCCACTGCAAGAACTATGACAGTTAGGGGGAGGATGAGAAAACTTGGAATTCATGGTCGAGAGGCTGCTCGTAAAATACACATCACGCTGGTAAATGGCAATCGACGCCTCGCTTGGTGTAAGGAGCGTAAACATTGGACGACTGAACAGTGTAAAAACGTTGTGAAGGAGTGACGAATCATGGTACACAATGTGGCGATCCGATGGCAGGGTTTGGGTATGGCGAATGGCCGGTGAACGTCATCTGCCAGCGTGTGTAGTGCCAATACTAAAACTCGGAGGCGGTGGTGGTGTTGTGTGGTGTGGTCGTGTTTTTGATGGAGGGGCCTTGCACCCCTTGTTGTTTTGCATGGCACTATCACAGCACAGGCCTACATTGATGTTTTGCTTCCCACTGTTGAAGAGCAATTCGGGACTGGCGACTGTATCTTTCAACACTATCGATTACCTGCTCATAATGCACGGCCTGTGGCGGAGTGGTTGCACGACAGTAACATCCCTGTAATGGAATGGCCTGCACAGAGTCGTGACATGAATACTATAGAACGCCTTTGGGATGTTTTGGAACGCCGACTTCGTGCCAGGTCTCACCGACCGACGTCGATACGTCTTCTCAGTGCAGCACTCCGTGAAGAATCGGCTGACATTCCCCAAGAAACCTTCCAGCACCTGACTGAACACATGCCTGCAAGAGTGTAAGCTGTCATCAAGGCTAAGGGTGGGCCAACATATTGAATTCCAGCATTACCAATGGAGGGAGCCACGAAGTTTTAAGTAATTTTCAGCCAGGTGTGCGGATACTTTTGATCACGTGGTGTAGAACTGAAACTTCATTCAGCAACGATCCATAGGCGTCCGCAAGAGGGGTCACTGGTCCGCTTCTGGAATCTAAACACAGTTTTTTTCTTTTTTTCTTTGCGGAATTCCCAAGAATTATAGCAATATGGCTCTATTGAACTGCAGGTTTAACATTTCTGAGATTTACGGGTAATACACTGCCTTTAGTAGTCGCTGTATGTTGTGGGTTTTTTGATTGTTGTCCACGCGAAATATTGCCGATTGCTTGGTTCGATGGCGGTTTCGCGCCCCTCTATAGTGCCGAAGTAGTGTCCTCAATTTTTTTCTCTGTCATTCGGCCATACAGATCTTACCGATCTACAGAAAGAGATCGGTCCAATAGCCACAAGCGAAGATTCCTAGCACAACACACTAAGGGCGCAAATATTAATCGTTGTGCCATACAGTAAGTTTTGTGAACTTCTTCTCAGATGTAGTTCTTGGGGGAAAGCACGTTTTCAGAATGACAGAATCAGCTATATCAAAAGTGTCAGGCTTAGAATCTTGCCCCCTCTTCCAGCGGAGGGACACGTTACGAGCTACACTTTTTAAATTCAGTGGCATTTCTTTCGAAATTTTTAGGTAATAAACGTTCTCTGAGTTTGCACATATTTGTTTTCTTAACATAAATAGTAATCACACCATATTTTAAAATTTCGTAATTTAATCTTACGCTGTCCCAGAACATTGCACTGACCACCAGTATGCGGAGGGCGGACAAAAATAAGGGAAACACCAAAAACGGAAATCATTACCATGCCTAACACGTTGTAGGAAAACTATTGTCATTCAAAACGACTTCCAATCGTCTCGGAATGGGTAAGTACAGGTCCTGTGTGGTTTTCAAATGAATCTATGAATCTTACACCATTGTTATTGCAACGTAGCCGCAAGTTCAGGAAACGATGATGCATGTGGATAGCCATTTCGCACCGTTTCCTCCAAAGCAGACCGTAAAGGCGCCGTAATATTGAGATCTGAAGACTGCTGGTCGCCAGGGGAGTGCGACAGTTCCTTGTCGTGACCAGAAAAGCAGTTCTAGCCGATGCGAGCTGTGTACACAGGGCCGGCCGAAGTGGCCGAGCGGTTCTAGGCGCTTCAGTCGGGAACGGCGCGACCGCCGCGGCCGCAGGTTCGAATACTGCATCGGACATGGATGTGTGTGATGTCCTTAGGTTAGTTAGGTTTAAGTAGTTCTAAGTTCTAGGGGACTGATGACTTAAGATGTTAAGTCCCATAGTGCTCAGAGCCATTTGAACCATGTTTTTGCTCAGAGCCATTTGAACCATTTGTGTACACAGGGGTCCTGTCGTCTTAGCACACTACATCACCATTGGCGAACAAGCACTGTACCGTGCGATTGACCTGATCTGCCAAACTGTTCACATAATCCTTGGCAGTAATGCGACTTTGCAGAGTAACCGCCGGCCGCTGTGGCCGAGCGCTTCTAGGCGCTACAGTCTGGAACCGCGCGACCGCTACGGTTCGAATCCTGCCTCAGGCATGGAAGTGTGTGATGTCCTTAGGTTAGTTAGGATTAAGCAGTTCTAAGTTCTAGGGGGCTGATGACCTCAGCTGTTAAGTCCCATAGTGCTCAGAGCCATTTGAACCATTTTGCAGAGTAGCCATGGGGCCTCCTAAAGTACCACGATATAACTGTCCAAATCACCACCGAACCCCCGCCATGCGCTCGGCTCCACCCGTCGGTGGTTCGAGTCGTCCCTCGGGGGCATGGGTGTATGTGTTGTCCTTAGCCTAAGTTAGTTTAAGTTAGATTAAGTAGTGTGTAAGCCTAGGGACCGAACACCTCAGCAGTTTGGTCCCATACGAACTCTACACAATTTACCAATTTTTTTCCCCCGCCATGTTTCGCTGTTGGGACGTGAATTAGCAGCTTGGAAGTTTGAAGCTGTGTGGAACAAGACGCATAAGATTAAATGACTTTCCCCCGTTGCTCCATAGTCCAGGATTTCCGGTCTCAGCACCAAGTTCTCCTTTACTGACGTAAAGGAGAACCAGTCATCACAGATGAGTGGTTCTGATATTCCAGCTTGCCCTGCAAGTCCTTGCTCCTGCAGCTGCCTTTCTATTATTTTGTACTGGCACTAGGTTCGTGTGCGCGACAGTCAATTCTGCAGTGACTTTCGCAGCAGTGATCGTCTTATTTTTCGTCACAATCCTCTTCAGTGAGCGTCTGCTACTATCACTCATTCAACACTCGTTCCCGTTGTGACTTAGCGGATGATGTTTATCCGCGTTCCCTGTATGCGGTGTAAATCTTCGGTATAGTTCCTCATGAAACTCCGAACACACCGCCTCCCTTGGTTACAGAAGCATCTACTGTACGAGCGCCAACAGTTTCTCCAGATTCGAATTCACTTAGCTCCGATATAACGCTCTCACATCTACACAGAACAGTGTTCCAACAACGACTGACATTTGGCAATTTATTGAAGATATTGCACAGGTGCCGTTGCTGGTGAAATACAATAGCGCAACTAGCTGACTTGACTAGCAGCTGCATTCGTGTGTTTGCATGTTTTTGTACAGTTCCTGTAAAATTTTCGTTCGTACACTATGTGATCAAAAGCATCCCGACACCTAGGTTCCTTAGGGAATGGCAGCCCATTGTTCACGGAGTTATGCACTGAGGAGAGATATCGATGTCAGTCGGTGAGGCCTGGCACGAAGTCGGCGTTCCAAAACATCCCAAAGGTGTCCTATAGGATTCAGGTCACGACTCCGTGCAGGCCAGTCCACTACAGGGATATTATTGTCGTGTGGGGAGCAAGAAGGTGCTTAAATCATCAATGTAGGCCTGTGCTTTGATCGTGTCACGCAAAACAACAAGGGGTGCAAGCCGCCTCCATGAAGAACACGACCACACCATAACACCACTACCTCTGAATTTTACTGTCGGCGCTGCACACGCTGGCAGATGCCGTTCACTGGGCAATCGCCATACCCACACGCTCCCACCGGATCACCACATTGTGTACCGCGATTTCTCACTAAACGCAACGTTTTTCTACTGTTGAATCGTCCAATGTTTACGCTCCTTACACCAATCGAGGCGTCATTTGGCATTTACCGGCGTGATGTGTGACTTATGAGCAACCTCTCGACCATGAAATCCCAGTTTTCTCACGTCCTGCCTAACTGTCATAGTACTTACAGTGGATTCTGATGCAGTCTGGAATTCCTGTGTGGCGGTCTGGATAGATGTCTGTCTATTACACATTACGACCCTCCTGAACTATCGGTGGTCTCTGTCAGTCCACATCGAAAACAGTGGACCTAGGGATGTTCAAGAGTTTGACGACGTTCGAAGTCCGTGAGTTTCGCGGAACGCCCCATTCTGCTCTCTCACGATGTCTAATGACTACTGAGGTCGCTGATATGGAGTACCTACTAGTAGATGGCAGCAGAATGCACCTAATATGAATTTTTTTTGTCCAGATACTTTTGATCACAGGGTACATCGGGAAGTTACGCTCTAGGAGGAAAAGAAACCTCGACACACAAAATGATTACAATTTCAAACAATTGTACAGGGTGGCGCACGAAATGTGTTACCAATTGTTTCTTTCACAATTTACGACGCACATTAGATATCCCGCTGGGATCTCTACAGCAGTACCAGCAGAGCTTGTCAAAACAAATGAGTTACGAAAATACGTGTAATTCACTATACTGCCGCTAGGAGACTAGTAGGCAGCAATGGCTGACAATGGAAGACTGACGACACAGCAACGATCGGCAATTGTGTTACTTTTTCATGAAACGAAAAGCCTTGTTGTGACTCAGAGGCGTTTTCGACAACAGTTTAACACACGATTGGTCCCTTGCAAGAAGACCATCCACAGGTTGTACGATAAATGTGTGCAGGAAGGAACAGTATTGGAATCGAAGCGACCTCGGCATAAGCCTGTTTGTTCGCCGGAGAATATTGAAGCGGTACGAGTTGCTGTACAGAGAAGTCCCGGGAAATCGTGTAGAAACGCAGCAGTGCAACTGGGAATATCCAGACGCTCCGTTCAACGCATTCTTAAAAGATATCTCCATATGTAACCATACCAGATGACCTGTGCACAGAAGTTCACTGAAGAACACAAGCAGCAGAGACTACTGTTTGCTCAGTGGGCGGAGGATAGGGAAGAAACTCTCAACAACGTTTGGTTTTCAGACGAGGCGCATTTTCATTTATACGGTGTGGTTAACAAACAAAATGTACGCTTTTGGGCCATTGAAAACCCGCAAGTGCTTCACGAACGACAACATTATGCTCCGAGGATTACAGCGTGGGCAGTAATTTCCAACCACGGACTTATTGGATCCTTTTTCTCTGAAGAAACTGAACAGCGAGTGTTATTTGAGCATGCTTCGCAATAGCTTCATTCCACAGCTTCTTGCTACTGCCTTGACCTTCAACATGCAGTGGTTCATGCAAGATGGAGCAATGCCACAAACTGCAAATACTGTGTTGGAGGTTTTACATGAGCATTTCGACATGCGGATCATTTCACTCAGGTTTCCAGGTCGCTTCAATGACGGACAAAATTGGCCCCCCAATAGTCCAGAGCTCAATCCACGTGACTTTTTTCTTTGGGGGTAACTAAAGGAAAAAATTTTCCAGCAACGTCCACGTGATTTAATGGAGCTCAGAAGACTTATTCTTCAAGCTTGCAGTGAAATTACGGAAGACATGTGCCGTAGGGTAATCACTAACTTCAGTGTTCGTTTGAAGGACGTTAGAAAACGAAATGGTGGACATATTGAGCAGGTGCTGAGTTAGAACAAATCTCCATGGACGGCTCTTCATTGTAGTATATGTTCCTTTCAGATTGTATTGTCAACAAAGTTTATATTCAAAAACAAAATGGTAACACCTTTCGTGCGCCACCCTGTATAATATATTCAAGAGAAACGGCTTCATAAATTTACCAAGTCAATAATGCATTGGTCAGCTGTGGCCCTTATGCAAGCAGTCATTCGGCTTGTCATTCTCTTACACGGTTGTCGGATGTTATTCTGAGGGATATCGTGACAATTTCTGTCCCATTGGCGCCCTAGATCGTCAAAAGCCTTAGATCGTCAAAAGCCCGAGATGCCCGTAATGCTCCAAACGTTCTTAACAGGGTAGAGACCAGGCGACCTTGCTGGCCAAAGTAGGTTTTGACAAGCACGAAGACCAGCAGTAGTAACTTCCGCCGTGTTAGGGCGGCCATTACCTTGTTCAAATATAAGCCCAGGGTGGCTTGTCATCAACGGGAACAAAACGGGACGTATAACAGCGTCCGCGTACCGGTGTTCTGTAAGGGTGCCTTTTATCACAACCAAAGGATTCCTTCGGATCGTGTAATAATCACAATTCAGTCTAATTCTAGCTCTTTAGCTCGTCCAGCGATCTAGTGACGTCTCTCCACAACTGGTCTCGTCACTTATTTATTATCGCAGTCGCAATTTGAGTTATTTGGTTTAAATTAAAATTCTCAATTACGTTAAATTCAGAATTAAGTTTCTTCCATGTTTGATCTGAATATTTTCCGTTGTTATAAAATAGGTTTAAGACCAGGTAATGTTTTTACATGTAATTCTAATATGTGAACAAGGATCGAAACGCTCATTCGCGAGTTGTTATTACTATCTCTAAGAACCAAATGAGGCACTGTATTGGTTTCAAAGTCGAGTAATATGTTGAAGGGCAGTACCTTCAACTGTAAGTTTCATCTTTACACAAGGAGCAGCATAAATGTTTATATACGGTATTCATAAACAATGTATGACAACTCTTAGTGTTACTTAGTTCACATAAAACGGTGGGAGGATTTCTTACCATTTCCACGTGTGTTTCTACATCTACATACATACTCCGCTAGCCACCAAGCGGTGTTTGGCGGAGGGCACAATTCGCGCCAAAGTCATATTTGCCCCCCTCTGTTCCACTCGCGGATCGCGCGAGTGAAAAACGACTGTCTGAACGCCTCAGTACGAGCTCTAATTTACCTTACTTTGAATGGTGATCATTGCGCGATTTGAAAGTTGGTGGTAATAATATACGCTCTACATCCTCGGCGAAGATCGGATTTCGGAATTTAGTGAGCAGACCCTTCTGTTTTGCGCGTCGCCTATCTGCAAGTGTGTCCCGCTTCAAACTTTCTATGAGATTTGTAATGCTCTCGCGATGGCTAAATGTACCAGTCACGAATCTTGCCGCTCTTCTTTGGACCTTCTCAATCTCTAGAGTCAGACCCAACTGGTAAGGGTCCCGTACAGACGAACAATACTCTAAAACTGGACAAACTGAAGTATTGTAAGCAATTTGCTTTGTTGCAGTACTGCATCGCTTAAGGATTCTACCAATAAACCGCAATCTAGTGTTTGCCTTACCCGTTACTTGTGTAATCTGATCATTCCATTTGAGATCATTTCGAATAGTCACACCCAGATACTTGACGGATGTCACCGCTTCGGAATGGGCATTTATTTTGTACTCGTACATTAATGGGGATTTTCGCCTTGTTATACGCAGTGGGTTACACTTACTAATATTGGAAGATAACTGCCAGTCATTACACCGAGCATCTACTTTCTGTAAATCCTCATTGATTTGTTCACAACTTTCGTGTGATACTACTTTCCTGTAGACTACAGCATCATCGGCAAACAGTCTAGTGCAGCTGTCAATACCATCAACTAGATCGTTTATGTGAATCGTAAAATGCAGCGGACCTATTACGCTGCCCTGGGGCATACCTGATGTTACGCTTGTTTCTGTTGAAGTCTTCCCATTCAGGACGACATACTGCTCTCTGTCTGTTAGAAAACTTTCTATCCAACCGCACATGTCATCGGATAGACCGTAAGAGCGCACTTTTTGGAACAAGAGACAGTGCGGAACTGAGTCGAATGCCTTTCGAAAGTCGAGGAATATGGCATCAACCTCGGAGCCGGTATATAGATCCTGTTGTATATCATGCACAAAGAGGGCCAGCTGTGTCTCGCATGACCACTGTTTCCTACAACCGAGCTGGTTTCTGCAGCTGAGCTTCTCAAAGTCTAGAAAGCTCATTATGTCTGAACACGAAACATGTTCCATGATTCTACAACAAATCGAAGTCAGTGAAATTGGTCGGTAATTATGTGCATCCGATTTTCTCCCATTTCTATAGATTGCTATGACCTGGGCCTTCTTCCAGTCCTGTGGAACTTTCACGAGTCCGTGAAACTTCAAGGTCAGCTGTAACTTGTGCTTCAGACAATTTTTTACTTTCTCGTGATCGTTTGATGACGCGCCGTGTGGATCAAATGTCGCGTGATTGTTCTAGCAGTACTCGTTACCGTAGAAAACTCTGCGGCGAATCGAGATGCATCGAGCTCGATCGAACGGAAGTCCCGTTTGGCCAGCCGGAATCCACCGTACGTGGCTGCGCCAAGCGATTTTAATTCAATCACCGCCTCATCATGAAGGTGTATGTACAGTTATCGGGTTAAATATCGAAAGAAAAATTACACTACTGGTTATTAAAATTGCTACACCACGAAGATGACGTGCTACAGACGCGAAATTTAACCGACAGGAAGAAGATGCTGTGATACGCAAATGATAAGCTTTTCAGAGCATTCACACAAGGTTGGCGCCGGTGGCGACACTTACAACGTGCTGACACGAGGGAAGTTTCCAACCGATTTCTCATATACAAACAGCAGTTGACCGGCGTTGCCTGTTGTTGTGAAGCCTCGTGCAAGGAGGAAAAATGCGTACCATCACGTTTCCGACTTTGATAAAGGTCGGATTGTAGCCTATCGCGATTACGGTTTATCGTATCGCGACATTGCTGCTCGCGTTGGTCGAGATCCTATGACTGTTAGCGGAATATGGAATCGGTGGGTTCAGGAGAGTAATACGGAACGCCGTGCTGGATCCTAACGGCCTCGTATCACTAGCAGTCGATATGACAGGCATCATATCCGCGTGACTGCAACGGATCGTGCAGCCACGACTCGATCCCTGAGTCAACAGATGGGGACGTTTGCAAGCCAACAACCATCTGCACGAACAGTTCGACGACGTTAGCAGCAGCATGGACTGTCAGCTCGGAGACCATGGCTGCGGTTACCCTTAATGCTGCATTTCAGAGAGGAGCGCCTGCGATGGTGTACTCTACGACGAACCTGAGTGCGCAAATGGCAAAACGTAATTTTTTTCGGATGAATCCAGGTTCTGTTTACAGCACCATGATAGTCGCATACGTGTTTGGTGACATCGCGGTGAACTCACATTGGAAACGTGTATTCGTCATCGCCATACTGGCGTATCACCCGGCGTGATGGTATGGGGTGCCATTGGTTACACGTCCCGGTCACCTCTTGTTTGCATTGACGGCACTTTGAACAGTAGACTTTACATATCAGATATGTTATGACCCGTGGCTCTACCCTTCATTCGATCCCTGCGAAAGCCTACATTTCAGCCGGATAATGCACGACCGCATGTTGCAGGTCCTGTACGGGCCTTTCTGGATACAGAAAATGTTCGACTGGTGCCCTGGCCAGCACATTCTCCAGATCTCTTACCAATTGAAAACGTCTAGTCAATGGTGGCCTTGCAACTGGCTCGTCACAATACGCCAGTCTCTACTCTTGATGAACTGTGCTATCGTGTTGAAGCTGCATGGGCAGCTGTACCTGCACACGCCATCCAAGTTCTGTTTGACTAAATGCCCAGGCGTATCACGGCCGTTATTACGGCCAGAGGTGGTTGTTCTGGATACTGATTTCTCAGGATCTATGCACCCAAACTGCGTGAAAATGTAATCACATGTCAGTTGTAGTATAATATATTTGTCCAATGAATACCCGTTTATTATCTGCATTTCTTCTTGGTGTAACAATTTTAATGGCCAGTAGTGTATGTTGCTGCACGAGACGGACGCCCGAAAGGTAATGAAAGAAAAAAAAAATAATAACAGATGTTTACGCTCACGTCGTATACGGAGAAGAGAGCAGGCAGTAGTAGAGTACGGTCCTGGGTGCAGTGTTCCCCTATGGGCAGCGTAAATGGTGGCGCGCCGGGACGCTGGTCTGCCCAGCAGGTTGCCAGAGCGAACGGAGGCCGGTTTGGCCCGGCGCCTACAAGTCGTGACCAGAGTGGATAATCTACAGTGCAGCCTCCTGGTCACGCGGTCTGTTAGCTTTTACGTCACAAAAAAGGAGAAAGTGAGAGGGTAAGGGCAGAAGGAAAAAGATATAAAATGTGTGTGTGTGTGTGTGTGTGTGAGAGAGAGAGAGAGAGACAACGGAGCTGAAAGCCTGCCTTACTCTGCGGTGCGGAGAATACGAAACATGACGAAGAGCGCACGTTACATAAACAAAAGACCAGCACTGCCTGAAAAATGAAACGCCCCTGCTGACCTCTAGTGCTCACAACTTACAAGATTTCCATCTTTTATTAGAAACAGTGAATACATAGCCACGTCCGTGGCGTTTTCTTCTTTATAGGCGTTCGAAGTTCCGTCCACTGCAAATTCCATGTATTTCATCCGCTGTGGCGCTGTGTCTACGTAATACTGTACAGTTGGCTTGACAAACAAAGTGCTTTACTACACACGAGTCATCGATCGAGTCGGGGATTCGGTTCTAGAAGGGATGGGCGGTGGGGTTGAGGGTGGGATTGGAGGGGACTGACACAGATCGTTACTGTCTTACCCCACATCTCCCCCTCTTCCCCCCCCCCCCCAGTAAATGTAAGATACACTATATATGACATGTTTTGATTTATTAATACGAAATAGTAATTTGTTTGCATCCATGCATAGACCATTAATTATCCGGAACTTTTCAGATACTGCAATTCAGATCACTGGAACATTGGAAAAGAACTCGCCCAAATATTTGACAAATAATGTATGAAGCAAACTGATTTTTGAACTGTAATAGCAACAAAATCAACGATGTAATTCACAAAATACATCGGAGAGTGTCTTCTCCTTCATCCGTGTCCCACTTAGATATTCAGCAGTGAAGACACTTTTGCAGGCTATTGCTATATGGGCGTGTGAATGGTGAAAACGCCGATTTATTTCTGTCCACGTTCCGGAACGTGGTATTTCTGTCGTACACTGAAGCGCAAAGGAAACTGATATAGGCATCGGTATTCAAATACAGAATACGGAGCGTATTCAGAATATGGTGCTGCTGTCGGCAACGCGTATATAAGACAGCAAGTGTCTGGCGCAGTTGTTAGATAGGTTACTGCTGCTACAATGGCAGGTTATCAAGATTTAATTGAGATTGAACGTGGTGTTAAAATCGGAGGACAAGCGAGGGGACACAGCATATTCGAGGTAACGATGAAGGGCCGATATTGCGTACGACCGTTTCACGAGTGTACCGGTCAAACATAAAATCTCAGACATCGCTGCTGCCGGAAAAAGATACTGCAAGAACGGGACCAGCGGCGACTGAAGAGAATCGTTCAACGTGACAGAGGTGAAACCCTTCCGCAAATTGCTGCAGATTTCAATGCTGGGTCATCAAAAAGTGTGAGCTTGCGAACCAGTTAACGAAGCATTATCGATATGGGCTTTCGGAGCCGAAGGTGGGTCGTGTACCAGTGATGACTGCAAGACACAAAGCTTTACACCTCGCCTCGGCTCGTCAACACCGACATTGGACTGTTGATGACTGGAAACATGTTGCCCGGTCGGAGGAGTCTCGTTTCAAATTGTATCGAGCGGATGGTAGTGTACGGGTATGGAGATAACATCATGAATCAATAGACCCTGTATAAGTCAACAGGGAACTGTTCAAGCTGTTGAACGCTCTGTAGCGGTGTAGGGTGTATGCAGTTGGAGTGATATGGGACTCCTGATACGTCTAAATACGACTCTGACACGCGATACGTACGTAAGCAACCTGTTTGATCACCTGCAGCCATTCATGTCCATTGTGCATTCTGACGGACTTGGGCAATTCCAGCAGGACAATGCGACACCCCACACGTCCAGAATTGCTACGGAGTGGCTCCAGGAACTCTCTTCTGAGTCTAAACACTTCCACTGGGCACCACTCTCCCAAGACAACAACATTACTGACAACGGAACCTCCCCATCGCACCCCCCTCAGATTTAGTTATAAGTTGGCACAGTGGATAGGCCTTGATAAACTGAACACAGATCAATCGAGAAAACAGGAAGAAGTTGTGTGGAACTATGAAAAAACTAAGCAAAATATACAAACTGAGTAGTCCATGTGCAAGATAAGCAACATCTAGGAGAGTTCGAGTTCAGGAGCGCCGTGGTCCCGTGGTTAGCGTGAGCAACTGCAGAACGAGAGGTTCTTGGTTCAAATCTTCCCTAGAGTGGAAAGTTTACTTAGTTATGATCTGTCCGTTCGTTCATTGACGTCTCTGTTCAGTGTAATAAGTATAGTGTCTGTGTTTTGCTACCGCACCGCAAAACCGTGCGATTAGTAGCCGAAAGGACGTGCCTGTCCAATGGAAACCAAAAACATTTGATTGCAAGGTCATAGGTCAACCAATTCCTCCACAGGAAAACACGTCTGATATATTCTATACGAGACTGGTGACGGCAAGTGCGTTACATGACAGGAATATGTTGTCGACCCACCTAACTTGTACACTTGGTGAATGGGTAAAAAGATTCTTCTACCTTGCCCAATTTAGGTTTTCTTATGGATGTGATAATCACTCCCAAAAAAGTGTGAAAACATAAGAGTTTGACACATAAACTGCAACAAATGAATGCAACAGTTTCACAGTCGCACAGTTTTGTCTGTGCTCTGTCAAAACATATGTTTTTAACGTTTTCAAATTTTTCCGTGTGTAGACCGTCAAATCCTGCATATGTCCAAGCAAATCTGAACATGTCCTGGAATTTTGGAGAGCGAAGTTGATTATATGTGAGTGCCTGAACTTTGATAATTGTCTGAAAATAAAAAATTGAAATTTTCTCCCGAGGGAAGACTTGAACCAAGGACCTTTCGTTCCGCAGCTTCACACGCTAACCACAAGACCACGCGCTCATGGGTTCTTACGCTTTTGGATGTTGGTTATGTTTCACATGGACTACTCAGTTTGTATATTTTGCTTATTTTTTCATAGTTCCACACAACTTCTTCCTGTTTTCTCGATTGATCTGTGTTCAGTTTTTCAAGGCCTATCCACTGTGCCAACTTATAACTAAATCTGAGGGGGGTGCGATGGGGAGGTTCCCTTGTGAGTATATCTGGGATGCCCTTTTGCTGTTCACAAGAGATATCCACTCCCTCATACTCTTACGGATTTATTGAGAGCCCTGCAGGATTCATGGTGTCGATTCCCTTCAGAACTACTTAAGACATTAGTCGAGCCCATGCCACGTCGTGCTGCGGCACTTCTGTGTGCTCGCGGGGGCCCTACACGATATTAAAGTGTACCAATTTCTTCGGCTCTTCAGAGTACATGTACGATATTATGTCGACAGTGGATCATTCTCTACAATTCTTAACAGATACTGGCAGTCAATGCATTTACCAATGACACTTGTAACTGAGGACCACACACGCTTGAATGAAAATCTAAATCGTGAACCTTACAGCAGTTCTCATTGGCGATACCGAACCATGCAGCGCATGTTAAATATACCTTTCGTTCTCAGGAGGTAGTCTTCTCCTTCTCCAACTCTTCACAGCTCGCATCATTAGTCCTCATTCTTACCATCTGGTGTGATTTGTCAGACGACCTAGAACACGGTCAAATTCCATGCCGGGCTATCGCAATTCTCTCTCGCTCGCTAGCTCACTCACTCACTGACTCACTCACTCACACATGCGCGCGCTCTCGTTTGCTAACAATCGTACATCTACGTAATTTATACGGTCTACCCAGCTTGCTGGCTCCATTACACAGCCTCCCCTTTGACAATGAAACTGTGCGCAGCGTCACAGCTTGCTGGCACGTGGACTGGTGTTAATTAGCTGCGAGCAGACGTGGTGGCGCGTGATGGCGTGGGCGCAGGAATCGGGAAGCAGCTCTGCCGGCGACGCCGTCGCCGTCGCACCACTCGCCAGAAGATCGATGGGTCGCGTTGCATATTAATGGGAGTCCGGTGTCGGGGGAATGTGAGCGCCAGCCTGCCTGTGACAACGCTCTTTGCGCCCGGCGCACGTGGAAGCCTGCTCTGATTAACTCGTCAGCTGCAAGTCAGGGCGAGCAGTTCGAGGACCTGTCGGGGAGTTACGACGCCTACGCGAGGCAGGACAGGGAAGGAAAGGAGAGAAGAGTTATCGCTGCTACCGAATACCGCGTTAGACCATTCAGCCCTCCTGCTGCAAGCGATTTCAGTTATATGAGCTGAGAAAAGTAATACAAACACGTACCTTTTAATGTGGTAGACGAGCCTTGTCCTACTGAGGATCGATATACACAAATTTTAGAGAATGCTACGCTATACTTTGCAAAGAAACTGTTACAACTGGCTGTCAAATGTTAGAGGATACCTGACAATTTTTTCTAAGGCATGCTGCAGTGCGCTGATAATACCAACATTTGGCCATTGAAATGGGTAAAAAACACCTCTTGTTTCATATTTACCTTCATAAAATCAATGTCAATGGGAGACCGTGCCCCCTGGAGACTTCTGAGCGTCGTTGCCTATACTGCCTTTCTTGCTGGCATTTAATTGTGTATTTTTAATGGCTCATAACCGATGGTTGGCATTTGTGTGCTTGCAATTGTGTTTTTAAAAATCAAAGGCCTTCAGCCGTTTTAAAACTAAGTTTTCCTAAATTGGGCAAGTCTTACATTGTCTGAAAATAACGTTTGGGCCTTCTGCCTGCTGAAAATTTAATGTATTGTTTTAGAGCATCGGCCTTCAGCCGCTTTAAGTTTTAACGTTCTTACTTATGAAGTGTTACATTCTTTCAAGATAAAGCTGTGGGCCGTCTGCCTGTTGAAAATTTATTGTAGTTGTATTGTTCTTAAAATAATGTGCCTTCAGCCTATTTAAAATTTTGGATTCTTACTTATCAAGTCTTACATCACTTGGGCTTAAATACTATTTAAGGTAAAATGCTTTGGGCCTTCTGCCTTGGAAAAGTGGTTGCAATTTTTTTTTAACATGCCTCCAGTCGTTTTGGAGTAAGGTTTCTTACTGCTAGCCGGCCGGCGTGGCCGAGCGGTTCTAGGCGCTACAGTCTGGAACCGCGCGGCCGCTACGATCGTAGGTTCGAATCCTGCCTCGCGCATGGATGTGAGTGATGTCCTTACGTTAGTTAGGTTTAAGTAGTTCTAAGTTCTAGGGGACTGATGACCTCAGAAGTTAAGTTCCATAGTGCTCAGAGCCATTGTTCTTATTGGTCATAAAGCTTGGGCCTTCTGCCTATTGAAAGGTTATTATAGTTATGTTGTTTTAAATTTATCGGCCTTCGGCCGCTTTTAAAAAACTTAATCTATCTGATTAGTCAAGTCTTACATCGCTTGGCCTTAAATACTATTTAAGGTTGAAGCCTAAAGGCTTTTGTCTCAAGTAAAATAAAATAAAAAAAATAATAAATAAATAAATAAATAAATTCGAAGTTGTATTTAATTCATGGGCCTTTAGCCCTTTTAGAATTAAAGGCGTTTTCTGTCGATAGTCAAGCTTAGAAGTTGCGCTGTAATGTTTGGACAAATAAATAAAGTGTTACGTTTGGAGTGTAACTGACAGCCGCTTATTCTGGCCCCCCTTCCACAACTCCTACTACTTGTCCTGTCCTGCGGGTTTAGCAGGGCGTTTCAAATACCAACGGAAATGACAATTTTATTCAAAGGCAATAATTACACTAAAGTCACCGCGTTTAGTGATGGTCCCGTGGACATTACAGGAGACGGGACATGGTTCGTCAGATGATTCACGAGTATGTTCTACAATGTTACTGGTTGCATTAAGTGTTCCGGCCTTTCGGCTATGAGGGTACATCCAACATTGTCGGACACGATACGTTTAGTGGTCCAGGAGTCGTGGTGCCGCGGGGCACAATGTTGAATCGGCTTACTGACTTCCAGTCTCTGGTCACGGTACACTCGCCGGTAACGTTATTATGACACTACATTCCTTCCCCATATGCGTCTGTTCACGGGTGCTTTTGGCGCTGACTTCACTTTTCCAAATGGCAATACGCGACCGCATCGGACAGCGCAGGTGGAATAGCGACTACAACGAGAGTATATCCGGCGAATCAACTGGCCTGCCCGTTGCCCCGACTTAAATTTCATCGAGCACGTCTGCGATGCCTTGGCGAGACGTGCTGCCTCACATCCTCTTGCACCGATGACCATCTAACACTTATCATTGGCGCTGCGGGGTAATGGAACGAGTTTTCACAGAAACTAGTTAACAACCTTAAAGGCAGCATAAGAACACGTTGCAGAGCATGTATTGCCGCTCATAGCGATCGCACATCCTATTGCAATGTCCAGGGAACGATCATGAGTTGCGGTGACTTCAGTGTAAGCATTGCCTTTCTATAAAAATGTCATTTCTTTTCGTCTCATTGAGTATTTCTTTCAGTTATCTTCTATATATCTTTCTATATACTGTCCAAGTGTTATCGAGATATGTTACCTGTGGAAGCCAAAGTATAGTATGAATGGTTGGAGACCGCGAAGAGCAGATTCAGCTGCCAAATTGGAAAGGTTTTTCCTATTCCTCGCGCCCGCAGGCATCTTTCTACGCGAGGTATCGGAATCGGGTTGGTAAGTGTATCTGATAAGTGAAAGTGAGCACTGTGTGTGTGTGTGTGTGTGTGTGTGTGTGTGTGTGTGTGTGTGTGTGTGGACAGCAGGCGCCGGAACCGGAAGGACACCCATATTAGTACTGGCCGCGTGCGACGGTCTTAACGTCTGTGATCTGACGAGAAACTGTGAACCCGCCTCCTTAGGTTTTGCACACCAACGTAGAAGAGAGAGGGATAGGGTGTAACCGTGGTCCATTGTCTTCTAAACTTACTGCTTTCCTTTCATATCCTTCAACTTTTATACACTGAAGAGCCAAAGAAACTGGTACACCTGCCTAATATCGTGTAGGGCCCCCGCGAGCACCCAGAAGTGCCGCAACACGACGTGGCGTGCATTCGACTAATGTCTGAAGCAGTGATGGAGGAAACTGACACCATGAATCCTCCAGGGCTGTCCATAAATCCGTAAGAGTACGACGGAGTGGAGAATTCTTCTGAACAGCACGTTCCAAGGGGTCCCAGATATGCTCAATAATGTTCACGTCTGGGCAGTGTGGTGGCCAGCGGAAGAGTTTAAACTCAGAAGAGTGTTCCTGGAACCACTCTGCAGCAATTCTGGACATGTGGAGTGTCGCATTATCCTGCTGGAATTGCCCAAGTCCGTCGGAATGCACAATAGACAGGATGTAGGTGATCGGACAGGATGCTTACGTATGTGTCACCTGTCAGAGTCGTATCTAGACGTATCAGAGTTCCCATATCACTCCAACTGCACAAGCCCCACAACATTACAGAGCCTCCACCAGTTTGAACAGTCCCCTGCTGACATGCAGCGTCCATGGATTCATGAAGTTGTCTCCATACCCGTACACGTCCATCCGCTCGATACAATTTGAAACGAGACTCGTCCGATCACGCAACATTTTTTCAGTCATCCACAGTACAATGTCGGTGTTGAAGAGCCGAGGCGAGGCGTAAAGCTTTGCATCGTGCAGTCACCAACAGTACACGAGAGGGCCTTCGGCTCCGAAAGCCCATATCGATGATGTTTCGTTGAATGGCTCGCACACTGACACTCGTTGATGGCCCAGAACTGAAATCTGCAGCAATTTGCGGAAGGGTTTCTCTTCTGTCGCGTTGAACGATTCTCTGCAGTTGTCATTTCTGCCGTTCTTGGAGGATCTTTCTCCAGCCGCAGCGATGTCTGAGATTTGATGTTTTACCGGATTCCTGGTGTTCACGGTACACTCGTGAAATTGTCGTACGGGAAAATCACCATTTCATCGCTACTTCGGAGATGCTATGTCCCATCGCTCGTGCGCTGACTGTAACACAACGTTCAAACTCACTTAAATCTTAATAACTTAGCACTGTAGCAGCAGTAACCGATCTAGCAACTGCGCCAGACACTAGCTGTCTTACATAGGCGTTGCCGACCGCAGCGAGGTATTCTTCCTGTTTACATATCTCTGTATTTGAATACGCATGCCTATACCAGCTTATTTGGCGCTTCAGTGTTACATAATGAGAGAACGTGCGTGTAGGTAGAACACAATTTATGATCACTCAGGTTGGCTACGATGTGGAGACCAGTGGAAGAAACAGGCGCCCCCTGTGGTCGATAGTGGCAGAGTTCATAAAGTGAAGCCGCATTGGGTAGCCGTTCGGTCTCAGGCGTCTTGTCACGGTTCGTGGAGCTCCCCTCGTAGGAGGTTCGAGTCCTCCCTCGGGCATGTGTGTGTGTGTGTGTGTGTGTGTGTGTGTGTGTGTGTGTGTGTGTGTGTGTGTGTGTGTGTTGTCCCTAGCGTAAGTTAGTTTAATTAGCGTGTAAGCCTAGGGACCGACGACCACAGCAGTTTGGTCCCATAGTCCTTACCACAAATTTCCAATTTTCCATAAAGTGAACAGTTAGCCAGAAGGAAAGTCCAGACACCAGCGTTAGTCGTCGGATGTGTGAGCACAACAGTCCAGGGACCGATTCGAATCGAAAACGTAAACGGCAAGGGATATCACACTACTAGAGTTGCGATCTACCAAAATTACGGTTCGATGGTTTTGGGTTTTGATACACTTCGTAAATGACATAGTAAATTGTAGGATTACGGACAGTATTGGAACAATTGGTAGGGAAAGAAACGTAAATGAATCTGTAGGAGAGAAAATGAGAACCGACGACTTCCATTTTTGTTGTTATTGTTGTTTGTTTTGCACATTATTAGAACCACACGTTATTCAGTATCGTCCATTGTATATTTTATATTATTAGGAAATAAAAATTGTAACACCACGTTCAAGCTCATCTAAATCTTGATAACCTGCCATTGTAGCAGCAGTAACCGATCTAACAACTGCGTCGGACACTTTTTGTCTTATATAGGCATTGCCGACCGCAGCGCCGTATTCTGAATACGCGCCGTATTCTGTATTGGAATACTCATGCCTGTACCGGTTTGGTTGGTTGGTTGGTTTTTGGAGGAACAGACCAGACAGCGTGGTCATCGGTCTCATCGGATTAGGGAAGGAAGTCGGCCGTGCCCTTTCAGAAGAACCATCCCGGCATTTGCCTGGAGCGATTTAGGGAAATCACGGAAAACCTAAATCAGGATGGACGGACGCGGGATTGAACCGTCGTCCTCCCGAATGCGAGTCCAGTGTGCTAACCACTGCGCCACCTCGCTCGGTCTGTACCGGTTTCTTTGGTGCTTCAGCGTATAACAGAAATACAGGGTTATTACAAATGATTGAAGCGATTTCACAGCTCTACAATAACTTTATTATTTGAGATATTTTCAAAATGCTTTGCACACACATACAAAAACTCAAAAAGTTTTTTTAGGCATTCACAAATGTTCGATATGTGCCCCTTTAGTGATTCGGCAGACATCAAGCCGATAATCAAGTTCCTCCCACACTCGGCGCAGCATGTCCCCATCAATGAGTTCGAAAGCATCGTTGATGCGAGCTTGCAGTTCTGGCACGTTTCTTGGTAGAGGAGGTTTAAACACTGAATCTTTCACATAACCCCACAGAAAGAAATCGCATGGGGTTAAGTCGGGAGAGCGTGGAGGCCATGACATGAATTGCTGATCATGATCTCCACCACGACCGATCCATCGGTTTTCCAATCTCCTGTTTAAGAAATGCCGAACATCATGATGGAAGTGCGGTGGAGCACCATCCTGTTGAAAGATGAAGTCGGCGCTGTCGGTCTCCAGTTGTGGCATGAGCCAATTTTCCGCGGGCTTCGCGTGAAACTTGCCCGCACGCGTTCAACCGTTTCTTCGCTCACTGCAGGCCGACCCGTTGATTTCCCCTTACAGAGGCATCCAGAAGCTTTAAACTGCGCATACCATCGCCGAATGGAGTTAGCAGTTGGTGGATCTTTGTTGAACTTCGTCCTGAAGTGTCGTTGCACTGTTATGACTGACTGATGTGAGTGCATTTCAAGCACGACATACGCTTTCTCGTCCCTGTCGCCATTTTGTCTCACTGCGCTCTCGAGCGCTCTGACGACAGAAACCTGAAGTGCGGCTTCAGCCGAACAAAACTTTATGAGTTTTTGTACGTATCTGTAGTGTGTCGTGACCATATGTCAATGAATGGAGCTACAGTGAATTTATGAAATCGCTTCAATCATTTGTAATAGCCCTGTACTACGTTCCGGAACGTGGGCAGAAATATAAAAATTATTATTTTGTATACAACAGAATGTTCTTCATCATGACCAAAGACAATGATTTCCTGATATTATTGGTAAATGCGAAAGTCGTTTATGAAAAACAGAAGCATGTTTGATGTATTTTTGTTTTGCGTTTTTTTTAGTTTTACCTTTTTTTGATGGAACTGTGTTTTCTAGCGCTATATAAATCTGTATTCCTTTTCTTTACTTTTAGTACAACATCCCTGTGTTTCACATTACAAATCAATAATTTTCGAGTAAAACCTGAATTGAACACAAGACGATTTCAGTTCTGCTATACATTTCTTTTATCCTTAGGTAACGAACAGAAGGGTAGGTATGTATAACATTTCCAAAAGTTACCTGCGCTTTGTTTTTCTTCTCAGTTTCTAGATGGCCAAGCGGTTCTAGACGCTTCAGTCCGGAACCGCGCGACGCTACGGTCGCCGGTTCGAATCCTGCCTCGGGCACGTATGTGTGTGATGTCCTTAGGTTAGTTAGGTTTAAGTAGTTCTAAGTTCTAGGGGACTGATGACCTCAGATTTTAAGTCCCATAGTGCGTAGAGCCATTTGAAACCCTGCTCTACTATCAAAGGCGTGTTCAGAGAATAGCGAGGAACTGAAGGACAATTGCGTGGCTGCGGTATTCGCTGGTAACCCCGCGTCAACTGACGAGTGGACGTGACAGAAGGTAGAGGCAGCTGCACCCACTGTGGGAGCCAGCTGCGACCACACTACGAAACCTGAGTGTGTCTGACTTTTTCTCCAAGTCTATACCAGGCTGGGTGGGGAATGCGATTCACTGTTGGATACTCAAGTTACCAGATTTCGAGTTCGACAGCAACATCCGAGCATCATTACTAAGCAGAAACCGGTGCATCAGGTTTGACGTTCCCTCGATGATCATGTCATCTTACGAAAAAAGAAAAACACGGCAAATGTCATAACTTTATTTCCGATAAACTTCGCTCAGCTGAAGAAGGGTCAAAATAAGCAAACGTGTGTATTGTGAAACCCAGTTCTTATTTTATAGTCCTAACTCGATAGGAAACATTTATGCAGTAACATTACACAAACATGGGATGAAAAACGAAAAAAAAATAGAGTAAACACAATAATCGGGTTTCGAACACGGGGCACCAAAACGTGAAGCCGCGACGCTAGCCACTGTGCCACTACTTCGGTTGAACTATTTACTCGCCAAAAGGCACACAAATTACCTCGGAAACTTGGCTATCGTTTTCTCAGAACGGTCGAGTGTCTATCGCTAAAATGAGACAGTGTTTACTTCCACAGAACGAAGTTTCTCGGAAATCGGATAATGGCACTTGCCGTGTTCTCCTCATTAGAAATAGAGCACGAACTGCATTGGGAAAGGATGGGCTACGAAAACTGTTATGCCCTTCTCCAAGGAACCATTGTCTTAGGCATTTTAAGGAAACCTCCAAAAACTTTGATCTGCTGAGCCAGAATTGCCATTCTCGTAACTTCGTCTTCCCATTGCGCCATCTTGTTCCAGATAACCATGCAAGATTCACAGATTAACCTAACACCGAGTCAACAGATGTTACAAAATGAAGAATTTACTCGAGAATGAAAAAAAAAGCAACCTTCTTGACAAATGTGTATGTTATCACAGAAGGCAGAGTTTCGCTACCGGTATTTTCGTCATTGCTGGCATTTGATTTATGGGCATTTGGTCGTGGTACAAGGTATATTTATCTGCCTACCTTTTCGTCTTCCAATGCTGGGAACATCATCAGATGCCTTACCGACTAACAGACTAGAACAGGCTCAACAAGCCGAACTATTTATATGAATTCAGGCAACAGTCGATTCGTGACGTCATCAGACCGCGCTGCCTGTCGCGCCGGCGTATGCTATAGGGTTCGTAGTGTGGATGAGTTAGCGCTGTTTGTTTTATTTACCACTAAGGTCCACAAATAATCTAATTTCAGTCAACCTTATTTTTTACTAAAGTTGTTTTTGTACTTTCGGCAGAGCTCTAGACCAGGCATTGACGACGTTTGGTGACGCGCGAGTCTCATTCACATACTTTTTAGGACTCGCGGGCAGCCTCGTAACAACGCGTAAGAAACGCGCCTAGCGCGTAAGGCCGTAACTATAGATTCCGTGAAACTGTTTATGGGGCACCACACCGATATGAATGACACCCCTTTCTCTACAAGTGACACTAACAAACTATGCCTCAATACACGTGTTTTTGCCTGTACATTCATTTTATATTCACTCGGTATTTCTTCGCGGGTCGGAATTAAACTAATAGGGGCCGGATGCGCCGCGCGGACTGCCGGTTACCCACCCGTGTTCTAGACTAGGGCTTCCCAATCTGTTTGTGTTCTGCGGGAAGTGAATAAATGCTCCGCGAAAAACGATTAATAACGTGGCGCTTTTTTTTTTGGAGGTTTTGGCGATACAAATTAGTTTTTTTAATTTAATGATGATTTCTATATTATGAGTAATAATTATTATTTAAAACTGAAGTAATCACTGAATGAAACAAGTTTTTTCTCATTTTTAAATTTTTATTAACCTTGGAAACAAACAAGGTGTTCCATTGAAGTACAAGGTTTCTCGAAGTGTTTCAGCGGAGGAAAGTTTTCGGAACCCTTGCTCCAGGACTTGATATTTTTGAAACTATTTCGAATCCGATATATCGATATTTAAAAGACACATTATCGGCCATCTATATATCGAGAAAATATAATGATATATCGACAGAAAATTTCGACGCACCAACCTATAAAAGAAATAAAATGAATGTCGTGTGACGAGGGCCTTCCGTCGGGTAGACCGCTCGCCTGGTGCAAGTCTTTCGATTTGACGCCACTTCGGCGACTTGCGCGTCGATGGGGATGAAATGATGATGATTAGGACAACACAACACCTAGTCCATGAGCGGAGAATCTCTGACCCAGTCGGCGATCAACTGGGAATCGAACCCGGGCCCTTAGGATTGACAGTCTGTCGCGCTGAGCACTCAGCTACCGGGGGCGGACACCTATAAAAATATCGACTGCACATTGTAAATACATTGCATGTTTTAGAGCTGTATTGATTTACTGTTAGATACACTGTATATCAATAAGCTAGCAGCCTGCTTATCCTTCTTAGAGCAAGAATTAAAAGGCAAACGATACACGTTCACGCTTGGCGACAACCACTTTGCTAACAATGGTAACTGCGTGTAACTGACACAGTAAAAGGTGTCCGGTGGATCCGTCGATCGGTGTCGTCACATATCGGATTTGTTCGGAACAATTAATGTCGCCTTCCCTGCATTTTTGTTTTCCGCAAACGCCACCGACGTAGCAGCCATAGTGTCAAAACTGCGTGGTAAAGTTAAACGTTACAGTTTCAGTTGGTGGCATTTACCCTCACACGTCTTCGCCGACCGCGAAGACCAATCTTGTCGTTTAGTTTTTCGTTCATTATTTTCAGCAAGTGTTTTTGAAAAATGCCACGTCAAGAAATAGCAAATTCGTTGCGTTAAAAATTGTTCCTTCACGGAAGTGCTGTGCTGTTTCTTCACATCGGACGTTTTTTTTCATTAACAAATGGTTCAAATGGCTCTGAGAACTTTGGGACTTAACATCTATGGTCATCAGTCCCCTAGAACTTAGAACTACTTGAACCTAACTAACCTAAGGACAGCACACAACACCCAGTCATCACGAGGCAGAGAAAATCCCTGACCCCGCCGGGAACCGAACCAGGGAACCCGGGCGCGGGAAGCGAGAACGCTACCGCGCGACCACGAGCTGCGGACTTTCATAAGAACAATTTCAAATATTTACTGAAAATTACTAAAAAATATATTATATAAAATAAAAATAACGGCACTCGATATTGCCACTGTGATATCTATATATCGGGGAGAAAGATATCGCCGATAAATATATACTTTTCTGGAAAAAATACCGATATCTTATCAGCAGCCCTAGTGGGCAACCAGCAGCCCACAGGCTGGATCCGGCCCGTGTTTTGTTTCAGTCCGACCCCCGTATGGAATTCAGGGAAGAGGGAGTGTGGACTTGAACTGGCGAACTAAACGTAATTTATAACGAACTGTAGACAGTTGCTTTTATTTTTCATGATGACTTTCCAAGATGCCTGGTATCCGCTTCACAGATGTTTACATTTATTTACGTGTTGTGAAAGTTTTAAAAAAAAATGGTTCAAATGGCTCTGAGCACTATGGGACTCAACTGCTGTGGTCATCAGTCCCCTAGAACTTAGAACTAGTTAAACCTAACTAACCTAAGGACATCACACACATCCATGCCCGAGGCAGGATTCGAACCTGCGACCGTAGCAGTCGCATGGTTCCGGACTGCGCGCCTAGAACCGCGAGACCACCGCGGCCGGCTGAAAGTTTTTGAGGCAGCTATTGTGAAACGTCGTAAGTAAAGAAACAATGCTCACGATGATTAATTAAATGTAAACATCTGGATATGGGATGAAAATAAAATGAATGTACCGTTAAAACGTGTCTTTTGAGATGTAAATTACCGGTGTGGAGTGGCGTCTCGGGACAGAGTTGCCGTTCATATGGCGCGTTACCGCTAAAACATTGACGTCGTGAATGCTGTAGTTCTGAGTTCATGCGCCGGGAGCGCTGCACTAACGTCATCTGTTGAGAAGACCGCGAGCTTAATTTTGTCATTCAAGCTCGCGACTCGCCAAAGATTACCCATGCCTGCTTTAGACAACGAGTTAATGGGATACTACATCGTAAAAGCTCTACTGCTTCGAAAGGAAAACAAACAACTAAAAATGAAGCTTTCTTTCCATTTGTAAAAACTGTCACATATCGCATGAGCAAAGAATACACGGCATTCACAGTGCTTAGACCAATCAGAAACGTGCGAGAACTTTTTGAACACTGCAAAGACCTTCCTGCCGCTTGCCTCAGCAGCGGTATACAAATTCCCTTTGTTCTCGTGGCCAAGAAAGAAGCATTACCACTCGCCTTAAGGAATACAAGAGTAGTAAATGGTCGCCTGTGCAAGACGAATAAAGGAGCATTAGGACCGGGAAACCACCGAATTCGTTTTTCTGATAATGCGGCTTTAACAAGACCTAACAGTTACTACGCTAAGATGTACAAAGAGGCCACAAAATTCAGAAGCACAACAACTACTTAACAGGAAAGAAGAAGGATTGAAATTAGAGTAGTTGTGGACGGCAGTGCTAAATAAAGCAAACAGCGCCAATCTCTCCCTACTACGTGCTCCACAGCATTCGTCGGCACGACTCTGCTGTTAGTTAGCGGCTGACGTCACGAATCGACCGCTGCGTGAATTCATATACAGTAGAACCCCTCTAATCCGACCTTGGATGGTCCGTCACTCCGGTTAGTGTGACCATGCTCAGTTTCGCGAGCCAGTGCCGACTTGTCACTGACCGGACGCCTGTTGGGCCGTTGTTGCGATGTCTATCGCTGTGCATATTGTTATAATGTACGTTATTGGCAGTTTTATCCTTTGTTGGGATTAAAAAACGTCGTTGTCTGCTTTATTCCGTGTTGTCTACAGTACTTATTACTGTAGATTCATTGTGTGTACAACTGTTTTTCAACATATCTGGATTCAAACGTGAACACGTAATTCTCTCACTAAATGAAAAATTAGCAGTGCTACAAAGACTAGATGAAGGAGAATCGCTCCAAAAAATTGCAAAGGAACTGAATGTAGGTGTTACGACAATTAAGGATTGGAGGCATAATCGGAAAGTCATTGAATCCTATACAGTTAGGATTGATGGTGAAAACACGCTGAAGAATCGCAAAACATTAAAAAAGCCTAAACTTGAATGCTTGATAACGCATTTTGGATGTTGTTTTGTCAAGAAAGCAGGAAAGGAACTCCAATATCCGGACCATTTCTCAAAGAAAAAGCGATAGTTTTGCACGAAAAACTGGAAGCCGAAAGTAAATTTGCTGCCAGTGAAGGCTGGATTGATCGTTGGAAAACTCGTCATGGTATCCGATTTGTTTCTATTTCCGGTGAAAAACTATCTGCCGATGCCGCAGTTGCTAAGGAGTTTTCTGTTGAGTTTCAAGAAATTGTAGAAGAAAATGAACTATCACCCTGCCAAGTGCATAACATCGACGAGACACGGCTGAACTTTAAAATGTTGCCAACAAAAACGCTCGCAGGTTCAAATCCGTGGTAGGGACGAAACTTATAAAAGATAGAATAACAGTCATTCCTTGTAGCAACGCAGATGGTACCCACAAGCTCCATTTGTTCGTCATTGGCAAATCTAAGAAGCCAAGGGCATTCAAAAATATAAACTTATCTTCCTTTCCGGTTTATTACCGCAATCAAAAATCTGCTTGGATGGACTGCAACCTTTTTAAATCCTGGTTTTTTCGACGAGTTTGTACCATCGTTGGAAAAAGACTTAAATAAAAAAAATCTGCCTGTTCGTTCTCTACTGCTGTTGGGTAACGCGGCATCACATCCATCTCAGGAAGATTTGGTGAAAGGGGACATAAAAGCTCTCTTTCTGCCTGCTAATGTGACCTCACTCATCCAACCAATGGATCAGAGCATTATTGAATGTTTAAAAAGGCGATATTGCAGAAAGTATATTAGCTCAATCTTGGAAAAAACTGAAGGTTATAACTTATTTGAGGCAATGAAATCCCTGAACATGAAAGGTGCTATCTACACAATCGCTGCAGCATGGGATGAACAGAAACCTGACACACTGCGGAAATAGTGGCGTAAGCTTTGGCCACAAGTTATGACTGAAAATGAGCATACCGAAGATGAGCAAAACAACGACGCACTGGAAATCGTTGAAGATCTACAAACTCTGGAGCCGAACGTCCCTGCCAATGAAGTTGAAGAGTGGATCAACGAAAGTGACAAAGACTGTGACACTTTTTAAGAGCTCAATGACGACCAGATAGTTGCCGCTGTTAGCCAGGAAACTGTGAATGAGGACTCGGACGGGGAAGACGAAACCCGCACCCGGCGTTCACACAACGATGCAAAAACGCTTTTGACATCCCCTTCAATACATCAAGCAGAATCCAACTTCAACTCCAATGTTTTGTGGATAAAAAAAAATGGAGGGACACTGCAGCTAAATCTAGAATAACATCTGCTAAACAAAAATGTGTCACTGACCTTTTTCCCAAGTAATTTGTTTTCGTTTTTACTGTAAAAACAATGCATACAGTATAATTATTTCTTAGTTTACGCATACAGTAGTTTATTTCTTTGTAAAAAAATTCTTTTTATACACAGTGCTATAAACATTTTTTAGTTTATAGTATATATCGTTTATACGTTATTAAGTACAGTACAGTAATTTGTTTGTCGTTTTTACTTTTAAAACGAATACATATTATAGTGTGTAGACGTTTTTTAGTTAATATATTGTTTAGCACTGTGTAAAAAACATCTTTTTATATTACTGTAGACGTCTTTTTGTTCTTAAATCGTTCAATTTTTTGTACTAAATGTCTTTTCATATTTTTTGCAATAAATATTAGATTTTTCGGATAATCCGACCTTTTTTCGTTCCGATCATGGTCCCGGTCCCGAAGGTGACGGATTAGAGAGATTCTACTGTAAACAGTTCGGCTTGCTGTGCTTCTTTTGACTCTGTAACTGTTTTCTGAATCATTAAAAGCCTGCGATAATATGTCCTGCACTGGAAGACGAAACGCTAGGCACAGAATTATGCCTTGGACCACGGACTTGCGTCCTTAACACGAGTACTTCTCAAAAGCAGTTAACATTGGTAACAAATAATTTCATTGCACGAACAAAGTATCTGAGCTACCTTACGAGATGAAAAGACACTCGCAGATCAAATTTTGGAGAATGCCGATTGTGTAGCGCTAAGATTCGTACCTTGCAACTTATTTTTCGCACAAAATGCTCAAATTAACTAAGGTATTCATCTACAAATAATGAACATCTCACACCTCTGCGCTGTCAGTATCTATCTAGCTATCGTAAAAAAGACATTGTATTTTCAGTAGAGCTCTCAAAATTTGGTTGATCTGCTAGTCTTGTGCGACAAATCCATATAAGTTTCACTTCATTTACACAGTTATTTGAAATTTATTTCTTATAGCTAATGCAATGCTGGTGAAAAAGCCTTGTTGTTTCCGTTCGCTGGAATTAAACTAAAAAAAAATTAATCTCGTAGAACACGAAAGTGAAATTAGATGAGCTTTCCCAAAAAAAGTGAATAGTTTGTTAATGAAACGAGCCGAGAGAACAACTAGCATGTGATATCCTTAGGTTAGTTGGGTTTAATTAGTTCTAAGTTCTAGGCGACTGATGTCCTCAGAAGTTAAGTCGCATAGTGCTCAGAGCCATTTTTGAACAACTAGCAGATATTACTATGAAACATTTGTAGCGTCTATTTCTGAGAGTCATAAACCCAAAGAAAATCGTACACAAGGTCACACCGTGCCATCTGCTTTATAAACGCACAACGAAATTCATTACGAGTTCAGCACTCGATCAAAGGTGCCGTCTTTTAAATGCGAAAATATTGTTTTGACACCGACCTACACAGGGGGGGGGGGAGGGGGGGAACGATCACCACGATAAAATAAGGGAAATCAGAGCTCGTACGGAAAGATACAGGTGTTCATTCTTTCCGCGCGCTATACGAGATTGGAATAATAGAGAATTGTGAAGGTGGTTCGATGAACCCTCTGCCAGGCACTTAAATGTGATTTGCAGAGTATCCATGTAGATGTAAAGATAACGAATTCCTGGTGGTTTAATTGCTGTTAACTGGGACAGAAAGTCACAATGTATACCAACTGCGCACTTTCACTTTACGTGAAAACCATATTGAACTGGAAAGAATCTTGATTGGCCGTACTCGATCACCGGTAATGACGTGGCTGTAGCCACTCGCTGCAGCGTGCTGCTACGTGAAACGAACTGCAGCGAGCTCTAGCAGTGCTCTGGTGCGCTGTGGAAACTGGTTACATGCGCGTGTGAATGGGCCAATCGTTCACAACGAGGCTACCGTACAGAACGCCATTGTCTTCAGGGGCAGCATCACATGGGCTAGTTATGATTAAACTCTGCTCTTACCCAAGATACTTCGTTGATATGGAACTTCTCTCACATATACTACGTAATTATTGTAAATGTCGAGTGACTAGGGACTCACGTCGGGTAGACCGTTCGCCGGGTGCAAGTATTTCGATTTGACGTCACGTCGGCGACTTGCACGTCGACGGGGATGAAATGATGATTACGACAACACAACACCCAGTCCCTCAGCGGAGGAAATCTCCGACCCAGCCGGGAATAGAACCCGGGCCCTTAGAATTGACATTCTGTCGCGCTGACCACTTAGCTACCAGGGGCGGACGCTACGTAATTATTCTTGTAGTTCGGGCGGACATGAAACACGTCGCCGACTGGGAAAAAATAAGCACGAGATATTTCGGTCGCTTGTTACTTTCAGACAGAGCGGTTTACCTTCGGACGTTCAACATAGTTTATCGTAGGGAAAACTAAGATGTCGGTTGAAAAAATATTTTACTGAATGGTATTCCAATAGAATACAACCAGTGGTAGTGATATCCTTTTACACAAGGTACATAGAGCTTGAAAAATTGCTGCACATATTCGTGAGTGATAATGTGACCGTGAGCAAGTGTCCACATCTTGGCATGTTCCGAAACAAGGCTCGAATATTCGACGCATACATTACAAATATTTGTCAGAAAGCGACCATTCTAATGCACAGAACTGCACTCAGTGCTTCTGATATTTAATTGAGGGTACGTACAACACATGCAGAAGTTCTACCACCAGTCTTCGGTCTTTATCCAGTGGATTTGAAAATAAGACGACTTTGAGCAATCTACTTCGTACCTCGAGGAGACATGGGTTAAGTGGGGGAGGACACTACAAGACGCAAGTGACTAAACAGAACGCAACCAACTATTCGGATGGACAACGAATGGCAGCGAGTCTGGGACGCTCTAGAAGCTGGCGGGAGAACTCAGTCTCTTTCTAGACGTAAAGGAACGAAGAGGGAGCAAGTACTCCAGCGTGCTTTTCCAGTTTATGTCGCTGTAGTTTACATGCGACGTACTTGATTTAGCTTCGACTACATACTAGGCCCAATGACATGATCATATTCTTACGAAGGAAAGATGGGCGACGACAAAGACGCTCGCCTCAGTACAAAAACCTGTTTCCTCTCTGATGTACATGCCGTCGATGGAAGGTTAAACCAGTTTCGCCTCTTTCGTAACAGGGAAAATGTACTCCACAGTAAACTCTATGCATTTCACTGTCACTTTAACGAAACAGACGCTATGTTTAGGTAAATATTAATCGAAGGATGACAACAAACACAAAAGTTCTAGTTCATTGCATTACATAGGGTGCTAGGGGTAAAGCTGCAGCTATTTTTATTGGTGACTCTGGACTGTGTACTCAACAACATTACATCATGATTTACTTCATTTACAGGCTATTGATTATAATACACTCATGCTCATAAATTAAGGATAATGCTGATATATGGTGAAACAACGCTCTGGTAGGGGGTTTGCGGGTTTAAATCACCTCGCGGTATAACCCATGCGGTGCATTTGACCTTCGGTCACCACACAGTGGCGCTGGCAGCAGTCCACATACGCAGAGGTGTGTTGGTGCATGTCAGACTACGGTGCTGCGACTAAGTGTGCAGGCTTTTTCAGACGTGCTAATGGTGACTGTGTGTTGAAAATGGCCAAAGAACACAAATTGATGTCGTTATGAGGGGCAGAATACTAGGGCGACTGGAGGCTGGTCAAACACAGCAGGTCGTAGCACGGACCCTCCGTGTGCCACAAAGTGTGATCTTAAGATTATGGCAACGATTCCAGCAGACAGGAAACGTGTCCAAGCGCTACAGTACGGGACGTTCACAGTGTACAACACCATAAGAAGACCGATATATCACCATCAGTGCCCGCAGACGACGACGGAGTACTGCAAGTAGCCTTGCTCGGGATCTTACCGCAGCCACTGGAACAGTTGTCTCCAGACACACTGTCTACAGACGACTGAACAAAAATGGTTTATTCGCCCAGAGACCTGCAAGGTGCTTTCCACTGACCCCTGGTCACAGGAGAGCCAGTAAAGCCTGGTGTCAAGAACACAGTACATGCTCATTGGAACAGTGGTCCCACGTTATGTTCAGCGACGAGTCCAGGTACAGTCTGAACAGTGATTCTCGCCGGGTTTTCATCTGGCGTGAACCAGGAACCAGATATCAACCCCTTAATGTCCTAGAAAGGGACCTGTATGGAGGTCGTGGTTTGATGGTGTGGGGTGGGATTATGATTGGTGCACCTACACCCCTGCATGTCTTTGACAGAGGAACTGTAACAGGTCAGGTGTATCGGGACGCCATTTTGCACCAGTATGTCCGCCTTTTCAGGGGTGCAGTGGGTCCCACCTTCCTCCCGATGGATCATAATGCACGGTCCCACCAAGCTGCCACCGTGGAGGAGTACCTTGAAACAGAAGATATCAGGCGAATGGAGTGGCCTGCCTGTTCTCCAGACCTAAACCCCATCGAGCACGTCTGGGATGCTCTCGGTCGACGTATCCCTGCACGCCTTCACACCCCTAGGACACTTCAGGAGCTCCGAGGGGCACTGGTGCGAGAATGGGAGGCTATACCCCAGCAGATTCTCGACCACCTGATGCAGAGTGAGCCAACGCGTTGTGCAGCCTGTGTACGTGTGCATGGTGATCATATCCCATATGGATGCCGGGGTCCATGCGCAAGAAACAGTGGCGTTTTGTAGCACATGTGTTTCGGGACGGTTTTCTCAGTTTATCACCAATATCGTGGACTTACAGATCTGTGTCGTGTGTGTTCCCTATGTGCCTATGCTATTAGCGCCAGTTTTTTGTAATGCCACGTTGTTTGGCACCACATTCTGTAATTATCTTAATTTATGAGCATGAGTGTAGCTATTAGGAGCAGTGTGTTACTAGGCTGTTGAGTACATCCAAATGCATGAAGCAACAGCAATCCATTATCGTTTGTTTTCCGCTGGGCAGCATGATGGGAGTTGAAGGGTGGACACATGCATGTAAAACGCCTTGTCTATACTGACAGTTACGGCCGTGCAGAAAACATCAGGTAGTAAAGTATGTTCTGTGTTTGTGGGAACTCTGTTAGACGCAGGGAAAAACGACACACACACTGAATTGGATAGAATTAACGTACCACTGACCACAGAATATACACTTATATCCCTAACGCCTTTTATACACACACTGATGCAAAAAATCTCAATATCAAGGAGGAGTTGTGCCACATAAACGAATGTTGGTGGGTATGTTTCTACATCTGAAAGATGACGTCTATTCAAATTTCGCGCCAGTCGCATAAGAGGGGTCGTGAGCAATAGTTACCTTTCAGATTGGTCGTGGTGAGTTGATGAAAGTCAAGAACGTCTTTAAGGCGACAAAGACGCCATTATCAACGCCACTGAGTTTGAACGCGGTCGTGTAATAGAGATACGAGAAACAGGATGTTACTTCTGCGACACTTGGCAGGAGTGCAGCCACTGTACACGATTGATGGCAGCGGTAGTCACGAGTATGTACGATCCCGAGAAGACAAGTTACGGACGGCCACGTAGCACTACAGAGAGGAAAGCTTTCAACGTATAGCTCTGGCGCATAGTACTGCACCTACAGCAGCAATATGAGCAGCAGTTGCCATCACAGTGACACAACGAACTGTTACAAATCGGTTGTTTCATGAGCATCTTCGAGCCAGACGTCCTGTAGCGTGCATTCCACCGATCCCAAACCACCGCCATTTGCCACCTTAGTTGTGTCAAGCGAGAGTTCACTGGACGACGGGGTTGAGGTCTGTTTTGTTTTCTGATGAAAGCTGGTTCTGCCTCGGTGCCAGTGATGGCCGTGTGTTGGTTAGATGGAGATCAGTTGAGGGTCTGCAGCCAAACTGTCTGCTTGCTAGACACACTTTACCTCTGGTGATTTGACTTGTTGTGTTGCTACTCATGAACATCGTTCCCGGGGGTGTTTCCAAAGAGCATAACGCTCATCTACATACCTCTGCTGTAGCCCATCATGTTCTACGGATTGTCGACATGTTGCTTTGGCCTACTCGATCACCAGACGTGTCTCCTCTCGAGCACACATGGGCTATCATTGGACGACAACTCCAGCATCGTCCATGAACAACATTTACCGTTCCTGTATCGACCGATCAAGTGCAACAGGCATGGAACTCCATCCAATAAACTGACATTTAGAACCTGTACAATACAATGCACGCACGTTTGCGTGCTTGTATTCAATAGTCTGGCGAGTACACCGGTTATTATTGTACCAGCAGTTCTCATTTTCAGTGGCTTATGTCGCGCTTACATTAACCTGTAATCCTGCAATTTTAATCACCTAACTACAGTGCCTTTCATAAGTTTTGGGACAAACAGAATAGTTTCCTTTAATTAACGTCGATGGTCAAAAACTTTTTGTTAATAGATTACCGGTTTCGGTCTTAATAATCATTATCAGATCTTCAACAAAAAATGGGAAAAACATAAATACACTCGCAGATTGTCTACAGCTTAAAAACAATTAACAGACCATAATGAAAAGTACTACTGACATATATATATATATATATATATATATATATAATACGTTTGTGCGCTTCAAGTTTGTTTAAAGTCCTAATGCTCTGCAGCCATAATGGCATCGTCAAATGTTAAATGCAAGTCAGCACCAACCTCGTCAAATATATACACTACTGGCCATTAAAACTGCTACACCAAGAAGAAATGCAGATGATAAACGGGTATTCATTGGACAAATATATTATACTAGAACTGACATGCGATTACATTTTCACGCAATTTGGGTCCATGGATCCTGAGAAATCAGTACCCAGAACAACCACCTCTGGCCGTAATAACGGCCTTGAAACGCCTGGGCATTGAGTCAAAAAGAGCTTGGATGGCGTGTACACGTACACCTGCCCATGCAGCTTCAACACGATACCACAGTTCATCAAGAGTAGTGACTGGCGTATTGTGACGAGCCAGTTGCTCGGCTACCATTGACCAGACGTTTTCAATTGGTGAAGAATTTGGAGAATGTGCTGGCCAGGGCAGCAGTCGAACATTTTCTGTATCCAGAAAGGACCGTACAGGACCTGCAACATGCGGTCGTGCATTATCCTGCTGAAATGTAGGGTTTCACAGGGATCGAATGAAGGGTAGAGCCACGGGTCGTAACACATCAGAAATGTAACGTCCACTGCTCAAAGTGCCGTCAATGCGAACAAGAGGTGACCGAGACGTGTAACAAATGGCACCCCATACCATCACGCCGGGTGATGCGCCAGTATGGCGAAGACGAATACACGCTTTCAATGTGCATTCACCGCCATATCGCCAAACACGGATGCGATCATCTTGATGCTGTAAACAGAACCTGGATTCATCCGAAAAAATGACGTTTTGCCATTCGTGCCCCCAGGTTCGTCGTTCAGTACTCCATCGCAGGCGCTCTTGTCTGTGATGCAGCGTCAAGGGTAACCGCAGCCGAGGTCTCCGAGCTGATAGTCCATGCTGCTGCACACGTCGTCGAACTGTTCGTGCAGATGGTTGTTGTCTTGCAAACGTCCCCATATATTGACTCAGGGATCGAGGCGTGGCTGCACGATCCGTTACAGCCATGCGGATAAGATGCCTGTCATCTCGACTGCTAGTGATACGAGGCCGTTGGGATCCAGCACGGCGTTCCGTATTGCCCTCCTGAACCGACCGATTCCATATCCTGCTAATAGTCATTGGATCTCGACCAATGCGAGCAGCAATGTCGCTATACGATAAACCGCAATCGCGATAGGCCACAATCCGACCTTTATCAAAGTCGGAAACGTGATGGTACGCATTTCTCCTCCTTACACGAGGTATCAAAACAACGTTTCACCAGGCAATGCCGGTCAACTGCTGTTTATGTATGAGAAATCGGTTGGAAACTTTCCTCATGTCAGCACGTTGTAGGTGTCGCCACCGGCGCCAATCTTGTCTGAATGCTCTGAAAAGCTAATTATTTGCATATCACAGCATCTTCTTCCTGTCGGTTAAATTTCGCGCCTGTATCACGTCATCTTCGTGGTGTAGCAATTTTAATGGCCATTAGCGTATAAATAACAACATATGCACGAGTCATGTTGTCAGTAGCACTACTGTTCAAAAAAGCTGCAGTACACTAGCCACAAGATGTTTGTGTTGCAAGTTCACCAGATGTCGCTAATGTAGGCATACACTAGTTTTCAATGAGTAACTGAACAGCGTAAAATAAAGGGGGATACAGTAGTTAAAGTCCGTAATGAGCTTATAACGTATAAAAGGCAATACAGTAATAAAAAGAGATGAAATAGAGCACGACAAAAGTCAGATTGATGGAAACTTATTGTATATACGAGTCACTGCTTTATTCGCGACAATGTCGCAACTTGTGAAACAGAATAGTTTTGAATTTACTTTGAGGAATAACGGGTAAACAATTAAACGTATTATGTTGTTATTCCAACAGACAGAACGATATTCACAGAGCAATAAATTGAACATTCTACTTCATTTAATGACTCAAAAAATACAAATAATTTCATATTTATAAGAAATAACATAGATTTGCCTTCGCAAAGGTTTTGGGATAAAATGCAGGAATAAACCAAAAACTAGGGAATAATGAGGAATTAGTACTTTGTAATTCTACCGCGACACTGAAAAACTTGTGTCAGATGTTGTGGCATACTTTGTACAAGATTTTGTACGACCGAAATACCTACATTTTCCCGTTCTTCTTGCAGTTGTTTCCTGATGTCTTGTTTCGACTGTATGGTGACTTTTCGAATATTTATTTCAAACGCATCCCATAAATTCTCCGTGGGGTTCATGTGCGGACTTTGTGGAGGGGGGGCGGGGGATATGACAAATTTCGGACAGTTGTACAGGAGCCACAACCGTACAATATAGGCGGTATGTTTAGGTCGTTGTGCTGATCAAATCTGAAACAGTCTCCAATCCCCATATATTTTGCGCTCTTCTTCAGGTTGTTCCTTAGAATCTGCAGGTAAACATATTTATCCATTGTTTCGTCAATGAAGACCTGGACCGACATACCACCCCCAAACCGTAACATGGCTCCTGCCATGTTACACTGTAACTTGCATATTTCTTTCTTCCAGCTCTTTGTTGGGCTGCCGCCAGACCGTTTTTCATCCATCCAGTCCTGATCTGTTACATTTTGATTCATCCGAAAAAATTACCTGATTTCATCACTCCATGTTCTTGTTTATGTGTTACCTTGCGAATGGCAGCCTCTTCTTCCTACTGCAGTTCGCCCATGATAATTTTCTCTGTTCAGTTCAGTACTTGTCTGATTGTGCTAGAACTGGCCTTCTTCCCACAGTCTTCCTCAGCCTCTACGGCAATTCGTGTAGCTGTGATTCGAGAATCTTTGTTGACTATTTTTATTATTGCCCTCTCTGCTTCCCTCACAGATATCCAGTGGTAGTTTTTCTATCCTGTCTTCATATTTATATCGACGGACGATGTTACCTACAGTACTTTTCTTCATATTCAGTAACTTTGCTATTTCCCGCCATGTTTTTCCCTTTTCGTGGGGGCATGTTACTAACTGCCTCTATTCAAAAGTGCTGTTTTTATCTTTACGTAACATTATATACAAACACACTTCTGTTTCCTTTGAGCTTTCGACAGGTAATCACTGACATCGCAAGAATTAATGATTAACAGAGACATGCACACTGATACTGTTTCCAACAATTGTCCCGAAACTTCTGAAGTGCAAAGTTTCATATCTCGCAGTAAGAAATTGGTCTTGTTCTGTCGTAAACAAGCGAACAATACGTGACTGCACTTCTCATAGCCCATAATTACATGTACAACTTGCGGACGTATATCTTTATTTCCGTTTTAACCATAATAAATTCTTTCATATCCAGACATACTGTGCACAGTGTTTGTCCCAGAACTTACGAGAGGCGCTGTATGTTACCTAGACACACACTGTACATTTCCAAAATTTCATTACTCGACATTAATTATTTTTTGGTGTTCTCATTTTTTTTCTAGTCAGATTATGTCTGTATAGTTATTGAATGACCCTTCTACATGAGAAAATTGGATATTGCTTTAATACCATTGGAAATGATCTATCAGTGATCTAAGGTTCGCCAAGACATGTCATGAACTTCTGAGGCGTCTCGTATAATTCGGCCACTCTTCTGTAGAATAGCGCCTAGTTCTTGCGCCCAATTTCTTGGTAAAATGGATCCTTGTTCAAGAAGCACTCTTGCGGAGCGTCTCCTGAGAGTGTTAGGAAGGCGTGATGGTTTGTGTCAGCTGTGAGGTAGCGCGGCTGCCGCCGCGGGTCACCTTGAGGAGGCGCCCGGCTGCCCCGCTGCCCGTCACTCGACCGCCATGTGAACCGCCCGGCCTTACCCCAGCCGGCCGCGGGCTGCCGGCACACAGGTCTAGCAGAGGCGGACCGAAGCAAAAGTCTTCCAGATACAAGGCCTACGCACAACGGCCATATTGGGACGTGACGTCACAAACTGTTGGCCATCTTATCTGTAGTCGGCAGTCCTGTTGGCGTGTATGTCGCGTTGAAAGTGTGTGCCACATGAAAGTGATGCACATTTCATACAGTATTCGCCTACAGTTCTTCGAAGTATGGGATACAAGTGTTGCGTTCCCTTTTGCCAGGAAAATTATAAATCCCAAAAAGGCATTAAAGTGCACATGTTTCGATTTCCCAAATGTGTGAAGTTGACAAATAGCCTGATTGCAGCTATTCTCAGACAGGAATTTGTGTCTACGCATCATTCAAGGGTAAGTAAATGACCAGAAATTTATAGCATGTTATTTGTTTCCATTGCACCACATTTGCCAATTGTTTTTGAAAGCAGTTATGTATCATGTACCAGTATTATTTGTTTCTTAATTCTGGACCATTGCTGCGAGGTTAATACGAAGCTGGCTGTGAAGTGTCTCTCATATTTGCAACTATTGTCACACAGAATAGTTATATTAATTAGTGTGGCTCGAAAATGTTTAGTATTCCTTATCATTCCTACCAGATTATTGAGTTTCTAGTACTTTTATTTCAAAGAGCTACAGAATGATTTTGTTCAGTTTTACATATACAGCTATTCGGAAATAATTTCAGTTTGAATAAACTACCTTAGAAAATTGCTTTAATAAATTCAGTGTTCGACAGATTAAGCAGTATAGAAAGCAGAATTTCGATGTAAGTGCATTGTGATTAAATTAACAGCACTCTGTGACACGAATTTCAGGCAAGGATATAGGAGAAACAACCTTTTCATGTTGGGTTTTTTGACTTATTAAACGTTATGTCAGGAGGTGCTCCATTTCGTCGAATGATTCGAGTTTCGTGTGAGGTCAGCAAATTTTGAAGTGGAGAAAAAAATTTACGAAAATAACCAGGGAAACAAATTCTTAAATTCTGTAGGAGCTCCAGCTGCTTTATTTAAAACCGAAAACGTCTGCTTGCAATTGCATATTGCCAATTTTTACCTGCAAGAAAACGTAGCCCCTGTGGTAAAAGAATTTAAAATTACAGTTTGTATTCAAGTCTAGAAACGCGTATTTAAGGGAAATCGTCAAAATAATTTTTTGTTTTGAAATAACATACTTCAGTATTGTTCAGTTACTTTACGCAATGATATAAATTTCCTTACTTTCATTACAAGGCTATGTAGAAGAGGAAAGCACGAGAATCCCTATGCGGACTCAGCTCTAAAACTCGTGACGTTCGTATAGCGGCAGAGTGCTTAACAGCATCCTTCCGATACACACCCGGCCATCAGTATGTGACGTCACAAGTGTGCGCGCAGGCCTGTAGTCTAGGTGGTGTTGGCCGAAGCCGGCTCCTGGATAGGTCGCGCGGCTTTGCGCGAGTGGCCTCCAGCGGGCGACTCCAGGGGCGTCACTGCCACCGCAGCACTGGCGATCAGCTTAATTACAAACACCTACCCAGTATCCCGTGACATTTCTCTTGCCATGAAGACAGCAGTGACGCCTTCTGGTGCAGAAAAGACTTACTATGAATTATATTTATATTTTATTTAAACAACTTTCTCTTGTTTAGAAACGTTTTTCTTGCCATTGCTTGTCAACATTTTACAACCCCTCTACTTCGGCCATCATCAGCTAGTTTTCTGCCCACATAGCAAAACTCATCTACTACTTTAAATGTCTCGTTTCCCAATCCAATTCCCCCCATCACCACCTGACTTAATCCGACTACATTCCGTTATCCTTGTTATTCGTTTCTTGATGGTCAACTTTTATCCTTGTTTCAAGACATTGTCCGTTCCATTTTACTCCTCGTCCAAGTCCTTTGCTGCCTCTGACAGAATTACAAATTCATGGACAAACCTGGACATTTTTACCTCTCCCTGAACGTTAATTCCTGCTCCAAATTTTTCTTTGGCCTCCTGTACTCCCTGCTCAACGTATATCGGAGATAGGATACAACCCTCTCTCATTACCTTCTCGACCACCGCTTCCCTTTCATACCCATTTATTCTTGTAACTGCTGTCTGGTTTCGCTACAAGTTGCGAATAGCCTTTCGCTCACTGTTTTTACCCCTGTTACCTTCAGAATTTCAAAGGTAGTATTCTAGTCAACAATGTGAAAAGCCACCTCTAAGACTACAAATCCTATAACCGCAGGTTTGCCTTTACTTGGCCCATCTTCTGGCAGTTCCGTACTATTCACACCTGTCAGCATCTGCTTTCTTTCGAACTGGATTTATTACATTCTTCTCGGGTCTGAGCTTTTATCCCTCGTCTCATATATCTAGCACAATAGGTGGAATAGCTGAGTCATGGTTGACCTCTCCCCAGGATATCAGCAGTTCTCAGGGAATGTTTACACCAGGGACCTTGTTTCGGCTTATTTATTAACACCCGCCAACTCACAAAAACCGACTGAAGGAGAGGGTGCGACGCACTGTATCATAAAATATCATGGTGCAACGAAAGTGTTTTGGGAACCGTCCTGAGCGAGGACTATTTAATGGCCTCCCACAATTCACGAATATTGATTGGAGCTGAGGTGGGACCCGTCGTGACACGAAGTCCATGGGCACCAAAAGGCTTGTAATGTCATGCTCAAACGTGACAACCAAAAGCTGTCCACAACTCACGAATATTGGTTGAGGAAAAAGGTCAAAGGAGCATGCGGTGTGTACGGGAATTACATAATGTATGTATGTACGAGTATAGGTTTTAACGCAGGAACTACAACATATGAAAGTCTGAGTCTGGCCGTGAGTCATGCACGGCCGACCAAAGGGGTTAGGCAACCGCTCGTGTAAAGCGGGTAATCCGGATTCGAGTCCCGGCATGGCACAAATTTTCATTGTCTTCACTCCATTACAGAGCTGATGGTTGTTCATATTCCCAACTGAGAGTACATTTTATGCTGGACGCTCGTTGGTGCTTGTGGAAGTGATGCGTTACAAATGCCCAAACCGTCCCACACATATTCGACGGGATTTAATTCGAAGAACGCGCAACTGAGTCCATTCGTCGCTTATCCTCTCGTTCCAAGAACTCCTCACCTGCGATGTTCAATGCGGTGGTCCATAAAAATGAGGTCAGGGCCGAAAGCACCTCTAACAAGACGCACACGGACAAGGACTACAGTGTCACAACTTTAGCCAGTGGGTATACGGTGTTTGAAGATATGTGGGCCAGTAAGCCCTTGCAACGTTACGCATCCCCACACTGGACCAACAAAACGCTCACGTACGACAGTACTGGACGTACCCTCACTTGTTGGGAGGTGGGAACATGTAATACACCCAGGAATCTTGACAGCACGGTCTTCCAGAGACTGTGAAACGTAAACAGGTTTGTGTGCATCAGTGCGATTTGTATGTACATAGGCGGTAACGTAATTTTCTGCACAATATATTTACCGTCCACACAAACAGACAGTCAGAAAAAAATGGCTCTGAGCACTATGGGACTTACCATCGCCTAGACTTAGAACTACTCAAACCTAACTAACCTAAGGACACCACAAACTTCTTTGCCCGAGGCAGGATTCGAACCTGCGACCGCAGCGGTCACCCGGTTCCAGACTGTAGCGCCTAGAACCGCACGGCCACTCCGGCCGGCACTGTCCTGGGATATGTCGTGCTAAGCCTTCTGTTCAGACAGTTCTGTAACAGATTTTGGTTGGCGGGCCGCACGAGTCACTTCTCGTGTCATTACATTTCACACGTGCTCTATTGGAGGCAAGCTCGGAGATCGTGTGGCCCACGAAGTTGTTGCACGTCTTGCTCAGCATGTTGAGTTTCACGGGCAGCGTGAAGGCGAGCATTATCCTGTTCGAACAACACATCTTCTTCCTGTTGCAGTGACGGCAAAAGAACGGGTCTAACAACATTCTGTACGTACCGAGCGCTTGTTAGTTACCCTCTAACACCAAAGCTGAACGAGAGTTGTATCTTATAGCACCACAGACCATATGGCCTGGGATGGGGCCACCGTGTCTCGGACGAATGCGCTCTGCAAGACAGCGCTCACCACGTCGACGCCGTACACCTAAACAACCAACACGTGCGTGCAGCCAGAAAATTTCTTTCATTACTAAAGAGCACGGCGCGCCATTCCATCTTCCAAGTGATCCTCTCACTGCGCCAGTCGAACAGTGAACGTCGATGCTGTGGCGTGAGCGGAAGACAGGCTAGAGGTGTGCGTGCCCGTAGTCCCACTGCTAGTAACCCGTTCGCAACAGACCGTGTTCACAGGTCTGGGCTTACAAACCCTCTTTTCTGCGCTGCGGTAGCTGTACGGTCTACCACTTCTGCCCTTACAATACGAAGTTCCTGGCGGGTGTCTGTGCTGCGAGAATGTCCAGAACCTCGTCTAGTGGCCTAAAGCCGTCGGCACACGGACCGTGCTGTCGAACGTCAACGTTGAGCGTCCTAGGTTCAACGTGCTGCTGAACGCTCAGAAACGTGGGCCCCAACGTGGTATACGCGATCACAACGCACTCCAGCGGAAGTTGTGGGATGTTTCTAGTTAATAAATCACACTGTTTACTAAACGGGAGCACGTAAAATTCCCATGTTAGCTCTATTAAAACGCACATTTCCTCCATCGTCTACGAAAAGGAAAGTACCATGTCCAATCAGTAAGGACACAGGCTCATTTAAGTTCCATTAAAAACAGTGTGATGGAAATTTGCAATACTTCTCCACATAAGATAAACATTATTTCATCATTCCCACATTTTAGTAAAACCCCAAGGTCACTCTTACTTGATCAATGTTCTGACCCAGTGGCAGGATTTTTGCAACATGTGAATTACGAAGCGTAAAAGAGAAAGTTGCAAAATATCTTTCCGCAAGTAGCGCAAGCTGTCCTGCATATTAAGCCAATCGAACGTACTCAACCCTCGAAAATAGGTGAACTTATATTTACGTAACATTAAATATTATATAGTATATACTTATATTAAACTAATAATAAAGTATCAGAACCTAATAAAAACGCAAATATTAGGAAAAAAATTTGAAAGTTCCGAGACGCCAACCATCGCCCTAGTATCCACATTGACACGGTTCAGTTACGCTACTCACTGCGCTAAACCAACATCACATTCATGATAACCAATCACAGCATATTATCATTTGCTAAAAACTGTAATCGTAGATATGTTAGTGACTGAAATTTAATTATAACAAATTTTACCAAGAACAATGGGTTTTGGGTGGATCTTCAGTGTGTCACTGCCTTCAAATAGCATACTCTCATAATACGCAAGATGCAATAATTCTTTTGCCACGGATATGATGATAGTAGGTGAATATGGATTGGGGCTAAGAAATGAGAGGAAGCCGCCTTGTAGAATTTTGCACAGAGCATAACTTAATCATAGCTAACACTTGGTTTAAGAATCATGAAAGAAGGTTGTATACCTGGAAGAATCCTGGAGATACTAAAAGGTATCAGATAGATTATATAATGGTAAGACAAAGATTTAGGAACCAGGTTTTAAATTGTAAGACATTTCCAGGGGCAGATGTGGACTCTGATCACAATCTATTGGTTATGACCTGTAGATTAAAACTGAAGAAACTGCAAAAAGGTGGGAATTTAATGAGATGGGACCTGGATAAACTGAAAGAACCAGAGGTTGTACAGAGTTTCAGGGAGAGCATAAGGGAACAATTGACAGGAATGGGGGAAAGAAATACAGTAGAAGAAGAATGGGTAGCTTTGAGGGATGAAGTAGTGAAGGCAGCAGAGGATCAAGTAGGTAAAAAGACGAGGTCTAGTAGAAATCCTTGGGTAACAGAAGAAATATTGAATTTAATTGACAGGCAAAAAGGAATACAAACGTCTCAAAAATGAGATCGACAGGAAGTGCAAAATGGCTAAGCAGCGATGGCTAGAGGACAAATGTAAGGATGGGCTTATCTCACTAGGGGTAAGATAGATACTGCCTACAGGAAAATTAAAGAGACCTTTGGAGAAAACAGAACCGCTTGTATGAATATCAAGAGCTCAGATGGAAACCCAGTTCTAAGCAAAGAAGGGAAAGCAGAAAGGTGGAAGGAGTATATAGAGGGTCTATACAAGGGCGATGTACTTGAGCACAATATTATGGAAATGGAAGAGGATGTAGATGAAGATGAAATGGGAGATACGATACTGCGTGAAGAGTTTGACAGAGCACTGAAAGACCTGAGTCGAAACAAGGCCCCCGGAGTAGACAACATTCCATTGGAACTACTGACGGCCTTGGGAGAGCCAGTCCTGACAAAACTCTACCATCTGGTGAGCAAGATGTATGAAACAGGCGAAATACCCTCAGACTTCAAGAAGAATATAATAATTCCAATCCCAAAGAAAGCAGGTGTTGACAGATGTGAAAATTACCGAACTATTAGTTTAATAAGTCACAGCTGCAAAATACTAACACGAATTCTTTACAGACGAATGGAAAAACTAAGAGAAGCCAACCTCGGGGAAGATCAGTTTGGATTCCGTAGAAACACTGGAACACGTGAGGCAATACTAACCTTACGGCTTATCTTAGAAGAAAGATTAAGGAAAGGCAAACCTACGTTTCTAGCATTTGTAGACTTAGAGAAAGCTTTTGACAATGTTGACTGGAATACTCTCTGTCAAATTCTAAAGGTGGCAGGGGTAAAATACAGGGAGCGAAAGGCTATCTACAATTTGTACAGAAACCAGATGGCAGTTATAAGAGTCGAGGGACATGAAAGGGAAGGAGCGGTTGGGAAGGGAGTAAGACAGGGTTGTAGCCTCTCCCCGATGTTATTCAATCTGTATATTGAGCAAGCAGTAAAGGAAACAAAAGAAAAATTCGGAGTAGGTATTAAAATCCATGGAGAAGAAATAAAAACTTTGATGTTCGCCGATTACATTGTAATTCTGTCAGAGACAGCAAAGGACTTGGAAGAGCAGTTGAATGGAATGGACAGTGTCTTGAAAGGAGGATATAAGATGAACATCAACAAAAGCAAAACGAGGATAATGGAATGTAGTCGAATTAAGTCGAGTGATGCTGAGGGAATTAGATTAGGAAATGAGACACTTAAAGTAGTAAAGGAGTTTTGCTATTTGGGGAGCAAAATAACTGATGATGGTCGAAGTAGAGAGGATGTAAAATGTAGACTGGCAATGGCAAGGAAATCGTTTCTGAAGAAGAGAAATTTGTTAACATCGAGTATAGATTTAAGTGTCAGGAAGTCATTTCTGAAAGTATTTGTATGGAGTGTAGCCATGTATGGAAGTGAAACATGGACGATAAATAGTTTGGACAAGAAGAGAATAGAAGCTTTCGAAATGTGGTGCTACAGAAGAATGCTGAAGATTAGATGGGTAGATCACATAACTAATGAGGAAGTGCTGAATAGGATTGGGAAGAAGAGAAGTTTGTGGCACAACTTGACCAGAAGACGGGACCGGTTGGTAGGACATGTTCTGAGGCATCAGGGGATCACCAATTTAGTATTGGAGGGCAGCGTGGAGGGTAAAAATCGTAGAGGGAGACCAAGAGATGAATACACTAAGCAGATTCAGAAGGATGTAGGTTGCAGTAGGTACTGGGAGATGAAGAAGCTTGCACAGGATAGAGTAGCATGGAGAACTGCATCAAACCAGTCTCAGGACTGAAGACCACAACAACAACAACATGATGACACAGTTAACAACAGGTTCTCCAGTGTTTCTCAATTTACTTGTGCTCAGAAACGGCATATATACGTATAGGTTTGAAATGAATGCCAATATGGCGCCTCACAATTCTGTGCCGAAGGGAGATGGCATGCATGTGACGTAGGTGGCGTGGTGCCATCTCATTGGTCAACGCTCAGACGCACGCTCAGAATATCTGACATGCTCGATATTGCTCTGTACGTTCGGAAAGACTCCCGAACGTGCAATTCCACGCTATGGCGTCAGAAACTCTGCACACTCAACGCTCTGATGCACCGCCCGTGTGCCGACGGCTTAAGAACGTTCACGTGGCCACTGATGCCAGCATCGTTGCAAGTCCAACTTGTCTCGCAATTCTCCGAAAAGACCATGCTGCCACTGGGAAGGCCAAAATTTGACCTCTTCCAAAGTCTCACAGTTGGCTGTAGGAAGTGCAAGCGCCTCTCCGTGGCATTCTCGTCTGCCTCCTTCTCATGTTTACACCACACTGAGCCATCTACATCTACGTGATTACTCTGCTATTCACAATAAAGTGTCTGGCAGAGGGCTCAATGAATCACCTTCAAGCTGTCTCTCTACCGTTCCACTCTCGAACGACGCGCGGGAAAAACGAGCACTTAAAATTTTCCTGTGCGAGCCCTGATTTCTCTTATTTTATCGTGATGATCATTTCTCTTCATGTAGCTGGGTGCCAACAGAATGTTTTCGCAATCTGAGGAGAAAACTGGTGATTGAAATTTTATGAGAATTTCCCGACGCAACGAAAAACGCTTTTAATTTAATGATTGCGACTCCAATTCACGTATCATGTCTGTGGCACTATCTCTCCTATTTCGCGATAGTACTAAACGATCCGCCCTTCTTTCTGGCTGAGCATTCCATATTGAAGAGTAGACAAAGCTGGCGCACTGTTACCTATGCCACTGCGCTGTCTGTTGAGAAACGATGTTGAAATCATTATCGTTACATCCACTATACATCTAGTGGAAGTGCCATCGTCGGATCAAAGTCGACGTCGTCTTTCTAGGTGTACTAATTTTTTTTCCCGCCAGTGTAAATGGATTAAAAATGTTTAAGGGCTACACTAAAATGCTTTTTAACTTATGGAGATCATCATACCTATTCATTAAAACTTTTGCTAAAATTTGGCAGTGTTTCTTTTTCCTTCACATACCATGCAACTTGTACTCCCAACGACACAAAAAATAAATCGGTCATGCATTTATTGCCTCTGGTACAACTTAATCCACAGCTGTGTATTGGTCACCAGTAAATTATGAAACTAAGAATTACTCTCCTCAGTGCATAAGCAAATTAACATGCAGAATGCTTGTTTTAACTTTGGCGTATCTCTAGATATGTCTTCACGTACCCCAAGCATAGGGCGATGTCCTCTAGGGGAGTTTTACGTCACTACATTAGTTTAACGAGTAGAAGTACTACAGATTGGTTACACTCAGAAGAAAGAATGGATAGCTCAGTCAAATGAAGCAGTAAGGCGTTTCACTTGAAATCGATGAGTGAATAATTCACTCAATATGCTAAAATGCAACTGACTGTATCGTTTTTTCATCCGGCTGTTCCAGATTTAACAGCTAGTAAGGGATGGGTCAGTAACTTGAAGAAGTTAGAAGAATTGTGGAGAAAATAACAGTGATGGTGACACCGTGTGTTCAGTACACAAAGTATAAAAATGAAGCAGACACGGTGAGGTAAGTTCCTGCCCCCTGAAGAATTTTAATTCGTACACTTATTTCCTTTGAAAATTTAAAATAAATAAAAAATAATTAAGTAGGTAAAAAGATCATATTTTTCGAATTTGAATTCTATATTACTTTCTGATTCCCTATGTACGTCACAGAAACTGCTGTACAATTACTTATACTCTTATTTCGACTTTTTCTGACCAGCAGATTCACTGGAGTCGCGAAAGAGGTGTTATTTGCAGAAAGTAAACATTTGCTTGAAACAATGTCAGTTAACGACTACAACAGCGTCCTGTTCTAGCAGTATCTTTTTTTGGGGTGGTCTGTAGGAGCGTACTTTTTCTCCAGAATATCACCTCAACATCGATTATCACATTCTCTTCAAGATGATCATCACCACTGCAGTCATCTGCAACTATTTCTTTGCGTCCATATCCGTCTTCTCTTTCAGCACCACTTAAATCTTCACACTAAAAATATGCTGAGAATTTACCCGTCCGCTAATATTTTCCTGCCATTTTTAGCAAAGCTGATTGGCAGTATAACAAGAATCTATTACTTACCTCTTGGACCCGCATGATTTATGATTACAATTACCATTACTATCTGTGACCGAAACCGAATCTCTGTATATAAGTGAATGCCTCAGCATGAAGAAAAAAAAAAAAAATGCTGGACTGACAGAAGCCGAGAAGTTTCAGTGCTTATTCTTTCGGAAAGCAATGGGCCCTGAAATAACAGATGGACTGTGCAGAATGCTAGGAAGAGACGAAGTGTACCGGGATAATGAACGGCTGATTGAGTCAAGAAGGAAACGACAACTGAAGTCCTACGGGTGTCAGTTGAGGATGGATACAACCCGACTACCGAAGCATAGTTTTTAATGTACTTAACGACAGATATGGAGCTCCCGTGCATGGTTCCAGGAAACGAGGAAGAACCACAAGAGCACTGGCCCGAATGAGAATGACATCTCTAACTGCTCAAGGGGCAGATCACTACACACAGCAATGAGCAGAACACCGACACTACGGAGGGAAAAAATGCAACGCTTTTGGCTGCAAAAAAAGATTCCAGAAAGGCCTTACAGTTATTTGATATTGTCTCAATGGCGCTAAACAAGAAAACACAGTATCATCATGTGAACAATGGCATTGTTTTTTTTTCGCTGTAAAAACAAATGGTGTTACTAGAGAACACGTGAATTAGGAAGAGGAGCATAGTGGTGCATCTGCCACGGAAAGTATTTCCTGCCGTTCACATTTGCAGAAACTATCTGCTTCCTATGGGTTCCAACACTTAATCGGAAATGAAAGACTAAGGCCTAAGATTTTCCGCCTAGTTAGCCGTGCGATCTAACGCACTGCTTTCTGAGGGGGATGGGGAGGGGGAGAGGGGGGGGGGGAGTGCCGGTCCCTGGTACGAGTCCGTCCGGCGGATTAGTGTCGTGGTCCGGTGTGCCGGCCATTCTGTGGATGGTTTTTAAGGCGGATGCGGGCTGGTTCCCCTTATTCCGCCTCAGTTACACTACGTCGGCGATTGTTGCGCAAACACTTTCTCCGCGTACGCGTACAGCATAATTACTCTACCAGCCAAACATTTGGGTTACACTCATCTGGTGTGAGACGTTCCCAGGGGGTGGGGATCCACTGGGGGCCGAACCGCACAATTACCCTGGGTTCGGTGTGGGACGGCGGTGGCGTGAGTGGACTGCAGTAAACTGTTGACGGGTTGTGAACCACTGAGAGCTACGGCGGGGACGAAGCCTCTCCGCGTTTCTAGGTCTCCAGTTCTATACAATACGAAGCCTAAGATTACACACAAATTTTTCCGAATAGGTCTGAGCACACTATAACAATATGCAATGAATTAAAGCCGGTGAAACATTCGTTAAGGAATGTCCAACAAACAACAAGTCGTGAAAATTACAATTTTCTTTGGGAAATAACTGATTTGAATATTAAATAAAGAACTATGAATTTCTTGTTAAAAACAAATAGCCCAGTCTGCTCAAAAAATTGTTACAAATGATTTGAACAAAATACTTGAAATGGACAGGATGTTTCACAAACAACGGTGATTTCTGTAAGCAGTGCAAGAATGGTACGAAGGCGCAATTTTTTTGTTAAAAAAAGTTCCCACAAGCTATCCACAACAATTCAGAGCATGGACCATTCAATACGGCTGTAGTTACAGAGAGAGAGAGAAAAAAAAAACTCCACTTTAATCCAAAATTGTGCAATGCTCAAAGGGTCCCATGTTTAGCAGGTCACGTACAATGGCGTCCACAACTAGAATAATTGTGATGTAAGCCCTTGCCCACACGATCATAAGCTGGCAATCCGACCATACAGCCACACTGTATATGCACGGCCCATCTCGCCGTACGCTGCTGCCTCCAACCAGATGGGCTACGTCGGGGCCAACGAGATATACAAGCCCTGCAACTAACTTGTGACGTCACGGTAGTCGTCCGCCACACTTCGGGAACGCTGGGTTCCGTGCAGGGCCCTTGGGAAATATAGAATTAATTGGATAGGTACCCAATGGAGATCTTAGTTTTGGCGTGTGTTATCGGGAACTTGTATGCATTTAAACGTATTCGAAGTAGTTACTCGCTCTCCGCCGGAGGCGGTTGCCGGCACTCTTTAAGACCTGCAGTGTCACGTGCTGTGACGTACGCACCACGGCCTCTCTTTGTCGCCGGCCTCGGCTACACACACACACACGACCCACAGGTTTCCTCAGACGCACTGCGCTGACGCTGTGGATGGTCTCCCCGTATACTTGTTGACAATTACAGATGGCCCTGCTAGCCCTGTCGTAGTAGTTTTTTTCTCAGTTGTCGCCGCACCACTCACTATTCGCCAGTCAACCAAATAACGGCCCTCCCTCACTTCGCAGGCCAAGTCGCGGAAACCATACGTAACAGCCGGCTAGCGCTATCTGCAGGAGGCGGAGAACCTGGCCGCCCACATTCACGCCTCAAAACTTGATCAAACAGTATATGTGGAAAGAAATACTAAATTTCTGTGGGGCTTGGTGTGCCAACAAAGCTGCTAGTGAAAATGAAAAAAAAAAACATAAATCCTACCACTTTATATAAGTTTGAATTTGCTACTGGAAAGGTCTTCAACTGGCCGAAGATTACCCGGAATCCCGAAGTGCTACTGGCTCTTAGAAATATTCGAAATGAGCGAATAGTACAGTATCCACCACAGTATTGCAATTTCAAACGCTATAGCTGTAAGCTGATGCAAACAGTTTTCTTTTTCTTGTTTCGCGCATTACCATGCGTTTGTTCGCTTTTACGAACAGCTGCCGTTCAGTACATTAAACTGGTGTACTGAGACGTTTTGTCTACCTGTATAACCATCCAGCTGGCAATAGAGGGGCCAGCGAACAATCAGAAACTGCTACCTGGCTCTATCTGCGAAATGGTACGCGCACAGTCAGACTTAATTACTTGCGCTTCTGTTAATCAGTCGCTATCCGGTATAGCGAACGGTTCACAAAGTGACGTTACAGAAGTGAAAGCAGCTGAGGAGGGGCCCAACCGAAGTAGTTATATTTTGGAAAAAAAAAACAACATTATGAAGTCCAAAGTTTTCAACGTAATGTAACCAAATTTGCCACAGGTGTTAAGGAGTGTTGGGCAACGGCCTTGCCGCAGTGGATACACCGGTTCCCGTGAGATCGCCGAAGTTAAGCGCTGTCGGGCGTGGTCGGCACTTGGATGGGTGACTATCCAGGCCGCCATGCGCTGTTGCCATTTTTCGGGGTGTACTCAGCCTCGTGATGCCAATTGAGTCGCTACTTGACCGAATAGTAGCGGCTTCGGTCAAGAATACCATTACAACGACCGTGAGAGCGGTGTGGTGACCCCACGCCCCTCCTATCCGCATCCTCCTCTGAGAATGACACGGCGGTCGGATGGTCCCGGTAGGCAACTCGTGTCCTGAAGACGGAGAGAGTGTTAAGGAGTGTTACGTGGATACACACAGACGTTTTCATGCTTGTCGAAGTTATACATTTTTAATTACAAACAACTGAAATTTTGTCAGCAAGGTGAGTACAACCATTCCTTTCCTGAAAAATGTGCCATAACGAAATTAATGTATTTTTGTACAAAGTTTGATACAAAATTATTCCAAATATCTGTGGAACAGAATATTGATGTATTCTTTTGCTAGATTTTACAGCTCTCCAAATTTGTGTGAAAAAATCGAATCTTAGGTCTCTCCTCTTGCATAAACGCTTTACTATTGTAGTAAACGAAAATTCCTCCCACAGAATCTTTCACTATGGTACTGAATAACTGCACGCCAAATTTAAGTACTATAATGTGGGTGGTCTGTGAGGAAAAGGTACATGAAGTTGGCAAAATGTAAGTTACGGGAAACCTGAGTCAAAGATTTGACGGCGCTTGTATTATGCGTTACCTCATCTCGGTAAACTTCATCCTCAAGCAGTCGTTCTTTGTTTAACATCTTACGTTAACCTGATTTTCAAACTGAGAAACAGCAATGTCAACTGCGTCGATTATCCGGTTATCGACTTATTTCAGTATCGACAGTGTGAAAGCTCCTGGATCAAATCCTAGCCCCTGTAGAGTGCGTAGTCTAACAGTATCAGCACAGTTAAAAACTATGCAAGCATCATACGCTGCAACTTCATCGGCAGTTACGGAAACAAATGACGGAGTTGTAACTTTCACTAAGATTTTGAGTTTTTCCATTGGTTGAAATTTTGAATCTCCTAAACACCGAAACATCCCCGACATTGTGACTGCATAAAGGCGGAAGAAAATGGCGCACGAATAAATAATACGAGCTTTTGTTAATTATTATTCCTATCATATTTAGGATTAGAACTGGGACGTAATATTCATGAACTGTGTTTTCAGTGGCATGTTGTAAATGAAAAACCAATAAAATTTTTTTCGTATTTTGGTCGTTTTCGCGTACGTACCACCCCCCCCCCCCCCACCCCTCACCCCTTAAAGAGTAACTGAGCACACGCATACACGCATCTTTTGAGAGATTTTAGCATATTTGACCAGGTACTGTGTTTTGTTTCGCATCCGAGAAAGATTGGACAGAAACATGATATAATTAAAATGCAAATAACTCGGCGCTGCACTTTGAAATGAGTTACGATAGCAGACTACTTATTCCGGCGACGCGGAACGTCGCTCCTAGATCCAGTTCCGCGGGCGACCTTGCGGAGGTGAGGCGGGTATGCAAATCCGCGCGGCAACGGTTCTTCCGCCGGTGGCCCTTAATCTGCAACCTGCTCTCTACCTAATGGACTCGTCCAGCCCGCCACGTGATGCGAACTGCTCGCCGGTCGTTACAGCTAATCCCGCGCCTTTAATCAGCATCACGTCGCGGGCCGTGCTGGTAGCCGCCCATGCACTCGCACGTTTTACTGCCCTCGTGCTCGCATAAGTCAGCGCGGAGGCACGCGGTAGCCGGCGTTCCTGTAAGGTGTCTGCGGGCAGTTGTCCTGCGCGTAACTCAGGTCGAAAGGAAACCGCGCATGTGTTTACCATTTACGATTACGCGGTGAAAGGTGATCTCTGCGACAAGAATGGAGGCGTGGAACAGGGAGAGTATATTTTTGTTTCTGTTCTACACCCATAATCACATCCTAATCGTAATCATCTACCATCACAACTACCACTTCTAACAAACCTACCACAACAAAGGTCAAAATTTAATAACGATTGTGGTGTTGCTCACGCTGCTAAATATTGCATTTTCGGGCAACAACGAAGTTATTATGTGGCAGGTGTCATTAGAGCACAGTTAATAAAGTCATTTCATGTAATAATGAATAAACTAGGCACTCATCTTTCCGTGTTTCCCACGCTGGTCTCGTTGTAAAATCATGGCTCAATCCTCGAAAATCTAGGTGGTGGTGATTCCAAGCTCGGATGCAAAGAGGCCTAGGTTTTATTCTGCTATATTCAAAAGTTGTATAGATGTGTTTCACAAACCATTCTTGAAGATTAAACCTTTGAAAGTTAGCACAATGGTGATGTAAAAAATGCCGGCCGGTGTGGTCGAGCGGTTATAGGCGCTTCAGTCTGGAGCCAAGCGACCGCTACGGTCACAGGTTCGAATCCTGCCTCGGGCATGGATGCGTGTGATGTCCTTAGGTTAGTTAGGTTTAAGTAGTTCTAAGTTCTAGGGGACTGATGACCTTAGAAGTTATGTCCCATAGTGCTCAGAGCCATTTGAACCAGTTTGATGTAAAAAATAATCAGCACTCCGAATTTAAGTTACACTTCCATTTTATTGCTTTGTTGTAATATCACGTAACACACACAACATCACTTCACAATACAACACATACTTGAAAACATCTTCCTCACTGTTAAGGTTCACATTTTATAAGCTGACTACAATATGCGTCTTTCCAACATGACGTCCAAGACTTGTCTTTCTTAAGGTCCGACTCTCTAACTAACTACTAATCGCTTACGCCCCCAAAAATCAGAGTTAAAAAAATGGTTCAAATGGCTCTGAGCACTATGGGACTCAACAGCTGTGGTCATAAGTCCCCTAGAACTTAGAACTACTTAAACCTAAATAACCTAAGGACATCACACACATCCATGCCCGAGGCAGGATTCGAACCTGCGACCGTAGCGGTCGCGCGGTTCCAGACTGTAGCGCCAGAACCGCTCGGCCACCAGCGGCCGGCTTTCCTACGTCTGTATGCGAGATTTCCACACTCCCGAACATCCATAGGTCCACTGTTTCCGATGTGATAGTTAAGTGGAAACGTGAAGGGACATGTACAGCACAAAAACATACAGGCCGACCTCGTCTGTTGACTGACAGAGACCGCCGTCGATTGAAGAGGATCGTAATCTGTAATAGGCAGACATCTATCCAAACCATCACATAGGAATTCCAAATTGCATCAGGGTCCAGTGCAAGTACTACGACAGTTAGGCGGGAAGTGAGAAAACTTGGATTTCATGGTCTAGCGGCTGCGCATAAGCCACACATCTCGCCGGTAAATGCCAAATGACGCCTCGCTCGGTGTAAAATGGCTCTGAGCACTATGGGACTTAACATCTATGGTCATCAGTCCCCTAGAACTTAGAACTACTTAAACCTAACTAACCTAAGGACAGCACACAACACCCAGCCATCACGAGGCAGAGAAAATCCCTGACCCCGCCGGGAATCGAACCCGGGAACCCGGGCGTGGGAAGCGAGAACGCTACCGCTCGGTGTAAGGAGCGTAAACAGCGAAACAACGTTGTGTGGAGTGACGAATCACGGTACACAATATGGCGATCCAATGGCAGGGTTTGGGTATGGCGAATGCCCGGCGAACGTCATCTGCCAGCGTGTATAGCGCCAACAGTAAAATTCTGAGGTGGTGGTGTTATGGTGTGGTCGTGTTTTTCATGGAGGGGCCTTGCACCCCTAGTTGTTGTGCCTGACACTATCACAGCGCAGGCCTACAAAAAATTTTTAAACACCTTCTTGCTTCCCACTGTTGAAGAGCAATTCGGGGATGCCGATTGCATCTTTCAACACCATCGAGCACTTGTTCATAATGCACGGCCTGTGGCGGAGTTGTCACACGACAATAACATCCCTGTAATGGACTGGCCTGCACACAGTCCTAACTGAATCCTATGGAACACCTTTGGGATGTTTTTGAACGTCGACTTCGTGCCAGGCCTCACCGACCGACACTAATACTTCTTCTCAGTGCAGCACTCCGTGAAGAATCGGCTGCCATTCCCCAAGAAACCTACCAGCACCTGATTGAATGTATGCCTGCGAGAGTGGACGCTGTCATCAAGGCTAAAGGTGGGCCAACACCACACTGAGTTCCAGCATTACCGATGCAGGGCGCCACGAACTTGTAAGTCATTTTCAGCCAGGTGTCCGGATACTTTTGATCACATAGTGTAGTACTATTTAAAAAGTTTTTAATGTGTTGGTTTGTCTTAATATCGTAATTGTAATTTCACTTAATAGTTTTACTGTTCCTGTTGCATGATGTCTTGGATAAGAGTAAATAAATTTGACAATAAATTGTCATTACTCTCCCTCACTTTCCTCTCTGTGGTCTGAAGGGTCACAGTCCTCTTGCAAATTAGTCAGTCGATTACGTTTATAATACCAGGGCTATTTGGAAAGCACGTTCCATTAATTTATTTAGGAAACAAAAAAGCCGTTAGATTAATAGGCTTTTTATCATGTACAACGTACAGCTGTTTTTCTATCTGCCTGCCTTCTCCACTGAGCCAGTAGTCAAATCAAGGAACGAGTCGAAGATTTCTGCCGCCTGTCAGTTGGGGCACACTTTGACACCGTCTTTTGACTCGTCGTCATCTTCAAACCATTCTGTTCCTCGCATTTTTTTCCATTTTTGGAAACAGATGAGAAATTAGGGCTGTAAGTGGCCTAGCTTTATCGTTCACAAATGCGATGGAGGAGACGAATCCCTCAATTATATTGTGACATGGGTTGAAAGGATGGTTGCATTTGTCAAGGTGGACAAAAAAATATTAATGGACAGGGAGCAAACTACCTCGGCATCTGAGCGTTTAAAGTGCCGTTACACATCTTATTCTACTGGCCAGTGACGTCATTCCTATGGGGTTAGACAAGCCCTACCTCTTCTGCTACCAGCATCGATTTTCTTTTATCTATATTGTAAATGACGCGTTACGGGAAATGATACCCACTTCCAAGTGCGTTTTTCTCAGTGCACTATGTCATTTTCTTTCGTAATGTTTTAGATGTGTGAGATTCTGCATTATTCTGTTGTCTTTAAGTTTGCTTTTAGTCCATTTGTGCACAGACTCTCAAACATTAAGAATAAGACACAATTTTCTGGACTATAAGGTTGTGGACTTTAAGAAAACTTAGCAACAGTAAAGCACAGAACCTCACACATCAAAAACATTACGGAAAAATCGCATAGTATAAGAGAAAAATGGAATCATTTCCCGAAACGCGTCTTGTAAAATACAAATAACAAAATCGTGACTGGTGAAAGAAAAATTATTTATGCACAAACCCATTTTTTCCACAGTCCCAGTCCTTCACAAACCATTTCTAATGAATCAGATCAGATTAAATTACGTTGACGCGTAATCATATGGAAAAGCCAGTGCATCCGAATCATACTGGGAATTTACAGAACCGGACTGAAAGGGACGGAAACAAAAACTACCACTACACAAATGCGTAAATAAACATCGAAGAAAGTTAACTGGATGTACAACGAACGATTCGGTTTAATTAGAAGATTATAACACTGCAATTGGATTTTGTATAGGCAAAGTATTACGGAAGTACCATCCTTTTTCGAGCTTGCATCCGTGATATTTATAATTATTATTTTCAACGTGAGTCACTTGCTACATTTTAAACCACTTTACACTGTGCAGTAAACGCGCATGCGCCGGAGATAATGCGATTACTCCACAGGACGTAAGGTGATTTAAAACTTTATAAGCGACTCATCTTTAGAATGGTTGAAAGGTTGTCAGCCAAAATACTGAAACAACAATTAAGAATATTTCGGATGCAAGCCTGAAAAATGATGGAATAATCGATTCGTCGCGAAAACTTCAACAAACATATGTTATCAAAGTTGTTGACATGCCTTTATCGATGTTTCATTTAAAACACTTACATTTAATAAACAAAAGAATATAATCTGCATGCAGACACAACATCAAGAACAAAAAAGTAAAAGAAAATTATAGAGCATCAGAACATGTAAACACACCATATCTAAATGCAGTGAACAGGAAAATATGTGGGAAGTCGAAATCTGTTCGTAAAACGTCGAAAGTCGGTTATCTTGGGTACAGAGACCGACTGTGTACAGCTCCATCAATCCTTATATTCCCAAATAAGACCGTAAATAGTAAGTAGAAATAATTGTGCTTTAAAAAGTTGTCTCTCACGTAACAACAAGAGAAGGACAAAGAACTATAATGTAACAAATCTGTAATTATTATAGAATGCAATTATCTGTCTGGTGTCTTGGCCCAAACTTACTGATAAATTTCAGCTAAATACGGCACAGAAAGAGGACGTCTCTTGAATATCAATACTGTCAGATTTATAGACCCCTAGCTCCAATTGAAGAAGGGATAAAAAGGGAGAGAGGTGTCGGAGGAAATGGACAGAAAAAGAGGGTAAGGAGTGAGAGACAGAGAGAGGGAACGAGCTGATGAATAGGGACATGAAAGGAAATGAATAAGTTGGGGTGAGGAAGAGGAGGCATAGGGAAAAGGACGCAGCTGGCGATGAATAGCGAGAGGGGGCAACAAGAGATGTACACGGAGAGTTGGAGAGGAGACGGGCAGAGAGGGAGCGAGGAGGAGACGGGCAGAGAGGGAGCGAGGAGGAGGCGGGCAGAGAGTGGAGCGAGGAGGAGGCGGGCAGAGAGGGAGCGAGGAAGCGAGGAGGAGACGGGCAGAGAGGGAGCGAGGAGGAGACGGGCAGAGAGGGAGCGAGGAGGAGACGGGCAGAGAGGGAGCGAGGAGGAGACGGGCAGAGAGGGAGTGAGGAGGAGACGGGCAGAGAGGGAGCGAGGAGGAGACGGGCAGAGAGGGAGAGATGCGGCAGTGATGGAAGAAGGGTATGGACAGAGCAATGGAGGGAGGAAGAATGGTCAAAAAGAATGGAGGATGAGGAGAAGATTGATTCAGAAAGGGGGGAAGGAGGAAGATTGTGCACTATATGCCTCAAACACATATGTGGGCGAAGTCTAGTCTGTTTATCTATATATAACAGTGTATGTGTATGTCTAGGATCTTCTCCTAAGCCCTAAGCCCCTGGATCAATTTCAGCCAAATTTGACACAGGAACAGTACGCCTCACATGTATCAGCACTGTGTGGTTTATGATGCCTAAGTTCAATAGGAATGGTGATACGGGCAGAAATGTTTTTTTTCAGCCCCTTTCGAAACAACCTACATGTCAGGAGCAGGAAATGGTTTTCCAAGACCCAACATTTAGGCTGCCCTGCATGACAGATGTGTTACGTTGGAGTAGTATCAGCCTATTTTACTGATCTGCTTTGCGTAGCAACCTTCACGTCAGGGGCAAATAAATTATTTTCGAGCCTCTGATGTGTAGCCTGCTCTTCATGACAGCCATGTTTTGGGAGCAGTATTCACTGAACTTTGTTGCAGGGGCTACCCTTGCCGATGAGCCTCGTTGGGGTCAGGTTAAGATGGAGGAAGTCAGGATGAACAGAATGAGGGGGAGGAAGAAATAGAAAGGGGAGGAGGTAGGTGGAAGGTGTAGAGGGGTGTTGGGTAAATTGCAAAGACAGACGAGGAGACAGAGATGGAAAGAGAAAGGGGGAGAACGATATGTTCAGAGGGAGGGTGGAGGAAATGGACAAAGTGAGGGGGAGGAGGGGATGAAGGGACAGAGAGCACAGAGGAAGAGATGGACAGAGGTGGGAGGATGAGGTGGACTGACAGAGGGAGGAAGAGATCGACAAAGAGATAGAGGGGAGGAGGTGTGTTCAGTATGTGTGTTACATGCAGCCACGAGTGAAGCCAAGGGGAAAACGCTAGTTATACATACATAAAATCAAACACATATTAAAGATCACTCAACATGCTTCCGAAATAAAAAGGAGCAAAATGTGTATGGCACAATATGAACAGCTTTTCATGTAGTGTCATTAGAAGAGCCATATCTCCAAGAATACAGGAGAAATTAAGGAAGGACGGAAAACACAAGTAAACAAAATGATTAATAAATAGTAATTGAGAGATAGTCTTCTAGGTGAAACTAGTTGTCAAAAACAAAGTATTTTGAGTGAATGTTTGAAAAGACTTTACTAACAGTTTTCTCATATCAGGCTTTGCAGGATTAGTTTATGTAAGTCATCACCTAAAAAAAAGCATTATATCAGTGTGAATAACAGGTGGTTCCGATTTTGAATACATGTTTACTTTCAAACTGTAACCGCATGTTTACTTATCGTTTTGCAGAAACACAAAATATTGCGAAATGTAGGACTCTTATTAACTCGACGAAACGCGCTTAAGAGATGAAGGGACTTAGAATGCGTGGACGAGGAAGAGGTCGAGTTTAGTGATGTCACAGCGTGGAATTAAGAGGAATCCACTACGTCGGAGTTTTGCCTCGTGGAGAGAAACGTGACCAATGAGATCTAACTTATTTTTTAATGTACGTGCTATGAAAATAACGTTTCTCGGAATACTGGTACATTTATGTTCTTTCTAAAATTAGTTGCTTGTTACAATAAGATGGTAGTAAACTACATATCGGTACTTCAAGAGTTTCGCGTATTTGATACTTTTCGTATTACAGTTTACCATATCAGTGTCACAGTGCATTGATGATTTACCAAAGGCGCATAGTTTTTGGTAGAATTCATTGAACGTCATACAATGAAGTTGATGATTGCAGCATTTAGACAATAGTATAAATTTTATATCATGTAAGTAGACACTGCTGTTATGTTAAGACCGTAGCGTGGTTGGTAAAATTGTGAACTGTGAAGGGTTTACGTCTCGGTACACTCAGAAATTTGTTTCACCTTTTTTTTTAATAAAAGATTCTGCGAGTACCTCATTAATTTAGTCCACCCAGTTAGCCGTGCTGTCTAACGCACGGCTTTCCGGAGCGGGAGGGAGCGCCTGGTCCCCGGCACGAATCCACCCAACGAACTCGAGTCGAGGTCCGGTGAGATGGCCAGTCTGTGGATGGATTTTAGGCGGTTTTCCATCTGCCTCCGGCTGGTTCGCCTTATTCCGCCTCAGCTACACTATATCGGCGATTGCTGCGCAAACAAGTTCTCCACGTACGCGTACACCACCATTACTCTACCACGCAAAGGTAGGGGTTACACTCATCTGGGGTGAGACGTTCCCTGGGGGGGTCCACCGGGGGCCGAACCGCACAATAACCCTGAAAGAGTGGTTCGGCGTGGGGCGGCGGAGGGTTGAAGTGGACTGCGGTAGTCGTCGTGGGGTTGTGGACCACTACGGCTGCGGAGGCCCCCGGTTAACATACAATACAAAACAATACCTTATTAATTTAACAGAAAGATCATATGCAATACTCAATGTCACTTATTACAAATAAGTGCGCTCCCTATCCTCGAGGGAGTTTGTTCGATTTTTTGTATGTGCCATGGAACAGAGACCAATAAATACCATGACTGCAATCTACGCACTGGATGATTCCCTCCTCCTTCGAAGATCGCTAACATAGTTAACGCAGCTACCAAAATCGCGCCCATTTTCGTAATTAAACTGTTATTTGTACGCCAGATGCAGCTGACAACTGCTGCTAGAGAGCGCTGCGGTCTCGAATTACATTAAGACCAAGTTCCGCTCTAATGTAGCAGATCGTTCGAGAGCGGGCAGCAACCGCAATGGATACTGCGTTCGAAGTGCTTCGCGATGAGAAACGTCTCCCATGTGAGGACGGCTTCAGTATTGGCCAGGGATCAGAGTGTAGTGTAAACGTATTGTTTCTTACCTTTTTTTTTCTTTGGTGCCACTAATCTCTGCTCCGCAACATATGTAAATCCCCAACGGCGCATTCTGCTGCAGGTTAACCCCTTAGCTTACAATGTCGTGTGAGAGACGTAGCGTGCCGACCTGGCCAAGGATCACCTAGACGTATCAGAGACGTGGTACGTTTACCGCGCCGAACAAGCGCATGTCGTGTGAAAGACGTCGTCGGTCAGCCGCGCCAAATGTAAACAGAACGTCTCTGACACGTTGTGGAGCTGATCGAGTACACGCGGCATACACGTAGTGTTCTTCGCCGCATTCGGACCTGCCGACATTACAAAAATACTTTCACAATGCTCCCGACATGTAGCAATCGTGTTCACGAGGAAAGGGAGACATGTGGTGGCATAGCCAACAATGCTTTTGCAGGATATTTTGGCAGCGGCAGTGACAGTGGTAGCGACGTGTTACCTCCTGTACGAAAACGGTGTAAGCGGCTGGTGATTGAAGATGATACTGACGAAGAAGAACAAACCTATCAGCAACAGTCAGAGTCATGAAGGTGGCAAAAGGAAGACAATGAACCAACAATCTGGACGTATACGGGAATTCCCGGAATAAAGGAAACAGCTTTACAGCACTTGAGTATAAGCATAACAGAATTAGACGTATTCTATGTAATATTTAATAGTACATTTTGGGAAAACATCGTAACTGAGACGAATAGATATGGACAAGGCGTACTCAACATTGAACAGAAGAGACGAAAAATAGACCAAAAGTGGTCTCCTATCGGCTGTAATGAAATAAAAATATACATTGCGCTATGTATAATCATGGCTGAAGTAAGGAAACCGTCGATTCAGATGTATTGGTCTAGGAGGGCCGTTATAGAGACGCCAATATTTAGGAAGACGATGCCATTCAGGAGATTTCTGCACATAAGTAGATTTCTGCATCTAGCGAATAACAGTTTGGCCAACAACACATAATGTAATGTGTGTGCAATCTTATGGGACGTTACTGCTAAGGTCACCAGTCCCTAAGCTTACACACTACGTAACCTAAATTATCCTAAGGACAAACACACACACACCCATGCCCTAGGGAGGACTCGAACCTCCGCCGGGACCAGCCGCACAGACCATGACTGCAGCGCCCTAGACCGCTCGGCTAATCCCGCACGGCCCAACAACACAGATAAGCTGTACAAACTAAGGCCAGTCATAGATATGTTCAATCAAAAATTTAAGGAAATGTACACAATGCAAGAGAATATTGCCATTGATGAATCATTAATGAAATTGAAGGAGCGCTTATCCTACAAACAATTTAACCAATCAAAAAGAGCGAGGTTTGGTATTAAAATTTATAAATTGTGTGAGTCAAGTTCAGGATGCTGCTATGATTTTAAGATATACACGGGTAGTGACAAACGTGATGCTAGTGCCTCTGAAAGTGTAGTTCTAGAACTATCACAGTCGGTATTACACAAAGGGCGTACTTTATATTTAGATAACTGGTTTTCTTCACCGAAACTTTTCAAAACTCTCCTCACCAATACAACTAATGTGATTGGAACAGTGCGCTCAAGCCGGCCGGAGTGGCCGAGCGATTCTAGGCGCTTCAGTCTGGAACCTCGCGACCGCTACGGTCGCAGGTTCGAATCCTCCCTCGGGCATGGATGTGTGTGATGTCCTTAGGTTAGTTAGGTTTAAGTAGTTCTAAGTTCTAGGGGACTGATGACCTCAGCAGTTAAGTTCCATAGTGCTCAGAGCCATTTGAACCATTTTGAACAGTGCGCTCAAACAGAAAAAATATGCCGACAGACTTCCTGAAGACAAAATTGAAGAAGGGTGAATATAAAGTGAGGAGTTGTAATGGAATATTGGCACTAAAATGGAAAGATGAACGAGACACACCTCTCCGCAATGCATCGTGGAAACCGAAATGTGTCGTCGAATACGACAGAGGCATGATTGGAATTGATCGCCAAGATCAGATGTTCCCATGCTTCCCTCTGATGAGACAATGTATGAAAGGATACCGCAAGATATTCTTTTACCTATTTGATGTTGATTTATTTAACACGTACATTTTGTATTACAAACTACATTGCAGCAAACGACAGAGCTACGCAGAATATAGGATTCACATTGCAGAATCATTGTTGAAAACTACACCTTTACCGGAATATAATCGGAAGGGACGATTAGCATCCGGCGATATACCACAAAGACTGCACGCGCAACACGGACACATTTTCCCCAAACATATTGATGCAACACAATCAAAAGTAAATCCTGAAAGAGCTTGTGTAGTGTGCAGAAAGCATAAACGACGCAGCGAAACAACGTGGGAATGCAAAAAGTGCAGGGTTGCACTTCATGTGCCAGATTGTTCTGAACGATATCACGCAATCGAAGGCTATTACATTCGTGTACATGTCATTGTGAAGACGTTGGGTTGGAAAATATGTTTGCCAACGTGCTAACGTAACAGTTCCCAGAATGTTTTGAACAAAACATTATATAGTGTTAGCTCATTGCATTGTTGTGAATATTATTATTGAGATTTATTTCATCAATGTATGTTTTCTTATAAAGGGAAATAAAACGTTTGTGGCCGGCCGGAGTGGCCGTGCGGTTCTAGGCGCTACAGTCTGGAGCCGAGCGACCGCTACGGTCGCAGGTTCGAATCCTGCCTCGGGCATGGATGTGTGTTATGTCCTTAGGCTAGTTAGGTTTAAGTAGTTCTAAGTTCTAGGGGACTGATGACCTCAGAAGTTCAGTCCCATAGTGCTCAGAGCCATTTGAACCATTTTATGAACTGGTATCTCGGAGACTTACTTACAAACCCCGAGGGCGTCTGTATGACTTTGGAAGCCACCAGGCGTAGTGCACCGTAGCCTTAAGCCGTCGGCACACGGAACGTGCATCCGAACGTTGAGCGTTGAGCGTGGCGAGTTTCTGACGTCATAGCATGGAATAGCACGTTCTGGAATTTTTCCGAACGTGCAGAGCTATATCTGGCATGTCAGATATTCTTAGCGTGCGTCTGAGCGTTGACCAATGAGATGGCACAACACTACCTACGTCACATGCACGCCGTCTCCCTTCAGTACAGAATTCAAGCCTATATGTATATATGCCGTTTCTGAGCACCAGCAAATTGAGAATCACTGGAAAACCCGTTGTTAACTGTGTAATTCGTTCCAACAAAATAATGAGAAACATCATATTAGTGGCAAAAGAATTATTGTAACTTGCGTATTATGAGAGTAGGCTATTTGAAGGCAGCGGCACACTGAAGATCCACCCAAAAAGCGTTGTTCTTTGTACAATTTGTTATAATTAAATTTCAATTAGTAACATATCTACGATTAAGGTTTTCTGCAAGAGCCAACATACAATAATCAATCATTAAGTGCACGTTATCGGTGTAGCGTAATAAATAGCGTCACTGCCTGCTGTTGAATTGTTACATGGGGCGGTGGTTCGCGTCATGACACTGCCAAATTTTTTTCCCTAACATTCGCGTTTTTATTGTGTTCTGATACTTTATTATTAGTTTAATATAAGTATATACTATAGTATTTGATGTTATTTAAATATAAGTTCACCTTTTTTTTAGGGGTGACTTTGTTCGATTGGCTTAATCTAAAGGACAGCTTGCGCTACTTGTATAAAGATATTTAGCTCCTTTTTCTTTTACGCTTCGTAATTCACATGTTACAAACATTCTGCTACTGGGTAGGAACACAGATCAAATAAGACTGACCTTGGGGGTTTTTACTAAAATGTGGGAATGATGAAATAATGTTTATCTTATGCGGAAAATGGTTCAAATGGCTCTGAGCACTATGGGACTCAACTGCTGAGGTCATTAGTCCCCTAGAACTTAGAACTAGTTAAACCTAACTAACCTAAGGACATCACAAACATCCATGCCCGAGGCAGGATTCGAACCTGCAACCGTAGCGGTCTTGCGGTTCCAGACTGCAGCGCCTTTAACCGCACGGCCACTTCGGCCGGCTCTTATGCGGAGAAGTATTCCAAATTTGTACCGCACTGTTTGTAATGGAACTTTTATAAGCCTGTGTCCTTATTGATTGGACATGGTACTTTCCTTTTCGTGGACGATGGAGGAAATGTGCATTTTAATAGAGCTAATGTGGGAATTTTACGCCCGCCCGCTGAGTAAACAATGTCATTTACGAACTACAAATATCCCTCAACTGCCGCTGGAGTGCGTTGCGATCGCGTATACCACGTTGGGGCGCACGTACCGTATGCACAAGTCGCATCGTTCCTGAGCGTTCAGCAGCACGTTGAACTTGGCACGCTCCACGTAAGCGTTCGACAGCACGGTCCGTGTGCCGACGGCTTTAGCGTGTGTTAAGCGCTGGGAATCGTAAGGCGCATCCGTACCTTGCAGCCACATACGGCTCACGCTAACGAAACTTAAATCGTAAAGCAAAGGGTTAACAGCCTACTGAATGCGGCTCCCGGGCATTTCCACAGTAGACGTACCGCGTTGTCAGTGCCTAAATGGGCTGCAGATATCGCTCGCGCCATATCGGAACGGACGAGCTGGGCGGGCCGTTGCCTTTATCCCACCCACTGCTGTCGAGAGGCGGCCAGGCTGCGGTGTGCCTGGCTGGCTGGCTTCACGACTCGCAGCGTTCGCAGAATCGGCTCGGCTCGGCGCGTGCAGGCGCGTATGAATGCGCGCCAGCCGCTCATTACACTTTCAGATGGCGCTGGCGCAGCCGCTACTGATGCTGCTCGCATTCCGCGCGCGCAACGCGTACAATACGCTCGCACTTGTCGCCACGAACGTCGCGCCGTCGGATGTGCCTTCCCGCAGAACAACCTGAGGATTGCGAAATCATCTTTTTCCTCTCCACTGCTGCTCTACGTCACGTGATTCTAATTACAAGCTGTACAAATCAGTACGCATGTGGCGTCACGGCCAGACTTCACGTACTTTTCCCCCTATCAAGGAAAGTAATTACTAAATGAAAACGTCTGGCACGCTTAAGTGAAACTATATTTAATTTTAGTAATTAAAACGTCTAGGTACTGCAGCGCTGCGTAAACCTTGTAACGCCGCGCGGATTGGCCGCGCCATGTGACGGATTGCGCGGCCCCTCCCGCCAGAGGTTCGAGTCCTCCCTCTGGCAGCTGTGTGTGTGTGTGTGTGTGTGTGTGTGTGTGTGGTGCTGTTCTTAGTTCAAGATAGTTTAAATACTGTACAAGCCTAGGGAACGATGACCTCAGCAGTTTGGTCCCATAGGAACTTGCCACAAATTTCCAATTCTTCCACACTACCGCCATCTGTAGACGTGCATATCGCTATCCCCCGAGTTTTGTCACCTCAGTGTAATTTATCCCGTGTGAAAGAAGAACCTTACTTTCTTGTGTTTACAATCAAATAATAAACATTTTTATTGCAACCATGGTTATTTAAAAACCAAAAGATTATCTTCATGGTTCTCATATATTAACTGACGCTCTCTACCGTGGCCCGATGTAGAAGAGCCCTCGTAAGGGAGGTTACTTTAATAATAATAATAATAATAATAATAATAATGAGCGTATGGCATTGGTAGCCGGGAAACCCCTCGCGGGGCGCTTCGGCCGCCGCTCCACAAGTTCTTGAACGCCACTACGGCGACTTGCGAGTGAATGAGGATGAAATGATGATGAAACACACACAACACCCAGTCATCTCGAGGCAGAGAACGCTACCGCGGTCGTTACTTTAATGAACTAACGGAAACGACTCATTAACCTTAATGTCCAACAAATTTCAGCGCTGTTAAATATCTGCTTTTTATTTTATTTATTTATTTATTTATTTTTTTTTTTTTACGAAATCTCATTCTCTGTTTGTCTCATGATAAATACCTTCCAATTGTTTCACCTTCAGCACAAACACGACAGGAAACTGACCCACAAATACTTTCAGTACGTGGTTCATCTGATTTCGAAATCACCCACTTGAAGTACTCAAATTCAAATGGCTCAAAGCACTATGGGACTTAACATCTGAGGTCATTAGTCCCCTAGACTTAGAACTACTTAAACCTAACTAACCTAAGGACATCACACACAGCCATGCCCGAGGCAGGATTCGAACCTGCGACCGTAGCAGCAGCGCGATTCCGGACTGAAGCGCCTAGAACCGCTCGGCCACAGTGGCCGGCCACTTTAAGTACTATTTAACAGATATTTATCACGTTACACTATCAAAACTGCTCATAAATGTATAATTTTCTCACGAATGTGACTGGCTATATGCGTTATAAACAAACAAAAAGAATGAATTCTCTAGTAAATGACTAAACTACTTGACTTACAAAACAGGAAAGAGTTAATTTTAGAAAGGACACAGGGAGATAATTATGAAACAACGGAGCTACTGAAAAAACTATACCTAATTCATTGTCTTTGGTTCATCGAACCCTCTTCCAGGCACTTAATTGTGAATAGCAGAGTAATCACGTAGATGCAGATGTTTCCATTTAGGATGCACTTTCGTCGTGAAATTTCACGACTAAAAATTTCCAATTTTCATTCAACGAACGTTCAGAGGTGTATATGAAGCACATGTAACACGAGAAGATTTTTTCAGTTCCGCGTCCGTGAGCAGCTTTTGGCGACTGGTTTGACTGTTAAGACGAAAACCAAAGTTTCTCCAGTTTCGAGCAAAATAATTACAGATTTGGTAGTTTGTTTTATGCATTCTACATTGGTTTAGTTTGTCAGCTAAACGACGTGGAGGAAGACTGCGTATTTAATGTTTAATTGGTGAAACTCTGAAGGAAACTTAACGAATTACAGTAATATTTTACCTATCATTTCTTCCCTTAGTTCGTCGTCCGAATTGATGCGATAACACATGCCCCGCATAAGGCACACATTTCTGACGTCAGTGTTACGCGACAGTTGCGGTTCTGTGAAGAGCAACGCCACTGGACGGTGGATGACTGGTCACGAGTGATCTGGAGCGGTGATCACGCTATACCCTGTGACAAATCGATGAACTGGTTTGGGTTTGGCGCATGCCTGGAGAACGTTTCCTGCCACCATGTGTGGTGTCAACAGTAAAGTACAGAGGAGATGCTGTTATGGTATAGGGGTGCTGAACGTCGTTGGGGTATGGTTCCCTTACTGAGCTTAATGAAACGCTAAATACAGAAGAACAGGAACATATTGTACAACAGTTTGTACTGTGTATAGTAGAGGAATAGTACATAGACGAAGCAAGAAAATTCACCCTGTCGTAAAGCAGCACTTGGGAGACAAGAAAGGGGTTTGGTAAAATGAGGTTCCTGAAATGGTTAACCTGACCAGGCCCGTCCTAAATCCAACCGAACACCTTTGTGATGAGTTAAATGTTAGAACGTCGACTCCGCTCCGGATACCAGCATCCAGCATCACTAACTTCTCTTATATCGGCTCTTGAGGAAGAATGGGCTGCCATTCCTTCACAGACATTCACGTACCTCACTGGAAGTGTCCATAGCAAATTTCAAGTGAAGGGCGGATGCAACCCATACTAACGTTCTATAACAGATGACCGGGTATTTTTGATCTGATAGTTTACGCCTTTTCCTCCAGTCACCACGTCCAAAACTCGACAGTTTATTACAGTGTTTAGCATACTGTCTGAGCAAACAGAACCATGAACTGACGACTGTATCAGCCTGACGTAGTGTTATTCCGTGACTTGAACATCACCGCACGACCTGAACTGCAGGGTGCGGCACGTAAAACCGGCCCGACGTACCTAACGATAAATGTTCCAGTGCGTGAGCGCGGGTCAATAATAACGGAAGATGAGAAACGCCGTTCAAACAGACGCGCACGAACAAACCATTTTCTCTGATGTACCGACACTGCGCGGAAATTTGTTGTTGTTTAAGGCAGCTGCAGCCGCAGCCAGTGAACTTTGTCGAAATCCTACTGAGAAAAATATACGGATATATCCATATAAGTATATAGTTCTGGCAATACCGGCCATGACCTCTTTCTTCTGTGCGGATGCACACGTATTCCCCTCAACTCTTACGGGACTTGGTAAGAATATCTTCCACGAGTAATGCGTGTGTTGGGGTGGGACACTACGAATGTAGTGTGTGGACATACAAGGTGAGAATGTGGGTCTCGTGGGAGGCGTGCGCGAGATAGTCCCTGCAGTCGCACTATCATCTGTGCCCTCGGTGGCTCAGATGGAGAGAGCGTCTGCCATGTAAGCAAGAGATCCCGGGCTCGAGTCCCGGTCGGGGCACACGTTTTCACCTGTCCCCGTTGATATATATCGACGCCCGTCAGCAGCTGAAGGTATTAATATAATTCTAATTTCGTTATTGAGAAAACTGCTCGCTGTGTGAAGCCGGGTTAGTGTGAGTGTACGATAATGCAGTATTTGATACCCGAGTGTGTTGCCACTGAAGCGTTCATCCACACTGGATCTTTTGTAACAACAAAGAATTTGTTTCAGGAGAAATTTTCAGGACGTTCTGTGCCAACAAAAGCACGATACAGGAATCGACTGAAAAATGGACGCGTACAGGATCCGTTCAAAGTGCTCACAGGAACAAACCGCGACCTGTCTGCACACCTGAATTAAAGAGGCACATGCAGGAGATAATGACATGAAGTTCTCGTAAGTCAACCAGGACACTGACAAGGGAACCTCCCCATCGCACCCCCCCTCAGATTTAGTTATAAGTTGGCACAGGGATAGGCCTTGAAAAACTGAACACAGATCAATCGAGCAAACAGGAAGAAGTTGTGTGGAACTATGAAAAAAATAAGCAAAATATACAAACTGAGTAGTCCATGCGCAAAGTAGCCAACATCTAGGAGAGAGTCAGCTGACGGACGCCGTGGTCCCGTGGTTAGCGTGAGCAGCTGCGGAACGAGAGGTTCTTGGTTCAAATCTTCTCTCGAGTGAAAAGTTTAATTTTTTATTTTCAGACAATTATTAAAGTTCAGGCACTCACACATAATCAACTTCGCTCTTCAAAATTCCAGGACATGTTTAGATTTGCTTGGACATATGCAGGATTTGACGGTCTACACACGGAAACATTTGAAAACGTAAAAAACGTATGTTTTGACAGAGCACAGGGAAAACTGTGCGACTGTGAAACTGTTGCATTCATTTGTTGCAGTTTATGTGACAAACTCTTATGTTGTCATCACTTTTTTGGGAGTGACTATCACATCCACAAGAAAACCTAAATCGGGCAAGGTAGAAGAATCTTTTTACCCATACAAACTGAATAGTCCATGTGCAACATATGCAACATCAATGACGATGTGGGTTGAGGAGCGCCGTGGGTCGACAACATATTCCTGTCATGTGACGCACATGCCGTCACCAGTGTCGTATAGAACATATCAGACGTGTTTTCCTGTGGAGGAATCGGTTGACCTATGACCTTGGGATCAAATGTTTTCGGTTCCCATTGGACAGGCACGACCTTTCGTCTACTAATCGCACGGTTTTGCGGTGCGGTCCCAAAACACAGACACTAAACTTATTACAGTGAACAGAGACGTCAATGAATGAACGGTCAGATCGTAACTTTGCGAAAAAAGAAAGTAAAACTTTCACTCGAGGGAGGACTCGAACCAAGAACCTCTCGTTCTGTATTTGCTCACCCTAACCACGGGACCACGGCGCTCCTCAACCCACATCGTCATTGATGTTGCATATGTTGCACACGGACTATTCAGTTTGTATATTTTGTTCATTTTTTCATAGTTTCACAAAACTTCTTCCTGTTTTCTCGATTGATCTGTGTTCAGTTTCTCAAGGCCTATCCACTGCGTCAATTTATAACTAAATCTGAGGGGGGTGCGATGGGGAGGTTCCCTTGTGAGTGAACAGGTTCATGCGAGAGAGATAAGCTGTAGACGTGTTTTAAGGGGACTGGAGGAGCCTGACCTGCAGAAGAGATTGCTTATCTGTTCATGGCTGTTGAGAAATTTTGCCAGTGGTGCCCCCTAAGGCTCATCATGAGTGACGAGGCGTGGTTCCACCTATCTGCGCACATAAATTCCCAACAAACCGGCACTGGTTTACAGAAAACACACACGCGATCGACCAGGCGCCGGTGCGTGACGAGAATATTGGTGTTTGGTGTGCCATTTTCTCCACACGCGTTAAAGGGCCCACCTCCTATGAGAAGATTGTGAACAGTGACTTGTATTTGGGAATCCTGGAGGAGGCTTATTCAAAGTTGACAGAAGAGGATCGTCAGTTCCGTTACTTTCAGCAGGACGGTGCATCATAGCACATTAGCTGCATCATTGTCCCGTGCGCACGAGATGTTTACAACAGAGAGAACACTCAGAAAAGGCTTGTGGCCTCCTCGGTCACCAGACTTGTCCACTTGTGACTTTCACTTTTGGGGACTGTTGAAGGGAAGAATATACGAAACAAATCCATACATAATTTAAGAACTCCAGACCAGGTTCCAGGATGTCATTAATATCATCAGACCACAATAGCCGGCCGAAGTGGCCGAGCGGTTTAGGCGCTGCAGTCTGGAACCGCGCGCCTGCTACGGTCGCAGGTTCGAATCCTGCCTCGAGCATGGATGTGTGTGATGTCCTTAGGTTAGTTAGGTTTAAGTAGTTCTAAGTTCTAGGGGACTGATGACCTCTGCAGTTAAGTCCCATAGTGCTCAGAGCCATTTTGAAGACCACAATAATTGACAAGGGTATATATGAACCTCGTCTGGTGTGCTCAAACGTGTGCTGAAGTTGGCGGTGGACACTTTCAACACTTACTGTGAAGGTGAGTAACCATATTCAATACATTACATTTCATTTTATGTTCATATGTTGACTTTACGGGCCGGTTTTACGTGCCGCACACTGTCGTCTGGAAATAAATATTCATTTTAACAGCTTTTGGAGGTCACTCCATCTCCTGGAAAGCTAGTGCTTAACGTTACGTCGAGGATGAAGTCATTAGATTACGAAGCGCGAAATCGTTTAGGACAAGAATGAGAAAGGAAACTGGCCGTGTACTTTTCCGAGGAATTAGCGCGACAGCTGCCGCATGTGACTTGTGGAAACAACGGAAAACCGAAATTTTTGAGTGGTCAAAGTGGGAATTGAAACTCGCTCATTTGGAATTCGAGTGCTCATTGTCTTAACCATTGCGCCGCCACGCTCGGTACAGTTCAGGGCGGTTTCGAGTGTAAAGAACAGGAAAAATTCTGCTGCGTCAAGCCGAGAGGGCAGGTTGGGTGGAGCACAACGAATGCGCGATGTTTCCCGAGATAACTGCTAATTCCATGCGTCATGTGAACCGGCGCGTTATCGTAACGCAACACCAACGGTTGTTTTTCACACAGACCACATCACGTGTCACGTAAACTTGGTGACTCACTTGTATTTACCGTGGGGCCAAGGGGTACGAATTTGCCCTGCACTACGATTAATATACAGAAGAATGAAAAAGAAAATTGAGAATGCGTTAGGTGACGATCAGTTTGGCTTTAGGAAAAGTAAAGGGACGAGAGAGTGGTGGTGGTTAGTGTTTAACGTCCCGTCGACAACGAGGTCATTACAGACGGAGCGCAAGCTCGGGTTAGGGAAGGATTGGAAAGGAAATCGGCCGTGCCCTTTCAAAGGAACCATCCCGGCATTTGCCTGGAACGATTTAGGGAAATAACGGAAAACCTAAATCAGGATGGCCGGAGACGGGATTGAACCGTCGTCCTCCCGAATGCGAGTCCAGTGTGCTAACCACTGCGCCACCTCGCTCGGTAAGGGACGAGAGAGGCAATTCTGACGTTACGGCTAATAATGGAAGCAAGGCTAAAGAAAAATCAGGACACTTTCATAGGATTTGTCGACCTGGAAAAAGCGTTCGACAATATAAAATGGTGCAAGCTGTTCGAGATTCTGAAAAAAAGTAGGGGTAATCTATAGGGAGAGACGGGTCATATACAATATGTACAACAACCAAGAGGGAATAATAAGAGTGGACGATCAAGAACGAAGTGCTCGTATTAAGAAGGGTGTAAGACAAGGCTGTAGCCTTTCGCCCATACTCTTTAATCTGTACATCGAGGGAGCAATGATGGAAATAAAAAAAATGTTCAGGAGTGGAATTAAAATACAAGGTGAAAGTGCAGAAGAATTAAATGATCTGCTGAACGGAATGAACAGTCTAATGAGTACACAGTATAGTTTGAGAGTAAATTGGAGAAAGACGAAGGTAATGAGAAATAGTAGAAATGAGAACAGCGAGAAACTTAACATCAGGATTGATGGTCACGAAGTCAATGAAGTTAAGGAATTCTGCTACCTAGGCAGTAAAATAACCAATGACGGACGGAGCAAGGAGGACATCAAAAGCAGACAAGCTATGGCAAAAAAGGCATTTCTGGCCAAGATAAATCTACTAATGTCAAATACCGGCCTTAATTTGAGGAAGAAATTTCTGAGGATGTACGTCTGGAGTACAGCATTGTATGGTAGTGAAACACGGACTGTGGAAAAACCGGAACAGAAGAGAATCGAAGCATTTGAGATGTGGTGCTATAGACGAATGTTGAAAATTAGGTGGACTGATAAGATAAGGTATGATGAGGTTCTACGCAGAATCGGAGAGGAAAGGAATATGTGGAAAACACTGATAAGGAGAAGGGACAGGATGATAGGACATCTGCTAAGACACGAGGGAATGACTTCCATGGTACTAGAGGGAGCTGTAGAGGGCAAAAACTGTAGTGGAAGACAGAGATTGGAATTGTTGTTGTTGTGGTCTTCAGTCCTGAGACTGGTTTGATGCAGCTCTCCATGCTACTCTATCCTGTGCAAGCTTCTTCATCTCCCAGTACCTACTGCAACCTACATCCTTCTGAATCTGCTTAGTGTATTCATCTCTTGGTCTCCCTCTACGATTTTTACCCTCCACGCTGCCCTCCAATGCTAAATTTGTGATCCCTTGATGCCTCAGGACATGTCCTACCAACCGATCCCTTCTTCTAGTCAAGTTGTGCACCAACTTCTCTTCTCGCCAATCCTATTCAGTACCTCCTCATTAGTTACGTGATCTACCCACCTTATCTTCAGCATTCTTCTGTAGCACCACATTTCGAAAGCTTCTATTCTCTTCTTGTCCAAACTAGTTATTGTCCATGTTTCACTTCCATACATGGCTACACTCCATACAAATACTTTCAGAAACGACTTCCTAACACTTAAATCTATATTCGATGTTAACAAATTTCTCTTCTTCAGAAACGATTTCCTTGCCATTGCCAGTCTACATTTTATATCGTCTCTACTTCGACCATCATCAGTTATTTTACTCCCTAAATAGCAAAACTCCTTTACTACTTTAAGTGTCTCATTTCCTAATCTAATCCCCTCAGCATCACCCGATTTAATTTGACTACATTCCATTATCCTCGTTTTGCTTTTCTTGATGTTCATCTTATATCCTCCTTTCAAGACACTGTCCATTCCGTTCAACTGCTCTTCCAAGTCCATTGCTGTCTCTGATAGAATTACAATGTCATCGGCAAACCTCAAAGTTTTTACTTCTTCTCCATGAATTTTAATACCTACTCCGAATTTTTCTTTTGTTTCCTTTACTTGTTGCTCAATATACAGATTGAATAACATCGGGGAGAGGCTACAACCCTGTCTCACTCCTTTCCCAACCACTGCTTCCCTTTCATGCCCCTCGACCCTTATTACTGCCATCTGGTTTCTGTACAAATTGTAAATAGCCTTCCGCTCCCTGTATTTTACCCCTGCCAACTTCAGAATTTGGAATAGAGTATTCCAGTTAACATTGTCAAAAGCTTTCTCTAAGTCTACAAATGCTAGAAACGTAGGTTTGCCTTTTCTTAATCTAGCTTCTAAGATAAGTCGTAAGGTTAGTATTGCCCCACGTGTTCCAACATTTCTACGGAATCCAAACTGATCTTCCCCGAGGTCCGCTTCTACCAGTTTTTCCATTCGTCTGTAAAGAATTCGCGTTAGTATTTTGCAACTGTGACTTATTAAACTGATAGTTCGGTAATTTTCACATCTGTCAACACCTGCTTTCTTTGGGATTGGAATTATTATATTCTTCTTGAAGTCTGAGGGTATTTCGCCTGTCTCGTACATTTTGCTCACCAGATGGTAGAGTTTTGTCAGGACTGGCTCTCCCAAGGCCATCAGTAGTTCTAATGGAATGTTGTCTACTCCCGGGGCCTTGTTTCGACTCAGGTCTTTCAGTGCTCTATCAAACTCTTCACGCAGTATCATATCTCCCATTCCATCTTCATCTACGTCCTCTTCCATTTCTATAACATTGCCCTCAAGTACATCGCCCTTGTATAGACCCTCTATATACACCTTCCATCTTTCTGCTTTCCCTTCTTTGTTTGGAACTGGGTTTCCATCTGAGCACTTGATATTCATACAAGTGGTTCTCTTCTCTCCAAAGGACTCTTTAATTTTCCTGTAGGCTGTATCAGTCTTACCCCTAGTGAGATAAGCCTCTACATCCTTACATTTGTCCTCTAGCCATGCTTGCTTAGCCATTTTGCACTTCCTGTCGATCTCATTTTTGAGACGTTTGTATTCCTTTTTGCCTGCTTCATTTACTGCATTTTTATATTTTCTCCTTTCGTCAATTAAATTCAATATTTCTTCTGTCACCCAAGGATTTCTACTAGCCCTCGTCTTTTTACCTACTTGATCCTCTGCTGCCTTCACTACTTCATCCCTCAGAGCTAGCCATTCTTCTTCTACTGTATTTCTTTCCCCCATTCCTGTCAATTGTTCCCTTATGCTCTCCCTGAAACTCTGTACAACCTCTGGTTCTTTCAGTTTATCCAGGTCCCATCTCCTTAAATTCTCACCTTTTTGCAGTTTCTTCAGTTTCAATCTGCAGTTCATAACCAATAGATTGTGGTCAGAATGCACATCTGCCCCTGGAAATGTCTTACAATTTAAAACCTGGTTCCTAAATCTCTGTCTTACCATGATATAATCTATCTGATACCTTTTAGTATCTCCAGGATTCTTCCAGGTATACAACCTTCTTTTATGATTCTTGAACCAAGTGTTAGCTATGATTAAGTTATGCTCTGTGCAAAATTCTACTAGGCGGCTTCCTCTTTTATTTCTTCCCCCCAGTCCATATTCACCTACTATGTTTCCTTCTCTCCCTTTTCCTACTGACGAATTTCAGTCACCCATGACTATTAAATTTTCGTCTCCCTTCACTACCTGAATAATTTCTTTTATCTCGTCATACATTTCATCAATTTCTTCATCATCTGTAGAGCTAGTTGGGATATAAACTTGTACTACTGTAGTAGGCATGGGCTTTGTGTCTATCTTGGCCACAATAATGCGTTCACTATGCTGTTTGTAGTAGCTAACCCGCACTCCTATTTTTTTATTCATTATTAAACCTACTCCTGCATTACCCCTATTTGATTTTGTATTTATAACCCTGTATTCACCTGACCAGAAGTCTTGCTCCTCCTGCCACCGAACTTCACTAATTCCCACTATAACTTTAACCTATCCATTTCCCTTTTTAAATTTTGTAACCTACCTGCCCGATTAAGGGATCTGACATTCCACGCTCCGATCCGTAGAACGCCAGTTTTCTTTCTCCAGTCCTCTTGAGTAGTCCCCGCCCGGAGATCCGAATGGGGGACTATTTTACCTCCGGAATATTTTACCCAAGAGGACGCCATTATCATTTAATCATACAGTAAAGCTGCATGTCCTCGGGAAAAATTACGGCTGTAGTTTCCCCTTGCTTTCAGCCGTTCGCAGTGCCAGCACAGCAAGGCCGTTTTGGTTAATGTTACAAGGCCAGATCAGTCAATCATCCAGACTGTTGCCCCTGCAACTACTGAAAAGGCTGCTGCCCTTCTTCGGGAACCACATGTTTGTCTGGCCTCTCAACAGATACCCCTCCATTGTGGTTGCACCTACGGTACGGCCATCTGTATCGCTGAAGCACGCAAGCCTCCCCACCAACGGCAAGGTCCATGGTTCATTGGGGGGGGGGGGGGGGAGATTGGAATACGTCAAGCAAATAATTGAGGACGTAGGTTGCAAGTGCTACTCTGAGATGAAGAGGTTAGCACAGGAAAGGAATTCGTGGCGGGCCGCATCAAACCAGTCCGTAGACTGACGTAAAAAAAAAAAAAAAAAAAAAAAAAAAAAAAAAAAAAAAAACGATTTCCGATTATAAGCAGCCTGACGTTGGATCTACACATTCTCATTATCTTCGGGACTACATGTTCTTGGAGATGTAGTCTCGCCTACAGAACTAAATGAAAGGCTGCTTATAATACGTTTGTTTGCATGGCTATCTTCCGCAACAACTGTTAAAATCAGTTATTATTGGCTTTCCGTCTTGAGCTCACTGCAACTTAATTAAAGATAATTGCACAAGATGCGTTTCGCTTTTATTTATAAAGCATCTTCCGTCGTTAATCTGCAAATTGGATGTACGTTCGTACATGTTTAGTTGTTTAAGGTTAAAAACAACAGTTTATAAAGTTGGTGCGAAAGTGTGAAAGAAACTGAAAACAGAAGATTGTACGCAATGTCATTCAATCACAAGTACAAACACGGAACAACTGATATTTTCGAAAAACAAAGCGGAAAAATAACCCACCAAACCTACAATTTAGAAACACTTCCCAAAAACAATAGGAAACACTGATCTATATCAGAAATCAGGTATATACCAACTGAAATGCATTACATGTGATGGAAGGTACATGGGTCAAACCAGGATAACATTTAACACCAGATACAAAGAACATGTCAGAGCATGGAAGTATAGGACAAATCATTCAACTTTTCAAAACGCTTACACGATCACCAACATAAAATTACCACAAGAGACACCCGATATTGAAGTCATAACGATCAAACGCCACCTCAGCTTACACGGAAATTACTACATTAAAAAAAACATAGCAGAAAAGAAACAATTTGTAAATGATCAGACCAGCTGATCAGACCAACTCATTGACCACTTAATATAAGATTAAATACACTCATGTAACGAGAGGTTCCCTGTACCACCACCATCTCCTCCCAGATTCTGTCCCATGATCACCATCCAGGCCCATCCCTGGCGCACTTCCAAAAATATCTTTCGATCAACCCCCACTCCCCAAATTCCTCTTACATCTCTATCTCTATCCAGCATACAAGACATTTTCACTAATTTACACTAACTTAAAAAAAAATAGTCTCAAAGCTTGGCAACACACACAACGTGAACGAAAACAAACAGACATAAACGCTGTTACTTTTCAGAGTGAGAAACACACACAACTACAGTTCAGTTTACAAAAGTGGCTCAAATGGTTCAAATGGCTCTGAGCACTATGGGACTCAACAGCTGTGGTCATAAGTCCCCTAGAACTTAGAACTACTTAAACCTAACTAACCTAAGGACATCACACACATCCATGCCCGAGGCAGGATTCGAACCTGCGACCGTAGCAGTCGCGCGGTTCCTGACTGAGCGCCTAGAACCGCTAGACCACCGCGGCCGGCTTACAAAAGTGAAGTGTAGCGCAAGAGATACCACAGAATGTCAAAAAATTGCCAAGTTAATATGTGAATCGAAGCCGTTCGACGTCTACCACTGCTAGCAAGGTGGGAAAAAGCAGAGTAAGTAAATAAACACCGTAAGTACCATGCACACCAATTTCATAAAAAAAAGACGTCGTTTTTAACCTACAGCAATCGAAAATGTAACAACTAACGTGTTGATTTTGCGGAATAACCACGGAAGATGCTTTATAAGTAAAAGAGTAACTCATCTGTTGTAATTATCTTTAATTAATTTGCACTAAGCTCAAGACGGAAAACCAATATAACTGAAAGGCCGTCAGTTTTGTACCACACACGTTTCGCTTCCGTTTATTTGTGAACCATCTTTGGAGGCCTGTAACTCATGTTTGTTTCATGTAATACTTGTAATAACTGCGCTACAGGCTGTTGTGGTCTTCAGTCCAGAGACTGGTTTTATGCAGCTCTCCATGCTACCCTATCCTGTGCAAGCTTCTTCATCTCAAAGCACCTACTGCAACCTACATCCTTCTGAATCTGCTTACTTTATTCATCTCATGATCTCGCTCTGCGATTTTTACCCTCCACGCTGCCCACCAATACTAAACTGGTGATCACTTGATGCCTCCGAACATGCCCTACCAACCGATCCCTTCTTCTAGTCAAGTTGTGCCACAAATTCATCTTTTCCCCAATTCTATTCATTACCTCCTCATTAGTTATGTGATCTATCCATCAGATCTTGTGCACTCTTCTATAGCACCACATTTCGAAAGCCTCTATTCTCTTCTTGTCCAAACTATTTATCGTCCATGTTTCACTTCCATACATGGCTACGCTCCATACAAATACTTTCAGAAACGACTTCCTGACACTTAAATCTATACTCGATGTTAAAAAATTTCCCTTCTTCAGAAACGCTCTCCTTGCCATTGCCAATCTATATTTTATATCCTCCCTACTTCGACCATCATCAGTTATTTTGCTCCAAAAAAATGGCAAAACACATCTACCACTTTAAATGTCTCAAGAAAAAAATGGCTCTGAGCACTATGGGACTTAACATCTGAGGTCATCAGTCCCCTATAACTTAGAACTACTTAAACCTAACTAACCTAAGGACATCACACACAGCCATGCCCGAGGCAGGATTCGAACCTGAGACCGCAGCACTCCGCGCATTTGCGATAAACACAGCGTCCGGGTGGCGCTGTCGTTAACGCAACAGCCTGGTAAGCAGGAGATCCCGGATTCGAGTCCCGGTCCGGCACTTATATTCACTCGTAGCTGCTGATTTCGCATAACGTTCCAGTACAGCTGATATCATTACCTGTTTTCCTTCCCTTTCTCTCCCCTCTACCATCAGTTTATATAACATGATACTGATTTCTTTGTTACGTGAGTGCGTGAACGCATGTCATTATGTGAGCTGCGGACTGCTCTCGGAACATCTTCATTTCGACGTAGTAACCGTACACACGTGTCTGGTCTTCCGTCGTAGTATTTTTCAAGGCGTTTTCACTGCCATTTGCATCTTAAACCATCTCTTGGTTGATGAAGGAGCGATTACCGTCTCCTTTCGTTAGCCACTGACACGATTTTTTCGGTGTCACAGTTCGTGTAAGGTGTGTCCGTTAAAGCAGCTAGGCACGATTCCTCACTGCTGCACACTTTCCCACAGTGTTCTGTACAGCTAACCGACCATTCCCGTGAAACACTGAGTGAAAAATTTTAACAACAAATGATCATCTGTTGACGTGGTAAGCAGTGCAGACCGGAGGTCGTTCTTACTGTCCTCTTTTAAAGCGTTTGAAGTACTCGCAGCACTCGTGAAGCACTCTCTGTACGCTTGTTTAAACAGTTCGTATGTTCTCAGTAATTCTTTCCCTCGGTTTACCGGAAATTTCACACGCGTGTTTTTTGTCGTGGAATTCGCTCACTTCAACGGCTGTACAGCTAAAAAATACATCAATGCAGCTGAAAGCGGCGAAGAACGACCTGACGCAAAAGCGTTCCTTTCTGTGTGTCCACCATCAGAAACAAATCCCATAGCGGTGGATGCGCTCGTATTTAAAACAAATCAATGCCTTACTGGTAGCCTATATATTAATCAACTTCACTGTTTCAGTTTTGAGTCTGATGTACAGGTGGGCTTCGTGAGGTGAAGAAAAATAGCATGAAGTCATTCTGAGGTGAAAGGCCCATCAAAGCAAGGAGTTGCAATTTTGTTACTTTAATTCTGTCTTGACGGAATTAATTACAGTTTCTGATATACGATAAAAATTGATTTTCTGCTTCTGGAATGGATACTGAGAGAGACCACTTTTCTAATTTTCTATTGTTGTTGATAGTTTTATAATTATTTTACGTGGGACGTATGTGTCCCACTGGACTCGAAGGAAGGAATATGTGGTTCCCTAAATTTACTCCTTTCCGAGGTCTGCGTGACGAACACGCTCCATTTACAATAATTGTTTTGCTAGGGATTAAGGTCTGTAAAATGAAATTTTGTCGAACAAACTGTAAGATAATAAGCCAGTTACACTTTTGTGAACTGCTCATCGCCCGAAAGATAAGATTCGTCACAAGAAAAAAAAAAATTGAGGCGGTACAACGTCCGCTGTATATACACAGCAGAGTACACAACTGTAATGCGAGCTGTAGATCGGTTCGACAAAAGAAGGTAAAGGTGTGTGCTATTGGCAGAAGATCCTTCAAATCGTGGCATCGCCTTTCTTATTTTCTTTTGGACGCTGCAACAGTGAACAGCTTCATCATGTGGAATTAATAAAGAAGGCAGTTTTCAATTGAGAGAAACATGAAGAGAAGAAGAAGGCAAGCATTCATCACAAAAAGCAAACGATCAGTTTGTGAGGTTTTCAGTTTCATGTCAAATAAAGTGGAATTAAATAATAATACAAACTGAATAAAATATATAACTGTAAAAATTTAGACACAAAGACGAGTATGAACAGGAGATGTAAATAGAAGTTCTCTACACTCAGTGGCTATAAGGCAAAACCACTAAACGAATTTAAAAGTGTTTTACCAGTAAATACATGCACGCATCTGCACATTTCTAAGAAACAGTGTAGAGGAGGACAATAAATATCTTTACCGAGTTTATCTATTGCAGACAGCAAAAAATTACATTAAACCGCCACAACACAAGGCACACAATACACAATTGAAACATATAAGCAAGATCTCGCACATAATGTGCCTAACAATGAGCCTGCTGGCTCCAAACAGTTGATGCATTCAACGCTTGATCGCAGCACCTCACAGATGTGGGACTTTCGTATCCCTGTGAAATGGGAGAAATAAATCTTTGTGTAGGACACATACGTCCCGCTGATCACGAAGGGGTTAAAATAGTAGAGTCACAGACACAGCCGTCGTAATTGTGATTATGTGTAAAGACAAGATATCCGTTAAGCACCGTACCCGCGGAACAACTCGATAAAAGATACGCACACTACGGAAAGACGCTAAATGTAACGAGAGGAGACTGACCGCCGGCGCTGTCCCCGAGAGCCGCCGTGTGAAGCCCATCGCAGCAGAGATGGTGCCGCGGCTGCCCAGTAGCCGTCATTCCCGCGAGAAACCGCCAGGCACGCTCCCATCGCGGTGTGCCCGGCTATAAAACATCGCGTCTGACTGTGGTACCGACTCCGCTCGCGACAAGTCGCTAACTCGCCTCAAGGGTAACAAACTTCCGGAGCGAAACTCTCCACCTAGCCGCGCCGCTCGTTAATGCAATTACGAAAACAAGCTCTGCTGGCAGGGGCCTACAGAAAGCTGCCTCCTCCTAAGATAATGAAGGCTGTGCAGGGGGCAATTCCCTTCCTTGCCCGCACTTTTCCCCAAAACTTCGGACGCAGATGTTCAGACACTTCCCAATTCAATTTGCCACTACGCTTCAGACAAAAGTTGGACAGGCGACAGTAATCGCATGAGGTTGTTGCGAGGAGAGTGAGCCAAAGAATGTGTCTTGTTGGTAGGGCACTTAGAAGATGCAACATATATACTGAATAGACTAACTAATCTACGCTTCTTCTTTTACTGCTGGAGCTCTGCTGCGTGGTATGTAACAGGACTGACGGAGGACATCGAAGAAGTTCTAAGAATGGCCGATCGTTTTATATTACGGCGAAAAAGAGAAGAGAGTGCCATGGATGTGATAAGCGAGTGCGGCTGGCAATCATAAGAACAAAGGCGGTTTTAGTTGCGACGAGATTGTTTTACGACGTTTCAGTCACCAACATTACACGCTGGCAGATGACGTTCACCGGGCATTCACCATACCCACACCCTATCGTCGGATCGCCACATTGTGTACCATGATTCGTCACGCCATACAACGTTGTTCCACTGTTCAATCGTCCAATGTTTACGCTCCTTACACCAAGCGAGGCGTCGTTTGGCATTTACCGGCATGATGTGTGGATTAGCAACAGCCGCTCGACCATGAAGTGAGAGTTTTATCACCTCCCGCCTAAATGTCACAGTACTTGCAGTGGACCCTGTTGCAGTTTGGAATTCCTGTATGATAGTCTGGATAGATTTCTGCCTATTACACATTACGACCCTCTTCAACTGTCGGCGGTCTCTGTCAGTCAACTGACGAGGTCGGCCTGTACGCTTTTGAGCTGTACGTGTACCTTCACGTTTCCACTTCATTATCACATCAGAAACAATGGACCTGTGGATGTTTAGGAGAGTGGAAATCTCGCGTACAGACGTATGACACCAGTGACACCCCATCACCTGACCACGTTCGAAGTCCGTGAGTTCCGCGGAGCGCCCCATTCTGCTCTCTCACGATGTCTAATGACTACTGAGGTCGCTGATATGGAGTACCTGGCAGCAGGTGCCAGTACAATGCACCTAATATGAAAAACTTTATTTTTGGGAGTGTCCGGATACTTTTGATCACATAGTTATGTTGACGATGCTGCTGTTGTCAGGTACCATAGTAGTAAGAACGTCTATGTTCCATCCACCGCAATCTTGGTTTCATGATAGGGATTTAAAATGATTGTTGCCGTCCCTTCCTTCGCGTGTTGATGAGGAAACAGGTTGACGGTAGGGAGGAAAATGCCTTTTAGAGAAAGCCAACTCACACTGACTTATATCGGAAGGCTGATAGCTGTCAAGGGGTACACTTCACACCTTAGTTCATAGAGCCCACGTCATTTAGTCCTGGAAGTTTGTCAGCTGAGTTAGACTGTCACGAAGTCACCTTTCGTCAAAATAGTTATAGTGAAAGACAGAGCAGACGTCCGTTGCGATATCGACCAACCGAGCGCCGATTGAGTGTTAGTAATACCGAGGTGGCATCAAAGACTACAGCCTTTCTGCCTTACACAGAAAGTATTTCCATCAAAACTGCAGGCGTTTTGCGGAAATATGTGAAATGTGTGTTTCGACCGCCATCCAATTTGGCAGGCCATATACTGGGTAGACCGTCAGGAGCGTGGGCGACCGCTACATTGAACATAAGCGACACGCACGCTTGCTATAGTCGAGCAAATCTGCTACTGCAGAACATTGCCTTGGGACCGGTCATTCTATGGAATGTAACGTCACATAGTTTCTGCCATGCACTTCCAGGTGTTAGGATAGTATTATCAAGGACTCAGCTGAAATTAAATTAGGAAGTGATCTTATAAATACAGATGGATGTTTTTGCTTAAATTCTTCGTAGAATCCTGATCTCTCCCTTGTCAAGAAAACGATAAGACAGAGTTAATGCTACCCCACGAATTGGTCATTAATATTCACTATCCATAAGTTCTCTCTCGTCGGTCATCTTTGGTTGTGTGGTGCCGCTGAATTTTACAGTGTGTGTGTGTGTGTGTGTGTGTGTGTGTGTTTTGGTTTTCTTTCCGGATATGCTGCGCATACCGAGGCTTTAAATTCCCTTTCACAGCGATTTCTTGCTGTGCATTTGTACCTTGAAACTGAAAGGTTGTGCATATGTTGTAATATCGGCGGTTGTCGAAGACGTCGCCCGACTGCATTCCCTTAAGTTATGCCTGTTGTTCCGGCTAGAACCGTTACATTCTGAATACAATAAATGGTCACTGCCGGACTGAAAACCGACTGCAGATGAAAGTCGCGTGTGTTCCAGAATAGCACTCTGTGACTGTTGAGAATAGTTTAAATGCAGCATTACCACCCCGTTGGTAAGAAATATCGGCTTTCCACACACGATATTATAATTAAACTTCCAATATTAACGTGGCATTTACTTAGATGATAAACGTAATTAAAAGAAAATGGACACTATTTACGAAAAGCCTGATCTGTAAATCTAGGTTAGTCCCTTGTGAGTCAATGAGCGTTGGTGTTAAGAGAGAACCTCCTGTGATGTCGGGACAGGGGGTCCGAACAGTTTACGTTTGCCTTCTTCTACTCTGTAAAGATGTGCAAAGTGTGAATGACTGTGATGAGAGCTTTTGCAGTGCAGCAGTATGTTTCTGGTGCAGATAAGTAAAATAAACAAGTAAATAAATCCTGTGGACATCGAGCTCATTAGACATGGGGTCTAGTCTTAGACAAGACAAAGATAAGAAACGACGTAGAGTGTAGTCTTCTCAAAGGAAACTTCCCCGCATTCACCCCTCCCTCCTCCCGCCCCCTTAATGTACGAGGATTGCCCAGAAACTAATGCACTGCATTTTTTTTCTTAGCCGAAAACAGTGCTGCGATTGCGAAACTTTACGTACGTATTATCTGAAGTCTCCTGAGTGAGCGCGCCAAGTTTCCGCCACTTCCGACAGATAGCGTAGCTGCAGGACAGTTTCAAAATGGCGTCTGTAGGTGGTGTACGTTACAAGAAACGTGCCGTCATTGAATTTCTCACTGCACAGAAAGAAACTGTGGGGAATATTCACAAAAGTTTGTGCAAAGTCTATGGAGCATATGCTGTCGATAGAAGTATTGTTAGTCGCTGGGCACGGAGGGTGAGATCAACAGAAAGCGGTTCGGCTGTGTTCTACAATTCGCAGCGGTCGTGGGGACCATCCACGGCTGTCACACATGACATGTTGCAGCGAGCTGCTGATGTCATTCGCGGGAACAGATTAAAGGCTGCCATTCGTGGCAGACATTTTGAGGACGATCAGCAGGTGTTTCACTCAGTGAAGTATTGACTTCGCCACCTGGACAAGGATTGGTGCGGACAGGGCATACACGCCTACGTTCCGCCCTGGAGAAAGGCCACAGAACGGGACTGAGATTACGTGGAAAAACAGATTGTGTAGATGAAACACCATTCTTTCGTATGTGTAATTCTCATTATGTTCAGTAAAGAAGTGTTGAAGAAAAAAATACAGTGCATTACTATCTGGGCAACCTTCGTAGTTGGCAAAACAGAACTCTGAATGGCTGTAAGGAGAAAATGGAATGCTGCTCCTTCCGAAGTCAAGACCAGTACCTTAACCGTTGTGCGATCAGTGAGTCACCTTATAACACTACCATCTGCTGCTACTATACCATAACCTCAAAGCTGAAGGCAGTTTGTATAATGAAATTATTCTTATTCAAGTAATTATAGGATGAAGAAGTAGAGCAGTGTTACCCTCTGAAAGGAATTTTGTTATGTTGACCGTGTTGTAGCTAACAGAGGTGGCTTATCGGAAATGAAAGTCAGAATTGCATAAATATTCAAACAGTAACAAACAATTTACTTATCCACACTGTGCCATAAAAACGGTCGCCAGCCTAATTAGGCATGAGAATGATCAACATCCTTGTTTAAGAAAGTAGTTATGAGTAACTTTAACGGACAAACACAACCTATATTTTGCCACACGCGAGTGCAATGAACTGACACCCGCATATGTTAACGTTAAGTTCGGAGTTGACAGCTAGAGCAGAACAAACTATTTGCATAAATATAGGTTGGTTGGTTTTGGGGAAGGAGACCAGACAGCGTGGTCATCGGTCTCATCGGATTAGGGAAGGATGGGGAAGGAAGTCGGCCGTGCCCTTTCAGAGAAACCATCCCGGCATTTGCCTGGAGTGATTTAGGGAAATCACGGAAAACCTAAATCAGGATGGCCGGACGCGGGATTGAACCGTCGTCCTCCCGAATGCGAGTCCAGTGTCTTACCACTGCGCCACCTCGCTCGGTGTATAAATATAACAGATAACCATACACACTACTATCTTCAGGGCTTAGTCAAACTGAATGGTCTTTATAACATTACTGTTAATATTCACTGTAGAATCATAAATTGGACATAGGTTCAGTATTACGTTTCAAACATTTTCCTAGCTGACATAAAATTTTAAATGTAATGCACTGCAAAATTATGAACTGGTCATAGGTTAAGTCTCTCTCAGCTAAATACTTTTCCATTTAGAATGAAATTTAAATGGAATTCACTAACAGGTTACTTCTCACTGTCTTTTGAATAAAGTAAGTTACTATTTTCATAGGTGGTGGTCTTTCTATTAATTGTTATTTATCAAGAGCATAAAGGATAAACTATGGATCCTATTACACTGTTAATATGCACTTTCAATACACAAGAGAAACAAGTTCTTAGCAAGCATAAGTATATAACTTTCCACAATTGCAGTTTTCAACTTTTACTACAGTGAGACACAAAATTGACATATTTGTAAGATACTGACTCACCTTTTGCGATTTACAGCAGGCAGCAATGTGATCATTTACTAAGCAAAACTTAATAAGCCTCGGTTTTAAGAACTTTTAATTTTGAAGATGGTAACAACATATTAATAAGCAGTTTTAATAGAAAAATTATTTTCAGCAAGCATCATGTACTTTAGCTCACTCTCTTGCCACATTAACTTTAACTTTCTTTGAATAAAGGACACTCGGTAAGCACTCTAGCGTGGGAGGGACCCTAAGTGGATATGTGACTGAGGATAAACTACTTAAACCTAACTAACCTAAGGACATCACACACACCCATGCCCGAGGCAGGATTCGAAACTGCGACCGTAGCAGTCCCGCGGTTCCGGACTGCAGCGCCAGAACCGCACGGCCACCGCGGCCGGCTAGGAACAAGAGTTCAGTTAAAATATTACCTTGTATTTGAGTACACTAAACATCCAATGAGCTGATCCTTCACTGTACATTACTATAGTGTTCCATTACAGTGATTGCGCAATGTGGTGGCGATTGCATGTTGATAGGTGGATTTGCAGGTAGAATTGCTTGACTGTCATTTCTTGGTGGCGATGATAGATACCAATTTCAGAATAGTTCCAGCTCTTTATCCATCCATCTGAGGCATTAGAAAGCGTCAGGAAATGCCTCTCTCGGAACCAGCACAATATACAACTTTTACATGGGCAGTTCACAGTTTGGTAGCTCGTCCCCGACTGACTCTTTGTTCCACCTTTTCTACCTAGGCCAACCACAATTTGCGCGCGCTACACAGTTCCGTTCCCGAGGGGAACCACAACACCTTTTACTTACAAAATAACTAAGAACCCTAAGTGTAGGTCAGCAGTTTACATAACAGCATACAAACATTTTAAATAAAACGGAACATTTTCATATATTGGTAGTTCTACACAAAATTATTTAAATAAAATTATTTAATTTTAAAGATAACCAAAGAGATTATATGAGGAAGACAAAACATAATTACGGAGATTATACTTCATTGCAGTATCGAATTAATCGTACACTAATTACAGAAGTTCAACGATGGGATGTTGAACAAAATAGAAAACTAAATGAATCAACAAAAGGTATGTAATGTTTAAGCAATGGTGTTACAACCTCGCTCGCTTATATATGGTATATGGTCTGTTCCTCTGCATCAGTGTCACGGGTGCAACGGGATCTGCCAGCCGAAGTGGCCGTGCGGTTAAAGGCGCTGCAGTCTGGAACCGCAAGACCGCTACGGTCGCAGGTTCGAATCCTGCCTCGGGCATGGATGTTTGTGATGTCCTTAGGTTAATTAGGTTTAACTAGTTCTAAGTTCTAGGGGCTAATGACCTCAGAAGTTGAGTCCCATAGTGCTCAGAGCCATTTGAACCATTTTTGCAACCGGATCTAAGTGTGCCATCAGACGGAGGGGTCGTCGTCACGCTCTCACACTGGAATTTAATCCAGGACAACAACGACATACGCCATTATTTAGAAAAAGTTTTAGTTCACCGCCAAGAGCTGCTAATAAATACTTCTTTACTGTAACCCATCTCAGTCCTCAGATCACCATCATGTATCCTGTATGCAAAGGGAGAGAATAAACGAAATGGTTTCACATTTAACTCTCAGTATAACACTACGTGGTGCACAGGTACAGGAAAACACCTATAGTAAGACGACATATTTATGAACACTGTCAACCATCCTACTTTGTCGTATTTGTATTTTCAGCGACTTACAATGAACTTCATACAGTCTCACTCCACAGGTTTTATATCGCAAGCTGCTTTAAAAGTCGTGATTGAGTATGATCTTACTATGTGAACACGCTGATGATAACCTCCTGCAGCCGTACGACAGTCAGAGATTGTTTACGACGAGAATCTGCATTATAAATCGTCTTATGTAATATGAAAATTCAACAGTGTTCTCTGCAGCGCCGTGTGCGCCCACAGAGTTATGCGGGTCGTTGTGGGGACTCTCGTGAAATTGATGGCAGGACCGGTATTCGGAGCACGTCATACATCGCGCCCGGTCAGAACGCATTTAATCTGGACGGGGGAGCGCCTGGCTATCCACACGAGGCCCATCTTCTAGATTGAACTGCGTGCGATGGTGTGTGCTTCCGCGCATCACGACAAGCAGTATTTCATGTCGGTTCAATTGCAAGGCACTCCGTGCCCGCGCCGTAACTCACCCCGCATTCTGACGTATATTACTGTTTGATTTTTAAATCACGCCATTATAAGAAATGGCTGCTACACCTTTACAGATATTTTTACGTTGGTTCGATGGAATACATCATCTTTGTCGAATGAGCTTAAAATTCCAAGCTGAACGATTGATTATCTGTACCCTTTAATCTTCTTCTCATTCACCTTCCAATGTCGAACCACCACCTGTTCCTTACAGCATGCCAGACGGTGTCAGCTCGACTGGCCAACGGCGTAGTTTGATCGGCGTAGTGACTACCCGCTGCGACGTATCGCTTATAATCTCTCTCGAATACGGGCAAAATTCTGATGGCTGACAAACCATCATTGAACTAACTGCTGAGCCTTGTTAGCTAGTAAGATTATGTTAACCGTAAATCAAGAACTTACGTGAAAGGAGATTCCACTAATACACCACTCGTGCTTGGGAATAGCAAGATTCAAATTTCCCTCCGACCATCCTGATTTGAGAAAATACCAGCACCACCCCCGCCCGTTCCCGACACCTTCCCCCTCTCCAGCGCCAGGCGCCATGCGTTGTTCAAAGAATCGAAACCCCATGCAATAAATATGCCGAATGAGTCGAAGTATGATCGTACCATGGTATAATTTTGCAGGTACACGTGGTTACTGTCTGAAAAATGTGTTGCGAATACTCGGCCGGTGTGGCCGTGCGGTTCTAGGCGCTTCAGTCTGGAACCGCGTGACCGCTACGGTAGCAGATTCGAACCCTGCTCGGGCATGGATGTGTGTGATGTCCTTAGGTTAGTTAGGTTTAAGTAGTTCTAGGTTCTACGGGACTGATGACCACAGATGTTAAGTCCCATAGTGCTCAGAGCCATTTGAAACATTTTGTTGCGAATACAGGAAGTGAAAAATGAGTAAAAAATTAAAATGTCATGCGTGATACTGAAATTTTCCTGTATGAACAGCGAAAATGTGGTAAGCGATAATTTTTTTCGTTTCATCAGTTTGTAGGCACGCCAATCAGAAAAAAGGTTTTTAAAATGTATGAAATTATGTGTAAAGTTTGTTGGAAGTTGTTAAGCGGTCTCATCCACAAACGTTGCATTAATATACACTATGTAATCAAAAGTATCCGGACACCTCCCAAAAACATATCTTTTTCATTTTAGGTGCATTGTGCAGCCACCTACTGCCAGGTATTCCATATTAGCGCCCTCATCAGTGATTAGACATAGTGAGAGAGCAGAATGAGGCGCTCCGCGGAACTCACGGACTCAGGTGATTGGGTGTCACTTGTGTCACGCGATATTTCCACACTCCTAAACATCCCTAGGTCCACTGTTTCCGATGTGATAGTGAAGTGGAAACGTGAAGGGGCCCGTACAGCACAAAAGCGCACAGGCCGACCTCGTCTGTTGACTGACAGAGACGGCCGACAGTTAAAGAGAGTCGTAATGTGTAATAGCTAGACATATACCCAGACACAGGAATTCCAAACTGCATCAGGATCCACCGCAAGTACACTGCTGGCCACCGTAAATGCAACACCCTGAAGGAAGCATCCGAATCAAGTGAAATTTACACCATGGGTTTGCAGCGATGAGATATGCAACTGATTAGAATTTCAGCGCAGACGCACATCACGCGCGCCTGTGGCGCCACCTCATAGCGCCATTTAAGGCTTGGCGATTTCGACGAGTGTACGTTCGGCACGTGTGTTTACCTTGTGGTTGTTTCACAAGACGATCAATTATGCCTCGTAGACAACAGCGAACATCGTTTGATCAAGTATCCGAGTTCGACAGAGGAAGGATAGTGGCTTACCGAGATTGTGGATTATCATACAGAGAAATCGCTAGTCGTGTTGGACGAAACCAAACAACTGTAATGCGGATATGTGACCGTTGGATTCAGGAGGGTACGAAGGACCGACGTGGTCGATCGCATTCACCTCGGTACACCACTGCGCATGGCAGTGACGGATCGCTCAGTGACATCCCGAACCATAGCACAGCACATTGCGTCTGTAACGCATCATCCAGTGTCTGCGCGTACCATTCGACGCCGTTTACAGCAGAGTGGTCTGTCCGCAAGACGTCCATTGCTTCGTCTACCATTGACGCAGAACCACAGACGTCTCCGTCGACAATGGTGTGATGACAGACGGATGTGGACGGCAGAATGGAATGACGTTGTCTTTACTGACGAGGCACGCTTCTGTCTGCAGCACCACGATGGTCGGATTCGAGTGTGGAGACACCGTGGAGAGAGGACGCTGGACAGCTGCATTATGCACCGCCACACTGGTCTTGCACCGGGTATTATGGTATGGGGCGGTATTGGATATTACTCTTGCACGCCTCTAGTACGCATTGCCGGTACTTTAAATAGCCGGCGCTACATATCCGAGGTGCTGGAGCCAGTTGTCCTTCCTTACCTTCAGGGCTCGGCCACAGCCATATTTCAACAGGATAATGGGCGACCACACGTGGCACGCATTGTCCAAAGGTTCTTCGTCAATAACCAGATTGATTTGCTTCCCTGGCCGGCTCGCTCTCCGGATCTTTCGCCGATAGAAAACATGTGGTCCATGGTTGCTCAACGAGTGACCCAGATTACATCCCCAGCTGCCACACCAGATGATCTTTGGCAACGTGTGGAAGCTACTTGGGCTGCTGTACCCCAGGAACACATCCAACGTCTCTTTGACTCAATGCCGAGACGTGTGGCAGCGGTGATCTCCAACAATGGCGGCTACTCTGGCTACTGATTTTGGCAGCAACCACATGTCACAGACGTTTGTAAACGTAATCATTGGATACTTGGTCAACATGTTATCTGCAAAATAAATTTTGTTGTGCTACCTCTTGTCTTTCTTGGTGTTGCATTTACGGTGGCCAGCAGTGTACTATGACAGTTAGGCGGGAGGTGAGAAAACTTGGATTTCATGGTCGAGCGGCTGCTCATAAGCCACACTTCTCGCCGGTAAATGCCAAATGACGCCTCGCATGATGTAAGGAACGTCAACATTGGACGATTCAACAGTGTAAAACGTTGTGTGGAGTGACGAATCACGGTACACAATGTGGCGATCCGATGGCAGGGAGTGGGTATGGTGAATTCTCGGTGAACTTCATCTGTCAGCGTGTGTAGTGCCAACAGTAAAATTCGGAGGCTGTGGTGTTATGACGTGGTCGTGTTTTTCATGGAGGGGTTCGCACCCCTTATTGTTTTGCGTGGCATCATCACAGCACAGGCCTACACTGATGTTTTAAGCACCTTCTTGATTGCCACTGTTGAAGAGCAATTCGGGAATGGCGATTGAATCTTTCAACACGATCGAGCACCTGTTCAAAATGCACGGCTTGTGGCGCAGTGGTTACACGACAGTAACACCCATCTAATGGACTGGATTGCACAGAGTTCTGACCCTCTTTGGGATGTTTTGGAATGCCGACTTCGTGCCAGGCCTCACTGACTGAGATCGATACCTCTCCTCAGTGCAGCACTCTCTGAAGAATGGGCTGCCATTTCCCAAGAAATCTTCCAGCACCTAACGTATACCTCCGAGGGTGGAAGCTGTCATAGAGGCAAAGGGTGGGCCAACACCATACTGAATTCCAGCATTACCAGTGGAGGGCGCCACGAAATTTTAAGACATTTTCAGCCAGGTCTCCTGTTATTTTCGATCACTTAGTGTAGTCTGGGTAATTTACCCCGCCGTGAGTTATGCTACCTTAAGGTCATATACACTGTGACCCAGATCCTTTAGGACTGCGGCTATGAAAAGCAAGTTATGTATTATGTCACAAAATCACTGTATTTATTCAAAATGGTCTCCTCTTGAACCAATACACATCTAAAATCATTTTAAAAGTATTCTGCAACAGACGCTATAGTCCGGTTTTTGATTTGCATTATTGCTGCAGTACACATTTCTTGGATCTTCGCAGTTGTATCGTTAATTGCTCCTTGCATTGCCAAACTGACTTCATGGAACAACCAGAAACTGGATGGGGGGCAATTAGGGCGAATACAGCGGGTGATCCTGGACTGTGATCCATTTGCTGACCAAAAACACGCACACAGTGTTCACTTTGTGTGTTGGGGCTTTGTTGTGGAAGTGTGACCTGGAACCTGTTTCTCGGTTTTCGGATCGAATTCGAGGAATTCAGGCCAACAAACGATGGACGATTCAAAAAACTTGATGGTGTCTCTCTGCGCCTCCTAGGCAACAAGGCTGTTGGTGAAGTTTCAAGGATCGTAAAGCCACAAATCGCCACGAGATAGCATTGTAGTTTGGAATTTCACACAAGTAACGCATCTGGAGACCACTGTGTATACATTTGTTTTAACTGTAGTACTTAAATGGTTCAAATGGCTCTGAGCACTATGCGACTTAACTTCTGAGGTCATAAGCCGCCTAGAACTTAGAACTAATTAAACCTAACCAACCTAAGGACATCACACACATCCATGCCCGAGGCAGGATTCGAACCTGCGACCGTAGCGGTCGCTCGGTTCCAGACTGGAGCGCCTAGAACCGCACGGCGTAGTACTTAATTTGATGTGTTAAACCTTTGACGTAAGATTACAAATCTTTATGAGTCGATTATGACAGTTTTAAATTTTGAAATCCTGTCAATTATTATATGAAGTATAGATAAACAAATCTGTGTTGTTCCTGGAAGTCGTTAAATAGACAACCTGCAACTGGGACCACGCACCATGACTCGGGTTAGCTGTTTAGTAACTCACCCAAGAAAGATTGGCTTGTAAGGCGCTTGTTCACCCGATTCGTGAGTATTGTCCATCTGTCTGAGATCCTTATCAGGTAGGACTGGTAGAGGAGATAGAGAACATCCAGCGAAAAGCCGTTCGTTTCGTCACGGTATCGTTTAGCTGGCTAGAGAGCGTTAGGGAGATGCTAAACAAACTCCACTGGAGACTTTACAAGAGAGGCGTTGCGCATCACGGAGAGATTTACTATTGAAATTTCGGGGCAGCACTTTTCAGGTGGAGCCGGACAACATATTACTTCCCTCCACATACATATATGTATAATTTCTCGAATTTTCTCCTCGCAGTCAATACGCGCATTGACCACGAGGAGCCAATTCGAGAAATCAGAGCAAATACAGAGGCTTACCGACAATCATTCTTCCCACGCACTATTCGCGAGTGGAACAGGGTTGGAGGGATCAGATAGTGGTACCGGAAGTACCCTCCGCCACACACCAATAGATGGCTTGCGGAGTATGATGTAGATGTAGATGTATGTGAGTTAACTGATTTATCTATGAAGCATTGATAATTAAGTCATATGAGACAACATTTATGAACGTTTAAATCAAGTTGCTGTTCTTTGAAACAGTCTGAAATCTTGTGAAGATCTCGCTTAATAATTTGAGTAGGTGTTTTTTTCATGAAGCACTTCATTTTAAGTACCTACATTATCTATAAAAAGTCCGAGGTTACTCCTAACATTGTCTGCAAGTTGATAATACACAGCATAAGCAGCAACGGTACCAACTCATTTCCATGGGACGCGCTTGTCTGTGACTACAAAGGCGAATCAACACGTTCCGTGCCTCATACCAAAAACTGCTCAGTTGAGTTACAATTTTGTTTTTATCCTACATGAAAGTACTTCGGTAATAAACGTTAGCGTGTTATCGACTGAAATGCTTTTCAGGAGTTAAAAAACACTGCCTCAAACTGATTGCTTCGATCTGTAGTTAAAATAATTAACTTACGCGAGAAACGCGCCGATATCGACATAAATTCAACCTTATTGCGAATACTGGTATGAGATTCCCTTTGCGTCGTCAAGTCAACCGGCGAACTACGTGATGACTACCATTGAAAATGAACTTTTGGAGGTGACTGACGTCGCTGGAATGGTCAGGTACTCGTTCGCTAGCTTCGACAACTGCGTGAATACAGTTACTCGAATCTTCCATTTCCCTTGCACGATTGAGACCACAGCGATGACACACTCATTTCATATTTTTAATCGATCAGAGCGGCAAAAAGTTTGGGTAGTAATAAAAACTTAACAAATAATTTCTAGGACTACACGATACGATATCTGCCATAAAGTACTGACATTAGTAAAAGTAACAATAAAAAGCATCGGTATCGAAATAATACCACTCGATACCAGGAAGTATCGATACTTTTTCCATGTCCCTGACAACATGCTGTAACAAAACGGGTGAACCCAAATTATCCAATTTGTGAAGCACAGATTCGAATTTCGCGAGACGAGACTAGCTTTTAATAACCAGGGAGGGTGGTGTGCCAATCCGTATTGCCGTCCAGTGACGCCTTAAGTGCTTAGACTCTTAGAGGGTGGAGCGGCGCGCTGTCGGCATTGCAACGATCTACAGAGCTTCAGGGTTACAGCATCTAATTTGGTACTTTTCCATCTGTCCGTTATTAACACTCATTCTTCATGGGCAAGCCGTGACTTTGAATTACAGGTAGTAAACATTTTAGTTAGTAATACGCCGTCTTTCATCACAATATCGTAATCCTGTGTTGCAGTCCAGTCTCAAAGGCTACATTTATGTCATATCTCCTTCAGCTTATCACCTTCATTTGGCCACTAAACGTTCATCTTCGGATATCAATGAAAGTCTTTCACCTGTGCCTTACACGTCAAATAATGTTGCAGGACGCAAAATTTCATTCTTACCAGAGAGAAATCTTCAGGAATGAAAGGAAGACACTTCAGGTGTACCCCAGCGGGAGTTTTGTAAAGGTAATGACGAATGGAGTCAAACATAAGAGTAACGTCGTCTTCTTATGAGAATATATGCTGGATAGGACACTTTGTACATTAATTGAAAGTGATGGTACAGTATGCCCGAAGGCAACATATTATGAGGATAAAAGTAAGTGGACCTGTGGAAAGGATAGGCAAAAGAAAGTACCTATACCGCTTTTATGAAGGAAGAGTTGTAAAGCGACACTGGCATCTCAAACGGAAAGATAAGTGGGCAGTATACTTGCCTACAACGTTCACGGGAAGGATGATGATGTTGCAGAAGCGTGCTTCTGACAGGTGCAATATGGTATGCACCTGCCTGATTAAACTTCATAAATTTGACAACATTTCTACGCGGATTAAGGAAGCAAATATCTGAGGCTAGGAATAGTTAAAAGAATTGTTGATTCAAATCCACGAAGTAACTCTTTAGGTTAATGAATGAATTAAATGAAGTAATTTAAAATTGCTAATAAACATAAAATAAATACCTGTGTCAAGACCAGCAGTAAAGAGAACTTGACAGTAAAGTAGTTCCTCCTATGTGTAGCAAAGAAAGTAAGATAATCAGTAAGTGTAATATCTCGAGAAATCTACAGAAACGTTTGTACATGTCAGAATACCAATAGCTGAGGGAAGTAAAGATCATGTAGCTGGAGTTATAAGGGCGAAAGAAGAATATTCTAAAGCGTAGTCACAAAACTAAATTGTCTGAATGATGCTGCGGAGATGAAATTATACTACCATAAATGCCGGCCGGAGTAGCGGAGCGGTTCTATGCGCTATAGTCCGGAACCGTGCCACCGCTACGGTCGCAGGTTCGAATCCTGCCTCGGGCATGGATGTGTGTGATGTCCTTAGGTTAGTTAGGTTTAAGTAGTTCTAAGTTCTAGGGGACTGATGACCTCAGAAGTTAAGTCGCATAGTGCTCAGAGCCATTTCAACTACGATGAACAAAGAGGTATGCGAATTCCATACGTACTGGTTCTGAAGATAGCTTAGTGTTGGGAAAAGTTATGATGTGAAGTAAATGGTGAAATGCAATCTGACTTGAGTGAAAAGTTATGCGAGGTCCCAGAGGGAAATTAACTGCAAAAAACGTTAGTATTTTGTAAAGTTATAATATTACACTATTGTTTGAAAATGTATTTTATTGTAAATGCGTTAAACATTTAGAATTAAGTTGATGAGCACGAGATCTTTCGTCTCAGTGGGGGAATATGAGGTGTAACATGTCGCTGATAGAATGGGATGTTCCATGTCCTTCATATCCAGTGGCGAACGAAAGATGATCCTGGGTTAAGGTAGGCAGTAAGTAGGAAGCACTCTACTTTCATGAGATTTTTTATTGGCTTGTGCAGATCGGATTCGTGCCGCATCGCCTGCGGACTGACGATTCTACCTGCTGGGTGGAATCGTTTGCTCCGTGGGGCCGCGAGGGAAAGGCATACAACGCACATGAACTCTATGACGCCAGTGAAATCATCGCGGCATTGAAGTTCAGATTGTTTTTCTACTATCGTTTTGAGTCTCGTGTGAGACAGACGCTTGACAACACCTAACTGGAATGTAACGCTCGTGTAATCAATTCATTAAGAGAGGTTAGAGTTGTATATTATGGAAAATACCGGATGATCAAAAAGTCAGTATAAATTTGAAAACTGAATAAATCACGGAATAATGTAGATAGAGGGGTACAAATTGACACTCATGCTTGGAATGACATGGGGTTTTATTGGAACCAAAAAAATACAAAAGTTCAAAATATGTCCGACAGATGACGCTTCATCTGATCAGAATAGCAATAATTAACATTACAAAGTAAGACAAAGCAAAGATGATGTTCTTTACAGGAAATGCTCAATACGTCCACCATCATTCCTCAACAATAGCTGTAGTCGAGGAATAATGTTGTGAATAGCACTGTAAAGCATGTCCGGAGTTATGGTGAGGCATTGGCGTCGGATGTTGTCTTTCAGCATCCATAGAGATGTCGGTCGATCACGATACACTTGCGACTTCAGGTAACTCCAAAGCCAATAATCGCACGGACTGAGGTCTGGGGACCTGGGAGGCCAAGCATGACGAAAGTGGCGGCTGAGCACAGGATCATCACCAAACGACGCGCGCAAGAGATCTTTCACGCGTCTAGCAATACTTTGTTTTATTTTTGGTTCTAATAAAACCCCATGTCATTCCAAGCATTTGTGTTAATTTGTACCTCTCTATCTACATTATTCCGTGGTTTATTAAGTTTTTAAATTTATACTGACTTTTTGATCACCTGATACATTGAGTTCAACTTCTCTGAGTGTGTTATTCCACTGGAATAAGGAAAGTCTCTTTCAGCTCCTTCAACGCAACGGATTTAAGTCCACTGGAGAGAAGCACTGCCACGGGTGTAGGGTACTAAACAGCAGGATTCTTGCAGCATTGGCACTCTACAGCGATGGCGAGCCGCGCCGTGTAGACTTTCGGTCTAGGGCGCCTTGTCACGGTTCGCGCGGTGCGCGGCCCTCCCCCCTTCACAGAAAGTTAGGCTGAACCATTTCAGACGTCCACTATTGTAAAGAACTTGGCTGTGTCTTAGCATTATCTTTGGGTAAGGCGTTACATTTGTGCACTTCAACTGTAATGTTAGAGTGGTCATTAAGCCATTTCACTGTCACCATAAACATTGTCCGTATTTTATTATCCTAAGTACCGAGAACCACATAATGAACGAAAGAATATAGTAAAAGAAAGAAGTTTTACCGGACAGTACTGTTTTTCTTGTTGATTAATGAAAATCATTACGAAATTTTTGTATTTCCACAATTTCCATTATATTTTTAAAGTAATATTTAATAACTGTTGGAATCCTGGCAGAAACAGTGAATTTTAAGTTTTATTCAACTATACTAAAATTTTTTGTTGGTTTTGGCAAATTTGTGTATCGATCGATGTCTTGACCTTCTGTTTCAGCATTGCCTTGAGATTAAATTGTTGTTACGAAGTCATTCACGTTTAACAGTTGTATCCTTGAGAGTGAATTATATAAGGGGCAGAGAATAAAAATGAGACAGATGGGAAAAAGTAGGTGGGTATTTATTATTTCAAACTGTTAATACATTTACGCCACTGTGAGACAAGACTGTCATTGCCTTTATGAATTAATGTTAGCTGTTGGCTACGGATCTATGGAAATCGCATGGAGAAAGATCGGAACTGTACCGATGGTGTGTAAGGGCTTCCCAGCGAAACTTGGCTTTAGGTGGGATTTCCTTATATTTGGAGCTCTGAAGAGACCTGCTCGAGGCCGGCGATTTGCTTCGGATGAAGAGGTGCACGCCTGGGTATAAACATGGTTCCCTAGGCAACCGCTAACTTTTTTTCCATAAAGGCATTGATCGTCTTGTCTCACAGTGGGATAAATGTATTACCGGTTATGGCAGTTACTTTTGAAATAATAAACAGTTTACTTTTTTCCATCTGTCTCGTTCCCATTTGACAGCCGCTTATACTATTTAGAAGGTTGGTTAATCTAACTTAATAATGATGAAGATTATCCGGAGGTTACGATGCGTCATCATTACAGAGTCGTGTAACGTAATAACTTTTTCGTTACCCTTTTTCCTGTATGTTCCGAAAAGAGAACTGTAGTCTTTAATATATACTTGGACTCGTCTGACTAATTTTGTGATCACTTGCCTCTTCGAAGTAACTCCCGTCCGAGTAACGACCATTGTCGTCCGTAACGTGTATTACCGATCATTACGTACGCTTAAATTTAATCAGATCCAATTGGTTTCAGTAATAAATTGTCAATTTTAGAACTGACCACAACACAGTGCCATTTAATCATCATATTTTCACTAAATCGCTGGTTCTCTCATTATGACAAATTCGACTAATTATTCAAAATTCATCTTTGTAATTGCGTATGTCTGCGCTCATTCGTTATCAGGGCAGAGTATGCACTTGTCATATTAACGATTAGTTGTGCGCTTTTCCACGTCATTTCGGTTTATAGGGAGTACCAAATGAGGTGATTAAAATACAGGGTGAGTCAAGAAGGACTTTATAAATTTGAAATGATATAGAAATTTATTGAGACGACTTTCAGAATCGGTAGGTATAGCGTTTATCAGCAAACAACCTCAAAGTTTCATATAAAACCGTCAAGTGTCATTTTGGTTCGATGTAACCGCCATTTATGATGCGGCGAACATTCCAACGGTGGGCAATTTCTTCCCACAGTGGTTGCAGCAAATCGGGCGTAACCTGTGCAACGGCAGCCTAGCTTGGATTTTTCGGGTCGGTTATATTGTTTGGTAGGGGGAGGGGAGAGCGGAACAAAACCACAGACTTTAATGAAACTCTAGAGAAAGAAATCCAGTGGTGTGAAGTCTGAAGAGGGAAGTGGCCATGCGGTTGGCCCTTCACGGCTAAGCCACCGACTTGGGAAGCGATTATCGAGGAAATGTAGTGGTGCACCATCTTCTGGTAGCAAACCATTCCATCTCCGGTACCTTCATCGATCTGTAGGTACACAATGCAAGTGACAGTTCCGTGAAGAAGTACGAGCCGTACACTTTCAATTTACTAACGGCACAAAACACATTAATTCTTAGACTGTCACAAAAGGGTTCTAGGATTGCATGTGGATTTTCGCTGCCCCATATTCTGCAGTTGTGGGTGTTCACCAAGGCTGGCCGCTGTGGCCAAGCGGTTCTAGGCGCTTCAGTCCGGAACCGCGCGACTGCTGTGGTCGCAGGTTCGAATCCTGCCTCGGGCATGGATGTGTGTGATGTCCCTAGGTTAGTTAGGTTTAAGTAGTTCTAAGTTCTAGGGGACTGATGACCTCGGATATTAACTCCCATAGTGCTCAGAGCCATTTGAACCATTTGTTCACCAAGCCACTGATATGAAATGTTGGCTCATCGCTAAAGATTATTGTGTTTACGACTGTCTAGTTGTTCTGTTTTCGATGCAACACTTCCACACGGAATTCTCCACGAGCAACCTTATCTGAGTCACTAATGAACTGTGCTATTGTGAATCTGTATGGTTTCAAGTGTAAACGTCTACGCAGTACTCGCCAAATAGTCTTTTGTGGAATGTCAGTATCGCGTTGCTTTTTGTGGACTGCGGGCAAAGCTCTCCCTAAGCTGTTCGACAATAATCAACAACACGCGTGCGACCTGGTGATTTATCATGACTACATCTACATCTACATTTATACTCCGCAAGCTACCCAACGGTGTGTGGCGGAGGGCACTTTACGTGCCACTGTCATTACCTCCCTTTCGCCGGCCGCGGTGGCCGTGCGGTTCTGGCGCTGCAGTCCGGAACCGCGGGACTGCTACGGTCGCAGGTTCGAATCCTGCCTCGGGCATGGGTGTGTGTCATGTCCTTAGGTTAGTTAGGTTTAAGTAGATCTAAGTTCTAGGGGACTTATGACCTAAGATGTTGAGTCCCTTAGTGCTCAGAGCCATTTGAACCATTTGAACCTCCCTTTCCTGTTCCAGTCGCGTATGGTTCGCGGGAAGAACGACTGTCTGAAAGCCTCCGTGCGCGCTCTAATCTCTCTAATTTTACATTCGTGATATCTTCGGGAGGTATAAGTAGGGGGAAGCAATATATTCGATATCTCATCCAGAAACGCACCCTCTCGAAACCTGGCGAGCAAGCTACACCGCGATGCAGAGCGCCTCTCTTGCAGAGTCTGCCACTTGAGTTTATTAAACATCTCCGTAACGCTATCACGGTTACCAAATAACCCTGTGACGAAACGCGCCGCTCTTCTTTGGATCTTCTCTATCTCCTCCGTCAACCCGATCTGGTACGGATCCCACACTGATGAGCAATACTCAAGTATAGGTCGAACGAGTGTTTTGTAAGCCACCTCCTTTGTTGATGGACTACATTTTCTAAGCACTCTCCCAATGAATCTCAACCTGGTACCCGCCTTACCAACAATTAATTTTATATGATCATTCCACTTCAAATCGTTCCGCACGCATACTCCCAGATATTTTACAGAAGTAACTGCTACCAGTGTTTGTTCCGCTATCATATAATCATACAATAAAGGATCCTTCTTTCTATGTATTCGCAATACATTACATTTGTCTATGTTAAAGGACAGTTGCCACTCCCTGCACCAAGTGCCTATCCGCTGCAGATCTTCCTGCATTTCGCTACAATTTTCTAATGCTGCAACTTCTCTGTATACTACAGCATCATCCGCGAAAAACCGCATGGAACTTCCGACACTATCTACTACGTCATTTATTTATATTGTGAAAAGCAATGGTCCCATAACACTCCCCTGTGGCACGCCAGAGGTTACTTTAACGTCTGTAGACGTCTCTCCATTGATAACAACATGCTGTGTTCTGTTTGCTAAAAACTCTTCAATCCAGCCACACAGCTGGTCTGATATTCCGTAGGCTCTTACTTTATCAGGCGACAGTGCGGAACTGTATCGAACGCCTTCCGGAAGTCAAGAAAAATAGCATCTACCTGGGAGCCTGTATCTAATATTTTCTGGGTCTCATGAACAAATAACGCGAGCTGGGTCTCACACGATCGCTGTTTCCGGAATCCATGTTGATTCCTACATAGTAGATTCTGGGTTTCCAAAAACGACATGATACTCGAGCAAAAAAACATGTACTGAAATTCTACAACCTGTCTCAATAAATTTCTTGTGCGAAGAGTAAACGGTAGGCCTGTTTGGGCGTTCTCAGCATGTTCGGTGGGAAATTTACACCGAACAGTTGTTGCAGGGTTCGTTTCATGAAACCAAAACACACAGCGAGAACGCTTCAGCCGGTATTAGACTATCCATTTTCTTTGTCAAAAATCTTTGTCAAAGATATTTGATGGTGTAATAGAGAACTTTGTCAAATGTCGTCCAACATTTGATCAAATCTAGGGCATCGCTGTAGAGTTGATCAAAGAAGTCGCTTGTCTTCTGTTCACTGCAATGTGACATGTTTCCTCATGGAGCGCTAGCATAGCTGCATCGTTCTGTCGTCTGTAGTGTTTTTATTAACATTGCCGGTAAATACAATTGGTGTGTGCCGACAACTACAAAATTAATAGAGATGTATGAAGCTGACGAGGCGCTTTACAACGTGAGGCACCCTGAATAGAAGAACAGATTAAGAAGATTGCAGACCTGACCTGACCTAGCCTAACCTAACCTAACACAACCCTCTCCTGTAGCAAGGAATCGGAGTGTTACAGCGAGCCTGTCTTCTGAAGATGTAGCAGTTCTTAAGTGAATATTGTGCTTTGCGATATGAGGATACACTTCACTGAGCACATACAGAAATGTATGATCATCCATTCTCAAGTAATTTATGTACGACTTGACGTCCTCCACTATAAGCTCAAGTAACAAGTTTTGTTGAATGCTTTTATCGAGTCGTCGGTCAAACTCACGGCTTCACCCAGGTATGTTTCTTTCTTTTCCCCCGCTTCTCTTCCGCATGTGCACACAGTGCAAATGTGGTACATGCAACTGCTGCGGTTAAGTAGTAGTTGTCAGCCATCTTGAACTTTGACGAAAAATATGATGACAGTGTAATACCCCTTCTAGCGCTACGTCAAAGATCTTTGTCAAATATATTTGACGGAATATTCGATCACATCTTTGATCAAATCTTTGACAAAGAAATTTAATAGTGTAATACCGGCCTTCGCAATAGCGACAGCAGCCATTTTAACTACGTACTACGCCAGCGCTCCGGGTGGCGGAATGGTGTACCGATACACTACGTGAATCAAACTTGAGGATGTTTGCTACAAAATGACAACCACCGATTCTGTCAGTCATCTCAACAAATTTCTATATCATTCCAAAGTTGTAAAGTCCTCCTTGATTCACCTTTTATTGTGACTGACGACTGCGAAAGAATCTTTGTTAACATTACTGCCTCTCACTTCAAATTTTCTTTCGTAGCTTTTCAGCGTGGTGACTGTTTGCGAACCCAAATACCACTATGTCGCCAGCGTGCCGCTTTGCAAAACGAGAATTAGCTTGTGACGTTAACAAAAAGCAGCAGAGCTCTGGCAGTTCTGGGTTTTTATCATTAAATTAGCACTGGCCGTCAGCCACTAAACGGCAAAGCTGGCCGGAAAGCCACCCGGCTACTCTAATAACAGGGAGCGTAGAGCAGCGACGGCGTGACGGCAGGCATGCTAAGCGCCAGTTTCCTGTCGGCTCGCGCACGCCACGCTCTGCTCAGAGACCAGTCCAGGGGGCGGAGTCCCAGCCCGCCGACGTGTACGACTGGCGCCAGTTGTTCATAATGTAATCTACTCTGAAGCACGCCGATACATATCTACATCTACAGTCATAGTGCACACGCTCGTATTTTGTTCATCAGGCAGCACTATGGAAGTGTGTCGAGCGCCTCCCGGAAGTCAAGGAACACGACATGTATCTACCGCTTTCTTGGTTCCGTGGACAAACAGAATAACTGGGTTTAGCACGTCCGTTATTTTCAGAACCGTTGCTGAAAATCTCGCCTGTAGGAATCAACATGGATTTCGAAAACAACACTTGTACGAAACCCAGCTCGCTATGTTCGTCCACGGGACGCAGAAAGCTACATACCGGAATCCAGGTTGATGCTGTGTTCTCTGACTTCCGTAAGGCCTTCGATGAAGTTCCTAATGAACAAAATGAGTGTGCACGGAATGTAAGACCAGCTGTGTGACTGGATTCAACGGTTTCAAGCATAGAGAACACCGTATGTCATTCTCAACTATGATAAATCTTCATAAGTAAAAGTAACTTCAGTCGTGGCCAAAGGGAGTGTTACTGGACCATTACTTTTCTCAATATACGTTAATGACATAGTGTGTAACAGTCTAGGAGGCTTTTCACGGAAGATGCTGTTGTATATTGAGAAGTCGAACGCTATAAAATTGTAACGATATGCTGAAATACCTGCTAAGGATCGGAGCTTGGTGCCGGGATTGGAATTTGACAATCAACATGACCGAATATAAGATATAGGGAATACAGAGACAGGAAATCTTTTACTGTATGATTACGCAACTGCGGAACAATAATTGGAAGCCGTTAATTCCATAAAATATCTACGAGTATACGTACGGAGCGATCTGAAGTGGAACGACCGCATAAAATTAATCTTAAGGCTAATCGTTCAAATGGCTCTGAGCACTATGGGACTTAACATCTCAGGTCAGCAGTCCCCCTAGAACTTAGAACTAATTATACCTAACTAACCTAAGGACATCACACACATCCGTGCCCGAGGCAGGATTCGAACCTGAGACCGTAGCAGTCGCGCGGTTCCGGACTGAAGCGCCTAGACCGGCTCTTCCACAGCAGCAAATTCCAGACAGAGGTTCACTGGAAGAATTCTCAGGAAATGCCGTCCATCAATGGACAAAGTAATCAAAACTAGAATATTGCTTGTCAGTATGGGAACCGTACCAGATAGGATAGAGGAAACAGATACGACGGAAATAAGAGCAGCACGTTTCGTTACAGGTTCACTTAGTAAGCACGAAACTGTCAGCTGACTCCAGTGACACATACATTCCAACAAGATCCACAAATATACTCCTTCCTCCTACGTACATCTCTCGTAAAGATCATGCAGATAAAATTAGAAAGATTCTAGCCCACACGGAAGCTTATCGCCAGTCTTCCTTCCCATGAAGCATACGCGAATGGAACATGAAAATACGGAAGTATTTTGTCCCGTCAGTATATCTCCTTGGGCGTTTAGTGTCAATCTGTCTGCACTGCAGCACACACGTTCTGAAAGATACGTGTCTAAACATCCCTAGACTGAACACAATGGCGGGAGTAGTCGAATACAAATTATGTACGTCAGGGCTAAGCCTCGGGGTGCAGGTGGGAGGGAGGCAGGGGGGGGGGGGTATAGAGACCACCAGATTACTTTGAGGTTTTGAGTGTTTTCTTGCACCTGTTTGGTTTATCCGTAGGGTCATTTGTAACCAAAATAGGAGAAAGTGCTTTTCACATGTTTCTATGAGTACATAATATCACGAAAACACTATTATAAGCATAATGCTGGTCCCACTGTTGACGGTACATTTTCGCTGTTCATGCAGTGAAGCATCTATTCGGAACACATTTTGCAGACAGTACCCACAAATACCACTGATTGTATCTGCACAATTATATAACCGTACGGCATACAATAATTCCAATCCCAAAGAAAGCAGGTGTTGACAGATGTGAAAATCACGAAACTATCAGTTTAATAACTCACGACTGCAAAATACTAACTCGAATTCTTTACAGACGAATGAAAAAACTGGTAGAAGCCGACCTCGGGGAAGATCAGTTTGGATTCCGTAGAAAATACTGACCCTACGACTTATCTTAGAAGAAAGATTAAGGAAAGGCAAACCTACGTTTCTAGCATTTGTGGACTTAGAGAAAGCTATTGACTATGTTGACTGGAATACTCTCTTTCAAATTCTGAAGGTGGCAGGGGTAAAATTCAGGAAGCGAAAGGCTATTTACAATTTGTACAGAAACCAGATGGCAGTTAAAAGAGTCGAGCGGCATGAAAGGGAAGCAGTGGTTGGGAAGGGAGTGAGACAGGGTTGTAGCCTCTCCCCAATGTTATTCAATCTGTATATTGAGCAAGCAGCAAAGGAAACAAAAGAAAAATTTGGAGTAGGTATTAAAATCCATGGAGAAGAAATAAAAACTTTGAGGTTCGCCGATGACATTGTAATTCTGTCAGAGACAGCAAAGGACATGGAAGAGCAGTTGAATGGAATGGACAGTGTCTTGAAAGGAGGATATAAGATGAACATCAACAAAAGCAAAACAAGGATAATGGAATGTAGTCGAATTAAGTCGAGTGATGCTGAGGGAATTAGATTAGGAAATGAGACACTTAAAGTAGGAAAGGAGTTTTGCTATTTGGGGAGCAAAATAACTGATGATGGTCGAAGTAGAGAGGACATAAAATGTAGACTGGCAATGGCAAGGAAAGCGTTTCTGAAGAAGAGAAATTTGTTAACATCGAGTATAGATTTAAGTGTCAGGACGTCGTGTCTGAGAGTATTTGCATGGAGTGTAGCCATGTATGGAAGTGAAAGGTGGACGATAAATAGTTTGGACAAGAAGAGAATAGAAGGTTTCGAAATGTGGTGCTACAGAAGAATGCTGAATATTAGATGGGTAGATCACGTAACTAATGAGGAGGTATTGAATAGAATTGGGGAGAAGAGGAGTTTGTGGCACAGCTTGAGTAGAAGAAGGGATCGGTTGGCAGGACATGTTCTGAGGCATCAAAGGGTCACCAATTTAGTATTGGAGGGCAGCGTGGAGGGTAAAAATCGTAGAGGGAGACCAAGAGATGAAAACACTAAGCAGATTCAGAAGGATGTAGGCTGCAGTACGTACTGGGGGACGAAGAAGCTTGCACAGGATAGAGTAGCATGGGGAGCTGCATCAAACCAGTCTCAGGACTGAAGGCCACCACCACCACCACCACCACCACCACCACCACCACCACCACAACAACAACAACAACAACAACACGGCATATAGTTCAAGAGACTGTGGTCATAAACATTGAGATGCATGACAAACTATCTTTCGCGTAATACGGAACTCCATTTACTGAGATTACGCTCATCTAGTATTTGATAATGAGAGTTCTTAGCTACTTCGAACGAACTTTAAACATTCATTCAAATCTCGTTCAAACCTCTCTCGCTTACGTGCTTAAAGTCAAACAGTTAACATGTAAACTCATTTGTAAAGCAATCAGACCTTTCGAGACTGTTTTGTGCGTGGGTATTCGGTTCTTTAAAGAATCAGTAGTTTGCCTGCCGAACTTAGAAGTGCCTGCGGAGGTAACAATTTCAAGGTAAACTCCAACTACAGACAACCGCGCCCGAGAAATTCCTCCAGATGAGGAGGTGAGGATCAATAAGAACGAACAAAGCGCCCGACAGAGAGCCCCTCTGGAGCGCTCATTACAGGAGTGGGAAGATGAGCCGAACCAAACTCAATGATTCCTCCTCGCCTTTTCACCTTTGCCAGCCAGCGCTGCTGCCCAGTAGCCACGGCGGGGTCATATTACCGGTTATCGCATTGTACAGCTAACTCTGCACGGTCTCTCAATGAGGCTAATGAAACAAAAGAAATCCTCTTCTCAACGGAAAGAGGCGGAGATATAAATATTTAAAGGGCTATGCTCGTTAGGTAGGAATATTTCAACAGGACATCAAAATATGCTGTATGTGAAATAATAGTTTGGAGTCTAAAAACTGTCTAGAATCCGTGTGGACGTAGAATGTAAAACATAGTGCACATCTCCCTCACAATTAGAATAAATTTGTGGCACGACGACACGAAGTATCACACCGTGATGCAGAATTCCTTTTGAATTATTAAATTCTATTTATTTTCTAGAATGTAAATCACTGTTTCTATGTTACTTATGGTCAGTTTCAATAACGTTAAATTAATTTCTTATAAATGTCTAAAAACAATGAGTAGATAACTTTTGTGTAGTAGACACACTGGCAAACCGAGCGAGGTGGCGCAGTGGTTAGACACTGGACTCGCATTCGGGAGGACGACGGTTCAGTCCCGCGTCCGGCCATCCTGATTTAGGTTTTCCGTGATTTCCCTAAATCAGTCCAGGCAAATGCCGGGATGGTTCCTCCGAAAGGGCACGGCCGACTTCCTTCCCCATCCTTCCCTAATCCGATGAGACCGATGACCACGCAGTCTGGTCTCCTTCCCCAAACCAACCAACCAACCACACTGGCAATGTCAGGGATACAGTTTTGAATAAAATTAGTGATATTATCTTTCGAATACGCGCGGAGAGTAGTGAACAGTGGCGAGCGGAGAGAAGACATGATTAGCTGCGAGTGAAAGAACACGCAAGAGTGTGAATCTTCGGCGTAGTGGCTATGCATGCAGCAGTGTCTTAAACTTGCAAGAGGCAATAATTTTCATAGGTCACATGACACTCGTGATTTATGGGGAGGCTTCAAGAGGATTAAAAGGACGTGTACTGTTTACCTAAAGCTGCATATCAGAAAGTTAGATCAAACAATTTCAGACTTTTAGTTGTGTAAAAGGTTTGTCAGTGTTTGGTGGTTTTGGGACATAAAAGTACTCATGTATACTTTAATTAAAATTTTATAGTGATCACTATCCCCAATCGTTTTCACCATGGACAGGGTCTATATCCTATCATCTTATCTTCCAAGCACCATATTATGAATTAAAAGTATATATTAACGCAAAAAATGCAATTGAACGAAGAGTTAAGGCATGGAAGAAGTTTAGCAGCAACAGAACAACAGAAACATGGCAGGATTCCCACAAAGTCCAAAAGCAATCCTCCAAAGATATTAGAGCAGTGAAAAGGCCATACAACAAAATGGACTAAATGAAATCGAAGACGACTTCAAGGAAAATAGTAAGGAAAAACTGCTACAGTGTAGCTAGGGAAAATACAATGGGTTATCAGCCTCTAAATATCTGCTTCAGAAGAACAAATGGATCTCTAGAAACAAACTTACGAAAATTGCAATATCCTTAAAGGAGACTTTGATACACTCCTCAACTGTGAGAAGCCCAAAGAAAAATTACACTTTACGAAACAATACCAAACCCAGACTCGTAGCTGCCTACCATCACAGAGGTAGAGGTGCTAAAAAAAAAAAAAAAAAAAAAAAAAAAAAAAAAAAAAAAAAAAACTAAAGAACAACAGAGCCCCAGGGGAAGATGGCATTATCGCTGAGATCTGGGAACTCACAGACCAAAATATTACAAAGAAAGTTCATAAAATTCTCTTGGAAATATGGAGCCCAGAGAAAATTCCACAGGAATGTAAATGCTCACTGATTCACTCACTCCACAAAAAGGGAGACAAGACAGGGGCGGAGGGGCGGAGGGAGAGTAGATGATTAGTGTTTAATGTCCCGTCGACAACGAAGTCATTAAGGACGGAGCACAAGCTCGGATTAGAAAAGGATAGGGTAGGAAATCGGCCGTGCCCTTTCGAAGGAACAATCCCGTCATTTGCATGAAGCGATTTAGGGAAATCACGTAAAACCTAAATCAGGATGGCCGAAAGCGGGTTTGAACCGTCGTCCTCCCGAATGCGAGTCCAGTGTGCTAACCACTGCTCCACCTCGCTCAGTGGAAACAGGACAGACCCTAATAATTACAGGGGGATCTCATTATTACGGTCACTTACAAAATTCTGTCCAAGGTGATACTGTACAGACTGGATCCACAAGTGGATACAAAGATAGATGAATACCAGGCACGGTTCAGAAAGGGAAGATCCTGTATTGAACAAATTTGGAATCTGCGAACACTCTTTAAGGTCAGACAGGCGAACAACACTGTAGTTACATTTGTGGAGTTTAAGAAGGCCCTTGACTCCACTGAAAGGCAGACGCTCTTTGACACGATAGAAGAATAAAATTTATGGGAGAAATCTCAGAGCCATTTGAGATACATACAGGGGTCAGACAAGGAGGTGGTTTCTCACCACTTCTGTTCAACATAGTCCTGAACAAAATTATCACGCAGCGGGAAGAAAATGTTATAGAAATTCAGTTAGGAAGAACGCGTGCAAACAAGACAATCATAAAACGCCTAGCATTTGCAGATGACTTGGCAATACTCAGCAACAACAGAGAAGAAGGGCAAGAAGCCCTGGAATATTTACGTGAAGTCTCTGCTAAAACGGAGTTACAGATATCGCACGAGAAAACACAATAAACGGAAAGAAAGAACAACAATACACAAATAATACACCAAAATACGGATTGGTTAACAGAGTGGAAAAATTCAAGTATTTTGGAGAATACACACAAATAGGAGGATTAAACAAAGCGTCCAATACAGAACGAACAGAAAAAGTTCAGAAAGCGTACAAACTTACAGGGACGCACTGCAGTAAAAGAAGCATCTCAAGAGAGGCGAAACTCAGGCAGTACAATACAGTTGCACTACCAGAAGCCCTCTATGCCTCAGGAACGACCACAATCGGGGCATCAGGCATCACAGAGACAGAAAAGATAGAACTTAAAATCCTTCCAAAAATTTTTGGAGCAGTAGATAGATATAGTGTATGGATGAAGAGGCCAACCAAAGAACTGTACAAACATACAGACAGACTCACAGACATAATCAGAAAACGTCGGTTAACATTCTTTGGGCACATACACAGAATCGACACCACCAGACTCACAAAGAGGATTTTTTATGTAGTCAACAGCTCAATAAAAAAAACCAAATAGTTTCAGGAAATAGAAGAAGAACAAGCAGGAATAAATAAAGAAATGATAGATGTACGAGACAAATTCAGAAAAAAAATCATGAACACTAAATTTGAAGTATAAGATAGGAAGAAACCGCGGAAAATATGGACAGAACAAAGGAAACACCAACACAGTCAAATAATGAACACGTTTTGGGAAGAGAAAAAGAAGAAGAAAACATAAAAAGGGGAAAATTGAATAATCGTGTAATATGTAAGTTCAATCACTGTCTTAACAGCAAAAATGTATAATAATATGTAAATTTATGTAACAATGTCTTGGCTACCGTATTTCAGTGTTTCCCTGGTATCTGATTGCTGTATTGTTATATTTTTGAGAGTGTATTATAATCATTCCTCAGGACAAAATGCATAAATCCTTCAGTTTTGTCTGTAATTCCTTTAAAGAATTCCAACGTTCTGAATTTGTACTTGTATTTGAAGAACTACTTCGTGATCAGCTGCCTACTGAACTTAACTCCCGCTTGAGTAACTGCTGCTGTCGACCACACGCGTATTACTGATTACGTATGTTTACTTTCAAGCAAAAACAATTGATACAGGAATAAATTCTCCACTTCACGACTAGCAAATAATGAACACGTTTTGGGAAGAGAAAAAGAAGAAGAAAACATAAAAAGGGGAAAATTGAATAATCGTGTAATATGTAAGTTCAATCACTGTCTTAACAGCAAAAATGTATAATAATATGTAAATTTATGTAACAATGTCTTGGCTACCGTATTTCAGTGTTTCCCTGGTATCTGATTGCTGTATTGTTATATTTTTGAGAGTGTATTATAATCATTCCTCAGGACAAAATGCATAAATCCTTCAGTTTTGTCTGTAATTCCTTTAAAGAATTCCAACGTTCTGAATTTGTACTTGTATTTGAAGAACTACTTCGTGATCAGCTGCCTACTGAACTTAACTCCCGCTTGAGTAACTGCTGCTGTCGACCACACGCGTATTACTGATTACGTATGTTTACTTTCAAGCAAAAACAATTGATACAGGAATAAATTCTCCACTTCACGACTAGCAACTGTGTTATTCCTATACATATTTAAAATTTCCTTAATTTGCAAATTTTTCATTAATGTCGATCTCGACGAACTATTCCAAATTAATCTTTGCGATTACGTATGTTTGCAATAATTCGTTATTGGTGCAGTGTATCCACTGATCATATTAACGATTAGTTGAACACCGCATGACTTCGGTTTAGTTTCTTCGGTAGGAAGTAGATTAAAGTTTAACATCCCCTTAACAGTGAGGTCGATAGAGACGGAGCACAAGCTCGGATTATGGTAGGATGAGATAGGAAATCGGCCGTGCCATTTTCTAAGGAACCATCCCAAAATACGCCTTAAGCGATTTAGGGAAATCACGGAAAACTTACATGTCGATGGGCGGAAGGGGATTTGAACCATCGTCCTACCGACTATGAATGTAGTGTGCTAACCAACGTGCTACCTCGCTAAGTTATTTTCTTCCGCATGGATGCCTTTGCGATAACTTAGGTACACATAATCACGTTCGGTTACATCGCATACCCGAGGATGTGGAAACGTTGCAAGTTGCTACAGTGATATATGGTGTGGTGTGTTCGGAATGTCTTATTCCACCGACCTTACGTGACTCGGAGGTACTGGAAATTATTGTTCTAAAAAGGCAGAGATGCTAGGACTCGACTGTCACGAACTGTCAAGCTCCTGGGTATGAAACCCTTTACATGTAAACATTTTGACATCCGGAAGTCTTCCCAGTTGCGTGATTAGTGCTACCTTCTTTACTAATACTTCCTTCTTTTGGACTGCAGTGTGTTGCGAGGCCATTCCCGACGTTGCCGCACGCACCACACCTTCTGTCTAACTGTAACAGTATTTTTCTCTAACAGGTGAGACAAATGTAGGTAACTACTTGAATAATAGTGTTTCTCAGTCATTCAAGTATTTCCTTGTGTTGAAAAGCTTTTTTTTTTTTCACTAAGTAATAGTTAACGGCGGCCACAATCTGCTTGACTACAATACGAGGTGTGGCTAGAAAAAAACCGGACTAGTACTGGTGAAACAATAAAACGAATGCAATAAGGCTGAAAGTCGCGTGGCCTGTCATGTGACTCTCGCTCCGCCTACTGCTCGAGTTTCATCTGCCTCCTGCACTCAGTCTGCCCGTGGCGTCTGTTTTAGGTAGTTGACGTTTTGTCTGTGCGTCGGAAAATGTTGAGTGTACAGAAAGGACAGCGTGTTAACATCAAATTTTGTTTCAAACTAGGAAAATCTGCAAGTGAAACGTTTGTAATGTTACAACAAGTGTACGGCGATGATTGTTTATCGCGAACACAAGTGTTTGAGTGGTTTAAACGATTTAAAGATGGCCGCGAAGACACCAGTGATGACACTCGCACTGGCAGACCATTGTCAGCAAAAACTAATGCAAACATTGAAAAAATCGGTAAACTTGTTCGACACTTTGAAAGGTGGCTACACTGAGCCACAGCGCCAGAGATCGCTAGAGAGCATTGTTCCCCCGCCTCCACGGGCAGTCATTATTGAGATGTGCTAGAAGTCAGTGCTTGGGGAGAGCTCGTAGTAGTCAGTTCGTGTTCAGATGTGCTAGTAGAGAGTGCTTGCTGAGATGTGATACTGAAAGGTTCTTGTTGAGATGTGGTAATAGCGAGTCGGTGTGGAGATATATTGTAATTATGAGAGTGATTTTGGTCAATATATGAAGGTAACGAAACTTGATTTATTTTTCATTATTTCCATGTTTTAAATAATGCGTCATTACAGGTTCAGTTAACAAAGCATCTGGCTTGTGTTCTTGTATTAGAGTGTAATTCTGGTTTTCTTGAGTAATTATGGTATTCTTATTTTCTTTAATTAATTCAGTATAAATGATATTTATAAATTCTTGTGTTATTGAAGAAGAACCGTGCCAGATGCGTACGTTGAGTCATACTTCCACACACAGAACAGTTACACTTGTGCTTGTTGTTGCGTTGGTTTTATAGTTGCTGGGGACTTAATTAATTAATTGTGTTAATGAAAATTTCCATTTCATTCCTTGTTGTTGTTCTAAGCAGTCAGATAGCGTAATAATAACAGTCAGGGCCAACCGTTTACGAGACTTCGTAACCGGACAGACAGCTGCTAAAGCAAGAAATCAAAATCATTTTCATTACATTTAATTAAGCCCTCATGCACGTGGCGACCGCTGCTTCGGATCGTCCCTTGGAATTCTTCTGATTGTGTAGACAGTAGTATTGTTGTAGTAATTTGTAGTTTAGTAATTGTAGTCTATATTGCATGTGTAGATTTGGTAATTAGCATTCTTCTAATGGTATTTTTCAAAATTTAATTTTTATTGCCTTGTATACGCGTTTGACGATTTAGTGCAATTATTTCAATTGTTCGTTAATCGTGTTTGAGGGAAACATTTCGAGTGAATGATTGTTGGAGATAAAGTGTCATTGTGTGCAATTTTCATATAGTGACGAGTTTTGTATATTTTGTAAATGATTACGCGATCAATGAAAAAGGCAAAAATGATGAATAGTGAGAATGACGAAATTGTTAACATGGCGAACTCGCCAACAGAGGAAAACAGTGTGATGAATAATGAAGTGGAAAACAATGTAATAAGTCGGGAAAATAGTCCGGAACCATTTCAAAATTTTTCTCAATCAGAAAATTTACAGAATATGAGATTAACGATAGAAGATTCTGAAATAGTATCTAACACAAATAGCTTTACAGCCATGACGAAGGAAACTGGTTTTGCGGGAAATATTAGGGGCGAAAAGAATTTTGAACCATTTAATATGGAGCAGTTGATGGGTGCAATATTAAATTTGGGATCACAAATAGGAACAATTACAACTGATATGGGAACAATTAAAACAGAGATAGGAACTTTGGCAACACGGTTAGACTCACAGGGATCACAAATAGGAACAATTACAACTGGTATGGGAACAATGGAGCAGTTTCGATCTGAATTTAAAACAGAGATAGGAACAATTAAAACAGAGATAGGAACAATTACAACTGAGATGGGAACAATGGAAACACGGTTAGATTCACGACTAGGGACATGTTTCAAAAACATGAAAGATGAATTAAAGAAAGAAATTAGAGAAGAAGTACAACCGATTTTGAATGCTCACAATAATAGATTAATTGCAGTAGAGATTAGACAAAGGGAACAGGATAGAGAACAGGAGGAAAGAGATCGCGTGATAGTGCAGAAATTTTCAGAGTTAAATTTACAACGTGCACACGATAAGGAAGAAATATTTGAGAGAATCGAGGAATCCGTACCAAATGACAGATTAAATAACCTAACACAACAATATGAACAGTTAACTACCAAATGTGTCAACACTGAAACCCGAGTCGAGACACTTACGGAAGACGTAAATAAACAGAAAGAGCAATTAGGTGACTTATCGGAAAGAGTTGAGGAGATTTCAGATAAATTGACAAATCTTAGTTTAAATGGGGATAGAGATTCAGATGATACAGCTCCATTACCATTTGCAGAAACCGAAGAGTACCAGAACATAAATAAGCATGTTGAAAATCAGGGAAAGTTTAATGAACGCGTTAAAAGGGAAGTAGAGGCATTACGAAAGCAAGTCAAACAAATCGAAGGTGAAATCGTAGGAAAAGACAGCAGAAGAAATTTAGAATCACAGATAGCAGAGGGCTTTGAAGAAGATAATTTGTTTCATTTACGGGACGCAACAAGAGAGCGCCAGGCGCGCGAACTTGACAATAATCGACATTCAAACTGGGACAGACGCGGTAGGTCTTTGTCGCCACGAGGCGAAAACTTTGACTATAAACACTTTTTGACTGTTCGGAAATTTAAGATCTTCCGTAATTCTAAGAATGACATACGTCCATGTTCATGGTTGGATCGATTTACGTGCGCACTTCCGCCGAATTTGCCACTAAGTCACAAACTGAAATTTATGTGCAGCTATTAAGGTCCTCAGGGGATTCACTACACTAAGTGAATATGTGCCGTAGCGCTCACAGGGCCCCGAGCTGTAGTGGTGCTATTTCCCTTTTAGTTTTCTGCACCGCTGCCTACTCTTTCACTATTCTTTGCATCTATAAAAACAACTCTTTTACTATCCATCTATCTAGACAGTAGGTAAAAAATAACCGGATTTGACTGTTTTACCCAAAAGTGACTTTGGAAATTACCGTTTCGACTTACTATATTGTCTGCAGCATTCATTCGTAATTTAAATGAAATTTTACCTGTTTATCTTCGTGACAATATTACTTCTTATGTTGACGACATTCTTATTGCTAAACGTTCTTGGAGTGAGCATAACAAAATTTTGGATTCATTATTACGTATTTTTGCACGAGTTGGCATGACAGTGAACTTGGAAAAATCAGAATTTGGTCGTTCTCAGGTGAAATTTCTCGGTCACATTATTTCTACAGAAGGTATTCTTCCCGATCCAGAGAAACTAGATGCTATTCGTAATTATGCTGTTCCTACCACAAAACGTGAGGTTCGTAGTTTCCAAAATTTTTGTGGAATGATATACTTTTAAAAAAAATTTTTGTGGAATGACATACTTTAGAGAAACTAACAGCTACATGTAAACATGCGGAGAGTACAAGGATACCGCGCCGTGTTCCGGCGGCGGCAGATACTCAAAGCAACACTGAAGTCTGCGCGCCGCACAAAGCAGTCGTTGACCGCAAACAATCGCTTCCTACGTCACGCGCCTACAGCTGATCGAGCGCTCAGTGCGAATGCACTGACAGACGTAAACAAATACACAGTCTAATTTCTCCGAATAAATTCTGTATAAAGCTATGATGACTTCATAAATTATGTTATTAACGTTCAGTATTTTTCAGGATAAAATATTTAAGACCTTCAGGTAAATTCTGTGCGTGTCCGACGTTAAGACGACTTGCTTTGGAGAAAATTTCAGGAAGAATGTAATTTCGAAAAAAAAAGGTAATAAACTAAAAAGGGTAACTATTAATTGAGTTTATTTTTCAGGTAACATAATTTCACGTAGGTACGTACTTTAGACGTAATTTGCTGCTTGCGATTACGTGATTCATACTTTGTGCTAATTTCATGTTCTATGAATTTACTTGTGAAGCGACGTGCTTGCGCACATTAACTGATTTTGACAATGATTGACTAATGAACAGGGTTGTTATTTGTATATATTATGCATCGCTTGGCTGCTATGCTTTTTCACTGATGTCATATTTTTCTATTATGTGCCTGCTGTGCTTATTTATTTAAATTATAATTGTCACCTGATTAATTGTGCTGATGTGGTTAGATATGTAAGTTATACTTTGTGATTTATCTGCTTGCGCCTTCATGTTTACTTATTAAGATTACATATAAACATTTATTTGCTTATGCTGATACGATGCTAATGACTGTTTATTATGATAGATAACATATTTGCTGCCTTGCTTATGGATTGCATATTTACACATTTCTGTTTTGTTGTCATAACTACTCTTCAATTTAGAATATAGCAATGCTGATGTACAGTGTACGAACATAGAGTTTAGGTTACACTGTGGTATTAATTATAGATTGTTCGCTTGGCAGAGCCTCGTTGTAAGAATTGTGCTGCATCCACTTGTTGACATTCTGTTCTCTACTGGTATATTTACTCGCTATTGCATGTTTTGCTTACGCTCAGTGCCTTATATTTTTAAGATAAGAAAATGAACTGCAGTAATTCGACATAAACGACATTAGTACAAGAAACTTCATAGAAGTCACATGAGCTGGAGGTTTTATGAAAGCTGTATAAATGTATGCTAATAGGAAGGAAGCTAACGACATGACATACCAAAACTAGGTTTAGACCATTGACAGTTATTACACTGCGTTTTCCGTGAGCAATTGAAATAGGAAGTGCCACTTGACACAAAAAATACTCCACATGTTTGCTTCTGCTATGATTCTTGAAGTGGTGTACACACTGTGAAATATTATGATCATTCACACTCCGTAATCGTACTTAATTACTGAGAGTTATTCGAACTAAGTCTGTTAGAGGTCATGTATGCATTTCTTTTATTTAATGATGGACAAGGAACCAAAATGTATCTTATAATTTATAATGAGTAGAAAATTTGGGTCAGATGGATTACACAGAGGTTGTGTGTGGACACTGTGTCTTCGGATTGCATGGGATGCTGAATTGAAGTTGCACTAGGATTTTGTCTGTACTTGTTCGAGGAGACTGACTAGAGGAAAGAGTTGTTATGGAAGTGAAATGATATTGGTGCTGAGGTTTATATGTATAGACGTATTATTGAGGTATTGAGATTATGTGAAGTTGATGATTATTCGAGTTTTGTGGACAAGAGGTAAGGTAAATGAGGTATTATTGAAGTTAAGTGATGATTATTGGAGTTTTGGTGGATAAGAGGTAAAGTAAGTGAGGAGCATATTTTTTTTTTTGTTGGTCCATATGGAACAAGGAGGATGAAGATAGCAGACTAGAACACTCAAGTAGAAAGAAGATTGTCTACACACACACTTTGTCAAATCACTAAGCAGTATACACTTTTTTTTGAAGAGAGGAAGTATTTGCATATCTTGGCTCACTGACAGTTGTTCAGCAACAGTACAATTTGATCTGGCTTGGCAAACATTGGTCTAGACATGATGACTATGACGTTGACTAACTATTATTGACTGTTATACATTGCTGCCACTACTACTTGATACACATAATGAACATAAAATTTCGACAGAATTGCATTTACACAGTTAACACTATTCAATTACACAGTAGCACTAATGTGGATGAAAGATGAGTGAGTGTGTTTTGTGTGTTTTCCTTTTATAATCCCAGAGAAGTGATCCCAACCTATCTCCTAAATATTATTTCACTTGTTTGTTGTGGCTTGCACTGACACCCATAAATATTATAGGTTAACTGTTATTGTGTACTGTAATAGTTAATGTGACAATTACCTGATATCATTTGTGTGTTTATTATGATTTGTATGTTTAGTGTAAGAGCATTGATAATAATTTGTTAAAGAAATTGTATGTGCATTCAAACTATTATTCATGACTGAACTGTCTCAGTAGTTATGGTGAATAGTATGGACTGTTACTTGCACTTTTTCTACATGATTGGTGCTACAAGGACATGTTTAATTTCTGCTGATGAACTGTGTGATCAGTGATTGTAAAAAAATTATGGACTGTTACTTGTACCTTCTCTACATGATTGGTGCCACTAGGACATGTTTAATTTCTGCTTATAAACTCTGATGAACAGTGTGATCAGTGATACTAGATTTTATGGGACTGTTTCTACTGAAAAGATGTCACCTGTTGCTGTGTGTACCTGCTCAACATTGCTGGGTGCCACTGATGGACTGCTTCTACTGAAAAGATGTCACCTGTTGATGTCTGCACCTACTCAACATTGCTGGGTGCCACTGATGGATTGCTTCTACTGAAATGAAGTCACCTGTTGCTGTGTGCACCTGATCAACATTGCTGGTGCCACTGATGGATTGCTTCTACTGAAATGAAGTCACCTGTTGCTGTGTGCACCTGATCAACATTGCTGGTGCCACTAATGGACTGCTTCTACTGAAATGGTGTTACTTGTTGATGTCTGCAGCTGCTCAACATTGCTGGGTGCCACTGATGGATTGCTTCCACTGAAATGAAGTCACCTATTGCTGTGTGCACCTGATCAACATTGCTGGTGCCACTAATGGACTGCTTCTACTGAAATGGTGTTACTTGTTGGTGTCTGCACCTGCTCAACATAGCGGGTGCCACTGATGGACTGCTTCTATTGAAAAAATGTTACTTATTGGTATTTGCACCTGTTGACCATTGCTGGGTGCTACTGCTGGAACTGTCAACTGCTTATTCTTGGGCTATGGAAGCGTTTATGTGAATATTTGTATAAACTGATTTATTGTGTATTACTGTTTGTGGAAAGTTATGACTCTTACCTGCACATATTCGTCATTGCTGACGCTATTGATTGAACTGTTTAACCACATAATACTTGTATAAACTGTTATGTAAAGTCACATGTATGAAAGAATTTGTATTGCTTACTGTATTCTATATAATAGGTTATTGAAAGGTCAGTGCAAAGCCAAAATTTTATCTAGTTATATGATATTTACGTATTAATATTATCTTTTATTTTTGTCTATATTTTTTTGACGAATTTGGTGGTATTTTCACCACCAATGTTGGCAAAAATACCATCAAATTCTAGCCGTGGAGGAAGGGCATATGAAAGGTGGCTACACTGAGCCACAGCGCCAGAGATCGCTAGAGAGCATTGTTCCGCCGCCTCCACGGGCAGTCATTATTGAGATGTGCTAGAAGTCAGTGCTTGGGGAGAGCTCGTAGTAGTCAGTTCGTGTTCTGATGTGCTAGTAGAGAGTGCTTGCTGAGATGTGATACTGAAAGGTTCTTGTTGAGATGTGGTAATAGCGAGTCGGTGTGGAGATATATTGTAATTATGAGAGTGATTTTGGTCAATATATGAAGGTAACGCAACTTGATTTATTTTTCATTATTTCCATGTTTTAAATAATGCGTCATTACAGGTTCAGTCAACAAAGCATCTGGCTTGTGTTCTTGTATTAGAGTGTAATTCTGGTTTTCTTGAGTAATTATGGTATTCTTATTTTCTTTAATTAATTCAGTATAAATGATATTTATAAATTCTTGTGTTATTGAAGAAGAACCGTGCCAGATGCGTACGTTGAGTCATACTTCCACACACAGAACAGTTACACTTGTGCTTTGGTTTCGTAGGTTTTATAGTTGCTGGGGACTTAATTAATTAATTGTGTTAATGAAAATTTCCATTTCATTCTTTGTTATTGTTCTAAGCAGTCAGATTGCGTAATAATACTAGTCAGGGCCAACCGGTACGAGACTTCGTAATCGGACAAACAGCTACGAAAAATTAAAATTATTTACATTGCATTTAATTAAGCCCCCATGCAACTTTCCTTGTCAACTCCTGTTAACTCAGACACTGCTCTGATTGTTAAACGGTGATCTTGTCGAACAAGTTTACCGATTTTTTCAATGTTTGCATCAGTTTTTGCTGACAATGGTCTGCCAGTGCGAGTGTCATCACTGGTGTCTTCGCGGCCATCTTTAAATCGTTTAAACCACTCAAACACTTGTGTTCGCGATAAACAATCATCGCCGTACACTTGTTGTAACATTACAAACGTTTCACTTGCAGATTTTCCTAGTTTGAAACAAAATTTGATGTTAACACGCTGTTCTTTCTGTACACTCAACATTTTCCGACGCACAGACAAAACGTCAACTACTTAAAACAGACGCCACGGGCAGACTGAGTGCAGGAGGCAGATGAAACTCGAGCAGTAGGCGGAGCGAGAGTCACGTGACAGGCCACGCGACTTTCAGCCTAATTGCATTCGTTTTATTGTTTCACCAGTACTAGTCCGGTTTTTTTCTAGCCACACCTCGTATATCAGCTGAGTGTAAGCCAATGTAGCGGTGAAATTTTCATATCGTCTCTCTGCATAAATAAGGCATGCTAGTAACGGCAACAGCTGAATGTAGGGCAAGTGGGTGTAAAAAATTATATCTTGATTGTAGTGTAAGACTGACGGGAACCTACATTAAATAAAATTAACAGAGCTATCCCGTTACCAACTCTGTAGAATAGATTATTTTTCTGCAAGTTGAACTGTGATCAAATTTGTGCATGATTGCGTATTCTTTAGCTAAAGATGAGGCGCTAATTCATTTGTGCGAAGATCAGGAAACATGCTTCCGTAGTTGTTGCTAACACAAGACTGTGCGGTGGAGGTCGACTCCGATGTATGCGCTTCGAAACAAGGTGAGAGGAGAAACTTTGCCAACGGTACTTCAGTGGTAAGGATGACAAGTGGTGGTGACGGGCTCCTGGGCTTATGACTTTGCTCCAGTGTCCCGAGTTAAATTTAAAATCTCACCGCCGTGCCTCATGGCGCGAAAGCAAGTGACGCTGTTGACGATGTTAAATCCGTCGGATGGGGACTTTACGGTCGGCAGCTCCCTAGTATTATTCAATGTCATTAGGCTATGTTGCTGGACCAGTTTTCACCCTTTCCAATTCATTCTCATCCGTAACACAATAACAACTCTACACTGTAAAAGGGAAATAATGAACCTTACCGATAGCACCTGCCTCGACCCATTACGTCATCAAAATGGACATGAACGATTCACCGAAACCCAATATGCGTAAAATACGCTCCATACTAAAAAAATTGTTATTCACTGTCTTCTCTATTCTTTTATGAATAACAATACCTCAGGTACACGTTAGCCTTTATTATTTCTTCCTTTTTCCGCAACTAGTTTCTTAGTCCCAGTCCAATTTTCAAGCGCTCATTCCCTTTGAGATCAGTCGACCCCCAGAATACTAACGAAGAAAGAAAGGAACAAAAAGAACAAGAGAAACATTTTCAGAGAAAAATCGTATTCTTCTCATCGCACCAAAGTCGATGAATTTGCCGTTCATAACCGAGGCACCCATGACGTCATCAAAATGGACATGAACGATTCACCGAAACCCAATATGCGTAAAATACGCTCCATACTAAAAAAAAATTGTTATTCACTGTCTTCTCTATTCTTTTATGAATAACAATACCTCAGGTACACGTTAGCCTTTATTATTTCTTCCTTTTTCCGCAACTAGTTTCTTAGTCCCAGTCCCATTTTCAAGCGCTCATTCCCTTTGAGATCAGTCGACCCCCAGAATACACACGAAGAAAGAAAGGAACAAAAATAACAAGAGAAACATTTTCAGAGAAAAATCGTATTCTTCTCATCGCACCAAACTCGATGAATTTGCCGTTCATAACCGAGGCACCACCGTCCGAAGTAATCTACCGGATGGTTACAATTAAACTTTCCCTATTTAACACGTTATAACACAGAAACTAATTACCGTACAAATACCAAAATTAGTAGCATTGATGTCCATCGAACTACAGACCTATATCATTGGCGTCGGTTTGCAGTAGGGTTTTGGAGCATATACTGTATTCAAACATTATGAATCACCTCGAAGGGAACGATCTATTGATACGTAATCAGCATGGTTTCAGAAAACATCGTTCTTGTGCAACGCAACTAGCTCTTTATTCGCACGAAGTAATGGCCGCTATCGACAGGGGATCTCAAGTTGATTCCGTATTTCTAGATTTCCGGAAAGCTTTTGACACCGTTCCTCACAAGCGACCTCTAATCAAGCTGCGGGCCTATGGGGTATCGTCTCAGTTGTGCGACTGGATTCGTGATTTCCTGTCAGGAAGGTCGCAGTTCGTAGTAATAGACGGCAAATCATCGAGTAAAACTGAAGTGATATCAGGTGTTCCCTAGGGAAGCGTCCTGGGACCTCTGCTGTTCCTGATCTATTTAAATGACGTGGGTGACAATCTGAGCAGTTCTCTTAGATTGTTCGCAGATGATGCTGTAATTTACCGTCTAGTAAGGTCATCCGAAGACCAGTATCAGTTTGCAAAGCGATTTAGAAAAGATTGCTGTATGGTGTGGCAGGTGGCAGTTGACGCTAAATAACGAAAACTGTGAGGTGATCCACACGAGTTCCAAAAGAAATCCGTTGGAATTCGATTACTCGATAAATAGCACCATTCTCAAGGCTGTCAATTCAACTACGTACCTGGGTGTTAAAATTACGAACAACTTCAGTTTGAAAGACCACATAGATAATATTGTGGGGAAGGCGAGGCAAAGGTTGAGTTTCATTGGCAGGACACTTAGAAGATGCAACAAGTCCACTAAAGAGACAGCTTACACTACACTCGTTCGTCCTCTGTTAGAATATTGCTGCGCGGTGTGGGATCCTTACCAGGTGGGATTGACGGAGGACATCGAAATGGTGCAAAAAAAGGGCATCTCGTTTTGTATTATCACGTAGTAGGGGAGATAGTGTGGCAGATATGATACGCGAATTGGGATGGAAGTCATTAAAGCAAAGACGTTTTTCGTCGCGGCGAGATCTACTTACGAAATTTCAGTCACCAACTTTCTCTTCCGAATGCAAAAATATTTTCATGAGCCCAACCTACACAGGTAGGAATGATCATCAAAATAAAATAAGAGAAATCAGAGCTCGAACAGAAAGGTTTAGGTGTTCGTTTTTCCCGCGCGCTGTTCGGGAGTGGAATGGTAGAGAGATAGTATGATTGTGGTTCGACGAACCCTCCGCCAAGCACTTAAATGTGAATTGCAGAGTAGTCATGTAGATGTAGATGTAGATGTAGATAGGGGCATGATTTTCATGCGGCACAACGCCACCGTCCAGTTACAACTGTGGTCATCAAGTGCCATGGTTCAAAAGGCTTTAAGCACTATGGGACTTAACCTCTGAGGTCATCAGTCTGCTAGAACTTAGAACCACTTAAACCTAACTAACCTAAGGACGTCACACACATCCATGCCCGAGGCAGGATTCGAACCTGCGACCGAAGCGGCCACACGGTTTCACGGTTTCACATTGTAGCACCTAGAACCGCTCGGCCACTCCGGCCGGCCCAAGTGCCATGATCAGTCATCGTGATTCATAGTCTCACACACTTGACCAGTCGCAGTGCATTATTGGTGAGGCTCTGTTATCAAAACAACAGTAATGCTGCAGCTGCCCTTCGACAATATCGCCGGCGGAAAGGATTACGGAAGGATCCTCTTCGTCCACATGCTGTGCGGAGCATGAAGTAGTAGTTCGAATCACCTGGAGAACTGGGCGTCCCTCCGGGAAGAGGCCGACGACCGGTTGTACCACAGGTGGTTGATGAAATCGCTGCTGCTATGGGACACAACGCTGCGCGCAATTCCCGACCGTCAGGCAGAGCGCGTGCTGTGTCACGACAGTTGAACATCCCGTGGTCCTCTGAACGGAAGGTGCTTCGAAGCATTCTAAAATGGTATCCGTACAAGATGCATATCGTACAGCAGCTTGCACAACAGGACGCACAACGACGTGTTGACTTCGCTCTCCACTTTTCGCAAGGTCTGAAGTCGATGAGGGCTGGCCCTGAATTATCCTAAGGACAGAGCGCATTTTTCTTCGACGGGCGAGGTGAACACAGAATTGCCGAGTGTGGGGATCTTCACCTCCAGTCACTGTGCATCAAGTTCCTCTGTTTGATGAACGTGTCGCCGTATGGTGTGGCTTCGCGGCTGACTTCGTCATTGGCCCATTCTTTTTAGAACAGTTTGGCACTCAGGGACCAAAGACGTGCTGTGTGACTGGCCAGCGTTACTGCGAGATGCTTCGCCAGCATGTCCTACCCGCCCTACCGGGGAGAGACGCACTAAACTCAACAGTTTTCCTGGAAGGAGGCCGCACCACACATCGCTCGTAAAGTTCACCTGCTTCTCCCAAATACATTTGGAAGCGATCGAATTATCAGCCGATCGTTTCCAAATGCTTGGCCGGCGCGATCCCCTGATCTGACTCTCTCTGATTTCTGGTTGTGGGGCTACCTTTAAGGACGGGGTTAACCAGTGGAACATTCAGACATGTGCAGAACTGAAGCGCAGCATATCAAGAGAGGTTGCCGGCATACTAACGGAAATGCTTCGTTCTGCTGTGAAGAATGGAATCCTGCGCTTTCAGACACTTCTGGACATTGATGGCCGCCATATTAAGCCCTTTTTGTAGCAGTAACGGTACCGGTCAGTAATTGGATGACGTACCGTAGCAGGACATTAAAAGCGTTTCAACTGAACTTATTCTACAATATTTCTCTCCATCTTGTCCTTGGCATTAATGCTACGAAGTTTGGTACCCTTACGGTAATCAGTTTCTGTGTTATAAAGTGTTTAATAGTGAAAATTTAATTATAACCACGAGGCAGATCGCGAGCTATGCCGCAATTAAACCACAGACATTCCAAAAAATTGTACAGAAGCAAAATAAACAATGTTGGTATTCTCTCCAGCCTTGCTGCGTACGTGTGACATTACACATCTCATCATCGCATCAGGCATCGAAAACGCCGTTTAGTACGAAAACGTCCAGCTCAGACACGTGCAAGCATCCATTACGGTTTGCAGGAGGTCAAAGGAAGGCTACAGCCAGCCACCTCGAGCAGACTCATGCCCAGGACGACAATTTGAACTTCGTTCATATGTTGTCAACGAGTATGGGACTGGGTTTCATGTGAAAGATCAGGAAGGAGACCACCTGTCAAGTCCTCGAGGGAATCGCCCCAATATTGACACTACTTGATGCAGAGAAACCACGGGAACCATCGAAACCGAACTTCTTATGCAGAAAAAATGGTTCAAATGGCTCTGAGCACTATGGGACTCAACTGCTGAGGTCATTAGTCCCCTAGAACTTAGAACTACTTAAGCCTAACTAACCTAAGGACATCACAAACATCCATGCCCGAGGCAGGATTCGAACCTGCGACCGTAGCGGTCGTGCGGTTCCAGACTGAAGCGCCTTTAACCGCACGGCCACTTCGGCCGTCTCTTATGCAGAAGTACTTGCTCCTCTTTTAGCAGCAGTGTACCGCAGATCGCTGGAGAATAAGAGCGTTCCTAGCGTTTGGAAAAATGCGCAAGTCACTCCCGTTCCCAAGATGGGACGTAGAACAAGAGCACGAATGTACAGGTCGATTTCTCTAACGTTAGTTCGTTGTAGAATTTTGGAACAAATTTTATGCTCGCGTGCTATGACATTATTGGAGACGGATAAACTCCTCTGTAGGAATCAACATCCGACAAAATCTATCTTGTGAAACCCAGCTCGCTCTGTTGGTACACGAGACCCAGAAAGCAATATATACCGGAATGCAGGTGTATGCCGTGTTCTTTGACTTCCGTAGCCGTTCAATGCAGTTCCACACTGCCACCTAATTAACAAAATGAGAGCGTACGGAATATAAGACCAGCTGTGTGACTGAATTCAGAGGTTGGTAGGAAACAAAATACAGCATGTCATTATCAACGAAGAGAAATCTTCAGAAGTAAAAATAACTTCGGGAGTACGCAAACGAGTGTTATTGGACCATTCACGTTATCCACCGAAGAGTCAAAGAAACTGGTACACCTGTCCAGTATCGTGTGGGACCCCCGAGAGCACGCAAAAGTGCCGCAACATGATGTGCCATGGATTCGACTAATGTCTTACGGAGTGCCGGAGGGAGTTGATACCATGAATCCTGCGGGGCTGTCCATAAATCCCTAAAAGTACGAGAGGTTGGAGATCTCTTCTGAAAAGCACGTTGCAACGCATCCCAGGTATGTTCAATGATGTTAAGGTCTGGAGAGTTTGGTGGCCAGCGTAAGTGTTTAAACCCAGAAGTGTGTTCCTGGAGCCACTATGTAGCAATTCTGGGCGTGTGGGGTGTCGCATTGTCCTGCTGGAATTGCCCAAGTCCGTCGGCCTGCACAATGGACATGAATCGATGCGGTGATCAGACAGGATGGTTACGTAAGTATCACCTGTCCGGGGTCCCATATCACTCCAACTGCACACACCCCACACCATTAGAGAGCCTCCACCAGCTTCAACAGTCCGCTGTTGATGTGCAGGGTCCTTGGATTCGTGAGATTGACTCCATAGCCGTACACGTCCATGCGCGAGATACAATTGGAAATGTGACTCATCTGACAAGTCAACATGTTTCCTTTCATCAACAGTGCAATGTTGGTGTTGACGGGCCCAGGCGAGACGTAAAGCTTTGCGTCGTGCAGTCATCAAGGGTACACGAGTGGGTCTTCGGCTCCGATAGCCCATATCGATGATGCTTCGTTGAATGGTTCGCACGCTGACACTTGTTGATGGACCAGCATTGAAATGTGCAGCAGTTTAGGGAAGGGTTGCACATCTGTCACATTGAACGATGCTCTTCACTCGTCGATGGTCCCGTTCTTGCAGGATATTTTCCCGGCCGCAGCGATGTCGGAGTTTTGATGTTTTACCAGATTTCTGATATTCACGGTAAACTCGTGAAATGGTCATATGGAAAAATCCCCACTTCATCGCTACCTCGGAGATGCTGTGTCCCGCTGGCCGGAGTGGCCGAGCGGTTCTAGGCGCTTCAGTTTGGAACTGCGTGACCGCTACGGTCGCAGATTCGAATCCTGTCTCGGGCATGGATGTGAGTGTTGTCCTTAGGTTAGTTAGGTTTAAGTAGTTCTAAGCTCTAGGGGACTGATGACCTCAGATGTCAAGTCCCATAGTCCTCAGAGCCATTTGAACCATTTGCTGTGTCCCATCGCTCGTACGCCGATAATAACACCACGTTCAGTCACTTAAATTTTGATAACCTGCCATAACCAGCAATAACCGATCTAGCAACTAAGCCAGACACTTGTTGTCCTGTGTAGGCGTTGCCAACCGCAGCTACGTATTCTGCCTGTTTACACTACTGGCCATTAAAATTGCTACACCACGAAGATGACGTGGTACAGACTCGAGATTTAGCCGACAGGAAGAAGATGCTGTGATATGCAAATGATTTGCTTTTCAGAGCATTCACACAAGGATGGCGCCGGTGGCGACACCTACAACGTGCTGACATAAGGAAAGTTTCCAACCGATTTCTCATACACAAACAGCAGTTGACCGACGTTGCCTGGTGAAACTTTGTTATGATACCTCGTGTAAGGATGAGAAATGCGTACCATCACGTTTCCGACATTGATAAAGGTCGGATTGTAGCCTATCGCAATTGGGGTTTATCGTACCGCGAAATTGCTGCTCGCGTTGGTCGAGATCCAATGACTGTTAGCAGAATATGGAATCGGTGGGTTCAGAAGGGTAATACGGAACGCCGCGTTGGATCCCAACGGCCTCGTATCACTAGCAGTCGATATGGCAGACATCTTATCCGCATGGCTGTAACGGATCGTGCAGCCACGTCACGATCCCTGAGTCAACAGATGGGGACGTTTACAAGACAACAACCATCTGTACGAACAGTTCGACGACGTTTGCAGCAGCATGGACTATCAGCTCGGAGATCATGGCTGCGGTTACCCTTGACGCTGCATCACAGACAGGAGCGCCTGCGATGGTGGACTCAACGACGAACCTGGGAACACGAATGGCAAAACGTCATTTTTTCGGATGAATCCATGTTATGTTTACAGCATCACGATGGTCACATCCGCGTTTGGCGACATCGCGATCAACGCACATTGGAAACGTCTATTCGTCATCGCCATACTGGTGTATCACCCGGCGTGATGGTATGGGGTGGCGTTGGTTACACGTCTCGGTCACCTCTTGTTCGCATTGACGGCACTTTGAACAGTGGGCGTTACATTTTCAGATGTGTTACGACCCGTGGCTCTACCCTTCATTCGATCCCTGCGAAACCCTACATTTCAGCACGATAATGCACGACCGCATGTTGCAGGTCGTGTACGGGCCTTTTTGGATACAGAAAATGTTCGACACTGCCCTGGCCAGCACATTTTCCAGATCTCTCACCAATTGAAAACGTCTGGTCAATGGTAGCCGAGCAACTGGCTCGTCACAATACTCCAGTCACTACTTTTGATGAACTGTGGTATCGTGTTGAAGCTGCATGGGCAGCTGTACCTGTACACGCCATCCAAGCTCTGTTTGACTCAATGCCGAGGCGTATCAATGCCGTTATTACGGCCAGAGGTGGTTGTTCTGGGTACTGATTTCTCAGGATCTATGCACCCAAATTGCGTGAAAATGTAATCCCATGTCAGTTCTAGTATAATACATTTGTCCAATGAATACCCGTTTATCATCTGCATTTCTTCTTGGTGTAGCAATTTTTATGACCAGTGGTGTATATGTCTCTGTATTGGAATACGCATGCCTATACCAGTTTCTCTGGCGCTTCAGATCTAAATTATGATCTGTGAATCCGACTCCACCCCACGTCCCGTGCAATAACCACTGCGTAAGTCAACTTTGCCGGAAAGCGGCACATGTTGTGAAGGAGGCGGCAGGAACGAGAAGGCAGCCGCGAAGTACGACGCGGAAGTCGCTTGCAAGACGTGCGGCGTGTTGCCTCTAGCACTGCTGGTGCTGCAGGCGCCTACCGCGACCCTGGCGCAATCAGAGGGCAGTGACCCGAGCCGGCTTGGGATACTCGTCGCCTTCCGTGCCGCGGCATCCCATCCGCACCCACACCCATATCCCATCCCATGCCGTGCCATCAACCTGCCTGCCAGCCAGTCAGCCGCCAGCCACGTTCCCGTCACGCTCTAGCGTGCAGCCTGGGACAAACACGCCGACGGCCGTGGGGAATGCCCGCCTACCTGCTCCACCTGCGCACTGCGACAAGCCCAGACGCGGTCACTGCACTCGCTAACGCCGTCTGCAGAAGGACGCTATCACTGGCTGAGCTGTAGTACACACCGAGATTAACTTGCAATAATTTACACGGAAAGTGGAAGGAATACTGGCCTTTAAACCGTTCCGTCGACAACGAGTTCGTTACAGACGGGGCACGAGCTTCGGTTGGGGAAGAAAACTCGGCTGTGTCCTTTTGAAGTGAGCTGTGTCTGTTGGCACTTCAGATACACGGCCACGCGCAAGGAGTGTGCCATACTGCAAGATATAACATTACCGTCATTACGTGAATTTTGCTTTACATTCTGAATCTGATAATCGAGAGCATTTAAGATTACCTGAAATTACTCATTGGAATTTTGGCGGTAGCGTTGTAAGAAAAGTGGAGCCAAATTATATGTTTCGTTTAATCTCAATTTTATTCGTAAACAGCCGGCCGGTGTGACCGAGTGGTTCTAGGCGCTTCAGTCTGGAACTGCGCGACCACTACGGTCGCAGGTTGGAATCCTGCCTCGGGCATGGATGTGTGTGATGTCCTTAGGTTAGTTAGGTTTAAGTATTTCTAAGTTCTAGGGGACTGATGGCCTCAAAAGTCAAGTCCCATAGTGCTCAGAGCCATTTTTTTTATTCGTAAACATCATGAACGATATAATACTATTAACTTTCACTTACTTTAAAACTGTAAAATAGCTACGACCCGCAGTTACCTTGGAAACAATTAGTTTGATATTTTAATGACCGTGAAAAGAAATTAATTTTACTTTAGTAACAGTTGCACTCAGAAAAATTACCGGACTTCGAGAAAAATAAAAATGACTGCAGTTTCTAACAAATGTAATGTGCAAGCAGTACATAACGCACAAAATGGCTTTTGAAATAATCATGAACCAAAGGAAAAGATTCCGTATACAATTTCCTCAGTTTCTTGAATAAATGTAAATGCCGTGCGGCTAGGGCCTCCCGTCGGGTAGACCGTTCGCCTGGTGCAAGTCTTTCGAGTTGACGCCACTTCGGCGACTGGGGGTCGATTGGGATGAAATGATTATGTTGATGATCGAACCCGTGCCGTTAGGTTTGACATTCCGTCGAGCTGACCACTCAGCGGATTTCTGTGAATAAAATTAATTTCTTTCTTTCTGTCCAAAACAAAGGAGCCTCTTCAAACAACTGTGTTTTAATACGCAGTTTATTTTTTATGCTTTAATGAAGATTAGGACTACACTCGTAAATGCAAATCACATTTAGTAACACAGCTCAGAGAAAGCGACCAAGGAAGACGTATTTCCCAACGAGACTTAAGGGCAAGAGAGCTAAAGAGCAAGAGGCCTTTTCACACTCTTACATATCATTTTATAATATTCTAACAGTTTAGTATAGACGTGCGGTATTTTAGCCAGCGGGTACACAAACACGGTTAATCGAGGTTTCTCTCTAATACAGACTCATTCGCTCGCAGTACTTCAGTCACAACACAACATGGACATCTGCGCCTTCAACGGGCTAGTTTAGTGGCAAAGATACATCCCGAGTAACGAGGATGAAAGCAAAGAAATACGAGAGCGTTTGAAAAGTCCGTGCAAAGTCCGAGATATGGAACCACCGGCGGGGATCGAGGTCATGTTTAGTTAGTAGTATCTTGGGGAAGAACGCACACCAAGTTTCAGCAATACTGATCTATTTCTTTTTGTTTGGCATTCGTGTGAATCAAGGAAGTCGAGTGATAGTCAAAAAATGGACGAAAGAGGATTTCGTGTGGTGATTAAACATTACTCTATGAAAGGCAAAACGCCTCGGGAGACTAAAGAGAAGCTTGATAAACAATACGGTGACTCTGCACCTTCGATTAGAAAAGTTTATAAGTGGTTTCAAAATTTTTTGAGTAGCCATTTCGGCACAAGTGATGCTGAACGTTCTGGACGCCCTGTGGAGGTTACAACTCCAGAAATCATTGAGAAAATCTATGACATGGTGATGGATGACAGAAGAGTTAAGGTACGTGAGATTACTAGTGCTATGGGCATCTCAAATGAATGGGTACATAATATTTTGCACAAACACTTGGACATGAGAACGCTATCCTCAAGATGGGTTCCGCGATTGCTCATGCTTGACCAAAAACGGAATCGTGTGAACAGTTGCAAGGATGGTCTGCAGCTGTGCAGGAAGAATCCGCAGAACTTTAAGCGTCGTTTCTTCATTGTGGATAAAACATGCATACATTACTATACTACTGACATCAAAGAACAATCTAAACATTGGGTTACCAAGGGAGAATCTGCACCAAAAAAGGCTATGGCGATTGTCTTTAGGGGATTCGTAAGGGATAATCCTCATCGACTATCTGGAAAAGGGTAAAACTATTACAGGTGCAACTTAGTCATCGTTACTGGACCTTTTGAAAACCGAGCTGCAGGAAAAACGCAGGCGAATGGACCGCAAGAAAGTCCTTTTCCATCACGACAATGCATCAGCACACACTTCAGCAGCAGTGGTCGCAAAATTAATAGAAATAGGATTACAACTCGTTTCACATCCCCCCTATTCTCCAGACTTGACTCCGTCGGACTACTGATTGTTCCCCAATTTGAAGAAATGGCTGGCGGGACAAAGAATTTATTCAAATGAGGAGGTGATGGCAGCAACTAATAGCTATTTTGCAGACTTGGGCAATTCCTATTATTCGGAAGGGATCCATAAATTAGAACAGCGTTGGAAGAAGTGTATAAGTCTAAAAGGAGACTATGTCGAAAAATAAAAAAGCTTTATCCCAAACACGTAAGTAGTTTTTATTTTTGCACGGACCTTTCAAACGCCTCTCGTAGATTGGTTTAGAATAAAACGTTAAAGAGGTGGCGTGGGTAAAAGACATGTAAATATGCTGTTAACCCAAAAATACATGTACACTCCTGGAAATGGAAAAAAGAACACATTGACACCGGTGTGTCAGACCCACCATACTTGCTCCGGACACTGCGAGAGGGCTGTACAAGCAATGATCACACGCACGGCACAGCGGACACACCAGGAACCGCGGTGTTGGCCGTCGAATGACGCTAGCTGCGCAGCATTTGTGCACCGCCACCGTCAGTGTCAGCCAGTTTGCCGTGGCATACGGAGCTCCATCGCAGTCTTTAACACTGGTAGTATGCCGCGACAGCGTGGACGTGAACCGTATGTGCAGTTGACGGACTTTGAGCGAGGGCGTATAGTGGGCATGCGGGAGGCCGGGTGGACGTACCGCCGAATTGCTCAACACGTGGGGCGTGAGGTCTCCACAGTACATCGATGTTGTCGCCAGTGGTCGGCGGAAGGTGCACGTGCCCGTCGACCTGGGACCGGACCGCAGCGACGCACGGATGCACGCCAAGACCGTAGGATCCTACGCAGTGCCGTAGGGGACCGCACCGCCACTTCCCAGCAAATTAGGGACACTGTTGCTCCTGGGGTATCGGCGAGGACCATTCGCAACCGTCTCCATGAAGCTGGGCTTCGGCCCCGCACACCGTTAGGCCGTCTTCCGCTCACGCCCCAACATCGTGCAGCCCGCCTCCAGTGGTGTCGCGACAGGCGTGAATGCAGGGACGAATGGAGACGTGTCGTCTTCAGCGATGAGAGTCGCTTCTGCCTTGGTGCCAATGATGGTCGTATGCGTGTTTGGCGCCGTGCAGGTGAGCGCCACAATCAGGACTGCATACGACCGAGGCGCACAGGGCCAACACCCGGCATCATGGTGTGGGGAGCGATCTCCTACACTGGCCGTACACCACTGGTGATCGTCGAGGGGACACTGAATAGTGCAGGGTACATCCAAACCGTCATCGAACCCATCGTTCTACCATTCCTAGACCGGCAAGGGAACTTGCTGTTCCAACAGGACAATGCACGTCCGCATGTATCCCGTGCCACCCAACGTGCTCTAGAAGGTGTAAGTCAACTACCCTGGCCAGCAAGATCTCCGGATCTGTCCCCCATTGAGCATGTTTGGGACTGGATGAAGCGTCGTCTCACGCGGTCTGCACGTCCGGCACGAACGCTGGTCCAACTGAGGCGCCAGGTGGAAATGGCATGGCAAGCCGTTCCACAGGACTACATCCAGCATCTCTACGATCGTCTCCATGGGAGAATAGCAGCCTGCTTTGCTGCGAAAGGTGGATATACACTGTACTAGTGCCGACATTGTGCATGCTCTGTTGCCTGTGTCTATGTGCCTGTGGTTCTGTCAGTGTGATCATGTGATGTATCTGACCCCAGGAATGTGTCAATAAAGTTTCCCCTTCCTGGGACAATGAATTCACGGTGTTCTTATTTCAATTTCCAGGAGTGTACATTAAATATGCTGTAACGCGGACACCATTTGGAATAGGGTGTATATCCACATGAAGCTTTGTGCATCAAAGGAGCGTTCCCGCAGCATTTTTAAATATTGAACATTCCTCCAGGGAAATCCTGTATACGGGACGCATCGTATCAGCGCCCGCTTGGAGTGCCAAGCTGAGAGGCGCGCCAGACACGCCAAAATACAAGACTTGTATACATGTGTATCGTATCACTACCACTAGTGAAAACAGGAACGGGTGAAATTGTACGATGGAATAAGGTGGAAAGAGGCGGAGGGAAGCGCTAAATGGTAAGCCGCTTCTGTGGTAAAGTATTCTGGAACTGACCCTGCTCAACACACTATCTGTATCATACATCCACTTGACACCACACAAATAGTTGGCAAATGAACAATTATCCGTCAACCGTGTTTGAGCGAACGCACAGCTCCAATCAACACCCTGTGTCCAGAGTACCAGCGAGCCGCAGTGTACATGTAACAGAAGAATGGGTCAGGATATACTACATATTGTCACCACTAGCGGAGCCACCTTTGGGACATTACACTAGTTTAGTCACGTCATCGTTTACTGGAATCAGAAACTGGGACACTCGTCAAAGTTCTGTCTGTGATAGACTTGTTTAATAACCTTACGACGCCTCGTCCTCATGATTATACCTAAGTATTTGCGACATTATTTTAATAAATTATTGCTAACTATCACATTACTCAGTCATAGTTCCACTAAGTGAATTCTACCCTGGCCGGCCGATGTGGCCTAGCGGTTCTAGACGCTTCAGTCTGGAACCGCACGACTGCTACGGTCGCAGGTTCGAATCCTGCCTCGGGCATGGATGTGTGAGATGTCCTTAGGTTAGTTAGGTTTAAGTAGTTCTAAGTTCTAGGGGACTGATGACCTCAGATGTTAAGTCCCTTAGTGCTCAGAGCCATTTTTTGAATTCTGCCCTGTGACAGAACTGATTACTTGCTGCGAACTTAGTTAACAGCAGGTACCTGTTGTGGTAGGGGTTCTCTTCCTGTCACCTATCCGTTGGAAGCAAAGCTCATCTGATACCATGGAATTTACCTTAAGCATATAGGGAAACCACGTATACCTTAATAAGGGTATCCAGACAGGTTTCAACCGACGTTCCCCCGAATACGAGTCGATCGTCTTATTATAACGAAGCAGTTTTAATGTAAATTTGTGTTTAATTAACGTGTTGTCTGCATATGTATCTTACTCTTTTGTTTTGTAATTTTATGGACTTCTGCACTCGTCTAACTTTTTGTTATGATTAAAAGTAACGTAGAGTGTAAAAATATCTACTCTGCATTTAATAGAGCTCAGTGTTCCACTCAGACACATTAGTATCGTCTGTAGGATTCTGACACAGCACAACATTTTTTTACAACGCGAGATCGTGGGTCTCTGTGCTGGCGTGTGAATGATGGATGAAACAGTGCGCATTAATTTCAGGAACGTTAATCCCGTATTGAGGTCAAGGCGTAATACGAGACGGCAATGATTTTCAAAGGCATGGAATAGACGAGTTGCAAAGTGTTCCGCCGAACGGAATCGATTTGGAGACTGTGGAAATGCGATGTATCGTTAAGCTAAAGGATCACCACTGGTAATCTGGACTGCGGTTACGAACTGAGTGAGAGGAAGAAAACCAGTTAATACCAGAAGGAGGTGGAAAGTATGGACTGTGATGTAACTGCATTGCACGGTGTTCTACTGTAACTTGCGACCTTCGGAACTGTGGTGTAGGACAGGGCTTCACAACATACGTGCTCGCGGAGCAAGCTGTGAGCAGCAAGGAGCGAGCACGGAGCAGCGCGAGCACGCTACCCCCACTACCGGACCAGAGCGGAGAGTGGGGAGAGTCACGTGGGGTACACAACAGCTGCCGCCAGTCAATGTAAATCCGCGGCCACCTGCAGGGATATCACTCACGAATTATTACTGCGACAAATGAGACAAATAAAGGAGAATGTACACGTGCCACATAATTTTATTAGCTTAGTGTATACCTCTGCATTCGTATTAATTTGTGAACTGTTACACAATAAAAGGTGTCACTGAAGTGTGGGATTCACGGTTATCTTGTACTTTTTGCCCTTTACAATTGCGTCTGCGTTCGGAGTAATTGTTATTGTGCATTGTAGGCGCAGCGTGCAGTTTAAATTTCGATCAGGCAATGCCTTTCTCAGGCGCGTCTTGTTACATTTCATTGCAGAGAACAGTTGTTCACAAACATATGTGAAACCGAACATTGATATTATTGTAGCCGCCAGTTTGTGCAAACGAGGAAATCTATCCTGAGGGAAGTGTCTGTAGAATTCCAAATTTTTTTCTTGTTCTGAAATTTGTCTCTGTATTCTCTGTCACACTTCAGGTCAATAATTTCTAGTTCCAGCTCAGGACGAATCTCTTCAGTATTCGCTGAATATGGAGAGGAGAACAGATCAAAATCACTGTCTAGTGCTGTCGGATCTTGAAAGCGTTGATCAAATTCTTCCTTAAGGGCAACTAAACTATGTGAATAACGTTCACAGTCTTTGTGAACATCTTGCATGGATGATAATTTAGGAAAATGAGCTAGATTTCCTGTTTCCAGCTGACTCACCCAAAGTGTCAATTTCATTTTAAAAGCTTGTATTCGATCTATGAAATGAGTAATTAGCAGATCTTTACCTTGTAGTAAAATGTTCAAAGCATTCAGATGGCTAGTTAAATCTGCTAAGAACGCGAGATCACATTCAAACGTGCGCGCGCATTTCCCCTCCCTCCCCTCCCTCCCCTCCCTCCCTACTCCGCGACCTTGCACCTGCTCGCGAGCACGTGCCTGGGCAGACGCGAGTACTCGCGCTCAAAACCGGCCAGTTGTTAAGCCCTGGTGTAGGAGAAGGTAAGACGAAATCAGTCAGTAATTACGAGCACGGTAGCAGCAGATCAACATCGTAAATAAACTGTAAGGGCATTCACGAATTTTACATGTTACTGGTGGAAAACTTTAATAAACATACACACTCCGCAATAATTAACTTTAAATTGGTGTGTACATTGTGCTCCGAGACAGTGTTTCATGTAACTTCCGAACCTAAAAATCGCAAACTGCATTTCCTGTGACTACAGAAACCCTAAATACGTTGGGAAGAGAATCAGTATTAGCTTTACAACACTAGTTTACTAATTTTTTTATAAATAATTAAATTTACTACAGCAGTAGGAAGTTATGGTCGACCGTCATCTCCTTCGTCCGGCACTAGACACATATTATACAGTATCGAGGAGCAGACGGCGAGCGCAGTAGTAGTGTAAAGGTACGTCTTTGTTGTTTTGCCGCCTCTCTGGAACTGGCGTTGTCAGTCAGCAGTGTCAACTGTAACGTAACCCTCAGGGAGTACTCAGTTTTACAAAGTTTAGCAGATTTAGAACCGTGACTTTAAAAGCTAGCGAAGGTCTTTTGAACCAAGAATTAATTAAAAGGGCTTCAGTGTTTTAGAACACTGCAATCTTTCGTGTATTAGAGCAATTATTTAAAGTTACGGCAACGTGAAAAACAGAGGAGGAGGAGGAGGAGAGAGAGATATATTTATATGTGCGTATGGTTAACCCCTTCGCTCAAAAATATTTCTCTTCTTCATTCTTCCTCTGTGTTACCACAGGTGACGTGTCACTGATCTCATTTGTAGTAAGACTGCAGTACATGCGAGGTGCCTATTCGCTTCCACCGCCCTGACTGGTATGCGAGTTCTAATAAATGTTCGCCAACCTGCAGTCTACTATAGTTATTGTCCCCTACGCAGAAAACAGCACGTACGTTGTGAGTCCGTTATCTGGAGGCATTTAGCGAGGAACTGTTATTTTAGAAATGATTAAATTTCCAATCACTTTGTTTATACGGGATGCCATCCGCTTTTTATTAGCAGAACACGAGAAACTGCGCAATTACATTCCACTTTAGGGTCACAAATAATTTCTGTTCTCTAACAAATTAATCAACTGCGTATTTCCGTAATTACGTGTCAAACTGTTCTCAACTGTATGTTAAAAATAATCATACATTATTAATAAAGTCTTAACTAACACCGCCCGCGGCAGACAACATGTCTGTCCTCCGAGGCTTCCGAACCAGCTGTGATGTTACGGCTGAACCACTTCGCCCGCCATCGAAGTTAACGCTAACCGAAGATCTCCGAAGGGCTTCGTCTGCCTTTTCATTAAGCAGCAAGACGTGGCATGGACTCGACTAACGTCTGAAGCTGTGCTATAGGTAATCGACACCATGAATCCTACAGGGCAGTCCACAAATTCGTAAGATTACGAGGGGTGGAGATCTCTCCTGAACAGCACGTTGCAAGGAATTCCAGATATGCTCAATAATGTTCATGTCTAGGACGTCTGGTAGCCAGCGGATGTGTATAAACTCAGGAGAGTGTTCCTGGAGCCACTCTGTAGCAATTGTGGATGTATGGAGTGTCGCATTGTCCTGCTGGAATTTCCCAAGTCCTTCGGAATGCACAATGAACATGAATGGACGCTGGTGATCGGACAGGTCGCTTACGTACGTGGCACCTGTCATAATCGTATCTAGACGTATCAGTGATCTCGTGTCACCAACTACACACGCCCCACACCATTACAGCCACCACCAGCTTTAACAGTCCCCTGCTGACATGCAGGAACCATGGATCATGAGGTTATCTCCATGCCAATACACGTCCATCCGCTTGATACAATTTGAAACGAGACTCGTCCGACCAGGCAACATGTTTCCAGTCATCAACAATGCAATGTCGATGTAGACGGGCACAAGCGAGGCAGAAAGCTTTGTGTGGTGCAGTCATTAGGGGTGGTATAGGAGTGGGCCTTCGGCTCCCAAAAGCGCATATCGATGATGTTTCGTTGAATGGTTCGCACGTTGACACTTGTTGATGGCCCAGCATTGAAATCTGCAGCAATTTGCGGAAGGGTTGCACGTCTGTCACGTTGAACGATTCTCTTCAGTCGTTGTTGGTCCCATTCTTGCAGCATCTTTTTCCGGCCGCATGAACGTCTGAGATTTGACGTTTTACAGGATTCCTGGTACTCACGATACACTCGTGACACGGTCGTACGGGAAAATCTCCATTTCATCGCTACCTCGGAGACGCTGTGTCCCATCACTCGTGCGCTGACTATATCACCACTTTCACAGTCACTTAAATCTTGATAACCTGCCATTGTAGCAGCAGTAACCGGTCTAATAACTCCGCCAGACACTTGTTGTCTTATACAGGCGTTACCGACCGATGTGTCGGATTTTTTTGTTTACATATCTCTGTATCTGAATACGCGTACCTATACAAGTTACTTTGGCACTTCAGTGTATATTGTGTCAACAGCCTGATAACTCAAGAATCTTCGTGTAGTAGCCTCTCCAGTTCATGGTGTGAAGTGAACCAATAGAACAAGGATAGAAGGTTTGGTCAGTCTTTAACAGCACGCATTTCTCGCACTGTAAAGACAAGCAAGTAGTATTATTAACTCTGTTTTAACTAACATTACTACTAGAAATTGATAAAGTCTATGTTTTATTACCTCTGCCATTACTCGCTCGGTAAAATTTATGAGAGGTTTCTCAAATGCGTGTGACTATATTGCTTTCCTGACAACAAAAGTAAGACAGGGAAGATGATTTACACAGGTAACAAAAGTGATGGAATACCACTTAAGACTGTGTCGGACCTCCTTTTTCCAGACGTAGAGCAGCAACACGACGTGGCATGGACTTAACAAGCCGTTGGAAAGCCCCTACACAAATACTGAGCCATGCTCCCTCTATAGCCGACCATAACTGTGTATGTGTTGCCGGTGCAAGATTGTGTGCACGAACTGACCTCTCGACTATGATCCATAAATATTCGATGGGGTTCCCGTTTGGCGATCTCGGTGGTCAAATCATTCTCTCGAATTGTCCAAAATGTCACTCGAACTAATGGCGAACAATTATGACCCACTGGCGTCGTCATTGTTACCCAGACAAATTCCGTCGTTGTTTGGGACAAAAGAAGTCCATGAATGCCTACAAATGGTCTCCAAGCAGCCGAACATGAACATTTCCAGTCAATGATCGGTTCAGGTGAATCAAAGGACCCAGTCCATTCTATATAAACACAGCCCACACCATTATGAAGCCACCACCAGCTTGCACAGTGCCTTTCTGACAACGTGTTTTCATGGCTTCGTAGGGTCCGCGCCGCAGTCGACCCTACCATCAGGTCTTACCAACTAAAACCGGGACTCATATGACCAGGCTATGGTTTTCTAGCCCTCTAGGGTCCAACAGATGTGTTACGAGCCCAGGAGATACCCTGTAGACGAAGTCTTGCTGTTAGCAAAGGCACTCGTGTCGGTCGTCTGCTGCCACAGCCCACTAACGGCACATTTCGCTACACGTTGATTTCTCCAATCATTTCATGCAGGGCTGCTTGTCTGTCAGCACTGACGACGCTGCGCAAACGCCGCTGCTCTCGGTCGTTAGGTGAAGGCCGTCAGCCACTGTGTTGTCCGTAGTGACAAAATGGTTCAAATGGCTCTAAGCAATATGGGACTTAACATCTGAGGTCATCAGTCGCCTAGACTTAGAACAACTTAAACCTAAGGACATCACACACATCCATGCCCTTTGCAAATGCAAATGGCTCTGAGCACTATGGGACTCAACATCTGTGGTCATAAGTCCCCTAGAACTTAGAACTACTTAAACCTAACTAACCTAATTAACCTAAGGACATCACACACATCCATGCTCGAGGCAGGATTCGAACCTGCGACCGTAGCAGCAGCGCAGTTTCGGACTGAAGCGCCTAGAACCGCTCGGCCACAGCGGCCGGCTCCGTAGTGACAAGTCACACTGCGATTTAGTATTCTGGCATATTGTAGATGTGTGAATATTGAATTCCCTAACTACACTCCTGGAAATTGAAATAAGAACACCGTGAATTCATTGTCCCAGGAAGGGGAAACTTTATTGACACATTCCTGGGGTCAGATACATCACATGATCACACTGACAGAACCACAGGCACATAGACACAGGCAACAGAGCATGCACAATGTCGGCACTAGTACAGTGTATATCCACCTTTCGCAGCAATGCAGGCTGCTATTCTCCCATGGAGACGATCGTAGAGATGCTAGATGTAGTCCTGTGGAACGGCTTGCCATGCCATTTCCACCTGGCGCCTCAGTTGGACCAGCGTTCGTGCTGGACGTGCAGACCGCGTGAGACGACGCTTCATCCAGTCCCAAACATGCTCAATGGGGGACAGATCCGGAGATCTTGCTGGCCAGGGTAGTTGACTTACACCTTCTAGAGCACGTTGGGTGGCACGGGATACATGCGGACGTGCATTGTCCTGTTGGAACAGCAAGTTCCCTTGCCGGTCTAGGAATGGTAGAACGATGGGTTCGATGACGGTTTGGATGTACCGTGCACTATTCAGTGTCCCCTCGACGATCACCAGTGGTGTACGGCCAGTGTAGGAGATCGCTCCCCACACCATGATGCCGGGTGTTGGCCCTGTGTGCCTCGGTCGTATGCAGTCCTGATTGTGGCGCTCACCTGCACGGCGCCAAACACGCATACGACCATCATTGGCACCAAGGCAGAAGCGACTCTCATCGCTGAAGACGAACGTCTCCATTCGTCCCTCCATTCACGCCTGTCGCGACACCACTGGAGGCGGGCTGCACGATGTTGGGGCGTTAGCGGAAGACGGCCTAACGGTGTGCGGGACCGTAGCCCAGCTTCATGGAGACGGTTGCGAATGGTCCTCGCCGATACCCCAGGAGCAACAGTGTCCCTAATTTGCTGGGAAGTGGCGGTGCGGTCCCCTACGGCACTGCGTAGGATCCTACGGTCTTGGCGTGCATCCGTGCGTCGCTGCGGTCCGGTCCCAGGTCGACGGGCGCGTGCACCTTCCGCCGACCACTGGCGACAACATCGATGTACTGTGGAGACCTCACGCCCCACGTGTTGAGCAATTCGGCGGTACGTCCACCCGGCCCCCCGCATGCCCACTATACGCCCTCGCTCAAAGTCCGTCAACTGCACATACGGTCCACGTCCACGCTGTCGCGGCATGCTACCAGTGTTAAAGACTGCGATGGAGCTCCGTATGCCACGGCAAACTGGCTGACACTGACGGCGGCGGTGCACAAATGCTGCGCAGCTAGCGCCATTCGACGGCCAACACCGCGGTTCCTGGTGTGTCCGCTGTGCCGTGCGTGTGATCATTGCTTGTACAGCCCTCTCGCAGTGTCCGGAGCAAGTATGGTGGGTCTGACACACCGGTGTCAATGTGTTCTTTTTTCCATTTCCAGGAGTGTATTTCCGACGTGGAATATCTCATGCGACTAGCTTCACCTACCATTCGGCATCCAGAGTCTGTTAGTTCCCGTTGTGCGGCCACCACCACGTCGGCAACCTTTTCACATGTATCATCTGAGAACAACGATAGCACCACCAATATACTGCCTTGTGCACGGAATACTGTCGCCGTCTGTATACGTGCATATCGCTATCCCACAACAGTGTCCTCCATCAAATTCTCAGGACATGGGCTGTGTCCTAAGTGTGATCATATTGCTGATAATTTGTCTGTCCGACAGATTTTGATGGCTTTCGACAGCAGCTCGTAATGCGACTCCCTAATTAGAACAACGTAGTCGTTATATATTATTCATGATCACATATGTTTACACTCCGCAGGCTAGCTTACGCAATGTGGCGGACGGTTTTATGGGCATCACTTATTTTGCTACATTCCTGTCCCATTTGCGACTGGTGCACGGGACATACGACTATCAGTAAGTTACCAAATAAATGCAAATGTCGCAGCTACTCCAGCCGTTTCGCGAGGTAGAGGTATTAACACACTGCCCGGAAAGAACACTGAATCACTCATAGGAGGAGGAGAAAGAAACGACATGAAACTTCACCGCCTGAGAACGTATGTGATGTTATTTCGGACATTAACATACCGAGCCAAATTTATAAAGAGCTACGTAGTGCGAGCCCACTTATCAGGGTAACGTTTCACCCCGCCTGACCTGGTTCGGTTGGGAAGTGTATCATAAAGCTGTTCTATCCTCTCCTGAGGCAAGCTGACGCACAAATGGGTTAACTGATCCTTGATATCCTAGATAATGGTACTAGGGCGGAGTTAACACGCGAGCTGGTGCCGCCAATACTCTGTCGGGAGTAGACCTGGTGATCTTGCTGGCCACGGGACTACCTCATCATCACACAGGCAGTTCATAAGAGACACCGAAAACGCTGATGAAACACCTTCCGCACCATCTAAAATTTTTCGGCATTTAATATCCGTTGGTAGCTTGTACAGCACTTCTAATTCTGAATCTGTAAGCTTTATTACAGAAACTATATTTAATATGTAATGGATGTAACAGTGTATATATTTGTGAATATATGTAACTGATCGTAATTATAAATTTTGTAAATTGCCGGGTAATAGCCAAGGAAACTAATTTAATGTATCGATAGCAACGACGAAATGGCAGTATCTGTGCCGTTGTTCGTCTTTCCATATGAAGTGTCCGTCGCGCTGCGACCAGAAAGAAAGCAGAACAGCTTGAGTCATGAAAGAGTGCGAAAGTGTTTGTTGGCCGCTCCCACAGACGCGGTGTGTAGCTATGATCGCGACAGTGTAGGCACACCTACTTCCTTCACCCGCGATTAATGAGAGCATGGTAGGAGTGGACACACGGAGGGACCTGCAGTTCTAACTATTGCCTGTCGCGTAATTAACCGTGCCTCTGGAGACGATTCCTGGTTCTCAGCCAACAGCAGTAACAGCGGCAGCCCAGCCTTGTCGTCCGCTACACTCTTCGTCGTCCGCATAGCTATAATCCGTTCATCACAAGAATAAAACTGACGTAAACAAACGCCATGATTGGTCAGAAGCCATAGCACATGTTCACTGGTGGTGTTACTCTCTTGGAAGTAGGTCCTATTTATGTATTACATATCTTATTACTAAGTTATGTTAAACGAAACTAAGATAATGGATTATGGATTGGATTGTTTGGGGGAGGAGATCAGACAGAGAGGTCATCGGTCTCATCGGATTAGGGAAGGACAGGGAACGAACTCGGCCGTGCCCTTTCAAAGGAAACATCCCGGCATTTCCCTGGAGTGATTTAGGGAAATCACGGAAAACCTAAATCAGGATAGTCGGACGCGGGATTGAACCGTCGTCCTCCCGAATGCGAGTCCAGTGTGCTAGCCACTAAGCCACCTAAACTAAGATATTAAAATGTACTAACAGCCATCAACGTTTTTCTTAATCACGCTTTAGCTACGTAGTTTCTATTTCAAAAATCGTGTAGACACAGCCTCTGCAGCGTTGTGCTCCGATTGTCACGTTGTTGCTGGGATTGTCGCTCTGTGAATGCGCCGTATCAAAATGGCTGAGGCTCCTTTCTGTTCCGTAGTGGAGCACAGTTAAAAAGTGCCGAGTAATAAGCTGTTCTTAATCTTTATCATAGATTTACGGAGATAATCGGCTCTGAAGTTTTCCCGCCGTTGTACTAGTATATACTGCAGTTAATAAACAAACCTACATCGAACGTGTAGCGCAGTTCAAATGGCGCTAAGCACTATGGGACTTAACCTGTGAGATCATCAGTCCCCGAGACTTAGAACTACTTAAACCTAACTAACCTAAGGACATCTCACACAACCATGCCCGAGGCAGGATTCGAACCTGCGACCGTCGCAGCAGCGCGGTTCCGGACTGAAGGGCCTAGAAGCGCTCGGCCACAGCGGCCGGCGTGTAGCGCAGTCGGTTGCGTAATGGAATGTGAACCAATTGAGGTTATTAGTGCGTTGATTCAAATCTCCCGAATATCATTTTCTTTCTCGTTCAATGTGAAATACGTACATCTCGTAATTATAAAACTCATCATCATTTTTTATGAATAACGCACATTTCCTTGCTTCTAATTACATATTGGACGCGAAGTTCATGTTTCCATTTCAAATACAAATTCTTAATTATCGATGTTTTATGAAAGACTGTTCATGAAAGCTGTTTAAATTAAGAAAACATAACAATTTAATTTTTAAGGCAAAATGCTGCACTTTTACATTTGCTACTGTACCAATAAAATATGAACCCAATAGAACTACTACCATGAGTGAATGGAACAAGTCTATTTCCCAACAAGCCACACAGTATATAACGCATTTCCACTGTTGTGCAGGTACTTTCAGCGCAGTACTAACATATTCAAATATATAGGCAAGAAATACGAAATGTAATTACTGTGTAACGAGCAATAAGGTCCCTTATACGAAAACACTCAGAAAATATCACTGCACAACCTCAGAAATTTTGGTAGTAGATTGGTTGGTTGTTTTGGGGAAGGAGACCAGACAGCGAGGTCATCGGTCTCATCGGATTAGGGAAGGACGGGGAAGGAGGTCGGCCGTGCCCTTTTGAAAGGAACCATCCCGGCATTTGCCTGGAGCGATTTAGGGAAATCACAGAAAACCTAAATCAGGATGGCCGGACGCAGGATTGAACCGTCGTCCTCCCGAATACGAGTCCAGTGTCTAAGCACTGCGCCACCTCGCTCGGTTTCAGTAGTAGAGTTCGAGTTCATAATCAATTATTATCTATCGTCCTTATGCATTTCAGTGTTGCTACATCACCGATAAGAGTTTACATGCATGTATAAAACAATTGAAATTTACGTTTACAAGGAGGCCCATACAAAACACGTGATATCGATCGCGAGAATTTTCGTAACTTACTTGGCTCAAAAAAATGGTTCAAATGGCTCTGAGCACTATGGGACTCAACATCTTAGGTCATAAGTCCCCTAGAACTTAGAACTACTTAAACCTAACTAACCTAAGGACATCACACACACCCATGCCCGAGGCAGGATTCGAACCTGCGACCGTAGCAGCCCCGCGGTTCCGGACTGCAGCGCCAGAACCGCTAGACCACCGCGGCCGGCAACTTACTTGGCATCAGCAGAAGTGAAGATTAGCGTAATCATAAAAATTTGCTGTGTTGATTACACCAACGGGCATGAACTTTCCTAACCAGGCAAACTACACTGGTTTACGTAGTCCAACTGTAATTTTTACTTATAATATGCTGTTGTTCTAGCGTTGTACTATGAAAGTAACATATACGATATGAGATTTTCACTCTGCCGCGGAGTGTGCGCTGATATGAAACTTCCTGGCAGATTAAAACTGTGTGCCAGACCGAGACTCGAACTCGGGATCTTTGCCTTTCGCGAGCAAGTGCTCTACCATCTGAGCTACCCAAGCACGACTCACGCCCCGTCCTCACAGCTTTACTTCTGCCAGTACCTCGTCTCCTACCTTCCAAACTTTAGAGAGGCTCTCCTGCGAACCTTGCATAACTAGGTTCGCAGGAGAGCTTCTGTAAAGTTTGGAAGGTAGGAGACGAGGTACTTGCATAACTAGGTTCGCAGGAGAGCTTCTGTAAAGTCTGGAAGGTAGGAGACGAGGTATTGCCAGAAGTAAAGCTGTGAGGAGGGGGCGTGAGTCGTGTTTGGGTAGCTCAGTTGGTAGAGCACTTGCAAAGGTCCCGAGTTCAAGTCTCGGTCCAGCACACAGTTTTAATCTGCCAGGAAGTTTCATATCAGCGCACACTCCGCTGCAGAGTGAAAATCTCATTCTGGAAACCTCCCCCAGGCTGTGGCTAAGCCATGTCTCCGCAGTATCCTTTCTTTCAGGAGTGCTAGTTCTGCAAGGTTCGCAGGAAAGCTTCTGTAAAGTTTGGAAGGTAGGAGACGAGGTACTGGCAGAAGTAAAGCTCTGAGGACGGGGCGTGAGTCGTGCTTGGGTAGCTCAGACGCGAAAGGCAAAGATCCCGAGTTCGAGTCTCGGTCCGACACACAGTTTTAATCTGCCACGAAGTTTCAACATATACGGCATTTATAAATTACAGTTTCAAACTCTTCAGCTCGAATTCAAACCAGAATCTACCAAAACTCCCTACCGTTTCCAAGCCTGGAGACGTTTAAGAACATTGTAGGAACATACGTTAACGTCGCGGAAATTACAACGTTCCAAAAGAATGACCCAGTTGCTCTCTGAGCTCGTAGTATGCTGAGAACAATGTAACCATAATAAGTGATTAAGACTACAGAAAGATTTTAAATCATCTGGCTTTTCCGCCGCTGTAGCTGCGAAACCATTTCTCCTGCACGCAGATTAGTGTTGCCGTCTTGGTGGCACATTCATTCACGCTTAAGCTGTCAGAAGCTACGAAACGTGTTCAGTAAGGCAGCCACAATAATTTTTGATCGTTTGTCTAATGACATACAAGATGTCAAAGGTGATAAATGGAATATTAAATATTCCTTAAATGAATTTTTCTGGACAATTCCTAGTCTATAGACCAAATCCAGTTGAAAATCAATACTATGTGTAATCGGAAGACAAAGGTGCTTACTTTACACTCGTATTAAGTAACGAGAGTCATTCATCTTTGGCATATGTTCATTTTCATTAATTTTAAGCCAAGGTGGTGTCTGACTAACGGATCATGTATACTCCTGTGTGTAGTAGACTCGTTCCGTATCACTTCAAATAGATTGTTCGTATAACCTGTGACTCGTGAGTTTACTAACTCTAGCTTTCTCTTCAGACTAATAATATAAATATTTTCAAATTTACAAATGTGTTCATGTTCTTTTACGCTGTATTTCGATACCTTTATTATCTTTTCTCTTATGGTATATCAAGTGCAGTTATCGATTCCTCTTTGTCTGGAATGCAGCCTAACTGTTTGGTATGAGTAAAGAAAACGAGAAGCCGAGATCTCTACTCGACGGAAATGAAGCTGCCGAAACATCAATTTAAATAACACTGTCTCAGCTGCCAACTCAATAATCTGGAAGGTACATATCTTAGAATTTTTACTCAGGTTCCACAAAAATGGCTTGAACTGTTATTAGCTTCAAGAAATATGGAACTCTGTTCAGAATCAAGAGGCTTTTGTTTGGAAATACTCACGGCATATCAATATGTATGTCTGCAGGAAGTTTGACACTTACCTGAAACAAAGAAAAAAAGAGAATATTTAACAATAATAAATAATAGCTACAAGAAACATTTATCCACAATTCTAAAAGCACTGCAATGTAGGATTTAAAGCAAGAAAAGTGAAGCATGAATTTATAGTTTCTATCCCTCATCCCTTTATTACTGCCATAGACGATTCAAGAGCAAACAGTAGCCTTGCTATTTTAACAGCAATTTTGGAAATTTGTGGTACCAAACTGCTGAGGTCATCGGTCCGTAAGCTTACGCACTGCTTAATCCAACTTACATTAAGGACAAAACACACACACACACACACACACACACACACACACACACACACGCCCGAGGGAGGACTCGAACCTCCGACGGAGCGAGCTGCGCGGATCGTGACAAGATGCCTCAGACGCCGGCTACCCCGCGCGGCTTTTAAATCTAACTTTAATTTGAAATGGAGAAATGGTAGTAGCGGATGAATTCCTGCAGTACTCAGCTTGGAATATACTACGTTTATATAAATTTTCGTACCCACAACGAATGTTCGGAATTAATTCAGTCTCGTTGTTGTTGTGGTCTTCAGTCCTGAGACTGATATGGTGCAGCTCTCCATGCTACTCTATCCTGTGCAATCTGTTTCGTGTATTCATCTCTTAGTCTCCCTCTACGGTTTTTACCCTCCACGTTGCCCTCCAATACAAAACTGGTGATCCCTTGATGCCTCAACGCATGTCCTACCAACCGATCCCTTCTTCTAGTCAAGTTGTGCCGCAAACTACTCTTCTCCCCAATCCTATTCAATACTTCCTCATTAGTTATGTGATCTACCCATCTAATCTTCAGCATTCTTCTGTAGCACCACATTTCGAAAGCTTCTATTCTCTTCTTGTCCAAACTATTTATCGTCCATGTTTCACTTCCATACATGGCTACACTCCATACAAATACTTTCAGAAATGACTTCCTGACACTTAAACCTATACTCGATGTTAACAAATTTCTCTTCTTCAGAAACGCTTTCCCTGTCATTGCCAGTCTACATTTTACATCCTCTCTACTTCGACCATCATCAGTTATTTTGCTCCTCAAATAGCAGAACTCCTTTACTACGTTAAGTGTCTCATTTCCTAATCTAATTCCCTCAGCATCACCCGACTTAATTCGACTACATTCCATTATCCTCGTTATGCTTTTGTTGATGTTCATCTTATACCCTCCTTTCAAGACACTATCCATTCCATTCAACTGCTCTTCCAAGTCCTTTGCTGTCTCTGACAGAATTACAATGTCATCGGTGAACCTCAAAGTTTTTATTTCTTCTCCATGAATTTTAATACCTACTCCCAATTTTTCTTTTGTTTCCTTCACTGCTTTGTCAATATACAAATTGAATAACATCGGGGAGAGGCTACAACCCTGTCTCACTCCTTTCCCAACCGCTGCTTCCCTATCATGTCACTCGACTCTTATTACTGCCATCTGGTTTCTGTACAAATTGTAAATAGCCTTTCGCTCCCTGTATTTTACCCCTGCCACCTTCAGAATTTGAAAGAGAGTATTCCAGTCAACATTGTCAAAAGCTTTCTCCAAGTCTACAAATGCTAGAACGGTGGTTTGCCTTTTCTTAATCTAGCTTCTAAGATACGTCGTAGGGTCAGTTTGCCTCACGTGTTCCAACATTTCTACGGAATCCAAATTGATCTTCCCCGAGGTCGGCTTCTACTAGTTTTTCCATTCGTCTGTAAAGAATTCGCGTTAGTATTTTGCAGCCGTGACTTATTAAACTGATAGTTCGGTAATTTTCACATCTGTCAACACCTCCTTTCTTTGGGATTGGCATTATTATATTATTCTTTAAGTCTGAGGGTATTTCGCCTGTTTCATACATCTTGCTCACCAGATGGTAGAGTTTCGTCAGGACTGGCTCTCCCAAGGCTGTCAGTAGTTCTAATGGAATGTTGTCTACTCCCGGGGCCTTGTTTCGACTCAGGTCTTTCAGTGCTCTATTAAACTCTCCACGCAGTATTATATCTCCCATTTCATCTTCATCTACATCCTCTTCCATTTCCATAATATTGTCCTTAAGTACATCGCTCTTGTACAGACCCTCTATATACTCCTTCCACCTTTCTGCTTTCCCTTCTTTGCTACGGTCGCAGGTTCGAATCCTGCCTCGGGCATGGATGTGTGTGGTGTCCTTAGGTTAGTTAGGTTTAAGTAGTTCTAAGTTCTAGGGGACTGATGACCTCAGAAGTTAAATCCCATAGTGCTCAGAGCCATTTGAACCAATTTGAACCCTTCTTTGCTTAGAACTGGGTTTCTATCTGAGCTTTTGATATTCATACAAGTGGCTCTCTTTTCTCCAAAGGTCTCTTTAATTTTCCTGTAGGCTGTATCTCTCTTACCCCTAGTGAGATTAGCCTCTACATCCTTACATTTCTCCTCTAGCCATGCCTGCTTAGCCATTTTGCACTTCCTGTCGATCTCATTTTTGAGACGCTTGTATTCCTTTTTGCCTGCTTCATTTACTGCATTTTTATATTTTCTCCTTTCATCATCAATCAAATTCAGTATTTCTTCTGTCACCCAAGGATTTCTACTAGCCCTCGTCTTTTTACCTACTTGATCCTCTGCTGCCTTCACTACTTCATCCCTCAAAGCTACCCATTCTTCCTCTACTGTATTTCTTTCCCCCATTCCTGTCAATTGTTCCCTTATGCTCTCCCTGAAACTCTGTTCAACCTCTGGTTTAGTCAGTTCATCCAGGTCCCATCTCCTCAGATTCCCACCTTTTTGCAATTTCTTCAATTTTAATCTACAGTTCATAACCAATAGATTGTGGTCAGAATCCACATCTGCCCCTGGAAATGTCATACAATTTAAAACCTGGTTCCTAAATCTCTGTCTTACCATTGTATAATCTATCTGATACCTGTCAGTATCTCCAGGCTTCTTCCATGTATACAACCTGCTTTTACGATTCTTGAACCAAGTGTTAGCTATGATTAATTTGTGTTCTGTGCAAAATTCTACCAGGCGGCTTCCTCTTTCATTTCTTACCCCCAATCCATATTCACCTACTACGTTTCCTTCTCTCCCTTTTCCTACTGACGAATTCCAGTCACCCATGACTATTACATTTTCGTCTCCCTTCAAAATCTGAATAATTTCTTTTATTTCATCATACATTTCTTCAATTTCTTCGTCTTCTGCAGAACTAGTTGGCTTATAAACTTGTACTACTGTAGTAGGCGTGGGCTTCGTATCTATCTTGGCCACAATAGTGCGCTCACTATGCTGTTTGTAGTAGTTTACCCGCATTCCTATTTTCCTATTCATTATTAAACCTACTCCTGCATTAACCCTATTTGAATAAAATGGTTCAGATGGCTCTGAGTACTATGGGACTCAACTTCTGAGGTCATCAGTCCCCTAGAACTTAGAACTACTTAAACCTAACTAACCTAAGGACCTCACATACATCCATGCCCGAGGCAGTATTCGAACCTGCGACCGTAGCGAGTCTTGCTTTCAGAGATCCGAATGGGGGACTATTATACCTCCGGAATATTTTACCCCAAAGGACACCATCATCATTTAACCATATAGTAAAGATGCATGCCCTCGGGAAAAGTTACGGCTGTAGTTTCCCCTTGCTTTCAGCCGTTCGCAGTACCAGCACAGCAAGGCCGTTTAGGTTAGTGTTACAAGGCCAGATCAGTCAATCATCCGGACTGTTGCCCCTGCAACTACTGAAAAGGCTGCTGCCCCTCTTCAGGAACCAGACGTTTGTCAGGCCTCTCAACAGATACCTCTCCGTTGTGGTTGCACCTACGGTACGGCTATCTGTATCGCTTAGGCACGCAAGCCTCCTCGCCAACGGCTAGGTCCATGGTTCATGGGGGTGCTGTATGCTAACGTATGTAAAATATTTGGCAATAACCCCCAATTTTATAAATATAAAATGTTAACGAGTAGTTTCTTTAAAGATAACACGTAACAAGAAATAAACCCACGGAAGATAGCAGAGAAAAGTGCTGGAAGTAGCCGCGCGCGATCAGCCGAGCGGTCTAGGCGCTGCAGTCATGGACTGTGCGGATGGTCCCGGCGGAGGTTCGAGTCCTCCGTTGGGCGTGTGTGTGTGTGTGTTTATCCTTAGGATAAGTAGTGTGTAAGCTTAGGGACTGATGACCTTAGCAGTTAAGTCCCATAAGATTTCACACACATTTGAACATTTTTTGCTGAAACTTGTCTGGGTGAAAACAAAACTATAAAAGCATCTTACGTGAGGTGGAATTTCGCTCCAAAGATGATTACAGTTTGACGTTCTGTCGAGGGCGAGTTCACTCACACGCAATTACTGGGGAAAGAATGTTGAAGGAAATCGGCAGAGTTATTTTTCAAATGAACTATCCCTGTTATTTTCGTGAAACGATTTATTGCAGGCCTGGCCAAACAGGGCTCGGGCCGCGCTCCTGCCTTCGAGCGCTGTGGCATATGGAGCTGGGGGGCGACGAAGAAGAGGACAAAGGCTGTGGCCGGATTTCGCTAAAGCGAGGCAGTCCACTTGCCAGACGCCAAGCACTTCGCCGACAGTACAACTTGTGTTAAATTAGGTTCACATTCTGTATTTGTGACCTTTTCCAAAAAAGATTATGTGGAGAAGCAACATCGTTGAATGCTGAATGGGGATTGTTATACTTTTCGTATAGTTTGAAGGGTACGCAAAGTTTTTAACAGACCACCGCACAATTAAGAGCTAGAAAAAGGTTTGCTGGAACTTCGTTACAACACCAGCCACAAAGGCTGTATGATGCACTTGTCTCCTGACGAACGACAGTGAATGCTGTCTGAATGAAGGCAGCCAAGAGGGGAGAAACGAAGTTAGGCCGGTAACGCACTAGGCAGCCAGGCTGCGGCAGCCAATAGAACAATGACAGTTGATTGCAGGCCGCGCACTGAGCAGCCATGATTTTGTGGCCGCGGCAGCCCACAGAACACGGGCGACCGCACGGCAGCCAGTGGTGAGCTGCGGGTCCCACAAAGAGGTGTGGCTACCTCAGTCTCCGCGCACTTGTCCGAGCAGCCACACCTTGTCTGCACGTCGAGCCAAAAGTCGCGATGGCTTTCGACACCGAGAAATTTATTCAAGAAACTGAAAGACGAAGAGCAATCTGGGACGCATCCTGTGAGGAGTACAGTGACCGTGATCTCAAGAGAAGACGATGGGAGGAAATCGCAAATACAGTTGCTGTTGTGGTCTTCAGTCCTGAGACTGGCTTGATGCAGCTCTCCATGCTACTTTATCCTGTGCAAGATTCTTCATCTCTGAGTAACTACTGCAACCTACATCATTCTGAATCTGCTTAGTGTATTCATCTCTTGTTCTCCCTCTACGATTTTTACCCTCCACGCTGCACTGCAATACTAAATTGGTGACCCCTTGATACCTCAGAACATGTCCTACCAACCGGTCCCTCCTTCTTGTCAGGATATGCCTCAAACTCCTCTTCGCCCCAATTCTATTCAATACCTCCTCATTAGTTATGTGATCTACCCATCTAATCTTCAGCATTCTTCTGTAGCACCACATTTCGAAAGCTTCTATTCTCTTCTTCTCTAAACTATTTATCGTGCATGTTTCACTTCCATTCATGGCCACACTCCATACAAATACGAGTACTTTCAGAAACGACTTCCTGACAAATCTATACTCGCTGTTAACAAATTTCTCTTCTTCAGAAACGCTTTCCTTACCATTGCCAGTCTTCATTTTATATCCTCTCTACTTCGACCATCATCAGTTATTTTGCTCCCCAAATAGAAAAACTCCTTTACTACTTTAAGCGTCTCATTTCCTAATCTAATTCCCGAAGCATCACCCGATTTAATTCGACTACATTCCATTACCTCGTTTTGCTTTTGTCGATGTTCATCTTATATCCTCCTTTCAACACTGTCCATTCCGTTCAACTGCTCTTCCAGGCCCTTTGCTGTCTCTGGCAGAATTACAATGTCATCGGCGAACCTCAAAGTTTTTATTTCTTCTCCATGAATTTTAATACCTACTCCGAATTTTTCTTTTGTTTCCAGTACTGCTTGCTCAATATACAGATTGAATAACATCGGGGAGACGCTACAACCCTGTCTCACTCCCTTCCCAACCACTGCTTCCCTATCATGTCCCACGACTCTTATAACTGCAATCTGGTTTCTGTACAAATTGTAAATAGCCTTTCGCTCACTGTATTTTACCCCTGCCACCTACAGAATCTAAATGAGAGTATTCCAGTCAACATTGTGAACAGCTTTCTCTAAGTCTACAAATGCTAGGAACGTAGGCTTGCCTTTCCTTAATCTTTCTTCTAAGATAAGTCGTAGAGTCAGTATTGCCTCACGTGTTCCCATATTTCTACGGAAATCAAATTGATCTTCCCCGAGGTCGGCTACGACCAGTTTTTCCAATCGTCTATAAAAAATTCGCGTTAGTATTTTGCAGCCGTGACTTATTAAACTGATAGTTCGATAATTTTCACATCTGTCAACGCCTCCTTTCTTTGGGATTGAAATTATTATATTCTTCTTTAAGTCTGAGGGTATTTCGCCTGTCTCGTACATTTTGCTCGCCAGATGGTAGAGTTTTGTCAGGACTGGCTCTCCCAAGGCTGTCAGTAGTTCTAATGGAATGTTGTCTACTCCCGGGGCCTTGTTTCGACTCAGGTCTTTCAGTGCTCTATCAAACTCTTCACGCAGTATCATATCTCCCATTTCATCTTCATCTACATCCTCATCCATTTCTATAACATTGCCCTCAAGTACATCGCCCTTGTATAGACCCTCTATATACACTTTCCATCTTTCTGCTTTCCCTTCTTTGCTTAGAACAGGGTCTCCATCTGAGCACTGGATATTCATACAAGTGGTTCTCTTCTCTCCAAAGGACTCTTTAATTTTCCTGTAGGCATTATCTGTCTTACCCCTAGTGAGATAAGCCTCTACATCCTTACATTTGTCCTCTAGCCATGCCTGCTTAGCCATTTTGCACTTCCTGTCGATCTCATTTTTGAGACGTTTGTATTCCTTTTTGCCTGTTTCATTTACTGCATTTTTATATTTTCTCCTTTCGTCAATTAAATTCAATATTTCTTCTGTCACCCAAGGATTTCTACTAGCCCTCGTCTTTTTACCTACTTGATCCTCCGCTGCCTTCACTACTTCATCCCTCAGAGCTACCCATTCTTCTTCTACTGTATTTCTTTCCCCCATTCCTGGCAGTTGTTCCCTTATGCTCTCCCTGAAACTCTGTACAACCTCTGGTTTAGTCAGTTTATCCAGGTCCCATCTACTTAAATTCCCACCTTTTTGCAGTTTCTTCAGTTTTAATCTACAGTTCATAACCAATAGATTATGGTCAGAGTCCACATCTGTCCCTGGAAATGTCTTACAATTTAAAACCTGGTTCCTAACTCTCTGTCTTACCATTATATAATCTATCTGATACCTTTTAGTATCTCCACGGTTCTCCCATGTATACAACCTTCTTTCATGATTCTTGAACCAAGTGTTAGCTATGATTATGCTCTGCGCAAAATTCTACCAGGCGGCTTCCTCTTTCATTTCTTAGCCCCAATCCATATTCACCTACTATGTTTCCTTCTCTCCCTTTTCCTACCGTCGAATTCCAGTCACCCATGACTATTAAATTTTCATCTCCCTTCACTATCTGAATAATTTCTTTTATCTCATCATACATTTCTTCAACTTCTTCGTCATCTGCAGAGCTAGTTGGCTTATAAACTTGTACTACTGTGGTAGGCGTGGGCTTCGTATCTATCCTGGCCACAATAATGCGTTCACTATGCTGTTTGTAGTAGCTTACCCGCATTCCTATTTTCCTATTCATTATTAAACCTACTCCTGCATTACCCCTATTTGATTTTGTATTTATAACCCTGTATTCACCTGACCAGAAGGCTTGCTCCTCCTGCCACCGAACTTCACTAATTCCCACTATAACTTTAACCTATCCATTTCCCTTTTTAAATTTTGTAACCTACCTGCGCGATTAAGGGATCTGACATTCCACGCTCCGATCCGTAGAACGCCAGTTTTCTCACTCCTGATAACGACGTCCTCTTGAGTAGTCCCCGCCCGAAGATCCGAATGGGGGACTATTTTACCTCCGGAATATTTTACCCAAGAGGACGCCATCATCATTTATCCATACAATAAAGCTGCATGCCCTCGGGATAAATTACGGCCGTAGTTTCACCTTGATTTCAGCCGCTCGCAGTACCAGCACAGCAAGGCCGTTTTGGTTAATGTTACAACGCCAGATCAGTTAATCATCCAGACTGTTGGCCCTGCAACTACTGAAAAGGCTGCTGCCCCTCTTCAATGACCATACGTATGTCTGGCCTCTCAACAAATACCCCTCCGTTGTGGTTGTACCTACGGTACGGCTATCTGCATCGCTGAGGCACGCAAGCCTCCCCACCAACGGCAAGGTCTATGGTTCATTAATTATAATTCTTATCAAATGTTTACTGCCGTGTACCTGACACATGTTAGATCTTAAGTATTCTTCTTGGTATATTAATTTTCTCGTGAAAAACGCGTATTACACTCTGATGTGTGGAAAATGGGTAGTTACGTGACCATAGCAGTTTTTACTTACAAAGAAAGTAGAAAAACAATGCGATAAGTGCAAAGCTGCTTACGAGACACTGAATCGAGCAAAATTTTCTAAACTGTCGTAGCTCCGAAATGCACGACTGTGGAGCTACAACAACACAACGAAAGTCACTTAGCGACGTGCGCGCGGAAACTAGTTTGCCCCAAGCTAAAAACCTGTTACGCTGAGGAGTGCAGTTGCTAATGAAATGAGTTTAGGATAAATGGCTTCAGCGGAACAGTCAAAGCAAGGCAAGCTTTAAATTCCCATCCATGTCTTGTCGAGTTAAGAGGTGAGTTTTCTGTGACGCTCGTTAGCCAAACCTCTACTACTACATCAGCTGAGCTAGAAGTACCGCAACGCCACTAACCCGTTCAGACTCGAGATATTAACAGTTAAATTTTTTTACTTTTTCTTTTTATTAGATTATTAGAGATTCACTAAGACATAACTGTGAAAAACTAGTGTTAAAAACATTAATTGAATACATACGGTGTAGTTTGAAATGGAGCGTGAAATGTTACTTTTGGTAACAAGGTAAAATGTATTTCCTTTCTGCTGTTAGTCACAAGGTTATTTGACAGAAAGCGCACACTCATCTGATTCTGGCCGGCCACTGTGGCCGAGCGGTTCTAGGCGCTTCAGTCTGGAACCACGTGACCGCTAGGTCGCAGGCTCGAATCCTGCCTCGGGCATCGATGTGTGTGTTGTCCTTAGGTTAGTTAGGTTTAAGTAGTTCTAAGTTCTAGGGGACTGATGACCTCACATGTTACGTCCCATAGTTCTTAGAGCCATTTGAACCATCACAAAGACCGGTCGCGGTGGTCTAGCGGTTCTAGGCGCGCAGTCCGGAACCGCGCGACTGCTACGGTCGCAGGTTCGAATCCTGCCTCGGGCATGGATGTGGGTGATGTCCTTAGGTTAGTTAGGTTTAAGTAGTTCTAAGTTCTAGGGGACTGATGACCACAGATGTTAAGTCCCATAGTGCTCAGAACCATTTGAACCATTTTTGAACCATCACAAAGACATGTGCGCAGCGCTTGCTAAAATGGCTCCTACGTTTGCTCGCCTAACTGCTAAGACTCGAAACATATGAAGTTGTTCATTTTGCAGTATCTACTGGTAAAGGGTGGTTACAGATGTAGCTGCTGTGCCTATGCCACGAAATGAGAAAACCCTAAAGTGGTTTCAAACGGAATCACATTGTCTGAAGGGTGAATTTTTTATGATTCTAAGCTGCGCTGCAGGAACGAGACTGCCGGAAGACAGTCGACATTTATGGTACTATGAGGCGCAATGTTGTTACGACATCTAAACTCTACACGTTTCAGTTTTTGCTAATGTACAGAGAGCATGGCTGAACTTTTATTCTAACATGTGTAATACAGAAACCAAAGAATGATATAATCGTACAGCTCAAAGAACAGTGATACTAGGACGAGGTCGTAATGTTATGTAACGTGAAAGCGAGAGAACGTGTCCGAAATGTTTGCGAATCGTGTATCTGAGACGGGAGGCGGGTCCCAGCCTGGTAACCACCTAGTGGGATGTGGGGAACCGCGTAAAAACCACGTTCCGGCAAACCAGCACGCCGGCCCTCGTCCTTAATCCGTGGTCGGATTAGATTCGGGGCATGCACTTCTTCCTGAAACCCAGAAGTGACATGCTAACGCGCGCAGCTATCCCGACGGATTTGCCTGACCCACATGGTCAGATATCTGTGATGGTTCAAATGGCTCTGAGCACTATGCGACTTAACTTCTGAGGTCATCAGTCGCCTAGAACTTAGAACTAATTAAACCTAACTAACCTAAGGACATCACACACATCCATGCCCGAGGCAGGATTCGAACCTGCGACCGTAGCGGTTACGCGGTTCCAGACTGAAGCGCCTTTAACCGCACGGCCACACCGGCCGGCTCAGATATCTATGAATTTGAAAATATTTACCAGTTTCTATTCTTGAGATTTTTAGTAAAATTACATGCCCGGAAAAGTTTTATTGAAGTTGAAGATGTGCTTTCCAACATCCATCCGTCACGAACAGTCGGTTCGTACTTACTGATTGTCTAAAAGCCAAGGTTGCTGCGGCACTTCTGATCTCTTTGTGGAAGCTTCCAATTTTTTCGTAAACCAACACTTTTTTGAGTAATCTGTCTTCTGACTGGTTTGATGCAACCCCCCCACCCCCTTCCTCCTGTGCCAACCTTATCATTTCAGAGTAGCACTTACACCCTACGTTCTCAATTATTTGTTGGATGTGTTCCAGTTTCTGTCTCCTCTACGGATTTTTCTCTCTGCCGCTCTCTCCAGTATCATGGAGATTGTTCCCTAATATCTTAACACATGTCGTATCGTCCTGTCCCTTTTGTCAATGTTTTCCGTGTGTTCCTTTCTTCACCGATTCTGCAGAGGACCTCCACATTCCGTATGTCATCCGTCCACTTAATTTCCAACATTCTTGTGTAGCACATCATCTCAAACGTTTCGATTCTGCTCTGTTCAAGTTTTCTCACAGTCCAAGTCTCACTACCATACAATGCTGTGCTCCAAACGTACATTCTCAGAAATTTCTTCCTCAAAAAAGGCCTATGTTTGATACTAGAAGAGTTCTTTTGGGCAGGGATGCCCTTTTTGCCTGTGCAAATCTTCTTTTTACGTCCTCCTTCCTTCGCCCATAATAGGTTGTTTTGCTTACAACGTAACAGAATTTCCCGTTTACTCTCAATTCATATTCTGTACTCATTAGACTGGTGATTCCACTGAACAGAACCTGTAAATCTCCTTTACTTTTGCTGAGGATAGCAATGTCGTGGTGGTGCTCGTGGCAAGTTGCTATGGGACCAAACTGCCTAGGTCACTGGTCCCTAGGCTTACACATTACTTAATCCTACTTAACTAACTTACGCTAAGGACAAAGGACAACACACACACCCGATGGAAGACTCGAACCTCCGACGGGGGGAGGGGGGGGGAGGGGGGGGGGTGCGGCGCGAACTGTGGCAAAGCGGCGGTAGCAATGTCATCAAGCGAATCCTGTTAATGGTGTCAATCTTCTCAATGATATGAATTTTTATCCCACTCCTGAACCTTTCTTTCATCTGCATCATTACTCCTTCGATGTATAGACTAAACAGTTAAAATTGCAACAACATGAGGTGGTACGCAGTATACATCAAAGTGGCGAGTATCAGTATCAAGGAACGATGAACCGCAGCCTCCACTAGGCCACGATCCTGCCGACTACCAATTTCGACACGTGCTGGCAGCCGCTTCTCCTTAACGAGCTACAACAAGATTTTCTTACTAACGACAAAGATCAAAATGTAATGTCTAAATGAGAAACCCGCTGCGTGATTCCTCTCCATATACAGAAAGTATGTGCGTTACCGCTGCTTACTTTCAGAGGCTGCGCTAAAATCCTAACAACTTGCATATCCAAGCTTACAATACATTTCATGCGAATTTGACTTTTTTTTTTTTTTTTTTTTTTTCATATCGTCTTGTTCAAATCGTAGCCTCTAGTTACCGGGTGAGACACCACAAATGCCGAATCAAAAATTTCCCAGAAGCAGCGATGGTAAATTTCTCTGTAACTTCGTTGCAGGTTTCACCTCTCCCGCGAGCCACCCGGTTTCATTAGAAATAAGGAAGTCTCTGTTGCTAGATGAAAGACGTCAACAACAATTTTATGAAACCTACGTCGGTATGTCTGCCGCTATTCCTTTTAAGCGATCGAAGAGCAGCTACGGGAGGTATTGCGTAAAAGAAAGCTGGAGGAATGCGACTCCGCGGGCAGCTATCGTGTGGCTTTGTCGACAGGCCTGAGGCTCAGAAAGTGAGTTGTCAGGACGCCGGGGCAGAGAACGCGCGGAGGACACGTGCCTTTCACTTTGCGTGAACCATTTGCTGTACACAGTGGCTACAAGCGGCGATTAACACCTCAGCCGGTAACAGCTAGCGACGTGAGCAAAAGGAAACGGAATTGCAGCAACTTTTTCTCGTCTTTCAGCTGACAGGAAAAATATAGCTCGCCATGATATTTCACGCGCTCACTGCACGTTGCTCACGTACTCGGTATCCAATGAAATCGCGTAACGATTTACGCGTTTAGCTGAAATACTCAGGTTTACGTTGTTATTTCTCTAGACCACAGGCGATGACCAAACGGCTACTGAAGACCACCCACCCCGTTTCTCTCCATCTGTACTACAGTAGCAGCCGGCAGTTACGCATTACCTACAGCTGTACCAAGCAATCCAACATACAGTGCCGTGTGTTACGGAGAGTACGTAGTGTATCACGATCCGTTCCCCGTTTTCGGACACTCGAGTTGCAAGATAGATTGGCGGTATCTTTTGGTATACACTCTGTTTGCCCTCGTGAGATCTAAGACAGAAGTAGTAATATCTTTCCTAATTCTTATCAGCACGGATTTTTTTTTATTAAGGCTCTCCAGGATACACAGAGTTTTTCCTATAGCCCAATGGTTGATTGAACATTGTTAAGCGTATCTGCAAGGCTTTCGGAGTGAGTAGACAAACCAGCAATGACGCTCTTCTTAAATATTCTCTCTTTCTTTCTCTCTTCGCAAAATTGACGATTAAATTTTGTTCCCTATGAATTCGACTTTGTAGAGACACATACCCGGTATTCATTACTCCTTACAGTCGTTACCGGACGTCATTACGCACAGAGAGTCCGAAACAGGCTTTTACAGCTGACAACGAACTCGCTGGTGTTTGTTGACAAATGAATGACGTGACAAATAATGGAGCGTGACCTGCAGATAGGCATGCACCAAATACAGTACTTATTTTGAAGTATCATATATCGCGTTTAAAGTTATTTTTCCATTTCAGTACTGATTTCACAGTTCTGAAAGTCAAATGTCGTGTACAGCGGTTTTTGTATTGTCTCCTGCGTGTGGAGTGTAGCAACGTGTGGTAAATACTGCAGCTGTGATGGAAAAACTGAAATTCGTAAGCGATGTTTCATTAGCAATTTTTTTTCCAAAACTGTTGCGGTCTCCTGGCTGACTGAATATGATTGCGACGTAAATCACGCAATCCGAGTCGGTCACGAATTGCATGGCGGGAAAGGAAACGTACGAGTATCGACAAGCTTCTGGCAATAACAAAACGGCACTTCAACCCTCCTGGAGTATTCGCGACTCAGTGCAGATTACATACGACAGGCAAACAATCCTAATTACAGCCGGCCGGTGTGGCCAAGCGGTTCTAGGCGCTTCAGTCTGGAACCGCGCGACCGCTGCGGTTGCAGGTTCGAATCCTGTCTCGGGCATGGATGTGTGTGATGTCCTTAGGTTAATTAGGTATAAGTACTTCTAAGTTCTAGGGGACTGATGACCTCAGATGTTAAGTCCCATAGTGCTCAGAGCCATCTGAACCATTTTCCTAATTACAAACATTTCTTTTGAGTTGATACGACGAGGCTTTTGTAAGTCATCTCCTATGTGGGTTAGTTACAAAGTTTTAAGATTCGTCCGATAACACTCAGTGTCTAGCGTTTGCCAGACCCACATCTGGATGTATGCGATCAATCCACCTTAAATCGCCCCCGCGAGAGTAGGCAAAAGCTTCTGTTTACACGCATAATTGCCGGCCGAAGTGGCCGTGCGGTTAAAGGCGCTGCAGTCTGGAACCGCAAGACCGCTACGGTCGCAGGTTCGAATCCTGCCTCGGGCATGGATGTTTGTGATGTCCTTAGGTTAGTTAGGTTTAACTAGTTCTAAGTTCTAGGGGACTAATGACCTCAGCAGTTGAGTCCCATAGTGCTCAGAGCCATTTTTTTACACGCATAATGTTACATTTATTTATGTTGAGAGTCAGCTGCTAGTATCTGCTCCAAGTGCTTATCTGCAAGTCTCTTTGCAATTCGTAATACTTTTTTAATGTCGTATCATCATCACGATCGTCATCATCATCATCATCATCATCATCATCATCATCATCATCAGAGGCGACAACAGCAACTTAGTTTCCAGTGTTGAATATAGGCCTCCCCAGATTTCTCCAATAAATTACGTTCTGCAGCTTCTTGCATTCAAGTCTGCCCTGCTTTGTTTCTTTATGCTCTCACTCCACCATGTATTAGGTCGTTCTCAAGTCGTTTCCTTAATAAGTAAATCTGACATCATTCTTAAGATTTGTTTGAACATTACAGTAATTTACTAGGCATGGTCACAGGGCTGTTGCCCTCCTCTGACCTTTGGAACTAATTTACGGTTAGAGGGGACTTACAGATTAACGTGGACTCCGAACCACGGTGCCTTTTTCACATCAAAAATAGCCACCAGACGTGAAACAAGTGATAATGACAGATAGAAGCCTAGGACTGACCAGGGATTCACAGCGATTCAAATGGAAATCAGTGGAGGGAAGGCGACGTTCTTTTCGAGGACTGCTACTGAGAAAATTTAGAGGGCCGGCATTTGAGGTCGATTGCAGGACGATTCCACTGCCGCCAACGAACATTTCGCGTAAGGACCATGAAGACAAGATCAGAGAGATTAGGGAATGTACGGAGGCATATAGACAGTCTTTTTTCCATCGCTCTATTTGCGAGTGGAACATGAAATGAAATAACTAGTAGTAGTACATGATACCCTCCGCCACGCACCGTATGGTGGCCTGCAGTGTATGTATGTAGATCTAGAACCCGACAACTTTGGATCCATATTCTGGCACTTTACCACCATTGAGTCATGGAGTGTTTTCTTATCACGTGGAATCCAGACAGCATCTGCTTTATCCATCTTTCATTTTCTAAGCTAAATGTCCAGCCCATGTCCACTTCAGCTTCCTACCAGTCACTATGAAGTTCTGAAATCCTCTCTTTCTCTTATCTATTTCTTCGTTCTGCTGTCCCTTCTTGTTATGCTCAAAAAGCATCTTTCCACTGCTCGTTGAGAAATCCTCAACTTTTGAACTGTCTGAAGTTAAAACGTCCGTTTTCCACGTTCATACGTACGTGCAAGCAGTATACATAGGTTATCGACTTTCTGTTTACGTCATATTTGTAAGGTACTTCTGAATACAGCATTCAAAATCGGATATGAACTCTAAGCACAGTTTATTTCTTCAAGTGTCCATTAGCTTGCTGTTTTCATTTTCCAAAGTACGCAATTATTACTGTAATTCCATCATTAAAAAAAGCAAAGCATACCATCTTCAGGCCACAAGTGGCCTACCGGGACCATCCGACCGCCGTGTCATCCTCAGATGCGGCTGCAGATAGGAGGGGCGTGTGGTCAGCACACCGCTCTCCCGATCTTTATGATGGTTTTCTTTGACCGGAGCCGCTGCTATTCGGTCGAGTAGCTCCTCAATTGGTATCACTAGGCTAAGTGCACCCCGAGAAATGGCAACAGAGCATGGCGGCCCGGATGATCACCCATCCAAGTTCCGGCCACGCCCGACAGCGCTTAATTTCGGTGATCTGACGGGAACCGGCGTATCCACTGCGGCAAGGCCGTTGCCCAGTTTAATCATTATCCTTTAGAATTTTTCTGTCAGCATACTGGTTGTCCATTGTATGTATTGTATTGTATGTTAACCGGGGACCTAGAAAGGACGGAGAGACTCCGTCCCCGCCGCAGCGGTCCACAACCCCACGACGACTACCGCAGTCCACTTCACCCCTCCGCCGCCCCACACGGAACCACTTTTTCAGGGTTACTGTGCGGTTCGGCTCCTGATGGACCTCTCCCCCAAGGAACGTCTCACATCAGACGAGTGAAACACCTATATTTGCGTGGTAGAGTAATGGTGCTGTACACGTACGTGGAGAACTTGTTTACACAGCAATAGCTGACATAGTGTAGCCGAGGCGGAATAAGGGGAACCAGCCCGCATTTGCCGAGGCAGATGGAAGGCCGCCTAAAAACCATCCACAGACTGGCCGGCTCACCGGACCTCGACACAAGTCCGCCGGGCGAATTCGTCCCGGGGACCAGGCGCTCCTTCCCACTCCGGAAAGCCGTGCGTTGGACGGGTCGGCTAACCGGGCGAGCTGGTTGTACATTACTTCGGTCTTACTGTAATTAATCCATCTTCAGTTTAATGTCATTCCTGCTCTATTCCGTTCGTTCTTCATTTCCTGAATCTGTTCTGGATTCGAAGCAAACAAATCCATCAGCAAATTAAAGACGGTATCATATTACATATACACTCTACGAAAAAAAAGACGCACCACAAAAAAATTATCTGAATGGGACGTCGCTCGTCACTGGGGCTCAATTCCAAGCGGGACTCATCACTGAAGACAATAGTCAATGAGCTTGTAGGGCAAAGTTGTGTCTGCAGACGACCCGAAAGCCCGCTATAACGCCCGACAACCAGGAGTCATGGTCTGGGATAATATTTCCTCTCATAGAAGGGCCCATTTTGTTTTCATCCAAGGCACCATTAGAGTACAGCGGCGCGTCGACGATATGTTACGGCCCCGTAGTTGCTTTTCATGAAAAACGATCCTGGGCTTACATTTCAGCAAGATAATGCCCTCCCTCACACGGCGAGAGCGTCTACTACTTGTCTTCGTGCTTGTCAAACCTTGCCTTGGCCAGTAAGGTCGTCGGATCTCTCCTCAACTGAAAATGTTTGAAACATTGTGGCCAGAGCCCTCCAACCAGGTCGGGATTTTGACGATCTAAAGCGCCAATTGGACGAACTTTGCACGATATCTCTCAAGATAGCATCCAATAACTTTATGAATGAATATCAAACCGAATAACTGCTTGTATAAGGACCATAGGTGAACCAACGCGTTACTTCATGAGTTTGTGAAGCTCTTTCTCTTGAGTACATCATCCAATTTATCTCTCGCATTCGGGAGGACAAAGGTTCAATCCCGAGTCTGGCCATCCTCATTTAGGTTTCCCGTGATTTTCCTAAAGCACTTCAGGTAAATGCCGGGATGGTTCCTTTAAAAGGGCACGGCCGACTTTCTTTCCCATCCTTCCCTAATACGATGAGACCAATGACCTCGCTGTTTGGTCTCCTCCCCCAAACAACCCAACCTCAATTTTTCTGAAATCGCAATGGTCTGTACATGTACATCACATCTACCGATTTTCCTTCGTGCTGCGTCTTTTTTTTCCTTTTTTCCTGTTCTTTTTTTTTCGCCGTAGCGTGCATACGCCCTATTCATTAATAATAACGTTGTGGATTCGGTGTGCTAAGAACACCTGTCTATTTGGATACCTGTTCCGATATTCGCGAGCACGTATTTCGTTTAGTGGGCGACGGAGTAGAATTGTCAGAAAGGCCTTCTGGGGGTAACTTGAGCTACGCCATCTACAACCTTCTACATCATGTGAACGAGCAGACCAAAGCCTAGGAAAGAGGAAAAGTGAGAAATGATTTTTAGTGACCAACCATGTTTCCAATCAAACCGGAATATCTGTATAACCGTATTTGTCTAGCAACATAATCTTATCAGCGTTGAATAAGCCGCTGACTGAAAAATAAAGTCGAGCGGAAAGTCAATATCAGCTCAGGCCTGTTTGCAACTTAACCGAGAAGAGAACGTGGTCTCTGATTAAGTTTGCGACACAGTGCTGTCGTTGATTTGTTGCTGCTGTGGTCTTCAGTTGGAAGATGGTTTGATGCAGCACTCCACACTGGTCTATCCCGTGCAAGCGTCTTCACCTCCGAATAACTACCGCAACCCATTTCCATTTGAATGTGCTTGTATTCATGCCTATGTCTCCCTCTACAGGTTTACCCCGACCCCCACACCCACTACAAAACTGACAATTCCTTGATGCCTCACGACGTGTCCCGTCAACCGACCCCTCCTCTAGTCAAATTTTGCCGTAAATTTCTGTTTTCTCCCAGTTCGACTCTGTTTCTCTTCATTACTTAATTCGATGTACCCAACTCATCTTTCGTTACGCCACATTTCAAAAGCTTCTGTTCTCTTCTTGTCTGAAATGTTTATCCTCCATGTTTCACTTCCGTACAAGCCGTCACTACACACAAATACGATCAGAAAAAACTTTCTAACACTTCAGTTTATATTAGATGTTAATAAATTACTCTTTTCAGGAACGCTTTTCTTGCTGTTACCAGTCCGCCTGGCCATCTTTATTTTGCTGCTCAAATAGTAGAACTCATCTTTAACTTTTAGCATCTCGTTTTCAAGTGTAATTCCCACACCTGGGTGATATGTCTCTGAGAAACACTGAGTACACTAGTGCACTTAGTGTGGAGGAAGAAGAAACAGGTCTAGTACGTAATCACTGGCTATGCCTGTCCAAACGTTCACTGATGTTCTGTGTTGATGGCTCTTCCGAAGTGTAGCGTGGGGATACTCATCGGCCCAAAAATGGCTATTTAGCGTTCCGTCTCCGGTGAAATAGGCTTCGTCCATGAAAAGTACATACGCAGGAAACTGAGGATCGACTGCAAGAACCACTGGCTGAATATGGCACGAGTTCCGAAGTCAGCATCAGTCAAAACATGCATCTTCAGGCACGATAGGGGTCTGCATGTCTCGCAATACTCGTCGCACGGCCGGCCGGAGTGGCCGAGCGGTTCTAGGCGCTACAGTCTGGAACCGCGCGACCGCTACGTCGCAGGTTCGAATCCTGCCTCGGGCATGGATGTGTGTGATGTCCTTAGGTTAGTTAGGTTTAAGTAGTTCTAAGTTCTAGGGGGCTGATGACCTCAGAAGTTAAGTCCCATAGTGCTCAGAGCCATTTGAGCCATTTTGAACTCGTCGCACAGTACTCTGCGAAACATTCGTTACACGTGCAGCTGGTCGAGTTGTCGTGATCCTAGGCGTCTCATCCACTCAAAAAAGCACTGCATCCTTTAAGTCAGAGTCCTGGTACCAATCGCCCTGTTTCACTTAATCGTTGCGACAGTCTGGGAAACATGGTGTGGGCCGGATGTCTTCTATAAGATATTTGGTCCTGTACAGCTTTCCGCTTCCTGTTTCCTTCCATTTGGTTCCCATTTACGAAAATCATCTCTGCAAGTTCCGTCATCGCATACAACTCCATTTGGTTAGGGCTGATCGGTGTTAGTATTTCAATTTGTAAACACAGACTCCCATCTACTACAGTACATAGTCTGCACGCCTGAATTGCTCTTGTCAGGGCGCCATCTGCATTTGATTAGCTATCACCACCACCTGCACACGTAAGTGCTCATCGGGATTGCCTACCCTACGGTTTTAACGACAACAGTACCGTTAGCTGTAAAAGGGTGTATCAAAAAGTATCATCTGATTTGACACATCTATATTTCTGAAACTAATAAACATGCACAATGGATTTTGTTTTCTGATGAACGGGAAACTCAAAAAGAGCCGGCCGCTGTGGACGAGCGATTATAGGCGCGCTTCAGTCCGGAACCGTACTGCTGCTACGGTCGCAAGTTCGAATCCTGCCTCGGGCATGTATGTGTGTGTTGCCCTTAGGTTAGTTAGGTTTAAGTAGTTCTAAGTTCTATGGGACTGATGACCTCAGATGTTAAGTCCCACAGTGCTCAGACCCATTTGAACCATTTGAACTAAGTGTGGAAGAAAACTGCGAAAAACACACAACACGAAACGCTTCCTGTTGTATCGACACAATTTTTACTAGAACTGAACTGGGCGCTTACTACTGCTACATCGCGGCACTAAGAACAACTCGAGAGTTTGCTCTTTTCAACACTGCACTGCACTGTTCGTGCACTATCTCAAGTAACATATTAGTTATTTTTATTATTATTTTTTTAATAGAGTGATTCTTTTTGATACACGCTATATTCGACAGTCAAGCGTATGAGATCGACTTTCACTTATAACTTTCGAGTCGGTCGTTTTCGGGCCGGCGTTCATTACCTCAAACTGATACATTTAACCTTCTCCATCATTCGTGAAAGTTTGTAGCATCATCACGGAATCACTCTGTATGAGAAATAATCACAATTACGTCAGCGACAGATGGCAGTTGTCGTCCGCAGCTGACTGGTAACCAGCGGCTGCAATGTGCAACGTGACCATTGTTCAGAGGACAGATGGTGTGGCCAAACTCGTGCTCTGATTACTTGTTTCCATGGGAACTGTCCTGTAAACAACTACCTCCAGGTCACTGTTATTCTGATCCAGGAATAACTAAGTCTGGTGATCAGGAGCGTTCTGTGAAGTTCGCAGAATGTGGCAACTAATTTCTCCTTCCCTTGCACTCTTTCTGGTACATTTACTTTGCAGATAACTCTAACACTAATAATAAAACAGAAAAAGCCTGTAGGTTTATCTCATACCAACTGCACTGCGACTATATTACAACGTTGCGTAACATCAGGGTGATGCGATAGCTCACACCCGCCAAGAGCGCATTCTCAGAGTAAATAACATCCAATCAATACTATTCGACACTGATAAACAGCTGGACATGTTTACGAGAGCGATGACAAGAATGGCAGGAGATAGAATTGGCCGTTCTGTACATATTAATACACCACTGCGATAAATGCATTCCGTTCTCCGAAATTCTAGGCATACAAAAATAACTTTTCACCTCGGTAACTCATTCAGACCTTTCTTTTATTACATTCGCGAGCATCTTGTGCAGCGGTACAATTCAGTTGTGGCAGAAGCCATTTCTCGCTACATTTTCTGCAGTTATTCTCTGTTTACAACCAAGAAAATTACAATGCTGCAGTGTCCAAAATTTTTGGTAACCTGGATTAATTTCGATTATACTTAGAAATCTTGAATTAAGAACATAATGTAATGATCAAAGGTATTTTGTTTTCCGTTTTTGTGCTGTCGATTCAACGATAAACTGAAAACTCCCGTCCCCGTATACGTTGAATGAGTATTTACAGTTATTATTCTCTGCGAATGCTCACATCAGCAAAGTAAGAAAATTTACAGTGAATCTTCAACTATTTTAAACACGTACACATGATCTTTGTCCGCTTTCGGCCTTACAGGATTAATTATGAGTGTCTCAATCAAGTTTTCTAGTTTCTGACCCTGGAGTCTCCATTTCACGAGCCACTGAATTTTGTAATCTCTCTCTCTCACTCTCTCTCTCTCTCTCTCTCTCTCTCTCACACACACACACACACACCAACACATAAAGTTTCTACCTTTCCCCTTTTGAAATTTTCGGTTGCTGGCTTGTACCCTGTTACGCTCTCGGTCTTTATATTGAACTTCTATTATTCTGTCGACCTTATGACAACTGGCGACGTCGTTTGCAGCCGCAACTACTCCCCACATGCAGTATTCAGAGTTACGACCCATATGGCGCAGGGTGGTTCGCATTGTTATAGAGTCGATGGTCTACTGTTCCATTTGCATACATAATGTGACTTGCAGCATGTTCTGTAAATAAAGTAAAAAGTAGTTTCCGGTAAAAACATGTGTATTTTAACAAAATATTCTTGAGAAAATGGGAGTCGTGGCAGGGGAAAACGGGGGGGGGGGGGGGGGGAGTGGAGTCGAATGGGACGTGTCAATACTTAGAAAAGTATTGCTAAGTACCGATAGCTTGAAGTAATGATAGTTATCTTCGAATTCAATATCTTGAAATTCAAAAATTCTGCTGTGCACAGATTTGAAAATAAAGAAACCACAATTGCAGCGTTGGGGTGTCCGTCTGCGGTACTACCCACATAAAAAACATTCATTAGAATCAGATGGGTATTTTAGGAGTTGTACGCACAGGCCCATTTAGGGTATGAGGGTGTAACAAAAACAGCCAAAAATTCCGAAATTTATGGAAGTATTTAAAGTTAATTCTTGCTGCTAATCAAACACGTCATCGAAAATGGCGCTTCTAAGTTATGATTTCAGTCTATTCTTGCGGATAATCAAACACATCATGGCAAATGGTATCGAGAAGACATGATTTCCTGGGACAGCTTTTTAATAAAGCAATTAGTGAAACTCGATTATTTCAGCACTACATTTTTTATTTAAACTTTGCTCCGCTCTATCCACTCTCTTATTATCTTGTTAAGTAAATAATTTTACCTTGCGTTTGTGGTGAGGTGTTTTACAAATGCTTTTTCACGTTTGACTTATATTCGGAAGAGAGCAAATTTTTCTATACGGATTTTGTACCACAGATCATAATTATTCGGTTGAGTTTCGCTTTTGGTAAGCGCCGTTCTTCTGCTGATACAGAACTTCTTGGACTTTAACTGTTTTAAGCAATACAAATCTAATCTAGGAAGTCGACTCGCGAAAACAAGCTATTCCAAGCGAACGAAAGTTTGCTAAGGTTGGCAAAGCGTCGCAAAATTCACATTCCGCACAGTACACTCTGTCTGTTCAATGATTCAAATGGCTCTGAGCACTATGGGACTTAACATCTGAGGTCATCAGTCCCCTAGAACGTAGAACTACTTAAACCTAACTAACGTAAGGACATCACACACATCCATGCCCGAGGCAGGATTCGAACCTGCGACCGTAGCGGTCGCGCGGTTCCAGACTGTATCGCCTAGAACCGCTCGGCCACCCCGGCCGGCTCACTCGGGTTGTACCCGCACAGTACACTCGGTCTGTACTTCGCACGCACGTCGCTCGTTCAGTTGTTGACCTGTTGGTGCTCGTCCGTCGAACTACTGTACGTGGTGGAACTTAGTCATGCGGCCAAAATTTTGGGGAAAGAGTGAAAGTGTAATGAATCAACAGTAAGATCAGTATTAAATACTGACATGCATAAACTATGAGCTGGTAATTACCGAAAAAAAGTCTATATCGTGGTGAAAGTACTCGGCACCAAAAAGTATTGATACTATTTCTCCGTGTGGCCCCTAACCATGCCCCTCTAAGAACATCCTTATATCCGCACCCGAGTACTGAAGACAGTCTCACTCCTTTTCTCCTGAGCAACATAAGCCATAGTGCCGCCGACATCGAACGGTCGAGCTGTATCCTGATCTCATGCTCATGAACTCTAATGCACGGAGAGAGCAGTCTCCCTATAAACGTTTCCACGGGTAAAGAGAGTCCGCCCTCGCCGCACGGCCCCCGAAGTGCCGATACGCCACGACACGGCCTCGCAGTTGGCAGCACTGGCTGGCACCGCCACAGTGGTCTCGACGCTGCGGCGAGATTTCCCAGAGGGCAGCGGGTGGCCACGGAGCAGCATTGTCGCGGGCGACACCCCTCGGGCGGCCAGAGTTGGGTTACGGCGCTGATTGCGCGCCTGATGGGCCCGGGATTGGCTTACACAGCCTGACGGCACTCGTCGCACACTGGTGCGCGCCCAGCAAACTCTACACTGCTCTCTGGAAGTAGAATTCAGCCCCAACTCCACCGTGGCGACGACGAAGAAAGCCGACCTGCCGGTCGTAAGCGACACCCCGTCATTGCATCGACAGGTGGTAACAATGTTCTGCTGGTTGAAGTTCGATGGGACAGATGGAAGCACAGTTGCTGAGTTTCATTACATAACTGTTACCAAGTGGCATCCCAACAGCCTCATCCGAGTAGGGGAGCACTGCTACCTGTTTAAGTAGAGGTCGCCGATTCGAATCCCTCTCGGGGCATGAAAATGGATTTTTGTGTGCATTTAATTTGAAAGTCCTGCATACGGTACGATATCTCCATGGTAATGACCAACATACAATAAAGTGACAGAAGTCAAGGGATACCTTCTAATATAATGTCGGACCTTCTTTTGTCCTGCATAGTGGAGCAACTCGACCTCAGCAAGTTGTTGGCAGTCCCTTGCAGAAATATTGAGCCATGCTATCTCTACAGGGTGAAAAGTATTTAAACCGACAAATTCTGGGAGGTTGTAGGGGACATCAAAACAAATATTTTTCCCTAATGTCATTTTTACCAATAAGGAGTATTTAAACCGGTACAGGAAGATTTCTCTGGCGGCAAATTAATTAAACCAACAAACACTTTTCCATTTTTTGATGACCAAGAGACAACACATTAACACAACCCAATTTCAATTACAGTAGATTTTCAAAAATGCCTCCATTGACAGGTAAACAAAGGTTACACCGTCGGATCATGTTCTGTCTGACACGGGCAAAAACTCCAGGAGTATCCTGAATAGTTCCTGCTGCTGCTGCTACTATCCGGGCAACCAGATCCTCTTCTGATGCAACAGGAGTTGCGTAAAAAAGGTTGCGCATCTCTCCCCACACAAGAAAGTCCAGAGGGGACATATCTGGGGATCGAGAAGGCCATGGTACAGGACCACCTCTGCCAAACCACGTTTCTGGGAACGGTCGGTCCAGGAATCGACGCACATGACGACTGAAATGTGCCGGCGCCCCATCATGTTGGAACCACATGCGTTGTCTTGTAGGGAGCGGGTCGTCTTCCAGCAATTCTGGCAACGCTCTGGCGAGAAAATTATAATACTGCCTGCCATTTAATGGACTAGGTAGCAGATACTGCCCAATTAAACAGTCCCCAACAACACCGACCCACACATTAACGAAGAACCGCACTTGATGAGCGCTAGTAACTGTGGCATGTGAGTTATCCTCACTCCAAACATGCGAATTGTGCATGTTGAAGACTCCATCACGCCTGAAAGTTGCTTCATCGGTAAACAACACAGAGGATGGAAATGTAAGATGCATTTCACACTGTTCCAGGTACCACTGCGAAAACAGTGCTCTAGGTGGATAATCAACTGGTTCCAGGTTGTGGACACACTGTAAGTGAAATGGAAGTAACAATTACTCTCGAAGGACTGTTCTTACATTCATCTGATTCGTCGCCATGTTACGTGCAATTGCACGAGTGCTGACTGAAGGATCCCGCTCCACATGCTGCAAGACAGCTTCCTTAAATTGCAGCGTTCTTACCGTGCGACGGCGTCCCTGTCCAGGTAATCTGCTAAATGACCCGGTCTCTACGCACCAACCATCTCAGTGTACTCACTCCAGGTGTATCGCTCCATTAGTAAACAGAGACAATGCACTACTACACTGGTGTACGGCAGTTACCTACAACTGAAGAGCGTAATACGGCCTCTAAGAACTGCAGATCGTAATACAGCCTCTAATAACTGAAGAGCGTAATACGGCCTCCACCGGTTTATGTAATCCTCATAGGAAAAAATGACATTAGGGAAAAATATTTGTTTTGATGTCCCCTACAACCTACCAGAGTTTGTCGGTTTAAATACTTTTCACCCGGTATAGCCGTCCATAATTGTGAGACTTGCGGGTGCACTATTTTATACGTGTGGCAAATCGTTCGATCGAATTGTCCGGAATATTCTTCATACCAATCGCGGACAACTCTGGCCAGTGACATGCGGCATTGTCGTCCATAAAAATTACTTCGTTGTTTGGGAACATGAAGTCCATGAATGGTTGAAAATTGTCTCCAAGTAGCCAAACATAACCATTTCCAGATAAGGAGCGGTTCAGGTGGACAGGAGGACCCAGTGCATATTAACAAAGCCCTTACCATTAAGCTGCCACTACCAGCTTGCACAATGCCTTGTTGATAACCTGGTTCTATGGCTTCGCTGAGTCTGCGCCACAGTCCAACCTGCCATCAGCTCTTACCAACAAAAATCTGGACTCAGGTGACCAGACGACGATGTTTCAGTTGTCTAGGGACCAAGCGATATGGTTACGAGTCCACGAAAGGCGCTGCAAGAGATGTCACGCTGTTGACAAAGGCGTTGCCGCGCGGGATTGGCCGAGCGGTTTGAGGCGCTGCAGTTATGGACTGCGCGGCTGGTCCCGGCGGAGATTCGAGTCCTTCCTCGGGCATGGGCGTGTGTGTCTGTCCTTAGGACAATTTAGGTAAAGTAGTGTGTACGCTTAGTGACTGATGACCTTAGCAGTTAAGTCCCACAAGATTTAAAGAAGAAAAAAAAAAACAAAGGCGTCGATCTTCTGCTGCCACGGCCCATTAACGGCAAATTTCGCCGCACTGTCGTAACGGACACGTTCTTGCTACGTCCCACATTGATTTCTGCCGTTATTTCACACCATGTTGCTTGTCTGTTAGCACTGACAACTCTACGCGAACGCCGCTGTTCTCGGTCGTTGAATAAAGACCGTCGGCCACTGCGTTGTCCGTGGTGAGAGATAATGACTAAAATGTGGTATTCTCAGTACACAGTTGATGTCGGAATATTGAATTCCATAACGATTTCCCAAATGAAAGGTCCCATGCGTCTAGCCGCAACCACCATTCCGTGTTCAAAGTCTGTTAATTCCCGTGATGCGATCGTCGGGAACCTTTTCACAGGAGTCACTTGAGTAGAAATCACAGCTCCGCCGATACACTGTCTTCTTATAAAACTTTGTGTACGCGATACTACCGCCATCTGTATATGTGCATATTCGCTGTCCCATGACTTTGGTCGTCTCAGTTTATAATTTTTCGTCGTAATTTGTAAGCGGGCAGAATCTGTTGTGGTAACTATGACAAATTCGTGAAATACTTAGCCGGCCGGAGTGGCCGTGGGGTTCTAGGCGCTAGAGTCTGGAGCCGAGCGACCGCTACGGTCGCAGGTTTGAATCCTGCCTCGGGCATGGCTGTGTGTGATGTCCTTAGGTTAGTTAGGTTTAATTAGTTCTAAGTTCTAGGCGACTGATGAATCAGAAGTTAAGTCGCATAGTACTCAGAGCTATTTGAACAATTTTTTTGAAAGAAATACATATCTTTTTGACTGGCTGAAAATCACGAGCGCAAATACTTTCTCGTTCGTATTTCATACACGGAATTTTATGGAGCATCCCCCGTCGCGATTCGGTCACGCGCACGCTCCTGTTGTAAGCTACTGAATTGTTAAGTACTGTTGGAAGAACTGTGCCAATAGTAGACTGATAAAACATCATCTGAACAGTGATTATTTTGTGTTCTATGCACAGTGTTTTTGTTCTGGATGGCATCATTTAGACAGCAACCTTATACGTCACAATGAAGACGTACTTGGAGTACAAATACTGATCACGTCCATTGTGGAATAATGTTAATTCTGAACAGTGCAGCCCCACCCTGTGCGAGTGTTTAGCAGAATACAGTGAATTCTACCAGATCAACTTGGTATTGTTCGTGTGAGTGGCTCCTCTCCCTGCTAGACTATATTTATTATAGGACGCATCATAGCAGGCAGTGCAGAGAGCAGTAGATCAACTGCCGCAGGAAAGACTAGGTACGTGGGTTTAGGCACAAGGTCGTTAAATATCCAGCCCCATTCCTGTGTCGAGGTGTAAGTACGCTGTTTAGGTCTTTATGTTGGTAACGCCACATAGCGTTCTGTATCAAAATCACTGACTGTGCTGTGTGCAGTCTGTGGCTGGTTGGTATTGTTGGAATATTCGCTGTTGTAGTGTTGGGCAGTTGGATGTGAACAGCGCGTAGCGTTGTGCAGTTTGGGGTGAGCCGCCAGCAGTGGTGGATGTGGAGAGATGCTAGAGTTTTGAGAACGGACGATCTGGAAGTGTGTCCGCCAGAAAAAAGGGAATTTGTAAAGATGGCTTTCATGAATTTATAGATATACCCTACATATGATGACTTTAGAACACTATCAGTAGTTAGTGCCTTCAGTAGTCAGATCTTCTATTTAGCTGAAGTATTGGCGCTCGCTGTATTGCAGTAGTTCGAGTAACGAGGTTTTTTGTGAGGTAAGTGATGCATGAAAGGTATAGGTTATTGTTAGTCAGGGCCATTCTTTTGTAGGGATTATTGCGTCGCGCTAAAATAAAAATATTGTGTGTCGGTTTAGTGTTGATCAGAATAAGTAAAGAGAGAAATGTCTGAGTACGTTCAGTTTTGCTCAGCTGTTTGAAAATCTAATAACGTAAGAGGTTTTCCAGCACTGCCATTTATACATATTTCTAAGGGGATGTTTCAGAGGGAGTGTTGTACAGTCTCGAGTGCTACAGTGCCCCTTTCCTCTCGGGCTTGTTACTATCGCAAGGCACACACAATGGTGTCACGATTCCTTATTACACCATGGTTATACCTCGCCACGAATGTACCACAGTGATTACACCAGCATTCATGATATCAGACGACAGAAAATAATTGCGTGTTCTTAACTGATTTTCTATGTAGATTCTAAAACTGTTCTTCGTTTTCTGCTATCACGTACAGTTTTTTTCATAATGGAGTAAAGTTTGTTTTACTTTTAGATTATGGGGATGTTAGTAAGACAGTAAGCTGGTTACACGAAAATGCGCTGTATGTTATGTCGGGAAAGGAAAAGCACTGAAATGTAAAAGTTTGGCCAGATCAGAGATATTTTGTGCCTGGGACTAAAAACATGTTGCATGAAACACATATAGGCAACAAAATATCTTAATTTCACTACTACAAATGAAAAAAGACTTTGATGAGGCAGTTTGTAAGGGCTGTTTCACAAGACAGATCCGGCTCTTGTAGGAAATTTCCTTCGCCAATCTAGGAACAATGAAAGCTGGTATCACATTCGCAACTTAATGAATAATCGCGAATTTGAAAATACGATAAACGTTTGAGAAAAAGATACATGGACTGCCTTTAGGCCTCTCACTGAAAATCTTCTACAAAATAAAAACAAAAATCTCAAGAACGTCGCGACCTCTCATGTTTTGTCGCTGCAAGTGCGCAGTGGCGTGCTTCTGTGTGTTCTGCGAGTTGTTGTTTCAGCATTATGCACAGTATTTCGACGACCGGCCCAGCCGTCTTCTTGAGTTTTGCTGTTTAAGTGTACTCACTGCCTGGACTGTAGTGGACCAAACTAACTACTAGGAGCGCCCGTCACACTGTAATACAACCTCGTCTGCACATCACTGCCGGCACTACACACGATAGCAGGTAACGTTTTCCAGGCATTCGCCAAACCCAAACCTTTCCATCCCATAGCCACAGCATACGGCGTGATTCATCACTCCACTCGTTTCCAGTCGTACAGTGGGGCAGATCTTTATATCACCTCAAGCGTCGCTTAACGTTGACTACAGAAATACGATGGTCATTCAGTAATTAATGAGATAAATTGGTCTGGGGGAAAAAAGCTGTGACTAGGGCAAGTTTGATACTTTTATGGCTTTAAGTTGGCATCACTGGGATGAGCCCTGATCAGCTGATGTATCAAATGGTTCAAATGGCTCTGAGCACAATGGAACTTAACATCTGAGGTCATCAGTCCCGTAGAACTTGGAACTACTTAAACCTAACTAACGTAAGGACATCACACACATCCATGCCCGAGGCAGGATTCGAAACTGGACCGTAGCAGCAGCGCGGTTCTGGATTGAAGCGCCTAGAACCGCTCAGTCACAACGGCAGGCTAGCTGATGTATCAACATTGTTTTGTTTCTAACATCAAAAATACATTTCAAGCTGGTGAGTCCGGTCGAAACGTCCACATTAGTTGAACATCGTTGTGTTATTCGTTTTTTACTTGTTGAATGCGAGAAACCACTGAATATATACTGTAGAATGTCTAAAGTTTATGGTGAAGGGTGTAGGAATCGTGAAAATTTTTACAAGTGGGCAGAGCAGTTCAAAAATGGTCGCGACTCAGTGACTGACGAACATTGTTCTGGCCGACTAGCTGCGGTTTGAACTCCCTCACCTGAAAGTCGAGCTGATGACATTTTTCATGCCGACCGCCGTGTGACTGTCGGAAATGTTAGCTGATAAGGTTCACGTTATTACTGGTACAGTTCATAACATTATCAGTAGCAAGTTGAAGTACCGCAAAAGTTTTGCGGGTTGGGTACCTACGGGGTTGATGCGGCTACACAAGGAAACAAGGTTGAGAGTGTGCACAGAGCTAAAGGAACGCTATGAAAGAGAAGATGAGCACTTGTTCAACAACATTTTAACTCGTGATGAAACTTGGGTTCACTATTATGAACCAGAATCAAAAAGACAAAGCATGGAGTGGAAGCAAACCACCTCACTTGTCAAGAAAAAATTCAAAACCCAAGCATCAGCAGGAAAAGTCATCTTGACAGTGTTTTGGGATGCTGAAGGTCCAGTTTTTTGTGATTATTTCTAACGGCAGCGTACAATGAACAGCGAATACTACTCGTATTTATATGAAGATAGTAACTGTTCTCGAAAGAACAGATACCATTGATGACCTCTAGAATAAACGATAAGTAATTGAAACCCTCAGCCGGTCGCGGTGGCCGTGCGGTTCTGGCGCTGCAGTCTGGAACCGCGGGACTGCTACGGTCGCAGGTTCGAATCCTGCCTCGGGCATGGGTGTGTGTGATGTCTTTAGGTTAGTTAGGTTTAAGTAGTTCTAAGTCTAGGGGAATGATGACCTCAGATGTTGAGTCCCATAGTGCTCAGAGCCATTTTGAACCAATTGAAACCCTCAGCTGCCGATATGTGTTATTGATATACCTCGACGGGGACAACCGAAAATGTGTGCCTCGACCGGGCCTGGAATCCGGGATCTCCTGCTTACATAGCAGACGCTCTATCCATCTGAGCCACCGAGGTTACAGATGAATAGTGCGACTGCAGGGACTTATCACTTGCACGCTTTCTCGTGAGACCCACATTCCCAACTTTCCACAATCTACATACGTAATGTACCTAATAAATATTTGCCCATCCACTCATTACTCGCGCACAATAATGTGACGATTGCCGTAAGAGTTCGGGCAACCTGTGCGCATTCGCACAGACGAAGGTCAATGGCTGGGAAGCCTTTAACTATATACATGAAGACAGTAACTGTTCTCGAAAGAACAGATACCATTGATGACCGTCTAGCTTCTCTAGAATAAATGAAAATTAATTGAAACCCTCAGCTGCCGACAGGTGTTGTTGGTATACCTCGATGGGGACGGCTGAAAATGTGTGCCCCGACCGGGACTCGGGAAGAGTGCAAGGGAAAAGTCCCTGCAGTCGCGCTATTCATTTGTGTCCTCGGTGGCTCAGATGGATAAAGCGTCTGCCATGTAAGCAGAATATACCGGGTTCGAGTCCTGGTCGGGGCACACATTTTCGGCTGTCCCCATCCAGGTATATCGACAACACCCGTCGGCAGCTGAGGGTTTCAATTAATTATCATCTACTCGTGTTTGCTTTGAAACGAGGTGAAACCAGCCGAGAGAGAGAGAGAGAGAGAGGACGGACGTTGTGGATCTCAGAGGAGAGGTGTGATTCTCCAGCCAGACAACGCACGTTCTCTTATTGCTCAACTAACCCGTGAAACCATCGACAAAATGGGCTGAGAAGTACTGCCTCATCCCCCTTACAGTCCTGATTTAGCACCTAGTGATTTCCATTTGTTTGGTGCACTGAAGGAGGCAAGACGTGGGAAGAGGTTCCAGGAAAACAAGGACGTGAAAAAGTTTGTGCGAAATTGGTTCAAACATCAGGATAAAGAGTACTTTGCAGCCGGAATAAAAAAGCTTGTAGCCCGTTCGAACTAGCGCACAAATGTTCAAGAGGATTATTCTGAAAAGTAGAAAAAGTATTGTTTCGTAAAAATAAACGCTTTTTTCTCCAGACGCATTTGTCTCTTTAATTATTGATTTACCCTCGTATGTGACGTATGACCGGCCGCTGTGGCTGAGCGGTTCTAGGCGCTTTCGAATGCTGCCTCGGGTATGGATGTGTGTGATGTTCGTAGGTTAGTTAGGTTTAAGTAGTTCTAAGTCTAGGGGAATGATGACCTCAGATGTTAAGTCCCATAGTGCTTAGAGCCATTTGAACCATTTTTTGTGGCGTATGAGGAACTGATCGACCGTTGTACCCCATTCTCTTTAACTCCCTAAGCACAGTCTGGACAGCCGGTACCAGTTACGAACTCGCGAGTGAATTCTCCCGCTGATTTCATGCGACTTTTTACTACCATCCATCACAATGGTGTCCGTCAGTATGTGAGGTCTGCCTGATCTCACTTTAGCTGCGATTGTTCCTTCTCGGTACTAGTTCCCAATCACATCAGCAACAGTCAGTTTGGCTAGCTTTAGAAGGGTTGAAATCGGATGAATTTGTTGCTCAGTTGACATCCAATGACCAATGCTCGTCCGAAGTCATTAAGTTCTCCTGACAGATTCTCTCTGCTGTTAGAGCTTCTTTACTGACGACAAAATACTGACCGTGTCCTTTTATACTGGTCCGTCTGCTTCTCGTGACATCTAAGAGTTCACTTCCGCGCTAGGAGGATGTATTCCGATACTTTTAATCAGATAGTGTAATTTTCTCAAGGGATTTCTCATTGGGCCCCGTAATAACGTAGTAGAGGCACATTATAAGAATAAACTTTCGTTTAGGATAGAATTTTGCGCTCGGAATTAGAAGTTATCTAAGTATATCCAACTAAAATTCTCATGTTTGCAAGAAATGGAACAGCCACAGCGTGAAAGATGGTCAAAATCTGCGACCCGTTGTGTGTCTGCTACCGTTGTCGGATGCGGAATAACATTCAACACGTAAGCAACGGTTTGAGAGGTATCTGGGTCTCATGAGAAATACGGGCCCCTGCAATGAACTTGATAAGTCACACCAGTCGGCTTGCCTGCCACATTTCGAGAACGCTAGGCTCCGTACAGGGCCCACGTCAAATCGACATGTAATTGAAAAGGTACCCACTAAAGGTCTTAACTTTTTCGTGTTCTATCGAGAGCTTGCATGTATTTCAACGCGCCGTCAATAATTACTGAACTTGGCTGAGATACACACATCAAAAAGAGTTTCGCAACACGTCGGTTCCCAGAACTCCTGAAGATAGGTGTTGATTGAGGATATTGTATCACAGACACACTCCTTTTGACTGTTCAGAGATGTCACTAAACTCGACCAATGATGTAAACAGCCATGAACGAGCAGCGCCAATTAAGACGGAGGGGGTCCAACAGAAGATCAGTTCTATTCGTTCCACCATGAAGGAGGTAGACGGCTCGTGTTGTCTGTAGTTCAACCATGCGTAGACGGTCAATACCACGGTTCGATCGCGTCCTCATTGTTACTTTGTGTCAGGAAGAGCTCTCAACAAGAGAAGTGTCCAGGCGTCTCGAAGTGAATCAAAGCGATGTTGGCCGGCCGGAGTGGCCGTGCGGTTCTAGACGTTGCAGTCTGGAGCCGAGTGACCACTACGGTCGCAGGTTCGAATCCTGCCTTGGGCATGGATGTGTGTGATGTCCTTAGATTAGTTAGGTTTAATTAGTTCTAAGTTCTAGGCGACTGATGACCTCAGAAGTTAAGTCCCATAGTGCTCAGACCCATTTGAACCAAAGCGATGTTGTTTGGGCATGGAGGAGATACAGAGAGACAGGAACTGTCGATGACCTGCCTCGCTCAGGCCGCCTAAGGGCTACTACTGCAGTGGATGACCGCTACCTACGGATTATAGCTAGGAGGAACCCTGACAGCAACGCCACCAAGTTGAATAATGCTTTTCGTGCAGTCTCACGACGTCATGTTACGACTAGAAGCTGTGTGCAAAAGCTGCATGATGCGCAATTCACTCCCTATGTCCGTGGCAAGGTCGATCTTTGCAACCACCATGCAGCGCGGTACAGATGGGCCAAACAACATGCCGAATGGACTGCTTAATAGTGGCATCACGTTCTCTTCACTGATGACTGTCGCTTATGCCTTGAACCGGACAATCGTCAGAGACGTGTTTGAACGAAACCCGGTCAGGCTGAACGCCTAGACACAATGTCCGGCGAGTGCAGCAAGGTGGAGGGTCCCTGCTGTTTTGGGGTGGCATTATGAGGGGCCGACATACGCCGCTGGTGGTCATGGAAGGCGCCGTAACGGCCTGTACGAGACGTGAATGCCATCCTCCGACCGATAGTGCAACCACATCGGTAGCATAATGGCGAGGCATCCGTCTTCATGGACAACAATTAGCACGAATCACTCTGAGGGATCTACGCTGAGGAGCGGGACACTGTGGACCAGCAGTGGCTTGATGAACTTGTGGACAGTATGCCACGACGAATACAGGTATGCATCAATGCAAGAGGACGTGCTACTGAGTGTTATAGATACTGGTGTGTACAGCAATCTGGACCACCACCTCTGAAGGTCTCGCTGTATGGTGGTACCACCTCTGAAGGTCTCGCTGTATGGTGGTACCACCTCTCAAGGTCTCGCTGTATGGTGGTACAACATGCAATGTGTGGTTTTCATGAGCAGTATAAAGGCCGGAAATGATGTTTATGCTGATGTCTACTCCAATTTTCTGTACAGGTTCCGGAACTCTCGGAACCGAGGTGATGCAAAACTTTTTTTTTATGTGTGCAGTTACTCCTGCAGTGTCACGTGCTGTGATGTACGTACGCGCCGCGGTCTGTCTTTCTCGTGGACCTCGGAGATAGACAACGACCTCAGCCACCCGATGAGGATAGGCTAACCGATATGTGGCTCATTTCGTGCTGCTGCGCACCAGAATTTTCACTGCTGCGGGCAGCCTCTTGTGCAGGCAGTGCCAGGCGCTGCAGCAGCGAGTGGCCTTGCCCGCGGCAGTGCGGTGGCGGCGGTGTCGGATTCCTGGGAGCCTCTGGCTGCTGCTGCTGCTGCGGTATTTGGCACCGGCGGCGGTGGCGGCTGCTGTTGCTGCCGGTGGCGGTCACTGCTCCGGCGACCGCCCCTTCGCCACCTCGCCGCCCGCTGTCTGCTGCACTCGCCGCGAGCCGCGTCGCGTCTTCGGTGTCCCCCACACGGATCCGCCTTCACCGTTCATTGACTCCCCGCTCGTCAGACACACATACTGTTGGATCTCAAACACTCTGGGGGTGCATTTACGGATAGCGGCGCCCAATGCCAGAGGATTTTCGGCACCCCTTCTCGCCTCCTGCCCTCCCTCACAAATCGTTTGTTTCAACTTTCGAAGGTCACTGCCTCTTCAGCATCAACACCAACACCAATTCGCTTAGACTCCTTACTCTAACATAACTACCTTCACAGATTTTACCGATATCAATTTCTGCTTCCTCAGCGTTTGCCCTATACTGTAAAGGGGTCCGCACTTCTGGCTGTCGTTCTCTGACTGCCGCGATCTTTCGCTTCCTGATGTTCGTTTACCATCGGCTTACACCGAAAACCAACTTTTTGCTACTATTTCTGGATCTGCTACGTGTCCATACCACTGTAGAGTTCCGCTTGCTTCGCTGGGTGGTTACGTGCTTGCCTCCCATGCAGCAGGCTCGGGTTTGATCCCCGGCCGTGTTGGGGATTTTCTCAGCTCGTGGACTAGGTGTTGTGTTGCCATCATCACTGCATCCTCATCACCGGTACGCAAGTCGCCTAATGTGGCATCGACTGAAATGAGACTTGCACTCGGCGGCCGATCTTTCCACAATTGTGCCTCCTGGCCAACAATTACATACGCTCATCTCATTTTTTACCACTGTAGACGGGTTAACAATAGATTCCACTCCGTACCGCCTGCGAATATCGTCGTTACTCATATGATAACGAAGTGCCAGGCCAGGTGTCCACCGAAGTACTTTGGTTTCACTTACACCAAGTCGTTGCTCTGGCTCTTTTATCTGATCAACATTTTGAATCGTAGAAGGCAACTGAGCGGATTGCAGAGCGGTATATTTTCGAACTGAGCCTGTCCAGGACATTGCTATCACACAAGTACACCAGTGGCTGTTTGCCATTTAATCCATGCTTTTCGCAGTTTGCGATTTCGGGAACGAATGAGCCGTCGATAGTGATTTGTGAGTCAAGATAATTGCGGACAGCTGCCACCATCGCCGGCCGAAGTGGCCGTGCGGTTAAAGGCGCTGCAGTCTGGAACCGCAAGACCGCTACGGTTGCAGGTTCGAATCCTGCCTCGGGCATGGATGTTTGTGATGTCCTTAGGTTAGTTAGGTTTAACTAGTTCTAAGTTCTAGGGGACTAATGACCTCAGCAGTTGAGTCCCATAGTTCTCAGAGCCATTTTTTGAAGCTGCCACCATCCTGCGCAGAGGAATGGGGTGCTAGAAACACTGGTGCACAGGGCGTGCGCCATCTCTGACGCAGAGTGTCTGCCCCAAGAGCTCGAACACCTCAAAAGTGTATTCCGGAAAAACGGGTACTCAGAATGACAGATCAGACGCGCTCTCCGCCCCACTTCTACAGTATAGCGTGTGGAGACGGAAGAAGTCACGGAGAAAGAGATAGCCACTGCCTGTATACCGTATACAGGCACACTATCGGGGAAAATAGGACGAATATTGAGGAAACACCGAGTAGGAACTGTCTGTTGCCCACAAAATAGAATACGAGCACTATTGGGAAGTGTCAAAGACAACCTCGGTTTGCGGAAGGTCGGAATATACCAGATTCCGTGTCAATGTGGGAAGACATATTGGACAGATAGTGCGCACCATCGAAGATCGTTGCCGAGAACATCAGAGGCACACTCAACTTGGGTATCCAAACAAGTCGGCGGTCGCAGAGCACGGTTTGTCCGAAAATCACGAAATGGACTGCCAACATACGAGGGTCTTCGCACAGACATCTAAAAACTGGGACAGCGCCGTTAGAGAGGCTATCGAAATTCGTACCAGGGACGGACTCATCAACCGAGATTGCAGCTACAACCTCAGCAGGACACGGGAACCAGCACTGAGTGTAATTAAAAAGACCCTCAGCAAAGAAAACGAACGGGCAACTAGGGCGTAGGTGGCAATTACACCGACGCTACCACAGACGCCGACGCCAGCGTCTCAGCGGCCGCTGACGCGCGGGCGCGGACCGCGGAGAGAATGCCTCGCGAGGGGAGGCGATTTAAGACGGCCGCCCGCCCTCAGGAGCTCAGTTCGTAAGCGCACCTGACGATGGCGACATGTCTGATGGCCGAAATATTGTGCCCGTTGGACACTATGGACCGGCAGTACACCACTGGACTATTCGAGCAAGAAATACGCCGGGAAAAACTGAAGAATCACAAGATAATTAAAGATACTTGTCTTCGGCAGATCTACACTCCTGGAAATGGAAAAAAGAACACATTGACACCGGTGTGTCAGACCCACCATACTTGCTCCGGACACTGCGAGAGGGCTGTACAAGCAATGATCACACGCACGGCACAGCGGACACACCAGGACCCGCGGTGTTGGCCGTCGAATGGCGCTAGCTGCGCAGCATTCGTGCACCGCCGCCGTCAGTGTCAGCCAGTTTGCCGTGGCATACGGAGCTCCGTCGCAGTCTTTAACACTGGTAGCATGCCGCGACAGCGTGGACGTGAACCGTATGTGCAGTTGACGGACTTTGAGCGAGGGCGTATAGTGGGCATGCGAGAGGCCGGGTGGACGTACCGCCGAATTGCTCAACACGTGGGGCGTGAGGTCTCCACAGTACATCGATGTTGTCGCCAGTGGTCGGCGGAAGGTCCACGTGCCCGTCGACCTGGGACCGGACCGCAGCGACGCACGGATGCACGCCAAGACCGTAGGATCCTACGCAGTGCCGTAGGGGACCGCACCGCCACTTCCCAGCAAATTAGGGACACTGTTGCTCCTGGGGTATCGGCGAGGACCATTCGCAACCGTCTCCATGAAGCTGGGCTACGGTCCCGCACACCGTTAGGCCGTCTTCCGCTCACGCCCCAACATCGTGCAGCCCGCCTCCAGTGGTGTCGCGACAGGCGTGAATGGAGGGACGAATGGAGACGTGTCGTCTTCAGCGATGAGAGTCGCTTCTGCCTTGGTGCCAATGATGGTCGTATGCGTGTTTGGCGCCGTGCAGGTGAGCGCCACAATCAGGACTGCATACGACCGAGGCACACAGGGCCAACACCCGGCATCATGGTGTGGGGAGCGATCTCCTACACTGGCCGTACACCACTGGTGATCGTCGAGGGGACACTGAATAGTGCACGGTACATCCAAACCGTCATCGAACCCATCGTTCTACCATTCCTAGACCGGCAAGGGAACTTGCTGTTCCAACAGGACAATGCACGTCCGCATGTATCCCGTGCCACCCAACGTGCTCTAGAAGGTGTAAGTCAACTACCCTGGCCAGCAAGATCTCCGGATCTGTCCCCCATTGAGCATGTTTGGGACTGGATGAAGCGTCGTCTCACGCGGTCTGCACGTCCAGCACGAACGCTGGTCCAACTGAGGCGCCAGGTGGAAATGGCATGGCAAGCCGTTCCACAGGACTACATCCAGCATCTCTACGATCGTCTCCATGGGAGAATAGCAGCCTGCATTGCTGCGAAAGGTGGATATACACTGTACTAGTGCCGACATTGTGCATGCTCTGTTGCCTGTGTCTATGTGCCTGTGGTTCTGTCAGTGTGATCATGTGATGTATCTGACCCCAGGAATGTGTCAATAAAGTTTCCCCTTCCTGGGACAATGAATTCACGGTGTTCTTATTTCAATTTCCAGGAGTGTATATCGTCTGTCGTACTTGCATCTTTTGAAAGGTATTCAGCGTTCTTTATGCTGACTGTTTAAGGTGGTTCTTTCGTGCTCAGACTTGTCGTTGAAGGTCGTTCTTGTCTTAAACAGCCGGTAGAGCACTATCGGCATACAGCAGTACCCAAAGCAGTACTTTCTAAAGTTCTGCGGTGACCGTGCCCGCTGTTAAGATGAAGAAGAGGAAAGAGAGATAGCATAAATGCTTTCATTATATAGTGTTAAAATTTCACCTCGAGTATTTATGCTACTACATTAGATCGATTTATTCAGATTTTCTATTTGCACCAAATCTTTTGGTATGAACGGCATCTTCGTTTCTTCGCTCAATATTTCGTACCCTATTCTGTGCACTACTTAGTTTATTTACAGCGGCCGCTCATCACGTTGGAAAGACTACTTTCAAAAAGAATAATAGCAAACACGCACAGTGATAGGAACGGCAACAAAAGCAATGTAATCTTGTACACGAATCCGTGCAATACACAACTATCCACAAGGTATGACATGAGACAGTTAGCAATCGCCCTCCACCAGAGGTGCAGCAAATCACCTGTAATTCGTTGGTGTCTAGCGATACCACGAAACTTTTGTGTCGTCTCTTTGTCACTGTAGGCTTGTACCATGCGAAGCAAGGAGCGGATGTTGTTTGGTAGCCGGTATCCTCTTTCTATAACACAACTGCACGCATGTATTAACACGGTTCTTTATTAACATACGAGGGGAGTTTGAAAAGCCCGTGCAAAGTCCGCGAGATGGCACCACCGCTGCGTATCGAGATCATGTTTAGTTAGTAGCATCTTTGGAAAGAACGCACACCAAGTCTCAGCCATATTGATCTATTTCTTTGTGTTTGGCATTCGTGTGAATCAAGGAAGTCGAGTGATTGTCACAATTGTCACAATTAAACGAGTTGGAATCCTATTTCCATTAATTTTGCGACCACAACTTTATGAAAGGCAAAACGCCTCAGGAGACTAAAGAGAAGCTTGATAAACATTACGATGACTCTGCGCCTTCGATTAGAACAGTTTAAAAATTGTTTCAAGATTTTCAGAGTGGCCATATGGGCACAAGTGATGCTGAACTTTCTGGACGCCCTGCGGAGGTTACGACCCCAGAAATCATCCATAAAATCCACAATATGGTGATGGATAACAGAAGAGTTAAGGTGTGTGAGATTGCTAGTGCTGTGGGCATCTTGAATGAACGGGTTCATAATATTTTGCATAAACATTTGGACATGAGAAAGCTATCCGCAAGATGGGTTGCGCGATTGCTCACGCTTGACCAAAAACGAAATCGTGTGAAGTGTTGCAAGGATGGTATGCAGCTGTTAAGGAAGAATCCGCAAGACTTTAAGCGTCGTTTCGGCAGTGTGGATGAAACATGGATACATTACTATACTCCTGAGGCCAAACAACAATCTAAATAATGGGCTACCAAGGGAGAATCTTCACCAAAAAAGGCTAAGACCATTCCTTCGGCCGGAAAGGTAATCGCGACTGTCTTTTGGGATTCGCAAGGGACAATCCTCATCAACTATCTGGAAAAGGGTAAAACTATTACAGGTGCATATTATTCATCGTTATTGGTTCAAATGGCTCTGAGCATTATGGGACTTAACTGCTGAGGACATCAGTCCCCTAGAACTTAGAACTACTTAAACCTAAGTAACTTAAGGATATCACACATATCCATGGCCGAGGCAGGATTCGAACCTGCGACCGTAGCGGTCGCGCGGTTCCAGACTGAAGCGCCTAGAACCGCTCGGCCACACTGGCCGGCCATCGTTATTGGACCGTTTGAAAACCGAGCTGCAAGGAAACCGCCGTTATTGGACCGTTTGAAAACCGAGCTGCAAGGAAACCGCCAGCGATTGGACCGCAAAAAAGTCCTTTTCCATCACGACTATGCACCAGCACACACCTTAACAGTTGCGGCCGCAAAATTAATGGAAATAGGATTCCAACTCGTTTCACATCCCCTCTGTTCTCCAGACTTGGCTCCCTCGGACAACTATTTGTTCCCCAGTTTCAAGAAATGGCTGGCGGGACAAAGATTTTATTCAAACGAGGAGGTGATTTCAGCAACTAATAGCTATTTTGCAGACTTGGACAATTCCTATTGTTCGGAAGGGATCAAGAAATTAGAACAGCGTTGGACGCAGTTATAAGTCTAAAAGGAGACTATGTCGAAAAATAAAAAAGGTTTACCCCAAACACTTAAGTAGTTTTTATTTTTGCACGGACTTTTCAAACGCCCCTCGTAAACGGAGAGCTGCTGAACTTGAGATAGTCCAGATGTTGTGGTACAAGCTCTGCCGTAAGAGCCCACGTTAGCTTCGCTGCTGCTGAAGTACAAGTCACGCTAAGCACCACTACTCTGGTCGCTAGGTATTGACTGACTCTGAGCCAGAGGCTGAGCCAACTGTGACTGTGACTCCCACTGGGCTGCGACTGATGACTTGACTCGGCTCACTGGATTACTTGACGGCCCTCCGAACCGCGGCGGCGATCTAAACACTGGCGTCGCATTCTTCGCGAGTTTTTCTTTGGTCTCTCTCCTGATAGGCGCGTTGCTTCCGCCTACTGTCTATCTTCTCGCAACCTCTTTGTCGCCTGGTGTGCCGGCGACAGCTTCCGCCAGCACAGAAACTAAGTGCTGCTTCGCAGTTGCCTGAAACATTACGTTAAAGGCATGCTTTCTTGCTCGTACGAAATGCCCCACTTGGGACGAGTCGACAGTTTTTATGTTCCTCCATTTCGTTACCCTCAACAGACTGAGTGAGGAAGCGTTTCGTTTACTCGCATGTCTCCTTCCCCACATGCAGTGTGTTCCGAAACGGTAGCCTTCGAATTACTCCGATTTCTTTTCCTCAGCAAGACAAGTTTCTTTCCAGTATGCAGTTCACGTCTGACTGAGACCTCGGCAGCACGTAAGCGCATAGGCTCAGACGGTAGACTTCGGTTTATTGGTAGAGTAATAGACAAATGCAATCAATCTACAAAGGTGATTGCTTGCAAAACACTTGTGAGACCCATCCTAGAATACTGCTCAAGTGTGTGTGATCCGCACCAAATTGGACTATCAGAGGATATTCGACGTATACATACAAGGACAGTATGTATGGTCACTGGTTTGTTTGACTCACGTGAGAGTCACAGAAACGATGATGAAACACCTGATTTGTCACACACTTGAAAACAGACGCAGACTATTTCAAGAAAGTCTACTTAAAAAGCTTCTGGAACCGACGTTAAGTAAGGAAGCTTGTGGAGTGTACTACAACCTCCCTACCTATCGCTCCCGTAGGAGTTGCGAAGACAAGATTAGAGTAATTACAGCGCGCACAGAGGCATTTAAGCAATTATTCTTCCTGCGCTCCATATGTGAAGGGGACGGGAAGAAGCTATAGTACGTGGTACGACGGAAAGTACCCGCTTCCATGCACTTCACAGTGGTTTGGCGAGTACGAAAGTAGATGTGAACGAACTTACCTAGTCCTCTCTTTCTTTATTACTGAACTTTTTCTCGTGTGGTTGTTCGCTCGCTACGCCGTTATTATCGTGGCTTTTTAACATACGTCATGCGACAGCACACGCAATATTCTGAAAAAAAGCACAGAAAGTTTATGCTTGATGCTTTCTACGCGAACCAGATTTGTTTTTCATTTCGTTGCTTATCACGCGTTCCCAAGCGTTACAGTACACAGTGCCTTCCAGAAACACTTTAAGAAACTCTCAGGACACTAGATATTTTAACAATTACTACGAAAAATGAGCCTCCTGGACTTCACTGTGCAACCATTAAGAATGTGAGAAATTTGCTGTCAGGGTACACAATAACTAAATTCTCTTCCATTAATACCGGGATTTCACAGAACCTATTGTTACAAAGACCTCGGTTTGGAAACAGTTTCTCCCGACAGTGCGAAATTCTAGGCTAGAGTGAAATGTTGAGACATGGTTGTCTCTTACGATTTCTGCAATGATCAGAGCATTTAAAAGGATATTTCATCGAGCACTTCAACTGCAATCTTGAGATCTGGGTTATCAAAGCAGCGTCTTATTTCAAGAAGTAACTCAGTTGATCCTATAACATATTTTCGTTTTAGATTCATGACAAACGATATCGGCTGTCCCATCACTCGAAATTTCAGATGCACTGCGCGACTGTCCTCACTGCGATGTATGTGCACGCTCTTTACGTTCCCCAACATTTGCGGATGTCGTCCGCTGGGCGGTGCTCTTTAATCGTAGATAATCCCTGGTTTCCTGTCTGCCTTCTCGGTATCATCTGTAGCACCGAACTACCCTGCAGTTGTCTGGGAACAACGTCATTCCTATGTTCCTCGATGCGCGCCAGTTATGTATCAGCATGAGACAAACACCAGAGAGCAGCAGTAGCAAAGTCGACTGCCCCACTTCCAAGTCGAAGCTAACGTAGTATGGAAAAATCAGCTTGACGGAGAGTGATAAGTACTCCGTTGTTATACGTTCACCATTCAGTGGAGCCTGCATTAATTTATAAAACAGTCAGACTGCTGCACACTAAATTTTAAGGGAATATACGAACCGCTCCCTCTCTGTCATTATACCTTATTCCTTTCGCATACAGATTATTGATGGATGTTCTCGTGTTAGCCACTTGCAACTATGTAGCAAAAGACCAAATGATCTTCATAGACGACTATTCCTTGATTTGTGCGTTACAAAACTCAGAACGGGCGACTCCCACAAAAATCGTACATGACTGCGGCACAAATATTGCGAAATTAGCCTCAGGATCCAAGAAAACGACCACGTTACGCACAACAAAGTATTTACGTTTACGCCAAAATAAAAATTAATCTGTTGATGATCGTCAAGATGTCAGCATTCTGTCCGTTTAAAGAGACACATTTTCAACATAGAATTACATTTTACGACACAAAGTCAAAGTAACGTTTTAATAAAAGCTGTCCAATACAGTGGAAATCGGGAGCTGCAGTATCACTCACTCATAAATTCGAAGGCCCATTCATTGTTCATTCCAAACGAAAAATTTCCGCATTGATATGAGTCGACACAGAAATAATTCTCAGTCTAGCGTTACTAAATCAAGTGCAGAGATACTTCTACATTTGTATACATACTCCGCAAGGAACCATACGGTGCATGTGAGGCAGTACCTTGTAAAACGATTACTCATTCCCTTTTCCTGTTCCACATCCAGATGGAGCGAGAGAAAAGAGTCTATATGCTTTCTCTTTCACTGTCTTCTCAGTCTTACGCAAGACTTAGGTTGGTGTCAGTAGAATTGTCCTGCAGTCTGTCAAGTATGGCGGTTCTCTACACTTTTTCAACAGTTTGTGGCGAAAACAACACCTTTTCAGGGATATCCATTCGAGATCTCGAAGCACTTCCGTAATACTCGGGTGTTGGTCGAACCTACCGGTAACAGATCTAGCAGCATGCCTTTAAATTGCTTCCATGAGTTCCTTTAGACCAACCCGATGGATATCTCAAACACTCGAGCAGTATTCAAGAATGATTAGCACAAGAAGTCTGTTTATTTATAGATGAGCTACAGTTTTCTACAGTTCTCTCAGCAAACCTAAGTCACCCATTCGCCTCCCCTAAAACCGACCTCAAGTGCTCGCTTTGCAACGTTACGCCGATATATATGTAACGACGTGTTTTTGTTAAGCAGCACACCACTACTACTGCATTCGAATATCTGGATTAATTTCCCTACTCATCTGCATTAACCTGCATTTCGTCATTTAGAGCAAGCTGCTACTCATCACATCAATCAGAAATTCTTTCCAATTCATCCGGTATCCTTCTACAGTCACTCAACGACGACACTTTTCTGTACACTGCAGCGTCATCAACAAACAGCCGCAGATTGCTGTTCACTATATCTGTCATATCATATATATGCACAGGGTGGTCGGAAATTCCCGTTACAAAAGTCTAGGACTTGTAGTGGGAAGTGAGTACATAATATTTTGAAGAGGAACCCATGTTCAGAAACCTACCATTTCCGTGCTACAACCATTTGAAAACGTGTTGCTAATGCGACAATTTTTATAAGTAGTTTACTGGGCGTGATCCAGTAAATCACTTGTTTTTCAGTTCCACTCATTAATAGACAATGAGACTGCTAGTGTACTTGTTGACGGGTTCTCATCAACGTGATGCACTAACGCCTCTTCCAGTTCGGGCGTGTGGGGCCCCCCTGGAACGACACAGTCACGCCTGCTGCTGGTGAAGATATCCTTTCTCGAAACCGCTGCGTGATTGTGGCGAAAAGGGTACGCGATGTAGTCTGAAGTTGCGAAGAACTATCTTGATAAAGGCGACGAGCAGCTCTTCCGTTGCTGTGAGCTTCGCCATTCAGGAAGATCACGTCGGTGTTTTCTGCAAACCTGTACTCAACCGTGTTGCTCCAACGCTGACAGACGCGTGGATGAGGCTTAACCAGGTCAATGAGGTTGGATAGGATGTCAAATGACATCAGCCGATCTGACGTAAACACCCTTCACTATGACTATCCTGTTGCAAACCTACCTAGCAAACATGTTTTCAAACGGCTGAAGCACGAAAACGGAAATGTCTTCAACCAATGACATATCTGAGAACGTATTCCGTATGCTCAAACCTTCGTTGGTAGACTGCAGTTCAGACACTATTTCAACGCTTTCGGAAAATACAGGAACATGGTCTTAGCCTGGTTACATTCATCTATTGTTTGAAGGATATCGCGCGAGAAAAGGGTAAGCTGAGTTTCGCACGAGTCATGCTTTCTAAACCAATGCTTATTTGTGGAAAGAGGTCTTTTCTCTCTCAAGGAAATATCGTTCATCTCTAACAGCGTCAAGCATGCCTGCAAGCTTAACCTACGTATTCTACGTATCCGACGGACCGCTCACCCTCATGGGTGTCAAATGACTTCACCCCTCGAGACATTGTGGAGATAGTCTGCATATTAACCCAGGATGTTGATACGAGGACTCGTGATCCGGAACTTACCGGTCCATCATCTCCAGCCCTTGTCAGGAAATACCAGCCATGAATATTTTATCCACCACGAGGATTCTCAACGGTTACCTCCGAATGGGGTACAGTGAAGCTGTCGTCAGTCACAGCAGTAATAACCGATTTCAGAGTTCCGTAGGTTTCGAAGTCATAGGAACATGATCAGTGAGTCCATGGATGGTGAGCAATATAATAGCGACCACGTATAATGGCACACACGATAATGCTGCCGACGGCGTAATTCGGAAGACACGTGTCATGTATGACAAACGATACACTCAGTGTCGCGTTCACCTAAAGGAAAAAAAAAGAAAAATGTTCACCAGGTTGTTCCAGCGATTTGCAGACATGGAATGATTTCCAGCACGCACAATGAATTTTTACCGTTAGACCATAAGAACCAACTCAGATTCTGTTTAAGATTCACTGCTGTCTCGAGTTGCTGCGGCTGTACCACTATATGGCAATGCCATCGTTTCCACACTGTTGGCGCAATTTATTTCATCACAGTTGAGCCAGTTTCAAGAAACTATTTATAAATTATATACACGAACTTTCCTCATTAATCAGTCTATCTATCTATATATCTTTCTATCTATCTATTAGACAAAACCGCATCAGAATGCTGCAGTAGTTCCTGAGATTAGCCCGAACATAGTGACAGAAGTGAACAGGAAACTTAAATTTACATATACACTCCTGGAAATTGAAATAAGAACACCGTGAATTCATTGTCCCAGGAAGGGGAAACTTTATTGACACATTCCTGGGGTCAGATACATCACATGATCACACTGACAGAACCACAGGCACATAGACACAGGCAACAGAGCATGCACAATGTCGGCACTAGTACAGTGTATATCCACCTTTCGCAGCAATGCAGGCTGCTATTCTCCCATGGAGACGATCGTAGAGATGCTGGATGTAGTCCTGTGGAACGGCTTGCCATGCCATTTCCACCTGGCGCCTCAGTTGGACCAGCGTTCGTGCTGGACGTGCAGACCGCGTGAGACGACGCTTCATCCAGTCCCAAACATGCTCAATGGGGGACAGATCCGGAGATCTTGCTGGCCAGGGTAGTTGACTTAACACCTTCTAGAGCACGTTGGGTGGCACGGGGTACATGCGGACGTGCATTGTCCTGTTGGAACAGCAAGTTCCCTTGCCGGTCTAGGAATGGAAGAACGATGGGTTCGATGACGGTTTGGATGTACCGTGCACTATTCAGTGTCCCCTCGACGATCACCAGTGGTGTACGGCCAATGTAGGAGATCGCTCCCCACACCATGATGCAGTCCTGATTGTGGCGCTCACCTGCACGGCGCCAAACACGCATACGACCATCATTGGCACCAAGGCAGAAGCGACTCTCATCGCTGAAGACGACACGTCTCCATTCGTCCCTCCATTCACGCCTGTCGCGACACCACTGGAGGCGGGCTGCACGATGTTGGGGCGTGAGCGGAAGACGGCCTAACGGTGTGCGGGACCGTAGCCCAGCTTCACGGAGACGGTTGCGAATGGTCCTCGCCGATACCCCAGGAGCAACAGTGTCCCTAATTTGCTGGGAAGTGGCGGTGCGGTGGTCCCCTACGGCACTGCGTAGGATCCTACGGTCTTGGCGTGCATCCGTGCGTCGCTGCGGTCCGGTCCCAGGTCGACGGGCACGTGCACCTTCCGCCGACCACTGGCGACAACATCGATGTACTGTGGAGACCTCACGCCCCACGTGTTGAGCAATTCGGCGGTACGTCCACCCGGCCTCCCGCATGCCCACTATACGCCCTCGCTCAAAGTCCGTCAACTGCACATACGGTTCACGTCCACGCTGTCGCGGCATGCTACCAGTGTTAAAGACTGCGATGGAGCTCCGTATGCCACGGCAAAGTGGCTGACACTGACGGCGGCGGTGCACAAATGCTGCGCAGCTAGCGCCATTCGACGGCCAACACCGCGGTTCCTGGTGTGTCCGCTGTGCCGTGCGTGTGATCATTGCTTGTACAGCCCTCTCGCAGTGTCCGGAGCAAGTATGGTGGGTCTGACACACCGGTGTCAATGTGTTCTTTTTTCCATTTCCAGGAGTGTATAAAGAGGAGATGAATCAGGAAGTAACTTACAAATCAGTCTTGCAATTTATTGGTCCACGTTCCTTGGCATATTCGCAGAATCGACCAAACTCACTTCTGAGAAACAGCGCACTTACATCTGCATGACATCGAATATTACAGAATACGCTTCTATTAAATCAATAAGAAAGTCTCAGAACATTTTAGAAAATTCGAAGATGAATAAAAATTCTTTTGGATCCATCTAAATCTGAACCAGCTACTTTTTTACTCCGTAGCGCCTTGCCTCTATCCACTGCACTTAAATTGTGTTCCAGATGACCATATGTTTTATATTATATTCTCCCCGAAGGCATTAATCGCCGATGTGTTATTAAATGCCGTTTAATTATAAGAAGTTGCACCAAGAACAACGAGCTTGTGATGAAGCTTCGATGTGATGTTGCCTTGAAACGGCACATTTTAGTAACATACAAGTTGATGATGATGATGATGATGATGATGTCCCATACTCCGAGGAGCGTTAGGGATGATGCGGGAGACCCGCACCGCCGTACTAGGAAAGGTCCTTGTGGAAGTGGTTTGCCATTGCCTTCCTCCGACCGTAATCGGGATGAATGATGATGATGACGACACAACAACACCCAGCCATCCCGAGGCAGGAAAAATCTCTGACCCCACCGGGAATCGAACGCGGGACCCCGTGCGCGGGAAGCGAGAACGCTACTGCAAGACCACGAGCTACATACGAATTGCAGTACCAAAATAACCAAATTAGAAAACTCTTTAACCACCAATATATGACGTTTCGCGTTATTTTATTACGGTAAATCGTAGCAATAGCGGCGCGTTTTAGAGAGATCCTCGATGTGGTGGTATATATTCATAGAATGTAAAGTTACAATGTAAAACCCACCAGATATGGGCTTCAACTGCGAAAGATGACGTACAATATGGCGTCTCCCAAGTTGGGCTCTAGTTGGTTGAACGCTTCGTAGCACATTGCCGAAATATCGCAGAACTTATTTCATGTTTGACTCACAGCGAAATTCGTACAGTTACACGTCCACATCACCTCCTACTTCCCGTGAGTGGACGTCTTCACAGTGCTGCACTCCAGACTGGTAACATGTGAGCGTTTCTTAAGAACTGTCAAGCTGCATACGTGACACGAGATGAGACAAAGGAGGGCAAGCAACCTGTGGCTGGGGGGGGGGGGGGGGGGGTTGTAGCGTGCTGCAGAGGCAGGTTGCAGCCTTGAGGCCGCCCATTGTCCGGCGCTATTTGTAGCCGCGGTGGTGGCGCCGGCGGCCGTCCTGGCCGGAGGACCTGTTCTGTGTCCCGGCGCGGAGCGGGGGCAAGGCCACCTCGCCAGCGGCCCACGTGCTGTAGGGGCCCTCTGCCTCCAGAGGCTGTCGCTGCTAGCTTACGGCGTCCCCTTCCAACTAATGGACCCTCTGTCATCTCTGCTCAATTCAAGTCTGACGAGTCTGATCGTTACGACCACCTCTACCCTCTCCAAACCAGTACTGAGCAACTCATCAACTCCATCTGCCCTCAATCCGTTGACTGGTTTTCACATCACAGTAACTAGACGAGGCCCTATTCCAGCTGCCCTTCCTCTGATCTTTGAACTAGTCCATTTAGCTAATTATGGGGAGACTCACAGGTTAAGGCAGGCTCCGAACCACGGCGCTACTTGTTTCTATCCTCGTTCAAAATTGCACGACAAAAAAAAATTAAATAAAATAAAAATAGTAGCAATCGAGGAATGAGCTGGCGACGTTTAGATTTCTTCTATGTCACTTTCACTGTTTAATCAAAAATGGTTCAAATGGCTCTGAGCACTATGGGACTTAACATCTGTGGTCATCAGTCCCCTAGAACTTAGAACTACTTAAACCTAACTAACCTAAGGACAGCACACAACACCCAGCCATCACGAGGCAGAGAAAATCCCTGACCCCGCCGGGAATCGAACCCGGGAACCCGGGCGTGGGAACTGTTTAATCATTCACTCACTGGTCATACCGGACTCGAGAGTCCATTACCGCAGCAACGTATTTTCGCCATCTGTCCCAGTCTTCGCCTATTTCCTACCATTCACCTTCAATACCTAGGCTCCTCAAATCAGTCTTCACATTGTCCTCCCATCTACGCCTCGGTCTCTCCACAGGACGTTTTCCCTCTAAGTGCCCTAACAGTGCTTTGCGCGCTGCCCTGCCCTCATCCATTCGAGCTACGTGACCCGCCCATCGCAGCCTACGTTATTTAATAATACTGATTATGTCAGGGCTTGAATAGAGTTCGTGAACCTCTTCGTTATGCAGTTTTCGCCACTCTCCGCTAATGTCATCCCTTTTTGCTCCGAAAATTTTCCTCAAAATTTTGTTTTCAAATACTCGAAACGGCTTTCCATTTGGCACAGTGAGACACCAAGTCTCACACCCATACAGCATAACTGGTAGAATAATAGTTTTGTATATTCCAATCTTTAAATTCCTAGACAATATCCATGATGAAAGTAATCTATTCAGTGAGAAGTAGCACGCATTTCCCGCCTCTAATCTCTTCTTCAGTTCGGATTCAATCTCATTTCTCGAAGTGATGTCCACGCCTAGATACTTAAATGTGTTCACTTTTTCAAACTGCACGTCTCTAACTCTTAACATTTCCTGATCTACTGCTGTTGGCATTCTAGTAGTAACCAGGTATTTAGTTTTGTCTTTGCTTATCCTTAGACCTACATCTTCACTAGCCTTGATTAAAGCATTCGCATTTGCTGTTACAGATTCTTTCCTATCGCTAATGATGTTTAGATCATCTGCACACCCTAATATCTTAATATTTCACTGTTTAATCATCGAACCAAAACCTAATACATTTTTATCTGATTAAAACTAAGTTTAAACCTGTTACTGGTCATTAAAATGGGACGTGTCTACCATTCGCCTTTATGACGGCTTGGACATTGCTGGGGACATTTTCAATGATGTCTTCGAATTAGGACTGTTGATATTTCTAAAAGTATCAGGAGTCCGATACATCGATATTTAAAAGGACACCGCTACAGGCCCTAGATGTATCGGAGAAAGTTATCGACATATCGACAGGAAAAAAACGACGCACCGGACAATCAATATATCGGCTGCACATTGTAAACATACTGCCGGCTTTAGAGCTGTATATGTAAGTACTAATTTATTATTAGATATTCTATACGTCAACAAGCTAGCAGCCTGCTTATCCCCCTTAGAGAAAGGAAAACGCTGCACGTTCACGCTTTGCGATAACCACTTTGCTAAGATTGGCAAATGCATCTAAGTGGCACAATAAAAGGTGTCCGATGGGTTCGTCGTTCGGTTTCGTTACATATCAGATTTGTCCCAAACACTTGACGTCGACTTTCAAGTTTTTTTTTTTTCTTTCAGTTCTGCAAACGTCAGCGATCTAGCAGCTGTAATGTCAAAATTGCGTGGTGAAGTTAAGCGTTGCAGTTTCTGTTGGTAGCGCCCACCATTTCACGAGTGTACAGCGAACATCAGGAAACCGGTAGAGCATCAAATATCTGACATCGCTGCGACCGGAAAAAGATCTTGCAAGAACGGGACCAACGGCGACTGAAGAGAATCGTTCAACGTGATTGAAGTGCAATCCTTCCACAAATTGCTGCAAATATCGATGCTGGGCCATCAACAGCTGTCAGCGTCCGAACCATTCAACGAAACATCATCGATATGGGCTTTCGGAGCCGAAGGCCCACTCGTCTGTCGTTGACTGCACGACACAAAGCTTTAAGTCTCGCCTGGGCCCGTCAACACTGACATTGGAATGTTGATGACTGGAAATATGTTGCCTGGTCGGACGAGTCTCGTTTCAAATTGTATCGAGCGGATGGACGTATACGGGTATGGAGACAACCTCATGAACCCATGGACCCTGCATGTCAGCAAGGTACCGTTCAAGCTGGTGGAGGCTCTGTAATGGTGTGGGGCGTGTGCAGTTGGAGTGATATGGGACCCCTGATACATCTAGATACGACTCTGGCAGGTGACACGTACTAAGCATCTTGTCTGATCACCTGCATTCATTCATTCACGTCCATTGTGCATTCTGACGGACTTGGGCAATTCCAGCAGGACAACGCGATACCTCACATGTCCAGAATTGCTACAGAGTGGCTTCAGGAACACTTCTCTGAGGTTAAACACCTCCGCTCATCACCAAACTCCCCAGAAATGAACATTATTGACCATATCTGGGATGCCTTGCAACGTGCTGTTCAGAAGGAATCTGTAGCCCTTCGTACTCTTACGGATTTATGGACAGCCCTACAGGATTCATGGTATCAGTTCCATCCAGCGTTACTTCAGACATTAGTCGAGTCAATGGCACGTCGTGTTTCGGCACTTCTGCGTACTCGCGTGGGCTCTACACGATACCAGGCAGGTGTACCGTATCTTTGACTCTTCAGTGTATAACACTAACGCGACGCCGCGCTATACATGTATCCATTACACTCAACTACACTCAGCAGATGAACTTACGACAGAGCTCTTACATCCCATCAGGCGCTTTTACCATAACACAAAAATGTTAAACCCTCGGCCGGCCGAAGTGGCCGTGCGGTTAAAGGCGCTGCAGTCTGGAACCGCAAGACCGCTACGGTTGCAGGTTCGAATCCTGCCTCGGGCATAGATGTTTGTGATGTCCTTAGGTTAATTAGGTTTAACTAGTTCTCAGTTCTAGGGGACTAATGACCTCAGCAGTTGAGTCCCATAGTGCTCAGAGCCATTTGAACCATTTTGTTAAACCCTCGAAGTCTTTGTGAAGATCGTTTCTACTCACGGCATCGCAATTTGTCATTCTATTTTGATAGTAAGTCGTAAATAATTAGCGAATTGAAAGAAACGTGTGACGTAGATGACGTGAGTGGAATCTACATTTTAGGTAGACGTTACCCTGTTTCAAGACGTTAAATCATTATTATTCGTGCGTGGGTCTTACTATGGGAAAGCAAAAATCACTTTCTTTTACTGGTCTTCACAAACATACACACAGTGATTCAGAAATACTTTTGCAACTGAGAGGTCAGTGACCTTCCACCAATATAAGAAAAAAAGCTCATATTATACGCCCAAAGAGGCTTAGTTTATTAATGAAATCGAATGAAACTTTATTTTCAACACGTCAGTTACGTCTTCTTGAAAGCGTCACAAATACAGGGACTCACAGCAAATGTTCCACATGTCCTCTTGTTTCCATATAAGCATGTACTCATCGAATCATGAACTGTCGCTTCCTGACGGTGACGAATGGTTCCGCAGACTTTCACATGTCGTTGAATAGTTTCTGCGCCCAGGTTGTTTCCTGCATAAACCAGTTGCCTAAGGTGCCACGGCGATTAAAATCCAAAGGACTGAGGTCAACAGAACGTGCAGGACATGGAACTGGTCCTCCTGTAACTAATCATCCGCCATGATAGGTACCAGCCACTGCGTCTCAAACAATGAGACTAAAATCTGTTGGCGCCCCATCATGAATAAACCACAGGTTTCAAAAAATGGCTCTGAGCACTATGGGACTCAACTGCTGTGGTCATAAGTCCCCTAGAACTTAGAACTACTTAAACCTAACTAACCTAAGGACAGCACACAACACCCAGCCATCACGAGGCAGAGAAAATCCCTGACCCCGCCGGGAATCGAACCCGGGAACCCGGGCGTGGGAAGCGAGAACGCTACCGCACGACCACGAGATGCGGGCAAACCACAGGTTTCTTTCTATTTGCAGGGGAACATTGTCTAGAGAGTCTCTGAGTGTGTTCTGAATAAAGTCCTTGAAGACGGCATTTGTAACATGTTGTGGGATCACGTGCAAATCCACAGCCTTCTACATATGAGTGTAACATACCGCCACTATGATACCATAAGTCAAAGTTTTATCTGAATGACGGCTTCGAAGTGGTTGGGCTGTACTTGAAAAGCCGTTCAACGTAAACTTTTGTGAGCAATTTGGAAACGACAGATTTTTGGACATATGCTTATATGGCTTTTTCCTTTCTTTCTTGTAAGGAACCATACTTCATAGTTTGTAGAAATTTATGAGTCGCCCTATTTAAAGACAGTATTAACGTTACGTTAATTAAAAGTGTGCTGAAATGTTCAGCAAGAGCACTTTCTATTATTACTTAATACGGAGTGTTCAAAGAGTCTGTCCGCAGTGCCGTATGATAGTTAGCCGCGCGTGCCGTACACATAAGTGCCGATTCGAATTCGTTATCAGAACTGTATGATATAGAAGGGAAAATCTATCCCCCTGAGGCACAAGTGTTGAGTAACTGGCAAGTTGTAACTAAAGTGCTTGTTAATGGTGGTGAGTTTATAGGCTTTTTGAAGTAAGTGGACAACAAAAGAAACGTTTTTAATGGTTGTAGCATTAACGTTACGTGTTGACGTGAACGTTTAAGTTTAGATCCTTTGTTCGTTTCTTTCGTTTTTGTCACTGTTAAAATGCTAACCATTGAAGAAGGTGTGTTTTTAGTCGAACAAGTGTTCAAACCTGGCGGTAAATACACAGTTTCATTTCGTCAAACATTTAATTCAGTTTTCGCGGAGACAAACACTCCCACATCGCGATACTGTACGACATTTGGTTAAGAAATTTCGAAGTACGGGTTCAGTGACAGATGCACCGAGAAGTGGTCGTGCTAGCGTTTTGTCTGAGGATAAACTACTCGATATTTCCGATAAAATGTCCATGGATCCGAACATGTCAGTAAGAAAACTCGCCCAGGAAATCGATGTTAGTGTAGGAGCGGCCCACACGACTGTAAGGAAAAAAAATAGAACTTTTGCCATACAAAGTGACAGTCGTGGAAGAACTGAAAAATACTGATCATGGCAAGAGACTGCATTATTGTGAATGGTTCAAAAACTTCGTTAAAAAAATGGAAGTGATATTCTTAATGAAACGTTTTTCACTGATGAGGCGTGGTTTCATTTATCCAGGTATATGAACTCGCAAAATTCTCGCATGTGGAGTACTGGAAATCCATTCTGTAATCATGAGGAACCAATCATTCTGTGAAAATAGGAGTTTGGATTGCAATTTCTAGACGTCGGATTGTGGGTCCCATATTTTTCAACGAAACAATAAACGCACAACGATACTGCTGTGATATTCTGTACCCATTCATAGGAGAGCTAGTGTTAAGTGAAATACTGAACGGTTATTTTACCGAGCGAGGTGGCGCAGTGGTTAGACACTGGACTCGTATTCGGGAGGACGACGGTTCAATCCCGCGTCCGGCCATCCTGATTTAGGTTTTCCGTGATTTCCCTAAATCGCTCCAGGCAAATGCCGGGATGGTTCCTTTTAAAGGGCACGGCCGACTTCCTTCCCCGTCCTTCCCTAATCTGATGAGACTGATGACCTCACTGTCTGGTCTCCTTCCCTCAAACCAACCAACCAACGGTTATTTTCACCTCGCGTTTCAATGTCACTGCTTGCTGATGTTTTTCGTGATCGCATAATTTCACAGGGACTTCGGCCTCCACGATCGCCTGACCTAACACCACCTGACTTTTTCTTCTGGGTTACAGCGAAAGCAACTGTCTATAAAAACAGTCCAAAATCCATCGATGCATTGAAAACTGCAATATCCACTTTCACTGCTTCTGTTACAGAAGAAATGTTACAGCTTGTGTTTGGAGACATGATTAGACGAACTGAATTGTGTATTCAACAGCAGGGGGGACACATTCAACATTTAATGTGAAAATTTGTAAGTAAAAATGAATATTCAATAAATTAATAACTTGTATTTCACTGAGTTTCATTTCGGTATATTCACTGCTGCATACGGCACGCGCGGCTAACAATCATACGGCATTGTGGAGAGACTTTTTGAACACCCCGTATTAATCCTACCATCAGTTCAGGTTTTTCAGTTACCGCTTGTAAATTTGACGAAAATTTTTTTCCCCTTCCTAACCGTTCAGATGCACGTTAACGTACGCGGTGCGAAGAGGCATCAGTTCAGTTTGGCTGTTCCTCTGCAGGCCTCATCGGACGTGAGCTGTGTTCCCGTTTCAGGCGGGCGTGACTCCCAGCCACACATGACATGGACGGGGACAGCGATGAAGTATCTCGCAGCCTAACGGTAACACCGGCCGCACCGGTCTCCCCTAGCAGTGTTCCTGCTTCGCCTAGACCAGCCCGGGAAAGCTGTCGCTGGAGGTAGCCGGTAGTCTAGAGGAAGATATGGACGGGGTGAACGAGAGCACTCACACACCTGTTGTTCAGTTGGTGCGTGAGGTGCCCAATTATATCTGCTCTTCAGAGCTTTTTCTGCTGTATCTGCAGCGAATAACACAAACATTTAAAGCACTTTAAACCATTTTGCATTTCCTTGCCATACGTACACCTGCATAATTCGGACGACAGCAAAGACTGTTTATCAAGATAATGCAAACAAAAAAATTAATCAATAAAAAGCGACCCATACCATGCTGCCTTGCTTACAACAAACTTTAATCTCCGTGGAATAGTTCAAGCTACTCTTAGCTCTGTGCCGTTCCAGTTTTCCTTACCCTAACTGGTACTACTGGTACTACACAGGGTGTTTCGAAAGGAAAGATCTGATATTTAAAAGTTACTACAGAACAAAAACTCATTGTAAGGAAAGGTTTTTTTTTTTTTTTTTTTTTTTTTTTTTTGCTATGTGACTGATTTGTTGTTATATACGAGCACCACATCATCTCTCCCCTCTTATTGTTCGTCTCCGGAAAATTACGATTTGTCGCCAATGCTTGCGACGAGATAGTTGCGAATTTAGATTCTAAAAATGGCTCTGAGCACTATGGGACTTAACACCTGAGGTCATCAGTCCTCTAGCACTTATAACTATTTAAACCTAACTAACCTAAGGACATCACACACATCCATGCCCGAGGCAAGATTCGAACCTGGTATCGTAGCAGTCGCGCGGTGCCGGACTGAAGCGCCTAGAACCGCTCGGTCACCGGGGCCGGCTATTTAAGTTCTGCAAAAATCATGTACTGATAGTTCCATCTCTGACAGGGAGTGCATAGTATCTCTCAGTTTCGAGTCGTATTTTATTTAAAACTGAATTCCGTGAATTGCACTGGAAATATACACACGCCGACGAAATTCTTTTCTGTACTTGGAATAATTCCGAGTGAGAAAGAAGTGCATTTTACTTACTGCTCGGTGCTTTCTGTATGGAACATACAGCAATTTTCATTATGTTCTGCTTTGCATTAATTGAATCAGAACTAAAAACCTTTTAATTTAATGCAGACCACATCTAATTAATTTAACAGGCCGGAACTGTCGCCAAATAATTGTCTATTTCATTCTCTCTCTCTCTCTCTCTTTCTGTGTGTGTGTGTGTGTGTGTGTGTGTGTGTGTGTGAGAGAGAGAGAGAGAGAGAGAGAGAGAGAGAGAGAGACTACGCTGTTTTTAGTCCCAGAACAGCAGATATCGATGAGAATTTCAGCGACGTACCGGTATCGCTTTAATAGTTTGAAAACTAGTCACGGACTAAAACTTCATCGAATATGTCGTCCGCTGAATGGCTTGCCACACAGACGCATTTTTATACCGGAACATATAATTTTATTGTAATTTGAAATATACGAGGACGGCGCAGTCTTCCCAAAACAGCGAAAATGAACTCCGTTGCATTCTGCATGCAACTTTAAGTATTAGTTATTTTGTTGCTCTGTTGTGCGAGTACAACATCGAACTTAGGTAATTTTCAAGAAGTCTGTGACATTTGTGCGGAGAAGGAATGTGTTCACATTTCTATGGAACCCAGGAGATTTCAGGTATCTTTCTGCTTTCACATTCGTTCGTATCACCGGCCTACAAGCAAACTGTCACGTCCGCAGCTCGTAGTCTAGTGGTTACCGTTGCTGCTTCTGGATCAGGGGGTCCCGGGTTCGATTCCCGGCCACGTTGGAGATTTTTCTGCCTGGGGACTGGATTTTGTGTTGTCCTCATCATTTCATCATTATTCGTGAAAGTGGCTGGATTGGACTCTGTACGGATTGGGACTTTGTACGGGAGCTGATGACCTCGCAGTTGAGCGCCCCACAACAAATCATCACCACCACGACCACCACAAAAAAAAATATCATCATCATCATCAAACTGTCAGGTTGCAATCTAGACTAGAGCTCTGACTCGTGTCACCACAACACATGCCAAAGGCTGCTTATCCAAGTCAGAGCCCCAGGCTCCAAAGAAATCTGTGTCTCTGTGGAAGTGTTTCTCGGCACAAGTATCTCAACTCCAGTTTCAAGTATCTGGATATTCGTAGACAATACATTGTAATAAATGTGCGAAACAATGGTATGGCGTAAGGTGCAATCGCTGATTTTCGACATCTGTATTGTTTATAAATGTCCACGCAAAAGTTATACCTGGCATTTAAAGGCGGGATGCAACCATTTGCACAGTTTTTTTGCAGCTGTGGACACAAGTACAACGGAAATCGTCGAACGTAGGTTAGCTGTGCCAAGTAGCACTTCTAGACACAGTCTGCTGTTTCCTTTGAGTGCGATCAGTCTATCTCATTTTGAAGATTTGATCTTCTAAGGGCAGCACGCTTCTTCCGCGGTAAGTACAGCCGCCCTCCAGGCCACATGGACCTGCAGCTTAGGCGCCATGTCACAGTGGCCATTGTCAAAGGATGACACGGCGGCCGGTCGGTAGCCAATGGCACGTAAGTGCCAGTATGTGGGAATACACACATATTTAATTATTTGTAATGAGTGTCTTGCACAAGAACTCGTGCGAAAATATTTCCAAAACTGGTTAACGAAATGGGCATTGAGAAACAAAGTGTCACATTCTCCTGCAATGTAACTAATGTGACAATATTTTTAAGGATTGAATAGTAGATAAAACACATAGAAGTACTATTCCAACAAGAGAGAAGATGCAGAGTGGGAAATGACCATGTCAGAAACCAAGTCAATGCCATCCACTTTTTATACAGCCAGAGCGCTGTCAATGAAGAACCTGCGCTTGAAGGTCGAACTGTTGTACTACTGCCACGTTCCTGAAAGACGTAAGGAGAAAGATACTTAAGTACAACCAGGCATTGAGAATACGTGAACGTTTCACCAAACAAAGGAAAATTAGAGGATAACGTTCCTTCGACAATGAGGTCATTGCAGATGGAGCACAAGCTCGGATTGGGGAAGGATGGAGATGGAAATCGTCGATACCCTTTCGAAAGCAACCATTTCGGCATTTGCTTTGAACGATTTGGGGAGATCACGGAAACCTAAATCTGAATGACCAGACGCGGATTTGAATAATCGTCCTCCCGAATGCGAATCCAGCGTGCTAACTACTGCGCCACCTCGCTCGGTACCATTCCAAGAAGACAATGCTGTTTGCGGCACAATGATTACAGGTACTGAAGTTTTGGCTAAAAAAGGGCATTCCCCTTGCTCCCTAGCCATTAATTGCTGGATACATACACACACAATTCTTTTTCGAATGCCATTCTGAGAAACTATAAAGAAACGAAAAGGCTTTAACACGTCATCTGGAACTATGCGTTTAGCAGAGTGTAGCGCAGTTTTTCAATGCGAGGAGCCAAGAGACGATTCATAATTCATAAATAAATAATGACTTATTATGAAACACTTTACATACAGACCTTGAACTTTCTCGCTCCAGAAATAGCCACTGCTAGTTTTTTATCGTGACCAAAGAAGACGAAGAGAGCGGTCTTCTAAAAATATAATGCAGCCGCCGACAGAACCTGCATCCAGTCGCCCCAAACAAGGCAAAATCTGGTCGGACGGCTTCCATAAGAGCGTATCGCAGCTGCTAATCGATATTTTCCCAGCGCGGTTCGAGAAACAACAATAGCAGTGACTGTTCTCACTTATCACGCGTGAGTCGTTCTTTTACTATGCACATGACAGGCTCCCAACACAACAGGTGACAAAATGAGATTTATTGTACAGGAAATCATATTGCTGTTGGTCACTTTCCACGGTTTTTAGAAGAATGCAAAAGTTGCACTATAATGACAGATACTCAAATTTTATGTTTGCAATTTGACTTGGTTTCGAAATGTGGTTCGATAGCATTTTACAATCATCAGTATTTCTTTGAAATGGAAATATTGCCTGTAACAGCTGAGATATGAACACTGAAGAGCACACGTTGTAAGCTCTAAGCTCTGCAGCATTCCCTGTACTGTTTGAAATGGTTTTTCCTTGTCTCCACAAATCGAAAACGGAGATGATATTTCATACCAGCTGAGAAACCCGCTGTTGCCCGGGTATTTATTTATAACTGCGATTGACTCTTCTTATGTATGGAATTTATTTTTGACTTACAAAGCCTCTCTGTATACATCGTTTGAAATAGTACGACTGGGGACATGAACGAAGACTGTGGATGGTCATTGTTCAGTAGACATTTAAGCTCTCGGAGAGGAGGGGGAGGAGGGAGGTTTCTGAAACATTTCAATATGTACTTTCCCACTCGAGTACCACATTCCAGCTGTTTCTTTTCGTCATTTCAGAGCGTCACAAAATGGGCTATTTACGACCATTCCACCAATTGAAGCTGATGTGCCATAGTCAATCAGTGGATTATACAGCGTGTTTCCGTAAGAGCGTGCAAAAATTTAACAGGCCATAGAGGATGCTCCACTGGAGATCAAAAATGGTTCAAATGGCACTAATCACTATGGGACTTAACATTTGGGGTCATCAGTCCCCTATACTTAGAACTACTTAAACGTAACTAACCTAAGGACATCACGCACATCCACGCCCGAGGCGGGATTCGAACCTGCGACCGTAGCAGCAGCGTGGTTCCGGACTGAAGCGCCTAGAACCGCTCGGTCACAGCGGTCGACTTCACTGGAGAATTTGAGATAGGGAACCTGGGATCGGAGAAGACAGCTGAAGAGGAAAATATTAATAAAATCACATTACTGTGTTCTTTTTATTTACATCAGTTAAAGTAAATTGCAAATGCAATCACTGACACAATGAACGTATTTTTTGTACTATACCTTACAAAATGTGCTGAAGCTGACGGTCATCGACCTCAGTGCAAGCATGAAGTCGGCGAACAAGATTCTCGCGCACGCTGACAAATATCCCTGGTGTGTTTCGAATAACAACAAAGGCAGCTACAATTCTGACAGCTAATTCCGTCGCCATATCCACTGGCGTCTCATACAGAAACGATTTTAGATGTTACCATAAGAAATAACCAACGGGCTTCAGGTCATCCTTTCTGCAGTGAGAGCATTGCAACGTACTTCCCCACGCACAAGGTGCATGCCACTGAGTTCTGCGAAACTGTACCGGTAGCGCTCAATCGTATTGTACTGTACGTCTCTCAATTACACTGACTAATGAATGGGTCTGTGGTTGATTAATAGCACTTTCTGTCATGGGGCAATGTAAATACGATACAACAGAGCCATCTTATGGACAAGTGAAGTAAGTCCTTCATCATGACTTCTAGTAATAAGGCTCGTCCTCCTCGTTTCCTTGCAGGAAATAAAGAATATACATGTAAATAAAAAGCACAGTACGTGTAAAGTTGTACGCGTGTCAGCTGCAATGTTAGACGAAGCGGTAGACAAGTTTACATACATATCTCCTTAAGCTGGCTTCTCCGTCCACATGTTCCCTACCTCAAATTGTTCACTGGAACGTCCTCTATGTCCTCTTACATTTTTGACGCTCTTACGGAAACACACTGTATGTAAATGCACTTCTTACTTTTTCAACCCAACCCAGTTGGGCATGCCGAGACTATTTCTTGAGATTTCTGCGAATCTTCGGATGAAATTATCGAGTGTCGAAGTCGATCAGCGTCTAGGAGAGCTAGGCGCTTTTTTTTCTGCTTGCCGTATTACATCTATTCTCTCTTTTCTACTCACTGTTAATTTCCCACAGTCGTGCCGCGTGCACTCACAACTCTTCCACGCTAATTCTAAACGCTGCTGGTGTTGATCATCACTTTCTAAAGCCCTAACAATATTGTGATTATCACAATCTCAGTCATTACTTAATTGCTCCTCGCGCTGCGTGAACATTACTGAGGCGCGAGATAAGAATGGAGCGCACGATAAGCGTTGGCCACTGGCCACGAGAGATCATGAAGCAACTGTGTGAACACCCTGAGAAAAATCGGCCGTCTTGTCTGTGAGTGAATGTTTCTGAGAAGCGAGACAATGTATGAGGCTCTCGATCAGAATTACACCTCATTTACGGAAGGAGTATCCACAGGGCGAGGTAAAAGCCTGATGTTTTCGACCCATTACAAGTCTTGCCTCATGATCTTAATTGGAGTCTTGAGACGGCATAGTCCTCAACCATTTAGCTGTTATGGTTTACTGAGAGAGACACCACCGTTTTCTAGCCATTTTTCTTCGTGAGCAAACGAAATAGAAATGTACTGAGCAGGCATCCACACCACAAAGCTAACTCAATAAATTCAATTTTCTAGCAAAGAAGTCAAATATAAGTCCTCTCGAAAGATGAAAAGGACTGTGGTTAAGTTTTTAATACACAAAGCGATATCAGTAAATTCCTATGTTCTAGCCAAGTAAATTCGTTGGTAGTTTGTCTCCATAAAGATGCTACTACGGCGCTTAATTCTCTCACTGGCGTAAACTTCCGAAAATACTTCTGTCGCTGAGGTTAAAAATCTAACAGTACCATGTATTTGTGGTTTGGTGTACTGCGACGTGGTGGTCGTGTCACTGAAGTCAACATCAGAACTACTAATCTGGCCAGACTCCCAAAATTTTAAATCATGATATTTTTTTCGTGATCCGATTTTGACGAAATAAAGCATGTATGTTGGCCCAAGCTATGCTCAAGTTAGCTGTGAAAACCCCACGAAAATTCAAGTCAGAGATTTGGAGATTACCGTGTTCAGATAGATAGGAAGTTTTATTATTCGTATAGATATGTTTTTATGTAACAGTGACGATTAGACAACAGTATTCACTGCCTTCTTCGGGTAAAATTTTCTGATTACGTACTCGCGCTTTCTTCTGGTTTTCTCGCAAAAAACTTCTGGCACATCTTCATTACAATGACACTTGGCTTGTTTTGAGTACAGGCCGAACTGTAAATTAAACAAATTATCTGTATTATAGCATTTTTGTTGTGCCTAAACGGATCTTCAGCAGATGGTTGGCAATGACGTCATTAAAACGTTTTTTGCTCTTATTTCAGACCTTTGTAGAGGTCTGGCTTTCAACTGTTTCTAATATAGTAACAGTTTTGACACTGATGAGGAACTCAATAGCAACAGCTACTACGTTGAACAATGATGATAAATTGCTCTAGTCTTCAGCGTGCACCGTGAATGGCATAGTTCGGCATGTCGTGTGTGTGTGTGTGTGTTTGTGTGAGAGAGAGAGAGAGAGAAAAATGGAAATGAGCGTTTGGCGTCATTGGCCGGGAGGCCCCTTGCGGGGCAGGTCCGGCCGCCTTGGTGCAGGTCTTATTACATTCGACGCCACATTGGGCGACCTGCGCGCCGTATGGGGATAAAATGATGATGAAGAGTACAGAACACCCAGTCCCTAAGCGGAGAAAATCTCCGACAGACCCGGGAATCGAACCCGGACCCGTAGGACGGTAATCCGTCACGCTGACCACTCAGCTATCGGGGTGCAGAGAGAGAGAGATAGAGAGAGAGAGAGAGAGAGAGAGAGAGAGAGAGAGAGAGAGAGAGAGAGCGCAAGCTTTTGCTACGTTTTGGTAGCGGGCATTCTATTTTCCTACTATAAGCAACTTTATTTACAACTAAAGTACCGAAGTTGTTTAGTATGTTTCATTACTTTTGGCAAAAAGTCCTCCAACGGGTTTAGTATGTTTACTAGGGGAGCTACAGACGCTACCACGGAATCGAGGCCACTCATGGTGAAGGGAACAGCAAACCACTTATTTTTCGCCTTTATCTGGAAACAATTTCCGCATTATTATCCGGTGCTCAGCATGTGTTTGTCAACCTGCTTTCTTCTTCTTTACACACACTTCACGTATTATATGCTACTGTAACACATTCTACTTACGCGCTAGTTGAGTAAACGCGCCATAAATTTTCACGCCACGTGCGACGTGTGATACGTGGAAGAGCCGTATTTCATACAGTCATGGCAGCTTGTCCGCCAGAAACAGCTGTGATGGATGACTCCGTCGAACAGACTACAACACAGAGTTCCGCATTCATCGCCTCGGAACATGAGAGCTGTTCGATGTAAAATTCACATTTACACGAAGCAGCGCTGGTCATTTTGATGCGTTTCCCAGCCTCCTGCAGTGCGATATATTAGACACGTTCAGTTTTGTTAACTTTTTTCGAAATAATATAATACTGAAACGGGAAATATATTGTGTGGGCAGCAATTCTGTCTGGCATTCGCTGCGAACGACTTGTTTATGTGTTGCCGTGATAGAGAACATGATGCTATAGCAATTATGCAATCTGTAAATATCAGCAGTGACCCCGATTCTTTTGTCTCTGGGCAAATCTTGTTAGCAGCAACTGACTCTTTTCAAACTGCAGGCAAGATTTTGCGTTTTACGCAGATTGGTGGTTGAAACATTACCAAAGTTGTCATGAACCCGAAGGTTGGTTTGAACACCACAGTACTTTACTAGGGAAGTTTCTATTGAGGTGGTATGCCGTTGCCTTTCTATGACTTTTGAACTGTCTTACCCAGCCAGTTACAGGAGAACCTGCAGTTTAACATGGATTATGAACCAAAATCCAGCTCCATTGTTTTTTCATTAACAAACATTGTCAGAGTTGAAAGAAGAAAAGCTTTGAAAGGAAACAACACTGCAATAACGTTTTTTAGAGCAGTGCTAGTCCCGCATGTTATTCAGGAGAACTTCTGTCAAGTTTGATAATTACGAGATGAGATGCTGGCGGAAATAGAGGTGCGAGGGCGTGTCATGAATCACATCTGGATAACTCATTCGGCAACAGCGTTGTCCAACCGGACGGAGTGGCCGTGCGGTTCTAGGCGCTACAGTCTGGAACCGCGTGACCGCTACGGTCGCAGATCAGAATCCTGCATCGGGCATGGGTGTGCGTGATGTCCTTAGGTTGGTTAGGTTTAAGTATTTCTAAGTTCTAGGCGACTGATGACCTCAGAAGTTAAGTCCCATAGTGCTCAGAGCCATTTTTTGAACAGCATTGTCCGCAAAAGGCAAAGTTCCTGATTCGAGGACTGGTCCAGCGTATAGTTTTAACATAACGGGAAGACTGTACTGCGTCTGTATCACCTCACTGTGTAATTGGCTATGGAAGTGTGTGTCACACAATTTTGGATTACTTGGTTCACAGGTCGGGGAGGGAATATGGCTAATGTAGTAGTGTGACTTTCGAACTAACTTTGAAATTCACGAATGTGTTACTTTAATGAAGAATAACCGAGAGAAGACTACCCGTGCGTCTGGGAAGACTTACCTAATAAGGTGAAAACAGCTGTACAAATGTTCCGTAGGAATCAAATACGGTAATCCTACTTTAATGACGAAAAACTAGGGAGATGGAGCAAATGGCAATGTGTCCAGTGGATGCGGCAGTTACGTAGGAATGATAGGTCATATGATTTTAAAGAGATATAAATTGAGATAATTTCTTCTTCTTGCAGATTGTCTGCGGTTGTTGCCTGTCCGAAACTGACATTTAGAAGTCAGTGAAGATAAACTTCTTTGCCACGATCTCTAGTAACAACATTTATTCTCGATAACCGGATTAGGTAATCAAAGTTACCATCTTCAGATCTCGACAGACAGGTTATTGCATATGTCTTTAAAATAGCAGTCAAACTACTTTTCTCATAAATTGGCTGTTTTAAGAGATCCACAATAACGTGTGTGTCGAGATCTGAGTATGATCACTTTGATTAGCGAAACTAGTTATCGACAATAAATGTTATTATTAGCGACCTTGGCAAATCAGTTTACCTTCACTAATATATTACCACAGATAGTCCCTTGGTTCTCACAATGAGTGAACTAAAGCCGTGGAACATTGGGGGAAAAAACACGTAAAACTTCGTAGACTAAAGGGCCATTTCCCAACGGAAGTCCACAGGTCGGCAAACAACGGGGCAGCAGCCATCCACTTTATGAGGGAGTGAGGGAGACAGACGAACTACTGGGTTTCCACCGGCTGCTGCTGCTGCTGCTGAGTTCCTCCGGAACTGAGTGCGAAACTTCCACCGGCCGCAACAGCTGCTGCAAGGGGTAGATTAATTACTCCATTACAAAATCCCTGTCCCATGCTGCTGGGAACAAGAAGGGTTACAGAAGCTAGAGCGCAGAAAGCTGGGAGTTGTAATCTGCTAAAAAGCGCCCATTCCGTTTCTCGACCTTACCATGTTACCACAAGAGATGAATACACTAAGCAGATTCAGAAGGATGTAGGCTGCAGTAGGTACTGGGAGATGAAGAAGCTTGCACAGGATAGAGTAGCATGGAGAGCTGCATCAAACCAGTCTCAGGACTGAAGACGACAACAACAACAACATATTACCAAAAGAACTACAACCTGGTAATTGAAGTGAACAGACTGGCAAGACGCCGGGTACGGGCGAACAGAAGACAGACAGGAACCAAGCGTTAAGCTGTGATTTTCAGACGTTAATTGAAGAATGGACATGGAAAACGTTCCAAGTGCTGCTGAATCTGACATTTGTCAGGAGAACGAAAACAAAAGAAAAAGAACACTGCATCTCTGTTTGCACCCAGCTGTTTTATATGCAAAGCATTGACAGGTATTCGAATGCTGCTTACAGCATCACCGCGAAAAATGAAGCAAATTAGAAAATAAACACTTTATGGACAACGCTCTAAGTGCAATACCAGGATACTGGTTGGCTCGAAGTCCTAATAAGGAAGGTTTTACAAGCTGATTATTGCAAATAAGAAAACAGCAACCAGCCACTGTTGAACGCCGTTACCGGCTTCGACCTGACAGCTTCTTCTTCAGAGAGCTGTTACACTACTTTTGTTATCGATTATATTAGTCGTGGGCTTTTTTTACAACTACTAATGTAAACAATAACAAAACTAATGTAACAGCTCTCTGAAGAAGAAGCTGTCAGTTCGAAACCGGTAAAGGCGTTCAACAGTGGCTGATTGTTGTTTTCTTCTAAGTGGGAGACCGTTTGTGTTTTTTTACACGCCTGTGGTCTCAAAAAATTTAGTTTTCGACAAAATAGCAGGAATAACATTTTTATTAACACAGAGACACCACATTTTACTTGTGAAAATACGAGTACAGGACTACACCTTCGCGGTTTTAACTAGCAGAACTGCAGCCAACGAAAATCACTTGTCATATATTTTAAATTTTTGACCTCTAGAGAGGAGTATAGTTTGGCCCTGTTCTAATGTACGTCTGAATGATTTTCTGCATGGTTTGGCACATGTATCAAGTCTAGAGACGAGAACACAACAGCAATGAAAACGCATTTCGTGAAAAAAAGGGCGTTTACAATGTTTCCCACTGTCACTCTTCAATTTCTTTGCACTATGATCACTGATATTAAGAAACTCCAAAGGAAAAAGCTACAAGAGGGGCGTGGCACATAGCGTGTAATAATGCTCTCAAAATTCCGGAAGGCTACGTCAAAGTTATCTCATCTTACATATCACGTAAAGATCAATACGGTGAAATCACAGATTTTCCGGCGTATACGAGTACACTGCATTGACTACCCTCTCTTCTTACCCCGGACCGTCCACGAATGGGACAGTAGAACAGGATGGGTGTGGGGCGGGGGTGATGGTTCTGGTTGTACTAAGTATGTTCTACCACACAGTACAATGTAGTTAGATCTTCGTGAAAAACATGACTACACAAAGAGAGTCAACAGATAGAAGCTGTCTCGATGGCGTAAACCTTTTATTTATTTATACTGGCGTTTCGGCTTTGTCCTTACCCGAATTGTAATTAAGAGTTCTTTCTTTCTTTCTTTTGCTGGTGCCTTGTCCGCAGTTTCGCAGGGTCGGCACGGTTAGGAACGGATTTGGCAAGGTTAGTTATAAGGGGTGGCCGGGTGCCCTTCCTACCGCCACCCCACACCCTCTGGGACACAATTAGTGTACTCCAGCTGTCTGCGTCGAGTGTAATCCATGGAATAGTGCGAACGTGTTCAGATGTCTGCGAGCCGTGTAACTGAGGCGGAACGTGGGGACCAGTCCGGTATTCACCTTGCGTGATGTGAAAAACCGCCTAAAAACCACATCCAGGCTGGCCAACACACCGGCCGACTTCGGTAACTCGCCAGGCGGATTCGATCCGGGGCCGGCGCGCCTACCCTAGTCCAGGAAGCAGCGCATTAGCGCTCTCGGCTAACGTGGCGGGTCCCGAAATGTAATTAAGAGTAATGGAAGATAAGAAAGAGATGTTGGTCATACATTACCAGGCGACAAAAGATGAATGAAAATAAATCTTCGAGCTCGTAAATAAAAATTCAGTGCCAGTTACGAATAGTATCTATGCAAAAACGAAATGAGGACGTTTAGGACACTATCTGATCAAAAGTATCAGGACACACCTGATTAATACAGAACTGACCATTAAATATCGCGAGAGGCTTACTCGCCAGTATAAAATGTGGAGGGAGTATCGTGTTGTAAGAAGTGAAATAGTAGCAGCAGAATGGATCGGTTAAAATAACTCTGTGACTTCCAAGGTGGATTAGTCATCGGATGTTAACTGAGTAACGAATCCATCAGAAACATTGCAACACTTCTACAGCTATCCAAGTCGACTGTTGATGAAGTGACTGAAGTGAAAAACGGAAATCAACAACTACAGCCAAACCAAGATCAGTCCGACTTGGTGTACTGACAAACAGGGACTATCGAGCACTGCTCAAGCTGGGAGTAAAAAGTGGCATGAAGTCAGTGGAAGGAACCACTTCTGAGTTCCACAGTGCTACGAACAGTCCAGGCAGCACAACGACTGGGCGCAGGGAGTTCAAAAGAGTTCAGGACAATGGTCGAGCAGCTCCTCGTGAGCCGTACATTTCTGCAGGCACTGCTAAGAGAAGCTCGAGGTGGTGGACAATGATGACTAAAAAATTAGTTACTTGCAGTGATGAATCACGCTATATGCTGCGGCAGTCCGGTGGAACGATCTGCGTTTGGTGAATGGCTGGAGATCATTACCTACCATCTTAGGTAGTGACTACTGAGCGCTGGTTAGAGGGTAGGCCCTTACTGTGCTTAAGAAAATGCTAAATGTGGAAGATTGCGAATATATTTTACAGTACTGGGGACTGCCTACAGAAGAGGGATGGTTCGAAGACGATAACAGATTGTATGTCCATGACAGTGCACCCTCTCATAAGGCAATATCTTTGGGGTAATGGTCTGTGGATAATGACATTCATGAAATGGACTGGCCTGCCCACAGTCCAGACCCAAACGCAATGGAACACCTTCGGGATGAATTAGAACGTCGACTTCGCTCCTGACTCCAGGGTTCAACAGCGCTATCGTCTCTTGTTTCGGATCGTATGGAAAAACGGCGCACCATTCCTCCACAGACCTCCAGAGAGCTCACTGGAAGTGTCGCTGGCAGAGGTCAAATTAACAAAGGCGGAGGGTGGACACAGCCCATATTGATGTCCACTAATAGGTGTCCGGGTAGTTTTGATAATACAGTGTATAATGCCTAGTTTTCCTTCCTAAGGCAGGCAATGTTTTCCTCTTGTCGAATTGGCGCGGGTTTATGCAGCATGTATCTCGTTCTTAAATAGGAGAAACAACTACTGTGACAATCTGTGTCGAGGCCACGTATTAGAGCAGACACTAGATAGTATTCAAGAGTAGTGAGGTTCCAATCCCTACCCGGCCAAAACAGTATTTACGAACTGGTGCACATGATGAGGGCCAAGAAAGGAATGCTTGGGTGTGTTCTGATGGGAATTTGGATCGACTTTACTGATTTTTTGCACACTGTTGTGCTTAAAATACTTAGGAGGTGCCCCTTGAAAGCTAGGTTGCAAAGGGCCAGTGATGTTTACGGCATTCGGCGCTCCACATACTCTCTACCATGCACCCACGAGACTGGTTACTAATGGCAACAAGGGACGGGAACTGAGGTATCCAGTGGCGAGCACAGCATGAGTCTATGGAGCATAGTTTAATTGCTTAGCCGACGAGTAATTCACTACAGTGTTAGTGATGTAGCTACAAAGGAGAGCAATGGCAAAGATAAACGAAGCAAACATGGAGTTGTACAGTTGATGAAGTCGACATTTCGTCAGAAAGGAATCCATGGAATCTCGCAGAGTGAGAAAGAAGCGGCAGATGGAATATTAGCGTTTCTTCAAGATGAGTCAGTGGAATCCGTGGCGTCGTATTCGCGGATACTGTGCATGGTGAGTATGATGCCGCGATACGTGCTTAACAAGTGAAAGTGATACCCATGTAGTTCATCATTCATGTCGGAAAGGGAGTCACGAATCCTTTCTCTAGTGAAACTGAGTAAAGGACAATCGTTGCCCAATGAACTGGTGCTAAACACAATTACGTAGATGGAACACCACCTGCAGCAAGGTAAACACAAATTACACTACTGGCCATTAACATTGCTACACCAAGAAGAAATGCAGATGATACGCGGGTATTCATTGGACAAATATATTATACTAGAACTGACATGTAGTTACATTTTCACGCAATTTGGGTGCATAGATCCTGAGAAGTCAGTACCCAGAACAACCACCTCTGGCCGTAATAACGGCCTTGATACGCCTGGGCATTGAGTCAAACAGAGCTTGGATGGCGTGCACAGATACAGCTGCCCGTGCAGCTTCAACACGATACCACAGTGCATCAAGAGTAGTCACTGGCATATTGTGACGAGACAGTTGCTCGGCCATCATTGACCAGACGTTTCCAGTTGGTGAGAGATCCGGAGAATGTGCTGGCCAGGGCAGCACTCGAACATTTTCTGTATCCAGAAAGGCCCGTACAGGACCTGCAACATGCGTTCCTGCATTATCCTGCTGAAATGTAGGGTTTCACAGGGATCGAATGAAGGGTAGAGCCACGGGTCGTAACACATCTGAAACGTAACGCCCACTGTTCAAAGTGCCGTCAATGCGAACAAGAGGTGACCGAGACGTGTAACCAATGGCACCCCATACCATCACGCCGGGTGATATGCCACTATGGCGATGACGAATACACGCTTCCAATGTGCGTTCAACGTGATGCCGCCAGACATGATGCTGTAAACAGAACCTGGATTCATCCGAAAAATGACGTTTTGCCATTCGTGCACCCAGGTTCGTCGTCGAGTCCACCATCACAGGCGCTCCTGTCTGTGATGCAGTGTCAAGGGTAACCGGAGCCATTGTCTCCGAGCTGATAGTCCATGCTGCTGCAAACGTCGTCGAACTGTTCATGCAGATGGTTATTGTCTTCCAAACGTCCCCATCTGTTGACTCGGGGATCGAGACGTGGCTGCACGATCCGTTACAGCCATGCGGATAAGATGCCTGTCATCTCGACTGCTAGTGATACGAGGCCGTTGGGATCCAGCACGGCGTTCCGTATTACCCTCCTGAACCCACCGATTCCATATTCCGCTAACAGTCATTGGATCTCGACCAACGCGAGCAGCAATGTCGCGATACGATAAACCGCAATCGCGATAGGCTACAATCCGACCGCTATCCAAGTGATGGTACGCATTTCTCCTCCTTACACGAGGCATCACAACAACGTTTCACCAGGCAACGCAGGTCAACTGCTGTTTGTGTATGAGAAATCGGTTGGAAACTTTCCTCATGTCAGCACGTTTTAGGTGTCGCCACCGGTGCCAACCTTGTGTGAATGCTTTGAAAAGCTAATCAATTGCCTATCACTTCATCTTCTTCCTGTCGGTTAAATTTCGCGTCTGTAGCACGTCATCCTCGTGGTGTAGCAATTTTAATGGCCAGTAGTGTAGTTTTCATATAATAAGGGAAGTCGTGGCTATTCAAAGTAAAGAAATTGAAAATTTCGAACTTACTTCAAATTTTGTGATAACGGCGGCAAATGAAAACATAGTTCCGTTTGTTCTTGGATAACAGTAAGCGAAAAAACGACGCCAGTAAACAATGTTATGTACATTTTAAGTTGGCCCCAAGGCTTCGTTACTACGATGTTCTGTGTTCCACTGCTAACAACATTAGCGGCCCAGCAGCTGCAGTGTAGCTGCAAGATGTGTGTGTGAGACGGCAAAAGGCCTATCCTGACATTTGAACATGAACGTCGCTAGAGTGCATCTTCATGACACGTTGTTATTTGCGTGTGTCAATTCTGCCATAGCGCCTGATCGGTAGGCGGCGTAGAAATTGGTAGCAGCGTGAGAGACACAGGAAAACTTTTCTCATGTGTGTATGTCTACTTCCTTTTACCGCACGTAATGGCTACTTACACATATGATTTTTTGTGCTCATCTAGACAAAGTACCTTTTGAATTGTGTATGTTTCATTGGTCTCCTTGTATAACTAATATTAAAAGTCGGTGCTTCAGTTTTCGATGTTAACGTATTAATATCAGGATTTACAAGGAAGAACATTCAACAGCAGAAAACAACCGCAAAAAAGAGGCAGAAAGGTACGTAGTTTCGCTGCGGCCTCGCCGTAAAAATAAAGAAAGAAAAAGCTAGAAAACAGTTCACGTTCGTTCCATTTACAACCCTGCACGGTAGTCTTCTTTCGGGATAAAAGGAAAACGAGTGGCGTCTTCCATTAGTAGTTCTGTTTTTATTGTGGTAAGGTCTCATTCTGTCTGTTGCGTTTCCTCCTCTCTAAACTGTGCTGCTCGAGTCTAGAGGTTATTCAGACGCGAGTTTTCGCTGTATTTATTTCGCAGACCAGAGTGGCCAACGAAAAACAAGACACTTCAGGAAACGACATTTTCATCGTTGAAACTACTGCTGTTGTGTGATATCAGGAAACGTCTGCTTTATGGAAAAAACTTCCATTTATTCCGTCGTAAGGCATATCACTGTTTATCGATTTAAGGTTATAGGCGACTGCCTGTTCCCACTTCGCTGCAGAATCCGTATTCAAGTTTATCTCCCGACAAACCTCGAGAATGATAGCGTTTGTTTGGGCGAACAGTGTTTCTATTTTTATATTTTTTAATACTTTTATCAGTTTTAAATAAAAAAATATTTTCCCTCGTTTGGGAACCCACACTCGACTCGCCACCTGTGTGCATTCTTTCGCGGTTTTTCAGTTATTAATTCAAATTGGATATATTCACATTTTCGGAAAGTACAGTATATGTTTATGTGCCAATTACTTATGGAATACGGAAATGGTATTTTCTATTACAGTCTTCGGAAGCAGCTTACAGCTATGCGTCTCATTTCCTCTCTTTCTTTTGAGTTCTGTAGGAGTGATAGAATTTACTTTCTGTTGTTTACGCTGACCAATGGCAGCAGGCAGCGCCAAAGAGGTCAAAGGGGCCAGGCGGTCGAAATGAGGTTGTAACTGCTTCCCAATCGTCCGCTCTTCCACCACGTAATGAACCTTGGATAGAAAACGTTTCGTCCATCCACGCCAAAATATGTGAGGGCAAGAAAGTGGATTTTAATGCAGCAGTTCAAACTTAACTTCCACCAGTCCAGTTGCAAGCGACAGACGTTACAACAGCAAGGAACGATGATGTAATGACAGACGTCCACTTTCCAGAATGAATTTTCACTCTGCAGTGGAGTGTACGCTGATATGTAACTTCCTGGCAGATTGAAACTGTGTGCCGGACCGAGACTCAAACTCGAGACCTTTGCCGTTTGCGGGCAAGTGCTCTACCATCCGCCGCAAGGAGCAATGCCTTCGTTTTAATTATGTCCACCCCCCTGTAGTATGACAGTGACGCTCTCTCCCCTATTTTGCGTTAATACAAACCGTGCTGCTCTTCTGTGTACTTTCTTGATGGTAAGGATCCCAGACGACGCAGCAGTACTCCAAAAAGATGACGGACAAGCGTATTGTAGGCAGTCTCTTTAGTAGATCTGTTGCATTTTCTAAGTGTTCTGCCAATAAAACGCAGTCTTTGGTTAGCCTTCCCCACAACATTTTGTGTGTGTTCCTTCCAATTTAAGTTGTTCGTAATTGTAATTCCTACGTATTTAGCTGAATTTGCGGCATTTAGATTCGACTGATTTATAGTGTAACTGAAGTTAAACGGATTCCTTTTAGCACTCATGTGGATGATCACACACTTTCCATTGTTGAGCGTCAATTGCCAATTTTCGCAGGATACAGATATCTTTCCTACATCGTTTTATTATTTGTTTTGATCTTCTGATGACTTTTCTAGTCGATAAACGACACCATCATTTGAAACTACCTAAGACGGCTGCTCATATCGTCTCCTAAATCGTTTATGTAAATAAGGAACACCAGAGGGCCTATAACACTATCTTGGGGAACGCCAGAAACCGCTTCTGTTTCTGTCGATGACTTTCCTTTAGTTACTACGGATTGTGAACTCTCTGACAGGAAATCACGAATCCAGTCACATAACAGACGATATTCCACAAGCACGCAATTTCACTGCAAGCCGCTTGCGTGATGTATTGCCAAAAACCTTCTAGAAATCTAGAAAGACCTAACAAATGTGAAATCCCTTGTCGATAGCACTTAACACTTCGTGTGAGTAAAGAGCTAGTTGTGTTTCATAAGAACGATGTTTTCTAAATCCGTGTTGACTGTGCGTCAATACAGCGTTCTCTTCGAAGTAATTCACACTGCTGGACCACAATATATGCTCCAAAATACTATCGACGTTAATGATAGCGGCCTACAATTAAGTAGATTACTCCTGCTACCTTTCTTGAATATTGGTGTGACCTGAGCAACTTTCTAGTCTTTGGGTACGGATCTTTCGTTGAGCGAGAGGTTGTATGTGATTGTTAAGTATGGAGCTATTGCATCAGCATACTCTGAAAGGAACCTAATTGGTATACAGTCTAGACAGGAAGACTTGCTTTTATTAAGTAATTTAAGTTGCTTCACAACTCCGCCGATATCTACTAAGTTACTCATAGTGGTTGCTGTTCTTGATTCTAATTCTGGAATATTTACTCCGTCTTCTTTTGTGAAGGCATTTCGGAAGGCTGTGTTTAGTAACTCTGCTTTGGCAACACTGTCATCGATAGTATTTCCATTGCTATCGCGCAGGGAGGGCATTGATTGTGTCTTGGCGCTAGCGTACACTTACACATGACCAGAATCCCTTTGGAATTTCTGGAAACCATAATAAGCATCTCGCACTGAAGTCCGCGCTAGATTTAGAGCTATAAAAGATCGCCCGCCACCCTTGGAGAATTTTCGATCGTTTAAATTTGGCATGCGTTTTTCGTTGTTTCTGCAACATTGTTCTGACCCGATTTGTGTACCAAGGGGGATCAGCTCCGTAGTTGTTAACTTATTTAGTGTATCTCTAAATTGCTGTCGACACTATTTCTTTGCAGTCAAGTCACATCTGGTCTTCACTTACATTGTAAATTTGGAAGGAGTGGAGACTGACTGTCAGGAAGACATCAAGTGAATTTTTATTTGTTTTTACAGTGGGTATATTTTTCGTTTATTTTCGGAGGAATTGGGAGTTACAATAATCAGTCTCGCTACGATCCAGATTCCGCTCATCTTTTATCACTAAGCGGATCATACACGCAAAGGTTGGAACACCGTGCAGTTGTTCGATTAAGTTCAAATCGACTTTTCCTTCCTGCGCCGTCTATTTAAATGCCAAATCTGGGCGGAGTTACACTATCAGCTCAAAAGTTTCCGGATACCACTATGTAAATCCGAAATTTACCACTAAATGACACGAGAGGAGGACCCGCCAGTTAACAGTAGGCGGAAAGTATTGTGTTGTCAACAGAGAGACAGTAACAGCAGAATGGGGCTATCAGGAGAGTTCAGTGGCTCAGATGGTTCAAATGGCTCTAAGCACTATGGGACTTAACATCTGAGGTTCTCAGTCCCCTAGACTTAGAACTACTTAAACCTAACTAACCTAAGAACATCACACACGTCCATGCCCGAGGCAGGATTCGAACCTGCGACGGTAGCAGCAGCGCTGTTCCGGACTGAAGAACCTAGAACCGCTCCACAGCGGCCGGCCAATTTATAATCAGATGAGTTTTTTCATTTCGGGTTGACGAATAAGCAGCTATATCAATTACACTTAATTCATATATTTTTGGTTGGGTGGTTAATTTTTTTTTAAAAAAGGCAACGGTTAGCTTTCAGTATTAAGAGGGTGTACAGGGTGAGTCAGGAGGAAGGTACATGCTTTGAGGAGTGATAGTATTGGTTATTCTAAACAAAACACTTCAATGGAACACAAGCCCCCGCCCCCCCCCCCTTTTTTTTAACCGTATCCGCCACACAGCTGTTTGAAATTTACGGGCGTCAATCGAATGTCCTCCTTCACCATCACGCACATGCGAATACAACAAAAGCGACATTAGACTTTTATTGTTGTCTTTACTGACCATTCCGATGTGCAATGTGCTGCGGTATTTTATATGACCAACACATCGGTCCAGTTGTTTTAGATAACCGTCGTAATAGAGTACGGTATCGCCATTTCCTTCAAAATGTGTTACTAGAATACTCGGAGGATATTTCATTGGCAACAAGGCATCGTATAAACTTTCAGCACGGCGGAGCTCCTGCACATTCCGTACGGCCAATATCAAAGACCCTCACTGAAACGTATCCTGGCCACTGGATCGGTCGCCGTGGAGTCATTTCTTGACCACCGAGGTTATCCGATCTTATTCCATTAGACTACCGTTTGTGTTGGCTACAAGCGCAGAGTGGATACAAAGAAGGAACTTCTCGCTCATATTTTACAAGCATTTGCTCAAATGAAGGACCGTACGAATAAACTCATATCATCAACACGCCAAATGTCTACGAGAGCTGCAAAATGCATTGTAGTTAACGCTGGAATTTTCGAACATCTTTTTTTGAGAAAATGTACTGAATTAAGCAAAATATTAAATCATAATGCTTCATTTATCATCACCTGCGTTTCTCTGTTTCCATTTATGTTCATTAGTTTCCTGAAGATTAGATGGGTAGATCACATAACTAATGAGGAGGTATTGAATAGGATTGGGGAGAAGAAGAGTTTGTGGCACAACTTGACTAGAAGAAGGGATCGGTTGGTATGACATGTTCTGAGGCATCAAGGGATCACCAATTTAGTACTGGAGGGCAGCGTGGAGGGTAAAAATCGTAGAGGGAGACCAATAGATGAATACACTAAGCAGATTCAGAAGGAAGTAGGTTGCAGTAGGTACTGGGAGATGAAGAAGCTTGCACAGGATAGAGTAGCATGGAGAGCTGCATCAAACCAGTCTCAGGACTGAAGACTACAACAAAAACAAGTTTCCTCGGAAAATGTTTAGAACTGGACGTATGTTCGTATGAGGTTTTTGTTCTGCCAACCTTCTGACTCACCCTGTACATTCACACTGATGAGCGAAAACATTTCAACTATCTACATTAAACACAATACTGCAAACGATTCTGCCTGACGTGGGATTCTACAAGTCCCTGGTAAGTTTACGGATGTATGTGGCACCAGATGTGTAAGTGCAGTTGATGCAGTTCCCTGTAAATTACTGGCTGGCGATTTGTGGGCGTGCAGCTAGTGCCCGATAGCGTCCCCGGTGTCTTCTATCGGTTTGAAATGTGGCAAATTTGATGGGCAGTTTACTATTATGCTCCTCAAACCACTATAATAAGATTATGGCCTTTTGACAGTGATGGTTATCGTGATGGACCATGCCATCACTGTCGACGAAGACAGAAGTACGAACTGTTGCAGATGGTCCGCAAATAATGTTCACGAAGCGTGGTGCTGTAGATTACTGCCACGGGTCCCCAATAGCGTAACACCGGATGGTTATAGTTAAACTTTCCCTATTTAACACGTTATAGCGCGGAAACTAATTACTTTATGAGTACCAAACTTGATAGCATTAATGTCAATAACACGGGGAAAAGAAATAATGCAGAATCAGTTCAATTGAAACACTTTTAATGTGCTGGTACGGTACATCATACCATTACGTACAGATACCATTAATGCTACAATAGGGGCTCAAATGGTGCCCATCAGTGTCCAGAAGAGTCTGGAAGTGCAGAATTGCAGCACTTGTGTGAATGTTACCCTGGTAAACCCTGTCCTTCAGGTATCCCCACAACCACAAATCACGGGAGTGAGATCAGGTGATCGCGCCGGCCATGCATTTGGAAACGATCGGCTGATAAGTCGATCGTTTCCAAACGTGTTTCGGAGAAGGAGGTGAACTTCACGACCCATGCTCGGTGGGGCCACATCTTGCACGAAAACTGTCGAGTTCAATGCGTCTCTCTCCTGTACGGCTGATATGACATACTGACGAAGCATGTCGTAGTAACGCTGGCTAGTCACGCAGCACGTCTTTGGTCCTCGAGCGCCAACCTGTTCAAGAAAGAATGGGCCAATGATGAACGTAGTCGTGAAGCCACAACATACGGCGATACGTTCACCATACAGAGGAACTTCATGCACAGTGGCTGGAGATGAAGATCCTCACACTCGGGAATTTTGTGTGTGCACCTCACCCGTCAGAGAAAAACGGGTTTCGTCTGTCCATAGGATGGTCCACGGCCAACTCGCGTCAACTTGAATCCTTGCGAGGACGTGGATAGCGAAGTTAACACATCGTCGTGCGTCCTGTGGTGCTAGCTGCTGTACGATATGCAACTTGTACGAATACCATTTGAGAATTGCTCGTAGCACCTTCCGTACAGTGGACCACGGGACGTTCAATTGTCGTGACGCCGCACGCGCGTTACCTGACGATCGGGAATTTCGCGCACCCTTGTCTGCCAGAGCAACAGCGATTTCATCAACCACCTGTGGTACAACCGGTCGTCGGCCTCTTCCCGGAGCGACGCACAGTTCTCCAATTGATTCGAACTTCTTCGTCATGCAACGCACCTCAGGTGGAGAGAGAGGACCCTTCCGTTATCCTTTCAGCCGGCGATATTCTAGAAGCGCAGCTGCAACATTACTGTTGTTTTGATAATAGAGCTTCACCAATAATGCCCTGCTCCTTTTGTTCCTGCACATGTTGACACGTCAACAAGTGCACTGCGACTGGTCAGGTGTGTGAGACTACGAGTCACGATGAATGATCACAGCAGCTGGCGGCCATAATTGGGACTGGACGGTGGCGCTGTGACCCATGGAAGTCATGCACCTTTTACTCTGGAAATTAATGCTACCACGTCCGGTACTCGTACAGTAATTAGTTTCCGCGTTATGACGTGTTAAAAGGGAAAGTGTAATTGTAATCACCTGGTAGTATTGTAGCGGCCAGCGTCCGTAGCGCGGCTCATGTTTCCTGGAGCCGTTGGCATGAATGACGACCGTCGATCTGGTGTGACAAGAAACGTGATGCATAGTAGCAGGTGACACATTCCCATTAAGTCACCGTCCATTCAAGATGAATTCGCGCCGACTGAAATATTAATTCACAGTGGCGTTGGGTGAACTTGAGAACACACAGAGCGCCTCATATTCAACGACGTGCATTGAACGTTGTGCTCCGAAACACTTGGGTCTGCACCAGGATTGTGCTTTGTTAGCAGATCTGTCACAAATTCCGTTCTATCCTGCTAAGCATATATATATATATATATATATATATATATATATATATATATATATATATATATATATATGACCCGGCGAACTCTGTTCCGCCTTAAAGCCAATAAATAATCAGATTTTGGATGTTAAGTTCAATTTTTTCATAGGAAATACAAATAAAAAATTAAGTATTTTAATGATTTATTCTTTGTTTTTTTTGGTGCATAGCTTCCACTCTTCAATCAAGTACCTTGTGACACACATTATCAGGCGCAAGACCAAACAACGCAGATGGTCTTCCGACCCGTGCACATGCCACATATAATTGACCATGTGAAAAAGATGGATATTGCAGATTTAAACCACAAACTTTCAAGGATTGGCCTTGTGATTTGTTAATGGTCATGGCGAATGCAAGACGGATCGGAAACTGAAGTCTTTTAAACTCAAACAGCATATCGGTTGGGATCATCGGCACCCTCGGAATGAGAACGTTCTCACCTTCGAGTTTTCCTTTGAGTCTTGTCGCGTAAATCACATTGTTCATCAATTTACTTACCACCAAAGGTGTACCGTTGCAGAGTTTTGGTTGGTTTATGTTTCGAAGCATGATTACTATGGTGCCAACTTTCAGGCGTAAATTGTGTGGTGGTAAGCCAGGCACATCCAAGGAGCTTAAAAATTCAATTGGATAGTTGGTGGCTTCATCTTCATTTGTTACACAGTCAATAGATTTGAATGAATGCATCTACATGTTGATCTCTGTTGTTCGCTCGACGATTTCGCATTGCCAACCGAGCCGTTTCACGATCTGCCTCACTTTGCTCTTGTGATTGAGAAACACGAAGTCGAGCCATACTAACGCGGCGCTCTTCACGGGCAATTTGTTGTTCTTCTTCAGTCCTTTCATTCGCAATGTTTTCCATCCTTCTTGCATTACGGCTTTGTCGAGAAATATTCCATCGTCGTGGTCGCGGCATTGTTAATGATGATTCAAACAAAATACAAACTATTTCTTTAAATTTTTAATTAATGATATATACTGATACCTAACCATGACGTTTAGCTGTCATTTGCGTTTGTTATTCCGTGTCAGATGCGTTTTTGTTATACCACGTTTTATAGTGACGTTTAGCTGACATTTGCGTTTTGTTATTCCATGCCAGATACGTTTTTGTTATACCACGTTTTATAGCGGTCGAACGTGATAGTAAAAGTATCCTATGTCCGTCTCCGGGTTCTAAGCTACCTCTCCACCAATTTTCAGCCAAATCGGTCCAGCCGTTCTTGAGTTATAAATAGTGTAACTAACACGACTTTCTTTTATATATATTCTGTTTGCAATTGTTTTCAAAATGTAAAAAAAAAAAAAAATCCATTTCGTAGGCTTCTGGCTTTATTCAGATTTCTAGGTCTACATGAGTTCCCTATACCTGTAGTCTTCTGATTTCCTTCGGCCGTAAGGAGACAAAACATCAATTCCTGAAGGTAGAAATAACGGAACATATAGCGAAATACAGGAGCACATCCTGAACAATCTGATCACGCATGGACGTTGTTTGCCGATGAGCTTACCACACTCTCAAAAAGGGGGCTCTGAAGCACGTCTTTCGTTTTTGACAAAGCACTCATGCAGCAAACGAATGCAAGCCCTGAGTCGTAGAAAAAGTCCACCTTATGCGCAACGTGGAACAGAAAATCGTGTTACGGCCGTGCGTCTAGATAACACCTTCCACGTCGAAGTGCTGCTCATTGCAGTGAACTTCTTATTGCCCCGTTCCAGAACGAGTTACCCTGAACAGCCCACAAACATAGAACGGAGTTTTCCACAAAGCAGGTGCACAGCGAGCAGCCTGCAACGCTGCCGGTATTGTATCGCTGGTCACCAGACGCCACGACAGCCAGCAAGTGCTGCCTCTCGCCGGCACAACTAACGCTCGCTCCTAGCACAATGCGTAGTAAACCCTCCGCTATTACTACCGCTACTTCATTAATTCCACTCCAACGGCTCGTTTCACTGCGAACACTCGCAGAGGAATTCCTTCCTCTCCTGCCTTTATAGCATTCCCTCCCTCCCCCCCCCCCCCCTCCCAACCCACTCTACCGGCCCTTGATCGGTCCAGCAGGCCCACCCCGGTCATAAGGCCATTGCCTTGAAGGAATGCCGCAATACAGTTACGAACACCGACCACCCCTGCAGCGCCTCTGATACCGCAACACCTTGAATGAACCATATCTAACCACATTCTGAATGGAACATGGTCTGTCCGAAGGCTCCTTTGAACGCTATAATGGACATGGTGCAACATATAACTCATATTTGTGAAACACCTGTTGGTTACTCCGCAACCAGGCAAAATAATTTATGACAAGATGAAAGTCAAAATTTTTACTCAGGAAGAGTTACACAACCGAAACGCGCCGCATCTTATACACTGTAGTGAATCGCTATGGAGGGTTTAGATTATCTCAACAGTTTAACATACAGATAGGAACCAAGATTTCTTCAATATGGTTATGTGTGAAGTTAGAGCGCCGAGCAAGTCTTCAATGGCCATATTCCACTACAAATACTGTTCCTGAAATGAAGAGTAGGGTGAGGTACCAGTGGCCTAACACAGAATCCGAAATAAATACCACGTGGCAGTTTGCGCTCTCTCTCTCTCTCTCTCTCACACACACACACACACACACACACACACACACACACACAGTGCGCGTCACGAAATACGTTCTATGTCTACCCATTCTTTCTCACTCGCAAATGTAGGGACTCATAGCAATGTGCGTTCGTAGAAAATACCATAGTGAACGTCAAAAACTTCAATAAGGATGGAGGAATATGTTTTGCATATGGCCTACTACATACACCAGGACAAAGAGAATTAAAAGTGGGAAGAAAAATGTTCATAACACAAAAGCATGCTAATGTTCCGTAAACAGAGTGTGCGACCTCCAGCATGTGACCAGATGAGAGAAAACGCAGATGCCAACTAAAATCGCGAAGAACTATCCTATTGAGATGCCTTAAAGCGAGAAAAGGCGAAACTCGTCTGGGAGAATAAAACACAGTGCAGCAAGAGACGGCATTTTTTATTTACAAAACAAATATTTCGGTGCTTGCTGCGGAGGATGGCCCCGGAAACAAATACGTTACTGCATTTCGTATGGTTCCATGTCCCAGATACTTCAATCTCGACTTGCTTTTTTCTGCGGTGTTAGTTGCACGTTAGCAGTGAATCACAGCAGAATGGATAGGTTTATTGCTGGATAATTGTCCAATACACATCTTTTATATGAGTTCCCTGGATGCAATGGAAGCGCGGCACTATGCCGCCGTGGAGAGCTGTTGGCGTAGCGATGGCAGCAGTATCACGGGACTCTCTCTTCTGTACATAGGCGCATCCTTCCATTTTTTGCGTTGTACATTCTGGTTACTGCATCTTACAGACTTTATCACTGTTGTGAAGGTAGAAAGGTTTATGCAGGAAATGAAACAGCAGTAAATCACAGTTAGTTTAATATATTACCACTTTGCTCATCTTTGAATGCAAATGTAATGAAAATTATCTGTTTGTACGGAATACGGTCATTTGAAATGTCTTTGCATCTTGAACACATGAGCGATACACCATCTCTGGATTTCTCGTAAATATTTCACGAAGCAAATCCCTAGTGTTCAAATAAATACGTTCGATAAAATTTTGAGTATCACGCCTTGCACTTTTGCGTGAACAATAATTAAAAATCTTGAAAAGAGAATCAAAAAAACTAATTTGATAAAACATCAATTTAAAACATGAAGTGATTTATTTCAGATCACCATTTGCTGTGCACCTAGAGCAGAGTCAAGTTATTCGCTGCATGGTAAGAATTTGCTGTAGGGCCCATATGAACGTCTGTGACAGAATATTAGGAACAGTTTTCAGTAAGTGGTATTCCGTGTAAATTCAATAGATGCTTTTTTGTAACGGTGAAAATGTAAATTACGTAACGATTAGATGGGTAGATCACGTAACTAATGAGGAGATACTGAATAGAATTGGGGAGACAAGAAATTCGTGGCAAAACTTGACTAACAGGAGGGATCGGTTGATAGAACACATTCTGAGACATCAAACGATCACTAATTTAGTCCTGCAGGGAAGTATGAGGGGTAAAAATCGTAGAGAGGCCAAGAGATGAATACAGTGAACAAATTCAAAGGGATGTGGATTGCAGTACTTATTCGGAGAAGAAGAGGCTTGCGCAGGATAGAGTAGCATGGAGAGCTGCATCAAACTAGTCTTCGGACTGAATATAACAACAACAACAACAACAGCAGCAGCAGCAGCAGCAGCAGCAGCATCTGGTCGTGCTGAGTATTCTTGTGAATTTTTAGTTTATGCAATTTAATTTACAGACAGTCGGATAATTTCATGTTCAAAAGTAGGGTCACTACGCCGATTCTGGACCTGAATCTTTAATCAGAATTTAGAAGTCGATAGTTTACAGACTGTTAGCGATAAATTCAGATATACACAGTTTCAGCATACAACTCCAAACTACACACACAGCTTTCAAGGTATTTTCACAGAAACAAGGATGACTGCAGTGACAAATCGAATAAAACATAATTACGTTATTATTGTTATTTGTCTCCTGAGACCGTGGATCCCCTATACCATAATAGTTAGAAGGATCCCTGAACTGCCTCTGCAAGTTTGTCGATGGAGTTCTAGTTTATTCCCACACGCAAAATTTCGAAGTGCTACTGTTTTCCTAATAACCTATACAAAATCAATGGGGATACTTATTATACCTCTACGTATCTGTGGAATAATTCTTGAAATACTTGATTCAGAGATCCAGAAACGTACATTACTGAGAGGTAACTGTCATCTGTAGGTTTCTCAGAGACATCAACAATCTGTCAGTCAGCATTGCCTCACCATAGTTGGCATCTGATTTCATAATGAGACTTGCACTTTGCAGCGGAGTGTGCGCTGATAAGAAGCTTCCTGGCAGATTAAAACTGTGTGCCGGACCGAGACTCGAACTCGGGATCTTTGTCTCTCGCGGGCAAGTGCTCTACCAACTGAGCTACCAAAGCACGACTCACGTGACCCGTTCTCACAGCTTTGCATCCGCCAGTACCTCGCCTCCTACCTTCCATACTTCACAGAAGTTCCTCTGCGAACCTAGCAAGACTAGTACTCCTGGAAGAAAAGATGTTGCGTAGTTATGATTTAGCCACAGCCAAGGGGATTGTTTCCAGAATGAATTTTCACTCTGTAGTAAATGGTAGAGCACTTGCCAGCGAAAGGCAAAGGTCCCGAGTTCGAGTCTCGGTCCAGCATACAGTTTTAATCTGTCAGTAAGTTTCTGCATCTGATATTCTCGTAATTCGCATCATTTTATTCAGTTACAACCTAAAATCTCTCGAAACTAATTCGTGCAAATTTTTTAACAAAGCTTCGTTATTACTCACCAGTTTCCTACAAAATTCAGTAAGAGGTTCTTCAGCTCCAACAAATAATATTCTTCGCCACCATTTTGGTTGGCTTCTTTTTCTTACCAAGAAAGTTACCTCCGCTACCGTTTGCAAAGGCATGTGGCACTGATACAAACACAGAAACTTTCGGTATCTGGCATCAAGCAACACATTTTTCTAGGCAACATTGACTTTGTGGCACGATTTCATGTTTCACACTGAAACTTGGCAACAGCAGACAACACAACAAGCAGCATGCGACTCCTGGCAATTCGCCGCCTAGCGTTGCCTCGGAAGAATTCCTGCATTCAAACACAGCGCAAGTCACGAGAGGCCACGCGTTCAGATTGTTAAGAAGGGCCTTTGCACATAAATAGCTGTTAACTTATTTCCCTACTGCATAAAATAGTACACTAAATTTGCTAAAAGGAAATTTCATGGAATTCGCCACTAAATACTCTTGAAGACCATTTATAGATCGACAACAGTCCACGTACTCTCAAAACGAGGAGAATGCACTCTCACGAGTGATACAGATGAGAAAATTTGGTTAGACTGTAGAGTCTAACCAGTTTCATAAATATACCGAATTGGTTATTTGTGCGATGTAGTATAGAGGATGAGTCAGGAGAAGAGGTACATGCTTTGATGGGTGATAGTATTAGTGATTCTGAACAAAACACTTCATTCGAACATACGCCCTATTCCAGATAGAACACATCACATTTGTAAGTTTTTTTTTTCTTAAATAACACGAAAACCGCACCCTCTAGCGAAAACGTGTCACAGTACAGTAAATTTTAAACTATATTAAATATCCTACAAAATGGTCCTGTTCATATTTTCTCTAGGACTAATACACTCCTGGAAATGGAAAAAAGAACACATTGACACCGGTGTGTCAGACCCACCATACTTGCTCCGGACACTGCGAGAGGGCTGTACAAGCAATGATCACACGCACGGCACAGCGGACACACCAGGAACCGCGGTGTTGGCCGTCTAATGGCGCTAGCTGCGCAGCATTTGTGCACCGCCGCCGTCAGTGTCAGCCAGTTTGCCGTGGCATACGGAGCTCCATCGCAGTCTTTAACACTGGTAGCATGCCGCGACAGCGTGGACGTGAACCGTATGTGCAGCTGACGGACTTTGAACGAGGGCGTATAGTGGGCATGCGGCAGGCCGGGTGGACGTACCGCCGAATTGCTCAACACGTGGGGCGTGAGGTCTCCACAGTACATCGATGTTGTCGCCAGTGGTCGGCGGAAGGTGCACGTGCCCGTCGACCTGGGACCGGACCGCAGCGACGCACGGATGCACGCCAAGACCGTAGGATCCTACGCAGTGCCGTAGGGGACCGCACCGCCACTTCCCAGCAAATTAGGGACACTGTTGCTCCTGGGGTATCGGCGAGGACCATTCGCAACCGTCTCCATGAAGCTGGGCTACGGTCCCGCACACCGTTAGGCCGTCTTCCGCTCACGCCCCAACATCGTGCAGCCCGCCTCCAGTGGTGTCGCGACAGGCGTGAATGGAGGGACGAATGGAGACGTGTCGTCTTCAGCGATGAGAGTCGCTTCTGCCTTGGTGCCAATGATGGTCGTATGCGTGTTTGGCGCCGTGCAGGTGAGCGCCACAATCAGGACTGCATACGACCGAGGCACACAGGGCCAACACCCGGCATCATGGTGTGGGGAGCGATCTCCTACACTGGCCGTACACCACTGGTTATCGTCGAGGGGACACTGAATAGTGCACGGTACATCCAAACCGTCATCGAACCCATCGTTCTACCATTCCTAGACCGGCAAGGGAACTTGCTGTTCCAACAGGACAATGCACGTCTGCATGTATCCCGTGCCACCCAACGTGCTCTAGAAGGTGTAAGTCAACTACCCTGGCCAGCAAGATCTCCGGATCTATCCCCCATTGAGCATGTTTGGGACTGGATGAAGCGTCGTCTCACGCGGTCTGCACGTCCAGCACGAACGCTGGTCCAACTGAGGCGCCAGGTGGAAATGGCATGGCAAGCCGTTCCACAGGACTACATCCAGCATCTCTACGATCGTCTCCATGGGAGAATAGCAGCCTGCATTGCTGCGAAAGGTGGATATACACTGTACTAGTGCCGACATTGTGCATGCTCTGTTGCCTGTGTCTATGTGCCTGTGGTTCTGTCAGTGTGATCATGTGATGTATCTGACCCCAGGAATGTGTCAATAAAGTTTCCCCTTCCTGGGACAATGAATTCACGGTGTTCTTATTTCAATTTCCAGGAGTGTATTTTACGCGAAGAGAGCCCGAGAATACTGGAGGAGGAAAAGATTAGTAACGTGCCATCGACGACGAGGTTCAAAATGGTTCAAATGGCTCTGAGTACTATGGGACTTAAGGTCATCATTCCCCTACAACTTAGAACTGCGTAAACCTAACTAACGTAAGGACATCACTCACATCCATGCCCGAGGCAGGATTCGAACCTGCGACCGTAGCAGCAGCGCGGTTCCGAACTGAAGCGCCTCGAACCGCTCGGCCACAGTGGCTGGCTTGACCTTCTCGAGACTACGTTTGGCCCAAGGCGTCAAGGTGAAAGGATGGAACAGTTAATACTCGGCTGGCCTTCAATCGTCCCCAAAGATGAGATCTACCTGGAAGTAATTTCTTCAGCAGGTCATTAAATATGCGGACCGCCTACCGCAATTAAGTGTGCGGCACTTTATGATACTCACTTCGTGGCCAAGTCAAAGTAAGTGGCACGTAAACTCTTGACTCTTACACCTCAATTATCTGTGTGCTAGTATAAATGCCAAAGAGTCTGTGACTGTAATGTGGAGGCATGGGAAGTAAACCGCAGAGAAACACAGTCTGGTGAGCAATATAAACTGGCTAGAAAGAGCAGATTTTATGTAACTTATACGCGCACAGATATGGCCGGGACTACGGGAACCAAAGTCTGTAGTGAAACTGCCTACTTGTGAAAGGAGTGAGTAATAGAGGCATCAAGCACCCGCCACACACTACGCTCAGATTTGCACAGTAGAAATGTAGATGAAAATGTGCAAGCAATTCACATGAAGTCCGGTTGATATTGTCTTCCACTCCTTCAAGATGACGGCCACATGAGTGTAACAAACAGTAGGTTCCATCAGGAAATAAAATACAAAATTATGTTGAAAAATTATTTTCGTATTAATTTTCAATATACAGCCTTACTTTCCCACACACTCGCAGTACCCATCATAGAGGCTCTGATACACCTGACTTTTCTCACTAGATACGACAAGGATGCTACTAGCGATGAGACCTGGGTTTTGCGTGAATCAAGAAACAAAGCGCCAGTCAACGGAATGGTATCATTCATGATTCCTCCTCCCCCCCCCCCTCCCCTTCTTCCCAAAAAAAGCGGAAACGACTACAGAATACCATAAAGGTGACGGCCACAGCGTTTTGGAATCAAAAGGGCGTCTTACTATCAGGTATTCACGAAAGACATTGCCCCATTCAAAGTAAACGGCGTGAATTACTGTCCGGTGGCACTGTACTACTTCGAGATAAACGCTCGCCCGCATTTTGCTGAGTTGTCAGATTTACTTCGGCCGTATAAGTGAGAAGTTTTCGATCATCCGAGTTATAGCTCAGTCTTAGTCGTAAGGTATTACCATCTTTTACCTAAACTGAAGTTTTTTGGGCGGAAAACGCTATGGGAATTGCAACGAACTGAAAAGAGGGCATTACTGACAGGCGCCACAACCTGGTGGCAATTAAGTATGCAAACGGCGTAGGAAAGGTTTTGGAGCGCTTCGACAATGGCTAAATTTCAACACCGCGACTAGGCAGAAGAATATCTTAGCTATCAAAATATGCTGTGAACTTTTTCTTCATTATGTTGGACAGCAGAACAGTCATTTAGTGTAGGAATAAAGTTGTATTAGAATTGCCCGAGAAGACACTAAGTGGAACACGTCTGTTGGGTGCACAGCAGTGGTGTAACCAATGTCAACACTCAGAAGTGAAGTACCAACAGACAGGAAGCTTATAGTCTCATACTGTGCGAGAGAAAACGTCAGGTACACCTGACTAAGGACTAATACAACTGCGCAAAGCAGAAACAACGCTCATCTGTAACGCGGCTACATGTGGAAACTGCACCTACGATTGACACAAGAACGACTTTCAGGCTGCAAAGCTCTGGGAGGCTCAGAAAACGGGAGCACATTCGTTCACCATTACTGGGAGAAGGGGGGGGGGGGGGGGCGCGGACATGTCATCGACTGTTTTAAAACTCTCGCCTTCCTTCCACTCACTCTCTCAAAGTTAGCATACTCCATCTGCATCACTTTACCGTCGGAAGGTTAGCTCTGCTAGTTGCAGGATGCCCTGCTGAATACAACGAAGTGTCTATAGCCACCTTGGAGCACACCGCTGAGCCGTATTAAAGTTAGCTTTGAAAAGCGCGTCGCAGCGCGTAGCGTGAAGCAGTCGCCCTCCGTTTTCTGGCGGTGGCGCCGTTGTCGCAATTGAAGGCTTCGGTGTCTCCCTCTAGCGGGAAACGGGAAAAGTGGGCGGTTCGCGTGGGTTTAAGAAGTGGCTGTATGGGCGCTGATGGAGAGTGGGCAGTCGGGGCATCAAGAAGCGACTTCTCTGCCGGTGCTAGAGGAACAGCACGCAATCCGCGGCATCAGCTTAAGCGACGCGAGCAGCGGCTCTGTGGTATGGGGCGTTAACTGCTCGTCGCGAAAGGAATCTTCCTGAGCGTGGGTCCGCAAGGGGCCTAATTTGCAGTTCGGCCGTATGCTGTCGACCGGCGAGGAGGTTCTGAAAATCGGCGTGCCGTCCTGCGTCCGTTGAAACGGCTGGCAGCGAGCGGCTCGGCAGAGCATTTGGAGGTGCTGCGTTTGTTCTGTCCTGGGAGTCGTAATGCACCAGAAGCTGAGTATTGACTGTTAACAGATTTTATGAAGTTTAATTGAATTCAGTTTACTTATTCTTGTTAATTATACCAGCCGTATATTTTGGGGGTTTCCCGCCATTCATTCTCGTCTGCCCACGCGCGGGAAGGTGGTAATATTAGAAAGGGTGGTCCGTTTGTCCCCTTTTGAGGACGAAGGGGGGGGGGGGGGGAGTCAGAGGAATTCTGTGGTTCGGACTGCTTCTTTCCCCTCCCAGTTTACCTACCGGTTTATTCGACTGTTAGCCACTGCCATGTCTGTGATAGTCTAAGGCACCAATGACTGTTTAAAATGCAAGGCACTAAGACCTGGTCCATTCCCTCGCCTGCCATAACTGGTATTACTAGATTTACTCTAAGAAAGAAGAAAAATCCTTTTGCCTCGTGGTAACAATTAGTCAACTGCATAACGAATTCCTGCTCATATGGAAGCTGTAACTTACGTTAATTTGTGTTTATGTATATTTGGCTATAATAAGCAAGGTTGTTAATGTACGCCGTAGTGGGTTTTTTATATTGTTTCTAGTCAGCAAAAACTGTTGTGTGTTTTTCCAATAGCCGGCCGCGGTGGCCGAGCGGTTCTAGGCGCTTCAGTCCGGAACCGCACGACTGCTACGGTCGCAGGTTCGAATCCTGCCTCGGGCATGGATGTGTGTGACGTCCTTAGGTTAGTTAGGTTTAAGTAGTTCTAAGTTCTAGGGGACTGATGACATCAGATGTTAAGTCCCATAGTGCTCAGAGCCATTTTTTTTTATTTTTTTGTTTTTCAAATTCAATACCTTTTAAGGCTTTTACTCATGCAGGTAGTTGGTTATTAGTGTGTTTTCTTGCCATGCAAAAGTTTGCCATTTCATTACGGGTAGAAATTGTTGCCTTGAAATGAGAATGGTGTAAAAGTTCGCAAGTCCTACCTGGCCAGCGTGTGTGTTTCCCTTAAGTTAACTGGCAGGAATTTGTAAAATTTGTTTTTTTATACATTTTGGAAATGTTAATGTTATCATCTGTCCTTTTTAAAATGCGAAATTTCATTCAATAATACCCACTAGTTACATGTCTAACTATAAATAATACGTGATTAAAAATCCAATTCACAATTACATTTGTCGGAATAAATATAACCACCTTCCTTCAACACTTCCTAGTTCCAGCAAAAATACCACGACGATATTCTGACTACCCTGACGCATAAACATCATGCAATATAGTATCAACAATTGCGTCAACAATTTCAATCGTCGGCATCATTATATATATTGTACTTATATGAGAGAGAATGGTTACAAATCGAGCAGTTGTATTCAGAGCTAACACATAAGTAGATCAACCGAATAACTACAGAGCACAGCTACTCAAACTACCACTAATTCTTAGATTCTAATGTAGCACATTATTGCAGTAGATTTAAGGGGAGGTTTACTATCTTTTGGTTCAAAAAATCGATTTTTTAAAAATTGCATTTTTGGATCCATAAGCGTTTAGAATCCACGCAAGAGATCTTTCACGTGTCTAGCAATACTTTTTTTGTTCTAATAAAACCCCATGTCATTCCAAGCATATGTGACAATTTTTTCCTCTCTATCTACACTCCTGGAAATGGAAAAAATAACACATTAACACCGGTGTGTCAGACCCACCATACTTGCTCCGGACACTGCGAGAGGGCTGTACAAGCAATGATCACACGCACGGCACAGCGGACACACCAGGAACCGCGGTGTTGGCCGTCGAATGGCGCTAGCTGCGCAGCATTTGTGCACCGCCGCCGTCAGTGTCAGCCAGTTTGCCGTGGCATACGGAGCTCCATCGCAGTCTTTAACACTGGTAGCATGCCGCGACAGCGTGGACGTGAACCGTATGTGCAGTTGACGGACTTTGAGCGAGGGCGTATAGTGGGCATGCGGGAGGCCGGGTGGACGTACCGCCGAATTGCTCAACACGTGGGGCGTGAGGTCTCCACAGTACATCGATGTTGTCGCCAGTGGTCGGCGGAAGGTGCACGTGCCCGTCGACCTGGGACCGGACCGCAGCGACGCACGGATGCACGCCAAGACCGTAGGATCCTACGCAGTGCCGTAGGGGACCGCACCGCCACTTCCCAGCAAATTAGGGACACTGTTGCTCCTGGGGTATCGGCGAGGACCATTCGCAACCGTCTCCATGAAGCTGGGCTACGGTCCCGCACACCGTTAGGCCGTCTTCCGCTCACGCCCCAACATCGTGCAGCCCGCCTCCAGTGGTGTCGCGACAGGCGTGAATGGAGGGACGAATGGAGACGTGTCGTCTTCAGCGATGAGAGTCGCTTCTGCCTTGGTGCCAATGATGGCCGTATGCGTGTTTGGCGCCGTGCAGGTGAGCGCCACAATCAGGACTGCATACGACCGAGGCACACAGGGCCAACACCCGGCATCATGGTGTGGGGAGCGATCTCCTACACTGGCCGTACACCACTGGTTATCGTCGAGGGGACACTGAATAGTGCACGGTACATCCAAACCGTCATCGAACCCATCGTTCTACCATTCCTAGACCGGCAAGGGAACTTGCTGTTCCAACATGACAATGCACGTCCGCATGTATCCCGTGCCACCCAACGTGCTCTAGAAGGTGTAAGTCAACTACCCTGGCCAGCAAGATCTCCGGATCTGTCCCCCATTGAGCATGTTTGGGACTGGATGAAGCGTCGTCTCACGCGGTCTGCACGTCCAGCACGAACGCTGGTCCAACTGAGGCGCCAGGTGGAAATGGCATGGCAAGCCGTTCCACAGGACTACATCCAGCATCTCTACGATCGTCTCCATGGGAGAATAGCAGCCTGCATTGCTGCGAAAGGTGGATATACACTGTACTAGTGCCGACATTGTGCATGCTCTGTTGCCTGTGTCTATGTGCCTGTGGTTCTGTCAGTGTGATCATGTGATGTATCTGACCCCAGGAATGTGTCAATAAAGTTTCCCCTTCCTGGGACAATGAATTCACGGTGTTCTTATTTCAATTTCCAGGAGTGTACATTACTTCGTGGTTTATTAAGTTTTCAAATTTATACTGACTTTTTGATCACCCGGTACATTGAAAGGCACCGCCGTCTCTAACTTCAACGCTCTGTGGCTTCGTCGGATGACGTTTCTGGACATGGGTTCCTATTCAAAATATTATCTACTCACTCCCCTCTACAAGACATAGAAGTTTGTAACGGATATTTCCGACCACCCTGTATACTTTCGCCATCACGTAAATCTGGTCATAGACGAATCGCATTTATGAAATTCTTGCTCGCTCATTTTGTCCAGTTCTCCGTTGCTGTACACAATAAACATAAAACAAACGACCAACAAAAGAGGTGGCTATATGTGGGCGCGTAAAAAAAAAAAATGGTTCAAATGGCTCTGAGCACTATGGGACTTAACGTCTATGGTCATCAGTCCCCTAGAACTTAGAACTACTTAAACCTAACTAACCTAAGGACAGCACACAACACCCAGTCATCACGAGGCAGAGAAAATCCCTGACCCCGCCGGGAATCGAACGCGGGAACCCGGGCGCGGGAAGCGAGAACGCTACCGCACGACCACGAGCTACGGACAGGGGCGCGTAAACTCTCGAACAATATCGAAACGATACTATTTCGCTCAGACACGTGACAGCAGCGCTGCTCGTGAGATAACTAGATTTGTGAGAGCGAGAGGGAAGCATTTCCGTTCATAACAGAGAGAGATATTACCCTGCAATACGAAATATTCTCCACCCTTGATGAGCTACACTGGCAAACTTCGGCAATACCTCGGCAACAGCCTGCAACACCAGCAGTACTGTCCAGCCGTATATAACGTGTATCGTAGTAACACCGCAGCAATATTTGCGGCAACACTTCAGCCGCTGTAAAGTATGACCCATGTAAAGGTGTCCTTAAGAGTTCGCTTACTGTGACGTTATGGCCCGTTCCTTGCGGAAACGGCGCCGCTGAGCGCGCACTGTCCTTGGCGGCTGCACGCAGACGCGTATCGCGGCCGTAGTAAACACCCTGCCTGTTGCGCACTGCCGTAAAGTCCTGTGCGAGGGCGCCGCACCGCCGGCGTTGCCTCTGCCTCGCGGCTGTTATTACGGGAGGCGGCCCAAACGTTAACTGCACTGCACGCGTGCGGCGCTGTGGAGTGGCTACTGCAGTGATTACCAACTCAATACCAGCTTTATGACACTTTCAGAATTGAGGTGAAACGCGTCGATTGGGAGAGGCAGCGTGTGGTGAACAAGAGCCATCTCACAAATTTTGGGTGGTCACATAAAGAGTGAATGCCTCGAGAAAATATTAAGCAATTGAGAAGTAAGTTGAATGAGTTGTTATCACAGCAGAAGGGCACAAAAGAATCAATTTTCTGGCTGGTTTGGGGCGCTCTAGCCCAGTTACACTCTACGTCCTTTAGAGAGGTTGCAAATGATTGGAAAATAGCACAGGTAGTTCCAGTTTTCAAGAACGGTCGTCGAGCAGATGCGCAAAACTATAGGCCTATATCTCTGACATCGATCTGTTGTAGAATTTTTTCCTTGCGTATCATATCATTTCTGGAAACCCAGAATCTACTCTGAAGGAATCAACATGGATTCCGGAAACATCGATCGTGTGAGACCCAACTCGCTTTATTTGTTCATGAGACCCAGAAAATATTAGATACAGGCTCCCAGGTAGATGCCATTTTCCTTGTTTTCCGGAAGGCGTTCGATACAGTTCCGCACTGTCGCCTGATAAATAAAGTAAGAGCCTACGGAATATCACACCAACTGTGTGGCTAGTTTGAAGAGTTTTTAGCAAACAGAACACAGCATGTTGTTATCAATGGAGAGACGTCTACAGACGTTAAAGTAACCTCTGGCGTGCCACAGGGGAGTGTTATGGGATCATTGCTTTTCACAATATGTATAAATGACCTAGTAGATAGTGTCGGAAGTTCCATGCGGCTTTTCGCGGATGATGCTGTAGTATACAGACAAGTTGCAGCATTAGAAAATTGCAGCGAAATGCAGGAAGATCTACAGCGGATAGGCACTTGGTGCAGGGAGTGGCAACTGACCCTTAACATAGACAAATGTAATGTATTGCGAATACATAGAAAGAAGGATCCCTTACTGTATGATTATATGATAGCGGAACAAACACTGGTAGCAGTTACTTCTGTAAAATATCTGGGAGTATGCGTACGGAACGATTTGAAGTGGAATGATCATATAACATTAATTGTTAGGTAAGGCGGGTGCCAGATTGATATTCATTGGGAGAGTCCTTAGAAAATGTAGTCCATCAACAAAGGAGGGGCTTACAAAACACTCTTTCGACCTATACTTGAGTATTGCTCATCAGTGTGGGATCCGTACCAGGTGGGGTTGACAGAAGAGATAGAGAAGATCCAAAGAAGAGCGGCGCGTTTCGTCACAGGGTTATTTGGTAAGGGTGATAGCGTTACGGAGATGTTTAGCAAACTCAAGTGGCAGACTCTGCAAGAAAGGCGAGGCGCTCTGCATCGTGGTATAGCTTGCCGTCGAGGTTTCGAGAGGGTGCGTTTCTGGATGAGGTATCGAATATATTGCTTCCCCCTACTTATCACGAATGTAAAATTAGGGAGATACGAGCGCGCACGGAGGCTTTCCGGCAGTCGTTCTTCCCGCGAACCATACGCGACTGGAACAGGAAAGGGAGGTAATCACAGTGGCACGTAAAGTGCCCTCCGCCACACACCGTTGGGTGGGTTGCGGAATATAAATGTAGATGTAGATGTGTTGAATGTGTTCAAGTCTCTGTTGTCCCCTACAATTCCTACCATCCGCTGCTTCTTCTGATAGCACAGAGGCTATTCCTTGATGTCCAACACACGCCCTATCATCGTGTCTCTTCTTCTTCTCAATATTTTCCATACGCTCTGCTCCATGTCGATTCTGCGAGGAAGCTCCTGATTTCTTACCAGTCCGGGGCGTCTGATGACACGTCTCGGGCTTTGAATCTCATTGCGTGGAGTAGAACTGTCTTCAATGGTGAGACCGGAGGAGGAGGAGGAGGAGGAGATTAGTATCCTCCAAGCCTCAGTATTGAGACGATCTAACGCGCCAGTTGGACAGAATTTGACACGACAGCCCTCAGGAAGACATCCGACAACTTTTTCAGACAATGCCCAACCCGAATAATCGCTAGAGTAAGGGTCAGAGGTAGACCAATGGGTTACTGACTTGCTTAATTTTTTTTTTGTGTCCTCCTTAGAGCGTACTATCCTTGCTAGTATAAATACATCTGAAATGAAAACTTTTTGTAAATCCCCATCTACAACGTGTACAACCTTGCTTCCGCCGTTTGCCGATAGGTGGCGACAACGGTAAGTAGCGGTCGAAATAAACAGTTCGCAGACGTCAGGCAGTTAGCTTGGCCCTCGGTCTACATACCATCACTCAAACATTAGTCAATTTGAGTCTGCATCATAAAGTTGTTCTTGATTGAAAATGTCAGTTTACGAGCCTAATTCCCGTCATTTGCGGGAGGTATTACTGTTTTCGTTCAATATGAAGAAAACAGCGGCTGAGTCTCATCGAATGCTCTCAAGTACGTATGGTAAGGACGCTATTAGTGAAATAACGTGTCGTAAGTGGTTTCAACGCTTCAAGAACGGTGATTTTAACGTGGTAGACCGGTATAGTGATGGAAGAAATAATGTTTTCGAAGATGCAGAATTTGAGACATTGCTGAGTGAAGACTCGCGACAAACTCAAGAAGAATTGGCACGATTAGTGGGAGTGACACAGCAAGCCATTTCAACACGTCTCAAGGCTATGGGCATGATTCAGAAAGAAGGAACTTGGGTCTCGTGTGTGCTGAAACCAAGAGACGTTGAACGGCGTTTTTTGTGTTTGTGAAGAGTTACTTCAGAGGCAAAAACGGGAGGGATTTCTGCATCGCATTGTGACCGAGGACGAAAAATGCGTTCATTATGATATCCATAAAGGCAAAAAATCATAGAGATATCCCGGCCATGCTTCCACGTCGACGGCCAAACCGAATATTCACGGCTCCAAGATCATGCTCTGCATTTGGTGGGACCAGCTCGGCGTCGTGTACTATGACGTGTTAAAACCAAGTGAAACAATCACAGGTGCTCGTTATCGAACGCAATTAATGCGTTTGAATAGAGCATTAAAAGACAAACGGCCGCAATACAGCGAGAGGCACGCTAAAGTGATTTTGCAGCACGACAACGCTCGACCCCACGTTGCAAAAAAGGTCAAAACGTACTTGGAAACGTTAAAATGGGAAGTCCTACCATACCCGCTGTATTCTCCAGATATTCCTCCGTCTGACTACCACCTGTTTAGATCAATGGCGCATGGTCTGGCTGACCAACACTTCTGATCTCGTGAAGAAGTCACAAATTGTATCGATTCGTGGATCGCTTGAAAAGATGAACAAATTTTTCGAGGAGGGTTTCGTACATTGCCCGAAAGATGGGAGAAAGTAGTGGCCAGCTATGGTAAATACTTTGAATGATACATGTGTAACCAATTTGTTTCATTAAAGTCCCAAATGTTGGGGAAAAAACGGCGGAAGATAAGTTGTACAACTTGTAATTACGCTCAAATTTTACCCAAGGCCTACTGTAACAAGAAATACAATACTACTTCACCATGTTCCCTGTTACAATTTACTGTACACTCGTTTATTTTAAAGGAGGTATTCCGTATGTTAAGTTACAATCTAAACAACTTTGAGACGTCGTCAACTTGTGATTTTACTTTTATTTAGGGAAGTTAGTACTCAGAGCCCCTCCTTATCCATGTTCCAACGCAGCATTCCTTTTTACTTGGTCGTGTCTTTCAAACTGTGCACATTTCAACTAATAGTAGTAAAAAGATTAACATAAATTAGGATTTTAGTTTGACGTTTCATGAACTGAAATAATTCATGTAAATTAGAGTAACACGCTTCTCGCTGACAAACAGCACCTTTGCAGCGTGAAAGACAAATCCTACACTACGACAGAAAGTTCAAGTTGTCGCCTGCGCAAAAGAAGGAAAATTTGGTTTTTACGCCCAGTCGACGATGAGAGAACTGCGCCAGAAGCACGTGATCGGACTAGACAAGAATCGGCCACGAAATAGGCCGTTTCCGAACAAACCATTCCTGCAATCGCGTAAAATGAATTTCCGCAACCAACATCTGATTGGCAAGGCTGGAATAAGAACTCTTCATATCCCGAATGCGCGTCCATTGTTCACACGAAGAGCTGTCCTTTTTAATCCACCATTTCAGTTCAATAAAATTAGATGATGCAACTGAAATGACTTTTATTAAGGCCTGCTTCTTAAACTTTCTCGCTGCCGGCAGTATTTCGAAAGAACCTCGAGGTGTTTTGCAAATATACTGGAAGAAAAGTTGAAGATAACGGATGATAATTTGAGAGATACCTGCTGGTACACTTGTGAAGCATTAGTGAGTTCTAATGAGCAGTATTACAAAGTGTAGTAAAACTCTTCACTGCATTCTTACAAAAAACGCTTCGAATACGAAAGTCAAAACCGCAAACTGGAAACTGATGAGAAGACCAGTGACATGAATTTCCTTGGAATAGAATGTCGACTTCGTTGGAATTTTTTTTTTTTTTCAAATTATGTTACTTCCAGTCGTTCCACCGGTACAGTGAAACCACGTGTCGAATTTGGTGATCGCAATATTCAAGCGCCGCCACTGAACGTGTTCGCCAGGGGCCAAGGACTGAAAGGACTAACGAACTCATTCATACGTTCTTTGCTGAAGAATAAGTGATGTGACGTAGCAATTTACAGATAGTATAAAAGCAAATTTTCCATTCACTATTTGCCCAAGAAATTCACAGTGCCGTAGACACTGGCGAGCAGATTGATGCCGTATTCCTGGACTTCAGGAAGGCATTTGATACGGTTCCGCACTTACGTTTAGTGAAAAAAATACGAGCTTACGGAATATCGGACCAGGTTTGTGATTGGATTCAGGATTTCCTAGAAGAAAGAACACAACATGTCATTCTTAACGGTTCAAAATCTGCAGATGTAGAGGTAATTTCGGGAGTACCGCAAGGAAGCGTGATAGGACCTTTATTGTTTACAATATACATAAATGACTTAGTTGACAACATCGGTAGCTCCGTGAGGCTATTTGCAGATGACACGGTTGTCTACAAGAAAGTAGCAACATCAGAAGACTCGTACGTACTCCAGGAAGACCTGCAGAGGATTAATGAATGGTGCGACAGCTGGCAGCTTTCCCTAAACGTAGATAAATGTAATATAATGCGCATACATAGGGGCAGAAATCCATTCCAGTACGATTATGCCATAGGTGGTAAATCATTGGAAGCGGTAACGACCGTAAAATACTTAGGAGTTACTATCCGGAGCGATCTGAAGTGGAATGATCACATAAAACAAATAGTGGGAAAAGCAGGCGCCAGGTTGAGATTCATAGGAAGAATTCTACGAAAATGTGACTCATCGACGAAAGAAGTAGCTTACAAAACGCTTGTTCGTCCGATTCTTGAGTATTGCTCATCAGTATGGGACCCTTACCAGGTTGGATTAATAGAAGAGATAGACATGATCCAGCGAAAAGCAGCGCGATTCGTCATGGGGACATTTAGTCAGCGCGAGAGCGTTACGGAGATGCTGAACAAGCTCCAGTGGCGGACACTTCAAGAAAGGCGTTACGCAATACGGAGAGGTTTATTATCGAAATTACGAGAGAGCACATTCCGGGAAGAGATGGGCAACATATTACTACCGCCCACATATATCTCGCGTAATGATCACAACGAAAAGATCCGAGAAATTAGAGCAAATACGGAGACTTACAAGCAGTCGTTCTTCCCACGCACAATTCGTGAATGGAACAGGGAAGGGGGGATCAGATAGTGGTACAATAAGTACCCTCCGCCACACACCGTAAGGTGGCTCGCGGAGTATAGATGTAGATGTAGATGAAGTGATGGACTTGCTTCGTAATCGGCAAGTCGTTAGACATTATCACGCCGGATATTTTCTTTTTGGGACCAAACGCGTGCGACGTTTAGAGTATGTATCACACGTGAAATTTCAATAACGACAGCAGACGAAGAAAAAAACTGAGCAAGACTTTACCTTGTTCGTGTCGCAAGATCTCTTGCGTCGTAACGCGTTGGAGGGAGAGATCTGGAACGAAAGCTTGCGCTGTATTAACGACATAGGGTGTGGTTTTTAAGCTGGTTTTTTACGTCATCCTAGGCAAATTTTTGACTGGTTCTCCTATCGATCTCAACAGCACAGAGCACAGCCAACTTAAAATTTACACGAGTGAAAGGTTGATGGGGCACGAGACGTCCTCTCTTTCTGCGGTGACAAGAATGACACATGGTCTCAAATTAGAATAGCGTTATTTCGAAGACGACCTGTACTACCGCAGGACTAGAACTGGAAAAGAATAAGGAGCCGCGTCATAAACGATTAGTAGATTATGATGATTGATTTGTGGGGCCCAAACGTGCGCGGTCATCAGTGCCCGTACAGTGCCGAGTTTTACTCAGCTCAATTTGTTCACAATCCAATCTAGCCACTGTCGCGAATGATGATGATGATGATGATGATGATGATGACGACGACAACACAAACACCCAGCATCCGAGCAACGATTAGTAGAGTGGAAATACACTGCTGATTGCCTCCTTCATTTTCTGTAATTTTATTTGATCTTTCGTACTGCTGTTCCTGTGAACCTTTGAACAGTTTACCGAATTCCGAATGCCCTTCATACTGTTTCTCTTTTCTTAGGCGTACGTGAATATCATCTTAGGTTGTTCCTAACATAGTATCCAATCATTTTATACCTGTGCTCTATTAATATGTGCAAATAAAAATGTAAAATTTAGTTTGTCCGAATCTTAAATCTCCGAAAGTTCTTCACCGACTGCATCAAAATTCTGACAAAACGTCGTATTTGAATACGCGAGCGTTTTTGTGTACCTGTTTTTTAAATATATATAATATAGTAAAAAAATACGTAATATATAAAGGCGAAGTGTTATTACCAAAACTATCGAAAAATTCTAGACCGATTTACTTCATATTTTTACGCAATATCGTATTGAAAAGTCCAATAGACATAGGAGATACGTATCCTAACAGTGTGACGGTGTTAGCAAAAAGAAAAGTTGTATTTATGGCTTACAGGCTAGTGATTAATATTACAGAATTTGAATTTGGAGTAACATTACACACGGGTCATGGTCAAAGAGAGAGGGAAAGGGAAGATTGACAGAGGGGAGGGGTTGGAAATGGACATAGAAAGCGAAAAGCAGGAGATGGAAAGAGTGAGAGGGCACGGGGGGGAGGGAGAGAGGGGGAGGGGAAGATGGACAGATATGAGGGGGGGGGGGGGTGATGGTATGAGACACGGGGAACAAGGAGATTAGCACCTGGACCCAATTCCCATGCATATTATAAACGTATGCTTTCGATTTTCTTTCTTTTCCATTTAACTGGACAGCCACAATAAAGCGTCGAAGCGTCGACGGAAACAATCAGAATTTATTAAAAAATCTGTATTTAATGAGGGAGCAACAGGATGTCCACCTATCATAAGCCGGCCGCTGTGGCAGAGCGGTTCTAGACGCTTCAGTCCGGAACCGCGCTGGTGCTACGGTCGCAGGTTCGAATCGTTCCTCGGGCAAGGATGTGTGTGACGTCCTTAGGTTACAAAATTGTTGAGGCTTTCGTGGCCACTTGTTGACACACTGCCTATTGGCTTCTGTCTCGGGTTCTTCGGCCGACGTTCATCTAATGATTTTTCTGACGTTTCGCCAGCACGAGTGGCTGGCATTGTCAATCGTAATGAAGACCGAAGATTATGAGCAAAAGATCCGAGACCTATTAGATCCGACGACGTACCGAAAACTAAGCGCAGATCCGACGCAACGTATCACACGGAATACGAATCGATTGATCAAGGCGTCTTCTCTGCCGGCGGACATACAGAGAAACCTGCGCAACACAGAAGCCCTACCACCTCGGCTGTATGGATTACCCAAGATCCATAAGAACAACGTTCCACTGAGACCGATCGTTAGCGCTCCTGGATCACCGACATATAAACTGGCAAAACACTTGGCCTCTCTGCTCCAACCACACGTGGGGAAGACCGACACATACATTAAGGACTCAGGACATTTCATTGAGAAGCTGAAGAAACTGAAACTTGCACCAAACGACATCCTGGTCAGCTTTGATGTTGTTTCGTTATTTACGAAAGTGCCACTCAGTGACGCTCTGGAGCACATCGGTTCCATTTTCCCGCTAGACATCAGAAAGCTCTTCCATGCATGTCTCACCACGAGCTATTTCACGTGGAATGGCGACTTCTACGAACAGCTGGAAGGCGTCGCCATGGGTAGTCCTCTCAGTCCAGTGGTGGCCAACTTCTTCATGGAACAATTCGAAGCACAGGCACTGGACTCGGCGACTTGCAAACCTAAGGTGTGGTACAGGTACGTCGATGATACTTTCGTGGTGTGGAGCCATGGTGAAGAACAGCTCGGTAACTTCCTAAGACACTTGAACAGCCTCCATGCCAACATAACATTTACCATGGAAGTAGAAAAGGACAAGAAACTGCCATTTCTAGATGTGCTGGTCAAAAGGGAAGGCGAAAACCTTGGACACAGCGTGTATCGAAAACCGACACACACGGACCGATACCTGCACAAACTGTCAAACCACCACCCGAGCCAGAAAAGGGGCATGATTAGTACGCTCGTAACGAGAGCAGGACGAATATGTGAGCCGCAACACCTCAAACGAGAAATGCAACACCTGGAAACAGTCCTGAGGAGCAATGGGTACTCCACAAATTATATTAGAAGTGTAACTGAGCCAAACACTCGGCGAAGTAAGGAACCAGAAAAAGAAATGTCGGGTACGGCCTTTCTGCCATACATTCCCAGAGTGACGGACAGAATCGGCCGTATATTGCGCAAACATGGCGTAAAGACGATCTTCAAACCGACAAGGAAGATCAAAGAGTGTCTTAGATCGGCGAAGGAGAAAAGAGACCCACTTGCAATGTCGGGAATATACCGCATACCATGCACATGCGGAAAAGTTTATGTCGGGATGACTGGACGATCCATTAACACCAGGATCAAGGAGCATAAGCGACATTGCAGGTTGGGGCAGGTGGAGAAATCGGCCGTGGCAGAACACGCACTGAATGAGACCGACCACGTAATAAAATTCGCCGACACGGAAGTTCTGGCTGTAGAGAACCACTATCATACGCGCTTGTTCAGAGAAGCTGTAGAAATACAAAAACACGCGAACAGTTTGAACAAGAAAGAGGAAAGCCTTAAGGTAAACGGATCCTGGCTTCCCGTACTGCAGCGAACGACCGTCGCAGGTAGCAAGAGGAGAACCGCACCGGAAATGACCGCGGAGAAGCCCTCGGACGTTGACGCGCCAGGTACATATAGTCTGCGCCCGCGAGCTCGGCTCCAGTTCACCACCGGCAATGGAGGGTGAAGCTTTGACAATGCCAGCCACTCGTGCTGGCGAAACGTCAGAAAAATCATTAGATGAACGTCGGCCGAAGAACCCGAGACAGAAGCCAATAGGCAGTTTGTCCTTAGGTTAGTTAGGTTCAACTAGTTCTAAGTCTAGGGTCTGATGACCTCAGATGTTAAGTCGCATAGTGCTTAGAGCCATTTGAACCTGTCATAAAAACTATATTATTTCCGGTCGCAATCTGATTAGAACTGCTTCGTCCCTTTAGCTGCTAGGAGAATTGCCTCTAGAATTTTATCCTTGCAGTTTCCATGCATTATGTACACCTGGCTGAAAATAACGCCCTGCTGGAATTCACTACGGTATTGGCCGACCCTTAGCCTTGATGACCGCTTCCAATCTCGCAGGCGTACGTTTAATCATGTGCTGCAATGTTTCTTGGGGAATTGCAGCCCAGGCTTCACAGACTGCTGCACCGAGGAGGTTAGTGAGTCCTGGCACGAAGCCTGCGTTCCAGAACATCCTAAAGGTCAGGCCTCTGTGCAGGCCAAAAATATTACAGGGATGTCATTGTCGTGTAACCACTCTGCCACAGGCTGTGAATAATGAACAGGTGCTCGATTGTGTTCAAAGATGCAGTCGCCATCCCCGAATTGCTCTTCAATAGTGGGAAGCAAGAAGGAGTTTAAAACATCAATGTCGGCTTGTGCTGTGATAGTGCAATGCAAAACAACAAGGCGTGCAAGCCCCCTCCACGAAAAACACGATCACACCATAACACCACCGCCTTTGAATTTTATTGTTGGCACTACACACGCTGGCAGATGACGTTCACCGGGCATTAGCCATACCCACACCATGCCGTCGGATATACCGCATTCTGTACCGTGACTCGTCACTTCACACAACGTTTTTTCCTCTGTTGAATCGTCCAATGTTTACGCTCCTTACAACAAGCGTGGCGTCCTGTGGCATTTACCGGCGTGATGTGTGGCTTATGAGCAGCCGCTCGACCATGAAATCCAAGTATTCTCACCTCCAGCCTAACTGTCATAGTACCTGCAGTGGATCCTGATGCATTTTGTAATTTCTGTGTGATGGTCTGGATAGAGGTCTTCCTATTACACATTACAACCCTCTTCAACTGTCGGCGGCTTCTGAGAGTGCCGCGCGGGGTAGCCGTGCGGTCAAAGGCATATTGCCACGGTTCGCGCGGCTCGCCCCGTCGGGAGTTAAGAGTCCTACCTCGTGTGTGTGCGTGTGTGTGCGTGTGTTAGTTTATGTTAGATTAAGTAGTGCGTAAGCCTAGGGACCGACGACCTCAGCAGTTTGGTACCATAGTACTTACAACAAATTTCCAAATTTTTCTCTGTCAGTCAACAAGACGAGGTCGACCTGTACGCTTTTGTGCTGTACGTGTCCCTTCACTTTTCCGTTTCACTATCACATCGGAAACAGTGGACATGGGGATGTTTAGGAGAGTGGAACTCTCGCGTACAGACGTATGACACAAGTGACGCCCGATCACCTGACCACGTTCGAAGCCCGGGAGTTCCGCGGAGCGCCCCCTTGCGCTCTCTCACGAAGTCTAATGACTACTGAAGTCGCTGATATGGAGTACCTGGCAGCACAATGCACCTAATATGAAAAACGTATGTTTTGGGGGTGTCCGGAGACTTTTGATCACATAGTGGGCTTAAAAAATACCGACTGATATGTCAAATTATGTGCTTGGACATGTCAGTAAGCGAACTCAAATCGGCTTCTCACAGCATGTTCGCTGTAGTTGTTCAATTCTTCACACTTGACAGCGTTATCCTGGATATCTTTAGTTTCTGCGGCAACTTGTGTGCTTTAACAAACGGCGTATAAAATTCCTCCGACCTTGCTGCAGGCTACGAATACGCAGAGTACGGTTACACATAAAACGAGCCCGCGCAGGAGATAACGCAGAAGGACACAATTAGCTGATAAGCTTAGGCGCCACTCGAGATGTGAAACACAAAACTGAGGCTGTGGGCGTAGCAGAAACCTGGAACTCAAGAACCGTTACAGGAGACGTTACCACGTACTGACCTGTTTATTCACTTTGAACTGAAACATGTCTTTGTTGTTGTTATGAGGTATCCGACCCAGGAGGTGTTGCAATCCGTCTGGCCGCTCGCCCGTGTCACTGTCGACACGACGAGGAACAGAACCGCAAGAGAACGAGCCTTACAATGCCACACGTCGGCACACGGACCGTGCTGTCGAACGTTGAGCGTGCCGAATTTCTGACTTCATAGCGTGGAACAGCACAGTGGGAAGTCTTTCCGAACGCGCAGAGCAATATCTAGCATGTCAGATATTCTGAACGTGCGGTTGAACGTTGACCAATGAGATGGCAGAACGCCAACTACGTCAGATGTACGCCATCTCCCTTCGGCGCAGAGTTGTGAGGCGCCATATTGGCTTCCAGTTGAAGCCTATTTGTATATATGCCGTTTCTGAGCACTGGGGAGGTCGCGAAAAGCCTCCGTTAAATGTATGATTCGTTGTAATAAAATGACAAGAAATCTCATATTCGTTGCAACAGAATTATTGTAACTTCCGTATTATGAGAGGCGGCCATTTGAAATCAACAGCGCGTTGAGGATTCAATAAAACTGCATTGCTCTTAGTACAGTTTGTTATAATTAAATTTCAATTAGTAATATAGCTTATTTAAAGGTTTCAAAAATGGTTCAAATGGCTCTGAGCACTATGGGACTCAACATCTTAGGTCATAAGTCCCCTAGAACTTAGAACTACTTAAACCTAACTAACCTAAGGACATCACACACACCCATGCCCGAGGCAGGATTCGAACCTGCGACCGTAGCAGTCCCGCGGTTCCGGACTGCAGCGCCAGAACCGCTAGACCACCGCGGCCGGCATTTAAAGGTTTCAGAACATGGTAAGAAATTAGATATCACTTTACAAATCCCATTGTCGCAGTAGCGAAATGAGTAGCGTCACACTCTCATAGTGAAATATAGGAGCGTCCACCTACAACTAAAAATTTTGTTCTTCAAACCTTCGCTTTTTTATGATTTCTAATCCTTTCTTTTTAGTTTAATATAAATATATACTATAATATTCGATGTTATATAAATATAAGGGGGCTATTGTTGAGGGGTTAGTTTGTTCGATTGGCTTAATCGACAGGGCACCTTGTACTATTAGCAGTAAGAAAGTTTGCCCTTTTTTTAAATTTTGTAATTCACACGTAGAGATTCTGCTTTTAAGGAGGAACAGTGATAAAGTAAGAATGACCTTAGGGTTTTATTAAAAAGTGAGAATTATGAAATAATGTCTATTTTACGTGGAGAACTATTTTAAACCTGGTTTTTATTTATGTGTACTATAGACGAAACAACCTGACTAGCATATGGACAACGGAGGAAACTACGTTTTAATAGAGCTACTATAGGAATTTTACGCCCGTGCCTTCGTAAATAGCGCGATTTGCGAGCCAGATATAGCCGGCAACTGCTGCTGGAGCGCGTTGCGATCGCTTGTGGCCTACGTATCCCAGCCACGAGTGGAATCGTTTCTGAGCGTTTAGCAGCACGTTGGACTCGGCACGCTCAACGCTGACGTTCAACAGCAGGGTCCGTATGCCGACGGCTTTAGTGGCACGGCGGTCGTAACATGGTGGCCGTAACATCAGCAAACCGACCGCGCCGCTAAAGAGTATTTTAGTTTTAAATATGAATACGAAATACGTTCAGAAAGTAACTTCCCTTTGTATTTCTTTCCGCCGCACCGCTACAATCGCAGATCCTCGCATGCGCGGCAATTACTATGTACTAAGGAGGTTTCATTCATTTGTTGTTGTGGTCTTCAGTCCAGAGACTGGTTTGATGCAACTCTCTATGCAACTCTATTCTCTGCAAGCTTCTTCATCTCCCACTACATCTACATCTACATGATTACTCTGCAATTCACATTTAAGTGCTTGGCAGAGGGTTCATCGAACCACAATCATACTATCTCTCTACCATTCCATTCCCGAACAGCGCGCGGGAAAAACGAACACCTTAACCTTTCTGTTCGAGCTCTGATTTCTCTTATTTTATTTTGATGATCATTCCTACCTATGTAGGTTGGGCTCAACAAAATATTTTCGCATTCGGAAGAGAACGTTGGTGACTGAAATTTCGTAAATAGGTCTCGCCGCGACGAAAAACGTCTTTGCTTTAATGACTTCCATCCCAACTCGCGTATCATATCTGCCACACTCTCTCCCCTATTACGTGATAATACAAAACGACCTGCCCTTTTTTGCACCCTTTCGATGTCCTCCGTCAATCCCACCTGGTAAGGATCCCACACCGCGCAGCAATATTCTAACAGAGGACGAACGAGTGTAGTGTAAGCTGTCTCTCTAGTGGACTTGTTGCATTTTCTAAGTGTCCTGCCAATGAAACGCAACCTTTGGCTCGCCTTCCCCACAATATTATCTATGTGGTCTTTCCAACTGAAGCTGTTCGTAATTTTAACACCCAGGTACTTAGTTGAATTGACAGCCTTGAGAATGGTGCTATTTATCGAGTAATCGAATTCCAACGGATTTCTTTTGCAACTCGTGTGGATCACCTCACACTTTTCGTTATTTACCGTCAACTGCCACCTGCCACACCATACAGCAATCTTTTCTAAATCGCTTTGCAACTGATACTGGTCTTCGGATGACCTTACTAGACGGTAAATTACAGCATTATTTGCGAACAACCTAAGAGAACTGCTCAGATTGTCACCCAGGTCATTTATATAGATCAGGAATAGCAGAGGTCCCAGGACGCTTCCCTGGGGAACACCTGATATCACTTCAGTTTTACTCGATGATTTGCCGCCTATTACTACGAACTGCGACCATCCTGACAGGAAATCCCGAATCCAGTCGCACAACTGAGACGATACCCCATAGGCCCGCAGCTTGATTAGAAGTCGCTTGTGAGGAACGGTGTCAAAAGCTTTCCGGAAATCTAGAAATACGGAATCAACTTGAGATCCCCTGTCGATAGCGGCCATTACTTCGTGCGAATAAAGAGCTAGCTGCTACCTACTGCAATCTACAACCCTCTGAATCTGCTCAGTGTATTCGTCTATGGTCTCCCTCTACGATTTTTACCCTCCACGCTGCCCTCCAATACTAAACTGGTGATCCCTTGAAGCCTCAGAACATGTCCTACCAACCAACCCCTTCTTCTAGTCAAGTTGTGCCACAAATTTCTCTTCTCCCTAATTCTATTCAATACCTCCTAATTAGTTATGTGATCTACCCATCTAATCTTCAGCATTCTTCTGTAGCACCACATTTCGAAAGCTTCTATTCTCTTCTTGTCCAAACTATTTATCGTCCACCTTTCACTTCCATACATGGCCACCCTCCATACAAATACTTTCACAAACAACTTCCTGACACTTAAATCTACACTTCATGTTAACAAATTTCTCGTCTCCAGAAACGCTTTCCTTGCCATTGCCAGTCTACATTTTATATCCTATCTACTTCGACCATCATCAGTTATTTTGCTCCCCAAACAGCAAAACTCATTTACTACTTTAAACGTCTCATTTCCTAATTTAATTCCCTCAGCATCACCCGACTTAATTCGACTACATTCCATTATCCTCGTTTTGCTTTTGTTGATGTTCATCTTATATCCTCCTTTCAAGATACTGTCCATTCCGTTCAGCTGCTCTTCCAGGTCCTTTGCTGTCTCTGACAGAATGACAGTGTCATCGGCGAACCTCAAAGTTTTTATTTCTCCTCCGTCGATTTTAATTCCAACTCCGAATTTTTGTTTCCTTTACCGTTTGCTCAATATACGGATTGAATAACAACGGGGATAGGCCGCAACCCTGTCTCACTCCCTTCCCAACCACTGCTTCCCTTTCATACCCCTCGACTCTTATAACTGCCATCTGGTTTTTGTACAAATTGTAAATAGCTTTTCGCTCCCTGTATTTTACCCCTGTCACCTTCAGAATTTGTAAGAGTATTCCAGTCAACATTGTCAAAAGCTTTCTCTAAGTCTACAAATGCTAGAAACGTAGGTTTGCCTTTCCTTAAGATATGAAGAACACCTATTAGGTAAAAAAGAAGCGAATATACACAGCTCTACTTTTTCTGAACACCTCCTGATAGCCGATCATACGCCTAAACATTTAGAAGACACTGTTATCGTACACAGAGAAGTCAAAGGGCGTAGATTAGATCTGTGGGAAGAGTTACAAATTTTCAAACATCTGGAGCTCAAGGACGGTAATATACTGAACGACCAGTTGAACCTGGCTTGTAGACAATTTTTCGAAGGCTTTAAACCTGTACTGTTTATGGTATAACATTAATGCTGGTAACCTTAGTGGTCTATTTCCACAGGAAGCTATGATGCACCTTCAATGCTTTAAGCTTACTACCCGTTATGAAATGTGGTTTTCTCACGATGTATGTTTGCCACTACATCGGCCCTTATGTGATTTTCTCTGGCTGTAAAACTTTGGTTCCCTGCAAATGTGTATTAACTGGATTATGTACCAGTGTTCGTAATTCTGTCTTGACAAGAGCCATTATTGTCAATTTTAAAGTTCTGGCATATATACCGTATGTGGGCTTCACTAATATAGTAATGTCATTTTTTATATTTTGGCTGTATATGCCACTGGGCGGAATTCTCTCGGCGTAAGCGCCACCTGCTTTTTTAATGTATAAGTACATTATTTGTACCAATGCTCCCATACTGTTATAACGGGGGTGTTAAATGCCGTCCTTCTTTTTTATTGTTACTTTATCTAAGGACGTTATTAATACTGATAATTTACAGTTGCCTTTGTACGCCAATTGGCACATGGTTCTCGCCATGAGCGCCACCTGCCCTGGTCTCAAGAGTAACTACGCTCGCCGATTACACTCCGTCGGTTATGAGCTTTGGAAGATCCATGTACTAATTTATATTTATGTGACAAATCCTAATTCTAGGGCTATATGTCATTTTTGACAAATGGATCTATGCCGACAATTGTAAAAACGGCGATGGTACATTAGTCCTTACTAATGTAAAATTGTAAGTACCAGTCGTCGTTCTCATATTTCTGTAATGCAAGAGCTCTCTAATTTGTGTTAAAATCTATTCTTGACTTAAGTTTCATACTTTTCTAATGTAAGCTGTAATGTTCATTGTCCTTAGGCCACCTTCTGAAGAAGACAAATTTCTATTAGTCGAAACTTAGGTAAAGAATTCTTTATCCATTGCAACTGGTCGAGTGTTTATAATTTTATTACGTGGAACCGTTGCTGTTGTGCAGCTATGTTTAAAATATTGAATTTCCTTAATCTATTTTCTAAGATAAGTCGTGGGGTCAGTATTGCCTCACGTGTTCCAGCATTTCTACGGAATCCAAACTGATCTTCCCCGAGGTCGGCTTCTACCAGTTTTTCCATTCGTCTGTAAAGAATTCGTGTTAGTATTTTGCAGCCGTGGCTTATTAAACTGATAGTTCGGTAATTCTCACATCTGTCAATAGTTATTGCTGTACATCCGAATCCGCCGTCTTTTGAGTCTGAGGTGGTTTGTTACATTCCATACATCTCACATTTATTTCAGTACGATATTGAATAAATAATATTCGACATCTACAGCGGAATTCGACAGCCGATCAAAAGATCGACGTATACTTGAAAGAAAGCAAGAAGAGTAAAGTAGAAGTGACAGAAAAACACGCTACCACAGGACGCTCTGTCCCTATTCCGTTACAACAGTAATAGTCTTGCAATTGGTTGAGTGTGCTCGCCATGCAATTCTCTATATCCAAGCATAGCCTTAAATTACACTGTTGTCTTCGTGGCTCGGCGCCGTTCGAGTCTTCGCATTATCATTTGGGTTCCTACGACTAATATTTAAACAACTGTGCACTCTAAAGGAACACATTACATCATTTATTAGGCTACTCATCCGCACCGCATTCCGATCCATCATACTCTCCTTATTACGTTAATCCTAGATTATTGAACCCTCCTAAAATTTACGATTGCAGTGGGTATAAAACAGGACGTTTTGTACTGAATTTGGTACGTTACATATCAATGAGATCTAGTAACTGTGTTTAACTAAAGCATAACCTATAAATCATGACCTCCTTTGAATAAAGTGTGGAGCTGAACGCTTTACGGTGGCTTAGTAGCGATGTAATATACCTCCTCCCCCCACTCCCCCGTCCCTCTCACGCCTTTTATTGTTCGAATATTAGAAGTGTCCGATGAGCTTTCGTTGTCACTGCTCCAATGTCGAATTCTTCTCGAAGTTTTTCTGCTGCTGCTGCTGCTGTTCCCATACGCAAACGCTCCAAACTTCGACCCACTTTTCAGTAGGAAGAAAACAGACTAGATTGCAAAGACTGTAGAAGCTCTATTGAGGCGTTTCGCCTTTTTGAGGCATCTTCAGAATGTGTTCAGGAACTGCGGCTAAGGCTTTCGTTATAAGCAGCCAACATTTTTCGTGTTCATCTTCGGCGAAGGTGTACACCAAAAGCTTTGGCTAGTTATTGCTAATACGTTACCACAGTTCCGAAACAAATTCTGAAGATGCCTCAGAAAAGCGAAACGTGTCAATAAAGCTTCTGCTGTCTTTGCAATCTAGGATGTTTTTTGTACTGAAAATATACTACGGTTGTTGCACCATGGCCACAGAACTGGGTATCAGGTATATTAGCCCTTAATTCACCATCAATATACCTGTGTTCCCTAATGTGTAATGCATACTGTAGTGTTCCTGATGTTCTATTGCCAGCAGGACTAAATGCCTTCCATCTTTCGCTATCTTGAGGTATTCCATCGAAGTTCAAATCATCCAGTGGGTTTCCTATTTATTCAGGATGTTACAAAAAGGTACGGCCAAACTTTCAGGAAACATTCCTCACACACAAAGAAAGAAAATATGTGGACATGTGTCCGGAAACGCTTACTTTCCATGTTAGAGCTCATTTTATTACTTCTCTTCAAATCACATTAATCATGGAATGGAAACACACAGCAACAGAACATACCAGCGTGACTTCAAACACTTTGTTACAGGAAATGTTCAAAATGTCCTCCGTTAGCGAGGATACATGCATCCACCCTCCGTCGCATGGAATCCCTGATGCGCTGATGCAACCCTGGAGAATGGCGTATTGTATCACAGCCGTCCACAATACGAGCACGAAGAGTTTCTACATTTGGTACCGGGGTTGCGTAGACAAGAGCTTCCAAATGCCCCCATAAATGAAAGTCAAGAGGGTTGAGATCAGGAGAGCGTGGAGGCAATGGAATTGGTCCGCCTCTACCAATCCATCGGTCACCGAATCTGTTGTTCAGAAGCGTACGAACACTTCGACTGAAATGTGCAGGAGCTCCATCGTGCGAGAACCACATGTTGTGTCGTACTTGTAAAGGCACATGTTCTAGCAGCACAGGTAGAGTATCCCGTATGAAATCATGACAACGTGCTCCATTGAGCGTAGGTGGAAGAACAAACTAAAATGAGCTCTAACATGGAAATTAAGCGTTTCCGGACACATGTCCACATAACATCTTTTGTTTATTTGTGTGTGAGGAATGTTTCCTGAAAGTTTGGCCGTACCTTTTTGTAACACCCTGTAGACGATGTAAAATATAATGAAGCACGACACGGTCAAGACTTCTTCTTCTCTACAATAGCAGAGATCCGTTGTCCGTCTCCCTGTCCTGTTTAAAAGGACGGCCTAAGGTCCATGTGCAGTAATAAAGAGCATCATTCCCTTAGTTGGTAATCTAAGTGCGCCACTCTTGTGTCTTGTTGTTGTTGTTGTGGTCTTCAGTCCTGAGACTGGTTTGATGCAGCTCTCCATGCTACTCTATCCTGTGCAAGCCTCTTCATCTCCCAGTACCTACTGCAACCTACATCCTTCTGAATCTGCCTAGTGTATGCATCTCTTGGTCTCCCCCTACGATTTTTACCCTCCACGCTGCCCTCCAATACTAAATTGGTGATCCCTTGATGCCTCAGAACATGTCCTACCAACCGATCCCTTCTTCCGGTCAAATTGTGCCACAAACTCCTCTTCTCCCCAATCCGATTCAGTACCTCCTCATTAGTTATGTGATCTACCCATCTAATCTTCAGCATTCTTCTGTAGCACCACATTTCGAAAGCTTCTATTCTCTTCTTGTCCAAACTATTTATCGTCCATGTTTCACTTCCATACATGGCTACACTCCATACAAATACTTTCAGAAAAGACTTCCTGACACTTAAATCTATACTCGATGTTAATAAATTTCTCTTCTTCAGAAACGCTTTCCTTGCCATTGCCAGTCTACATTTTATATCCTCTCCACTTCGACCATCATCGGTTATTTTGCTCCCCAAATAGCAAAACTCCTTTACTACTTTAAGTGTCTCATTTCCTAATCTAATACCCTCAACATCACCCGACTTACTTCGACTACATTCCATTATCCTCGTTTTGCTTTTGTTGATGTTCATCTTATATCCTCCCTTCAAAACACCATCCATTCCGTTCAACTGCTCTTCCAAGTCCTTTGCTGTCTCTGACAGAATTACAATGTCATCGGCGAACCTCAAAGTTTTTATTTCTTCTCCATGGATTTTAATACCCACTCCGAATTTTTCTTTTGTTTCCTTCACTGCTTGCTCAATATACAGATTGAATAACATCGGGGAGAGGCTACAACCCTGTCTTACTCCCTTCCCAACCACTGCTTCCCTTTGATGTCCCTCGACTCTTATAACTGCCATCTGGTTTCTGTACAAATTGTAAATAGCCTTTCGCTCCCTGTATTTTACCCCTGCCACCTTTAGAATTTGAAAGAGAGTATTCCAGTCAACATTGTCAAAAGCTTTCTCTAAGTCTACAAATGCTAGAAACGTAGGTTTGCCTTTCCTTAATCTTTCTTCTAAGATAAGTCGTAAGGTCAGTATTGCCTCACGTGTTCCAGTATTTCTACGGAATCCAAACTGATCTTCCCCGAGGTCGGCTTCTACCAGTTTTTCCATTCGTCTGTAAAGAATTCGTGTTAGTATTTTGCAGCTGTGGCTTATTAAACTGATTGTTCGGTAATTCTCACATCTGTCAACACCTGCTTTCTTTGGGATTGGAATTATTATATTCTTCTTGAAGTCTGAGGGTATTTCGCCTGTTTCATACATCTTGCTCACCAGATGGTAGAGTTTTGTCAGGACTGGCTCTCCCAAGGCCGTCAGTAGTTCCAATGGAATGTTGTCTACTCCGGGGGCCTTGTTTCGACTCAGGTCTTTCAGTGCTCTGTCAAACTCTTCACGCAGTATAGTATCTCCCATTTGATCTTCATCTACATCCTCTTCCATTTCCATAATATTGTCCTCAAGTACATCGCCCTTGTATAGACCCTCTATATACTCCTTCCACCTTTCTGCTTTCCCTTCTTTGCTTAGAACTGGGTTTCCATCTGAGCTCTTGATGTTCATATAAGTGGTTCTCTTATCTCCAAAGGTCTCTTTAATTTTCCTGTAGGCAGTATCTATCTTACCCCTAGTGAGATAAGCCTCTACATCCTTACATTTGTCCTCTAGCCATCCCTGCTTAGCCATTTTGCACTTCCTGTCAATCTCATTTTTGAGACGTTTGTATTCCTTTTTGCCTGCTTCATTTACTGCATTTTTATATTTTCTCCTTTCATCAATTAAGCTCAATATTTCTTCTGTTACCCAAGGATTTCTACTAGCCCTCGTCTTTTTACCTACTTTATCCTCTGCTGCCTTCACTACTTCATCCCTCAAAGCTACCCATTCTTCTTCTACTGTATTTCTTTCCCCCATTCCTGTCAGTTGTTCCCTTATGCTCTCCCTGAAACTCTCTACAACCTCTGGTTCTTTCAGTTTATCCAGGTCCTATCTCCTTAAATTCCCACCTTTTTGCAGTTTCTTCAGTTTTAATCTACAGGTCATAAGCAATAGATTGTGGTCAGAGTCCACATCTGCCCCTGGAAATGTCTTACAATTTAAAACCTGGTTCCTAAATCTCTGTCTTACCATTATATAATCTATCTGATACCTTTTAGTATCTCCAGGGTTCTTCCATGTATACAACCTTCTATCATGATTCTTAAACCAAGTGTTAGCTATGATTAAGTTGTGCTCTGTGCAAAATTCTACCAGGCGGCTTCCTCTTTCATTTCTTAGCCCCAATCCATATTCACCTACTACGTTTCCTTCTCTCCCTTTTCCTACACTCGAATTCCAGTCACCCATGACTATTAAATTTTCGTCTCCCTTCACTATCTGAATAATTTCTTTTATTTCATCATACATTTCTTCAATTTCTTCGTCATCTGCAGAGCTAGTTGGCATATAAACTTGTACTACTGTAGTAGGTGTGGGCTTCGTATCTATCTTGGCCACAATAATGCGTTCACTAAGCTGTTTGTAGTAGCTTACCCGCGTTGCTATTTTCCTATTCATTATTAAACCTACTCCTGCATTACCCCTATTTGACTTTGTGTTTATAACCCTGTAGTCACCTGACCAGAAGTCTTGTTCCTCCCGCCACCGAACTTCACTAATTCCCACTATATCTAACTTTAACCTATCCATTTCCCTTTTCAAATTTTCTAACCTACCTGCCCGATTAAGGGACCTGACATTCCACGCTCCGATCCGTAGAACGCCAGTTTTCTTTCTCCTGATAACGACATCCTCTTGAGTAGTCCCCGCCCGGAGATCCGAATGGGGGACTATTTTACCTCCGGAATATTTTACCCAAGAGGACGCCATCATCATTTAATCATACAGTAAAGCTGCATGCCCTCGGGAAAAATTACGGCCGTAGTTTCCCCTTGCTTTCAGCCGTTCGCAGTACCAGCACAGCAAGGCCGTTTTGGTTATTGTTACAAGGCCAGATCAGTCAATCATCCAGACTGTTGCCCTTGCAACTACTGAAAAGGCTGCTGCCCCTCTTCAGGAACCACACGTTTGTCTGGCCTCTCAACAGATACCCCTCCGTTGTGGTTGTACCTACGGTACGGCTATCTGTATCGCTGAGGCACGCAAGCCTCCCCACCAACGGCAAGGTCCATGGTTCATGGGGGGGTCTTGTGTCTTAACACTTGGAAAAAGCTTATGCACACCCCAAGCAATGGTTCTATCGTTCCAGTCACGCTAGCATTCGTCTGTTTTCCAAGCTCAGAGTCGAGTTCTGTTATTGCACTCAGTCGAATCTGCCACGACTTCAGCACGCTGTTTTGTGTCTTAGTGTCACGTCATTGGAGCAGATCCGCAGTATTATCAGAATAGCATCGACATGTGTTGTGCCGAACGCTCCAAAAAGCCTCAGGAGTGCGTTCCTCTGCGCTCGTCTAAGGATGGATTTGTCGTTTGCACCCACATACGGCTGTGAAGCCAGCTATTGCACTGAAGATTGCGTTGTGATACGCACTAACGGCATGCCATCCCTGGAATTCGTGATATCGGCTCACACAAAATTGTCCGTGATTTTCACTGCTTTTTCTGTGCACAGCGTAATATGTGTCATAAAATTCATCCTTTCATGCAATCGGACTCCGTAATATCTTTAGACTTTGTGTGATATGGGAGTGATAGCACTTCTGATCGTAGGATTTCTAGTCCGTGGTAGTTGGGCGTTCTGCTATGGCTAGTTTATTTGAACACCATCGCCTAGTCTGCTCAAGAACGCCATAAGCCGTTTCCTCCGGCTTCGCCCTTGAGTCTACAGGTACCACTGCCAGTATATTGTCGGCGTGCAACACTATACTATCGGCAGTGTTCTCCTCTCTGACGCGAAACAAGAGCGGTCAATAGTCACGTTCCAGAAGCAAGCGCCGCTATAGAGCCTTGCAGGCAGACTTTTGTTATTTTTTTAACCTCTTTTTGTGTCCCCGCGCACCACTGAACGAGGAGATTGCAACATTTTCAATTTTCTGCGTGCTGTTTAGAGCGCCTAAGTTGGTATAAAACCGTTCTGCTTGCGAGATTAGATCTGAATTGATTATCGGAATGCGAAGAGCGCTAAACCAGTCGACATTCATGATTGGCGAGGTTCACGGGGAAAATGCAGCGAGTTATTCAGTGGTACGGAGACGGCTCAAAATGGGTTCAAATGGCTCTGAGCACTATGGGACTCAACTGCTGAGGTCATTAGTCCCCTAGAACTTAGAACTAGTTAAACCTAACAAACCTAAGGACATCACAAACATCCATGCCCGAGGCAAGATTCGAACATGCGACCGTAGCGGTCTTGCGGTTCCAGACTGCAGCGCCTTTAACCGCACGACCACTTCGAACGGCTGGTACGGAGACGGGTCGGACAGTTCAATGACGGACATTATGAAGCGCACGATGACGAACGAAGTGGGCGTCCAGTTAATGAAGAACTGGTTCGAAGAAGTTTTCGCAAATTTAAAGGTCACTTCCTCACGAAATGATTTTTGGAATTTTCTAAAATATTATGCTCGATGGTGTCAGAAACTCTTACAGAGCAACGCAAATAACGGCGTCTGGGCAGTGCTCTTGATCTTCTGACACGCTACAACAAAGACGGTGGTGATTTTCTGAACAAGATGGCGACCAGGGATGAGACTTGGGTCGCTTATCTAACGTCTCAATACACCTAAATGGCAATTAATGGAATGCAGATGCACTTCGCCATCATTATACACTATAGTCAAGCAAATCTCAACACCAAGAAATTCACGCGCACAGTCTTTTGGGATGGACACGGCATTCTAGTGGTACATTTTTTACAGCGAAGTGAAACAGTCAGTGCAGCTGTTTACTGTGAGTCGCTTATGTAACTGTGTCGCGCAATACAGAATAAGCGCCGCGGGAAGCTCACTGACGGTATTGTTTTTATTCATGAGAAACATGAACCCACACTGCGAACAACGCTTAACAACTCTTACCGGGATTTGGCTGGAGCCCGTTTGACCATCCTCTGTGCAGGACCTCTAGGTTCAAATGGTTCAAATGGCTCTGAGCACTATGGGACTCAACTGCTGTGGTCATAAGTCCCCTAGAACTTAGAACTACTTAAACCCAACTAACCTAAGGACAGCACACAACACCCAGCCATCACGAGGCAGAGAAAAACCCTGACCCCGCCGGGAATCGAACCCGGGAACCCGGGCGTGGGAAGCGAGAACGCTACCGCACGACCACGAGATGCGGGCCAGGACCTCTAGGCACAATCCTGAAATATCGTTGAAACTAACAGGAACAGAATGACGTTACATGCAGAAAATTTTTCTCTTGCCTACACAAGATTTCGAAATGTTTTAACATATTTCTTCCCGAAGTAAAAAGAGTTAAAATTCAAGTCATTACTCCTGCTGAATCGCTGTTAGTGACATACAGTTCAATATGCATAAGTCATTACCTCGTGATAACGAGTATCTCCGTGGAGCAGTAGTCGATCGTCAACCACTTACGACGATGTCCACTTCTCAATAGTAAACACATATATTTTATCCAGCTATGTTAATACAGCATACATGTTGCAGCCTTACATACAGAATGATACGAGTCTGATTAATTCAAGAATTTCCTGACCTTTCGCAGTTGTTGCAGCGTGCGACCAACTTTGGCTGACAATAAACGTACAGGCAATCGCCCACAGCTGCAGAAGACTGCAGAAGAGCGGTCGAAACGTCGTATAAGTTTGAATGGGAACATGATGATGATGATGATGTAATGTTTTCCTGACGACACAGCAGATGTTATTTTCAGTAACATGCAGTCTCAGAGAGAGGGGAGAGAGTGCTTTCGTACAGGCGGTACCTGTCTCAAGTTTACAACCAACGCTATGGGCTACTTTATGCTCTGCGATAAACACAAAAGCTGACGTAACTTTCACACGCCGCCCTCGAGTCATGCCTTCGCCAGGAAACAGTAATTGTTGTAAACGAAGAAATTGCGCGAATAACGACCACTGCGTATTTACGTTGACCCTGGCGGTTTATTTTTAGATGTCGTACCAACGATGACAAAGGAACTGCGCGACGCCATTACTCAATGCCGGTTTTCACTAAGAGGAGTGGGTTGCCGCAGTGCACTGGACTCGCATTCGTGAGGACGACGGTTCAAGTCCGCGTCCGGTCACGCTGATTTATTAGGTCTACAACTTTGCTCCCGCCGTTTTGCAGTAGACGGCATTAGTGGGAAGTAGTGGCGCAAGTCGTAGGTCGTAAGTGTCACACAGTAAGCTTAGGCATTTGAGAACATAACGCCATCAAAATATTAGTCGATTTTTGATTGAATCTTAAAGTTATTCTCGGATGAATATGTCAACATACGAGCCCAATTCTCGTCATCTGTTGGAGGTTTCAATTTTCTGCTTTTATATGAAGAAATCTGCGGCTGAGGCTCATAAAAAGCTAGGTAAGACCAATAATGAGACGCTTGTTAGTGACAGAACTTTGCAAATTGAAGACCAGCATGGTTGTGAAAGAGAGAAAGCTATCTACGCTACTGCAACCGACGTGAGCAATCACAGGAGATCGTTATCGAAAGCAATAAATGTGTTTGAGCCCATCACTGAAAGACAAACGGCCACACTACAGCGATAGACACGAAAATGTGATTTTGCAGCATGACAGTGCTCGACCCTGTGTCGCAAAACCCGCCGAAACATACCTGGAAACGTTGAAATGGGAAGTCCCACCCCACCCGCCGTATTCTCCAGACATTGTTCCCTTTGATTACCAACTTTTTAGTTCAATGGCACACGACCTGGCTGCCCAGCGCTTCCTGGCATATGAAGAATTGCAAAATTGGATCGACGCATGGATCTTCTCGAAAGACGCCCAGTTCTTCCGCCGCGGGATTCATATGCTGCCCAAAAGATGGGAGAAAGTAGTGGCCAGCGGTGGCCAATACTTTGAAAAGTAAATTTTTTGTTAAGATGCTCACAAAAAAGGCCTCTAACTTTGAGAAAAAACGGCGGAAGGAAAGTTGTAGCCCCAGTAGGTATTCCGTCATTTCCCTAAATCGCTTCAGGCAAATACCAGGATGGCTTTTTTGAAAGGGCACGACCGACTTCCTTTCCCATCCTCCCCTAATCCTATGTGACCGATGACCTCGCTGTTTGGTCCCCTCCTCGTAATCGACCAACCAACCAAAGAATAGATTTTCTTATGACACCCAACGAAACCAGTCACACTACCAATATTCGTTACGTCAATAACGAAAGGGAAAATAATAACGCTCGAGTCTGACAGTATGTTTACGGTGAGGATGCAAAAACACGGGCAGTCCCTTCGTTTTCTACAAGATACATTACCTGTTGATTGGCATAGGTATAAATTTCTTTTTTTCTATTGTATGTTTATTTTCTTGCAATATGGATGATTCTTTTGAGACCTGAAAGACGATTAACACACGCCCTTGCCTGGAAGGCGAAAGTAATGGAAAATGAAGATTACGGTTTAAGAACGCCTCATCGACGACGAGGTCACTAGAAGATAGCGCACACGATGAGTTTGGAAAAGTTCTATTCAAACGAACCACCCAGCCATAGGCGGTTTACAGAACTACGGAAAACCTAAATGTAAATGGCTGGACGGGGATCTGAACCGCCACCCTCCCGGTTGCGGTTTTTGTCTCTTTCACCTCTCTTGGTAACCGACTACGCATCGTCCAACGGCAAAACATCACAGAGACGAAGACCAATACATAGATTAAAACTTAGGCTAGTGCACATGAAAAGGCTCGAAATCGTAACCTCCCAATTACCGCTTAGTCCATCGGCAAACACTGGTTACAAGAGAACCGTACAAACTCCCCCACCGATATGATTCATATTGACAAGGTGTGTAGGGTACGACTAGAACTACAGCGAAAGAGTACAGGAAGACAAAACTCTCAACCGTTTTCGAAAACTTTTAATAGCTTTCCTTATGTCTTCAAATGGCTCTGAGCACTGTGGGACTCAACATCTAAGTTAGTTCTAACCTTAGAACTAATTGAACCTAACTAACCTAAGGACATCACACACATCCATGCCCGAGGCAGGATTCGAACCTGCGACCGTAGCGGTCGCTCGGTTCCAGACTGGAGCGCCTAGAACCGCACGGCCACTCCAGCCAGCCCTTATGTCTTCACCACACTTGTTTTTCCATCATCATCTCACGCGTTTCGACTTTCCGTCATTTTCAAAGGCAGTGTTATGTCAGTCACATCAGATACACCGTATCACGTGATACAATGCATCTAATGAACAATTTTGTATGACTGACATAACACTGCCTCTGAATGTGACGGGAAGTCGAAAAGGGTAACATGTTGGAAAAATAAAAGTGTGGTGAAACCGTAGAGAAAGTTATCAAAAGTTCATCCAAATGACAGCGTCTTCTCTTGGAAATTTCAAGCAAACTGCAGAATTTTCGAGAAGATCGAATCTGAAAATTTTACACGAGCTTCTATAATGTGTACGGTCACAAACATTCAAGCAGTCCATCGCCGAGCTAGTAAGCGCATAGTTTCTTGATCGAATCATACTGTTACGACTTTTTGTTCATTCCCACGTAATTGTAGCAACATTTATTATGACTGTGTGAATCATCAGTCTTCAATGATTCATTTATTATTTATATGATACATATCCTGTAAAGGAGAAAAAGCTTTTGCCTAGGGAGACTTAAAATAAAAGAGAATACCCGGGAACTTTCGATCAAATCAGTGCAATAATTTCATTTACATAATTGTACCTACATGTGTGGTAACAGAAACGTGTCGCAGAAACGTGTAAAACAATAACAATTGTGACATATAGCATATGTGATGAACGCCGAATTTTTGCATGTGCAGATTTGTATTGCAAATCAAACCTGGTTCAGCTTCATAAACGGTCCTGTCACGGCCCAATTTAGAGGCGTACCTCGCATATCACCGGATATTGGTACAGACGACTGATTATGTACGTCTGAATTTTCATGTAGAAGCTATCTCACTGTTCGATGAAGCACGCTCAATTTTGTAGTCGTTTTATAAGGTTCTTTAGCTGCTTGTAAAAATACTCCAAATTGGCAGACTAGCGTTGGAATGAAAGAAAAAAGTACTGGCGGCCAGATTCGATCCCGGACCTCGCTCTTATCAATTTAACCGCTTACTCGCTCAGCTGCGGATTCCTTGAACGCTAGCGATTATACAAAATACACTGAGGCGCCGAAGAAACTGGTATAGGCATGCGTATTCAAATACAGAGACATGCAAACAGCCAGAATACGGCGCTGCGGTCGGCAACGCCTATATAAGACAAGTGTCTGTTGTTAGATCGGTTACTGCTGCTACAATGGCAGGTTATCAAGATTTAAGTGAGTTTGAAAGTGGTGTTATAGACGGCGCACGAGCAATGGGACAGAGCATCTCCAAGGTAGCGACGAAGAGGGAATTTTCCAGTACGACCATTTCACTAGTGTACCGTGAATATCAGGAATCCGGTAAAACAACATATCTCTGACATCGCTGCGGCCGCAAAAGATCCTGCAAGACATTAGACTGTTATGACTGGAAACATGTTGCCTGGTCGGAAGAGTCTCGTTCCAAGTTGTATCGAGGGGATGGGTGCGTACGCGTATGGAGACAACCTCATGAATCCATGGACCCTGCATTCAACAAGGGACTGTCCAAGATGGTGGAGGCTCTGTGATGGTGTCGGGCGCGTGCAGTTGGAGTGATATGGGACTCCTGATACGTCTGGATACGACTCTGACAGGTGACACGTACAATGACCTGCAGCCCTTCATGTCCATTGTGCATTCCGACGGACTTGAGAAATTCCAACAGGGCAATGCGACACCTCAAACGTCCAGAATTGGTACAGAGTGGCTCCAGGAACACTCTTCTTAGTTTAAACACTTTCGATGGACACAAAACTCCCCAGACATGAACATTAGTGAGCATATCTGGGGTGCCTTGCAACGTGCTGTTCAGAACAGACCTCGAACCCCTCGTACTCTTACGGATTTATGGACAGCCCTGCAGGATTCATGGTGTCAGTTCCCTCCAGCACTACTTCAGACATTAGTCGAGTCCATTCCACGTCGTGTTGCGGCACTTCTGCGTGGTCGCGGGGGGTCCTACACGATATTAGGCAGGTATACCAGTTTCTTTGGCTTTTCAGTGTATATGAGCAAATCTAAAATTTTCAGACCCGATATTTTCGAAAACGGCTGAGAGTTGCGTCTTTCTGTTTCCATATGTTGAAGTCCTATTTGTGCTCTACATACCCTGCCAATATGAGTCATATCGGTGGGGGATGCTCATACGGTCCCCTCGTCAAAGGAACTACACTTTTTATCTCATTCATCTGAACAAAAACCCAAAGTTTACATTTTTACAACTGGAACGACACTACGAAACCTGTTCAACAGGCAATTGGTCGGAAGCATTACACCAAAATTGGATCCTTAATATACCACAAAGAAGAATTACACCCCAAAATAACTCTTGGAAATATTTCGCAAACCTCATTCCTAATCCCCTTCACTGTTGCCACCGCATTTAGAAAGTGTTGTCGATCGTTTCATGTACCACAATGGCAAAATGCACCAAGGAGAGGTTGTGATAAAAAAAGATCAAACTGATAAAATGTCGGACATGGACAAGGGCAATCAAAATTACTCCAATGCTCATTAAAACGAAGCAAATTTTTTTTTACCCGAAAACAATGGTGTCTCTCTCTCTCTCTCTCTCTCTCTCTCTCTCTCTCTCTCTCCCTCTCCCTCTCCCTCTTCCTTTACCTTTCTCCTCCCCTCCCTCCCTCTCTCCGTATGTTTCGTCGGCCGGATCGCGGCCTATGTACACTGTACATGTGAAGTATGTTATCGACTTGGCTCTATATACACACAAAGACATTTAGGTGCACTGGGCTTCTCGTTTTTCGTCTGAGACTTTTCGTCCCAGAGCTAAATGAAAAACAGTTGCCATCCCCGTGGTATTTGGAAGGCTTGCCTTTGTAGTAAGGCAAATATCGTAACTGGGATCCCTTTTATCTGTAAGACAGGAGAGAAGACGAGCCTACAAAATGTGGGAGCAGCCGCTGAGTCCAGACAAGGCCAGTTGAAATGTCTGTTGAAAATTTAATAACGGGTTCTGTGGTTGGTTCATAGAAATTATTTTAATGGTGGGAGAGAGTGCGTAAGTGGACGTCTTCCCACTGGCCATAACTTGAAATCTGTTACATAGTGGCAGAGAGAGACCTTCTGCCTCTATCCCCACGCCAACGGAGAAATATACCTCATTGGTTAACCACGACGAAAGCAATAAGAGCAGAACATTTTTAATCTTGTTGAGGAAATTTATTATTAGTCAGAATTTCAAGGTCTGCTGCAGGTGGTTGGGGAGATTCCGATGCTGGCAGAACCAACTGATTTTTGTACAGGAGGGTAAGATCAAGATACATGTCCCAGGGCCTGAGGCAGTACAACCAGGTCTTAGAGCTGAAGACAGAGATGTCTCTCGTCAGAAGCTGGAGTCATCGACCACAACTGCAGCCGTCTTCTTCCACCCCCCCCCCCCCCACACACACACAACAGTGGTAAAAGTGAGTCATCTTTGCATCCACCGAATTGAAGTGAGAGGAAGTCAGTTACTTTGCATCAGGGTATCGTTTCGCTGCTGTAGCTTTTACAGCCAGCTTTTCGCATCCACTATGCTCTTTTGGCGAGAGTGCTGGTTGTTTTCTCATGTTTTTCCGGGACCTTTCTGTACCTCATTAACCTTTTCCGAAATCATTGGCCGTACTCGCGACAAGTTTTATACCTTTCTGTCATGAATATACCACATATGCCACGATTGCAGCACTTATTTCCAGTCCCTTGTCCACCTGTTACTTGTTTGTATTCTTGATTAAGTGGATAAAACATTTTTGATGTCTTTTAGTAATAAACCCGTTTGTCATAGCAACCATTAGTTTACTTTTGTAGTTTGATGGATCCCAGCCGGCCGGTCTGACCGAGCTGTTCTAGGCGCTACAGTCTGGAACCGCGCGACCGCTTCGGTCGCAGGTTCGAATCCTGCCTTGGGCATGGATGTGTGTGTGTCCTTAGGTTAGTTAGGTTTAAGTAGTTCTAAGTTCTAAGGGACGGATGACCTTAGAAGTTAAGTCCCATAGTGCTCAGAGCCATTTGAACCATTTTTGATGGATCCCATTATCAATATGTCCGGACGAGATGCCGTACCCATACTTTCGTGCTTAACTGGGCCATCCCTGGTAGGTTTCGTTTAATAAGCCTTTATCCATTGTGCGACCTTGTTTCCTTTTAATTCGTATGTTCTTATGGAGAGTTTTTCCATCTCTGTAGGTCTCCGGGGATAGAATCTGTATCATCTCAGGAGTATGCTAAACAGCTCAACGAACACCTCACACAACGTCTGCTCTGGTGGCGCTGTCGCTTCCGTAGGGGCCTAAACAATTCGACGAATTTCTCTATTTCTTCTGAGTTCGCTTGCACGCACCACTAAGATAATATCCGCTGTCGCGGATGTTTTTTTCTCGTATATATGTCAGGGACAAATCCATCGTGTTTATTGTGAGGCCGTGTTCAGCAACTGCTGATTTTTTTCAGTTTTCAGATGTGTACCGTTGATGTTCAGTGCAGCTGTCGGATACGTGATATTGTTGCACGCATCACCACTTTGGACTGTGTGCAGTCTTGTGCTTTGAATTATATCATTAAAAAAATTGTTGACAGGTGAAAGTCTTTCTGAATTATCAAGTCATGTCGATCACAACAAACGAATAAACAGGCTAAACAGTGATACTGATTAAACAAAGAAATGGTGAGATGAGTTGTCGGCAGAGAGGGGAGGGGGGTGGGTCGAATTTTCCCACTGTACTGACGTAATGATTAGGAGATATTCGATTACGATAAGTTTCCATTTCACTTCTTACTTTCGGAGGGTGTTCCATTCATACAATTACTTTTTTTTTTTTTTTTTTTTTTTTTTTTGCGGAATGCTCCTCACGTCTTTAACATCACTTCGGACACGCAGTAGTCTAACCGCAAATCATTGTTAAATTTATGGTCTGTACTTGGCGTTACTGATTATAGCTGCAGTCATTCCAGTAATAATAGGTCAGCGTTCGTGAAGTAGGGCTGCCAGAAAGCTGCACCGAATGGTCACGTCGTGCCTCAACACGTCACGTCACGTCTTGTCGTTAGCACAAGCGCGGCGCTGTCAGTTCGTCGAACTGTGAATGGGCGCTGAAGTGCAGATTCGTGTAACTCTGCACTTTACCAGATTTCCCAGTAACGGCGCCTCCTAATGGCTTCCGGGCGATCGTACTACACTGACCGACAAAAGAAGCACTTCGTAACAGAAACAAGAAACAGAGGAATGCTCGGTGAAGCGTTATCGCCACAAAGAGGGAAGCACTGGCGTTTCGTTTGCGTGCACACTGTAATTACGTATGCTCCGAAACAATCATATTCGATATGTGGCTTGTGCGTGTTTTTCGTTAGATATTTTGTATTTCGTTTCGGCAAGGGTGGGAGTAATCATCCAAACACAGATTTACATGACTAACAGAATGTTCGTAAGAGATATGAACAAAAATTTTGGGGAACGGTGATTCACCATGACAATGTTTTGTTAAGGAACATTTTCTTTTTAGCTCATCGCTTATGTGTCATGCATATGAGACAAAGAATGAATCAAGGAACAGAATGGAAAGGAAAATATAATAGTGACCGTAACGAAAAGTGAATGGGGAGGGAATACGTAGCCGAGAAAATGGATGGCATGAAAATTAAGTAAGCTAACTGTTGGATTCCAAAAGATAAGAATACGTCCACATCGATACTCCGCAACCCACTGTGAAGTGGATGGCAGAGGGTACTTTTCATTGTACCAGTTATTAGGGCTTCTACACGTTCCGTTCACGAGTGAATCGCAGGAAGGTTGATTACTTAAACGGCCCTGTACGTGCTGTAATAAGAGTAATCTTGTCGATGTGTAGGGAATTGTAGCACATTCTAAGATTCGTCATTCAAATTTGGCTGTTGGAACTTTTTTAAGTAGCTGTCTGTGGATAGTTTACGTGTATCTGCAAGCTTCCACCAGCTCCGACACCCTCCATAGGTCAAACAGTACATTCCCGCCGCCCCCATCCCTCCTCCCTCCCCCCCCCCCTTCCAAAGAATCGAATCTCGTGGATTCTTAGTGTCACCTGTGTTTCTCAGCAAATGTCAAACCAAACACGAAGAGAATGCACACAGAGACTGTGGCACGTTATTCACCACTCTCGACGGTGGCACGTCGTAGTATCAGCCACCGTACTTTGAACGGCCTTTCTACAGTTGTGAAAGCATGGGAGTTCATTTATGGTTATGTAAGCTATACAGTTGCTGAATTTCTTTTCAGGATCATGCCCGTAGTGTGCTCAGGGTATATGTAAATGCTCACATCTCGAAAAAAAATATTGGAGATTGGTTTTCATATTTTTGTATATGTTCTGTAACGCTGCCGTATTTCGTGTACATTACTTTCGTAATGAAGCTTGTTTCATCCTAGTTTTCTTTTCCATATACCTTGTCCGCAGCTCGTGGTCGTGCGGTAGCGTTCTCGCTTCCCACGCCCGGGTTCCCGGGTTCGACTCCCGGCGGGGTCAGGGATTTTCTCTGCCTCGTGATGACTGGGTGTTGTGTGATGTCCTTAGGTTAGTTAGGTTTAAGTAGTTCTAAGTTCTAGGGGACTGATGACCATAGATGTTAAGTCCCATAGTGCTCAGAGCCATTTGAACCATTTTTTCCATATACCTTAAGCTAGATATTCGGAGAATATTGTGAGGAAGGAGAAATCTTGCGAACGTCTTGCACCACATTTCCCAAAAATCAGTGTAAGATCTTACGTTTCTCTTCTGAATGCAAACTTAGTTGCCGGATGGAAGGTATGGTGAATTATGACTCTTTCTGAGAGAAGCATGAAGTAAGTTATTCAGTTTTGACGGTTGCAATAATCCATTACTCCACTAATTGTTTTTGTTGCTTTCCGGAAATTTTAAATGAAGTATGGTTTTGAGCTATAAAATATGTATTACAGACAGAAAGACCTTTAATTTCCCGAGAGCTGAGTGTTGCGTCTTTTAAACTGTAACTTCAAATTACGCTGTATGAAAAAGCAGTGGAGCATCCAGAAGGCATGGTGAGATGGCTATGTAACTTCTAACACTCCGTCGATGCGTATGTGCAAGATTAAAGTAGGAACTCCATGTGGCACACTGATCGGCCACCAGAGTGCATCAGTGTTGTTCGCGTTTAGTGCTGTTAAAACGCCGGGTACATACACTGATTAGCCAGAACATAATGCCGACAGGCCTACTATCGATATACATTCGCACAGGCGATAACAGTGTCACTTGGGACGACCGACTACTCGTCACACACACGTACTGTGCATCTAAACTGAAGAGCCAAAGAAAATAGTACACCTGCGCAATATCTTGTAGGGCCCCCGCGAGCACGTACAAGTGCCGCAACAGGACGGGGCCTGGACTCGACTAATGTCTGGAGCAGTGCTGGAGGGAACTGACACGATGAACCCTGCAGGGCTGTCCACAAATCAGTTATTGTACGAAGGGGAGGAGCCCTCTTCTGAACAGCACGTTCCAAGCCATCCCAGATATGCTCACTAACGTTCGGGTCTGGGAAGTTTGGTGTCCAGCGGAAGTGTTTAAACTCAGACGAATGTTCCGGGAGTCACTTTGTAGCTATTCTGAAAGTGTGTGGTGTCGCACTGTCCTGATGGAATTGCCCTATCCGTCGGAATACACGATGGACATGAACGGATGCAGATGATCAGACAGGATGATTACGTACGTGTCACCTGTCAGAATCATATCTAGACGTATCAGGGATCCCATACCAGTTCACCTGCACACGTCCCTTAACATTACAGAACCTCCACCAGCTTGAACAGTCCCCTGCTGACGTGCAAGGTCCATGCGTTCACGAGGTTGTCTCCATCCCCGTACACGTCCATCCGCTCGATACAATTTGAAGTGACTAAGATGTGCCTGATCGAAGTTTCCCTATTTGCGACGTAATAGTCTGTGTGACTTATTTAAAATTTAGATTTAATCATACGCTATAAATATTTATATAAAAACAAACTTTTTCTAAAACGTTTCTCTCTTAACTCCGTTCTCCGAAACTTGCACATTACAACTGTCTCCAACTGGTATCGGAATTTTCTGTATTGGGTCCCTGTCTTCTTATCCTGATTTCACACATAACAGATCGTCTGGGACTAGAGTTTTTGTATGTATGTTTTACAGGCGTTGCTGAAAGTCGATGTATGTCAAGTGTGTGTCCTTCGTAATCAAGTTAATTTCTGTTCTGGCTGCAACTGCTGAAAATTAACAATTGAGTGTCATTTCGAAGTTACTTGACATATTATGTACCGCTATACTACACTACTGGCCATTAGAATTGCTGCGCCCCGAAGATAACGTGCTACAGACGCGAAATTTAACCGACAGGAAGGAGATGCTGTGATATGCAAATGATTAGCTTTTCAGAGCATTCACACAAGGTTGGCGCCGGTGGCGATGCCTACAACATTCTGACATGAGGAAAGTTTCCCAACGATTTCTCATACACAAACAGCAGTTGACCGGCGTTGCCTGGTGAAACGTTGTTGTGATGCCTCGTGTAACGAGGAGAAATGCGTACCATCACGTTTCCGACTTTGATACAGGTCGGATTGTAGCCTATGGCGATTGCGGTTTATCGTATCGCTACATTGCTGCTCGCGTTGTTCGAGATCCAATGACTGTTAGCAGAATAGGGAATCGGTGGGTTCAGGAGGGTAAAACGGAACGCCGTGCTGGATCCCAACGGCCTCGTATCACTAGCAGTCGAGATGTCAGGCATCTTATCCGCATGTCTGTAACGGATCGCACATTGGAAGCGTGTATTCGTCATCGCCATACTGGCCTATCACCCGGCGTGATGGTATGGGGTGCCATTGTTTGCACGTCTCGGTCACCTCTTGTTCGCATTGCCGGCACTTTGAACAGTGGACGTTACATTTCAGATGTGTTATGACCCGTACCTCTACCCTTCATTCTATACCTGCGAAACGCTACATTTCTGCAGAATAATGCACGACCGCATGTTGCAGGTCCTGTGCGGGCCTTTCTGGATACAGAACATGTTCGACTGGTGCCCTGGCCAGCACATTCTCCAGATCTCTCACCAATTGAAAACGTCTGGTCAATGGTGGCCGAGCAACTGGCTCGTCACAATACGCGAGTCACTACTCTTGATGAATTGTGGTATCGTGTGGAAGCTGCATGGGCAGCTGTACCTGTACACGCCATCCAAGCTCTGTTTGACTCAATGCCCAGGCCTATCAAGACCGTTATTACGGCCAGAGGTGGTTGTTCTGGGTACTGATTTCTCAAGATCTATGCACCAAAATTGCGTGAAAATGTAATCACATGTCAGTCCTAGTATAATATATTTCTCCAATGAATACCAATTTATCATCTGCATTTCTTCTTGGTGTAGTAATTTTAATGGCCAGTAGTGTATATCACGCCCACGCCCATTTGTTCTGACAGTATAAATAAGGCAGAGTGTTATTCACTTTGCTTCACTGTCGTCGCTTTGTTGGCTCTCTATAGTATTCTGTCTGTGCAGAACGCTGACCGCAGCTGATGTCAGCTGACAGTATGCTGCATGCAGAAAGCTGGTGGAGCCCACTCCAGAGAGAAGCGGGCGGCAGAGTGCAGAACGGAGGCTCCGCAGCGGCCACGGCGGCTGCGGACGACCGCTTTCCCCGTCCTTGGGACGGCTCCCCCATCAGCAGTAACTTAGCTTCTTCCCTTTATAGCCTCCGGCCGCGCTCCGAAAATTAGGCAACCACCGCCGGCTGCGTAGCAGACTTTCAGTGTGGCCGGGGCGCCTGCCGGCTTACGCCATAACATCGCCTCCTTGCGGCCAGAGCAAGTGGTGCTCAGGCCAACTGCGGAAGTCAGCAAGTCTCTCAAATTAGGGATGATGTCATCTATTGAGGAGCACGTGCCCATGAAAACGTAACCTCTACACAAAAACTTTGCACATCACTGCATAGTGCTAGGTAGAGGATATTTCCTTTCCTGTTCTATCCTCACATGGAGCAGCGAAAAAACTCGGCTTATAAATCGCTAGGGCCTCAACCCAAACGGAGTACAAGAATGGGCCACAGGATATTAAGTTATAAATTTTAGAAAAAAATATAAAAATATTAGGAAATTACACACTACACAGTCGAAGATTTTATAAAAATGTCTTTCACAAAAGGTCTTTGACAAAATATTTTACAGTGTAATACGGGCCTAAAGGATGACCTCGAAGAAGTTCAAAGAAGGGCAGCTCGTTTCGTACTATCGCGAAACGCGAGTTGGGGTGGGAACCATTAAAACAAAGGCGTTTTTCGTTGTGACAAAATCTTCTCGTGAAATTTCGATCATCAACTTTGTCGTCCGAATGCGAAAATAGTCTATAGACTACACAGGGAGAAATACATACACAGTGGGATGAAGCATGGACACTACAGTCCTGTGATTCTTCGATTTCTCCAGGCGTATTTTATGACGAAAAAATCTCGGGGGAACAGCCTGGTATGAGTGTGCATAGGACACAATATTTCGGCAATCGACCACGTTGCCCTCATCAGGTGCGCACCTATGGGATCAAACTGCTGAGGTCATCGGTTCCTAGGCTTACACCCTACTTAAACTAACTTACGTTAAGGACAATACACACACCCATGCCCGAGAGAGGACTCGAACCTCCGATGGGAGGAGCCGCGCGATCCGTGATAAGGCGCCTGAGACCACTCGGTCCCCGTAACAGGATAACGTGGTGCCGAAGCCATAGAACATGGAATCTGGAGCAATGGAAGAAAGTCATTCGGTCGGATGAGTCCTGTTTCACAATGTGGCCGAGTTTACGTCCCACGAGTGAAACATGTCGGACGTTCGGTGATGGTTTGCGCAGCCATATTGTGATGTTTGACGGGCCCCTTGGTTACTGTGCAAGGTCACATTACTGCCAAGGATTACGTAAACATTTTGGCTGATCCGGTCCGTCCCACGGCGCAGTGTTTGTTCCCCAGCTGTGACGCTCTGTTGCGAGACGACATAGCCCCTGTTCTCGCAGCTCTCATGGTCGCAGAGTGGTTTTGTGAGTGTGAGTGTGAATGTGAACTGACGCATCTCCCCTTGCCGCCACAGTCACCAGATCTCAATATAATTAAGACTCTGTGATCTACTTTGGAGATAGTTAGCCACTTCTATAAGCGTTACCCGAACTTCCTACTACTTGGGAGGAAAAATGGTATAAAATTCCTCTGAAAGCCTTACAGGAGCTGTATTTAACGATTCCGAGACGAGTAGAAACTATTTTGAGTGCCAATGGTTTTCCTACACTGTATTAGGCATGGTGATGTGTTTCCGTACTTTTGCCCACCACTGTACCCTGAATAGAAGCGGTATTATCACACAACTTTCAAGAAAGCTGGACGCTACTATAGTTTCTGATAATACGTTAAGTCTGACGAGTTTTTTCTGTTCCCTTATTACCCTTCAATACAATCGCACATCGGTTCGGGTATTTCGTATACATCAATTTTTTTCACTAGGTGACGGTGCGGAACAGTGTCGAAAGGTTTCTTTAGGTCAAGAAACAAAGCATCAGCCTGAGCTGCGTTACATACTGTTCCCTTAACGTCTGAAAGCAAGCTTTCTTTCACACTATCTGGCCTTGTTGATTCCTAAAAAAAGAGTTGTTAGGTCTACAGTAAAAATCATCATATATGAGCACAAAATATGTTTACTAATTTTACACGATATTCTCGTAAGTGCGATTTGTCTGTAGTGATGCACGTCTGTCCTGCGACCTTTTCTATAAACACACCAAAAAAGGTTTTGCACCACCTCGGTTCCGAGAGTTCCGAAACCTGTACAGAAGACTGGAAGAGAGATCAACATAAACAGCATTTCCGCCCTTTTTATTGCTCGTGAAAAACACACATTGCATGTTGTATAACCATACAGCGAGACCTTCAAAGGTGATGGTCCACATTGCTGTACACATCGGTACCTCTAATATCCAGTAGCACGTCCTCTTTCATTGATGCATGCCTGTAATCGTCGTGGAATACTATCCACAAGTTCATCAAGGCACTGGTGGTCCAGGTTGTCCCACTCCTCAACGGCGATTCGGCGTAAATCCCTCAGAGTGGTTTGTGGGTCACATCGTCCATAAAAAGCCCTTTTCGATCCAACACAGGCATGTTCAATAGGGCTCATGTCTGGAGAATATGCTGGCCACACTAGTCGAGCGACGTCGCTATCCTGAAGGAAGTCATTCACAAGATGTACACGATGGGGGCGCGAATTGTCGTCCATGAAGACGAATTCCCCACCAGTATGCTGCCGAGATGGTTGCACTATCGGTCGGAGGATGACTCACGTATCGTACAGCCTTTACGGCGCCTTCCATGACCGCCAGCGGCGTACATCGGCCCCCCATAATGCCACCCTGCTGCACTCGCTGGACAGTGTGTCTAAGGCGTTCAGCCTGTCCGATTTGCCTCCACACACGTCTCCGACGATTGTCTGGTTGAGGGCATATGCGACACTTATCGCTGAAGAGAACGTGATACCAAACCTGAGCGGTCCATTCGGAATGTTGTTGGGCCCATCTGTACCGCAATGCATGGTATAGAGGTTGCAAAGATAGACTTCGCCATGGACGCCGGGAGTGAAGTTCCACATCACGCAGCCTATTTCGCACAGTTTGAGTCGTAACACGACGTCCTGTGACTGCACGAAAAGCAATATTCAACATGGTGGCGTTGCTCTCAGGGTTCCTCCGAGCCATAATCTGTAGGTCATCCACTGCAGTAGTAGCCCTTGGGCAGCCTAAGTGAGGCATGTCATCGACAGTTCCTGTATCTCTGTATCTCCTCCATGTCCGAACAACATCGCTTTGGTTCACTCCGATACGCCTGGACACTTCCCTTGTTGAGAGCCCTTTCTGGCACGAAGTAACAATGTGGACGCGATCGAACCGCGGTATTGACCGTCTACGCATGGTTGAACTACAGACAACACGAGCCGTTTACCTCCTTCCTGGCGGAATGACTGGAACTGATCGGCTGTCGGACACCCTCCGCGTAATAGGAGCTGCACATGCATGGTTGTTTACATCTTTGGGTGGGTTTAGTGACATCTCTGAACAGTCAAAGGGACTGTGTCTGTGATACAATATCCACAGTCAACGTCTGCCTTCAGGAGTTCTGTGACCTGGGGTGATGCAACGCTTTTTTTGATGTGTGTATATGATACGCACGCTAGTCCTAAACACGCCTGAACTTGCCCCAGAGGTCTTCAATATTCTTAATTCCAGGGGTGCCCGCTCAGGTTAAAACGACACGTGGCTAGAGAGAAGGCGTCAGTGTAGCAGGTGGAGTAGGAGCTGCAGCAGTTGGGCCGTCTGAGGCGAGTGGACGTGAGGAATCCCGTGGCTGCGTGCCAAGGCCCGCGCATCATCTCCGGGAACGGAAGGGACAGCATGCCAGAGCGCCGGGCAGCCACCAGACACCTGCCCCCACCCCAGAAAGAGTACTGCTCTGTCTCGTTCTCATGTCCACGTGCACACAGACCTCAATGCTATAAAACAATGGACGATGCTCCTCTCCCCCCTCCCCCCCCCCCCCCCACAGCCACTTCCCAAGAAACTTTGAGATGTACAATTACACTATATATTTTATACTTGAAATTTATAACTTTTGTAATACGACACATGGCACTACAATTTTAAAGTTTCATGGAGCATGGCACCAAGCGTTGTATCTTAGTTTTATATGTTGTTGTTGTTGTTGTGGTCTTCAGTCCTGAGACTGGTTAGATGCAGCTCTCCATGCTACTCTATCCTGCGCAATCTTCTTCATCTCCCAGTACCTACTGCAGCCTACATCCTTCTGAATGTGCTTAGTGTATTCATCTATTGGTCACCCTCTACCATTTTTACCCTCCACGCTGCTCTCCAATACTAAATTGTTGATCCCTCGATGTCTCAGAACATGTCCTACCAACCGATCCCTTCTTCTACTCAAGTTCTGCCACAAATTTCTCTTCTCTCCAGTTCTATTCAATACCTCCTCATTAGTTACGTGATCTATCCATCTAATCTTCAGCATTCTTCTGTAGCATCACATTTCGAAAGCTTCCATTCTCTTCTTGTCTAAGCTATTTATCGTCCACGTTTCACTTCCATACATGGCTCCACTCCATAAAAATACTTTCGGAAACGACTTCCTGACGTTTAAATCTATATTCGATGTTAACAAATTTCTCTTCTTCAGAAACGCTTTCCTTGCCATTGCCAGTCGACATTTTATATTCTCTCTACTTCGACCATCATCAGTTATTTTGCTCCCCAAATAGCAAACCTCCTTTACTACTTTAAGTGTCTTATTTCCTAATCTAATTCCCGCAGCATCACCCGAGTTAATTCGACTACGTTCCATTATCCTCGTTTTGCTTCTGTTGATGTTCATCTTATACCCTCCTTTCATGAGACTGTCCATTCCGTTCAACTGCTCTTCCAAGTCCTTTGCTGTCTCTGATAGAATTACAATGTCATCGACGAACCTCAAAGTTTTTACTTTTTCTCCATGAGTTTTAATACCTACTCCGAACTTTTCTTTTATTTCCTTTATTGCTTGCTCAATATACAGATTGAATAACATCGGGGATAATCTACAACCCTGTCTCTCTCCCTTCCCAACCACTGCTACCTTTTCATACCCCTCGACTCTTAAAACTGCCATCTGGTTTCTGTACAAATTGTGAATAGCCTTTCGCTCCCTGTATTTTACCCCTGCCACCTTCAGAATTTGAAAGAGAGTATTCCAATCAACATTGTCAAAAGCTTTCTCTAAGTCTAAAAATGCTAGGAATGTAGGTTTGCCTTTCCTTAATCTATTTTCTAAGATAAGTCTTAGGGTCAGTACTGCCTCACGTGTTCCAACATTTCTACGGAATCCAAACTAATCTTCCCCGAGGTCGGCTTCTACCAGTTTTTCCAATCTTCTGTAAAGAATTCGTGATAGTATTTTGCAGCTGTGACTTATTAAACTGATAGTTCGGCAATTTTCACATCTGTCAACACCTGCTTTCTTCGGGATTGGAATTATTATATTCTTCTTGAAGTCTGAGGGTATTTCGCCTGTCTCATACATCTTGCTCACCAGATGGTAGAGTTTTGTCAGGACTGGCTCTCCCAAGGCTGTCAGTAGTTCTAATGGAATGTTGTCTACTCCCGGGCCCTTGTTTCGACTCAGGTCGTTCAATGCTCTGTCAAACTCTTCACGCAGTAGCATATCTCCCATTTCATCTTCATCTACATCCTCTTCCATTTCCATAATATTGTCCTGAAGTATATCGCCCTTGTATAGACCCTGTATATACTCCTTCCACCTTTCTGCTTTCCCTTCTTTGCTTGGAACTGGGTTTCCATCAAAGCTCTTGATATTCATGCAAGTGGTTCTCCTTTCACCAAAGTCTTATATGTTTTACATGTAATGACGTGTAATCCCACACGACTGATCTTCGTTTGCACTAAAATATTTGTTATGTTTGTACTCATTAGCAAAATATGGTTCTTCTACGTGATGTAAGCACAGAGGCGCGTATTGGATACTTTCTGGCACCGGATTTGGTCTGACAGACGTTCTGTTCTAGTTTCAATGTAAATATTATATTTCTTTAACCCGTTGTACTGCCTGTATGTAACTTCTAGGTACATGTTTATACTGCTATTTTATATTTTGATTTTGTATCTCTTGGCATGTCACACAGTTGGTGCGATTGTAACTTTTGGTGACGAGTGGCACCACCTAATACTCCCGAATTTGTCCAAATATTTTGCGCAACCTTTTGTCACTAATTTCGTCGTTTCCATTCGAATAAAGAAAATAATTCTTTTATGACTGTTACAATACGTTGGTTCACAGCCATCAGACAAATGATATAACAAGTGTACGTCTGTTGATGGGCCTTAGCGCGACTATACATTTTGTAATGCCGGCTGGTGGCAAAAGTATCTTCTTGGTTTGCTCTCTGCAGAAATGTGTGTGTAGTCAGCGAATGTTCGTTTTCCATACAACTTGAAACGCCGTATCTGCGTGCAGCAATCTTTCCTGGGTAGGCGTAGTACAATTTGTGCCAAGTGACTTCAATCAAGTGTTCTATAGCTGTCCATTACTGTGTTTTGTAAACTATTTTTTGTAGCTATCTTATGGTGGATAAATTATCAGACGCGTCATATGAGCGATGAAGTCATTCCTCGGCTAACGTACGTCTTTCACCTTTGCGACCCGGTCAGCCTGAATGCAGAACTGCTGGTTATTACAGCAACGGTCGTCCGCCCCAAGCAACACTTTATGTCACATTTATATTATGTCTTCTGCAAGCGTATTATGACATTTCTGGAGATCGAAAATCTTGTCGATTGGCGTCAACATGGGTCCGGAAAACAACGACCGTGTGAAACCCAGCTCGCTCTGTTCTTCCACGAACACAGAAAGCAGCAGATACCCTGGCCCAGGTAGGGTAGAATGCAACAAACTTTTGCGTGTACATACTGATGAAAATCAAAAATGGAAGAAGCGTATTACTGAGCTGCTCAAACAATTTCATTCGGCTACTTTTGTTGCCCTTTTAGCTGCTAGTCTTGGAAACAGACGAATCAAACTCCTATTTTGCATATTTCCACTCAATAATGTCTGTTTTGGAGTAACCCATCACACAGAAACAATCCACTGATTGCACAAAAGTGGTGTTCACTTGAAAACATCTTGTAGGTGGCTATTAAAGAAATTATCACAGCTATTACCCGTTACAAAAAATGTGATTTTCTCAGAACGTAAGTGAATACGCAACAACATAATTTTGTGATCATTTACCTAATATCATAAAGTGCCTGGCGCGCATCAAAGAAAGTTTCAAGTTCAACCAAAAATCATTTCTTCTGGGCAACTCTTATTCCATGAAAGAACTTTTATTCAAAAACTGGTAGCTTGAAAATGCTAGTTTTAGTATAGTTGCGAGAGTAGGACTGAAAATAATATGATCATTAACATTAAAACTTATCACGTAGTTCTCATATCCTGTAAACTGACCGGTTCCACGTGATTTTAAAAAAATAATCGTTCAAACCATCTATGGAACATGTAACTAACGAACGTTAACAGAAGTGAAACAAGTGTAATGGAATGTACTCGAATTAAATCAGAAGATGCAATTAAATTATCAAATGGCAAACTATAAGCAGTAGATGAATTTTGCTGTTTGAGAAGGAAAATGCCTGATGAAGGCTGAATTAGGGAGGATATAAAATGCAGACTCGCAATGACAAGGGAAGCGTTCTAAAAAAAAAGAAATGTGTTAACATCAAATAATAATTTAAATTACTGAGAAGTCTTTTCTGAAAATTGTCTGGGTGTAGTCTTTTACAAAAGTGAAATAACCAGTTCAGACAAAAAGACAATAGAAGCTTTTGAAATGTATTGTTATGTGAAAATGCGTAACATTGGTTCGTTACGTCGGGTGACTAAGAAACAGGTGCCAAAACAAATTTGAGGAAAAAAGGAAGCTTGGCCAACTTGGGTTAAAAGAAGGAATCGGTTGATAGGAAACATTATGAAGCATCAGGGAATCGAACATTTGATAATGGAGGAAAATGCGGTCGATAAAAACCGCAGAGGGGACCAAAGGATGAATTCAGCAAGCAGGTTCCAATGGTTGTAGGTGACAGTAGTAATGTGGAGATGAGAGGACTCGCTCAGGATGGACCAGTCTGAAGAACTGCATAAAACCAGTCTTCGGACTGAAGACAATTCTTCTTCTTCTCAAAACTGTCCTTTTACAGAACCTGCCACCATATAAACATGGCTCGATATAAAGGAAAAGAAAAATGAATGCACGTTGTAGAAATGTCTAAAGTCGACCTGGACAGTAAACTGAAATAGTGACCGACACGGTAAAGCACTTTCATTCAGCTGAATGTACGGTCACGGACCTCACAATCTTGATATTCACGATGAAGAATCGTAGATCAAATCTAGATGACTTCACACCTATCACCGCAACTCCTCGCTCGGTATTAGCGTCGTAAAACTGAAATATCGCGTATGTTTACGGCCTAATCGCATAGGTGAATAATTCCTTCTCTTAAATTCGCCCTCTCACTTGCGGTTTCAGTGTTCTCTAATTCGAGCTTCGAATCAAAAACTTGCCTCCCATATTAAGAGCAGTAGCAGCTCACAGATACCACCACTTAGAACGTTATCACAAAAGGACATTTCTTTTAAATTCACTTTCGAGGGCATCACGACTCAGGAACGACAATAAAATGCATTCTTTCAAAATTACGTCCAACATCGTTTCTTTTGTTCTTATCGGCATTAAAACATTCACAGCAGCTATACTATATGAGACTTTTTCGCGAATATTGATACAGGTGATTTATGAACAGTAGAAGTGCCTACAACGAAAATCGGTAAAAACATTATTCAGATGATGACGTTACGAAAATAGTCTTAGAAATCTACAATGTTATCATCATCTTATTCCAGAACATTTCTCAACTATTGCTGTATTATCATGATAAGAAGCTCTTTCTTTCATTTCATGTTTCAGTTTTTTTTTTTTGTTTTCTTTTAGTATCTCACAAAGAAACAAGACACAGGAAGACAAAATACCAGAAATTCTTTTCACTTTAACTTCAGGCAACGAAAAATACTATTTCTGGTACACTTTAACCTTAATAGCGCAGCGACACTGTTTCTTGTAAGAAGTTCATACAAAAATAAGATAAGTAAATATGCCGACGAAGACTCACCGGCCGGCCGTTGTGGCCGAGCGGTTCTCAGCACTTCAGTTCGGAACCGCGAGACTGCTACGGTGGCAGGTTCGAATCCTGCCTTGGGCATGGATGTGTGTGATTTCCTTAGGTTGGTTAGGTTTAAGTGATTCTAAGTTCTAGGGGACTGATGACCTCAGATGTTAAGTCTCACAGTGCTCAGAGCCATTTGAAGACTCATCGGAAGAGGCGATAACAGAACGCAAAGAACAACACTGAAAAAAATTAATGATTAGAATACGCACGAGGCAGGCTACAACCCGAATCGATATGCTTTCTGCCCCACAGTTTTTCCGTCGATTATCGTGACTTTTATATTTGGAAAAACTTAGTATTCGTGAAAACTGACAGTTTGCGTCGTAGTTTGGCCTCTGCGTTAAATAGCAGATCCCTTGTATCCGGTTGGGTAAGCAGAGTGTCAGAATAGAGGAAGCTGAGGGCATACCACCTGCAGTGTAACCGTACCTAGTAAACTAATGTGGGCTTCAAATACAACTCCGTGCCAGAACCACGTAGATATTCTGTCGTTCCTAACAACAATCTGATCACTGCAGCACCTGAGCTTCTCACAGAGAGATTGGCCTTCTGCTGACTGGCGTAAAGCTTTGCCCAATCACCGAACCGTAGTTTGCGGAGAGCAAAAGGGTTGGAGACCTCACGATCTGATGAATGGTCTCCATTGAGTGGACGCTGCCGAATCACGATCTCTGGAACGCGCGTGACTGAAAGCTATTCCAGTGAACACGACTCACCGCCCGAGGCGGAAGCTCCTCGCAGCGACACCACATTGTCTAACGGTGCGCTACGGTGTCAACCGCAGCACGTTTGGCCGTATTTGCAACTGGATTCAAACAGTCCAGACAGCCAGAATGCAGCAAGTTTTACTATGTATGAACACAGTATACAGGTCCGGTGTGCCGGCCACCCTGTGGATGGTTTTTAAGGCGGTTTTCCATCTGCCTCGGCGAATGCGGGCCGGTTCCCCTTATTCCTCCTCAGTTACACTATGTCGGCGATTGCTGCGCAAACACTGGCGCCACGTACGCGTTCAACATCATTACTCTATCACGCAAACATTTGTGGTTACACTCGTATCAGACTAAACAGGGGGGGAGGGTGGGGGAGGGGGGCTGTCCACTGTGGACCGAACTGCACATTACCCCTGGGTTCGGTGTGGGGCGGCGACGCGGTGGGTGGACCGCTGTTGCCTGTTGTGAGGTTATGAACCAATGAGGGCTACGGCGAGACGAAGCCTCTCCGTCGTTTCTAGGTCCCCGGTTCAATACACAATACACAATGTATGAACACCACAGAGGATCCAAGTTTTGTGCAGAAATTAACAACTGAACCGCAACATAAAAAGAAAAGGCAATGTATTCCGCACAAATGCACGAAAAGACCCATTCTCGTTGAATTGCAGAACTGAAGATCAGTACCAGGAAATAGTCACAAACTGAGTATACGTCCGGATCGGTTTAAGGGGAGGTTTACTATCTTTGGCCCGAAAAAAGCACGTTCTTTGAGAATTTTTTCTCCGGATGTGTTGTAGGCATCAATGTCAAATATGGTCAAAATGCTTATTGATATTTCCTCTAGAAACGAACTTTTTCGAACGGAAATGTCAAAGAGCAAAGCCGGAAGTGCCGTCGGAACGAAACGAAATTTCGATGTAGACCTCCACGCACGGTATGTGACAGATCAACCGGCTCGTCTGAAATCAAAATTGAGTTGGCGTTAGCGAAGTATATAAGATTCTTTGGGAGTTGTACCTTGCTTAAGTTATTTGGACCATAGGAAAGAAAATAGCGGCCATTTGAAAAAAATGGTGTTTTTTTCATCGATTTTTCGACTTCGTTGGCCAAGTAAAAATAGTTATAGTTGATGCATCGGAATAAAGGTGCTACAACTCCTAGACAATTTAGTTAGCTTCGTCGGAAACAAAGAATCACGCGAATCGGTTCGGCAGATTTGAAGTAACCATAACGGGCGATAAAAAAAAGTCATTTCGAGAAAAACGCGTTTGAAGTTTTGACTATATATAAATGCAATATTATGCAACGTACGTTCAATCTGCTATTCCGCGTCCATAAACTAGTCCTTCCTCTTCCTCATAGAGCGCGTTCTGCTCGATCTGGGCCATCCTGCGCTGCTCCACAACCGCTCGTACAGCCGGTGGCAAGCGGTTTTCGGAAGCTTGAATCCGGCGGTCGTCCGAATGCTTGGCGAACTGCGTCGAATGGAGTCCCAGGGTGACGTCCATCGTTGTCACGATCTTCAGAATTGCTGAATACCCTTCGTTGAAGCTGCTCACTTCCAGGAAAGTAGCAATCTCCACCGTCTTCGCACCAGAATGCAAATGCTTGGTGGCTAACTTCCAAACACACGCGTTCAAACTTTCATTTGAATTTTGTGTGTTTCCTCCCAAGCACCGGTACAATAGCTCGTCCTTCGCAAGAAAAACACTGGTGCGTGAAAAAGGCCGATTTCAGGCAGGTGGCATTTTTTTGTTCAACCGCGAATAACAAACATTTCGTTCCGTATTCGGAAAAACCGTTTCAGGGGTTGATTCTAAACACTTGTGTGTGTGTGGTGGTCTTCAGTCCTGAGACTGGTTTGATGCAGCTCTCCATGCTAATCTATCCTGTGCAAGCTCCTTCATCTCCCAGTACCTACTGCAACCTAGATCCTTCTAAATTTGCTTTGTGTATTCATCTCTTGGTCTCCCTCTACGATTTTTACCCTCCACGCTGCCCTCCAATGCTAAATTTGTGATCCCTTGATGCCTCAGGACATGTCCTACCAACCGATCCCTTCTTCTAGTCAAGCTGTGCCACAAATTTCTCTTCTCCCCAATCCTATTCAATACCTCCTCATTAGTTACGTGATCTACCCACCTAATCTTCAGCATTCTTCTGTAGCACCACATTTCGAAAGCTTCTATTCTCTTCTTGTCCAAACTATTTATTGTCCATGTTTCACTTCCATACATGGCTACACTCCATACAAATACTTTCAGAAACGACTTCCTGACACTTAAATCTATACTCGATGTTAACAAATTTCTCTTCTTCAGAAACGCTTTCCTTGGCATTGCCAGTCTACATTTTATATCCTCTCGACTTCGACCATCATCAGTTATTTTGCTACCCAAATAGCAAAACTCCTTTACTACTTTAAGCGTTTCATTTCCTAATCTAATTCCCTCAGCATCACCCGAATTAATTCGACTACATTCCATTATCCTCGTTATGCTTTTGTTGATGCTCATCTTATATCCTCCTTTCAAGACACTGTCCATTCCATTCAACTGCTCTTCCAAGTCCTTTGCTGTCTCTGACAGAATTACAATGTCATCGGCGAACCTCAAAGTTTTTATTTCTTCTCCCTGGATTTTAATACCTACTCCAAATTTTTCTTTTGTTTCCTTTACACTTATGGATCCATAAATGCAAAAAAAGAAAAATCGATTTTTTGAACAAGAAGGTAGTAAACCTCCCCTTAAAATATAACATCGACATTACACTAACTGTAAGAAATGCAAATACCAGACTGGGGTTCATTGGACGAATATTTAAATCCAGCAACGAAGAAGTTAGCTGATAAAATACCGCTTCTGTATTAATCGCCAGCATGGGGCCCATACCACATATGATTTATAGAGGAGATGTAGAAGATCAAATGACAAGCGGCAGATTACGCAATGGAGACTGTGCAAGGCACTGTGCAAGCTGGTGGTGACTCCATAATGGTAGTGGTGTTTACCTGGAATGGACTGGGTCCTCTCGTACAACTAATTCGATCATAGACTCGTAATTGTTATGTTCAGCTACTTTGAGACCATCTGCAGCCATTCATCGACTTCATGTTCCCAAACAACGATGGAATTTTTATATATGACAATGCACCATGTCACCGGTCCACAACTGTTCGCAATTGCCAGAATGAGATTTTCACTCTGCAGCGGAGTCTGCGCTGGTATGAAACTTCCTGGCAGATTAAAACTGTGTTCAAATGTCTCTGAGCACCATGGGACTCACACTGGACTCGCATTCACAAGGACGACAGTTCAATACCGCGTCCGGCCATCCTGATTTAGGTTTTCCGTGATTTCCCTAAATCGCTCCAGGCAATTGCCGGGATGGATCCTTTGAAACGGCACGGCCGACTTCCTACCCCGTCCTTCCCAAATCCGATGAGACCGATGACCTCGCTGTTTGGTCTCTTCCCCCAAACAGCTCCAACTATGGGACTTAACATCTGAGGTCATCAGTCCCCTAGACTTAGAACTACATAAACCTAACCTAACCTAAAGACATAACACACATCCATGCAGGATTCGAACCTGCGACCGTAGCAGCAGCGCGCTTCCGAACTGAAGCGCTTAGAACCGCTCGGTCACGACGACCGGCTAAAACTGTGTGCCGGACCGAGACTCGAACTCGGGACCTTTGCCTTTCGCGGGCAAGCGCTCTACCAACTAAGCTACCGAAGCACGACTCACGACCCGTCCCCTCAGCTTCAATTCAGCCAGTCGTGCTCAGTGTGCGATTTGCAGGGGGGGGGGGGGATTTCCCCCCTCTGCATCAGACCATCCCCTCCTCTGGCTTTAGTTTATGCGTCCCAACCTGGGATGTTTATTTCCCACGCACTGGTGTAAACTTTACATATAATTTAAATTTGTGGAGCCGAACACTGAAAGTTTTTAATACAGTCTTACTATTAATATGTTTGCTTATTAATTTTGAAAAAGTGTTATGTTGTAGTTAAGCATTTCAAAACATTTAGAACTAAATCATCATTCTCATGTTGTCATTGTTGCTTTCGTCTAAGGTGCGTCATCCGTTTACTTGTGAGGTTGCGAGGGAAGTAGTGCGGCAGTCATACCGCAGAGTTGGGTGAGCTGGGGGCTGAAATTCCCACCCCGGGCCCTAACACAGGGTGGTGACCGGCCCGGTACCTGTGCGAACATTTAGCGTTAGGCCGCCTTTTGGCAACGGTATGGCGCGGACTAACGCGCCTGGGACGAAAGCACACATTATTAAATAACGCACCATCATCTGCTTCTAGCTCCTAGGATACTATTTCGTGGACCTTCTTTAAATACTCTTCTCTTCCACCATCGTTTTCTTTTCCTTTGGTTTTCATTTCCGTTGTTAGCTGCATGTGCAAGTACCAAGTAGGCCGCCGCTGCGATACTTTATTATCCTTTATACTGCAAGACCGACACACGTGTGGCACAAATTCTGTTGCTTTGGTATAAATTAACCTGCCGCATGCAACATACGCCGCAAGATGTTGCCTGTTGTAGCATACTACAAGACGACGCACGCTACATTTCCGTAGCATGCCACAATGTTGCAAGACGTCGCCCCAGCGTAAACGAGGCTTTAGAGCCAGGTCTGTATTGTATGGTGGATGTGATGTGTTGCGTACGAAACTAAAACCTGCAATCTGATCCAAACGTCGTGGAAAACTGTGAAGAGGTGTCATCCTGCAGCAAGATAACGCTCACCCACATTTTGCCAAACGGACAGCCGTCGCAATAAAGGAGTTGAGATTCGAGGTGCTGGAGCATCCACCATACAGTCCAGACTTGGCTCCAAGTGATTTTCACATGTTTGGACCCTTAACGGAAGCACTACAGGGAAGAAGATTTGAAAGTGATGAAGACGTCATTGCTGCGGTGCAAAATCGGTTAACGATGCAACCGAAAAACGTATTTTCTGATGAAATAAAAAAAACTCGTAAAACGTCGGGAAAACTGCATTCAAGTCCAGGGAGGTTACGTAGAAAAATAACGCATCTTTCAGTTTTCTATCATCAGAATAAGCGCAGCTTTTCACAAATGTGCCTTTACTTTTTGAATTCCCGTCGTATACCTGTATGTAGATGATTTTGTAAATAAGCTTTACCTATAATGTACTTTTAAAGATATAACAAGGGATGGCTTTTCTGATAGTGCATGCGCGGGAATAGTGAGTTTCGGCATTAACCATGGGTAACATATGTAATTATACTAACCCCCTAAGACATCCCCCCCCCCCCACACTGGTAAAAGCACAAATCGCACACTGGTCGTGCTTAGGTAGCTCAGATGGTAGAGCGCTTCCCCGCGAAGGGCAAAGGTACCGAGTTCGAGTCTCGGTCCGGCACACAGTTTTAATCTGCCAGGAAGATTCATGTTCGCAACTGGTTTGAAGAACATTCCGGACAGTTCGACCGGAAGATTTGACCACCCAGATAGCTCGACACGAATCTCATCGAAGATTTATGGGACATAAACGAGATATTAGTTCGTGCACTAAATCCTGCACCGGCAACTGTGGAAGGTTGTAGAGGCAGCTCTGCAAAGTATTTCTGCGGGGACTTCCAACGACTTGTTGAGTCCATGCCACGTCGGACAAAAGCAGCTCCGACATTATATTAGGAGCTACCCCGTATCTTTTTGTCACCTTAGTGTACTATTAAGTGTTTGACAGTGTCCTTGTAAAAAAGAAAGAAAAATAGCCTAGCGATAAGCCGGCCGAAGCGCCGTCACTCCCAGGTGTAGTAAAGTCCTGGTTGACTTAATATGTGCTGTGAGTCTGGTTTGGAAACAAACTTGTCACGGTAGGCGCTGTTGACAACAGTAAAGCACACCTCACTCTTCGCTGTCACGTTTACGTTTACTGCCGCTCGTTCCTGCGTCTAGTTTCTTTCTCGGGCAGTGTCAGCTGTACGTTAGAAGCGGCACACAGCAGTACCGACACGGCTTGCTGATGGAGAGTTTGCCGAAGTGGACATCGTCTGTGGGTGGACTGACTGCAGTGATAGAACAGCGCGACACTATGCCGAGCTGTTCCCGACGCGACAGCAACCACATCGCGGTGCTGCGAGTTATCGCATTACTCTGTATTTTGTGTTCTGCGTTTTGGTGACTGCGGAGTTGGATGTTAAACGCTTCTTCACTGTTGTGAAGGTATTTTCACAGAAACCAAGGTAAGCAGTGCTACAAACCGAATAAATTGTAATTATGTTATCACTGTGTAACGAACGACCTGTGACCAAGGATCCCTTGTTGTTGTTGTTGTGGTCTTCAGTCCTGAGACTGGTTTGATGCAGCTCTCCATGCTACTCTATCCTGTGCAAGCTTCTTCATCTCCCAGTACCTACTGCAACCTACATCCTTCTGAATCTGCTTAGTGTATACATCTCTTGGTCTCTCCCTACGATTTTTACCCTCCACGCTGCCCTCCAATACTAAATTGGTGATCCCTTGATGCCTCAAAACATGCCCTACCAACCGATCCCTTCTTCTGGTCAAGTTGTGCCACAAACACCTCTTCTCCCCAATCCTATTCAGTACCTCCTCATTAGTTATGTGATCTACCCATCTAATCTTCAGCATTCTTCTGTAGCACCACATTTCGAAAGCTTCTATTCTCTTCTTGTCCAAACTGGTTATCATCCATGTTTCACTTCCATACATGGCTACACTCCATACAAATACTTTCAGAAATGACTTCCTGACACTTAAATCTATACTCGATGTTAACAAATTCCTCTTCTTCAGAAACGCTTTCCTTGCCATTGCCAGTCTACATTTTATATCCTCTCTACTTCGACCATCATCAATTATTTTGCTCCCCAAATAGCAAAACTCCTTTACTACTTTAAGTGTGTCATTTCCTAATCAAATACCCTCAACATCACCCGACTTAATTCGACTACATTCCATTATCCTCGTTTTGCTTTTGTTGATGTTCATCTAATATCCTCCTTTCAAGACACTGTCCATTCCGTTCAACTGCTCTTCCAAGTCCTTTGCTGCCTCTAACAGAATTACAATGTCATCGGCGAACCTCAAAGTTTTTATTTCTTCTCCATGGATTTTAATACATACTCCGAATTTTTCTTTTTTTCTTTTACTGCTTGCTCAATATACAGATCGAATAACATCGGGGAGAGGCTACAATCCTGTCTCACTCCCTTCCCAACCGCTGCTTCCCTTTCATGCCCCTCGACTCTTATAACTGCCATCTGGTTTCTGTACAGATTGTAAATAGCCTTTCGCTCCCTGTATTTTACCCCTGCCACCTTTAGAATTTGAAAGAGAGTATTCCAGTCAACATTGTCAAAAGCTTTCTCTAAGTCTACAAATGCTAGAAACGTAGGTTTGCCTTTCCTTAATCTTTCTTCTAAGATAAGTCGTAAGGTCAGTATTGCCTCACGTGTTCCACTATTTCTACGGAATCCAAACTGATCTTCCCCGAGGTCGGCTTCTACCAGTTTTTCCATTCGTCTGTAAAGAATTCGTGTTATGCCTTATGCCAAAGTATTAAGAAAATACTCGGGAACAATCCCAGAAATTTTGTCGGTTGAGTTCTATTTTATCTTTTATTCAAACTGGATAAAATATAAAAGATATCGTAGTTTTTAACTAAATGATCAATGAATAGGAGTCGGAATCATCTATGTCATAAAAATACTTGAGAGTAGGAGTATATTGTGATATTTCTTGCAATGATCGTGTAGTTTCACTTGTAGGTAAAGCAACCTGCAATGCTTAGACTTATTTATATTGAAGATGCGGTTCAGTATTGTAGTATAGAGCTACAAGTGCGTTGGATCGATATCAGTAGACTAAGAACCCAGATATTTGTGGTATATCTACTATTCTTCTGGATGGGTCGCATTTTATTTGAACGTTTAAGGCCGCATGATCCTGCCTCTCTGCAAATTTACTACGCTGCTCTGAACGCTAAGTGCCTCTTAAATTTCTATTTTCACATCTCAACAGCTATAATCATAAGAGTCACAAATAAACCTTGTTTTATCCAGTATGGGTCTCTAAAATATTATTCCCTTTCTAAAGGTCGGCAAAGTATTTATTGTACTTGACTGAAGTGGTGTAGGGCTACCGAAATTGACGATTTTCTGCCACATGTTGCGTCCCTATGGTAAAATATCACTATACTGGTTAAACGTATTACTGCTCTTGTAACAACATTACATGGTATGAACGGACAAAATGTATGATTTCACATTATGAATATTGATAACTGGGCACAAGCGTCAGAATTTGCTGCAGTTTCTACCCAAAATTGCATCGTAGAGAGTGTAAGTAATATTCGTATTGTGGGGAGGATATTATTGCAATAAGCTTAAGATACTTATACCATTGTAGAATTCAAACCGAATATTTGACAAAAAATGAAGGCATCTCAAAGGCACCCTCCCCCACTCTCACTTGTATAACCGATACGACTTTCCTCCTGAAGTTGATGGACAAAAACCTCGAAGCGCATCCTCCATAAAAATAATATTATTTGCAATTGCAACTTCTTTTTAAATGACACTGCTGTAGTACTCTGAAGTACCCAGCACCGAGAACCATTAAAATTTCAGGTTGTAATTGTAGAGCACCACCCCTCCTCCTCACCCCCCCCCCCCCACACACACACACACACATAAACAAACAAACGTGTGCTGTACCACAAATTCAAGTATAGCAGATTTAGATTGCTCACCTTACAATGACGGTTTAATCGTTAGACGAATCGTGTATACAATCCAAACACAACACGATGTAACGAACAATTAAATGCTATTGGGTTCAGCTGACGCATTTGTTATTGACGTAGTTTACTTCAAATCTGGCCGTAGTCTTGGCAGCATGAGGAACATGGATGCTGAAGCACTTCATAAAATGAATAAAAGGCAGGAACTGAAACTGCATGACTAAAAATATTTTCTAATAACTGACATGACAAACGTAAGGCACTAGTAAATTTTTATTTCACATATTTGACATCTTCTGAAATGCTATTTTCGACTATGTCATGATTTGAAAATCGATCTCGGCACTAAATTAGTCATCGAATGAATAAAAAGTAAAAATTTGTAAGTTGGACTGGTTTTTCGTTCTACTGGTAACTTGAAATGATTTAAGGTATCACTATTTCTTCAAGTATTTGCACAGTTTATGGAGCACCTTTTGTATTGCTGTACGATCACCGTTTTCTAAGCAAGAGAGATATGATCTCTTAACATGTTGACGAATACCTTTGATTTCACAGTTTATATGTAGCAGATGTTGTTGGTGTCGCACTTATAACGATTTAACTGACCAGAAAAAAAAGAAAAATAGCGAGAGAAACCTTTGCAGTCGTAACACTTACGACAGAAGAGGTTTCTCTCGCTATTTTTTTCTTGTCGGTTTCGCTTTGACAAAGATATTACCCGACCGGATGTAAAACACGGCAAGAGAAACATCAAAAAACAGCATGTAAGAATCAGCATGCGATCATAACTCAATGCAATGGCTCTTGATCGCGTATCTTCGAAAAACATCGTGGCAATCAAAAAATTAATAATAGAACTGTGACTGAGAAATTAAATGATTCGTTCACTTGAATATACCATCAATGATCTCTTAACACCCAACCAGTAGTCGGTTAAACGTCACATCGACAGACGCGTAGTCAATCATCGCGCATCTCACTTGGCACAGCAGTGATGTGATTACTTCCGCGATGCAATGCACTTGCTGACCCACGAGTACCGTTATGCCTCCGAGGGAAGCAATCTCCACGGGTTGTCGTGTCACAGCGTCTTAAGATGTGACTGCACGCTTTACGTTGGGCACAAGCCACAGCAGATTATCCTAGTACGTAAGTAACCGACTCTACATATGGTTAACAGGCGAAAAACGAACTAACGATCGAACTAAAAAACACACACCAACAACAACTTCAGCATGCATTACCGAAGATTAATTTCCAGGGGATATCTTCTGGAAGTGATGGATGTAATACTGAGTACTGAATGCTTCATGCACCAATGCATTTATAATATATAAACTCTCATGCGAATCTACAACAGCTGCCATTGATAACCTAAACATAATATAAACAACGGTGTTATGGTGTTAAATTAACTCTCAGCAGATGCTAAATCGCATGCAGCGTATTCATAACAAAACAGAGGTAATATCAGTGAATCACAGCACACAATCAAAGGAATGTCGACTGTCAAATTCGTATCACACTGAGAGCTAAGACGATCAGTACCAATTACAAACAATGCACACAAAAACAATTACATTACAACTCTCCCGATTAAATGACTTTAGCATGCAGCTCCATTGCGTTGCGTGTTACAGTTCCACGTGTAACCTCATGCAAATTCTTCTCTTGCACCGAGAAATCTACAGTAGTATACCTTCCCCGTTGTTATACCACACAAACACTGACATAACCAACATGCAGACGGATTTTCCTTGTATCTGTACCTTTGACATTCTTCAGAAGATTTCCTGAACGCTACTGTTGTCATATCCCAGGGTCGTATATGTATCCTCTTCCAGATGCTGATGTCCACTCGTCATAAAACGGAGCACGACAAAAAGTTTAATTGCCTTTTGCCCAGCTGCGCGTAACGCGCTCTTATGCAGTTCGGTAGTTGTAGCGGAACGGCATTCCTTACGTTTACACTCAACTTCGTGATATTTCGTTGCCGCACGGGAGGGAATCTTTCGGCGGTATGGGATTACAGCGACAAATCATCTACTTGACGCACCTATAACAACAGTGAAGAAGACGGTCACTACCATGTGATATAAAAGTTCGACACTGAAACTTCTCGTGGAGACTTCAACGAGTGGTTAGAAAAACAGCACCAAAGTTATGAGAACAAAGCCTCGAAGACTTCGCACACGAAACGAGCGTTACGGAAAAACGTTCGGTATGCCTCAACTACACACTTAGAATTTGATTTAAAAGAAATACACAGTGCGCTAAAGAAAGAGAATGAAACACGTACGCAAGACTTGCCTCGAAGACAACGATCCTTGGTGGTATTTATTTATCATCAGATGCCGTAAATACAGCAGAATAAATTACACACAAAATTTTATTGGTATCTTAAACCGAATAATATCCTCAAAAAGATATAGTAACTGCAAAACAGGTTTGTATTTTCAGAATAACGTGTTTCTTTTTAGCGGGAATAAGTTGCTCTCCGCCTGCTAAGCAGGTAATCCAAGGTCCTACTCACCTCGAAGGCAAGAGAACTCGAAGAAATTCCGATCATAGATATAATGACCTGATCACTCTGATTGTCGGTGACGAGATGCGGTTTGTGTTAATAACCGGCGAAACTTCAAACAACACAGACAACTATTGTTTCACTTTCGCACTCACTACCACCACGCATACCGCCGTACAGCTACAGACTGAAACCAGCCGAGATTACCTGTTGCTTCGCCGCGCATGCGCAGAGGCTGCGCCAAACACAACAGGTGGAAGATATGACGTTCGGTCCAAGTCGTGCGGCCGGTCGGCGTAAGCGGCCAGGGTCCTTTCCTTACGCGAGTGCAGAGCTAAATGTGAAAGTGTAAGCTAATGCGAATGGCCTTAAAATAAGATTATTTTCTGACTTACAGTATAACATTATCTGAGCTGATGTAAAGGCACTAGAAAGGTAATTTTTAAGAAGAAGATATGCTAAGCAAAATGGCAACTGCTCAACGTGACTGCACGCGGACAGTATTCTGACAACCTTCATCAGATTTTTTGGGTGAGATATTCACTAAAATAATTGTGATTTAGCATTCGTGAATTAAACCGTTATCAGAAGAAGTTAGTTGCACGACATGGTTCATAAAATTAATTACACAAGAAATTTCGTCACATTATGTCAAACGCAAAACTTACGATGTGGAGAAATGAAACGTCATGTGTAGTTAAATGACTGAGGGAATAATGAACTGTCGGAAATAAAGTCGGTATCTGACACTGACCGAATAACTTGAGTAATTCCATGAAAGACGAGCATAATTTCTGTGTTAGGTCACAAATAATATTGTTATCAACGATGCTCCATGATATTTCAGATTCTGTTCACCTAGTTTCAGATTGTTTATTTCCTTCATTATGAGCACGCGTTATTCCACACGATTTCTGCTATCCGATACACAGAAAAAAAAGCGTCATTTAAAATAAGCATGGAATTAAACAATAACAAAAAATTACACAAAGAATAATTTCGTACAAGTCCAGATCTCTAGATATTTTGTTTCTAACAGTTCAGAGTGACCGTGTGAAAGGCTGTGCGCACAGGGTGGTTCAGAGAAACGGAAAAAATGAAAAAATAAATACTATCATGAAAAAGCGGTTTCAAAAACTTTAATTTTTGTCATTTAATATTAAAAACACCCAATTTAAAAATAAATATAGTAAATTTAATTCTTGAAGATAACATCTTCAAAGTGACCTCGATAAACAAACGTACAGATAAACTGTGCAATGTTCGAAGTAACATTTCAATAGGAACTTCGGCAATTGGATCTCGACTACGCTGTAATTCGCTTTTAAGATGATTTCACAAGTATGCGCCTTGTTGCAAGCAGACACTGTCAATAATTTATAGAAAGACCTGTAGTTTTTGCGCAACAGAGGTTTCGATCATGGTGGGAACCGATACGATGTGGCTGTACTCGACGGCCATTCACGTCTTTGGAAAATACGGGCCTGTTATGGCGTACGATGACAGAGCACCAGACGGTAACTTGTTTGTGTGCACTAGAGGATAGTGTAGCTGAGTAGGATTCTCTTGTGCAAAATGACTAAAATTTTGTTTATTAATACATTCACTAAGATGGAAACGGGCTTCATACGACACCCACAGAGTGTTAATAAACTCGTCATTTATCTTTCTAATCATTCCTTCACGGAAGTGTCGTCGCATTAGGTAATCGTTGGGTCTCATTTCCTGGACGATCTGCAACTTACATGGGTGGAGTAAAAATGTAACTGTCGTCTGACTAGGGCGTCCCGTCGGGTAGACCATTCGCCTGGTGCAAGTCTTTCGATTTGACGCCACGTCGGCGACTTGCGCGTCGATGGGGATGAAATGATGATGATTAGGACAACACAACACCCAGTCCCTAAGCGGAGAAAATCTCTGACCCAGCCGGGGAATCGAACCCGTGCGCTTAGGATTGACGCTCTGTCGCGCTGACCACTCAGCTACCGGGGGCAGACGGTGGAGCAATGAAAGTCCTTTAGCAATATTCCTCGAACTCTTCGACTACGAAACAGAGAACATAATGCATGACAGCGGATTGAACTATGAGGGTTTCTAATGACAACAGTTCGAACAGCTTCCATATTGTCTGGTGTACGAACGGTTCGCACGCGGCCTGGTGCTTTCTTTATCATTGCTGAACTCGCTTTACGTGCCCACGTATTAACTGGATGAGCCGATGGAGCGTGATCGTAGCGTCCTGAATTGACCTGAAGGCGAAATTTGCAGCCTCCACACTGCCACTGTTTACGTAGAAATTTTGGCAGTAATGGCATTTTGCGCACCACTCCGGATAACCATGTTAACTAAATGGCAAGATGGCGTGGGTTGGTTTCCATATGTTATTCAGCGTTAACATACGCCTAGGGCTACCAATACAAATTTCAAAATTTCCCGCTTCTGAGTCGCCAATGTACATGCAGAGATGACGGAGTACGAAAAAACGTTATGCATGTTTGAGAATAAAGTTATTTGTGACAAAGTTGCATTTAAATGTGCACAGGTTCCTTCGGACGGAATGGGCCGATTTTCTTCTTCATCCTTCCATCTATACGAGTTTGTGTGCGGTTGCTAATGACTTCGTTGTCCATGGGACGTTATACCCTGTCCTCCTTTGCATTTAATAGCGATTGCTTGTCTGATGCGATGTCAGGGATATGGTCCAAGAAAACACCTCTCTGTTGTCCAGCTGAGGGGAAAACCAAATCTCCATCGTTCGAAGCTACTCTTCTACTGTAGAGTGTCTCGTGAACCAATATCTATTACTTTACTGGACTCCAGCCAACAATCTATTATTCTTTATGCATATCCGTGACTGATATCAAGATTCTTAGGTGTATAATTAACCGTACATCTCCGTTATAACGTCCGTCCCGATATATTAGTGGTCATCGTGACGGATTGCCGTCCTACAGGCCCGGGTTCGATTCCCGGCTGGGTCGGGGATTTTCTCCGCTCAGTGATTGGGTTTTGTGTTGTCTTCATCATCATTTCATCCCCATCCAGCGCGCAGTCCGCCCAATGTGGCGTCGAATGAAATAAGACCTGCACCGAGGCGGCCGGACCTGCCCCATAAGGGGCCTCCCGGTCAATGGCGCCAAACGCTCATTTCTATTTCATTTCCGTTATATTTCCTTCCTGGAACTGGAATTTCTCTTCATACAAGTACACGTTGTTCTAACGCCGATGAGTATCATTTGGTGAAACGCCCTCGGCAGATAAGGATCTACATTTCCATCTGTATCCTGCAGTCTACCGCGCAGCATGATTCTTGACGTGTAGTGGATACTAGAACCATTTCCCCTTCCCCGTACCATTCGCATTCTGAGGCGCAAGAAGAATAGTTGCCTGTAACCGTCTGGATATGTCATAGCTTAACTGATTCTACCCTTGTCGTCATTAAATGATGTCGACTGTCGGAATATGGTTGTCGGCAATGAACTGCGTGTTTCTTATAACCTCTTCCCTTTGGGTTAGTTGAGTATTTCTATGACCATTGTATACCATACAACTGGTGACCAGATTCGGTCAACGCAGATGTCAGTCGCCGATAAAAAAAAACGTACAGCAGTCATCAATTCGAATGGTAGATTGAATGCCACAGTGTTTTACTGCCCCACGGAAGAATGCCTTCATCCGACATGAGAACAGAATCCACATCTCTCTTCAGGTATGCCATATCCTGCGCTTAAGCCACTCGTGATGATTAGATCGTGAAAACTAGTTCTAAGGAATGCAGATGCCAGGAAGATTCATTGGACGAACCGTATGGAAGTATAAGCTATCCACCAAAAAGCAAAACTGGCTAGGAAAGATCCATTCGATCGCTTTCTTACTACTGCCTGTCATCCTGGCACCCTTGCCTAGTAGCGTTGATAGAGAAGGTAGAGAAGATACTAACAAAATAGTGCGCTTCGTCAAGGATTCGTTTCGTAAGTGCGATATCGACACAGAGAAGCCGAGCAAACTCCTGTGGCAGACGCTACAAAAGAGGTATTGTACATCACGCACTGCTTTACCGTTAATTCTCAAAGAGCAGCACAGAAGACAGAGGCAACATCTTACTTTATTCGCAGAAATCTCGCGAAATGACCACCTCGGAAAAGTTAGAGAAATTCGAGCTGACAGCAATCCTTCGGACAGCTGTCTGTCCATAGCCCCACGTTCAACAATGTAACGGGAAAGGAGCGGGGCACAAGATACTGGTATCGAAAATACACGTTGTCACACTTAGTAAGATGGCTTGTGAAGTATAGATTTAGAAACAGAACGATGACATGTTCGCAATATTTCAGCCTGCGCAGCTGAACAAATATTCGAAATTTTCGATACGTCTGCCTTTGATTATAAACGCCGAATCTTCATCCTGCTTTAGGCGCGTTTATTTAAGGTAGCGTTCTGACGTCGTCGTTCTATCGAGGAAAAGACGAAGTCAAGTCAGGAAGAAAGTCTGACTGATCGAAAGTAACATCGGTGTCAGGAGAAAATAATGGTAAAATGTGTGTGAAATCTTATTGGACATAACTGCTAAGGTCATCAGTCCCTAAGCTTACACACTACTTAACCTAAATTATACTAAGGACAAACACACACACACACACACACACCCATGCCCGAGGGAGGACTCGAACCTCCGCCGGAACCAGCCGCACAGTCCATGACCGCAGCGGCTGAGACCGCTCGGCTAATCCCACGCGGCTGCTGTCAGGAGACATGACCCCAAATCCGGGTTTTTCTGGGAGCAGGAATTATGAGCCGCGCGAACGTATTCCAATTTCAATATTTTAGCAGGGCATCACTTCCTTTCCTACTTTAAGGTCAGAGGACGTTGGCAAGTGGCTAAAAGAGGTGGTTTCGATGTTTTTCTGAGATTCCGAGGAAAATGGTTCGTACTCAGTTGTTTCTAGCCAGTTATTGTCGGCGTGTTACAAAGCTCACCATTGGTTTCCACCTACACATTAGAACAATTTTCCATGTTTTCGGTGGGCAGTAGAACATTTAAAAAAGTAGTTCCTTACATCTTCCTCACATTTTATAAATCTCAGCCCAGTAGCACGCTCTCTTCTCTTTTGCGACAGACACTGTGATACCGATGAGGTGTGTGACAAAAATAATGAGACTGACAACACTGCAGGCGACCTGGCAACACTGTGTTGTTGCGCTTGTGCAGACTGTTGTGTTCATCCCTTCCAAATGGTCAGTCCGAGTTTTAGCTCCGCACAGCCATCACGTCATTTTTGAGAGTGCCATCGGTGAAGTTGTGTTTTTGTTGTGTGGTTCAAAAATGGTTCAAATGGCTCTGAGCACTATGGGACTTAACATCTTAGGTCATCAGTCCCCTAGAACTTAGAACTACTTAAACCTAACTAACCTAAGGACATCACACACATCCATGCCCGAGGCAGGATTCGAACCTGCGACCGTAGTAGTCCCGCGGTTCCCGACTGCAACGCCTAGAACCGCACAGCCACCGCGGCCGGCTTTTGTTGTGTGTTACGAAAATGGAAAGCAGAATTTATAGCAGAGTTCGACCGTCACGTTTTGTGTTAAACTTAGGAAATCCGTGACTACAAGATTTGAAAAAAATGGTACAAATGGCTCTAAGCACTAAGGAACTTAACATCGGAGGTCATCAGTCCCCTAGATTAAGAACTTTTTAAACCTAACTAACCTAATGACATCAGACACATCCATGCTCGAGAAAGGATTCGAACCTGCGATCGTAGCAGCATCGCGGTTCCAGTCTGAAGCGCCTAGAACCGCTCGGCCAAACCGGCCGGCCGACACTTGAAAAGTTGAAACAGGCCTATGGGGAACATTCCTTATCAAGACCAGAAGTTTTTCGCTGCACAAATCATTTTTGAAAAGCGGAGAACAGGCTGAAGATGAACACAAGTCAGGAAGACCTCCAACTCCAAAAACTGATGAAAATGTCGAACGTGTGTGAGATTGTTCCTCCAGGACAACGTGCCAACCAAGTTTTTTTTACAAAGCATTCCCTGAAAGGCTGAGGAGAAGGGCGAATCGAGTGAGGCTGGACACTGCAGAAGAGCAGAAGCTGCATGACGACAAGCCCCCATGTCACACAGTCACTTCCATCACGGAATTTTTCACCTCAGAAAGCATTTCTGTTGTTCCACATCTTCCCTTTTCACCTGATCTAAGTCCTTGTGACATTTTTATTTTCCCGAAATTGAATAACGTCTTAAAAGGACGTTATTTTTGGACTCTGGAGTACATTCAAAAGAATGTGACCAAAGTGTTAAACCTGTTGAAGCCTTTCGGCGCTGCTACCAATACTGGGAACAACATCTCTGACGGTGTATCGGTGTCGAAGGGAGCTCTTTTGAAGAGGGCAATGTTGTTGTTTGAAAAAAAAAAAAATGAAAACTTTAGTAGATAAAAAGTCAGTCTAATTACTCTTCTCACACACCTCGAATTCCTTCTTGTCTCTGTGTCCTACAGTGATCACGGATACTGACTGACCATCTTTGGCACTCATTCACTAGATCGCAGCGTAGATGCATTATACGCGTCCAGGTGCCCGTGACGCCTGATGTACAGCGTTGGCGCACTGCGGATTCCGTTCTGCCGGAAAACACCTTAACTCTTTTGTCACTGTTGTGTGGACGACACAATACACTGGGCGTATTACGTACTAAGGAGGCACAAGATTCCTGCTCCTAGGAAAACCCAGCTTAACACAGTGTAAGACTACCTCTGTCTTCACAGTGTTCTCATTTCGGCTAAGAAAAGAGTCCACAACTTTCTTCAGAGATGCCACATCCAGCGGCAGCTGCTCGTTGATGGTTAGATCCCGTAAAACTACCGAATTGTGGTGATGCTGAGCCGGCCGATGTGGCCGAGCGGTTCTAGACGTTTCAACCGGAACCGTCTTGCTACTACGGTCGCAGGTTCGAATCCTGCCTCGGGCATGGATGTGTGTGATGTCCTTAGGTTAGTTAGGTTTAAGTAGTTCTAAGTTCTAGGGAACTTATGACCTCAGACGTGAAGTCCCATAGTGCTCAGAGCCATTTGAACTACTAGCAGTCGGGATGACAGGCATCTAAATGGTTCAAATGGCTCTGAGCACTATGGGACTTAACTTCTAAGCTCATCAGTCAAAAAATGGTTCAAATGGCTCTGAGCACTATGGGACTCAACTGCTGTGGTCATCAGTCCCCTAGAACTTAGAACGACTTAAACCTAACTAACCTAAGGACATCACACACATCCATACCCAAGGCAGGATTCGAACCTGCGACCGTAGCAGTCGCACGGTTCCGGACTGCGCGCCTAGAACCGCGACACCACCGCGGCCGGCGGTCATCAGTCCCCTAGAACTTAGAACTACTTAAACCTAACTAACCTCAGACATCACACACATCCATGCCCGAGGCAGGATTCGAACCTGCGACCGTAGCGGTGGCGCGTTTCCAGACTGTAGCGCCGTTAACCGCTTGGCCATCCGGCCGGCGACAGGCATCTTATCCGCATGGCTGTAACGGATCGTGCAGCCACGTCTCGATCCCTGAGTCAACGGATGGCGACGTTTGCAAGACAACAACCATCTGCACGAACAGTTCGACGACGTTTGCAGCAGCATGGACTATCAGCTCGGAGACCATGGCTGCGGTAACCCTTGACGCTGCTTCACAGACAGGAGCGCCTGCGATGGTGTACTCAACGACGAACCTGGGTGCACGAATGGCGAAACGTTATTTTTTCGGATGAATCCAGGTTCTGTTTACAGCATCATGGTGGTCGCATCCGTGTTTAGCGACATCGCAGTGAACGCACATTGGAAGCGTGTATTCGTCATCGCCATACTGGCGTCTCACTCGGCTTGGTGGTATGGGGTGCCATTGGTTACACGTCTCGGTCACCTCTTGTTGGCATTGACGGCACTTTTAACAGTGGACGTTACATTTCAGATGTGTTACTAACCGTGGCTCTACCCTTCATTCGATCCGTGTGAAACCCTACATTTCAGCAGGATAATGCACGACCGCGTGTTGCAAGTCCTGTAGGGGCCTTTCAGGATACAGAAAATGTTCAACTGATGCCCTGGCCAGCACATTCTCCAGATCTCTCACCAACTGAAAACGTCTGGTCAATGGTGGCCGAGCAACTGGCTCGTTACAATACGGCAGTGACTACTCTTGATGAACTGCGGTATCGTGTTGAAGCTGCATGGGCAGCTGTACCCGTACACGCCATCCAAGCTCTGTTTGACTCAATGCCCTGGCGTATCGAGGCCGTTATTACGGCCAGAGGTGGTTATTCTGGGTACTGATTTCTCAGGATCTATGCACCCAAATTGCGTGAAAATGTAATCACATATCAGTTCTAGTATAATATATTTGTCCAATGAATACCCGTTTATCATCTGCATTTCATCTTGGTGTAGCAATTTTAATGGCCAGTAGTGTACATACAAAAAACACGCGATATAAGTGAAAAGTGTATTATGCGTAATAAAGGAGCCTATTGAACAGGTCGGTCCAGAACTGTGGTAAAACTGAGTGGAAGATGCTATATAAAATTATTATATAAACCGTAAAGCGCAATGAAAGTTTCCTTTTACGTCAGTGGGAAACACGTTTTAAATTTAATGGGGATATGTAAGTGGCAACTTGGAACAACGCGCCACTGTCATCAGTTAAAAGAACATGCATATGTGCCAGTGCTGTTTACAACCTTTTGTTACTCATCAACAAGGAAAGTAGCGAAACTTTACAGTCTATACTGTCAGAAAGTAATATGCCAATTAACAGGTAACAGCAACAGCATTAAAAGTACACATTAAAAGTGGGGTCAATTTAAAACTAGTTACCAACCGTCGACAACTAATCGAGGCTTACGTTAGATAAGACCTGAGATGCACTTTACATCCAGAAATACAGGTAAACTTTTTTAATTAGTGAGGGCGCAGTTAATGCCACATTACTATAATGCGCCTTAGTCGTAGGATAAAATGTGTGTTGCGGCGTGTGAAAAATTATCTCCCGTCTTTTGCTATTTCCAGTACGACACCTGAGGATGGGTTTATAACAGTCCGAAACCGGTCGTGTGAAAATAAAGTAATTTACAACGGAAATGGTATTTTCAACCTCTGCTAATGATGGTTTAGTTACCTTTAACAGTTTTCGCGTAAAAAATTCGTAGTGTGTTACTTTCCGGCATGCCCTCGTACCAATATAACGATCACTCGTTTAGCAATGAATATTGTTCTATATACAACTCTTTAGGAGGACACAGTAAGTATACATTAATAATACACTGAAGAGCCAAAGAAACTGGTACACCTGTCTAATATCGTGTAGGGTCCCCGCGAGCACGCAGAAGTGCCGCAACACGATGTAGTATGGACTCGATTCATGTCTGAAGCAGTACTGGAGGGAACTGACACCACGAATCCTGCAGGGCTGTCCATTAATCCGGAAGAGTACGAGGGGGTGGAGATATCTTCAGAACAACACGTTGCAAGGCATCCAAATTATGCTCAATAATGTTCATATCTGGGGAGTTTGGTGGCCAGCGGAAGTGTATATGCCCAGAAGAATGTTCCTGGAGTCACACTTTAGCAATTCTGGACGTGTGGAATGTCGCATTGACCTGATGAAATTGTTCAGTCGGTAGGAGTGCACAATGGACATGAATGGACGCAGCTGATCGGACAGGATATATGCGTACATGTCACTTGCCACAGTCGTATCCAGACGTATCAGGGTCCCATATCACTCCAACTGCACGAGCTCCAAACCATTACAGAGCGTCCACCAGCTTGAACAGTCCCATGCTGACATACAAAGTCCATGGAATCATGAGGTTGTCTCCATACCCGTCCATCCGCTCGGTACCATTTGAAACGAGACTCGTCCGACCAGGCAACATATTTCAGTCATGAACAATCCGGTGTCGGTGTCGACGGGCCCAGGCGAGGCGTAAAGTTTTGTGTAGTACAGTCATCAAGGTTACACGAGTGGACGTTCGACTCTGAAAGCCCATTTCGATGATGTTTCGTTGAATGGTTCGCACGCTGAAACTTGTTGATGGCCCAATACTGAAATCTGGAGCAATTTGCGGAAGGATTGCACTTCTGTCACGCTGAACGATTCTCTTCAGTCGTCGTTGGTCCCGTACTTGCAGGTTCTTTGTCCGGCGGCAACGATATCGGTGATTTGATGTTTTACCGGATTCCTGATACGGTACACTCGTAAAATGGTCGTACGGGAGAATCCCCACTTCATCGCTGCCTCGCAGATGCTGCTGTGTTTCATCGCTCGTGCTGTGACTATAACACCACGTTCATACTCACTTAAATTATGATAATCTACCACTGTAGCAGCAGTAGCCACCGTTCTAACAATTACTGCGCCAGACACGTGTTGTCTTGTATGGGCGTCGCCGACCGCATTGCTGTATTCTGCCCGTTTACATATCTCTCTATTTGAATACGCATGCCTGTACCAGTTTCTTTGGCGCTTTAGTGTAGCAAAGTACTGGGACTTGCCCTAGTATGTATATATTGTACATAATTCTATTAGTCCATCTCCTGCTTTCTCCTCTCTCTCTCTCTCTCTCTCTCTCTCTCTCTCTCTCTCTCCTCCCCACGTCCTCCAACCCCCACTCTCTGTCCGTCTCTTCCTGCTTCTCTGTTCAGCAGCTATTACTCCACTTTCTCTATCAAATTGCTCTTCGCCACTCTCTCCGTCCATGTCCTCTCCCCCATCTCTCTGTGCATCTCCTCCTCCTTCACAACTCCTTCCTCCACCCCCATAGGAGTTTGCTGATTCTTACCCCACGGTATTTCCTTCAACTTACTAAGTACTACGTGCATCAAGTTTGGATGACATGGATCCATAAGTTTAGGAGGAGTATTTTTATCTGTGGCTTTCCCTGCTTACACACATGTCACATTGATTTAACATATTTGACACATACTTGTAGACGTATTTGACCTGCAGCTCTACCGAATTTCGCCCTGCAGTTCCGTTTTCACGCAGCTCATTGTTTATGACAGCATATATCCTGAACCATGTGTCGTACAATAGTACAATTTTGCGTGTTTATTCAGTGATATTGATATATATGAGCGCTGTCTGCAAAATGTGTCGGGAATATATTTGGTGGTAAAGAACTAATAAACTAAACCGTCATGGCAGATGAGACATTTTCACTGCTTGAACAGCGAAAATATAAGCGATAAACGTTTTTTCCTTTCATCTTTTCCTGGTGTTTCGTAAAAGTTTGACATTATGTGTAAAGTTCGTTGCAAGTCACTAAGTGCTCTCATGCTGAAATACTGAATGAATGAAGTCTTGGTATTCGTGTAAGGTGTCAGGCAAATCCAACACCTTCCATGAAAACCCTGACATGATAAGCAAATCCAGTAGTATGTCACATAGCTCCGAATAAATCGTGACATTAAATTAACCAAAGTAATACGAGTAACGAGTGAGCAAATGGAATACCACAGACTAACACAAGAATGCCTAAATGCATGTCATACCTTCCCACCGTGAGACAGACGCAGTTCCGAGGGGAGAAACGAGAACAGAAGCCGAGAGCAGAACCGTGTTAAGCTAGAAGGCCCTACGATAAGGGACGGACACCTACGTCGCCATCTAACCGCTAGGACCACCCCCCAGCCCATGTTAAAAGATAGAGCCCTCCAGAAGAACAGTATAGATCTTATGATAACACTAAAAGGGCCACACCAGCTGCAAGTTTTAGCGTGCGACTTTTTCGCGTCTCTGTTACGTTGCAAACTTTAAAAACATTGCCCCACCACGAAAAGTATAACGTTTTTCATTTACATAACAACAACAACAGACAGAATTTTTGTAGGCGGAGCCTAAGGTTAACGCTGGCCAGGGTGGCCGAGCGGTTCTAGACGCTACAGTCTGGAACCGCGCGACTGCTACGGTCGCAAGTTCGAATCCTGCCTCGGGCATGGATGTGTGTGATGTCCTTAGGTTAGTTAGGTTTAAGTCGTTCTAAGTTCTAGGGGACTGATTACCTTAGAAGTTAAGTCACATAGTGCTCAGAGCCATTTCAACCATTTGAACCTAAGGTTAACATTGAGACCCTGATTGGTCAGGTGAAAACACAGCCAGATAGTTTTTTTTTAAACCAACTTCGGAAAATTGTTGTAAGGAGAAGTTAGAAAAGAGTTGCTTCCGAGACGGCGAGGTGTGAGGAGCTGCGCCGCCGTGACGCTGCCTAAACACCGACAAGGTAATGAATGCACGCGATGCCACATTTTTGAGCGCATAAGGCTTCACTCAGAACTGCAGAAGTCTCATCTGTTACATCCCCTTTTTACTTAATACTAGTGTCGATCGTCAATTAAATCTCATGGTGTTTACATTTGCCACTTGAAGTAAAAATCTGAAACGCGATGATTTTTCTGTTATACACTCATGGAAATGGAAAAAAGAACACATTGACACCGGTGTGTCAGACTCACCATACTTGCACCGGACACTGCGAGAGGGCTGTACAAGCAATGATCACACGCACGGCACAGCGGACACACCAGGAACCGCGGTGTTGGCCGTCGAATGGCGCTAGCTGCGCAGCATTTGTGCACCGCCGCCGTCAGTGTCAGCCAGTTTGCCGTGGCATACGGAGCTCCATCGCAGTCTTTAACACTGGTAGCATGCCGCGACAGCGTGGACGTGAACCGTATGTGCAGTTGACGGACTTTGAGTGAGGGCTTATAGTGGGCATGCGGGAGGCCGGGTGGACGTACCGCCGAATTGCTCAACACGTGGGGCGTGAGGTCTCCACAGTACATCGATGTTGTCGCCAGTGGTCGGCGGAAGGTGCACGTGCCCGTCGACCTGGGACCGGACCGCAGCGACGCACGGATGCACGCCAAGACCGTAGGATCCTACGCAGTGCCGTAGGGGACCGCACCGCCACTTCCCAGCAAATTAGGGACACTGTTGCTCCTGGGGTATCGGCGAGGACCATTCGCAACCGTCTCCATGAAGCTGGGCTACGGTCCCGCACACCGTTAGGCCGTCTTCCGCTCACGCCCCAACATCGTGCAGCCCGCCTCCAGTGGTGTCGCGACAGGCGTGAATGGAGGGACGAATGGAGACGTGTCGTCTTCAGCGATGAGAGTCGCTTCTGCCTTGGTGCCAATGATGGTCGTATGCGTGTTTGGCGCCGTGCAGGTGAGCGCCACAATCAGGTCTGCATACGACCGAGGCACACAGGGCCAACACCCGGCATCATGGTGGGGGAGCGATCTCCTACACTGGCCGTACACCACTGGTGATCGTCGAGGGGACACTGAATAGTGCACGGTACATCCAAACCGTCATCGAACCCATCGTTCTACCATTCCTAGACTGACAAGGGAACTTGCTGTTCCAACAGGACAATGCACGTCCGCATGTATCCCGTGCCACCCAACGTGCTCTAGAAGGTGTAAGTCAGCTACCCTGGCCAGCAAGATCTCCGGATCTGTCCCCCATTGATCATGTTTGGGACTGGACGAAGCGTCGTCTCAGGCGGTCTGCACGTCCAGCACGAACGCTGGTCCAACTGAGGCGCCAGGTGGAAATGGCATGGCAAGCCGTTCCACAGGACTACATCCAGCATCTCTACGATCGTCTCCATGAGAGAATAGCAGCCTGCATTGCTGCGAAAGGTGGATATACACTGTACTAGTGCCGACATTGTGCATGCTCTGTTGCCTGTGTCTATGTGCCTGTGGTTCTGTCAGTGTGATCATGTGATGTATCTGACCCCAGGAATGTGTCAATAAAGTTTCCCCTTCCTGGGACAATGAATTCACGGTGTTCTTATTTCAATTTCCAGGAGTGTATAATTATTAAGAAGCCACATCAGCCACTGTAATTTACGACAAGATGGATAAGTAATTAAAGATAATTGAGGGTCACTGTAGACCATTTTGATAGTTTTCTCTTTTGTGAAACTTAATTTGAATCTAGGTTATAGACGTGATATGGCATCGGTCATCCTTCGATCCATTGTAGAACTTGGAAACCCATTCAGGGAATATTCGTTCACATTTTTGTTGTACGCAGTTGGTTTTTATCATCCTGTATTAAAACATTTCATTTTATCAATAGTGCAATTTATAAAGAATGTTTTGTGAGTAGAATAAAATTTCCAATGGTAAACTTAACTGCTTTTTCGACGTTATTTTACCAGCTAACTAAAAATAGGAAAGCCTTGAACCCCTTCCACTAAAGTTAGTTAGTATTAAGTTTCTTTTACATGGAGTGCAGTGGAGCTGACGCTGAAATCATTAAGTATTTGGTTATATAATCGCTAGTCTCACTGAAATCTTCTGAACTCTACATGTCATGTGTGGTCTGACGTCTCCTTACCAGCAACAGGTCCCAGGTTCAAACTAGTCAATTCCCTAAAAAACACGCTCAGAGCGTCGTTGCGCCAAAGTGGTAGGGAGACACGACTTAAAACAACAGACAACCCGCAGAATGTTAGATTCGTGAGTCTTGGGCGACCCTACTTCTTCACCCCCACCCCCATCCCTTTGATAAGTAGATGGTACTTAACGCAACAGGGGTTCTTTTCAGACAGTAAGTGTTGTGTTCACCAAGCTTAGCTGAAATCGGTCTTGTGGTTTAGGAACAGATGTAGAACATACAACCGCACGGGGTAGCCGCGCTGTCTGGGGCGTCTTGGCACGGTCCCCGCCGCTCCCCCAGTCGGAGGTTCGAGTCCTCCCTCGGGCATGGGTGTGTGTGTTGTCCTTAGCTTAAGTTAGTTTAAGTTAGATTAAGTAGTGTGTAGGCTTAGGGACTGATGACCTCAGCGCCGGCCGGGGTGGTCGAGCGGTTCTAGCCGCTACAGTCTGGAATCGCGCGATCGCTACGGACTCTGGTTCGAATCCTGCCTCGGGCATGGATGTGTGTGATGTCATTAGGTTGGTTAGGTTTAAGTAGTTCTAAGTTCTAGGGGACTGATGACCTTAGAAGTCAAGTCCCATGGTGCTCAGAGCCATTTGAACCATTTGATGACCTCAGCAGTTTGGACCCAGAAGACCGTGCCACAAATTTATATTTTTTGAGAACATACACACATATGTTTTTACAATATGTGTGGATTTATTATCAATTTAGAGGACGCGTAGCAATTACCCTGACATGCGCATACTTCCGAGGCGTTATCGTGTCTGTGACGACAGTGCAAGAAACTATGACATGAGGATGAAGTGCAGCCTCTAAATATTGATTAATTATTAAAATGAATTTATAATGTCTTCGAAACAGTTGGAGTAATGAATAACAAGCTACACAACTCGGTGTTAGTGTATAAGTGCAAGTTGTCACGACAAAAATAAGGCACAAAAATGCCGCGCCGTTTAGTCGCACGGACATAACTGTACTGTGTATGGTCAGGGAAGGGAGGAGAAGGTTGTTACATATGCCTCGTGATGACAGTGTGTAGGAGGTCGAGCGGTCAGGAGTTGAGAGTGGGCATCTAGGGCTGCCGTTAAATGACAGAACAGGAAATTAGGTACAATAAAGAGAATATATTTCAGTGTATGGTACACAAGGGACGCACCTAGGGTCGGAAGTTAGCAGGTTTAGGCCAGTCTAGGAGGTCGAACAATTAACTGAAATGGGATACGGAAGGGGAAGCGGTTCATGTTAACATATGTTGGTGGCTCTGCCTTTCGAAGAGAGGTCTGTTCTGCTCGAGGTCTGGATTACAAGAGAGAGAGGCAACCGTGTTCCGCACCGCAGAACACTCCAGCGTCCACACATGTGACCTGTATCCCACGCACGCTATTGGCTAAAACCAATAGCGTGAATTCGCTAGTAGTTTCAGAAGAGGTCTCAGGCGTCTCTTGTCAGCAGCTTTAACTGGACAGAACTGCCTCGGCTTTGAAAGACAGGCAACTTGTGTCGCGTACGCACAGCGTAAGTTGCTCTAGGAGTAAACTTGTAAAGATTTGACTGGGCATTTCAAATAAATTTTTAAAACAATACATCTACATCTACATCTATACTCCTCAAGCCACCTGGCGGTGTGTGGCGGAGAGTAACTTGAGTATCTCTATCGGTTCTCCCTTCTATTCCAGTCTCGTATTGTTCGTGGAAAGAAAGATTGTCGGTATGTCTCCGTGTGGGCTCTAATCTCTCTGATTTTATCCTCATGGTCTCTTCGCGAGATATACGTAGGAGGGAGGAATATACTGCTTGACTTTTCGGTGAAGGTATGTTCTCTAAACTTCAACAAAAGCCCGAGCTACTGAGCGTCTCTCTTGCAGAGCCTTCCACTGGAGTCTATCTATGATCTCTGTAACGCTTTCGCGATTACTAAATGATCCTGTAACGAATATTCCTTGACTGGCTGCCACCATGTACATAATAGTGACTTTGCTGTGTGGCCAGATTTCGTTTAATGCAGAAAATATTTTTTCTTGTGGTGGAGATGGAATACAGAAGAATAAAACCCCTCTGTTTGCACTGCGAGAAATTTGTATGTGTTTCGCCCAAAGCGCGAACGACAGAATGGAACTTATTCCACACGTCACTCCTCCTTCAATGGGACACGTTTGCAGTTGTGTAAACTGCATCACCCAACTTTCGTGTGACACCCTCCACGGTCTCACAAAACACAACTTCGTTAAAGGCCATCTAATCTTGAGAGTAGGTCGCTGCGCTTTGTCAGTGATACTTTCCAGCAACAGGATCGTGTAAACAGCTTACGTACCAAGTGACGACTAGCCTTACACTACTGTAGCCTCCAGTGAGAGAGAACTAGTAGGCCGGCCAGTGTGGCCGAGTGGTTCTAGGCGCTTGTCTGGAACCGCGCGACCACTGCGGTCGCAGGTTCTAATCCTGCCTCGGGCATGGATGTGTGTGCAGTCCTTAGGTTAGTCGGGTTTAAGTAGTTCTAAGTTCTAGGGGTCTGATGACCTCAGAAGTTAAGTCCCATAGTGCTCAGAGCCATTTTTGAGAACGAGTAGGCGAACATGCAGCGATAGCAGCGCAACCGCCTCGATTCGTCACACTCGCGGAACTACAGCGGAAAAGAAGCAGGGCGGTAAAGCGATGATGTAGCAGCGGCAGCTGGATTTGTAAACTATGCAACACCAGACTCTTACTCGTTCCAGTTCTGATCTCTAATGTGTGCAGCCCTGTGAAGACGACATGTGTCGTCTTGGAAGATGGGAGTGTTCTCAGCGCACTTACCCCGAGGTGACAGAAGTCGTGGGATAGCGATGTGGTGCATCGGGACTTTGCTTGGAATCAGCAGCGACGAGTGAAAAATGTGTGCCGGACCAGTACTCGAACCTGGGATCTGCTGCTTATCAGGCAGCACCATGCAGACAGTGCACCATGCAGACGCATGGCGGTAGGATCGCATGTACAAGGTATGAAAGACAGTGCACTGACGGAGCTGTCATTTGTACTTAGGTGATTCATGTAAAAAGGTGTTCGAGGTGATTGTGGTCGCACGGCGGGAGTTAACAGACTTTGAATGCGGAATAGTACTTCCAGCTACACTCATGCTCGTAATTTAAGGATAATTGCAGAATGTGGTGCCACACAACGTGGCACTACACAAAACTGGCGCGAATAGCATAGGCGCATACGGAACACACACGACACAGATCTGTAAGTCCACGGTGTTTGTGATAAGTTGAGAAAACCGTCCCGAAACACGTGCTACAAAACGCCAGTGTTTCCTGCGCATGTACCCCGACATCAGTATGGGATATGACCACCATGCACATGTACACAGGCCGCACAACGGTTGGCATACTCTCGATCAGGTGGTCGAGCAGCTGCTGGGGTATAGCCTCCCATCTTTGCACCAGTTCCTGTCGGAGCTCCTGAAGTGTCGTAGGGCTTTGAAGACGTGCAGCGATACGTCGACAGAGAGCATCCCAGACGTACTCGATGGGGTTTAGGTCTGGAGGACAGGCAGGCCACTCCATTCGCCAGATACCTTCTGTTTCAAGGCAGCTCGGTGGGGCCGTGCGTTATCATCCATCACGAGGAAGGTGGGGCCCACAGCACCCCTGAAAAGGCGGACATATTGGTGCAAAATGACGTCCCGATGCACCTGACCTGTTACAGTTACTCTGTCAAAGACATGCAGGGGTGTACGTGCACCAGTCATAATACCACCCCACACCATCAAACCACGACCTCCTTACAGGTCCCTTTCAAGGACATTAACGGGTTGGTATCTGGTTCCTGGTTCAAACCAGATGAAAACCTGGCGAGAATCACTGTTCAGACTATACCTGGACTCTTCCGTGAATATAACTGTGTTCTTGACACCATGCTTTACTGGCTCTCCTGTGACCAGGGGTCAGTGGAATGCACCTTGCATGTCTCGGGGCAAATAAACCGTGTCTGTTCAGTCGCTTGTAGACTGTGTGTCTGGAGACAACTGTTCCGGTGGCTGCAGTATGGTTCCGAGCAAGGCTACCTGCAGTAGTTCATGGCCGTCTGCGTGCACTGATGGTGAGATATCGGTCTTCTTGCGGTGCTGTACACTGTGGACGTCCCGTACTGTAGCGCCTGGACACGTTTCCTGTCTGCTGGAATCGTTGCCATAATATTGAGATCACACTTTGTGGCACACGGCGGGCCCATGCTACGACCTGCTGTGTTTTAAAAAAAAATGGCTCTGAGCACTATGGGATTTAACATCTATGGTCATCAGTCTCCTAGAACTTAGAACTACTTAAACCTAACTAACCTAAGGACAGCACACAACACCCAGTCATCACGAGGCAGATAAAATCCCTGACCCCGCCGGGAATCGAACCCGGGAACCCGGACTTGGGAAGCGAGAACGCTACCGCACGAATGCTGTGTTTCACCAACCTCCAGTCACCCTAGTAGTCTACCATTCATAACGTTATCAATATGTCTTCTTTGAGCCATTTTCAATACAGGTTCACCATTAGCACGTCTGAAAACGTCTGCACACTTACTCGCTGCACCGTACTCTGGCATGCACCAACATACCTCTGCATATGTGGACTGCTGCCAGCGCCACTGTGCGACGACCACAGGTCAAATGCACTGCATGGACTTACCCTGAGGTGATTTAAACCCGCAAACGGCCCACCAGAGTGTTGTTTCGCCATGTATCAGCATTATCCTTAATTTATGAGCATGAGTGTAGATGCGTCCGACATTCCAGTTCGGAAATCGTTAGGTAGTTCAATATTCCTATATCCACAGTGTCAACAGTATGCTGCTAACACCAAATTTCAGCCATTACCTCTCACCACGAACAACGCAGTGGCCGACGATCTCCACGTAACGACCGAGAGCAGCAACCTTTGGCTAGTGTTGTCAGTGCTACCAGACAAGCAACTCTGCGTGAAATAAGCACATAAATCAATGTGCGACGTACGAGGAATGTAACCGTTGGGACAGTGCGGCCAAATTTTGCGTTAATGGGCTATGGCAGCAGACGACCGACGCTAGTGCCCTTGCTAACAGTACATCGCCTGTAGGGCCTCTCGCAGGCTGGGGTTGGACCCCAGACAAGAAGAAAACTTTGGCCTGCTCAGATGAGTCCCGATTTGAATTGGTAAGAGGTGATGGCAGCGTTCGAGTGTGGTGCAGACCCCACGAAGCCATGCACCCAAGCTGTCTACAAGGCATTGTACAAGATGGTGGTAGCTCCATAACGGAGTGAGTTCTGTTTACATGGGATGGACTGGGTCCTCTGGTCAAACTGAACTAATCATTGACTGGAAATGGTCATATTAGGCTACTTGGAGACAATTTTCAGCCATTCGTGGATTTCATGTTCCCGAACAACGATGGAATTTATATGGATGACAATGCGCCATGTCACCGTGCACAGTTGTTCCGGATTGGTTTGCAGAATATTCTGAACAGTTCGAGCGTATCATTTGGCCACCCAGATCGCCCGACATGAATCCCATGGAAAATTTATGGGACATAATCGAGTGGTCAGTTCGTGTATAGCATCTTACACTACCAACACTTTCGCAACCTTGGCCAGCTACTATGGCGTAATGGTTCAATATTTCTGCAGGCGACTTTCAACGATTTGTTGAGTCCATGCCACGTCGAGTTGCTGTACTACGCCAACAAAAGGAGGTCTGAGACGGTATTAGGAGGTGTCCCATGACTTTTGTCAGTGCAGTGTATCTAGAACATGTAGAAAAAAGGGCGACGCTTGGTCACCGACGACGTTGAAAAACATACCCTGGTTCTTGTTCGCAGTAACCTTAATGAGTGCGCCTAAGTCATGATACGAATGGTTCAAATGGCTCTAAGCACTATGGTACTTAACATCTGAGGTCATCAGTCCCCTAGAATTAGAACTACTTAAACCTCACTAACCTAAGGACATCACACACATCCATGCCCGAGGCAGGATTCGCACCTGCGACCGTAGCAGTCGCGCGGTTCCGGACTGAGCGCCTAGAATCGCTCGGCCGCCGCGGCCGGCCGGTTGATGGTGCATCTTTGAATATACCGAGACACTACTAGACTACGGTGTGGCCTTGCATTCTCATCGACTAGGATGTACTTCTCACCAAATTCACGTGTGTAGGGCTTTATAATTGTTTGATCGGCCTCTTTGAGGTATCGGGGACCAGTCAAATTACCATAGACTGGAATTGGAGGGGTCCGCCGTCCCATTATTATTCCGACCCAGAGCATTACACTTCCACCTGCAAACGGATGGACGTCCTGAACTACCTGGTATCGTCTAGCACTTCTCCAAACTCTAACACTTCTCGTGTCCGGTCGCAAACCAGTTCTGGTCTCGTCAGCAAACATGACATTACTCCATTCTGAAATACTCCAATGTTGATGTGCAAGAGCCCAGGTCCTTCGATTGCATCAGTTCCACTGGTTCAGTACAAAACTTCTCCTTGATCTTCTGGAATAAATCCTACCGTAATACAATGTTCTTCTCACTGTCTGGTCTCAGATTCGAATCCCTGTTGCCTGGGCCGGCCGAAGTGGCCGTGCGGTTAAAGGCGCTGCAGTCTGAAACCGCAAGACCGCTACGGTCGCAGGTTCGAATCCTGCCTCGGGCATGGATGTTTGTGATGTCCGTAGGTTAGTTAGGTTTAACTAGTTCTAAGTTCTAGGGGACTAATGACCTCAGAAGTTGAGTCAAATAGTGCTCAGAGCCATTTGAACCCTGTTGCCTGGAAGAAGTCATTTCCAATATTTCTGGCGGTTGATGTTGGGCGCCTGCGAGCCGATAGCAGGAGGAAACGATCCTGCATTGGCGTTGTTATACGAGGACGACTGCTGCGAGGTCTATCGTTCACATATCCTGTCTCTCTGTACTTTCTCGACATCTTAGATATACAACTTTGAATGACATGTAATCGATCGGCAAAAACTTGCAGTGTATGAGTTGCTGAAAATAAAACCACTATCCTGACTCTACAAAAGTGCTTTACGCCTCTACGTGGCATGTTACTGCAGCGCTGAACACAAACTGAATGAAGCTGCTGCTGATACTGTTAACACCCCACCCATCACTTATTTGGTTTTGGTGTGTGTTCACCCCCAGGTAATTGACTAACAGATCAACAGAGAGTGCAAAACTGCCGCAATGTCGGATAATGCAAAGAAAGTAATAAGGCCCTGTGACTCCTGATTTAACTGCGGTGGCAGTGTTGCCATTAATTGGTTCAGAATTGATCCCTTTTAGTTAAAAAGGGGTGCACATTGATGTTATATTCAGCTATCGAACACCAGATGCAAATGTTGAACATAAAATTAATTAAGAAAGTGACTTGGGATTTCAACTACTTGATTGAAAACAGATGCAGTCGGTTAGCAAAGATTTATTTTAACTCACGACCTTCAATCATCACATTACATGACTCTCCTAACTGGCAGTGGTAATAAATTGCGTTTGCGTGGAGTAAAGCGCAATATATCAAAAGTAATTCTTATCAACTTACCCAGGCGTAAGGCGAAGTCCGAGAAGAATTCTAAAATACACGGCCCATGAAACCCTCATGGAAACTTTGCCGACGTGATCCAACAAATTAATCAGTGGCGGGAGCGGGCGCAATATCACAGAATTCAGCGTGGCTGGGCGGTGTCGTTGTGCGGACATCAGCCGACCTCGTGGTGCTGCAAGGCTGTGCTCGTCTATTCACTCCTAGCTATCTTGCTCAGTACATAGCTGAACCAAAACTTCCTATCCCCAAGCTCAATCGTGCCATTTTCTAAGTACTAAACGGCAGAGATGCTCACTTTTTCTCAGGCAAGCTGAGTAAAGAACGCCAGTCCGCTCTGCCTCGGTTTCCCCTCCAGCAAAATCACTTACGCCAATTGCAGCGCAAGTCGCGTTAATTATGCCTCGCTTCCCAACGCCGACCAATGCCTGCTCTGGGAAGTGAACAAATTCTCACAAAATTTCCCTTCCTCTCAATTTCTGCAATTTAGCTCCTCCCAGGCCACCCATCAAGGTTAGCGTCTGCACAAACACCAAGTTTTCCGGAATTCTGACTCCCAGGAGAGTACTTCAAATTCATTGGTCCTAAGTTCCCATCGGAGGCCGGCGTATTTAATTCTGTCGCTCTTCACCTGATTTACTTCAGACTGTGCGGACCGTGAATTCAGCGTGAAGTTGCTATAGTCACGAACACGCATATTTTGACCTCTGTTGACCGCTCCACCGTAACTTTACGCGGCATTTTCGCATGTTTCCCTGAAAACGGGACAACGGACATTTATCAACAGTCGTACAAGTTCTCCGTCTGCTTCCTGATACACCAGCATGGGGTCAAGGTCAACCACCCATGCTTTCACTCATCTTAAGGCGGCTGGAGGCCGCGCCGCGTTACCGCTTTCTCAGAGCTTGAGCCGCCCTAAGCTGCCTATTGTCGCTTCCCTTCGCCGTTCCCCAGCCGGCCACGGTCAACTCTAAATACTTCCCTGGGGTAAACTAGCGTCCAGTAAATCGACTCGTTTCCACAAAGTTTTCATGTCGTGTGAATTATTTTAAAACCATCACCTGACATTAATTATTCCAATACGTCCATACTACACCCTCTACAAGATGCACTGTGCCTTGTCAGTCATTTTTGTTCAGCCCTACTGTTCGCTCAACGTGAGTTAGGTGATCTTTAATGACTTCATGTAAGGGGCATAGTTCTTGCCATCTTACAATACTGCCCTACCTGTAGCGTGCCACTGCCATGTTTACATGGCTGGGAAACTGACACGAAGCATGCCAGAAGTAGACACTGTCCAGTATGTGGGCTCTAGCTGGATAATGCTTGAAGCACCTACGTCAGTAACACATCTAGTATCGTAGACTACATTATAGGACAGTCTTCCAAACTTTTGTTGAGCAGTGTATAACACAGTATAGTATGAAGACTTGCACCATGCCTTGTAGAGTGTCATATATATGTATCAGGCCAGATTATTTGACATGAACTTTAATGGAATTAATAGTTATTAACGATAGCCAGGAACTGTGACAGTACCATCATATGTATCGTTTTGTGATACTAAGCAAAATTTGGAACTCAATGTTCTTAACTGTACTGGAGGGAAATACACTCCTGGAAATGGAAAAAAGAACACATTGACACCGGTGTGTCAGACCCACCATACTTGCTCCGGACACTGCGAGAGGGCTGTACAAGCAATGATCACACGCACGGCACAGCGGACACACCAGGAACCGCGGTGTTGGCCGTCGAATGGCGCTAGCTGCGCAGCATTTGTGCACCGCCGCCGTCAGTGTCAGCCAGTTTGCCGTGGCATACGGAGCTCCATCGCAGTCTTTAACACTGGTAGCATGCCGCGACAGCGTGGACGTGAACCGTATGTGCAGTTGACGGACTTTGAGCGAGGGCATATAGTGGGCATGTGGGAGGCTGGGTGGACGTACCGCCGAATTGCTCAACACGTGGGGCGTGAGGTCTCCACAGTACATCGATGTTGTCGCCAGTGGTCGGCGGAAGGTGCACGTGCCCGTCGACCTGGGACCGGACCGCAGCGACGCACAGATGCACGCCAAGACCGTAGGATCCTACGCAGTGCCGTAGGGGACCGCACCGCCACTTCCCAGCAAATTAGGGACACTGTTGCTCCTGGGGTATCGGCGAGGACCATTCGCAACCGTCTCCATGAAGCTGGGCTACGGTCCCGCACACCGTTAGGCCGTCTTCCGCTCACGCCCCAACATCGTGCAGCCCGCCTCCAGTGGTGTCGCGACAGGCGTGAATGGAGGGACGAATGGAGACGTGTCGTCTTCAGCGATGAGAGTCGCTTCTGCCTTGGTGCCAATGATGGTCGTATGCGTGTTTGGCGCCGTGCAGGTGAGCGCCACAATCAGGACTGCATACGACCGAGGCACACAGGGCCAACACCCGGCATCATGGTGTGGGGAGCGATCTCCTACACTGGCCGTACACCACTGGTGATCGTCGAGGGGACACTGAATAGTGCACGGTACATCCAAACCGTCATCGAACCCATCGTTCTACCATTCCTAGACCGGCAAGGGAACTTGCTGTTCCAACAGGACAATGCACGTCCGCATGTATCCCGTGCCACCCAACGTGCTCTAGAAGGTGTAAGTCAACTACCCTGGCCAGCAAGATCTCCGGATCTGTCCCCCATTGTGCATGTTTGGGACTGGGTGAAGCGTTGTCTCACGCGGTCTGCACGTCCAGCACGAACGCTGGTCCAACTGAGGCGCCAGGTGGAAATGGCATGGCAAGCCGTTCCACAGGACTACATCCAGCATCTCTACGATCGTCTCCATGAGAGAATAGCAGCCTGCATTGCTGCGAAAGGTGGATATACACTGTACTAGTGCCGACATTGTGCATGCTCTGTTGCCTGTGTCTATGTGCCTGTGGTTCTGTCAGTGTGATCATGTGATGTATCTGACCCCAGGAATGTGTCAATAAAGTTTCCCCTTCCTGGGACAATGAATTCACGGTGTTCTTATTTCAATTTCCAGGAGTGTACATCGTTAGTGACTTCTGGTGTCAGATACGTGAATTTCCCTTCACTGAGGCAGTGACGGAACTGTGTGGTCGCGGTGCTTTGAATATTGGACGACTGTAGCCCTCCTCTGCTGGGCTGTTAGTGTCTAGAAGTCTTGTGGCCGCACACAGGCCGGTTTTCGTTGTCCACGAGGCGGTACGGTCTTGGAAGTCATAGCAGGGCGCCCACAGGTTCCCTGAGCATTTCTGGTGCGACGAATCTGCATTTCTTGTCGGCGGTTGCAAATACGTGACACCGACATTGTGCCTTGTTCAGTATGAGGAAGTTCCAGAATCTAACTGTCCGGATGGTGTCAGCCAATCAGACGGGCCATCAGCATAGGCGATGTAGCGTGACTGTCAGAACCAATGAATGGCGACACAGCATATACAGTGTACCAACCTCTAGCGAATTAATGGGTATAATGAAAGCGACAATGGACATGTTTTGGCAGGCTTCCCCTGCGTTTTACAGTGTCGACAGGAATTGTTGGTCGCCACTGTGGCGACAGTTGTGAATGCTCCCCTCCAGGCCGTGTTTTTGTGAAAGTGGAGAGCAACAGGAGGAGTTGAGGAGTCGCTGAGGTGAGGCGTGGCCGAGAAGAGAGAGAGAGAGAGAGAGAGAGAGAGAGAGAGGTGGGGGGGGGGGGGCTGGAAGCTGCCTGATGCAGTTTTCCCTGAATCGATTGAGTGTCGCCTTTTTAGAGCTGGCGCTGCTTTTGCTGTGAGCAGCTCGTAATTTGCAGAGGCATTCCGCAGCTTGTGCTGGTTTTCGGTGTCTTTAGTTATTTGGATCTTGGGATGCTGTTTTGCCTTACGTTTAAGGCTGCACAGATTTTGCAAAGCCAGAGTCGATTCCATAACAATCTTCTGTTCAGTTAGCAGTTTCCACGCCTTGTAAAGAGAACAGTCCGTGCAAAGTGAGCTTCGCACAAACAATCATTTGTTGTACTTTTGAGTACATCAAAGTGCACTCCGTTGTGCCTTTGTGGAATATAATTGGTTAGATTTCTCTGAAGCAATTCCTCTTTCATTGAGCTTCAAGCAAGCAGTCATTATTATCTCAATTACGAATAAATATTCATTTTTACTGTAAAGGTATTTAGAGAACATAAATCCGCTGTTTAAAAGAAATGATTTGTTTCGCGCTTTTTTTAGTATCCTACATCAATTCAGGTCAAGCGACCCCCATTAAATAACAAATATGACCTATTTATTCCATATCACTGAATTTTTCTCTGTGACGGCGTTCGGTTGTAAAGCAGATGCACTTGCACGGAGCCGGCCGCTGTGGCCGAGCGGTTCTAGCCGCTTTAGTCCGGAACCGCGCTGCTGATACGGTCGCAGGCTTGAATCCTGCCTCGGGCATGGATGTTTGTGATGTCGCCGCGCGGGATTAGCCGAGCGGTCTCAGACGCTGCAGTCATGGACTGTGCGGCTGGTCCCGGCGGAGGTTCGAGTCCTCCCTCGGGCATGGATGTTTGTGTTTGTCCTTAGGATAATTTAGGTTAAGTAGTGTGTAAGCTTAGGGACTGATGACCTTAGCAGTTAGGTCCCACAAGATTTCACACACATTTGAACATTTTGAACTTTTGTGTGATGTCCTTAGGTTAGTTAGGTTTAAGTAGTTCTCAGTCTAGGGGACTGATGACCTCAGATGTTAAGTCCCATGGGGCGTAGAGCCATCTGAAGCATTTTGATGCCTTCTGAATCAGTTTGACCTTACGCGGAACTATAAAGGTGTGGCAGGATATTTTTATCACAAATGGCTAACGTGAACTGCTCTCATTTGCATTCAAAACAGTCTTGACATCAAAGAGCTTTTTCAGTTTTTGTGCTTAGCAGTTTGCAGGGCTAAGGCATTATAAGGCTTACATCAGTTTGGATGTCATTTCTATGTTGAGTCACACAGCACTTTTCCTGTCAAATAGTCCTCAGCTCGTGGTCGTGCGGTAGCATTCTCGCTTCCCACGCCCGGGTTCCCGGGTTCGGTTCCCGGGGGGGTCAGGGATTTTTTCTGCCTCGTGATGACTGGGTGTTGTGTGCTGTCCTTAGGTTAGTTAGGTTTAAGTAGTTGTAAGTTCTAGGGGACTGATGACCATAGATGTTAAGTCCCATAGTGCTCACAGCCATTTGAACCATTTTTTCCTGTCAAATCCAAACAACGTCACGCACACGGCAGCGATCGACAACACGCGGCGTACATTTCAACTTAACGGCGCAATATCTGTTTGATAAACAGAACAACTACGTGAAGGTGAAAGACTATTTATTCCTTGGAAGAACTGTAGCCTCCACGGAAATTGGAATTTTTGGCAACTGCGGTAGCTGCGATTTTTCTCTGCCCTGACATTACGAAGTCAATTGATTGGAATGTTTCAAGGCTTATTACCTGTCAATAAAGCGATTACCAGGGTTTAAGGAACGACCGCTATTGTGTGGTGTCTGACCTGGATCGATGACAAGAACTTAGTGCATCCAGGTTCGTGTTAGCCGTTGGTGGACTATAGACAAATCACCTAGACTAATGTAGGGCCAAACGATAGACGATTCCAAAAACGTTTTGTGTGTCCGTGTTGATATACCAATAAATCGATCAACTTCACTCACGGTATGGTCATGGACACGTGAAAACACGATGGCTCCTTTTTGCCATTCTGTCATGTCTTCACGTCGATCCATTTTACCGATCTGATACCATAAAACAGACTGCCACGGCAGTGGTGGCAACTGAAGACACCACAACTACCTTTTCATTAATTGTTGTAAAAATATAGTGGACGCAGCTGTGATGATTTGAGTTTTCTCTGCTTGTAAATATGCATTTCTATATTCTTTGTCTCAGTTCTATGTCCATTGTAACTGTGTATTACTGACGGCTAAATCGAGCTGCTACTCGGAAGGCCAAATACCGAGTGATCAAAAAGTCAGTATAAATTTGAAAACTTAATAAACCACGGAATAATGTAGATAGAGAGGTAAAAATTGACACACATGCTTGGAATGGCATGGGGTTTTATTAGAACCAAACAAAACAAACAAACAAATATTGCTAGATGCGTGAAAGATCTCTTGCGCGCGTCGTTTGTTGATGATCGTGTGCTCAGCCGCCACTTTCGTCATGCTTAGCCTCCCAGGTCCCCAGACATCAGTCCGTGCTATTATTCGCTTTGGGGTTACCTGAAGTCGCAAGTGTATCGTGACATCTCTAGGGGTGCTGAAAGACAACATCCGACGCCAATGCCTCACCATAACTCCGGACATGCTTTACAGTGTTGTTCACAACATTATTCCTCGACTACTGCTATTGTTGAGGAATGATGGTGGACATATTGAGCATTTCCTGTAAAGAGCATCATCTTTGCTTTGTCTTACTTTGTTATACTAATTATTGCTATTCTGATCAGATGAAGCGACATCTGTCGGACATCTTTTGAACTTTTGTATTTTTTTGGTTCTAATAAAACCCCATGTCATTCCAAGCATGTGTGTCAATTTTTTTCCTCTCTATGTACATTATTCCGTGATTTATTCAGTTTTCAAATTTATACTGACTTTTTGATCAATCGGTATATAAAAATAAAAAATAAAATGAGACAGCTATTTCATACGAACAGAGTGAGTGGTTATCTGAAATTCTTTATTTGAACAGCAGACTAACAGACGAAGTGTATACGATACGATATTGCAGTACCTCTGTTTTTCAGAAGTACGATGTTCCGTAGGACATGCATGCAATATCGAATTTATCCGCCAATATCAGGAAAGCGACTTTCAGTTGAAATATCATATTTACGGGGACTATACAAACTGGATATACGAGTGCAGGCTGTTATTTATTTATTTACTTAGCGTATGGCAGTGCAAGTCATTTTACTCTTCTTACAAATGCTTAAACAAAGATATACATAAAAAACACAATAAAACATACAGATAATGGGCAATACAATTCAATAGAGACATGAAGATTATATATGGTCAAAACAGTTAAATACAAACATTAAGTCTTTTGGGGTGTCTGTTGCCATCAGAAAACCACTGAACTTGCCACTGTACGTTCTTCTGCCGTACTCTTGGAAGATGTGGCGGATGGTCTGTCTGTTGGCTCCGCACTCACAGTTGGGAGTTGGTGTTTTTCCCCATTTGTAAAGGGTATCTGCACATGTTCCGCGATTTTTCCGTATTCTGTTAAGGGATGACCATATTTTATGTGGTAACTTATATCCGGGCGGTCTCTCAGTGATGCAGGGGAGGACTTGACAATGCTCAGGACACACCTTTCGCCACTGTTCCCTCCAGGTCTTTATTGCATCAAAGTCTATAATTTGCAATTCCTTGGCTGTTATCACTGTTGGATGTCTAGATCAAAGTTTGTTTCTTTCCAGGTCAGGCATGTCGCAGTGTATAGGGAGCTGAGCTTGTCGAGTATCTTCCTATACTCCCGAAGAAGAGCATTCTTCCGACGTAGGTCCGCAGGTGGTATGTGGCTTAGAATTGGCAGCCAGTGTGCTGGGGTTGATCTCATGGTTCCGCTGACAATTCTCACCGTGCTATTCAGCTGCACGTCGATTGTTTTTTTGTGTGAACACTGTTCATCCAGACCGCAGCGCAGTACTCTGCGGCCGAGTAGACCAGTCCGAGTGCCGGCGTGTGTAGCGTGTCAGCCGAGGAGCCCCAAGTAATGCCGCACAGCTTCTGAAGAGTATTATTCCTCCTCTTTAGTTTGGCTACAGTATTTTCGAGGTGTCGTTTGTAAGCGAGCACTCTGTCCAAAGTGACTCCAAGGTACTTTGGATGCTCATTAGATCGGAGCCGATTTCCCTCGGGACGAACGTCAAGTTGTTCGCTTGCTAATTTATTATTGAGATGGAAACATGTAGTTTCGGCTTTTGTAGGATTTGGCTGCAATCTCCATTTACGAAAGTCTCCAAGTTAGATGTCAAGGTTGTTTCCATGACCTCGAAGTTCTTGTGTCGTGTTGCCAAGACCTAATCGTCGGCGTAAACTTCCTTGGCGCCGACGTTTTTCGGTATCGGCTTCCGTCACAGTGCAGGCTGTAGACACATGGTTGACGACACCTTGACTTCGTGCGGCGGCCCGTGTTCACCTTGGTCTTCATTCGCTTCCTAAGAACACTACTCGAGGCTCGCTTATCGCCTTCAGTTTCATCACTTTCGCACGGAACTTCGCGATAGCGCCTTTGTGTATATTGATGGCTCTCAGACTGACCGTTGTGTCGGGTATGCCTTCGTCATTGGCGCCGGAGTTTTTCGGCATCGGCTTCCGTCACGGCGCTCAGTATTTACAGCAGAGCTCTTCGCCCTTTATCAGGCCACGGAGTACGTCTGGTGACATAGACTTTTCAATCTCAGTCTCTCTCAGTGGCCTTCAGAGCCTCTGTGCGCCGTACACTGCCCATCTCTTAGTGCAACGGGACTAGGAAAGCTGTCACTTGCTCAGTCGCCGGCCGGAGTGGCTGTGCGGTTCTAGGCGCTACAGTCTGGAACCGAGCGACCGCTGCGGTCGCAGGTTCGAATCCTGCCTCGGGCATGGATGTGTGTGATGTCCTTAGGTTAGTTCGGTTTAATTAGTTCTTAGTTCTAGGCGGCTGATAACGCAGAAGTTAAGTCGCATAGTGCTCAGAGCCATTTGAACCATTTGAACTTGATCAGTCTTGATGGAGCAAAAAAAAAAAAAAAAAAAGAAAGAAATGATTCAAATGGCTCTGAGCACTATGGGACTTAACATCTGAGGTCATCAGTCCCCTAGAACTTAGAACTACTTAAACCCAACTAACCTAAGGACATCACTCACAACCATGCCCGAGGCAGGATTCGAACCTGCGACCGTAGCCTTGATGGAGCAACTGTGATGTTTATGTGGGTTCCTAGTCATGTCGGTCTGACTGGAAACGAGGCTGCTGTCAACGCTGCACTCCTCTTATTTCAGCCCACTACTCCTTATATTCCCTCCGATTATCTCTGTGCTGCCGCCTGTCAGGGGGTGGGGTCACTTTGGCATCGCCATTGGTCCTCCCTTCGTGGGAACAAGCTCCGGGTTACTAAGCCCCTCCCAGCGGCTTGGACGACCTACACTCGGCCCTTCCGCCGCAAGGAGCTCATTTTAACCAGGTTGCGTATTGGGCACTGCCCTTTTAGCCACCACCATTTGCTAGGTGGTGCTCCCCTACCACATTGCGCACACTGCGCCCAACTTTTAACTGCCCGCCATTTCCTGACGGAATGCCCTTTTTTTAACCGTTTCGTTCCTGTTTGGGTTTGCCGTTTGAATTATCGGCCGTTTCAGCGAACGACACGCAGGCTGTCAACCGCTTTTTTTTTTACTGTTTATTCGTCGTAGCAAAATGGCGAAGGCTATTTAATTTTTAGTTCTGGACCTCCGCTTCTCCATGGCGTATTTTATAGACCTTTCTCCGCTTCCCTGTATTTAGCTGTCTTATCTTCCGTCGATTGTGATTGACGTATAGTCGTTTTTAACTCCTCTCTTTGTCTTCATGTTCCACAGTTTTGACAGGGGCGCGTATGATCCTAGTTGTTTTTGCGCCTTAAAACAAAACAAACAACAACAACAACAACATATGGAAGTGTGGGCTTGGCCGTGAAGCGTGCTCGGCTAGCCTAGTGACAAGACGACCGCCCGCGATAAGCGGGAAATCCGGGTTCGAGTTCGGGTCCCATACAAAATTTCGTTGTCGTCATTCCATTACACAGCTAATGGTTCGCTATATTCCCAAATGCGAATACATTTCATATATAAAGAAGTGAATATTTCCTCATGTTAGGTTTTCCTTCTGTTTCTCTGCAGGGCAACCACAGCAACTGCCAAGACTGTAGACAATAACTTTAATATGTAGTGTTCTTCTGTTAAATGTTTTTGTATTGCCATTGCAGTCTGAATATGACGTTCATACCTCGAAATATGTTGCTTCATTAAATAATTTAAGTCAATAAACTTTGTGACTTGCGTTATCTCAAATAATTTTTCGTATCTCTGGAACAGTCACAGTCGCTTAACAGTCAGTATGGCTTTAAATCAATGAAAGCTTTCCCAGCTAAGTTTAAGCCGTCATAAAGGGGAAAGTTAGTCACAGCCTATATTAATGTCCATTAATAGTGGTCCGGGTACTTTTGAGAATCATCTGTTGCTGCACCGAAGCATTTTCTACGAGGGTAATCCCCAAAGTAAGGTCTCCTATTTTTTTATAAGTACAGAACTCTGTTGTCTGTGTGGCAGTTGGTCACACTGTTATGAAGAGTGCTTCACGCGCTGTGTGTAAACATGCGCACGCCGCGCTGAGGCGCTCAGTCTTGGGTTGGCAGCCGTTGAGAATGGAGCTCCCGTTGGATGTTACCGCCAAGTGCGAATTGCGCGCATTTATTCGGTTTTTGAACGCAAAGGGCACTGCGCCGATTGAAATCCATCGCCAATTGACGGAAGTGTATTGTGAATCGTGCATGGATGTCAAAAATGTTCGTAAGTGGTGTAGAGAGTTTGCAACTGATCGGACCGAAATTCACGAAGAAAAAAGGAGCGGGAGTCCATCAATTTCTGAGGAGACAGTGTTGAAGGCTGAGCAAAGCATGTGTGAAGATCGGTGGATCATCCTGGATGATCTCTGCACGTTGGTTCCTGAGGTTTCCCGAAGCACCGCTCACAGAATTTTAATGGAAACATTGAGCTACCGGAAGGTGTGCGCAAGATGGGTGCCACGCATGCTGACTGAGAACCACATGCGGCAACGAGTTGATGCTTCCCGCGCACTTCTTCACCGCCTTCCAGCCGAACAGGACTTTCTGGACTCACTTGTCACGGGTGACGAAACCTGGGCATACCTCTTTACACCTGAGACCAAGCAACAATCATGCCAGCGGCGGCATCCTTCGCCAAAGCCGCGGAGCTGGCGGCGAGCTGGTATGACGTGGGCGTACAAATACGGTCACAGCGTCTACAAAAATGCATCGACAGAAATGGTGATTATGTCGAAAAATAGCTAAATGTTCAAGCTGTAAACTGATGTAAATCATTGTAGAAATAAACAGGTCTATGTACTTATAAAAAAAATAGGAGATCTTACTTTCGGGATTACCCTCGTATTCTGGTGTTACTTGTGCTGTACCAAGCTGACACATCCAGGACTTCAGCTTTGCAACCAACGTGCTTCTGGAGATACGTGGACGATACCTTCTTCGTCTGGCCGCATGGACGTGATGCTCTTAACAGATTTTTGGACCGCTTCAACTGTCTTCATCCCCGTATCAAATTTACTATGGAGGTTGAAAATGATGGGATGCTTCCATTTTTAGACGTAATGGTTTATAAAAAACCAGATGGAACTTTAGGACATAGTGTTCACCGAAAGCCGACACACACAGATTGGTATCTGCATCCTAAGAGTTGTCATCCACCACACCAATGCAGTGGCATCCTTAGGACTTTGGTACGGAGAGCATATGCCATTTCCGATGCAGACAGCTTAACCCAAGAACTTGAGCATTTGATGACTGTTTTTAAGGAAAATGGATACACCGAGAAGCAGATTCGTCGGGCTATGGAGTTTGGACCATCTCCGGAGGTGTACGAAGAGGAACATAGATCTGTGGCCTTTCTTCCTTATGCTGGAGGCTTATCGTTTAAGATTGGACGAATTTTAAGGAATTTAAACATTAAGAGTGTTTTCCGTCCACCTTCTAAGATTAGGGCTCTGCTCGGCTCTGTGAAGGTTGATTTGGGGCTTAGGAAATCCGGGGTGTATAAAATTCCATCTCAATGTGGGAAAGCTTACGTTGGCCGTTCTATTCGCACAGTGCAAGACAGGTGTGTGGAACATCGCCGACATACGAGGCTAAAACAGCCGGAAAAATCGGCGGTAGCAGAACACTGCCTAAATGAGGGACACAAAATGAAATTTGAGGAAACTGTTGTGGTTGCCAACATTTCCGGTTTTTGGAACAGTGTGTATAAAGAGGCGACTGAAATTAGGTTGACTGATAATTTAATCAACAGAGACAATGAGTTTCCTCTTAGTAAAACGTGGAATCCTGTATTATCTCGCATCAAAACTGAACGTTCTTCGGTGCGGCCTTGATTGCGATATATCGTTGCCAGCAGTGTTTCACTAAGGGCGGCGGCACCTCCCTGTCTTGGAAGGCAGAAACCGTGATGGGCGGCGCATGCGCCGTGTACTGAACGGTGGCCTATATAGGACGTCGATTTGCAACCTGGCGTCAGTTCTCAGCGGGACTCATCAGCATAAGCAGCATTTTCCTGAAGATGGCGAACAGTTGGATCGCCGAAATATCGAGTCAAGTTGATTTTAGGATCCGGCAGCAAACCCGAAGAGACTTTCGAGACTTATTACGCCGGGAAAGCCTACGCAATCACCTCCAGTCATTGAATTTCAATCGTAATGTAACTCCAAACGTTAATCCGTTACCGTGGACTATATTTTCTTGGTTTATTTATGTTATTCCAGTGCCTTACACTGTGATGTAATTTCATCACTTCATATTTTTTTGACTTATGTAAAAAAGGAAATATTTAATTCGCGACACAATGCTCAGTGTTTTTAATCTTTGCCTAATTTTTTTTACATCAATCGTTCCGTCCACGTTGATATATTCGCAATACGTAGGCTACACAGGAAATATCTGCCACTACTCTTGCACGCAGATTTCACATGTTTCTTCCAATAATTAGTTTTGAAAATGCACATAAATAATCAACAGGGTTCTGATCCGAAAGGTTGAGCACTCGAACTAGGTTTTTAGGCATACTCTGAAAATTCAGAAGCATACTACGCATTTCCTGTTTCAGGAAGTTGTACTTCGAGAATCGCTGCCATATGACTGATGGATAATGTGCGTTTTCAACCTACACCGGGTAAACTGAACATTATGACACATGACTCACGACGTCGCAACTACCGAACGACAGATACAGCTGTTGTACTTTAGAACGGCTTTATTTTATTTATCACAGAGGCGGTTTTCTTTGGTTCCTGTCGTTGTCGTCTCAATAGTGTGAATTGACTTGGAATTTCTGTTGTTTCTACCATCAAGGACTATCTTTAATTTTCTTTTACTTTCAGTTCTTAATTGCTAGTCTCGTATTCTATGTGATATCGGCTGTCTGAACTTTCGTTGTTATTACTTTCCCCATACACTAAACTTACGTATCGCATCCGAAAACCTGAATTCCATCGTTAGTTAAACATGTCCGCGGCTTGTAATTGCCTTCCAAGTCACTAGTATTTTAGTGCTCTCTTAAAAGTAATATTTGTGCCCGAACACGAAAAACTTTAGCTCTTGACATACGACAATGTGTAATGGAATAAATCCACGCCGCGCTATTGCATTTTATTTCGTATTTGTGTCGTATTTCAGCACCTAAGTCTGTTTATTATTTGTGATTTGTTGGGCTGCCTCTTGCAAAATATCGTCCCACACAACGAAAATTTACACTCCCTGACATTGTTTCGGGTGTAGTGACATTACGAGGTGTGGCTAGAAAAAAACCGGACTAGTACTGGTGAAACAATAAAACGAATGCAATAAGGCTGAAAGTCGCGTGGCCTGTCACGTGACTCTCGCTCCGCCTACTGCTCGAGTTTCATCTGCCTCCTGCACTCAGTCTGCCCGTGGCGTCTGTTTTAAGTAGTTGACGTTTTGTCTGTGAGTCGGAAAATGTTGAGTGTACAGAAAGAACAGCGTGTTAACATCAAATTTTGTTTCAAACTAGGAAAATCTGCAAGTGAATCGTTTGTAATGTTACAACAAGTGTACGGCGATGATTGTTTATCGCGAACACAAGTGTTTGAGTGGTTTAAACGATTTAAAGATGGCCGCGAAGACACCAGTGATGACACTCGCGCTGGCAGACCATTGTCAGAAAAAACTGATGCAAACATTGAAAAAACCGGTAAACTTGTTCGACACTTTCCTTGTCAACTCCTGTTAACTCAGACACTGCTCTGATTGTTAAACGGCGATCTTGTCGAACAAGTTTACCGATTTTTTCAATGTTTGCATCAGTTTTTGCTGACAATGGTCTGCCAGTGCGAGTGTCATCACTGGTGTCTTCGCGGCCATCTTTAAATCGTTTAAACCACTCAAACACTTGTGTTCGCGATAAACAATCATCGCCGTACACTTGTTGTAACATTACAAACGTTTCACTTGCAGATTTTCCTAGTTTGAAACAAAATTTGATGTTAACACGCTGTTCTTTCTGTACACTCAACATTTTCCGACGCACAGACAAAACGTCAACTACTTAAAACAGACGCCACGGGCAGACTGAGTGCAGGAGGCAGATGAAACTCGAGCAGTAGGCGGAGCGAGAGTCACGTGACAGGCCACGCGACTTTCAGCCTTATTGCATTCGTTTTATTGTTTCACCAGTACTAGTCCGGTTTTTTTCTAGCCACACCTCGTATATGCAGTAAAGTTCTTATATTACTGAGGTTATAAGCTGAAGAAATAATGTAGTATCTTACTGTCGGATTTCCCGCTAAAGAATGTTAAACTCAGATCTACAAAGGTGAGTTTTCGTTGTTACGTACCTTTCCACTGAATGAGTCTTTCATCCACTCAGCAGGTAACACGCACTTTCGGGAACACAACCACCGACGTCAACGACTGGAGCGCTCGTGAGTAACGCCTCTCGTTAGCAGTTAAGCGTTTGTGACTGGTGCTAGGCAACGGTGCGGCTCGTTTTGGTCCATAATGCATTGTTGAGAACACGTCGATCGGAGCTGACTAACAGATTTCATCTGAAGCCCCGTTTCACTACTCAAGCTCTTGAAGCAGTAGCAACAGTTACATTGCCCGAAGAGGATCATAATAACGTATATTTGACGCAGTAGTAGTAGACGTACTGCTCTTCCTGTCAGAATTCACTTCTTCAGTACTGCGTGACAGGTACAGAAGGGCATTTTCATCTCAGTGACTATCTTAAAGAATGTGTTGCCAAATAAGAAACAGAGGGTGGGACAAATAAAAGTGGCCCGGACGAGTGGATATGGTTCAAATGGCTCTGAGCACTATGCGACTTAACTTCTGAGGTCATCAGTCGCCTAGAACTTAGAACTAATTAAACCTAACTAACCTAAGGACATCACACACATCCATTCCCGAGGCAGGATTCGAACCTGCGACCGTAGCGGTCGCTCGGTTCCAGACTGTAGCGCCTAGAACCGCACGGCCACACCGGCCGGCACAAGTGGATACTACTGGACTTGAATGTATAAGGTAAGTGCTAGAAAAAAGGTAGATAAAACAGAGAATCAGAACTTCCCCGCTGAACCACCAAGCCAAGAATATAGATGGAACGCCGGCCGAAGTGGCCGTGCGGTTAAAGGCTCTGCAGTCTGGAACCGCAAGACCGCTACGGTCGCAGGTTCGACTCCTGCCTCGGGCATGGATGTTTGTGATGTCCTTAGGTTAGTTAGGTTTAACTAGTTCTAAGTTCTAGGGGACTAATGACCTCAGCAGTTGAGTCCCATAGTGCTCAGAGCCATTTGAACCATTTTTTTTATAGATGGAACGTAAACGCACAGATACTATATAATATTATTATTATCCTTCATGCCAGCACAGACATTAATCGAAGTAGTACAGTGGTTAAGGTACTGGAAACGCAATCAAGATGTTCAAGCCTGCACATGGCCATCCGGATTTGGGCTATTCGTAAATCACTTAAGGCGAATGCATGGATGGTTCTTTAGAAAAGACCGCGGCAAATTTCCTCGTCCAACCGCAGCCTGGGCCTCGTCTCTAGTCGTCCTTCCTTTGTTGCAGTACAGGTTTTTTTCCGAGTCGTGTGTACCGTAGTGTAGTGCTGTTTATGTAATAATTCTATCGTGTCGCTGTTCACTCGCAACTACTTCGATCATAAACGGTATCTGTCATCGTGATAACGAAGAATGCAACCCGTTTCAGTCGACGACGTACGTTTCCATCGTGGCAAATGCTTGGGACGCAGCAGTCTCCACTGCTATCGTCTTGAGTGTAGATTACCCTTGATAACAGTGGGAAGAGAACATCTGTAACGAGAGAGAGGCTACTGCGCGAACGGAAACGTACACGTCTTACTCTTCCAAATGAACGTAATCTTTATTGTCTCTTAGGAACCTGCAGTAATCTACTTGGACTGTGTGGGCGTCTGGATGTCATCCGTAACAGATGGCTACGACTGCTTGCGCTAGACATAGAGGTAATGGCATCACTTCGTTTTATTTCTAGGTTTACACTGCTCTCATTAAATGAAACAACAAGTTCATTGTTACCAGTCACCGTTTTATTTATTTCCACGACGCGTTTCGAAGGTTTAAACCTCCATCATCGGGTGGATTTGCATTAGTAAGTATTACATTTGTGTGTGTGTTGTGTTACGATTTTTGGAGGAATTTGTGGCACTGCCTAGTGGAGAAACGAGACAGTATTTCAGAATATGGTTTTGGATTACTTTTGACGAAAAATTAAACTGATATCTAATGGTAAACATTAAATAAGTAAACTACAGTACCTTCAGTGATCACAGGTTCCTTTTGCTGTCGTAACACATCACATGTATACTGCCACATTTGTAAACAAATATGGCGTCTGGAATCAGCTGGGTGCAAGGTTCGTATAGCAGAAGTGAAGACATAATCGCAAAGTGCAAAGAATATACATCATAACAATATTATTACAGATTAATTGCTTTAAGCATTTGGTGGTGTTTGTTTTGAGGTGTCAAATATATGTGTGTGTACTTCAGGTGGTATATAAATCCAATTCTGACAAGTTAAAACAGCAAACATTCGTACTCGTTTATACAATCAGGTGAAATGTTAAAATGGCTTAAACTTCATACTTATTGATAACAATTAGTTGAAATGTTACAGACTAAAATTACAATGATCATATTGGCTACAACAGTAAAATCATACATACATTACACTCTTTGATTGGGGTTAATAAACAGATGTGAAGTGAGGGGCTGGAGGCAGAAGGAGAGGTAGGGAGAGAGAAAAAGTGTGTGTGTGTGTGTGTGTGTGTGTGTGTGTGTGTGTGTGTGTGAGTGAAAGGGAGAGGGAGAGGGAGAGAGAGAGAGAGAGAGAGAGAGAGAGAGAGAGGAAAGAGTGATTATATGAGACGAAACATCTACATGGCAAGGAGTCTTAAGATTGCATGTTGCATATATTAGCTGCCTAAAGGTTGGGGTAATACATTGGTTAATGCTATAAAATATGCAGATATATATATATATGCCAGTAGTTGATATACATACAGTTTTAAGCTGACAAGGGGTACAAGCTGTTGGTGTGATGAATTATCTGTGAATGAGGTCAATCTCTTGTACTCTTGGCAGCTGTCAATATTTATGGTAAATATTAGGTGTGTGTGTGTGTGTGTGCATTTTTAAGAGTGTAGGCAGTTGCTGAAAACGGAGATGATACTATTGTAAATATTGTCATTTTTGTCATTTAAGATAGATTCTGGTTGTTTCATTTGATGTTTGTATATTTGGAGTGTTTCAAGGATGTCTAGTTTTCTGCCTTTTGGTTGGATGTGTAGGATGCTAATACTTGTGTTGTTAACATGGTGTTTTGTTTCATGCAGGTGGGTAGCTATTGCAGATGTGTGATATTTTTTTGTTTTTTAGTGCTGCCATGTGTTCCTTGAACCTAATCTCAAATGATCTGCCTGTCTGGCCTATGTAGAAGCAGTCACAGTCCAAACATTCAATTTTGTATGCACCTGTGTGATGAAGTGGGTTTTGTGTGCCGATGTTGTGGGGTAACTTCTGTCCAATCTTGTTGTCTGTTGTAAAGGATATGCTTATGCCTTTCCGTTTGAAGACATTGGCAATCTGGTATGAAATGTTACCCAGAAAGGGGATTGTATGGAAGATGTTATTTTCTTTTTGTTTTTTGTGTTGTGATTCCTTTGCCATTATTGAGTGTTTTAGGGTGTCTACTATGGAGCTGTTATAACCATTTTCAATAGCTGTTTGTTTTATTATTTCAATTTCTTGATCATATTTATCTTCTGAGAGTGGTAGTTGGATAGCTCTATTAATCATGTACCGGTATGCTGCCATTTTGTGTGCTGCGGGGTGGCAGGAGGAGTTGTGGATTGTGGTATGTGTTGTGGTAGGCACAATTAATCTGTAATAATATTGTTATGATGTATATTCTTTGCACTTTGCGATTATGTCTTCACTTCTGCTATACGAACCTTGCACCCAGCTGATTCCAGACGCCATATTTGTTTACAAATGTGGCAGTATTCATGTGATGTGTTACGACAGCAAAAGGAACCTGTGATCACTGAAGGTACTGTAGTTTACTTATTTAATGTTTACCATTAGATATCAGTTTAATTTTTCGTCAAAAGTAATCCTAAACCATATTCTGAAATAGTGTCTCGTTTCTCCACTAGGCAGTGCCACAAGTTCCTCCAAAAATCGTAACACAACACACACACAAATGTAATACTTACTAATGTAAATCCACCCGATGATGGAGGTTTAAACCTTCGAAACGCGTCGTGGAAATAAATAAAACGGTGACTGGTAACAGTGAACTTGTTGTTTCATTTAATGTCAGTAACAGTCACGGTAAAGCCTAACCTAAAAATGTGCGCATTTAAACTGCTCTCATTGTTAAACCTTGGGCTGGTGTCCATGTCAGCCTTATGCTGAATATTGGAGTAATTTTCCTAGGAGATAGAGGCGGTAAGCCGTCGGTTCATGGACCGTGCATTCTGACGTCAACACTGAGGGTGCCGAGTTCAGTGCGCTGCTGAGGGCACGTAAACGATTCGGCTTGTGCATTTCATACTCGTGCCTCAAGGTGGTAAACGCGATCGCAGCCTAAGGACATCGGCTTATAAAAGTTCCACTATAAATAGTGCGGTCCAAATCTAGAATAGTTTTCCAGGTAAGATAAAAGTTATTTGAGTATTCTCACTTTTTATTAAAGCGCTAACGTCATTCTTACTTGAGCATTGTTCTTGTTCAAAAAAAGGCTCTTTATAACCTGTGAAATACAAAACTTGAAACAAGAAAGAGCGAAATAACTTACTGCAAGTAGTGCAAGCTGTCATGCTGATAAAGCCAATGGATCAAATTCTCTCCTCAGAAAGAGAGCACTTATATTTACACAACATCGAATACTATAGAATATTCGTATATGCAACTAATAAGAAAGTATCAGATATACTAGGAAACACGAAAGTTAATAAAACATATTAGGATCCAGTGGGATTCGAACCAGACTAATCTGCGTCTCTGCTTACTATGCTACACCAACCATAAATGATTTCTAACCGTAATTTGCGTCTTACCATACCCTGAAAACTGTAATCGGAGATGTGTTATTAACTAACATTTAATTATAACAAACTGCCCCAAGAACAATGCGTGTTTCATAGATTCTCGATATTCTGTTGCCTCGGAGTTGCATACTTTTATAATCCGCAAGTTAGAATAATTTTTTCACCATTGATGTGATGTTTCCAGTTATTTTATTTCAAGAAATCGTAGCGTTAATGACAGGTTTTCGAGAGATCAGCCATTTGTTAGTGCTTACAAACGGCACATGTACATATGGGCTTCATTTTAAAACCATAATGGCGTCCTGCGGCTCTGTACTGAAGAGAGATGGCGTCATCTGACGTAGGTGGTGTTCTTCTGTCCCACTGGCCTACGTTAGACCGCACCTTCAGAATATCTGGCATGCCAGATAAAGCACTAAACGTTCTGAAACACTACCCAACCTGCTTTTTCCCGCTCTGAGGTCAGAAACTCCCCACGCTTGACGCCCAAAGTTCGAATGGACGGGCTGTAGAACTTGAACATTACTCGTTCGTGTTTCAGGTGGATAACCATTTACAGATAAAGGCGTCACTCCAGGAATCTGAGTAATATCGTCCAAGTTTTCTGCCAAACATAGCCAACCGCTCCACATAGACCGGCCCGGTATAGCTAAACAAAAGCCCACTCACCTTACAAAATGACTGTCCTTGCTGTTGACTGGTCTCATCTGTGCCTAAGTTGAACTAAACCGACTGCTTCCAATCGCCTCCTCTACAAACGGTAGCGGTAGCGTATCAGTGAAACGTGCCTATTCATTACTACGTAGCATGAAATACATTCTACCAATAATACAGGGTGATTCAAAAAGAATACCACAACTTTAAAAATGTGTATTTAATGAAAGAATCATAATATAACCTTCTGTTATACATCATTACAAAGAGTATTTAAAAAGGTTTTTCTTTTCACTCAAAAACAAGTTCAGAGATGTTCAATATGGCCCCCTCCAGACACTCGAGCAATATCAACCCGATACTCCAACTCGTTCCACACTCTCTGTAGCATGTCAGGCGTAACAGTTTGGATAGCTGCTGTTATTTCTCGTTTCAAATCATCAATGGTGGCTGGGAGAGGTGGCCGAAACACCATATCCTTAACATACCCCTATAAGAAAAAATCGCAGGGGGTAAGATCAGGGCTTCTTGGAGGCCAGTGATGAAGTGCTCTGTCACGGGCTGCCTGGCGGCTGCAGACAGTGCTTGAACCAATTTCAGACGATAAGGTTTCATAACTAACCTTTTTCGTAGGACTCTCCATACAGTTGATTGTGGAATTTGCAGCTCTCTGCTAGCTCTGCGAGTCGATTTTCCTCGGCTGCGAACAAATGCTTGCTGGATGCGTGCTACATTTTCATCACTCGTTCTCGGCCGTCCAGAACTTTTCCCTTTGCACAAACACTCATTCTCTGTAAACTGTTTATACCAACGTTTAATACACCACCTATCAGGAGGTTTAACACCATACTTCGTTCGAAATGCACGCTGAACAACTGTCGTCGATTCACTTCTGCCGTACTCAATAACACAAAAAGCTTTCTGTTGAGCGGTCGCCATCTTAGCATCAACTGACGCTGACGCCTAGTCAACAGCGCCTCAAGCGAACAAATGTACAACTAAATGAAACTTTATAGCTCCCTTAATTCGCCGACAGATAGTGCTTAGCTCTGCCTTTTGTCGTTGCAGAGTTTTAAATTCCTAAAGTTGTGGTATTCTTTTTGAATCACCCTGTACTTCACTCTGAAGGAGCTGCGTTAATATACTCGTCAGGCCAGCTACGTTAAGGTTTTCCGTGGTTCATTCGGTAAGGCACTGCCGCTTTCTTCCCGCATCATTCACGACTGAGATAGGGCTCTGCCTCTAACGACCACAAGATACAGAAGGCAGTATACAATGGATCCAGGCTGAAATCCCGTTCCTAGACTTCTGGAAGGTCTTCGATAATGTCCATACTGTCGCCTAGTGAGCAACATACGAACTTACGGGGTGCTGTACTACTTTAGTGACTGGACTCAGGAGTTATTAGCAGACAGTATTCAACTTGTTACTAACGGGATGAAACCGTCAGATAAAGAAGTACACTGCCTGGCAAAAAAAGTGAAACACCCTGAAGACGTGGTCTGCTGTCAATGTCATCTTCTACATGTATTCACCGCCGGCGGGATTGTAAATGATTAGAGTTTTAATTCTTGCCATAAGAGATCATTAGTGTTATTCGCATTTTGCGGTGATACCAAGCCTGGTAGGGTATACATGGACTGTGAACGGCGTCAGATGTTTATTAATCACAAGGAAGGAGACAGACACGCCGCGTACTTGTAGGAGACAGCGTTATCATCATTTGCCACAGTTCGGCGGGAGCCTCTATGCAGGTCTCCATTTGACTAACTCGTCGCTCGCGAAATATCCTAACTTGTGAGGCGTTCGGATGTGATAGCGGCCCGTTGTTGGACTGCATACTCGCCATCGAGGTCCTTGTCGACAGCGTCTGACAACAACGAAAGAGGATCGCTGTACTGTGCATCGCAAACATCGTAACCCATTGCTGCCTCTGGATCACATGGTCCTGGGTTCGATATCCAACCGGGTTGGGGATTTTCTCCGCGCAGGGACTCGGTGTTTGTGTTGTTCTTATCATTACATCAGCATCATCATCATTCGTGACAGTGGCTAGATTGGACTGCGTAAAAAAAAATGATGACCGTGCAGTTGAGTGCTCCACAAACCAATCATCATCATCATCATCATCATCATCAACATCATCATCAACATCATCATCGTAACCCTTGCACATATGCGCCTCCCATCTGAGAACAAGTAATTGACTCCCTGCAACATTCCCTGCCATCGTGCACCAGCAGTAAGCGTCAGTTCAGTCACAATGTAGAGAAGTGTAACGTGCTGCCATTACATAGAAAGAAAGAACCTTTATCATTTAGCTACAGTACAGCAGGTAAGTAACTGGAAGCAGTTAATTCCATAAATTATCTGTGAGTAGGCATTAGGAGTGATTTGAAATGGAATGATCATATAAAGTTGATCGCCGGTAAAGCAGATGCCAGACTGAGATTCATTGGGAGCATCCTAAGTAAATGCAGTTCGAAAACAAAGGAAGTAGGTTACAGTACACTTGTTCGCCAATTGCTTGAATACTGCTCACTGGTGTGGGATCTGTACCAGATAGGGTTGATAGAAGAGATAGAGAAGATCCAACGGAGAGCAGCGCGCTTCGTTACAGGGTCGTTTAGTAATCGCGAGAGCGTTACGGAGATGATAGATAAACTCCAGTGGAAGACTCTGCAAGAGAGACGCCCAGTAGCTCGGTATGGGCTTTTGTTGAGGTTTCGAGAACATACCTTCACCGAGGAGTCAAGCAGTATATTGGTCCCTCCTACGTATATCTCGCGAAGAGACCATGAGGATAAAATCAGAGAGATTAGAGCCCACACAGAGGCATACCGACAATCTTTCTTTGCACGAACAATACGAGACTGGAACAGAAGGGAGAACCGATAGGGGTACTCAAAGTACCCTCCGCCACACACCGTCAGATGGCTTGCGGAGTATGGATGTACATGTAGATGTAGTAAACTGCCGTCGCATACCTAGATTGCCATTAGTACCACAACACCATCGGCTGGGTTTGGAGTGGTGCCGTGACTGAGAAGCATGGACTGCTCATGAACACGTCGTATTGTATTCAACGATGAATAACGGGTCTTCAATGCGCCACATGGCCATCGTCGCCGAGTATGGCGGCAACATGGGGAGAGGTCCCATTCTTGCCATGCTTTGGAGATGCACCTCGGTATAACATCTGGCCTCATGGTGACATATTACTTTAGGTCACAGCTGGTAGTGACAGAGGGCATTCTGACGGCAGAACAATACGTCACGGACATCCTATGACCTCATGTAATACGTCTGATCCGACACTATTACAGTGCCCTTTTTAAACAAGACAATATTCCACCATACATCTGTAAAAACTTGCTGTGTGTTCTTGAGGTACTGAAGTGGCTAGTAAGATCCTCAGATTTATCTACTACAGAATATATGTGGGACCAGCTCAAACGCTAATTCCGTCCCAGTACCAGTATCCAGGACATCAAACAGTAGTTACCCAGCTGCGGGTCATATTGCCTCATTAGGGGATGTTGTTGTTGTTGTGGTCTTCAGTCCAGAGACTGGTTTGTTGCAGCTCTCCATGATACTCTATCCTGTGCAAGCTTCTTCATCTCCCAGTACCTACTGCAACCTACATCCTTCTGAATCTGTTCAGTGTATTCATTTTTACCCTCCACGCTTCCCTCCAGCACTAAATTGGTCATCCCTTGATTACTCAGAACATAACCTACCAACCGATCCCTTCTGCTAGTCAAGTTGTGCCACAAATTCCTCTGCTCCCCACTTCTGATCAGTACCTCCTCATTACTTACGTGATCTATCCATTTAATCTTCAGCATTTTCTGTAGCACCACATTTCGAAAGCTTCTATTCTCTTCTTGTCTAAACTATTATCGTCCATGTTTCACTTCCATACATGGCTAGACTCCATATAAATACTTTCAGAAAAGACTTCCTGACACTTGAATCTATACTCGATTTTTAGCAAATTTCTCTTCTTCAGAAACTCTTTCCTTGCCATTGCCAGTCTACATTTTATATCTTCTCTGCTTCGACCATCATCAGTTATTTTGCTTCCCAAACAGCAAAACTCATTTACTACTTTAAGTATCTGATTTCCTAATGTAATTCTCTCAGCCTCACCTGATTTAAGTCGATTACATTCCATTATCCTCGTTTTGCTTTTGTTGATGTTCATCTTATATCCTCATTTCAAGAGTCTGTCCATTCCATTCAACTGCTCTTCCAGGTCCTTTGCTGTCTCTGACAGAATTACAATGTCATAGGCAAACCTCAAAGTTTTTATTTCTTCTTCGTGTATTTTAATTCCAACACCGAATTTTTCTTTTGTTTCCTTTACTGCTTGCTCAATATACAGATTGAATAACATTGGGGATAGGCTACAACCCTGTCTCACTCCCTTCCCAACAATTGCTTCCCTTTAATGTCCCTCGACTCTTATAATTGCCGTATGGTTTCCGTACAAATTGTAAATAGCCTTTCGCTCCCGGTATTTTACCCCTGCCACCTTCAGAATTTGGATGAGAGTGTTCCAGTCAACATTATCAATATCTTTCTCTAAGTCTTCAAATGCTAGAAACGTAAGTTTCTCTTTCCTTAATCTATCTTCTAAGATAATTCGTATGATCAGTATTGCTTCACGTGTTCCAACATTTCTGTGGAATCCAAACTGATCTTCCCAGAGGTCGTCTTCTACCAGCTTTTCCATTCGTCTGTAAAGAATTAGGGGATACACCGGCTTTGTCAGAACCTTCCCAACCGAAGCAGTGCTTGGATCCATGCCAGATAGAGTGCAACGTCATCCTGGTAACTCGGCTCATACTGCCAAGTTCTTCGTACATTTGACTCGGATCTGTAGTCACTGAAATAACATCACATACACTCTCAACTTGCTAAGTTTGGTTTCCTTTCCTCCTCCCCTTCTGTGTGCTTCGCTTAACTTCGAGGGTACCTAGTTGGGAGCGTTATAGGCCCGTTACTGTAAATCATATGACGGATAACTTGGAAAGTTCGCAAGACTGTTGGCCAAAGATAATGATGCATATAAGTAAGTCGCAAAGTCAGGAAATTGCAGCGAAATTCAGACAAGATCTGCAGACGTTGACGGTTGATGCGGGGATTGTCAGTAGATACTCAGCACAAATAAGTGTAGCGTACTGCTCATAAATTTGCTAACCGATGCATAATTATTATATTACACTACTGGAGTGTTCTAATGTAAATGTACGGAACGTCGTAACAACCAAACCAGTTGATACTGCATATGCCGCTTCGGGATAACGTAGTGAGACATCTAGGCAATGCGCCCTGCCACTTTCCCCTAAAAAAAGCAAAGCTATGACGTCAGCAAGCAAAGTGATGCTAACGGACCTATTCGACGTCCAAAGTCCGACACTCATCGAATTCCTCGAGCACAGAAAACCTATTAACGGGTACTTGCACTATGAGATACCCCCTAGCCTCCGCAAGTCCATCAAGAGCAAACAACCTGGACTGCTCAGGGAGTCATTCTGATCCACGACAATGCGCGTTCATGCTTCTCCAAGGTCATGGAAAGCGTAACGGCCAAGTTCAAGTGGGAGCAATGTGTGCGTCCACCCTACAGCCCGGACTGTCACCCTGCGACTTCCATGTACGAGGGGCGTTCAGAAAGTAAGCTCCGATCGGTCGCGAAATGGAAACGACTATGAAAATCCGATAAAGCTTTGCACAGATGTGTTGGGTAGTGTCTCTAGTATAACCCCAGTTAGCATCACGTCGCTCTTCTCATTTCTGAGCTCGCAGTGAGTGCGTAAAGATGTCTAGAAAATAGTGTCTGCCGCCAAGTACGAGGGCCTGGTGAGAAATTTCGCCTGAAGCTATGCAGCTAACATTACATAACTGTCGTGCTGTTTCTTCTTCAAGACAATTCTCAGCCGCATTCTGCAGGGGCAATGAAGATGCTCCTGCATCGTTTTCAAATGGAAATGTGAGATTACCCACAATACAGTCCGCAATTGTCTCCCCCTGAGTTTCATCTCTGGTCACATGAACCGCTGTCTTTGAAGACAACATTTTGACACAGACAACGAGGTGTAGGCCAGCGTGGAGAATTGGCGGAAAGCACTGGCGGCTGCCTTCTATGATGAGGCTATTGAAAAGTTGGTACAACGCTATGACAAAAGTCTAAGTCAGAACGGCGACTACGTAGAGAAGTAGCTGAAAGGTGTAGCTAATTGTTACAAGTAAAACATTTCTGATGTTCACTGTGGTTTCAATTTGGCAATCAATCGGAGCTTACTTTCTGAACAGGCCTCGTATTTGGCCCGCTAAGAAAAGCCGTCTCAGAGAGAAGCACTTCATATCGGACGACAAATGAAGAACATAGTGGAGGATTGGCTCCTGTCACAGCGATAGGAATTCTGGAAAACGAGAATCCTTCGGTTCGTGAAGCAGTGGTATAGTTGCGCTCGGGCCTCTGGTGACAACTCTTCAGTAAAGTCCTCAGTTATACGCACAGTGTTCTTTCGGACCTTTTCTTTTGAACAGTCCTTATATTTCTAAAGTAAGGGTCGCCTAATCATAGGAGAAATGGTAGGAAGTAGGGTTCACACATGGAAGTCGATATCACAATACTAATCATTTATTCAAATAGAAAACCAACGTCTAATTTTATTCCAGTGTGACTCTTCCAAAATAATCCTCATAGAGAAGTAAATAGAAATACTAAAGTTATGTGTGTGGGACTTTGACTGGCATCATTAAAAAGACTGAAAGAAGAACAAGATAAGAGTTCCGCATCAGCACAACTCGCATTTTCAAATAAATAAGAGAAACAACCCAATGAACTCCGCATCCAAGACGCACAAACATGCAGATACATGTGAGTAGAGCAGAGCACAGACTCTAAAATATGAAACCAGCACCTCATACTATAGCAGAAAGCGACCCATACATCATCATACTTCACAGGCGATACTGGACGACACCCAAGAGGCAAATTATAAGGCTCCGAAGTTCTCTGTTCTCAGCCAAAATTCAGTTGGAGGAGGTTGTAACCAGTGTGACGAACTAGAAAGTGCCTCAAAGGATGAAGAAAAAGGCGAACGCTGTACAAGTTTCCCTGAGATGACATACAAACCCGCAAGACCAAAAAAAAAAAAAAAAAAAAATGGTTCAAATGGCTCTGAGCACTATGGGACTTAACATCCATGGTCATCAGTCCCCTAGAACTTAGAACTACTTAAACCTAACTAACCGAAGGACAGCACACAACACCCAGTCATCACGAGGCATAGAAAATCCCTGACCCCGCCGGGAATCGAACCCGGGAACCCGGGCGCGGGAAGCGAGAACGCTACCGCACGACCACGAGCTGTGGACCCGCAAGAACAGTTCATTAGGTTGTTATCGAGTCTGAACAGTCGTTTACTACTGGCTGACAGCATAAACAGTGTCTGGAAGGGGAGGCAGTACAAGAATTGGGCGAAGAGAAATACTGTTGAGAAGGCGCGAAAATTCTCATGTTTAATGGGAATGTGAAGGCAGGGTTCTTGTTGATATCTATGCTGAAAAAACCTTGCTACATCTCAAGTGGGCACTTGAGGCTAAAGCACGCTTGGAGCCGCACGTAAGGGAATTATTCCCGGAAATACCAACTTCAGAATATGTCGAGGAGGCCCTGGCAACCACCCAACTTAAGGCAAGCTTTTTTGGTGCATCTTCACAATACCGTGGGGATGTATAGTTAGTACTTGCCGCTTTGTATATGAAAATAAAAGGTAACTGAACTGACACAGAAGCGTGAAGCGATCTGTATCAGTCATGTTACAACTAAAATATCTGGGAGTATCGCTTCAGGCACCTTAACGAGCAGAATGATCTAATTAAACTAGTATGTATAGCAGATGCTAGAATAGGATTCATTTGAAGAATTCTTTTATGGAGATGGCATTTCATACACAAAAGGAGTACTGCTCATCATTCTGAGGCCCTCACCAGGGAGTTTTAATCGAAAAAGATACACAGAAAAGTGGTTCAAAAATGGCTCTAAGCACTATGGGACTTAACATGTGAGGTCATCAGTCCCCTACACTTACAACTACTTAGGCCTAACTAACCTAAGGACATCATACACATTCATGCCCGAGGCAGGATTCGAACCTGCGAATGTAGCAGCAGTGCGGTTCCGGACTGAAGCGCCTAGAACCACTCGGCCACAGTGGCCGGCACAGGAAAGTGGTGTGCTACGTCGCAGATTTGGTTAGTAAGCGCGAGATCGTCACGGAAATGCAAATGTGAAACGTCCCCTGAAAATAATTAATGAATTACTGTGCTGATAAACCTCTTACGTTATTTGATCTTCAAACAGCTGAGCAGAACTGAACGTACTCAGACATTTCTCTCGTTTACTTATTCTGATCAACACTAAACTGACACACAATATTTTTAGCGCAACGCAGTCTGACTTTCAATAATCCCTACAAAAGAATGACCCTGACTGACAATAACCTATACCTTTCATGAATCACTTACCTCACAAAAATCTTCGTTACTCGAACTACTGCAATACAGCGAGCGCCAATACTGCCAGCTAAGTAAAAGATTCTAACTACTGAAGGCTCTAACTACTGATAGGCATAGTTAGCAAATGAAAGATTTTGATAGAGAACAAACAATGTATTTACCCTAATAGTGTTCAAAAGTCATAATATATATATCAGTTCATGACATCCAGTCTTACAAATTTACTGTCTCTGATGGACACACGTCCAGATCATCCGCTCTCAAAACTCCGCCATCTCACTTACCACATCCACCACTGCTGGCGGCTCACCTCCAACTGCGCAACGCTACGCGCTGTTCACATCCAACTGCCAAACACTACAGCAGCGACTATTCCAACAATGCCAACAAGCCACAGACTTCACACAGCACAGTCAGTGATTTTCATATAGAGCGCTACGTGGCGTTACCAACATAGAAACTTAAACAGCCTACTTACAAATGCAAGTCAAGTGGCCTATGTTACAAGAGAGGTATTATGCATAACGGACAGGTTTCCCATGTCAGACCTCCTCTTGCCCGGCGAATTGCAGCAGCTCGACGTGGCATGGACTCAACAAGTGGTTGGAAGTCCCCTGCAGAAATATCGAGCCATGCCGCCTCTACAGTCGTCCATAATTGCGATAGCATTGTCGATGCAGGATTTTATGCACTAACTGACGTCTCGATTAAGTCCCAGAAATGTTCGACTTGATTCGTGTCGGGCGATCTGGGTAGCCAAATCATTCTCTTGAACTGTTCAGAATGTTCTTCAGACCAATCGAGAACCGTTGTGGCCCAGTGAAATGGCGTACTATCATCCATAAAAATCCCATCGTTGTTGTGGAACAATAAGTCCATGACTGGCTGCAAATGGTCTCCATGCAGCCGAACATAATCATTTTCAGTCAATGATTGCTTCAGCTGAGCCACAGGACCGATGCCTTTCCAAATAAACACAGATTTCACCATTATGGAGTCACCACTGGCTTTCACAGTGCCTTGCCGAAGACTCGGTTCTATGGCTTCGTGGGATCTGTGGAACTATCGAAACCTACCATCACCTCTTACCACTGAAATCGGGAGTCATTTGATGAGGCCGCAGTTTTCCAGTCGTCTAGTGGCCAACCGATATGGTAACGAGCCCAGGAGAGGCGCTGCAGGCAGTGTCGCGCTGTTAGCAAAGATACTTGTGTCGGTCGTTTGCTGCCACAGCCCATTAACGCTAAATTTCGCCACACTATCCTAAGGGATACGTTTATCATACGCCCCACATTAATCCCTGCGGTTATTTCACCCAGTGGTGCTTGTCCGTTAGCACTGACAACTCTACACAAACGCCGCAGCTCTCGGTCGTTAAGTGAAGTCCATCGGGCACTGCGTCGTCAGTGGTGAGGGGTAATGCTCGAAGTCTGGTGTTCTCGGCACCCTCTTTACACTGTCGATCTCGTACAGGGTGTTTCAAAAATGACCGGTATATTTGAAACGGCAATAAAAACTAAACGAGCAGCGATAGAAATACACCGTTTGTTGCAATATGCTTGGGACAACAGTACATTTTCAGGCAGACAAACTTTCGAAATTACAGTAGTTACAATTGTCAACAACAGATGGCGCTGCGGAGGAGGAGGAGATTAGTGTTTAACGTCCCGTCGACAACGAGGTCATTAGAGACGGAGCGCAAGCTCGGGTGAGGGAAGGATAGGGAAGGAAATCGGCCGTGTCCTTTCAAAGGAACCATCCCGGCATTTGCCTGAAGCGATTTAGGGAAATCACGGAAAACCTAAATCAGGATGGCCGGAGACGGGATTGAACCGTCGTCCTCCCGAATGCGAGTCCAGTGTGCTAATGGCGCTGCGGTCTGGGAAACTCTATAGTACGATATTTTCCGCATATCCACCATGCGTAGCAATAATATGGCGTAGTCTCTGAATTAAATTACCCGAAACCTTTGACAACGTGTCTGGCGGAATGGCTTCACATGCAGATGAGATGTACTGCTTCAGCTGTTCAATTGTTTCTGGATTCTGGCGGTACACCTGGTCTTTCAAGTGTCCCCACAGAAAGAAGCCACAGGGGTTCATGTCTGGCGAATAGGGAGGCCAATCCACGCCGCCTCCTGTATGTTTCGGATAGCCCAAAGCAATCACACGATCATCGAAATATTCATTCAGGAAATTAAAGACGTCGGCCGTGCGATGTGGCCGGGCACCATCTTGCATAAACCACGAGGTGTTCGCAGTGTCGTCTAAGGCAGTTTGTACCGCCACAAATTCACGAAGAATGTCCAGATAGCGTGATGCAGTAATCGTTTCGGATCTGAAAAATGGGCCAATGATTCCTTTGGAAGAAATGGCGGCCCAGACCAGTACTTTTTGAGGATGCGGGGACGATGGGACTGCAACATGGGGCTTTTCGGTTCCCCATATGCGCCAGTTCTGTTTATTGACGAAGCCGTCCAGGTAAAAATAAGCTTCGTCAGTAAACCAAATGCTGCCCACATGCATATCGCCGTCATCAATCCTGTGCACTATATCGTTAGCAAATGCCTCTCGTGCAGCAATGGTAGCGGCGCTGAGGGGTTGCCGCGTTTGAATTTTGTATGGATAGAGGTGTAAACGCTGGCGCATGAGACGATACGTGGACGTTGGCGTCATTTGGACCGCAGCTGCAACACGGCGAACGGAAACCCGAGGCCGCTGTTGGATCACCTGCTGCACTAGCTGCGCGTTGCCCTCTGTGGTTGCCGTACGCGGTCGCCCTACCTTTCCAGCACGTTCATCCGTCACGTTCCCAGTCCGTTAAAATTTTTCAAACAGATCCTTTATTGTATCGCTTTTCGGTCCTTTGGTTACATGAAACCTCCGTTGAAAACTTCGTCTTGTTGCAACAACACTGTGTTCTAGGCGGTGGAATTCCAACACCAGAAATATCCTCTGTTCTAAGGAATAAACCATGTTGTCTACAGCACACTTGCACGTTGTGAACAGCACACGCTTACAGCAGAAAGACGACGTACAGAATGGCGCACCCACAGACTGCGTTGTCTTCTATATCTTTCACATCACTTGCAGCGCCATCTGTTGTTGAAAATTGTAACTACTGTAATTTCGAAAGTTTGTCCGCCTGAAAATACTGTTGTCCCAAGCATATTGCAACAAACGGTGTATTTCTATCGCTGCTCGTTTAGTTTTTATTGCCGTTTCAAATATACCGGTCACTTTTGAAACACCCTGTAATATTGAATTCGCTAACCATTTCCGAAATGAAATGTCCCATGCGTCTAGATGCAACTACCATTACGCATTTCTGTCAAGTCCGGCCGTGCGCCCATAATCGCGTCTGAAACGTTTTCTCATGAAGCACCTGAGTACAAATGACACCAGCCCCAACGCACTGCCGTTTTGTACCTTGTGTACGCGATACTACCACCATCTGTATACGTGCACACCGCTATCACTTGACGTTTGTCACCTCAGTGTAATATCGTGTCAAGACTCGCACTGCCACGGCGAGGTCCCCCCACCCACTTATTCTAGTAGCTTCTGATGCCATTCCTACGGCGTCAAACAAACCCTACCTCAGAATTACGACACGTGTTATGAATCAAATTATGTTTCGTGTAATGTTAAGCTTATATTGATGGCCAGTTACACACACAAATAAGTGCACGCAGAGGGCAGTAGCTGTTTCTCACCAGCTACCAGTTCTATTCACAGGGAAATCATGTTTATAATACACACTGATTGGACTATGTTGAAAGGAGGTGGAAGTTTTGAGAACCAACAAAAGTAAAAATTACTAGTGAACTGGCAAAATAGAAATCAAAGGAACTAGTATTGTGCTGCATAGAAAACGATTCAGTTTGGTTAGAGAATTACGAAATTGAAATTGCATTTTGTTCAGGCAAAGTATTACGAATGTTATCGCTGTATCTTTATCGATCGTATTGATTCATTAACAGTAAAGAACATATCGTCTTTTAAGTAAAACTGTTTATCAGAATCAAGGTATTTTGACCTCTTGCCTCGACTGAAATACAGGAATTTCTTCGATAGACCTTTCTATTAAAAAAAAAAGTGTAAAAATTAAGATGAGCAATACTCTCGTCTTGCACATGGCAGGATTACGTGGTAGAAGCAATACACCCCCGAAACTATTACGTCACTGCTAATAACAGGTGGCTCCGATATCCATTACACCTTTCTAAAGCTGAAGATGATTCATAAGCGACAAACCAGACATGAAAACTTTAACCGCACAAATCTGATAACGTAATTATAAGTAAAAAGATCGTCATGGAAACGGGTGGATAATTTCAAGCAATTTTAAACAATGGCCGAGGTGTCTGTTAGTTACATCAGGTGAAACTTGTGTTACATAAAATTTTAGGTTATACACTGAAGAGCCAAAGAAACCGGCACACTTGCCTAATACCGTGTAGGGCGCCCACAAGCACGCAGAAGTGCCGCAACACGACGTGGCATGGACTCGATTAATGTCTGAAGTAGTGCTGGAGGGAACTGACGCCAAGAATCCTGCAGGGCTGTCCAAGAATACGAGAGGGTGGAGAACTCTTCTGAACAGCACGTTGCAAGGCATCCCAGATATACTCAATAATGTTGATATCTAGAGAGTATCGTGGCCACCGAAAGTGTTTAAACTCAGAAGAATGTTCCTAGAGCCACTCCGTCGGAACGGATGCAGCTGATCAGACAGGATACTTACATACGTGTCAGCTGTCAGAATCCTATCTAGACGTATCGGGGGTCCCGTATCACTCCACCTGCACACACCCCACACCATTACAGAGCCTCCACCAGCTTGAACACTCCCCCGCTGACATACAGGGTCAATGGATTCATTAGGTTGTCTCCATATCAGTACACGTCCAACCGCTCGATACAATTTGAAACGAGACTTTTCCAATGTCGGTGTTGACGGGCCCAGGCGAGGCGCAAAGCTCAGTGTCGTGCAGTCAACAAGGGTACACGATTCGGCCTTCGGCTCCAAAAACCCATATCGATGATGTTTCGTTGAATGGTTCGTACACTGACACTTGTTGATAGCCCAGCACTGAAATTTGCAGCATTTTCACGGAAGGATTGCTCTCCTGTCACACTGAACGATTCTCTTCAGTCGTCGTTGGTCCCGTTCTCGAAGGATCTTTTTCCGGCCGGAGCGATGTCGGAGATTTGATGTTTTACCGGATTCCATATATTCACGGCATACTCGTGAAATGGTCGTACGGGAAAATCCCCACTTGAACGCTACCTCGGAGATGCCGTGTTCCATCGCTCGTGTGCCGACTATAACACCACGTTTAAACTCACTTAAATCTTGATAACCTGCCATTGTAGCAGCAGTAAACGATCTAACAACTGCGCCAGACACTTGTTTTATATAGGCGTTGCCGACCGCAGCGCCGTATTCTGCCCGTTTACATATGTCTATATTTGAATACGCATGCTTATACCAGTTTCTTTGGCGCTCCAATGTAGTTTGCAAAGCAGTTTTCGCATGAACCAATCAATTTTGAATAGACTGACTGGTCGCCATCTACCTCGGATTCATGAAAAGAGCGGCGAGTTCAACAAAAATATATCACAACTGGGAGGAATGTTTCTGCCAGCATTCGGTGTCGTCACGTAAGATCGTAAAGAGCGTGACGCACGATGTTTCGAAACAGCGATACACGTTCTCTCAGCCACTCGTGCGCAACTCCGAAGCGAATGTGACCGACCACGTTTATTGCATGTAGATCGTAAGACTACGCCGTTTTCTCAAGCCTATTGTGCTGACACGCACTGGGAAAGAAAATTAAATATCTATGAAGTTTTAGATATGAAAGTTATTGGAGTAATATCCTTTGATCCAATTTTCGACAGATTGGAGTAACCGCTGAATCAGTTGTATACTTAAAGATATGTCAAAACAAAAACAAAAATCAAGAAGAAAATACAAATGATAATTTGATGAACTAATACATTACAACAAAATATAATAATTTAGATAATTTAATTGGTAAATACCACTGGCAAGATCACTGGTAACATGTGGAGCTTTCGGCCATAAACCCTGAGAACGAGAGCGCTAGCAACATGTTACAGTGCTGCCACCTTTGTACAAATCTACCAAGACAAATCTAGTTGAAAAGGTGCTAAACGAAACGTGTAGCCTTACTACAGGTTGCTTGAAACATATGCTAAATGTAGAACTACCAGCTCGCAGACGTAGCGCCACAAGATATTAGTGTTGTTCCAGTAAATGCTTTTGGTAGGTGGGGATACACTACACATGGCCTGCCCCTGAATAGGATGGGGAGAGTTAAGTTAGCTTCTCTATTAGCAGAAACTGTAAGGGGGTCCACAGTCACACAAGGAGTGATCCCTGTGGTTAATGGGTCCAGGCAGACAGGCTTTTTTTTTAGGTTAAAGCCAAAGTCCAGACAGATGACAATCAAGCTAAATAGAATAAAAGAAACTTCATATACAGTAAATAGTGGTAAAGCTAAGGGCAGTATCAACTTATTTCATCAAAATATCAGGGGAATAAAAAATAAAGCAGATGAGCTATTAATGTATTTAGATGATCTGAAAAATAAGAATGAGATTGATGTACTCTCTCTCTCTGAACACCATGTAACTGTGGACATGGACAGTGCCAGTATAAGTGGATATAATTTGGCATCTTACACTTGTAGATCTAGGATGGATAAAGGAGGAGTTGTCATTTTCATAAAACAAGGGTATAAATGCAAAACTGTAGAAGTAAGCAAGTTTTGTGTTGTCAAGTTTTACTAATTAATTATGATAGGAAAAGTGAACTAGAAGTTCAAATGGCTCTGAGCACTATGGGATTTAACTTTTGAGGTCATCAGTCCCCTAGAACTTAAGAACTACTTAAACCTAACTAACCTAAGGACATCACACACATCCATGCCCGAGGCAGGATTCGAACCAACTAGAAGTGTTATTAACAACATATAACTTAGAATCAGTGATCAATTTCCATACACATATAGTTCAAGACAGTATCACGCTAAAGGATAATGTATTTGTACAGAAAGAGGATGTAAAACAAACACATGCTTTCCCTGTGGTAAATGGATTGTCAGACCATGATGCACAGCTGATTAACTTACAAATCCTAACAGGGTGTGCAGTTCGGAAACCATTAAGTAAAAGTGTGAGGTCGCTCAACCCAGTATCTATAGAGCTTAAGAAATGTTAATTGGGGAGATTATATAATGAGCCAAATGTTCATGATAAATGCAACACATCTCTTGATGAATTACATCCCTTTTGGAACATTGTTTCCCAAAGAAAATTACTAAATGTAACACCACACACTTTTCAAAGAAACCTTGGATTACTACAGGTATTAAAGTGTCTTCAGAAAGAAAAGGAAAACTGTATGAGACAGCAAGAACTAGTGAAGATCCATAAGTAGTTTTAAACTATAATAATTACTGTAACATACTGAGAAAAGTTGTAAGGAAATCAAGAAATACGTGAGTTAGAAGAAATTAACAACTCCGGCAACAAAATAAAATCAATATGGAATGTTGTTAGAAGGGAGACGGGAAAAGTAACCACTGGGGTAGGTAGTATTAGTATTAAAGAGAACGAGACCATCCTAACCAACAGTACACAACTAGTTAATGTATTTATCAACCATTTCTTAAGTCTAGGAGAAAAAATTGGTGAGAACAGTTCAAAAGAATAAGAAAGAATTTAGTCAGATTAAGCTTCACTTAACAACCTCTTGTGAAATAAGCAAAATTATTAAATCTTTGAAAAATAAATGTTCTGTTGGAGTAGATGACATCTTTAATAAGATATTAAAACAATGTGGAGCAATTACATCTGATGTTCTGAGTCACATATGTTATGCATCACTAACTCAAGGTATTTTCCCAGACTGGTTAAAATATGCCATTGTCAGGCCTCTCTACAAAAAGGGGGACACCACAAATGTCAATAATTATTGGCGAGTATCCTTACTTAAAGCATTTTCAAAAATCGTCGAGAATGTAATGCACTCAAGAGTGGTTAGCCATCTCAACAGTAATGGGATACTTAGTAAATCACAGTTCGGATTTCAAAAATGCTGTTCCACTGAGACAGCAATATACAATTTCACTGTCCACATAACAGAGTTTTTAAATAGTAAAATGTCACCAATAGGAATTTTCTGCGAGTTTTCCAAAGCATTTGATTGTGTGAACCATGACATTTGTTACAGAAATTACAGTTCTATTGTATGAATGGAATAGCATATGAGTGGTTTAAGTCATACCTACAGAACAAGAAGCAAAAGGTTTCCTTATATGGGTCAAGTGGTTTAGATAAGTTTGCCACTTCATCTAACTGGGGTGAAATTACATTAGGTGTTCCACAGGGTTCAATCTTGGGTCCCCTTCTGTTCTTGATGTATGTGAACGACCTCCCTTCCTATCTGAAACAGGAAGCTGAACTGACAGTGTTTGCTGATGATACAAGCATCATTATTAATCCAGTAAAAGAGACTCCAATTGAAAATGCAAATAAGGTCTTTGGAAAAGTCATTAATTGGTTTTTTTGCAAATGGGCTTGCTCTAAACTTAGAAAAAACACAGTACATCCAATTTTCTGCTGCCAAAAGCACAGTTACTTCAATAAATATAACACATCAACAGAAGCCAGTAGGAAGGACAGAGCATACTAAGTTTTTGGGAGTACGTATAGATAAGAATCTTAATTGCAGAATTCATATTTTGGATCTTCTAAAGCGACTAGTTTCAGAAACTTTTGCAATCAGAGTAATTGCCAATTTTGAGGATACAGAAATTAGTAAGCTAACACACTTTGCATATTTTCACTCTCTGATGTCATATGGAATAATATTTTGGGGTAACTCAACATTTAGACAAAAAGTATTCACTGCTCAAAAGAAAGTGGTTAGAATAATGTGTGGGGTTCATAGTCGCACATCTTGTAGGCATCTTTTTAAAAGATTGGGAATTCTTACAACAGCCTCACTAATGAAATTTGTTCTCAACAACATAGACCAGTTTAAAAACAACATTGACATTCAGGATTATAATACCAGAAGACAGAAAGACTTACTATCCTTTACTCAATCTGTCTTTGGCACAGAAAGGGGTAAAATATGCTGCTATAAAAGTTTTCGACAAATTACCAGCTGAGAAAAAATATCTGACAGACAGCAGTAATAGCTTCAAAAATAAATTGAAATCATATCTCCTTCACAACTCCTATAACATAGATGAATTCTTGAATAGTAATAAATAAATCCATACATATAGTATATGCATTTTATGCCATTTAAGGGAGTGGGGTAAATAATAGAAATATTAACTTTTAACTCTGTATTGTAATAAATAAATATATATATATATATATATATATATATATTAAAAAACCTTGTGTAAGTAGGCTGTTTAGGTTTTCTTATTGGTAACGCCACGTAGCGCTCTATATGAAAAATCACTGGCTGTGCTGTGTGCAGTCTGTGGGTAGTTTGCATTGTTGTCTGCCATTGTAGTGTTGGGCAGCGGCAGCTGGATGTGAACAGCGCTAGCGTTGCGCAGTTGGAGGTGAGCCGCCAGCAGTGGTGGATGTGGGGAGAGAGATGGCGGAGTTTTGAAATTTGTCATGAACTGCTATATATATTATGACTATCAAGGTAAATACATTGATTGTTCTCTATTAATATCTTTCATTTGCTAACTATCCCTATCAGTAGTTAGTGCCTTCCATAGTTTGAATCTTTTATTTAGCTGGCAGTAGTGGCGCTTGCTGTATTGCAGTAGTGGGAGTAACGAAGATTTTTGTGAGGTAAGTGATTTAGTGATTTGTTAAAGGGATAGTTGTTAGTCAGGGCCATTCTTTTGTAGGGAATTCTGAAAGTCAGATTGCGTTGCGCTAACAAAATATTGTGTGTCAGTTTACGCACAGTCCTGTATAAATTGTTCAAAAGGGGACGTTTCACTTGTTTCATATGTGCATTTCTTGTGCACTTGACACGTTCCACATCACAACGGCTTCAGTACCATGCGATTGATGAATGGAACACGCAGTTAACTAACTAACTAGTCGTGAAGCAGCTGCCAACGCGGAGAGAAGGAATCAGGCTCATCTGGACAGCTGTCCGTTACATAAGCACGTTCCAGCGGCGCCAAGGCTGAGATCCAGACGTTCCTAGCAAAGCAGCTGAAGTAAGGAAACAGTTGTGTGTTTCTCGAGCTGAGAAAAATTACCTGGCCTCTCCCATCGGAAAACCTCCCATCCGGGCATGAACAGATACGCATCACTTAGGAGGCTCGTTCCAGAGTTGGAAGGTGCGGGAGTGATCGCCAGACATGGCACTTCCCTGTGGATACCACAAGCTGTGACCGCGGGAAAGCACAGACCGTCGAACATCTGCTGGACTGTCTGTTATGCCCCGCATCTTGCAAGGAAAAATATTTTCTGCTTGCAACTCCGAATGCAATTGAAGTTGCAAGATTTTGGTCAACAGTACTGTAACATGGTTATTCTTTCTTTCATTTGCTTTCAATGTTAATTACTAAGAATTATACTTGTCTCCGAGTCGAATATAAAAATTTTTGTAAAACTTTCAGCATCGACGTCGAGGTCTCTGTTCTCTTCACAACATCTGTAAAAGAGAAGTGTACAAAATATTTTGTGAACGCTACCATAAAGGAAAGAGAACGGAGTATGCAATCCTAATACCTTTATTTACTTTCAAAATATTGTTCGTCGATCTCAACAGGCATTTGCAACTTTTGTGAAGCTGTTAAGCGCTCCTCACACTGAACGAATTAGATAACATGGAGCTATACGCGTTTTGTGAGGTCAGTTCCTGTAATTTCAAGTTGAGGAGCCATTACTTCGCGTAGAACACAATATCAATTCCGCAGTATTTCGGCAACGTAATACGAAACCAGTACGAGGCAAAAACTCTCTGTACTTCACAAGCAGAAGTTGTGCGCGACAGTATTGTATTCATCGTTTCCAATTGGACAGCCCTATTTGGCCGATTTTTTATTAACAATATACCCTATGAATACATGCTGTTCCTCAGCACCTTTCGAAAACACGTCGTTATTGGGACGACTTTTTGTAATAAAATTACGGGAAACGTCATACTGGTGGTTAAAGAATATTCGTTTTTAGTTATCTTGTTGTACCTCGCCTGTTTCGAACGTACGCCGTATTAAGGCAACGGCACATTCCACATTCATCAAAAAACGCGTCTTCCCTGGTAGGATTTGTTGTAATTAAATGTCAGTTAATAACGTATTGTCGATGAACTATTCATAAAGTCGTAACTGAAATACATTGTTTAAAAGAATGAGGGAAGGACATGTGTCAACGTTCGGTATGTTGTTGTTGTGGTCTTCAGTCCTGAGACTGGTTTGATGCAGCTCTCCATGCTACTCTATCCTGTGCAAGCTTCTTCATCTCCCAGTACCTACTGCAACCTACATCCTTCTGAATCTGCTTAGTGTATTCATCTCTTGGTCTCCCTCTACGATTTTTACCCTCCACGCTGCCCTCCAATACTAAATTGGTGATCCCTTGATGCCTCAGAACATGTCCTACCAACCGATCCCTTCTTCTGGTCAAGTTGTGCCACAAACTCCTCTTCTCCCCAATCCTATTCAGTACCTCCTCATTAGTTATCTGATCTACCCATCTAATCTTCAGCATTCTTCTGTAACACCACATTTCGAAAGCTTCTAATCTCTTCTTGTCCAAACTATTTACCGTCCATGTTTCACTTCCATACATGGCTACACTCCATACAAATACTTTCAGAAATGACTTCCTGACACTTAAATATATACTCGCTGTTAACAAATTTCTCTTCTTCAGAAACGCTTTCCTTGCCATTGCCAGTCTACATTTTATATCCTCTCTACTTCGACCATCATCAGTTATTTTGCTCCCCAAATAGCAAAACTCCTTTACTACTTTAAGTGTCTCATTTCCTAATCTAATTCCCTCAGCATCACCCGACTTAATTCGACTACATTCCATTATCCTCGTTTTGCTTTTGTTGATGTTCATCTTATATCCTCCCTTCAAGACACCATCCATTCCGTTCAACTGCTCTTCCAAGTCCGGTATATTATTAGTTATTTGATACATCCGTACATGTGATCTTGTTGCATAGCTTGAGACCTTCGCTTTCAATGCAGGCAACAATTAAAACCATTCGCCATATATCTACAAAACAAACTCAATTACAGGTCACACTGTTGCCCTTTGAGCTTCTTCCAGTTAACGCATTTACTGTCACATAATAATCATCGGCCGGCCGCAGAGTTTGACTATATTAAGCCTTACAGCGTCAGATGGTCATTCAGACTGAAGTGAATATCGGTGTCCCAGTGTTTCCAAGTGAGGTACACAGACAGCAGTTGTCATCTGTGGACGTTGGATTCAATCAAGTTCATGCAATAAGACATCTGAATGCAGTGCACGTTACAAGTGCAGTCTGTTTGATCCAAAGAGGATGGACTTTCGGTCGTGTAGCTGCAGATGCCAATGCCTCTCCATGTGCCATCCATGGGCTGTGGAAACGCTACAGGGAGACAGGTCAGAACACACGTGAAGACTGATATCTGGCGGAGTCATGCGGATACAGCCAGACCACTGCCCAAAGGGCCACTGGGAGCCCCCGTATCCGCTCAGACTACAACGAACAGGTTACGAGAAAGGACGTTATGAACCAGACACCGCGCGGTTAGAGGCGCCATGTCGTCACGGATTGCCCCCCCCCCCCCCCCCCCCCACCTCCTTCTCAGGAGGTTGGAGTCCTCCCACGGGTATGGGTGTGTGTGCTGTTCTTAGCATAAGTTGGGTTAAGTAGTGTGTAAACCTAGGGACCGATGACCTCAGCAGTTTGGTCCCTTAGGAATCCAGACGTCATGTTCGAGTAGCCTGTTTGACACGACAACATCTTGCAGCTCTTCTTCAGTTCTGCTGTTGCCTTGTCAACAACCAACTTCCTCACTAAGGAAACGTGTTGCTCATAGACGAGTCCAGACATCCTCTGATGCAAGGTGATGGCCGTGTTCGTGTGCGGAGAGAGTGCAGTACGTGCCAAATGATGTTCAGGAAATCGAAAGATTTCCAACGTCTGTAATGTTGTGGGGAGAGTTCAGTGTTGACAACCATATGTATCTTGGCATTGACCATGGCCTCCTTACTACCAGGTAGTAGATCGAACGGATTCTGTTTGACCATGTGGTAGCTGCTGCAACTGGTGGTGGCGCTGAATTCCTTCTAATGCCAGGACCTATGTATGGGCCATTAGGTTGGATGTCTTGCGACGTCTGGACGTTGATGTGGTGGAATGGCCGTCGGCAAATCCCAACCTAAACCCCATTGTACATATGTGGAACATGTTTGACAGTGGTCGTGTTCGTCCTGTTCCACCACAGACTCACCAAGAACTCTCATGGGGTCTCATTGAAGAATGGGAGTGCATATCACATGGTTACCTCCATAGTATTATACGGAACCTGCCACATGGATGTCAGGCAGTGATAAACGCTCACGGAGGGCGTACACGTTACTGAGGCTCTCAAAGTCCAATGAAAGACACCAAGGATGAAGGGATGAATGATTGTTTCCACTCTGTTTTCGACACTTTTCGGACATTTCAGTTCCTTTATGCAAACGATCGAGGATGTAATCTTGTTTGTTATGTACTTAATCTGTGAAAAATAAAGGTATAATTTGGTAACATACCAAGTTCTCAATTATTGCCAGTGGAGTATGACAGATGTCCAAAGTCATGTTCCCTAATTCTTTTGAGCAGTGTTCCAGGTCTTCGTCGCAGAAGTTCAGTGTTGCGTAGTTGGTAGAGGCACCGAGCTACGAAACAAAGCGTAAAGGGTACGGATTTTGCTGTTTTTTGCACCTTCGCTTTTTCTAAAAGGTTGTGGGACTTTCTTGTTAAATTAATAAAAATACTCGTATTTTCTGTAATATTCGATGTTATGAAAATATTAGTGCATTCTCTCTCAGGAGCGACTTTGTCAGATTTCGAGACGTTCTGTAAGCCTACGCATAAAGGTGGAAATGCGCGTTTTAATACGGCTAACGTAGGGATTTCACGCGCATAAAAAAAAAATGGTTCAAATGGCTCTGAGCACTGTGGGACTTAACATCTGTGGTCATCACTCCCCTAGAACGTAGAACTACTTAAACCTAACTAACCTAAGGACATCACACACATCCATGCCCGTGGCAGGATTCGAACCTGTGACCGTAGCGGTCACGCGGTTCCAGACTGAAGCGCCTAGAACCGCAGGGCCACACCGGCCGGCACGCGCATCAATTTTCGTAAACAAACAGTATGGTCTGGGAGCAGGGTGCCGCCGACAGCTGCCGCTGGAGACAGATGCAGTGGCAAATCACGTAAAATACCGCGTCCCGTGTGACACGGGCGTTGTGTCTCGTGATACTTGATTTTCAGTCCATGTCCACATCAGTGTTAGGTGCCTCATCCCATGTGAGGACAGCTATAGGCAGGGGGTCCACTGGCGTAGCGTGATAAGTGACTTGGCAGAAAAATGGTAGTTGAGTGGCATGTGTGTGACTGCAACAGTAGAAGTTCTTGGGTGCTAGTAACGTGGCACCATGTTTTCTTCAGATGATGAAGGTGTTCTGACTACCGTCAACGTGACCATCGTTAATCAACAAAAATCTAAAAGACGTTCTTGGCTACATCTTTACTGGCATACTGATGTCAACGAAAATAATGTTTTAAAGAAGTTTGAAGGTCTGAGTATACACAGGGTGTTTATAATTGAAGCGCAGCGACACAAAGAGGTCCAATATGCTCTTTAATTGTCGTATGGAAGCTAAACTTGCTAAACATACTAATGTGTTAATACCAAACCGATTTGCGTTAGAAAAAAATTAGTTCTAACTTTGGCCACCCGGTACAAACCTGGCGCTGTACAGCATCTCGTCGATGTCTCCTGGTACAAACCTGGCGCTGTACAGCATCTCGTCGATGTCTCCTGTGTTCATGTTGAACAAACTGTGTTAAACAGTGGTTAATAACATCAACATTATGCCTTTCACACTTGTCTGCCCTCTTCTGCCCACATCCCATTCCCAATCCAGCGTATATGGAAACACTTCTATACTTTTTTTTATATTTGAAGTTCCACGTATGTGCCAAAATAGGGACTAATTTTTTTTCCATTGTCTATCGGTTCCACATTAACACATTTGAATATCTGCCAAGTTTCGCTGCCATATTGCAATTAATCAGAGCACACACGGGATCTCTGTGAGTAGCTGCACCTTTATTATAACAACTCGGCGTCTCACTTTCCTTTTATTTTACTCCGACGACATACTAACTCTCGAAGTGTTGCGGCTGTAACATCATATGGTTCCCAGAAAGATCTGCAACCTGAATATTTACCAACGATAACTGATGAACACGACCATATCTACCGTGCTGTGTTGGTAACTTATGCAGGAATCACATCAAAATTGAATCTCCAGCAAAATTTGGATCAGCAGTTTATAATTACAATGGTTCTCCTTCCCTAGCCTTGCTAGTTGTTTGGGACAAAAGTGAGTTATTTTTATCTATTGACCTTGAGGAGCGTGGCTGTACCAGTGATGAGGGAACATTAAAGAAAATTCTTTGGATAAAGCGTTATTTGGAACCTTCACCTTTCCCACAAGAAAACTGAAAATCTCGTTGTATTACAATGTATAAAGCTATTCGTATCACAAAACACGTAATGGAGCCATATTCTCGTACACAATTAACTAATGAAAGACGCATATTTAATTACACATTGCACTGGCAAAGAAGGTTTGACGATTTTTAGGGTTCCGCACCGCAGTCGGCGAACACGGAACCTTATTGGATCATTGTTGTCTGTCTGCCTGTCCGTTCGACTGTTAAAAATCATTTCTCTTAGAAACGGGGAGGCGTATGAAGTTGTAATTTATGTCGCCTATTAACGTCTATAGCCCATTAGCGTTGTAATACACTCCTGGAAATTGAAATAAGAACACCGTGAATTCATTGTCCCAGGAAGGGGAAACTTTATTGACACATTCCTGGGGTCAGATACATCACATGATCACACTGACAGAACCACAGGCACATAGACACAGGCAACAGAGCATGCACAATGTCGGCACTAGTACAGTGTATATCCACCTTTCGCAGCAATGCAGGCTGCTATTCTCCCATGGAGACGATCGTAGAGATGCTGGATGTAGTCCTGTGGAACGGCTTGCCATGCCATTTCCACCTGGCGCCTCAGTTGGACCAGCGTTCGTGCTGGACGTGCAGACCGCGTGTGACGACGCTTCATCCAGTCCCAAACATGCTCAATGGGGGACAGATCCGGAGATCTTGCTGGCCAGGGTAGTTGACTTACACCTACTAGAGCACGTTGGGTGGCACGGGATACACGCGGACGTGCATTGTCCTGTTGGAACAGCAAGTTCCCTTGCCGGTCTAGGAATGGTAGAACGATGGGTTCGATGACGGTTTGGATGTACCGTGCACTATTCAGTGTCCCCTCGACGATCACCAGTGGTGTACGGCCAGTGTAGGAGATCGCTCCCCACACCATGATGCCGGGTGTTGGCCCTGTGTGCCTCGGTCGTATGCAGTCCTGATTGTGGCGCTCACCTGCACGGCGCCAAACACGCATACGACCATCGTTGGCACCAAGGCAGAAGCGACTCTCATCGCTGAAGACGACACGTCTCCATTCGTCCCTCCATTCACGCCTGTCGCGACACCACTGGAGGCGAGCTGCACGATGTTGGGGCGTGAGCGGAAGACGGCCTAACGGTGTGCGGGACCGTAGCCCAGCTTCATGGAGACGGTTGCGAATGGTCCTCGCCGATACCCCAGGAGCAACAGTGTCCCTAATTTGCTGGGAAGTGGCGGTGCGGTCCCCTACGGCACTGCGTAGGATCCTACGGTCTTGGCGTGCATCCGTGCGTCGCTGCGGTCCGGTCCCAGGTCGACGGGCACGTGCACCTTCCGCCGACCACTGGCGACAACATCGATGTACTGTGGAGACCTCACGCCCCACGTGTTGAGCAATTCGGCGGTACGTCCACCCGGCCTCCCGCATGCCCACTATACGCCCTCGCTCAAAGTCCGTCAACTGCACATACGGTTCACGTCCACGCTGTCGCGGCATGCTACCAGTGTTAAAGACTGCGATGGAGCTCCGTATGCCACGGCAAACTGGCTGACACTGACGGCGGCGGTGCACAAATGCTGCGCAGCTAGCGCCATTCGACGGCCAACACCGCGGTTCCTGGTGTGTCCGCTGTGCCGTGCGTGTGATCATTGCTTGTACAGCCCTCTCGCAGTGTCCGGAGCAAGTATGGTGGGTCTGACACACCGGTGTCAATGTGTTCTTTTTTCCATTTCCAGGAGTGTAAATGTAAGCTTCTAAGTTAATGAAATCAAAAGATACAGCCACTTGTGTCACAAATTTTGATACTCGCAAACTCACTCATCAAATACTTGTTTTATAAATAAAACTGCCTTTTCCTGCTGCCGCTTAATTTATCTATCCCAGACGCATTTCGCCTTTTTCTCGTTCTAAGGCATCACCAGTCCGATCTATAACGATACAGTTTTGTTAGTTTTAGATTATTGAACAGTTCACGTCGCGATTTTTTTATCTAAAAAAGTAATTACTTACGATTTGCTGACCTTCGTTTCCTCTCGTCTGGTCTGGAGGTCGCACTACCACTTTTTACTGACATATAAGCACAACTTTCCGTTCTAACCTTCTTCACACTGTTCACAATGTCTCTCTTCCTTTTTGTGGTGTACTATTGTTATTTTGCCACTTGATATAACTATTGCGTCGCACACTACTTTTCACAACGTAGATATTGCAACTCCATCACGTGTTTCTTCCTTTTTGGCATGTTTGCCTACTTGTTGCCAACCCAACGAAGTATCTGTTCAAGACTACAAGTCTAGCTTCTGTTCATGATGTTTATACCTTGTCTGTGTATGAGAGAGAGAGAGAGAGAGAGAGAGAGAGAGAGAGAGAGAGAGCTGAAGAGTGTTTTTTTTTTGAGGAAGTTGGTAGTTTGAATTGTATCTACAAAACAACCATGTCTATGCTTGCTCCAGGGGATAGCCACGCAAACAAACTTGTGACTCATCAAAACCTGTACGGTATTTGCCTGTGACCTCGAATCATGGAATTTGGCAAGAAGCAAGGTTTTGAAGTACAAGTAAGGGAAAGAAACACGAAAATTGTTAATTTGTAACTGTATCAAAAGAAAACACATTTCCTGTTGTGTGTTATTCAACTGTCTGTTTGTATGTTAAGACCCCTTTTCTCAGGAACGGCTAGATGTTTATCTTGGCAGCATCAATATCGATGACCGGCAAAAATGGTCGACATTTTAGATTCCAAGTATGGATGAAGTATCTGCATACATAATTGAGTTTGTACGGAATCCTCTTTGCGTAAGTCCTCCTCGCACTTACCCAGAATTTTTGCCGGCCACTGCGGCCGAGCGGTTCTAGGCGCTTCAGTCCGGAACCGCGCTGCTGCCACGGTCGCAGGTTCGAACCCTACCACTGGCATGGATGTGAGTGATGTCCTTAGGTTAGCTAGTTTTAAAGTAGTTCTAATTCTAGGGGACTGATGTGAAGTCCCACAGTGCTTGGAGCCATTTGAAGTAACCAGAACTTCTTTTTTTTATTATTTTGTTAGAGTCCAAGTTGCGAGTCCAGTAAATTGTCACGTGAGTGAAATCGACTGAATAGTGTAAGCTATTTGTGAGTTACAGAACATAGTATGGATTCATGATGTTGTATACACTTAAATAATCTATTCTGCTCGTTGTGGACGACCATATACAGAACTCACATCAGATACGAGAGACAAATAGTGACCCTAAAAACAGGGTGGTTGAGCTTAAAAATCGGCTATGTAGTTTCTTTCTTAGCCCAACTGGACGACTGTATTGGCAGAAAAAAAGAATGTATGTAGCTACATACCTAGATGATCTGATGTTGTATTACATCCAACAAATCACTGAAAAGATTTACAGATATGTGTAATAGAAAACCACTATACGTATTTTTATCAAGTTTCATAGTGTCTTTCCCTTCCACAAATAAATTAAATGCCTTTTCATTAATATATCTGACTCTGACACTTCGTTTGCAATCCTTTCCCACTCTTTATCTCGACGGTTTCTGTTTCTGTATACAGCACTGCTGTAACCTTAAATACGTACATATTTCTCCATAAGGTCAACAAAATGAATAATGAACTGAGAAGTGCCTCATTTTCCTGAGTACAGTCACAGTTGCCCAAGCAAAAGCAGTAAAATATAAAAATGTAGCAACTGAAACAGGCAAAAGGGAATATAGATGTCCAAAAATGAGACTGACAGGAAGTGGAAAATAACCAAGCACGTATGGTTGGGGCAGGGGTTCCCCCCTCCCCCGTCCGCCCCCCATCCCCCCTCCTCACACACACACACTTACACACAAGGAAAACTCTAATATCATAAATTCGGTTCTCACTGATAATTCAAATTCATGACAGAACACAAATATTATCAAGCAATCAATGACTTTCGCCATCCACCTTCCGTGATGGGTAGCCCCTAGAACATGGAAAGATTCTTTACAAGATGGAGCTTCAAACGACCATTTGTATTTCGGTGAGATCAGCGATGACAATATTTTAGAGAATGCAGAGTTTATATTTAATACAATAATTTCTTTCTTAATTTTGATTGTCTTATGTTCATAAAATGTGAAGTAGAAGAACAATTAATTATTCTGTAATTTAACGTGAAATAATAATTGTACCCCAAATATGTTCTCATGGGGCACTACGATGCATACGTCTGTTCTCTTCTAATGAGTAAACCTTCTGTACATTTTTCAGCCTGTTAAATGCGATGGAAGCAATCGTTTTGGTGACGCAATGATCACGTGTCAGAAGCGCGCCTTGCAAAGGACGCAATAGGGAAATCTAGAACATCTAGAAATGAGGAGTGGTATGATGAATGTAGACAGGTGCTGCAACAGAAGAAAGAATCAAGATTAAAATGTCTTCAACGTAATACGGGAATTGCCCAGCCTACGATACTGAAAAGAGAATAGAAGAGGCAAGGGTATGCAGAAGTAGGAAAAGAGAAGCCTTAGAAGGGAAGACAAAAGGTATGAAAGAGCATTGTAACAGGAATAAGCGTAGAAGCTTTTATAAGCAGTTAAAAGAAGGGACACAATGGTGCAGACCCAAAATAATAGGCTGCAAGAATAAAGTTTGCAACCACCTGACAGATAACAGGAAGGTGATGAATGGAAAATAACGGATGTAGATAAAAACTATTATTCGTTTATTGTCAATGGCAAACAAAAATATTTAGTCGATATTTGTACTTAAAATGGCTGTAAAATTAAAAGGTAAATTTCAAACCCCAATCATTTATTATACTGAATCTTTGTCATTCAAGAGCCGAATGTATATTTTGTCGCTTTCAGTTAAGTTTTCAGAGAAACTGATTTTTTCTTTTTTTTTCAAACATCTCATTCGAAAACTTTTAGAATGTTTATGTCGTGACACACAGAAAAAAACGGTAAAGAGATGCTGAAAGTGGTATCGGTGTGCTGTATCTCGCATAAATTGCCTTTACTTCGGCATAACGATGAAAGAGCTTCAAAATTCGAGCCGCCTAAGCAAAAAAAATTACGACTCATCACTTCAGCTCTAGTTTTTACCGAATAATTTTGTTGTAATTTAATGTTAGTTTCACGCCCAGAATAAAAATCGAAAAATGATTTTTTTTCACTGTCTCAGCTTTATTTTCAGACACTTGTGAAGTTCATTGTAACCCTCACTTAAACATATAGAGTAATATAGGTGGAACCAGTTGCTTTCATATCATGGGTAAGACAGGAATGCAACAGATGCGGAAAAAGTCTTCAAAATCGTCTCTCTAACTTTCCTCGGCAGAAAGTAGCCACTGTTCTACATTTTTCAGCGTATTTTACGAGTGTGGAAGGGCGGTAGTACTGGCAAGTGCAGAAGCAGTTTAACTGGAGTGATTAGACTGCGTAACTATTATGGCGAATTGCCTACGAAGCAGTTTCATACTACATTTGTTACGCGTTAGTAAATTATTTATCAAACAGAAACCACACTGAGTCACAGAAACAAGAGCTGGTGAAAATGTGTCGATAAAAAAATTTAAAAAATGAAATAAACAAAACAATAAAGGCAAGCTGTTTTACTATGCTTTATTCGTCAGTTAACACCTAAAATAATTATTTGTATTCGCAGAGCAGAATAGTCCTTTTATGCAGAAGAAATTTTTTGATGTATTTATTTATTCGAATAATTTTCAAAATAATGCCCACCTGTGCTAGTAATCTGTTACAAGAGAGAATGAAATATGAACACCGTAACGCCATATTTTGTGATCGTTCCGATCACAACCCGTCAGTTGATTTTGCTCAGAAGTCATTATCGCATGAGTCTATGACACACACGACGTGACCTCGAACGTATTCTGAGAAGAGAAATGAAGCACGCGCGTGTCGACAGGTATGTCGGAGGCTCCAGAGGGTGGTTCAGTCTGCTACTGGAGCCAGTGCTTGCGGCAGGATAGGTCTCGGTTCTAGCGCTTCCTGCGCTGCCGCCCGCTCACGGTGACGTCATCTATCAATGGCAACGGAGGATCAAATGGTTCAAATGGCTCTGAGCACTATGGGACTTAACTTCTGAGGCCATCAGTCCCCTAGAACTTAGAACTACTTAAACCCAACTAACCTAAGGACATCACACACATCCATGCCCTAGGCAGGATGCGAACCTGCGACCGTAGCGGTCGCGCGGTTCCAGACTGAAGCGCCTAGAACCGCTCGCCACATTGGCCGGCGACGGAGGATCACTGTGGATTTAGACTGTCGACAGACTCGCGGGGTTGAGTAGCAGTAGGATGGGGGGGGGGGGGGGGAAGGGGAGAGAGGGAGAGGGAGAGGGAGAGGGAGAGAGAGAGAGAGGGGGGGGAGGGGGGATGGGGGGAGCGAGAAGTGGAGCAGTAATAGACGGTCAATAACAAGTTTACCGTGACTGACTGAAACTTAGAGACATGTTTGTGAAAGAAGTACAGGGTTACCCAAAAGTCGGTTAACATTTGAAATTTCAGTGCTTCACGGAATAATGTATAGTAGGTAGAGAGGTAAAAAGTGACACACATGCTTGAAAAAAAAACAGTGCACAGCAAGACCAATAGATGGCGCTTTGAAAGTAGTAATTAGCATAGCAATATGTTCTCAGCAAAGACAATGTTCTTTAAAAAAGAGCTCAAGACGTGGGTCGTCTTTCTTCTACAATAACTGTAGTCGAAGTACAGTGTTGTGAACGGCACTGTACAACATACCAGTAACTATGGTGAAAAACTGCCGTCGGATTTTGTCTTTTAGCATCACTAATGAGGTAGGGCAATCACAGCAGACTTGCGACTTCAGATAAGCCCATAAGCAATAACCGCATGGATGGGGATCTGAGGAGCTGGGAGGCCAAGCATGACCGATGTGGTGACTCAACATGCGATCCTCACCACAAGACGTGCGCAAAAAATCATTCAAATGGGATAGAGTGCCATATTGCATAAAAGACGTACCACTTCCAGCAGATGTTTATCAGCCAGACTAGGGCTGACATGACTACACACACACACCAGCTCATTTTGTAACACGACAGCTCATTTTGTACGCGATATTCTCGTGCATCGTCAGTGATGGGTTGCTGTCCAACGACACCTGGTAACCAGGTTTTGCACTAGTTTCTGGTTTCAATAAAACCGCACGTCATACCAGACACATGTGTAAATTTTTACCTCTCTACCTACATTATTCCCGTGAATTAGTGAATTACAAATATTAACCGATTTTAGGGTCATCATTTGTATGATTATTTCATTTTATTTCGTAGTTAGTAATAATAAACCGGTTGTTCCTTACCTAAGGTATCAGTCCTCCTTATCGACAACGTTGTGTCTGAGGTGTTTCGGGTGTAATGAGTTCCAAGCAAATGTCTGAGGACGATATTATCTCGTGTCTTTACCGGCGAGATCAACTAATACAGAGTACTCGGGGGGTTTCCAGGCGGGTGACTTCGTCGAATTCACGCGACTTTTCCATGTGTATCACCCTTCTTCTCGAAAAGAGTGAAGACTACTTCACTGGCAGATTTCATTTTTGCTAGAATCCGCTGACAACTGGATGACGACAGTTCTGAATTTCTGAATTTTAAGTGGCACACATTAAATAGTCAAAAAGTCTCACGAAGTGAGAGGATTTTTGCTCACTTGCTCTGGTAAGACAGTATGACCAAAAAATCTTTTATGGCGTTGGTGAGTTACAAGGAAAGAAAGAAAATAAATATTGTGGGATAAAGGAGGGTTTGAAAAATCCCATTTTATTATCCTGGTGAGGAAAACTTTTTATCAATTTAACAGTAAATAATGTATATTTTATGTTTATTAACAATCTTTTTAATTTAGATATAATTACAGAAGAATTATATGCCAGGCTCGTTTTCCTTAGCGCCCTGAAATACGACGAATAGCTTTTTCTTTCTTGAAATTATTATCGGGCGAAACGTCGGCTGTCGTGAAATTCCTATAATTTTGACCGACATCGTTCACTGCGACGAACGCACCGAGGGATGACGCTTCGGTGTCGACTTAAATATTGGTGGTGATGATGATGATGATGATGATGTTTCGTTTTGTTGGGCGCTCAAGTGCGCGGTCATCAGCGCCCATACAAAGTCCCAAGTTTTCACACAGTCCAATTTCTTTACTCAGTCCAGTTTAGCCACTGTCGCGAATCTTTAGGATGATGAAATGATTAGGACAACACAAACACCCAGTCCCCGAGCAGAGAAAATCCCCACCACGTCCGGACTTAAATACTGGTGTAACAGCGGAGAGGATGACCACACGCCAGTGCGGACGCTTACTTCAGCCTGTCTGCTTTCGACTGAGGTAACTGGCGGAGCCTGGCGGCAGTGCACAGGAGAAACGGCAGCCCTTGCACTTGCGCCGAAGTCCTCGGTTCGGCGTCCGCCAAATGGCGCGAAAGTTTTCTTCTCTACCGACCAGGAATGCTTCGCTATCGGGCACCGAATCTGCCGCCTTCGTGCTTGCCTGGGAGTTTCCCACTTCTCATTAGTCGTTTTACCCATTGCTGAGTGTCGTGACCCCATTTCCTCATTCATTCTTACGTAGTTGAAACTCCAGACATATGTCTCCATCCACAGCGACCTTTCTTAATATGATGTGAAGAGGCAGGCTGGTAACCTTTTTCGCTTGATCCAACCATCTGTTTGGTACTCTCCCACGTGGTCTTCTGCCCTTAATTTTTCCCTGCACGATAGTCTTCTCTAAATTATCCTCTTTCCTTCTCAAGATGTGCCCAAGGAACTGAAGGTATCTTTGGCTGACACGAGTTGACCTTCTTGTGATTTTAAGTTCTTCTATTGCTGAAACATTTGTTCTTTTTTGCGTCCACGGTACACGTACAACTCCGGCAACACCACATCTCTAAGGCACCAATGCGGCTCTTATCCACTACCTTTCACGGTCCTGGTCTCACATCCGTATAAGAATACAGGAAACACCAATGCTTCTACCAAGCGCATCTTCGTTGTCTTGGATATTGCCCAGTTCTGCCATGTCTTAGTGAGTTTGGCCACTGCGGCTCGGCCAAGAATGATTCGTCGTTTTATCTCTTTATCACACATTCCAGTGCAATTGATCAGAGAGCCTGGATATACATAATTACTCACTATCTCCAGATCCCTTAAGCATCCTGTAAGTTGGTTGTGATCGATGCCTTGGCGACTTATAACCATTAGGTTTTTTTTTTTCATGTTTATCTCTAGGCCAAGGTTTAGACTAATATCTTTCACTCTTGAAAATAGATTACTAAGTTCTTTCTCACTTCCTGCTATGAGTGTAGTATCATCAGCGAAGCGTAAATTGTTGATTTTCCTGTCGCCAATTGAAATCCCACCGACCCAGCCATCCAGCACATTCCTGATTACACACTCTGCATAGATATTGTAGAGCTGAGGTGACAGTATGCAACCTTGTCGGACGCCATATGTCACATCGAAAAATTCCGAGTATTCACCATCTACTTTTGTGGTTGCGGTATGGCTATTATAAAGATCTTTTAGTAAGGATACCAGGTGTTTTGGAACTCCAGACTCTTTGAGCATATGCCACAACTTGTCCCACACGACACAATCAAAAGCCTTTTATTATCTAGCAAGCAGATGTAGGCAGGGACGGAAAATTCATAACATTTTTCAATTATCCGTCTTAAATTCAAGACTGCCTCTCGAGTACCTTTATCGGACACGAAATCCGCTTGTTCTGCGGAAATTTTTTATGCGTTCATTTATTATATGCAGGAGGAGTTTACTAGCATGTGATATTAATGCTATGGTTCTATTGTTGGAGCTGTCCCTAACTGATCATTTTTTGTGCAGAGGTATTAGGGCAGTTGCAGTCCGGTCTTTAGGCCATTCACCCGTTTTCCACACCTTATTACATATTAAATGCAGGGCATGCATGCCTTCCTCTTCCACCGCAGTCAGCATTACTCTGAAATTACCATCTATACCAGGGGATTTGTTGTTTTTCAGATGCTTGATGGCATTTTCGATTCCACTGTACAGAATATCAGGTTCTTTATTTGATTTCATACAAATGTTCTCTTCTTCGATGTTGTTTCCTTTGAAATACAGTGTTTCATAGAGTTGTTTTCACCTAGCTATTGCTAATTGCTTGTCACTAGTAATAGTGCTATCTATATCCTCTACTATCCACGTGCACGGTTTGAACTCTCGAGTGCTTATGTTTATCTTCTTGAATAGGTCACGCGTTTCATTTAGTTCTTGATGTTATCAGTGTCCAATCAGAAGTTCAGGCAGGCGGGTGCTAAAGAGGTCCAGAAATCACAAAATTCTCACAATACGAAAGTAAATAATAATGTTTCCATGTTGTTGTTGTTGTGGTCTTCACTCCTGAGACTGGTTTGATGCAGCTCTCCATGCTACTCTATCCCCTGCAAGCTTCTCCATCTCCCAGTACCTACTGCAGCTTACATCCTTCTGAATCTGCTTAGTGTATTCATCTCTTGGTCTCCCTCTGCGATTTTTACCCTCCACGCTGCCCTCCAATACTAAATTGGTGATCCCTCGATGTCTCAAAATATGTCCTACCAACCGATCCCTTCTTCTAGTCAAGTTGTGCAACTAGCTCCTCTACTCCCCAAGTCTATTCAACATCTCCTCATTAGTTATGTGATTTACCCATCTAATCTTCAGCATTCTTCTGTAGCACCACATTTCGAAAGCTTCTATTCTCTTCTTGTCTAAACTATTTATAGTCCACGTTTCACTTCCATACATGGCTACACTCCATACAAATACTTTCAGAAACGACTTCCTGACATTTAAATCTATACTCGATGTTAACAAATTTCTCTTCTTCAGAAACGCTTTCCTTGCCATTGCCAGTCTACATTTTATATCCTCTCTACTTCGACCATCATCAGTTATTTTGCAACCCAAATAGCAAAATTCCTTTGCCACTTTGTCTCATTTCCTAATCTAATTCCCTCAGCATCACTCGTCTTAATTCGACTACATTCCATTATCCTCGTTTTGCTTTTGTTGATGTTCATCTTATACCCTCCTTTCAAGATACTGTTCATTCCGTTCAACTGCTCTTCCAAATCCTTTGCTGTCTCTGACAGAATTACAATGTCATCGGTGAACCTCAAGGTTTTTATTTCTTCTCCATGGATTTTAATACCTACTCCGGACTTTTCTTTTGTTTCCTTTATTGCTTGCTCAATATACAGATTGAATAACATCGGGGAGAGGTTACAACCCTGTCTAACTCCCTTCCCAACCACTGCTTCCCTTTCATACTCCTCGACTCTTGTAACTGCCATCTGGTTTCTGTACAAATTGTAAATAGCCTTTCGCTCCCTGTATTTTACCCCTGCCATCTTTAAAATTTGAAAGGGAGTATTCCAGTCAACATTGTCGAAAGCTTTCTCTAAGTCTACAAAAGGTAGAAACGTAGGTTTGCCTTTCCTTAATCTACCTTCTAAGATATGTCGTAGGGTCAGTATTGCCTCATGTGTTCTAGTATTTCTACGGAATCCAAACTGATCTTCCCCGAGGTCGGCTTCTATCAGTTTTTCCATTCGTCTGTAAAGAATTCGCGTTAGTATTTTGCAGCTGTGACTTATTACACTGATAGTTCTGTAATTTTCACATCTGTCAACACCTGCTTTCTTTGGGATTGGAATTATTATATTCTTCTTGAAGTCTGAGGGTATTTCGCCTGTCTCATACATCTTGCTCAACCAGATGGTAGAGTTTTGTCAGGACTGGCTCTCCCAAGGCTGTCAGTAGTTCTGATGGAATGTTGTCTACTCCGGGGGCCTTGTTTCGACACAGGTCTTTCAGTACTCTGTCAAACTCTTCACGCAGTATCATATCTCCCATTTCATCTTGATCTACATCCTCTTCCATTTCCATAATATTGTCCTCAAGTAAATCGCCCTTGTGTAGACTCTCTATATACTCCTTCCACCATTCTGCTCTCCCTTCTTTGCTTAGAACTGGGTTTCCGTCTGAGCTCTTGATATTCATACAAGTGGTTCTCTTTTCTCCAAAGGTCTCTTTAATTTTCCTGTAGGCAGTATCTATCTTACCCCTCGTGAGATAAGCCTCTACATCCTTACATTTGTCCTCTAGCCATCCCTGCTTAGCCATTTTGCACTTCCTGTCGATATCATTTTTGAGACGTTTGTATTTCTTTTTGCGTGCTTCATTCACTGCATTTTTATATTTTCTCCTTTCATCAATTAAATTCAGTATTTCTTCTGTTACGCAAGGGTTTCTACCAGCCCTCGTCTTTTTACCTACTTGATCCTCCGCTGCCTTCACTATTTCATCCCTCAAAGCTACCCATTCTTCTTCTACTGTATTTCTTTCCCCCATTCCTGTCAATTGTTCCTTTATGCTCTCTCTGAAACTCTGTACAGCCTCTGGTTCTTTCAGTTTACCCAGGTCCCGTCTCCTTACATTCCCACCTTTTTGCAGTTTCTTCAGTTTTAATCTACAGTTCATAACCAATAGATTGCGGTCAGAGTCCACATCTGCCCCTGGAAATGTCTTACAATTTAAAACCTGGTTCCTAAATCTCTGTCTTACCATTATATAAACTATCTGATACCTTCTGGAATCTCCAGGATTCTTCCATGTATACAACCTTCTTTTATGATTCTTGAACCATGTGTTAGCTATGATTAAGTTATGCTCTGCGCAAAATTCTACCAGGCGGCTTCCTCTTTCATTTCTTAGCCCCAATCCATATTCACCTACTATGTTTCCTTCTCGCCCTTTTCCTGCTTTCGAATTCCAGTCACCCATGACTATTAAATTTTCGTCTCCCTTCACTATCTGAATAATTTCTTTTATCTTATCATACATTTCATCACTCTCTTCGTCATCTGCGGAGCTAGTTGACATACAAACTTGTACTTCTGTGGTAGGCGTGGGCTTCGTGTATATCTTGGCCACAATAATGCGTTCACTATGCTGTTTGTAGTAGCTTACCCGTACTCCTATTTTTTTTTCATTATTAAACCTACTCCTGCTTTACCCCTATTTGATTTTGTATTTATAACCCTGTATTCACATGGCCAAAAGTCTTGTTCCTCCTGCCACTGAACTTCACTAATTCCCACTATATCTAACTTTAACCTATCCATTTCCTTTTTTAAATTTTCTAACCTACCTGCCCGATTACGGGATCTGACATTCCAATCCATATTCACCTACTATGTTTCCTTCTCTCCCTTTTCCTGCTTTCGAATTCCAGTCACCCATGACTATTAAATTTTCGTCTCCCTTCACTATCTGAATAATTTCTTTTATCTTATCATACATTTCATCACTCTCTTCGTCATCTGCGGAGCTAGTTGACATACAAACTTGTACTTCTGTGGTAGGCGTGGGCTTCGTGTATATCTTGGCCACAATAATGCGTTCACTATGCTGTTTGTAGTAGCTTACCCGTACTCCTATTTTTTTTTCATTATTAAACCTACTCCTGCTTTACCCCTATTTGATTTTGTATTTATAACCCTGTATTCACATGGCCAAAAGTCTTGTTCCTCCTGCCACTGAACTTCACTAATTCCCACTATATCTAACTTTAACCTATCCATTTCCTTTTTTAAATTTTCTAACCTACCTGCCCGATTACGGGATCTGACATTCCACGCTCCGATCCGTAGAACGCCAGTTTTCTTTCTCCTGGTAACAACGTTCTCTTGAGTAGTCCCCGCCTGGAGATCCGAATGGGGGACTATTTTACCTTCGGAATATTTTACCCAAGAGGACGCCATCAGCATTTAATCATACAGTAAGGCTGCATGCCCTCGGGAAAAATTACGGCTGTAGTTTCCCCTTGCTTTCAGCCGTTCGCAGTACCAGAAGAGCAAGGCCATTTTGGTTAGTGTTACAAGGCCAGATCAGTCAATCATCCAGACCGTTGCCCCTGCAACTACTGAAAAGGCTGCTGCCCCTCTTCAGGAACCACCCGTTTGTGTGTCCTCTCAACAGATACCCCTCCGTTCTGGTTCCACCTACGGTACAGCTATTTGTATCGTTGAGGCACGCAAGCCTCCCCACCAACGGCAAGGTCCATATTTAACCAAAATATTGGTGGATTAAAGAATAAAGTAGATTCTCACAAAAGTAAAGTAAAAAAAATATTGTTACCATTTTTCACCAAAATATTCCGGGATTGAAGAATAAGGTAGATGAGCTCCTGGTTTGTTTGGATGACATTGAATCTGATAAGGTAACAGATATACTATGACTGTCTGCGCGTCACATTGTGTCTGATATGGAAAAAGTAAATGTCAGTGGTTATAAACTAGCTGCACATATGAGTAGAGAGAATAAGGTGTGAGGAGGAGTTGCCATATATGTCTTAAAGTTATCACTGTGTATAAAGCTTAGATACAAAAAAGTTTTGTCTAGAGCAACATATAGAAGCATGTGCCTGTCAACTTAAACTGAAGTAGGGCTTTTTTATAATTGTAACAGTATATACGTCCCCTTCAGGAAACTTTAATTTATTCCTGGAAGACTTGGATGCCTTGTTGTGCTATCTGTCAGTTAGGTGAAAGCAAATTATTATTTGTGGGGACTTCAATGTTGATTCACTGAAAGAGTGTAATAGGAAGAAAGACCTGGAAGTCTTGCTTGGTTCTTACAATTTGACATCTGTCATTAATTTTCCTACTCGGGTAGTAAAGGACAGCAACACATTGACAGATAACACTTTTATAGACCAAGATAGGTTTAAAAGCATAAATTCTCGTCCTGTTGAGAATGGGCTTTCTGATCATGATGCTCAGCTTGTTACAGTATATGACATAGCTCCATGCAGTAATTCAGAACTACCCTCCAAAGTTGTGTGTTCAATTAATGACTCAACAATTAGAAATTTCAGAGAAAATCATCAGCAGTTAGACTGGGATGAGGTGTACAAGGAACCCGATGTTAATATAAAATATAACTTATTTCATAATACACTTATAAGAGAATTTGAAAACTGTTTCCCCAAGAAAGTAGTTAAATCTAATTATAAGAAACCATGCAAAAAACCTTGACTTACTAAAGGAATAAAAATATCTTGTATCCACAAAAGGGAACGGTATTTAACAACAAGAAAGAGTAATGACCCAGAAACAGCCAAATATTATAAAAACTACTGTGCTACGTTAAGAAAGATTATTAAAAAGACCAAATGCATGTGCGTCATGTCTGAGATTAATACCTCTGATAACAAAATCAAAACCATTTGGAATATTATTACAAGGGAGACAGGGCAACCAAGAGTACAGGATGACGGCATCACCATCAAAGCGAATGGAAACCTGATAAACAACAAGCCGGAAGTAGAAAACATTTTGAAAATAGGATCTAAATGTTCATTAGAAGAAGCAAGGCAGTTAATGGAAGAGGCCTTACCCACACCATTTGAAACAATTGAAATTCCACCCACCTCTCCTTCTGAAATTAGGAAGATAATAAGCTCTCTCAAGAATAAAAGCTCACATGGAATTGATGGCATTTCCAGCAGGATAGTAAAAGCTTGCTCCCAAGATAGCTCTCTGAAGCAGGATATCGTCCCAGATAGACTGAAGTATGCCATTGTTAAACCACTGCATAAAAAAGGGGATACGTCTGATGTCAACAACTACCACCCAATCTCTATTCTGACTGCCTTATTCAAAATTCTTGAAAAAGTAATGTATTGTAGAGTAGCTTCACACCTTTGTAAAAATAAAGTTTTAACAAAATGTCAGTTTGGTTTCCAGAAAGGTTTTTCAATGGAAAATGCTATAAATACTTTCACTAATGAAATATTAATTGCTCTGAGTAACCGGACGTGACCCATAGGGATTTTTTGTGATCTCTCAAAGGCTTTTATTGTGTAAATCATGGAATACTTCTAGATAAGCTCAAGTACTGTGGTATGAATGGGATAGTGCTCAAATGATTTAAATCATACCTAACTGGAAGAGTGCAGAAAGCTGAAGTAAGCAGTTCACATAATATGCAAAAAACTGGTGATTTCTCAAACTGGGGAACAATCAAGAATGGGGTGTCGCAAGGTTCGGTCTTGGGTGCTCTGCTGTTCTTAATATATATTAATGACTTGCCATTCTATATTCACGAAGATGCAAAGCTGGTACTTTTTACCGATGATGCAAGTATAGCTATCACACCCAACAAACAAGAATTAACTGGTGAATTTGTGAACGATTGTTTTCAGAAAATCATTAAATGGTTCTCTGCAAATGGGCTCTCATTAAACTTTGAAAAAACACAGTATATAGAGTTCCACACAGTAAATGGAATGGCACCATTAATAAATATTGGCTTCGATCAGAAATAGGTAGCTAAGGTAGAATATTCAAAATTTCTAGGTTTATGCATTGATGAGGGGTTGCACTGGAAAAAACACACTGAGGATCTGCTGAAACGTTTGAGTTCAGCTACTTATGCTATTAGGGTCATTGCAAATTATGGCGATATACATCTGAGTAAATTAGCTTACCACGCCTATTTTCATTCTCTGCTTTCGTATGGCATCATATTCTGAGGTAACTCATCATTGAGTAAAAGAGTGTTCATTGCATAGAAGGGTGTAATCAGAATAATTGCTGGAGCTCATCCAAGATCATCGTGCAGACACTTATTTCAAGAGCTTGAAATCTTCACTGTAGCCTCACAATATACATATTCACTTATGAAATTTATTATTAACAATCCGAAGGAATTCAAAAGTAATAGCAGTGTACATGGCTACAACACTAGGAGAAAGGATGATCTTCACTACTCAAGATTAAATCTAACTTTGGCTCAGAAGGGGGTAAATTATGCTGCCACAAAAGTCTTTGGTCACTTATCTAATAGCATCAAAAGTCTGACAGATAGCCATATAGAATTTAAAAGGAAATTAAAAGAATTTCGCAACTCCTTCTACTCATTAGACGAATTTTTGGATGTAGTAAGTTGGTAATTTCCCAAACCCCCACAAAATAAAAAAATTAAAAATATTAAGTGTCATGTAATATTTTGTGTAATGTAATATCTTGTATAGACACGTTTTATTAACCTGACACGTTCCACATCATTACGGAGTGTCGTATTCATGATCTATGGAACAAGTACTAATCTAACCTAATCTAATCTTTCTATGTCATCACAAATATTGGTGAGATACTGTGTCCTGTCAATTCGGCAGCTGTGCTGTATTTTGCGGCGAAGTTCTTTGTATGCATCTTCATCTTGAGCTGTTTGTATGCCATGTTTCTTTAGTGTGCTCCGTTCTTCCATGAGTAGTAGAGTATTGTTCGAAATACTGGGATTCTTCGCTTCAGGGGTCTTAGTAACCTGTTCAGGGAGAGATGAATTGATCACTTCTTTCATTTTTCCCTATATTTTGGGAGCTACTCCTTCCTCTGTTAATTTTTGGAGCTTGGGTCTTATTCTTTCTCCAAATTCTTCGAGACTAGTTTTATCTGTCAGACGAATCTGCCTTACTCTCTTCTTTTTGGTCACTTTCAGTTTTATCTGCATTTTCACATACAGCATGGTATGGTCACTGCCATAGTCTGCTGCAGGATGGGTCTTGCAGTCTAGGACCGAAGTACGCCAGCGTTGTCTCACCAAAATGAAATCAATCTGATTTCTAATCCTATCCCCTGGGGAAATGAATGTGTATCTACGCCGTGGATGATGTTGAAAGAGGGTATTACAGATAGATAAGTTGTTATTCACGCAAAATTCCAGCAGCCGCTCCCCACGTTCATTTCTCACTCCCACTCTCACTGCAGCCTCGTATTTAATCCAGTTTCCCACTTAGACTGGTATAAATACGAGGCTGCAATCATAGCTCAGCAGTCTGTTGCTCGCACTTAGAGACATCGGTCAGTTGTGCCGATCAGATATTGATAGTTACATACTAATTTCTAAAAGTGGTTCGTCGACAAAACCTCAAGCAACATAATAAAACCTTTCCCTATCCACCAGTTGTGAATTGGAGATCAGCTTTAAACGATATTAATTAATCCTCTTCCGGAACAAGTCAGACAAAACACTTTTTTGTGATTAAATGACAGAAGAAATGACAAACCACATTCGAGAAGACACTAGTCACTGTCAGTAGCAGAGGTAGGCCGACACGAGGAACCTCGGCGTGCAACAAGACTAAAACAGCTTCTTCAACTGACCGATGTCTCCAAGTGCGAGCAACAGACTGTTGAGCTATGATTGCAGCCTCGTATTTACACCAGTCTAAGTGGGAAACTGGAATAAATACGAGGCTGCAGTGAGAGTGGGAGTGAGAAAGGAACGTGGGGAGCGGCTGCTGGAATTTTGCGTGAATAACAACTTATCTATCTGCAATACCCTCTTTCAACATCATCCACGGCGTAGATACACATTTTGAATATCTTTTACTGTAAAAACTGACAATTGTGTTCTTCGCCAAATACTTTCTAAACAAAAATCATCATTACTGACGTCGTTTTCATGTTTATCATTTTTATTCTCACCACCACCACCATAATCATCATCATAAGTCGCTTAACGTTCACTATTGGTCCTGTAAAGAACTTCATTCTCTCATCAATCATCTACTCGGCTACCAACGCGAGCCATTATCATTCTATTTCCATTACCCTCCTAACTATGTGATCCATTCCGGTCTGTCTGCTTCTCTCTCCTTTAATTTCCCAAACGCATCTCACCAGTGCTCGGTGGACGACCCTCAGTTTTTGAAATCCAGTCCCACAGCCAAAACTAAGCGGTGGTAATACAAACTGATTGTACAGATTGCTCGTCAGACACATCCACGGTTTTGTTTTCGAAATCATGTTTAGTTTAACAAAATCAGTCAAGCGCATTTTACGTGGTTTTTTTAAGTCGATTCAGCTTTCCCGTCAACAGCCCTTAATAGGAGAACTCGAATTTGATCTCTGTTGTTACTCCATTCGTTGTTGAAGTTGGTTTGGAATGGAGGCAAATTATACAACGTCATTCGTAAAAAGGTGATCGTTCAGATATGAACCACTAACTCGTGTTCCTACGTGGTTCTTCAAGTTTAAGGATATGAAGACTTCCTCAAGGATTGCAGAGAATAGTTTTGGTGACCTTGACTCTACTTGCCTGATTCCTTTTCTCTGCTGAAGTTCTCACTACCATATAGCAATATCAACGACGTTTATATTCGTCGGTAGATACTGATATTGATTGAATCAATGCCTTGTTTCTAAAGGTCCTGGAGTAGGGGCGTACTGCTTTGTTTAAAATTGAGTCAGAAGCTTTCTTGAGTCTATAAACCCCAAACAAGGCGTAATTTCTACTCACTGTTTAGATCTATAATTTCGTTAATGAAAATAAAAATATTGTTCCTAACTTCAGGATAATATTTTTATTCTTAAAGTTACGAAAGTATCTCTATTTACTAATATCTTTATTCACAGGGAAGTGAAAGAAGTAGTGTTCCGCTACAATATTAAATAAGTATGTTTAACCCTCTTGTGTGTCGCGCCCTCAAATGACGAGACATAAATTTCGACTCATTTCTCTCGTCTTTCAAGGCTGAGGTGGCCGTAACAGCGCAGGTACCTTGTCTGAGGACTAGTAATAGTTTAAAGAACGACCTCAAGATGGCAATGTAAATGGTTGGCGGTCAGGAAGCTTAGTTGCATCACCCCATTCTCGGTGCAGCCACAAAGCTGTGCTATGAAACTATCACATTTATCTGTGGGAATAATACTGCTCTATTTGCACAGGTATGTGTTGTAATACATTTTTGATACTTATTATAGATTATTTGTTATGGTTCACAGATACCTGGGTCGCATAAATTTCGATTTTCGTAATAATCGCATGGGGACTTATCCGTTAAGATCATCTTCCATTACTGTGTTCAGTTCATATGGAATTTTGATTTCTTCCTTTTTATGCTTTTATAATACCTAATTTTATCATATTTAGCATTTAGTCAAATGGTCATTTCAGTTATTCAGCAAATGTAGCTAGCGGTTTCAGTAATGTCTTAAAAAAATTAATTTTATATACAAACATGCAAACATAATGCATAATATGTGCATAGTTATTTTCTGAAAGTAAGTAAAACTATATAATTCCCTTAGGATGACAGACAGGCCACATTCATCAGTAAAGTTACTTGGTTTAGTCGAAAGAAAAATAAGCTATAGAGATCTAAAGACCCTTGAAATTTGTAAGAAGCACGTGGGATGGGTGACATGATGAATTCTGTTGTTGTCGTTTACAGAAATGACTCTAGAAACGTTGGGTGGTTCACAAGGATTTTCATTCACTTGCTAAATGTGACTGTAGTAAACATCTGGATACTACAGAAGATGAGTTAGTAAGAAAACGTGGATCTGCTAGCATTCAAAAGCAGACTGTCCTCTGGGCTAACAGATAAAGGCGAAGCATATATTACAAGGAAGAATAGATGCAGACGTTCAGACGAAAACCCATTTTTGTCGGGACATTCAAAAAAGATAGCCTGTCATTCTGTACCCAATAAATTACGCTTCAATGGTGGATCGCAATGGCCAGCCATGTCACATGATTCAAAGTCCAACAGATATCATGACCGGGACCGTAGACGGAAAACACTCTACATCTGTGACAAATACAATGATGCTGTGCGTCCTCAGTGCTTAAAACAATTTCATTCCAGAAAATAAAAATAAAAATAATGTATTGTCCTGATGTATTATTTAATACTACTAATAAATTTTCTATCTAAGATGTACTAGTTTTCGTTCTCACTGTCCTCATTTGAGGACATCTCCCTACTGAATGAAATTTTCACTCTGCAGCGAAGTGTGCGCTGATTTTGAAACTTCCTGGCAGATTAAAACTGTGTGCCGGACCGAGACTCGAACTCGGGACCTTTGCCTTTCGCGGCAAGTGCTCTACCAAATGAGCTACCCAAGTACGACTCACGACCCGTCCTCACAATTTTACTTCTGTCAGTACCTCGTCTCCTACGTTCCAAACTTCACACAAGTTCTCCTGCGAAACTTTCATCTCCCTACTGATCCATAGAAATTTCTATTTCGGCTTGATAATTCGTTCACGAGACGATTAAGTACATCCATTAGCCAACAAAAAAAATTATTTCTTTTATTAACTATTGCTCGTCAGCCCTCGGAAGACAAATTAGTGATTGAATGACATATTGACACTTTTCAGACAAAAAAACGATTGAAACTGAAAACTCTACGTCAAAGATACTGTAGAGTATTGACGGGTAAGACCTGTGAGTTCCGTGGATCCAAACTGATACGGTGGATGAACATTTGTATTTTAAATTTGTGGGGAGAGTGGGTGACCTGTATTGAGCTGGTGTTGGATGTCAATTGCATGCTCACGGATGTACGACAGGTCATCTAATTACTTTCAGTTATTTATTACAATCTGGAACCCTACTACACTCAATTATGACACCAATTTCAATTGTAACTATTTTAAATAGCATTCCAGATCTTTACAATTCATTATTTTACGGTGCATTAAGTGTTTTTTTTTTTTTTTTTTTTTTTTTTGCGAGAATAACACAAGTCTTCTCAGCCAACTAAAGGAAGATTACACGTTTGCACGCCGGGAATGCAAAATTAAAAAAAAAAAGGCTTGTGTTAGGAGAACAATTAAGTGTTTTGCATTGCAAAAATAAATGATTTTAGGAACGAATTACTGGAACATATTATTCATGAGATTTAGCATCCAACTACTCTCACATCAAAAGCAATTTGTGGGTGAAACGTTTTGCGTCCTATTGTTGCACAGCAACCCTGTTCCCGAGTGCACCAATAAAGTTTCGAAGCTATTTCTCGAAACAGGCACTAAAAGGACCAAGTTCGACACAGACGGGGTGTCACATTCATAATTGATAACACGCCGAGAGTGCCAGTAACGCAAAAGCAGGACAACGTTCGTAACTCACGCCCACACAGCGAGCGAGAACGGTACAGTATGACAGCACCCAGCACATCGTTCTCCAAACTCTGCAGTACGGAGTAATAACATGCAGCATCCGAGATTCGCCGCTCCAGAGCGTTCTAGTACTGATGAGGAATGCAGAGGCAGGGAAAAGAAAAACCGTCCGTACTTGAGACTCCACGGTGCGGACAGGACCAGCTGACATCTCTGGTTAAACGAGGGCAAGAGGCCGCCTAGTCTGCTACAAATACATAATGTCTGGCTTCAAATCCCCTGTTTCGTATATCTCGTTCACAGTGTCTGGTCATTCCTTCTGCATCAACGATCCCGACGGAATGACAGTCTCGCTAATTACAAGTTAACTCTGCTGGGGAACCGTGATTGACTGCTTGCTGCGTGTGACGTTAACTACGAGACAGCAGCCCCCGGCTGTGTGTGAACTATAGCGCTCCACGCTGCCGCTTCCGACGGGTCGCAGCCTCAACTGACAGAAAGGCGATGCGGACTTACGGGGCCTACTTCTTGTGAAAGGCCAAACCGACTGACTACAAGCTCCCATCTTCCACTTGCTTAATTGGCACCTGAGTGCCGCCTCCAAGACTGTACTTGTGTTGCCTTCCTGGCTGTATGCTACCTATGCCCAGGGAGCCCTGGGCTTTCGTCTTCACGAAAAACCGCCATATTGAAGATGATGTGGGTACAGGTCTAAGAGCACGACCATAATTGAGATGGTTCAAATGGCTCTGAGCACTATGGGACTTAACATCTATGGTCATCAGTCCCCTAGAACTTAGAACTACTTAAACCTAACTAACCTAACGACATCACACACATCCATGCCCGAGGCAGGATTCGAACCTGCGACCGTAGCAGTCGCGCAGCTCCGGACTGAGCGCCTAGAACCGCTAGACAACCGCGGCCGGCCATAATTCAGAGTGCTGAGGCCAATTCTAACCACGAAGGCGCATCCTTCGGCCGCTTCGCCGGTCCCCGCTACTGCCTCGCTGTCAGGCAGTGTGCCTGACCAGTCTCAAGCTACACTATGTGATCAGAAGTATCCGGACACCCCCAAAAGCATACGTTTTTCATAATAGATGCACTGTTCTGCCACCTACTGCCTGGTACTCCATATCAGCGACCTCAATAGTCATTACACATCGCGAGAGAGCAGAATGGGGCGCTCTGCGGAATTCAGACACTTCGAACGTGGTCAGGTGATTGGGTGTCACTTGTGTCATACGTCTGTACGCGAGATTTCCACACTCCTAAACATCCCCAGGTGCACTGTTTCCGATGTGATAGTGAACTAGAAATGTGAAGGGAGACGTACAGCACAAAAGCGTACAGGCCGACATAGTCTGTTGACTGGCAGAGACCGCCGACAGTTGAAGAGGGTCGTAATGTGTAATAGGCAAACATCTATCCAGACCATCACACAGGAATTTCAAACTGTACCAAGATCTACTGCAGGTATTACGACAGTTAGGCAGGTGGTGAGAAAAGTTGGATTTCATGATCGAGCGGCTGCTCATAAGCCAGACATTACGCCGGTAAATGCCAAACGACGCCTCGGTTGGTGTAAGGAGCGGAAACACTGGACGACTGAACAGTGGAAAAACGTTGTGTGGAGTGACAAATCACGGTACACAATGTGGCGATCCGTTGGCAGGGTGTGGGTATGGCGAGTGCCCGGTGAACGTCATCTGCCAGCGATTGTAGCGAAACAGTAAAATTCGGAGGCGGTGGTATTATGGCGTGGTCGTGATTTTCATGGAGGAGGGCTTGCACCCCTTGTCGTTTTGTGTGGTACTATCACAGCACAGGCCTACATTGATGTTTTAAGCACCTTCTTGCTTCCCACTGTTGAAGAGCAATTCGGGGATGACGACTGCATTTTCAACACGATCGAGCACCTGTTCATATTTCACGGCTTGTGGCGGAGTGGTTACACGAAAATAGCATCCCTGTAATGGACTGGCCTTCATAGAGTCCTGACCAGAATCCTATAGAACACCTTTAGGACGTTTTGGAACGCCGACTTCTTGCCAGGCCTCACCGACCGACATCGATACCTCTCCTCAGTGCAGCACTCTGTGCAGAATGGGCTGCCATTCTCCAAGATACCTTCCAGCACTTGATTGAACTTATGCTTGCGAGAGTGGAAGCTGTCATCATGGCTAAGGGCGGGGTTAACACGATACGGAATTGCAGCATTACCGATGGAGGGCCCCACCAACTTTTAAGTCATTTTCAGCCATGCGTCCGGATACTTTTGATCACATTGTGTACATGAGCTGCCAGATCGCTATGTCTAGCACTCATCACCGGTGTCAGGGGAGCAGTCCAACCTATTTCCTGAGTGCTGCAGAAGACAATATTGATGCTAGCAATGATATCAATAAAATGTTGTTGGAGATATTGCAGTTTCATTCACGCTTTCAGGTGTAAGACTGAAACACTCACCAGCCCTCGGAACTCGGCCTCCGACAATTGTAACATCACCGCCTAACCTGTCCACCCTCGACGCCCACTGGTCTCCTGACCCGAGATGTGACCGTTACTCCAAGATGAGGTTACGACAGTTGAAGACTGGTGGCTCCTCAGAATTTGCAGAATCATACCATCATACCCCACTAGAGGAATCGGCAGACCCAAAATATGTAAGAGAATTTCCATTGAGCTAACAGCTGAAAACGGCACTTTTTAACTGGCAGTATACTACTTCAAATCTCCGCTTACAGTACTCCCTGGGTGGACTAAGTAACCTAGAAGTACTCCAAAACTGAGACGTTTTCAGACTGTGATACGTCCTGAAGCATTATACACAGCAGGAAGTCTGAACCTCGTAAGAACTTAATTATTGAAACGGCTAGAGCTTGTGGAGCAAAAGATTCTTAGGGGGATACCGGGATCTCAACGAACAGGAGACTGTCAGTATAGAAGACGAGTGAGTCAAGAACAATATACCAAGATACAAAGTATCTCAGAGAGACGCCGTCACGCCGGTCGCGGTGGCCGAGCGGTTCTAAGCGCTTCAGTCCGGAACCGCGCGACCGCTACGGTCGCAGGTTCGAATCCTGCCTCGGGCACTGACGTGTGTGATGTCCTTAGGTTAGTTAAGTTTAAGTAGTTCTAAGTTCTAGGGCACTGATGACCACAGATGTTAAGTCCCATAGTGCTCAGAGCCATTTGAACCATTTAGACGCTGTCACGAAAAGAATAACTATGTTCTTCGGACAGAGAACAGAAGAAAAGTAAGTTCGACCCAAGAGGTAAAAATGGATCTACAGGGTGCTCTATTGATCGTGACCGGACCAAATATCTCACGAAATAAGCGTCAAACGTAACTTGTCTAGCTGGAAGGGGGAAACCAGATGGCGCTATGGTTGGCCCATTAGATGCCGCTGCCGTAGTTCAAACGGATATCAACTGCGTTTTTCAAAATAGGAACCCCCATTTTTATTACATATTCGTGTAGTACGTAAAGAAATATGAATGTTTTAGTTTGACCACTTTTTTCGCTTTGTGATATATGGCGTTGTAATAGTCACAAACATATGCCTCACAATATTAGACGAACAGTTGGTAACAGGTAGGTTTTTTAAATTCAGATACAGAACGTAGGTACGTTTGAACATTTTATTTCAGTTGTTCCATTGTGATACACGTACCTTTGTGAACTTATCATTTCTGAGAACGCATGCTGTTACAGCGAGATTACCTGTAAATACCACATTAATGCAATAAATTCTCAAAACGATGTCCGTCAACCTCAATGCATTTGGCAATACGTGTAACGACATTCCTCTCAACAGTGAGTAGTTCGCCTTGCGTAATGTTCGCACATGCATTGACAATGCGCTGACGCATGTTGTCAGGCGTTATCGGTGGATCACGATACCAAATATCATTCACCTTTCCCCACAGATAGAAATCCGGGGACGTCAGATCCGGTGAATGTGCGGGTCATGGTATGGTGCTTCGACGAACAATCCACCTGTCATGAAATATGCTATTCAATACCGCTTCAACCGCACGCGAGCTATGTGCCGGACATCCATCATGTTGGAAGTACATCGCCATTCTCTCATGCAGTGAAACATCTTGTAGTAACATCGGTAGAACATTACGTAGGTAATCAGTATACATTGCACCATTTAGATTGCCATCGATAAAATGGGGGCCAATTATCCTTCCTCCCATAATGCCGCACCATACATTAACCCGACGAGGCCGCTGATGTTCCAGTTGACGCAGCCATCGTGGATTTTCCGTTGCCCAGTAGTGCATATTACGCCGGTTTACGTTACCGCTGTTGGTGAATGACGCTTCGTCGCTAAATAGAACGCGTGCAAAAAATCTGTCATCGTCACGTAATTTCTCTTGTGCCACGTGGCAGAACTATACACTACGTTCAGAGTCGTCGCTATGCAATTCCTGGTGCATATAAATATGGTACGGGTGCAGTCGATGTTGATGTAGCATTCTCAACACCGACGTTTTAGAGATTTCCGATTCTCGCGTAATTTTTCCGCTACTGATGTGCGGATTAGCCGCGACAGCAGCTGAAACACCTACTTGGGCATCATCATTTGTTGCAGGTCGTGGTTGACGTTTCACATGTGGCTGAACACTTCCTGTTTGCTTAAATACCGAACAGCAAACATAGCACACACGCGTTGGGCATTTTGATCACAATAGCCATACATAAACACGATATCGACCTTTCCCGCAATTGGTAAACTGTCCATTTTAACACGGGTAATGTATCACGAAGCAAATACCGTCCGCACTGGCGAAATGTTACGTGATACCACGTACTTATACGTTTGTGACTATTACAGCGCCATCTATCACAAACCGAAAAAAAGAGTCCAACTAAAACATCCAAATTTCTTTAGTACTACACGAATATGTAATAAAAAGTTGTGGTTCCTATTTAAGTAAACGCAGTTGATATCCGTTTGACCTATGGCAGCGCCATCTAGCGGGCCAACCATAGTGCCATCTGGTTTCCCCCTTCAAGCTAGACGAGTTTCGTTCTTTGTAGTTTTTTCGTTTGATGCTTATTTCGTGAGATATTTGGCCCGATCACTATCAATGGAGCACCCTGTATAAGCAATGGCAACACAGGAAAAAGAAGAAGAAATATCACTGCCAGGCTGAGAACGTACCAGCCATTCCCTTACATCCAAGCCTTATGTTTCAGGGGTCTACCCTGTGAAAATTGGCAGCGTGTACTGTGAGTTCTGAATGCAAAGCCGCCTCGATCAACACGGTCTGTGTGGTAAGCGGTTGCCAGCCGTGCAGCCTGTGGCCCCCTCAGCGGCAGATGGCTACAAAGCGAGCCTCTGGCACAAAAGACGGCCGCAGGCCGCTGAATTAAACCCCAGAGCGGCCAGCTCGCCGCTAATTAACACGGGCCAAGGCAGCGCCGCGCTTCGCTACACGGTTCCGAGTAATTAGCAACACGCCAAAGTGTGCCGATGAGCCTCAAGTCAACTAATTACCGCACGTTTGACCTAAATCTTAATGTACCCACGGCCGCCGCTGCATCCACTCGTGATCAGTAACAGCTCCACAACGAAAGTTTTGATTTGTTATTCGTTTTTCAACACGTTTTAAGCTGTGTACCTATAACGATTATTACTTCTTATATTATATTGGAGAAGTCGCATTTTATTCACTGAGTTGACAAAAGTCGTGGGATAGCGATATACACCATACAAATAGCGCTAGTATCGCGTACACAAATTACAAAAGGGCAGTGCGTAGGCGGAGCTGTCATTATTAATGAGGTGACGTCCGCCCCCGGTAGCTGAGTGGTCAGCGCGACAGACTGTCAATCCAAAGGGCCCGGGTTCGATTCCCGGCTGGGTCGGAGATTTTCTCCGCTCAGGGACTGGGTGTTGTGTTGTCCTAATCATCATCATCATTTCATCCCCATCGACGCGCAAGTCGCCGAAGTGGCGTCAAATCGAAAGACTTGCACCAGGCGAACGGTCTACCCGACGGGAGGCCTTCGTCACACATTTCCATTTCCAATGAGGTGACTTCTGAAAAGGCTTCCGACGTGATTATGGTGACATAACGGAAATTAACAGTCTTTGAAAGCGGTATGGTAGTTGGAGCTAGACGTGTGGGACATTCCATTTCGGAAATCGTTAGCGAATTCAATATTCCGAGACCCACAGTGTCAAGACTGTGCCGGGAACACCAGACTTCGAGCATTACCTCTCACCACGGACAACGCAGTGGCCGACGGCCTTCACTTAACGGCCAGGAACAGCGGCTTTCGAGCAGAGTTGTTAGTGCCAACGGACAAGCAACACTGCGTGAAATAACCGCAGAAATTAATGTGAGACGTACGACGAAGGTATTCGTTACGGCACTGCGGTAAAATATGGCGCTAATCGGCTATGGCTACAGTGCCTTTGCTATCAGCACGACAACACCTCTAGTGCCTCTTCGAGCTCGTGACCATATCGGTTGGACCCTAGACGATTGTAAAGCCGTGGCCTGGTCAGATGGGTCCCAATTTCAACTTGCAAGAGCTGATGATTGGCTCCGACTGTGGCGCAGACCCTACGAAGCCATGGACGCCAGTTGTCACAAGCTGGTGGTGGCTCCATAATGGTGTGGGCTGTGTTTACATGGAATATACTAGGTCCTCAGGAGTTCGGCTACTTGAAGACCATTTGCAGCAATTCATAGACGTCATGTACGCAAACAACGACAGAATTTTTATGGATGACAATGCGCCATGTCACCGGCTCACAGTTGTTCGCGATTGGTCTGAAGAACATTCTGGACTATTCGAGCAATTGGTTTGGCCACCTAGATCGCCTGACATGAATCCCTGTTATGGGACATACTCAGGATGTCAGTTCGTGCACAAAATCCTGCACCGGCAATACTTTCGCAATTATGGACGGCTATAGAGGCAGCAAGGCTCAGTATTCCTACAGAAGACTTCAAGGACTTGTTAGCTCCATGCCACATCGAGTTGCTGCACTACGCCGGGAGGTCTGACACGATATTGTGAGATATCCCATGACTTTTGTCACCTCAGTGAACATCCCATGGAAGTGGCCTCTGGGGTGCGAAAAAAGGACAACGATGTACAGTTTAGTGCAATAGAGTAAAATAATTTAACACTTTTATAGACGACTGTGTTATAATGCTAAGTCGAATTATAAAATAACCTAAAATTTTGAATCTGAGAGTGTATCTGTAGCTTGCTGAAGAGTAGGAGTTGCCCAAAAGAAAGTTCTTCAGTTCCGTCTTGAAATCAACCACATTATTTAAACGGCATTTAAGGAGCTTGTGGCACGTTGTTTCAATACGTGCGTGCCAATTTATTTGACTCATTTCTGTGCTAATGACAAGCCCTTCAAGTGTTTGTTCAAAAATGGTTCAAATGGCTCTGAGCACTATGGGACTTAACATCTGAGGTCATCAGTCCCCTAGAACTTAGAACTACTTAAACCTAACTAACCTAAGGACATCACACACATCCATGCCCGAGGCAGGATTCGAATCTGCGACCATAGCGGTCGCGCGGTCCCAGACTGAAGTGCCTAGAACCGTTCGGCCACTCCGGCTGGCCCAAGTGTTTGTAGAGGTGTTTTTGGTCCTTCATGATTTTTTGAGAAAATAAAAATTCCAGTAACGACAAAACACACACATTTTTATCGCTAACATAGAAATAAGAGAACAATCCTTTTGATCATATCACTTTTGGATCAATCGTTTATTCTGTTGTCTCCCATGTACTGTAGTGTCACGGAATAGTAAAGGGTTGGATACGTGGAATATTGTCAAAGTTTCGTTGTCTATGCCGAGAGCCAGAGGCAGGAAGTTAGCCAAGAAGTAAGAGGATTGCACATATATCGGAATGTGTCGTCACGCAGGGGCAATGGCCTGGTCACACACAACAGGCGAGAGAGAATTGCTTAGCACGCGGGTTTGTGTTAGATGGAGACTTTCGTAGAGTGTAAGATAGAGATATAGCGTCAGCTGTACCGCATTTCACAACTTCGCGTAAGTCTGCCGTGTTGTTGTTGTGGTCTTCAGTCCTGAGACTGGTTTGATGCAGCTCTCCATGCTACTCTATCCTGTGCAAGCTTCTTCATCTCCCAGTACCTACTGCAACCTACATCCTTCTGAATCTGCTTAGTGTATTCATCTCTTGGTCTCCCTCTACGATTTTTACCCTCCACGCTGCCCTCCAATGCTAAATTTGTGATCCCTTGATGCCTCAACACATGTCCTACCAACCGACCCCTTCTTCTAGTCAAGTTGTGCCACAAACTTCTCTTCTCCCCAATCCTATTCAATACCTCCTCATTAGTTACGTGATCTACCCACCTTATCTTCAGCATTCTTCTGTAGCACCACATTTCGAAAGATTCTATTCTCTTCTTGTCCAAACTGGTTATCGTCCATGTTTCACTTCCATACATGGCTACACTCCATACAAATACTTTCAGAAACGACTTCCTGACATTTAAATCTATACTTGATGTTAACAAATTTCTCTTCTTCAGAAACGCTTTCCTTGCCATTGCCAGTCTACCTTTTATATCCTCTCTACTTCGACCATCATCAGTTATTTTGCTCCCCAAATAGCAAAACTCCTTTACTACTTTAAGTGTCTCATTTCCTAATCTAATCCCTTCAGCATCACCCGATTTAATTTGACTACATTCCATTATCCTCGTTCTGCTTTTGTTGATGTTCATCTTATATCCTCCTTTCAAGACATTGTCCATTCCATTCAACTGCTCTTCCAAGTCCTTTGCTGTCTCTGACAGAATTACAATGTCATCGGCGAACCTCAAAGTTTTTAATTCTTCTCCATGAATTTTAATACCTACTCCGAATTTTTCTTTTGTTTCCTTTACTGCTTGCTCAATATACAGATTGAATAACATCGGGGAGAGGCTACAACCCTGTCTTACTCCCTTCCCAACCGCTCCTTCCCTTTCATGTCCCTCGACTCTTATAACTGCCATCTGGTTTCTGTACAAATTGTAAATAGCCTTTCGCTCCTTGTATTTTACCCCTGCCACCTTCAGAATTTGAAAGAGAGTATTCCAGTTAACGTTGTCAAAAGCTTTCTCTAAGTCTACAAATGCTAGAAACGTAGGTTTGCCTTTTCTTAATCTTTCTTCTAAGATAAGTCGTAAGGTTAGTATTGCCTCACGTGTTCCAACATTTCTGTGGAATCCAAACTGATCTTCCCCGAGGTCCGCTTCTACCAGTTTTTCCATTCGTCTGTAAAGAATTCGCGTTAGTATTTTGCAGCTGTGACTTGTTAAACTGATAGTTCGGTAATTTTCAAATCTGTCAACACCTGCTATCTTTGGGATTGGAATTATTATATTCTTCTTGAAGTCTGTGGGTATTTCGCCTGTCTCATACATCTTGCTCAGCAGATGGTAGAGTTTTGTCATGACTGGCTCTAAAAATGGTTCAAATGGTTCTGAGCACTATGGGGCTCAACTGCTGAGGTCATTAGTCCCCTAGAACTTAGAACTACTTAAACCTAACTAACCTAATGACATCACAAACATCCATGCCCGAGGCAGGATTCGAACCTGCGACCGTAGCGGTCTCGCGGTTCCAGGCTGCAGCGCCTTTAACCGCACGGCCACTTCGGCCGGCGACTGGCTCTCCCAAGGCCATCAGTAGTTCTAATGGAATGTTGTCTACTCCCGGGGCCTTGTTTCGACTCAGGTCTTTCAGTGCTCTGTCAAACTCTTCACGCAGTATCTTATCTCCCATTTCATCTTCATCTACATCCTCTTCCATTTCCATAATATTGTCCTCAAGTACATCGCCCTTGTATAAACCCTCTATATATTCCTTCCACCTTTCTGCCTTCCCTTCTTTGCTTAGAACTGGGTTGCCATCTGAGCTCTTGATATTCATACAAGTGGTTCTCTTCTCTCCAAAGGTCTCTTTAATTTTCCTGTAGGCAGTATCTATCTTACCCCTAGTGAGACAAGCCTCTACAACCTTACATTTGTCCTCTAGCCATCCCTGCTTAGCCATTTTGCACTTCCTGTCGATCTCATTTTTGAGACGTTTGTATTCCTTTTTGCCTGCTTCATTTACTGCACTTTTATATTTTCTCCTTTCATCAATTAAATTCAATATTTCTTCTGTTACCCAAGGATTTCTATTAGCCCTCGTCTTTTTACCTACTTGATCCTCTGCTGCCTTCACTACTTCATCCCTCAGAGCTACCCATTCGTCTTCTACTGTATTTCTTTCCCCCATTCCTGTCAATTGTTCCCTTATGCTCTCCCTGAAACTCTCTACAACCTCTGGTTCTTTCAGTTTATCCAGGTCCCATCTCCTTAAATTCCCACCTTTTTGCAGTTTCTTCAGTTTCAATCTGCAGTTCATAACCAATAGATTGTGGTCAGAATCCACATCTGCCCCTGGAAATGTCTTACAATTTAAAACCTGGTTCCTAAATCTCTGTCTTACCATTATATAATCTATCTGATACCTTTTAGTATCTCCAGGATTCTTCCAGGTATACAACCTTCTTTTATGATTCTTCAACCAAGTGTTAGCTATGATTAAGTTATGCTCTTCGCAAAATTTTACAAGGCGGCTTCCTCTTTCATTTCTTCCCCCCAATCCATATTCACCTACTATGTTTCCTTCTCTCCCTTTTCCTACTGACGAATTCCAGTCACCCATGACTATTAAATTTTCGTCTCCCTTCACTACCTGAATAATTTCTTTTATCTCGTCATACCTTCCATCAATTTCTTCATCGTTTGCAGAGCTAGTTGGCATATAAACTTGTACTACTGTAGTAGGCATGGGCTTTGTGTCTATCTTGGCCACAATAATGCGTTCACTATGGTGTTTGTAGTAGCTAACCCGCACTCCTATTTTTTTATTCATTATTAAACATACTCCTGCATTACCCCTATTTGATTTTGTATTTATAACCCTGTAATCACCTGACCAAAAGTCTTGTTCCTCCTGCCACCGAACTTCACTAATTCCCACTATATATAACTTTAACCTATCCATTTCCCTTTTTAAATTTTCTAACCTACCTGTCCGATTAAGGGATCTGACATTCCACGCTCCGATCCATAGAATGCCAGTTTTCTTTCTCTTGATAACGACGTCCTCTTGAGTAGTCCCCGCCCGGAGATCCGAATGGGGGACTATTTTACCTCCGGAATATTTTACCCAAGAGGACGCCATCATCATTTAATCATACAGTAAAGCTGCATGTCCTCGGGAAAAATTACGGCTTTAGTTTCCCCTTGCTTTCAGCCGTTCGCAGTACCAGCACAGCAAGGCCGTTTTGGTTAATGTTACAAGGCCAGATCAGTCTGCCGTAACAACACATAACTCTGTCGCAAGAACACCTGAGGGGCGAGTACGACAGATAAATCTGCAGTGTAAGTGGAACGAATGCGTTCATTACAAACGAGCATGACGCCAGGACGTCGCTCGTGCTGCCTTTAAATACGCCAGCTTTGATAGCTACAAGGCACTCGCAGTTAGACTTGCAGTTATATGTGTACTGGGTCGCTGCATAGCGCTCAGCTCGGTGATCGACATGTTAATCTTTATTGAGGAGATGTTGCAGTAAGGGTGGCCCACCCAGCAGCAGACGTGAGGGGACAGTACCAGCTATGGTCCTCTCTGCTGCCGCTGTCAATCATCAACCCAGGATTAGCAGGCATCGCGGCAGACTCGCTCGCCGCCAATGCTGACCACATCGGTGAGCCGTCGTCGAGATCGTGCGGGGCCTAGGCCCTGTGCATCCGCCGTCACAACCGGGTGAGCCGACGATGCTGGGGGATTGCAGCCTGTTCCGCCAGTCCACTGCAGACGAGCCACCAGGAGGAGCAGGGAAGAAGACGGGGTGGGATGGAGTACACTCCGCACTACGAAAACGCTTCTCATGCCGACAGTGCTGGGACTCCAACCCGGAGCCTCCTACGTGCAGCAGCCTGCTGTCCGCCGCCGAGCCGGCCGGCCAGCCGCACGCCGCCAGCCACGCGTGGCCGAAGTAAGGACATTCCATCGCTACGTCACTGCATGCGGCGCTGCGCTAGGAAGACTGGTGTGGCCCGGAGCTGGTGTCGTCGCTCTGAGTCAGCGAGGACTCGGGGAAGGTTGTTGATATCACCAAGCTCAGCCAGCCTGTGTTACACGGGCCACATTGTACTGTGCAGGAATAAAGGTGTCATGAATTAATAATGTTTCTTTGGCGTTTCTGATGCGTCCACAGTCACTTCCTAGCATCCTGTCAACTGGAGAGGTCACCGCTCGGCTTCCAGTCCACTGTAGGCGACCGGGACCACCGGGGCACCTACGGTACTAACACCACTCCACACTTTCTGATCCATTACGAGCATTGTTTCCCATTCCTTCAGCTGTACCCTTTCCCAGCTATCATGTTAATCACTTTCATGTCCATTAAATATTTTCAGGGCAGTACGCTGCCAGTAGTTTGAGAAATACGCCTCACGGGTAATTACCAAAATGTGTCTCATTTTTAATATCATCAAGTAACGACTACCTACGTCTCACAACTAGTAGGTGCAGGGTCCGCCATGGGCCCTGACATCTTGTTCCATATGTGCTGGCATCGACGCGTATTGGCGTCCTGTTGTACAACCATCCACACTGCATTCACCTGGTCCCAAAGTTGTTCTGTGATGGATGGCATTGGATCAAAGTGCTGCATCCATCGTTTCACCATATCTCACACATCTTTGACTGGCGACAAACCTGGTGATGTTGCGGTCCAGCACAAAAGACTCAGCCGGTCAGGGTGGCTGAGCGATTCTAGGCGCTACAGTCTGGAATCACGCGACCGCTACGGTCGCAGGTTCGAATCCTGCGTGGGGAATGGATGTGTGTGATGTCCTTAGGTTAGATAGGTTTAAGTAGTTCTAAGTTCTAGGGGACTGATGACCTTAGACGTTTAAGTCCCATAGTGCTCAGAGCCATTTGAACCATTTGGAAATGAGAGCCACTGGTACGTGGTGTTGCATCGCGGTCTTCATGTTGACCTGAACGCGCATATATTTGACAGAAATCACTCATTTTACAAATATATTTTTTTGTGGTACCAAAGTTTCTTCAAAGGTTAAGATGAAACAGTTTTGCAGAAGGAAAATAAACAAATTTACCCTCTAAAGATAGCACAAAAAGTGCTGAAACATGTCTGGGTGAAAAAAAAAATTACAAAGGAGTCTTGCGTAAGGTGGAATTCTTCTACAAGACTACATATGTTTTGTAAAGCATATGTTGTCACTGATAATGTATTTCAAATTAATACAGCTAGCCTCTCTTTCTGAATGTAGTATTTCTCATTGATAAATTTTGTAGTTATTTTTGACCTAAGACAGGTAACTTATTTCTAACTCATTATTACTAGTCATGAATGTTGAGACTTGTCTGACCCGTATTGTTATTTTCAACATTAAAATAGGATGTTTCTGTTATATACATCGTTTAAGAACTAGTCTATGCTACAGCATTATCGAACAGATAAAAATTATAAATTAAGAAAAATATACAGCAGCTAGACTCTGAACTGAAATCAAGGGTATTTTAATGCAAAACTTTACCCAACGGGCGGCCTGTGTGTCCGAGCGGTTCTAGGCGCTATAGTCTAGAACCGCGAGGCCGCTACGGTTCGAATCCTGCCTCGGGCATGGATGTCTGTGATGTCCTTAGGTTAGTTCGGTTAAAGTAGTTGTAAGTTCTATGGGACTGATGATCTAAGCAGTTAAGTCCCATAGTGCTCAGAGCCATTTTTTTTTTACCCAGTGTACTAACTGGGCAGTACTGTTATACTGTATTGAAGAAGATATTTGTCGGCCATGTGATTACAGTAGAAAATATCTTTTCTTTGACATCAGTTTTCTACAAAAACTATGCATGGGGCGAAATTTTGAGAGAGACAACTTTTTGCTATTGGCTTGTGACGTGGCATCCAACCGTTGTAATTGTGAATCACGATGCATTGCTGAACCTCAGTTCATCCAAAACTCAAGTAAGTTTAGTCCTCCTCCCACCCTTATCCTAAACGACACATAAGTAACTTTTTTTTCCTTTGCAAAGAAGAGGGTTGCTTGGCTGATTGGTCTGAGAGGAGAGAACCAAACAATAAGGTCATCGGTCTCATCGGATTAGGCTACGATGGGGAAGGAAGTAGGCCGTGCCCTTTCAAAGAAACTATCCCGGCATTTGCCTGAAGCGATTTAGGGAAATCACGAAAAACCTAAACCAGAATGGCCGGACGCTGGTTTGAACCGTCGTCCTCCCGAATGCGAGTCCAGTGTGCTAACCAGTGCGCCACCTCACTCAGTGTAAATAACAGGGCTATTAAATGAAACAGGACTATATACGCAACTCCACTATATAAGAATATACAGGGCGTCCGAAAAGTCTTTCCCTGATTACATAAATTGATAACTCAGGCTAGAAGTAAGATACAAATATGAAACTGGTGTCTAATTGCTTACAAACTATCGAAGTTATTTTCACACATTAGTAAACTTCCACATGAGCACCCTTGGTAGCACGTAGCACATCTAGGCGATATTCAATTTCCGTCCACACGTTAGCCAACATCACTGGAGGGATCGATTCAACGACTGTGGTTATCTGTTGCCGCAGGGTTTCAAGATCTGGTATATGTGTTCGGTAGACCTCGTCCTTGACATAACCCCATAAAAAGAAGTCTAATGGGGTTATGTCAGGGGAGCGTGGAGGCCAAACCGTTGGCCCATCACGACCAATCCATCGCCCAGGAAAGGTCATATCGAGATAGTCATGGACGTATGTGCTACATGCTACCAAGGGTGCACATGTGGAAGTTTAATGATGTGTGAAAAAAACTTTGATAGTTTGTAAACTATTAGACACCAGTTTCATATTTGTATCTTACTTCTAGACTGAGTTACCAATTTATGTAATCAGGGAAAGACTTTTCGGACACTCTGTATCATCCATCCCTGCGCTATAGAAATACTTTTAAAAAATCTGTCCCTCGAAAGTAAAAAATATTTATGGATGTAAGGTCCGCCAGTTATGCAAAACACCGTTTTTCCAAGTTCCCAAACTTGTTTCAGCACTTCTATGCCATCGCCAATTGGTTTCTGTTTTATTTAATCTGTAATTGAATATTTTTTACGGGTAGCTTGACATCGTTTGGTTGCAGATGACAAGCTACCTGTAATAAATAATACACAAGTCGTCCTGAAAAACCATGCAAACCGAATGTGAAGGTACTAACAAAAAGAAACGAACTGTTGTTTGAACTAAATATCCACATTATTTTGTACTCAAAAATGGTTCAAATGGCTCTGAGCACTAGGGGACTTCTGAGGTCATCAGTCCCCTAGACGTTAGAACTACTTAAACCTAACTAACCTAAGAACATCACACACATCCATGCCCGAGGCAGGATTCGAACATGCGGCCGTAGCGGTCGCTCGGTTCCAGACTGAAACGCCTAGAACCGTTCGGCCACCCCGGCCGGCTTTTGTAATCATTTAGCAAAAATGTTCACATTACAGATTAAATAAAACAGAAACCCACTGATGATGGCACAGAGGTGCTGAAACATGTTTGGGAACTTGGGAAAACGGTGTTTTGTATAACTGGCGGACCTTACATCCAACAATTTTAACTGCAAACAAACGTTCAATAATTTAATTATAGTTTCCAGTTATAGTTGACGACGGATAAGGATAAATCTTTTTCATTTCTTGTAAAGCGTGTTGTAAAAACTAGCTGCAAAAACCGTTGTTCAACTACCTTTATGCAGAATGATACGCTCATTCTTTTAGTTTTGTTATTAAATATAGTTTCACGAATTCCATTTTTTTTTTTGAAATTTGAAACATTTGCAATATTTTTGCATTTAAAAGAAGCGCAATATATGTTCGTTATTTCTTTCTCGATTTTTCTGCAAGGTGTAGCTTCGGAACCCCATACAATTGTGGATTAGGCACCCCCCATATAACTGTCTTACTGCAGTAGCAAATAGTGAATAAGCAACGAATGTCTTCCTCCAAGTTGGGAAACGCAGCAAACTGCCCCCGTTTGTTCTGCGTTTCGAGGAGTGAAGACACTCACTACTGTAGAACATTCATCGAATAAAAATAAGTACGTAGATCTCGTGTAATTTACGCAGATGACACAGCACTTGCTGTGCAAAGTAGTACTTTGAGGAGATGGAAGGAAAACTCACAACAGGTCTAAAGGCACTATCTGGCTATTATGATAGCAAACTACCTGAAGCCAAACCCTTCAAAAAGAGAAGTGTGTGCATTCCACTTATGTAACAGAGAGGCTCGGAGGAAACTGAGAATAAACTGAAGAGGTCAACAGCTAACTCATTGTCACACCCCAAAATACCTCGGAGTAAAGTTGGACCGTTCCCTCACCTTCAAAGACCACTGCACAGATACAAAACTGAAAGTCTGTGCTACGAATAACACTATTAGGAAACTGACCGGAAACAACTGGGGAGCACATCCACATGTCCTCCGCACATCTGCCTTTCCTCTGTGGTTCTCCACTGCTGAATCTGCAGCACCTGTATGGCAGAACTCCAGCCATGCCAAACAAGTAAATTTCGCCCTAAATGAAACAGGACGATTTGTAACCGGCTGCTTGCGGGCAGTCCCCGTTAACAAAATCTAATACTTCATGGGCGTAGCACCGCCAAACATCCGAAGGAGAACGGCAGCTGAAATAGAAAGAAAGTAGGGAGAGACGGACCAAAGACAGCCACTGTTTGGAAGAGAACATCAACCACCAAGACTCAAATCGAGAAAAAGTTTCGTCCAGACAACGCAACCAATTCGGACAACACCTGTAAACCGTAGGATACAACTCTGGCGTAGCTCATCATTGGGACAACACCAAGAAGAACTTGCTGTAGGTCATCACCTCCCATAGGAGACATGGTGTAAGTAGGCTGTTTAGGTTTTTTTATTGGTAACGCCACCTCTGTATGAAAATCATTGGCTGTGCCGTGTGCAGTCTGTGGCTGCTTTTCATTGTTGTAATACTCGCCATTGTAGTGTTAGGCAGCTGGCTGTGAACAGCGCGTAGCGTTGGGCAGTTGGAGGTGAGCCGCCAGCAGTGGTGGATGTGGGGAGAGATGGCGGAGTTTTGTAATTTGTCATGAACTGCTATGTATATATGATGATATCAAGGTAAATACATTCTTTGTTCTCTATTAATATCTTTCATTTGCTAACTATCCCTATCAGTAGTTAGTGCCTTCCATAGTTTGTATCTTTTATTTAGCTGGCAGTAGTGGCGCTTGCTGTATTGCAGTAGCTTGAGCAGCGAAGATTTTTGTGAGGTAAGTGATTTGTGAAAGGTATAGTTTAATGTTAGTCAGGGCCATTCTTTTGTAGGGAATTTTGAAAGTCAGATTGCGTTGCGCTAAAAATACTGTGTGTCAGTATATGCACAGTCATGTAAAATTATACAAAGGGGACGTTTCATATGTCGACCCTTAGCCGAGGATACCTCACTGGAATCTTCTGATTTTTTCTTGTAGTTTGTGTAATTATTGTAGCTTTTGTTTATTGCCAGCGCGTAATTATAGAGAGAATTTCCATTGTAGTTATAGTTTTTCATTGTTGTACAGTAAAACAGTTGTGGCATGCATGTAGATTTGCACCAAGTATTTCGCAGCTGCAATTAACTAGATATTATTTTCAGTGTTATGTTAATGTGTTCTCTTATTTTTGCTCTTCAAATTGTGTTTTTCTGTGTTGTCGTGTGAAATATTGTGACAATAATGGCGTGTGAAAAACGTAATACTAGGCTCCAAAGTAAACTGAGAAATGACAGTAAAGACGAAAGCAGTGTGTTAGCGCCACCGAGTAATGAATTAACTGATGTTCAAAGTAGTAATTTGGTAACTGTGCATAGGGAAATGGAGCGGGCGTCAAATAATGGTGTAGACAGTGAAACAGGTAGTGAACAGGAAAGCATTATCGATCGATCGGTCGGCAACAGCTCGCCTCAGGAATCGGGAATAACAGAACACAATATTGCAAATACTGTAGACTCAGGTTTTGGGTTCTCACCGTTTTCTCAAATGAGTCAAGACACATTTTCTGCTTGTCAAAATGTGATTGTTGCCGGTGAAAATGCACTGCAAAAAAGTGTAGAGAAACAGATTCCAGACACTAATACATTATTATTGCAATTAATGCAACAAATGGAACAAAATCAGAGACAAATGGGACAAAAGCTTGAAAAATTAGACACAATGGAACAAAATCAGAGACAAACACAGCAAAAGCTTCAAAAATTAGACACAATGGAACAAAATCTTCAAAAGTTCGACACCACACTTGAACAAACACGTGAAGATTTAACTACTGAGTTACATAAAATCGAATCGAAATGTCAAAAAGTCTGTAATGACGTAAAAACACAAATTTGTGAGCATTTCCAACCTATTTTTTCGCGTCATGAAAATGCATTACAGAATCATGAAGCAGTCGTAAAAGAACTGCAAACTATTGTTCATGAAAATCACGACACCCTGCAAGCTAAAATTGACTCAGTTGCATCTACCGATTCGGTTATGCAACTTGCAAAAACTCAGGAAAACTTAAAGGACACAGTAGATACGATTTCAACACAAATGGACACTCTGAAACTTGGTTCAGAAAAACACACTGAGGAAATGTGTTCACTATCGGAGAAAGTAGCCGAACTTTCGGATCAGGTCACTAATTTATCTACAAAGGTAGATGATGATCTGAATGACACAAAACCGGTAGTCTTTAATGACACAGAAGAGAGCGAACAAATTAGGAAACTGAAACAAAATCTGAATCAAATTAATACGCAACACCAAAGAGAAATCCGGGAAGTACAAGATCAGCTGACACAGGTAATACAAGAATTACGTATTTCAGAGGACACTCGCGCTCCAACATGGGAAGAGGGACATAGAAATACGGAAAAGCCGCAACAACATAATAACACAGGGCCTTTCGGAAGTTATGAAAGAAATTGGCAAGGTACAGCGAATTTTGAGATGAAACCGCCGAAACGACGTAACAATGACCGATATGCTACTCGCCGACACAATGATTTTTACTATAAAAAAAAAAAAAAAAAAGGGAGGCAGAATAACTTCAGACGCAACAGTTCGGCACACAGTGACGATTCAGGGAGAAATTCTCCACCACGTGACGGACAAGGAAGAAACTACGGAACCTACCGACATGACGACAGACGATATATTCGTAACGACAGACCTGAATTGCATCAGAACTGGCGGGATTTAAACAGAGCAGGGCCCTCTCGGCAAAGTGAATTTGTAGAAGTTAGGTCTCCAAATCCCAATAACGACGCGCGCCAACAAAGAGACAATAGACAATGACCCGCACCGCAGGCAGACACCTGCGCCGGCTGGCTCCGAGAAAAATAACATAGACGCTAACCTTGAGAAAAATTCCAGTATTCTTTAACGACGTATACCGTACGATAATTGCATTCAAGTTGAAACTCTGCGTACTAGGAAGAGCAAAGGTTTACACCACATTTCACATGTAACACCGTTTATTGAGAGATAATGTGCTTTTTTAACTTGAGATTTTAATGCAACATTTTGGTTTACTTGAAAATACATTCTGGATTTACTTTATGTGAGATACCAGAGGACACAGTGGTTAGTTTATGTGACAGCTATACGATGTTATCACGACGCTACTAATGAGTGACTATTTACAATGTTGTTTTTTCAGTGTATCTGTTTTATATCTGCACAATTTTTCTGAATTCTTCTGGAAAGTAAAACATGTTTTAGTATTTAACTTTTGTGGTATAGCTACAATGAGGCAGCCTTTTCCGTAGCACAACAATACATTACAGCACAGTACTTTCTTCATCACAACAATAAGCGTAATAACTACGATATCTATACACAAAGCATTTCACTTTTGTTTATCATGAGGTAAGTACATTGACTTCTGCAGAACTTAGCTTTCGGAGGACGATAATTACGACACTTCCACAGAATTATCTTACAGCAAGACGCACATTTAGCGCTATAGGACACGTATTTGAGTGATTAATTTTATACTTAAAACATTTATTTTTAAAGATTTTTGAATTACAAAGAAAGTTTTCCGTGATACATTTCATTCCATTGCTGTAATTTGTAACACCTGAGGGTATAATTACATTAAACCTCAGGGGGGTACACGCTTACTTTGTGTACCATGTGTGTGGCAACCACAAGGAACCCTAGCTAATATGGTATTTACTTATACAACTTTACACATCGGTACCATATTTCTCTAACACACAAATTACACAGCTATCTGATCATGTAACTGAGAGATAAACATTTTTTTTTACTACATCAGTGACAGATGTTTATGTAATTACACAGTTGGATAACTTCACACTTATGAAATTGTATTTTGTGTGTACTTTGTGAACTGTTCATATTTTTTTGGAACCATTGTGATACTATGAGAGCTTTGAATGATGTATTTGGTATGAGATCATGATTTTTAAGGTACGTTTGAGGTAGATGACACTATTGAAATGAGCAGAGACTATTTTTTAGGGTTTTGAAATTATTCCAGGAAGCTACGACGATTTTGAGATTTGGCTGAGGTTTTATGATGTTATGATGACGATGTGTATTATGCTGCTGAGGTATTTTTATGGTCAAGAAGCTGATGCCTTATGAGGAATTTGATTATGCTACGCATTTCATATGATGAATTATTAAAGAAGCGTCGACGAATATATATATGTGTAATAAGGTAAGGAGTAATGAGTAGCGGTTAGGAACTCTGCCTTGTGAAGACGTATGTTGGAAACCGAGAATCGTACTTTTAGAATTATGAAATGTGTGTAAATGCGTGAATGTATCACAATGCCGACGAAAATTTTTTTGGACACTGTTATATCAATAAGATTTTGTTTCTACAGATTTGCAATGCTAATTCTTGACCTATGAAATTTTTATATGAGACTGTCGCTGTAGCGAAAACTGCTGTCGTAAATATTTCGTTAAGAAAGGTAAGTGACCTTGATGTAATGCGTTGTGGCGCGCAGCTGGGCCAGCCGCCCGGAGAAAAAGCCATTAGGTGTAGAGAAAAAAAAGGGGAGGCCATTATCCTCGCTATTGACGTTCCTTTGTAGAAAGCATCGCAAATGCGACACGCTCATTACTTGGAAACATATCGTACTTTCTGATATTTACTGAAATGCCTAATGAAATGACAAGAAATAGTTTGTCTACACACCTGATTATGACTACTGTCTTTCTAGATGAGATATTTTTTTACTACTTATGAAATGCCACATGGCTATTGAACGATGTTTTTATGCTTTACTTTGTACATAGTTGCTTATTTCATTTGATATCTGGTTTCCAGCTGTCTTGTAGCATTGGTTTCATAAAATAAAATTAAATGCATTTGCTAATGTGAACACTTTCTGTCAACAGATCTATTAAATAATAATTTTGTGATCCACATTTTTCAAAAAAGGAGCACATGGAAAGGAAAGAACAATAAGGAGGGACTAGTAACAGTAAATGCATACATAATATTCTTTTCAAATACATGGTAATATTTTTTTTTACAATAAGTTGTTGTGATGCACCACTTTAATTACTTAGACATTAAGATGTGATTATACATTTCACTTATCTGCATTGTTATCTTTAGTGTACTATTTTTTTCTGCTTGAGCTATGTCATGTTTAGGTATAAGTTGCTGCTGTTTGCCAAGCATAGTGTTATTGAATTTGACTTTGTATTATTCTGTTAAGCCAGTTTTACTAATGATTTATTTTTATTGTTTGCTGCACATTGCCTTAGATTAGTTGTAATATTACAATTGCTTTGCTAATTTCTTAATGCAGTTTGCTTCGCAAATCTGCGTCTTTTTTCATTGCTGTTTATATTAATTGTTTTATGTGATGCTGCATTGCCTCGTCCATTGGTATATATATCTGAGCTCAGTAGATTTAAGTTAGCTTAAGAGGGGGTAGACTATATAAGAAACTAGCTATGATGGATTGGAAGAAATGCTTTGAGAAGCTATAAGAAAATGGTTTGGCCAAAATAGTGTTTTGAAAGAGGATATGAACCAAAAAAGTAGAGTTTAGGGACAACAGGTTTAGGTAGGATTTTCTTGGAAATAAATGATGAGGTAAGATAATGGTAAATAAATAATGAGGTAAGAAATATGTGAACAGAATATAGAAAGCATGCTTGGATAGGATTTTTTTGGCAGGTGCAAATGTCGAAATAAGAGGAACGATCTATGGAATGAAGTTTTAGGTTGGACTGCAGTACCAAATGTTACACTGAAAACGAACCCTGTCCTTTCCATTGTGTTATCCCCCTATGTGTTTGTGTACCCTTGTGTATTTGTTTTCTTCCTGTCTCTGTGTAGTTTCATAGAATTTTTTTCTCTTCTAATACTAAGCTACATTCACTATGATGAGGAATACTGTTATCCTCAAATATAATTGGCATTAATAATATGTTATTTACCTTGTAAATATGCTTAGACATTATTTATTTTGTTTTATTTTAATGCTCATGTGTGAAGTTGATGTTTTGAAAGTTATTCTGAACTTTTATGTATCTACTTATCTCATAATTCCTGTAACATTGATGTATATGTTATTTTGATTCTTTTGTAAAGCCTGTACTACAAATGTTATCTGTATTGTTATGTTCTTTAATGATGTATTTTGTACCTTTGTAATTGTACTCTCATGTTATAAAATTGTAAGTGACAGCAGTTCATCAAATTAAGTAACTTGTAAGTTCCATTTCACTGCACACGTTTCTGTTGGTCATACTATATGGACAATATGTGACACGTAGGGACTGTTAGTGTTTGCACGTGTGTTAATAATTCAGCAAGGGACTGGATAACGGCATTGCTGGTTCTAAGGACAATTAAAAAAACTTTGTGAGTGCACAAGTGGTGGTTTATGGACTTGCTATATTATCCGCAAGACTCTTCAATGGTGATTGTGCACCTGCAGTCACAACAGATGGCTGCTGGCCATCTCTACAAGGACTACAGTGGGTCTGCATCTTTGATGACCCGCCAGTACCATCATCTCTACAAGGACTACAGTGGGTCTGCATCTTTGATGACCCGCCAGTACCATTATCTCTACAAGGACTACAGTGGGTCTGCGTCTTTGCTGACTCACCAGTACCATTATTTCTACCAGGACTGCAGTGGGTCTGCACCTCTGGTGGCCCACCAATACCGTAATCTCTACCAGGACTACAGTAGGTCTACTCTGTGATGACCTACCTACCAATGTTCTTCAAAACGTCGACTGACTCTGCTGTGGGTTTACTCTGTTGTGGCCCATTACCTGTCTGCATGTCGAGTCAGCACTGTCTGTCCGTTGGAAGGACAACACTACTACTTCAAGACTGCATGGAAATCCACTACGTCTGTGTGCATTGTCTTTTACTGCTCAGTCTTTGAGAAATACACTGATATTTTACTGTGATGAACGATTAGGACTGTCTTTATGGACTGTGAGAAAGTTTAGCTTTTGACCAACATTGTATCAATAAGTGTGTGCATTTGATTTCTTTGTTATTGTAATTGTGAAAAAAATTTAACAAATATGTATTGGCCAGTGCCCAACAAAATTTGTAAAATTTTTTTGTGGGGAGCATGGGGCCTATGTAAGTAGGCTGTTTAGGTTTTTTTATTGGTAACGCCACCTCTGTATGAAAATCACTGGCTGTGCCGTGTGCAGTCTGTGGCTGCTTCTCATTGTTGTAATACTCGCCATTGTAGTGTTAGGCAGCTGGCTGTGAACAGCGCGTAGCGTTGGGCAGTTGGAGGTGAGCCGCCAGCAGTGGTGTATGTGGGGAGAGAGATGGCGGAGTTTTGTAATTTGTCATGAACTGCTATATATATGATGATATCAAGGTAAATACATTCTTTGTTCTCTATTAATATCTTTCATTTGCTAACTATCCCTATCAGTAGTTAGTGCCTTCCATAGTTTGTATCTTTTATTTAGCTGGCAGTAGTGGCGCTTGCTGTATTGCAGTAGCTTGAGCAGCGAAGATTTTTGTGAGGTAAGTGATTTGTGAAAGGTATAGTTTAATGTTAGTCAGGGCCATTCTTTTGTAGGGAATTTTGAAAGTCAGATTGCGTTGCGCTAAAAATACTGTGTGTCAGTATATGCACAGTCATGTAAAATTATTAAAAGGGGATGTTTCAATGGAAGATCCTCAATAAACTGAGAACTGGAGTATCTCGGTGTAAGGTGAACACGAAGAAATGGGGATGCATCTCAGGGGACGAACTGTGTGAGTGCGGTGAACCTCAAGACCAACAGCACCTACTCAACTGCAGCAAACTATCAGAACCTGTTTCCATGGACGATCTGGTTGTCACCAATGATAAGGCAATCCGTGCAGCGGAATTCTGGGCAGCACATTGAATATAAATATGCACATATGCTCTGTAATCATATGTTCTGGACACGTATAAATAAATAAAGTTTTATGATCGCGTTAACAGACATAATACGAATTCTGCACAGAATTGCCGGAATTCAACGTGTCGGATAATTTCTATGTCTTCCTGTTTCGTCCTCGATAAAACATATCACGCCGTTCAATGAAAAGACACCACATAAGGAATCTGAATCAGCGGCATGTAATTAAACTCTCTCATTCGACTAGTCAACTACACACTCCACATATCCAAGATCAGTTACGAGAAGGCAGGAAACTGAACTATGATTCATCTACCTATGAGAAGGACCATTACTACAGTATTATTTTAGTAGACCAGAGATATTCAATTCGGCCTCGGACTCACGATGTGCTTGTCACAGTGACGACTCGTGTTCGACAGTTTTTCATTCCCATCACCACAAATACTGAGTTTCCTCGCCGATAATACCTCGCAGACACATCTCACACAATTATGTTTTTTTAAGCGTGGCGTAAACCGTATGATGTGACTGACTCCCAAGAACAAAATGGCAAGCGCCATAACCTGATTTTCCAGAAACTCAGTGGGGGATGAGTCATATACAAGCGCACACGTGTCTCGGCTTATCCGTAGATACTCGATCGTTCCTGAAAAAACGACGCTCGAAGTTTTCGAGGTATTTTCCAAGTACATTAAGTGCCTTTTACCGTGAAAAATCCTCAGACGAAATGGTGGCACGGTGTTTAGCGAAGCTTGTTAATTTTGCTCCCCGTGTTCGAAATCCGATTATAGCTTTTATTTTGTTTTTTTTCATTTATATACCCATGTCTGTAAAAGATTACTGCAACAGTATTTCCAGTGTATGTTGATATAACGTCTTCCTCATTCGCCTACTAATTTCATGTTAGATGAATGCATTTAAAAAATGAGAAAATTATTTGAAATTGTTTACGGTGAAATCCCTGTAGTGCATCTTGATTCATAAAGTTATCTGTTATGCATGGTTTGCCGCGAAATTATTGCCAACACGAGAAACCATCTCTAATGTTAACGACGTTGCTTTCCCGAGTCAGATTCATAGCCGGCCGCTGTGGCCGAGCGGTTCTAGGCACTACAGTCTGGAACAGCGCGACCGCTGCGGTCGCAGGCTCGAATCCTGCGTCGGGCATGGCTGTGTGTGATGTCCTTAGGTTAGTTAGGTTTAAGTAGTTCTAAGTTCTAGGGGATTGATAACCTCAGATGTTAAGTCCCATTGTGCTCAGAGCCATTAGAACCATTTCAGATTCATAGGAAGAAACGTCTCTGTGGCGAACCTGCCTACGCGCGATGCTCGTGGTGTTCGGAATATCTATCTCCCAAATGTTCTACGATCGGTATCGTCCAAGGGAATGCAACAGGTCTTCCTGAATAGTCAACATATGAATAAAATACAAGAACTGTTATGATAATAAAATATCAGAATATGAGAATTTAACAGGACTGTAACCCTTCAAAATAGAAGACATATATTTATTATACACTGATCAGCCAGAACATTATGACCACCGACCTCTATCGATATAAACCCATCTACGCGATAGCAGCGTCACCTGGCGAGGAATGACTGCTAGTTAAACACACACACGGTGCATGTAGTATTAGTCAGTGTGCTGTCCGCGTGTAGAATGGGGAAGGCGTGCGATCTATCCGAGTTTGATCGAGGGCAGACTATGGTAGCCCGGAGGCTCGCAATTCGGAAACTGCGCGTCTTGTCGGGTGTTCCACGAGTGTTGGTGTGATTGTCTTCAACACTTGGTGAAACCGCGTCCAGACGTCCTCGGATTCTACGCCCATTACAGATGTCGGACGTCGTAGGCTGGGCAGAATGGTAAAACAGAACAGATGACGAACTGTGGCGGAACTCACATCAGACTTTAATGCTGCGCAGAGTACAAGAGTGTCTGAGCACACAGAGCAACGAACACTCCTAACGACGGGTCACCGTAGCCTACGACCCATGCGTGTGCCAATGTTAAAATTGTAAATTTGTGGTAAGGTCTTATAGGACCAAACTGCAGAGGTCATCGGTCCCTGAGCATACACACAACTTAATCTAACTTCAGCTGACTTACGCTGTGGACAACACACATAACCCTGCCCGAGGGAGGACTCGAACCTCCGACGTGGGAAGCCGCACGTACCGTGACAAGGCGCCTTAGACCGCACGGCTGTGAGCCAATCTTAACACCACGACATCGGCAACTACGACTAAAATGGTCACGTGAGGATCGGCGCTGAACTTTGGCGCAGTGGCAGAGCGATGCCGTAGTCTGATGAATTCCAGTACCTTCTTCATCATGCTGATGGCGATGGGAGGGCGCGAATCCGTCGTCTTCCTGGGGAACAGCTCTTTGACATCTTTACTACGGGACGGAGACAGGTTGGCGCCTGCTCCATTATGCTCTGGAAAACATTCACGTGCGCATCCATGGGCCCAGTGGATCTCGTACAAGGCACCATGACGGCCAAGCAGTATCGTACTCTGGTTCCAAGTCACGTATACCCCTTCATGACGAAGACCTACGCTGCTACTTTATTTAACCCCATTTCACTTCAGCTAGTACTTCGTTTCTACCGAGTTCGACAGGACGTTACACCATTCAGCATTAGCTACAAGCATGACGAAATTTACATCTCTCTCAGACATAGTTTCACAAGATTGGAGACTGACACGTGAAGATACTTGCTCTATTAACATTACCTGCGTTGTTAATTTAATCTACAGGGTGATTTTTTCCACCGTGTACAAATTCTAGGGATTAATCGATGAGAGGATACGGAACAAAAAAGGCTAATGATCTTATGTCAGGAAATGCATTGTTTCCATGCTAGAGACTATTTATTCAACCATACCTTGTTACAGAGACTGTGGTCTAATACCCGTTGTACCATGCAGACACAGCTACAGTATGTGTTGAAAATGGTTTCCATGTGCCTCAGCGCATGCGTGAACGCACCGGAGCATGTTCAGTCTCATACGTTCACATTGGCCAGGCTGCATCCGGACAGTGTCAAATACATTGCTCCAGTGTCTCCACATCTGGAATGGGCTCTGCATACACGATACTTCTGAGACGGCCCCATAACATATATACATAAATGACCTAGTGGATAATGTCGGAAGTTCCATGCGGTTTTTCGCGGATGATGCTGTAGTATACAGAGAAGTTGCAGCATTAGAAAATTGCAGCGAAATGCAGGAAGATCTGCAGCGGATAGGCACTTGGTGCAGGGAATGGCAACTGCCCTTTAACATAGACAAATATAATGTATTGCGAATACATAGAAAGAAGGATCCTTTATTGTATGATTATATGATAGCGGAACAAACACTGGTAGCAGTTACTTCTGTAAAATATCTGGGAGTATGCGTACGGAACGATTTGAAGTGGAATGATCATATAAAATTAATTGTTGGTAAGGCGAGTACCAGTTTGAGATTCATTGGGAGAGTCCTTAGAAAATGTAGTTCATCAACAAAGGAGGTGGCTTACAAAACACTCGTTCGACCTATACTTGAGTATTGCTCATCAGTGTGGGATCCCTACCAGGTCGGGTTGACAGAGGAGATAGAGAAGATTCAAAGAAGAGCGGCGCGTTTCGTCACAGGGTTATTTGGTACGCGTGGTAGCGTTACGGAGATGTTTAGCAAACTCAAGTGGCAGACTCTGCAAGAGGGGCGCTCTGCATCGCGGTGTAGCTTGCTGTCCAGGTTTCGAGAGGGTGCGTTTCTGGATGAGGTATCGAATATATTGCTTCCCCCTTCTTATACCTCCCGAGGATATCACAAATGTAAAATTAGAGAAATTCGAGCGCGCACGGAGGCTTTCCGGCAGTCGGTCTTACGCGACTGGAACAGGAAAGGGAGGTAATGACAGTGGCACGTAAAGTGCCCTCCGCCACACAACGTTGGGTGGCTTGCGGAGTATAAATGTAGATGTAGATGTAGAATCAGAAATCGCACGGGTTGAGATGCAGTGAACGAGCAGGCCATGCAACTGGACCCCCTCGACCGATCCATCGACCAGGGAAGACACGACTGAGATGCGTACGAATGTTAACGGCGAACAAGGCTGGAACACCATCCTGTAACAACTACATAACCCTTCGAATCATCAGTGGCACTTCTTCCGGCAGGGGAGGCAAAAAACCCTGCAAGAAAGACCGGTAGTTCCGGCCTGTTAGGTGACGTGGAAGGAAGAATGGTCCCACAATACGGTTGCCAATTATCCCAGCCAACACATTCCGGCTGCACCAATGCTGATGATTCGCTGTCACCATACCAAGGGAATTCTGCACACTATTCCACAGATGACTTATGAAAGCTGTAGGTACCACTCCGCATAAAAGTGGCCTCATTTGTGAATAGGATGGATAACACAAATCCCGGAATCGTGGTTGCATGGTGAAGAAACCTGTGACAGAACTGTTCCCGAAGTGGAAAGTCTGTCTCTAGTAAGCCCTACATCTGCTGTAAGTGATCAGGATAGAAACAATTGTCATGAGACATGTTCCACACAGTCGTTTGGCTTACCCTCTACGGGCGGGCCAACGATTCGCTTAATCGCACGGGTTGAGATGCGGTGTTAATCATACCTATTTATCTGCAAGTCTGGTGTCCAAACATTTCGCGAACGTCCTTCCTTCATTATTTCCTGCTTCCTGTAACGACCCTGTCTCAGACAAACGGCAATACACTGTTGTAAACATTGAATCCTGCGGTTGTTGTCGGTGGGGCTAGGTCTCCTGATAAAAACTTGCTGCCTGCCGCCTGTTGCCATTTGCCTTTCCGTAAATAAACCCTGTGTCGGCAAGCTCTCGATTCGAATACGGAATCGTTGTGTACAACGCTGTATCACATCTACTACAAGGTGAATCAGCAAGAGAAGTGAATCGGATACAACATTACCAATTACTAAGGCACAAGAGGATGATAGGGCATGACGTACGAGGAACAGTACCACCCTTTAGGAGGAAACCATGTACTTGTTCCGTATCCTGTCGTCGATCAATTCCTAGAGTTTGTACATGGTGGAAAAAAATCACCTTACTTGCCCATTTCATGTGCTTATATACCTGTTCGATTCCTCATAGTTACTGACGCCAAGTTCCTCTCTTCGTAATTTTTATGTCGTCTTATAAATATGCCCGTAGTAACTGTACAATTAGACTAAATTACAGGGAAAAAAGGTTATTCTTTTCTACGTGTACCATATTATTCCTTCAGAAAAGTTCAGATCAATATGTATGCAGCTATCAGCATTCTCTCTCCCAGTAAATACCAGTTGACACTATTGTTAAGTTTTCATACTATTCTAGCATTTCCGTATTACTACTCTACCTGAAGGGTTCACACAGTACACGTTTCATTTCAGATATTTTTTACTTGACCTGCGACGGTGTTGTTGCATCAGTTGTGTGAATAACGAAAGGATAGGCACACAGTATGTTAGCGGTAACCCAGTTTAACTTTTTTGCGCAATATCTCAACACTGTGTCCGTCTCAGGTGCTGGCCGTTGCTGATTTTACAATTATTCCTGTTCGTTGCCTGGACACCATCTAAACTGTGTTATAGTTTATAATTACGACCGTAATTCGCAGCATTTAATGAAGTCTCCTACGTGAGTTACCGAAGCAGTACGTAAGATACAGTCAACCCATGGGGACGCTGGGATATACCCAGTTTTAAGAAGAAAAATTAAATAACAAAATGTTGCCAGTTGGTATTTTTTTGTGATATTTTCAAGTCGTTTGATTGCAAAGATCACGTTACTCTCTTAGAAAAAACGTAAGCTTTACGGAACTGATGGTTTTACAAACAAGTGGTTATAATCACATTTCACAAACAGAATGCAAAATTTTGTGTCGAATAATTCAAACAATTGTCATTTTTAACTTTTTCCATTATTCCTTGGTTGCTTCTATATTTCTGCAATTAAAGGAATGGCTGTTTGTTTTATTCCATGTACGTTTCACTTCTTTTTATTTCTGAAGCATCCTCACTGGGCCAATAATACATGTTTGTTTTACGTATACTTGTTATTGCTTTATTGTTCAGTCTTAGCTGCGATCACATTTAGGTTAATGCTGACTAGTTTAGAAACTATTTGTTCTCTTTCAGGTCATTACCTACGTTAAAAGTGCATCGTCAGTCAAAATGTCAACTACAAATACTGAATTATGTTAACGGTTTCCTAGCAGTCCCTATGTTTAGATCACAATGGTTCATTGTAGTGGTTATAAAATACTTGAGTTTTCTCATGCGATTAATGAGATAATTTCAAACTACACATTTCCTACATTTCGATCTATTCTCAACTTCCCATATTTGAACAGCGTCCTTGATGCCACTGCCTATGCACACTGAGTCACCTGTTAGCGAAATGTGAGTAGGAGTATTTGACATGTGCCATCTATTTTCATTATTTATTCATGCACGCACTCGTTATGGCACAGCATTAGCATGTCTCAGCTAGTTATTAAATAGTACCTCTGTGAGTGCACCTTTTAAACATTTGACAACAACATTTACAGACAAATTTTATATTGCACTTACATCATTTTTAATATGAATATAGTATGGCAGTAGATAAAAAGGTTTGCACAATATGCAATAAATTGAATTTATTTTGCCTGTTGGATACCAGCTGCAGTACACAATTCCATCACCAGGTCGTCTCTGAGCATAGTTAGAACAGAAGAGCAAGAGGAATTTAAAAACTACTATCCTTTATGACAGTAAACGCATGGTATACAGTGAGCCTTAAAATATGTATCCCTGGCACGGGGTCGTCACGCTTGCTTCCCAAGTAGGTGTGTCAAATACTAAAACAAAAGATCAATTTTTTTCGGCCTACAGTGACAAGAGTGCTCGTAAGTACAGGATTTATTTTAATTATTTATCATTATTGTAGTTGTTGTTATTGTTATGTTATCGTTATTATTCTTTTTACCCCTTAAAAAGGTCACACTGTAAAAGAAATCCCAAAATAGCTCAAGATTTGAAACCAAGAAATTACGTAAGAAAATAGTCCTCACTGTAATAAAAAATTAAAAGCAAAATCGCCAATGTTTACCGATATTTACAGTCTAAAATTATATACAGTTTATATCACTACAAGACTAGAGATGGGCAAAACTGTTCTTTTCAGAGATTGGATCAGAACTGTTCACTCCCTGAAATGAATTAGCTCTTTTTCATGACTCACCACTCATTTACAATAGAAAATAAATGGAAGGCACATTGCCCTTTAAACTTGGTTTATTCCAGTACTATACCTGTATTTTGATCTTATTTGATCCTATTTTGAAGTAACACAGATAATGAGTAAGAATTTTGTATTGTTTATTGAAATTTCCACGAATGACAAAGTTTTTGATTATTGATTTATTTTGCACTATCGTGGTTTTTTGGGTGATCGGAAAATGTTGTAACTTGAGATTTACATTAACAATATATTTGGCTATAATGTATTAAAATTTCATTAACCTCATACAAATACATCGCAAGCCATATATTTTTAAAGTGAACGTTTCCTTCCGAAGACGCCTAAAATCGCAAAATCCGTACCAGAATAAGAAAAAAAAAATTTGTCTGTGAAACGAAAGTGCTGCATATAGCCTTACGCAGAATAAAACAAGGAAAATATTGGTGTATCACATTTTGCGATACGTTTATCGGTTCGCTCGTAATTAAAGCGTAGCCCGCATCTCGTGGTCGTGCGGTAGCGTTCTCGCTTCCCACGCCCGGGTTCCCGGGTTCGATTCCCGGCGGGGTCATGGATTTTCTCTGCCTCGTGATGGCTGGGTGTTGTGTGCTGTCCTTAGGTTAGTTAGGTTTAAGTAGTTCTAAGTTCTAGGGGACTTATGACCACAGCAGTTGAGTCCCATAGTGCTCAGAGCCATTTGAACCATTTTTGAATTAAAGCGTAAATTCGAGTGTCCATAATAAAAATCCTATGGTAAGAGGAGTCATCAGGAACCTAATCTAATCAGTTTAAACAAATAAAAATAAAACAAAAACGATTGATGTATACATAACATAATAATGTAATATACATAGCGGTATTACTACGAAGAACAATATCCAGTGGGGACGAACTCCGATGCAGAGGCGCTGAGTCGAGCAGGTCGAGCCGCGAGCTGTATTACTGCATGAGCTGAGACCGCAGAGACCAGAGTGAAACCTGAGTCGCTTTGCTCAACGCTCTGGCTAGAGTCGAGACGGTGGGGTGAGCGTTGAGCGGGCGAGTTCCGAGGGTGGGGGGAGCGGTGAACTCACCCGCTCCGAGACAAATCGTCCGTTCCCTTGCGAGCAGGTTTTGCAAGTAGTTCCTATGTTATCCGCTAGGTGGCTCTCTGTCCTGTTGCTCGCATCAACTGCCCAGAGGGCAGGACGTGCGACTGAAACGATCGCCGACAGAGTGCGATGCGAAGTTAAGCTGCGCCAGACACTGCACACGGCAGACGACGCACAGAGACGGCACGGCATACGTGAAACACAAAATCCAATGGGGCACTGCACAATGCAGGCAGCCAAGGTAGAAGCAGGGCAGAGGCCGGCGCTGGCTGTGTTGTGTGGCGTGCACTGTGCTCTGACCAGCAGAGGCGCTGCTGATATGCTCCGTCTCTCTCTCTCTCTCTCTCTCTCTCTCTCTCTCTCTCTCTCTCTCTCTCTCTCTGCCGTGGGAAACGTTTGGAGCTACCGTTCTTTTTTTCTGAATCACTGATTGTTCACTCCTTTGAAAGATTCAACTCTATGAATTAGTTCAAGAGCGGATCCCCCATCTCTATACAAGACATCGATCTGACCACGCATCTTTAAATCAAACAAGTGTTGTCGTACTAATAGCGTTACATAATAATAATGTTGTTGTTGTTGTTGTTGTTGTTGTGGTCTTCAGTCCAGAGACTTGTTTGATGCAGCTCTCCAGGCTACTCTATCCTGTGCAAGCTTCTTCATCTCCCAGTACCTACTGCAACCTACATCCTTCTGAATCTGCTTAGTGTATTCATCTCTTGGTCTCCCTCTACGATTTATACCCTCCACGCTGCCCTCCAATACTAAATTTGCGATCCCTTGATGCCTCAGAATATGCCCTACCAATCGATCCCTTCTTCTAGTTAAGTTGTGCCACAAATTTCTCTTCTCTCCAATTCTATTCAATATCTCCTCAGTAGTTATGTGATCTACCTATCTAATCTTCAGGATTCTTTTGTAGCACCACACTTCGAAAGCTTCTATTCTCTTCTTGTTTAAACTATTTATCGTCCACGTTTCACTTCCATACATGGCTACACTCCATACAAGTACTTTCAGAAACGACTTCTTGACGCTTAAATCTATACTCGATGTTAACAAATTTCTCTTCTTCAAAAACGCTTCCCTTGCCATTGCCAGTCTACATTTTATATCATCTCTACTTCGACCGTCATCAGTTATTTTGCTCCCCAAAAAGCATAACTCACTTACTATTTTAAGCATCTAATTTCCTAATCTAATTCCGGTAACATCACCCGATTTAATTCGACTACGCTTCATTATCCTCGTTTTGCTTTTGTTGATGTTCATCTTATATCCTTCTTTCAAGACACTGTCCATTCCGTTCAGCTGCTCTCCAGGTCCTTTGCTGTCTCTGACAGAATTACAATGTATAACAATAATAGTAATAGTAATAATAGTAATAATACAATTATTTTGTCTAGAGTGAATAGTGATGTACTGTGGCTATTACTTTGCATCCATCAGTTGACTGTTGTGGCTTTCTTAATAGGTAATAATAATAATAATAATAATAATAATAATAATAATAATAATAAATAATCTCTTTACGTAGGTGGCACTCTTATCACGGTGCAATTTACATCCATTTAAAACTGAACAAATTTGGGAAGCAAGAATGACGACTGCATGCCAGGAGTAAGGAACTATCTATGCATTTCCAAACATGAAATGCGGTTGCATTTGCATGCACGAACAACCATCAGCTGTATAAGAGAATGACGACAGTAAAAATTTGTGTTGGACTGGGATTCGAACCCGTATTTCCCACCATACGCAAGCAGCCATCTTTACCACTGTGGCTATCCACGCACGACTCACAGCCAGATCCAAACATCCACATGTAAGCATTTCTGCGTCATAACCTGTACTTGTTCACATGCACGAACTTTCTTACCAACACAGGTATAGAATATCGTCTTTGTCCACCGATGCTAGGCAGTGGCTTACAATCAAAATGTTCTCTCGTGTACGAGAATTACATAATGTGTGTATGAGTACAGGTTGTGACACAGGAACGACGACATAATATGGAAATTTGGATCTGGCCCTAAGTCGTGGACAAATAGTCGAAGCCGTAAAGACTACCATTCGCGTAAAGCAGAAAATCTGGGTTGGAGTACCAGTATAGTACACATTTTCATTGTCCTCATTCCCTTATACAACTTATGGCTATTTGTATTCGCGACTGCGAATACATTTCATACATTGCATGAACGTCCAAAGGAAGATTGCATTGCACTTCTGACAGCAAAAACACTGTAATATCGTATACACCAAGTGGCCCAAGCACGCTGTCCTTCAGTGACGTTAGTTTCTCCTGGCTACCACAGATGCAAGGTTTGCCTAAGTAGAACAGTAAAGGGGACTCCGCACCAACAGAGAGATGATTCTGCTAAAGGGAAGACCAGTGCTTGAAAACAAACGCTTTACAACTATAACTGTGCCTACAGCACGTTGCTAGAAAACTTACTTGCTGTAGTAGGGGTGCCAGTTTCGATTCCGGGGTCCAGAAACGTGTCTGTGTAGAAGAACAATTTTCCCTGGACAAAACAATATGCACAAGGGCCAAAGCATATAAATTATCTGTTCCAAGGCATATCAACATATGACAGCTGATTTATTAACAACACACAATGCACCAGTTCGTGCTTCACAAGTCGCAGCATTGCATAACTACTATCATATCTCTGAATGAAATAAAGAACAATAAATATAATGAATGTCATAAATGTTGTTCCTTTAAACATACACACACAAAAAAAAGTTTTGCATCACCCCAGTTCCCAGAACTCCTGAAGACAGACATTGCCTGTTTATATTGTATCACAGACACAGTCCCTTTGATTGTTCAGAGATGCCAATAAACCCGCCCAAAGATGTAAATAAGCATGCATGAGCAGCGCCTATTAGACGGAGGGGGTCCGACAGAAGATCAGTTCCAGTCATTCCACCGGGAAGGAGGTACACGGCTCATGTTGTCTGTAGTTCAACAATGACTATACGGTCAATACCGCGGTTCGGTCTCGCCCGCATTGTTACTTTGTGCCAGGAAAGGCTCTCAACAAGGGAAGTGTCCAGGCGTCTCGGAGTGAACCAAAGCGATGAAGTTCGTACATAGAGCAGATACAGAGAGACAGGAACTGTCGATGACATGCCTCGCTTAGGCCGCTCAAGAGCTACTACTGCAGTGCATGACCGCTACCTACGGATTATGGCTCGGAGGAACCCTGACAGCAACGCCACCATGTTGAATAATGCTTTTCGTGCAGCCACATGACGCCGTGTTACGACTCAAACTGTGCGCAATGTGCTGCGTGTCGCGCAACTTCCCTCCCGACGTCCATGGCGAGGTCCATCTTTGCAACCACGACACCATGCAGCGCAGTACAGATGGGCCCAACAACATGCCGAATAGACCGCTCAGTATTGGCATCACGTGCTCTTCATCGATTAGTGTCGCATATGCCTTCAACCAGAGAACTGTCGGAGACGTGTTTGGAGGCAACCTGGTGAGGCTGAACGCCTTAGGCACACCGTCCAGCGAGTGCCACAAGGTGGAGGTTTCCTGCTGTTTTGGGGTGGCATTATGTGGGTTCGACGTACGCCGCTATTGGTTATGGAAGGTGTCGTGGATAGTATGCCACGACCAATACAGGAATGCATTAATGCAAGAGGATGTGCTACTGGGTATTAGAGGTACCGATGTGTACAGCAATCTGAACCACCACCTCTGAAGGTCGCGCTATATGATGGTACAACATGCAATGATTTTAATGTTGATCTCTATTCCAATTTCCTGTACAGGGTCCGGAACTCTCGGAACCGAGGTGTTGCAAAACTTTTTCTGATGAGTGTATGTTATATACTGATAGAGTTTCATAACTGCATTATTCATAATACAAATGTTGAAGTGCATGTCTGTGTTGTTGGATGCATTGATGCAAACGCCTCTCGGTAGTAGCATTGATACCTCTTAACATTTCTGCAGGTACTGAAGCTCATGCACGACATGTTCGTTCTTTAAACACATCTGGATTTTCCGGTTCCGTTTCGTAAACCTTGGCTTCGATATAATCCCATGAGAAAACCCAAGGACGGTAAATCAGCCGATCTCACTAGCTATCGAAGGTAACCACACGACGTGTCCACCGTTCAGGGTCCATATAGTTAAGATGTTCCCTAACCCCTCTAGAATAATAGGTTGGTGCACTATTTTGTGAAACCAGTGCCTCACAGCTAACTGAAGTGGGATGTCTTCTAGGAGATGGCCAAGATTCAGTTCATTCTGTGGGAATTGCGAATACAGTCGGCTATTTAGTCTGGGAGTCAAGTAAACTAGTCCAGTAATGTGGTATCCTAGAATGGCGTACCACATGTTAACACCCCAATGCGCTTGCACGTGATGTTGTCGTAACCAGGGAGGATTTCTAGGAGCCCAGTAATATAGACTGTGTCTATTGCCATTGGTGCTATTGGCGAAGTAGCATACACGTCCCCACAAAATCTGCCTGATGAAATGCAAATTTACGGCTGGTTTATTTACAAGACGTCTTCAGAACGATACCCGATTTTGGAAGTTGTTTGCATATAGCTTTCAATGTAGGTGCAGCTTAAAGGGAAGCCATATTCGTTGATCCAAACTGCTTTGTACCGATCATCTCGATATTCCGAAGTCCGCTGCAGCTCTTCTTTGTTCTAATTACGATGAGAAATAGCTACTACTGGGCGAGACCTAATGACTTTCAGAATATTAATAATAATGCCCATAATAGTATTATTATTATTATTATTATTATTATTATTATTATTATTATTCTCTTTCCTTTCTCAGACGTTATGTCTGGTTGAAAATGGAAAGTGACGCGGACCTCGATCAAGCGTGACTTCCTTTTAACTGTACGGTATATGTTACATTGCATTTAGGAACTTTCGGGTAATTGAACATGTATCAATAATTACAGATTTCTGTAGTTGTATATATACGTTTGAATGTAGCTGTATTGCGTTGATGTACTGGTGGATATTGTGTGGTATGACTCCTGCAGTTGATAGTATAATTGGTATAATGTCAACTTTATCCTGATGCCACATGTCCTTGACTTCCTCAGCCAGTTGGATGTGTTTTTCAATTTTTTCTCCTGTTTTCTTCTGTATATTTGTTGTATTTGGTATGGATATTTCGATTAGTTGTATTAATTTCTTCTTTTTATTGGTGAGTATGACGTCAGGTTTGTTATGTGGTGTTGTTTTATCTGTTATAACGGTTCTGTTCCAGTATAATTTGTATTCATCATTCTCCAGTACATTTTGTGGTGCATACTTGTATGTGGGAACGTGTTGTTTTATTACTTTATGTTGTATGGCAAGTTGTTGATGTATTATTTTTGCTATATTGTCATGTCTTCTGGTGTGTTCTGTATTTGTACATCCGCTTGTGATGTGATCTACTGTTTCTATTTGTTGTTTGCAAAGTCTGCATTTATCTGTTGTGATATTGGGATCTTTAATAATATGCTTGCTGTAATATCTGGTGTTTATTGTTTGATCCTGTATTGCAATCATGAATCCTTCCGTCTCACTGTATATATTGCCTTTTTTTAGCCATGTGTTGGATGCATCTTGATTGATGTGTGGCTGTGTTAGATGATACGGGTGCTTGCCATGTAGTGTTTTCATTTTCCAATTTACTTTCTTCGTATCTGTTGATGTTATGTGATGTAAAGGGTTGTAGAAGTGGTTATGAAATTGCAATTGTGTAGCCGATGTATTTATATGAGTGGTTGCTTTGTGTATTTTGCTAGTTTCTGCTCGTTCTAGAAAGAATTTTCTTAAATTGTCTACCTGTCCATAATGTAGGTTTTTTTATGTCGATAAATCCCCTTCCTCCTTCCTTTCTGCTTAATGTGAATATTTCTGTTGCTGAATGCATGTGATGTATTCTATATTTGTGGCATTGTGATCGTGTAAGTGTATTGAGTGCTTCTAGGTCTGTGTTACTCCATTTCGCTACTCCAAATGAGCAGGTCAATATTGGTATAGCATAAGTATTTATAGCTTTTGTCTTGTTTCTTGCTGTCAATTCTGTTTTCAGTATTTTTGTTAGTCTTTGCCTATATTTTTCTTTTATTTCTTCTTTAATATTTGTATTATCTATTCCTATTTTTTGTCTGTATCCTAGATATTTATAGGCATCTGTTTTTTCCATCGATTCTATGCAGTCACTGTGGTTATCCAATATGTAATCTTCTTGTTTAGTGTGTTTTCCCTTGACTATGCTATTTTTCTTACATTTGTCTGTTCCAAAAGCCATATTTATATCATTGCTGAATACCTCTGTTATCTTTAGTAATTGGTTGAGTTGTTGATTTGTTGCTGCCAGTAATTTTAGATCATCCATGTATAGCAAGTGTGTGATTTTGTGTTGGTATCTTCCAGTAGTATTATATCAATAATTTGTATTATTTAGCATGTTCGATAGCGGGTTCAGAGCAAGGCAGAACCAGAAAGGACTTAATGAGTCTCCTTGGTATATTCCATGCTTAATCTGTATTGGCTGTGATGTGATATTATTTGAATTTGCTTGGTTATTAAGTATGGTTTTCCAATTTTTCATTATTGTGTTTAGGAACTGTATCAATTTAGGATCTACTTTGTATATTTCCAATATTTGTAGTAACCATGAGTGGGGTACACTATCAAAAGCTTTTTGGTAATCAATGTATGCGTAGTGTAGCGACCTTTGTTTAGTTTTAGCTTGATATGTCACCTCTGTATCTATTATCAGTTGCTCTTTACATTGTAAGTAGGCTGTTTAGGTTTTTTTATTGATAACGCCACCTCAGTATGAAAATCACCGGCTGTGCCGTGTGCAGTCTGTGGCTGCTTTGCATTGTTGTAATACTCAACCATTGTAGTGTTAGGCAGCTGGCTGTGAACAGCGCGTAGCGCTGGGCAGTTGGAGGTGAGCCGCCAGCAGTGGTGGATGTGGGGAGAGAGATGGCGGAGTTTTGTAATTTGTCATGATATCAAGGTAAATACATTGTTTGTTCTCTATTAATATCTTTCATTTGCTAACTATCCCTATCAGTAGTTAGTGCCTTCCATAGTTTGAATCTTTTATTTAGCTGGCAGTAGTGGCGCTCGCTGTATTGCAGTAGCTTGAGCAGCGAAGATTTTTGGTGAGGTAAGTGATTTGTGAGACGTATAGGTTAATGTTAGTCAGGGCCATTCTCTTGTAGAGAATTTTGAAAGTCAGATTGCGTTGCGCTAACAAAATATTGTGTGTTGAAAGTCAGATTGCGTTGCGCTAAAAAAAAAAAAAATATTGTGCGTCAGGTTAAGCACAGTCGAGTATAAATATATGAAAGGGGACGTTTCATATGTCGACCCTTAGCCGAGGATACCTCACTGGAATCTTCTGATTTTTTCTTGTAGTTTGTGTAATTAGTGTAGATTTTGTTTATTGCTAGCGCGTAATTATAGAGAGAATTTCCTTTGTAGTTGCAGTTTTTCATTGTTGTATAGTAAAATAGTTGTGGCATGCATGTAGATTTGCACCAAGTATTTCGCAGCTGCAATTAACTAGATATTATTTTCAGTGTTATGTTAATGCGTTCTCTTATTTTTGCTCTTCAAATTGTGTTTTTCTGTGTTGTCGTGTGAAATACTGTGACAATAATGGCGTGTGAAAAACGTAATACTAGGCTCCAAAGTAAACTGCGAAATGACAGTGAAAACGAAAGCAGTGTGTTACAGCCACCGAGTAATGAATTAACTGATGTTCAAAGTAATAATTTGGTAACTGTGCATACGGAAATGGAGCGGGCGGCAAACAATGGTGTAGACAGCGAAACAATTAGAGAACAGGGAAGCATTATCGATCGATCGGTCGGCAATAGCTCGGCTCAGGAATCCGAAATGACACGAGACGATCTCACAAATACTGTAGATTCAGGTTTTGGATCCTCACCGTTTTCTCAAATAAGTCAAGACACATTTTCTGCTTGTCAAAATGTGAATGTTGCCGGTGCAAATGCACTGCCGAAAAGCGTAGAGGAACAGATTCCAGACACTAATACATTATTATTGCAACTAATGCAACAAATGGAACAATATCGTCAAAAGTTAGACACAATGGAACAAAATCAGAGACAAACACAGCAAAAGCTTCAAAAGTTAGACACAATGGAACAAAATCAGAGACAAACACAGCAAAAGCTTCAAAAGTTAGACACAATGGAACAAAATCTTCAAAAGTCAGACACCACACTTGAACAAACACGTGAGGATTTAACTAATGAGTTACATCACATTGAATCGAAATGTCAAAAAGTCTGTAACGACGTAAAAACACAAATTTGTGAGCATTTCCAACCTATTTTTTCGCGTCATGAAAATGCACTACAGAATCACGAAGCAGCCATAAAAGAACTGCAAACTACTGTTCATGAAAATCATGAGACCTTGCAAGCTAAAATTGACTCAGTTGCATCTACCGATTCGGTTACGCAACTTGCAAAAACTCAGGAAAACTTGAAGGACACAGTAGATTCGATTTCAACACAAATGGACACTCTGAAACTTGGTTCAGAAAAACACACTGAGGAAATGTGCTCACTATCGGAGAAAGGAGCCGAACTTTCGGATCAGGTCACTAACTTATCTACAAAGGTAGATGATGATCTGAATGACACAACACCTGTAGCCTTCACTGACACTGAAGAGTACGAACAAATTAGAAAATTCAAACAAAATCAAAATCAAATCAATACACAGTACAAAAGAGAAATCCGGGAAGTGCAAGATCAGTTGACACAAGTAGTACAAGAATTACGTATTTCAGAGGACACTCGCGCTCCAACACGGGAAGAGGAACTTAGAAATACGGAAAATCCACAAAATAATAACACAGGACATTTCGGAAGTTATGAAAGAAACTGGCAAGGTGCACCGAATTTTGAGATGAAACCGCCCACACGACCTAACAATGACCGATATGCTACTCGCCGACACAATGATTTTTACTATAAGCTGTTAAAAAGAAAAAAAAAAAAAAAGAAAGGGGGCAGAATAACTTCAGACGCAACAGTTCGGCGCGCAGTTATGATTCCGGGAGAAATTCTCCACCACATGACCGACAAACAAGAAACTATGTAAACTACCGATATAACGACAGACCTGAATTTCATCAGAACTGGCGGGATTATAACAGAGCTGGGCCCTCTCGGCAAGGCGAATTTCTAGAGGTTCGGTCTCCGAATCCCATTAACGACGCGCGCCAACAGACAATGACCCGCACCGCAGGGAACCGCGTGCGCCGGCTGGCTCCGAGAAAAATATCATAGACGCTAACCTTGAGAAAAATTCCAGTATTCTTTACCGACGTATACCGCACGATAATTGCATTCAAGTTCACACTCTGAGTACTAGGAAGAGTAAAGGTTTACACCACATTTCACACGTAAAACTGTTTATTGAGAGATAATGTGCTTTTTTAACTTGAGATTTTAATGCAACATTTTGGCTTACTTGAAAATACATTCTGGAGTTAAAGTACTTTCTGTGAGATACCAGATGACACAGAGGTTAGTTTATGTGACAGCTACACGATTTTATCACGACGCTACTAATGAGTGACAATTTACAATGTTGCTTTTGCGGTGTATGTGTTTTATATTTGCACAGTTTTCTGAATTCTTCTGGAAAGTAAAACATGTTTTAGTAGTAACTTTTGTGGTATAGCAACAATGAGGCAGCCTTTTCCGTGGCACAACAATACGTCACAGCACAGTACTTTCTTCATCACAACTATAAGCGTAATAACTAAGATATCTATACACAAAGCATTTCACTTTTGTTTATCATGAGGTAAGTACATTGACTTCTGCAGAACTTAGCTTTCGGAGGACGATAACTACGACACTTCCACAGAGATTATGTTGCAACAAGACGCCATTTTAGCGCTACAGGACACGTAATTGAGTGATTAATTTTGTACTTAAAACATTTATTTTTAAAGATTTTTGAATTACAAAGAAAGTTTTCCGAGATACATTTCATTCCATTGATGTAATTTGTAACACCTGAGGGTATAATTACATTAATCCTCAGGGGGGTACACGCTTACTTTGTGTACCATGTGTGTGGCAACCACAAGGAACCCTAGCTAATATGGTATTTGCTTATACAACTTTACACATCGGTACCATATTTCTCCAACACAGTATTACACAGCTATCAGATCATTTAACTGAAAGACAAAATTTTTTTTACTACGTCAGTGACAGATGTTTACGCAATTATACCGTTGGATAACTTCACACTTACGAAATTGTATTTTGTCTGTACTTTGTAAACTGTTCATATTTTTTCGGAACCATTGTGATACTATGAGAGCTTTGAATGATGTATTTGGTATGAGATCATGATTTTTAAAGTACATTTGAGGTAGATGACACTTTTGACATGAGAAGAGAATTTTTTTAGGTTTTGAAACTGTTGGAGGAAGCTACGACGATTTTGAGAGTTGACTGAGGTATTATGATGTTATTTTTACGACGACGATGTGTATTATACTGTTGAGGTATGTTTATGATTAATAAGCTAATGTTATATGAAGAATTTGATTATGCTATGTATCTAATGATGAAGTATTGAAGAAGCGTCGACGAATTTATATATGTGTAATAAGGTAAGGAATAATGAATAGTGATTAGGGCACTCTGATTTGTGGAAAAGGTTGTTGGAAACCAAGATCGTACTTTAAGAGTTATGAAATGTGTGTAAATGCGTGAATGTATCACAATGCCGACGAAAATTTTTTTGGACACTGTTATATCAATAAGATTTTGTTTCTACAGATTGGTAACGCAAATTCTCACCCTGTGAATTTTTGTAATATAAGACTGCCATTGTAGTGAAAACTGCTGTCGTAAATATTTCCGTACGAAAGTTAAGTGACCACCTGCATGTAATGCGTCGCGGGCACACAGTTGAGTCAGACGCCTGGAAAAAAAAAGGGGGGCCATTATTGCGAGCCCCTTTTTCAGCGGCACAGGTAAAAAAAAAAAAAAAAAAAGGGAGGCCATTACCCTTCCTTTGTAGAGAGCATCGCAAAAACGACAGGGTCGAACTTGAAAACGATGAGAAACATTTCACGGCTATTGTCGTGCTAATTGAGAGAAATGCCATATGGCTAGTGAATGACGTTTCACGCCTTGCTTTGCCCATTTTGTTTAATATCTAGTTTCTAGCTGCACTGCAGCATTGGTAAAAATAAAATTTTATAGATGTATTAATGTAAATATTTTCTGTCTACAGATCGAGTAAATAAAAAAAAACGAAGGAGCATAAAAAAAATATTTCACTTCACAGGAATTGCATACGGAATTTTCTTTTCAACTACTGGGTAATTTTTTTTGGTAGAATAACTTTTTGTGGTGCACCACTTTAATTACTTAGACATTAAGATGTGATTATACATTTCCCTTATCTGCATTGTTGTCTTTACTGTAATATTTTTCTGCTTGAGCGTTGTCATGTTTAGATATAATTTATTGCTTTTGCTTCTGCTGTTTGCCAGGCATAATGTTACTGAATTTGACTTTGTATTACGCTGTTAAGCCAGTTTTACTAATGATTATTTTATTGTTTGCTGCGCATTGCCTCATATTAGTTGTAATGTTGAATTGCTTGGTAATTTAGATTTACTGTAGCTTGCTTTGCCAGTTTGAAATTTTTGTCATTGATGTTGATTGTTTTATGTGATGCTGCATTGCCTCGTCCCTTGGTATATATATCTGAGCTCAGTAGATTTAAGTTAGCTTAAGAGGGGGTAGACTATATAAGAAACTAACTATGATGAATTGGAAGCAATGCATTGACAAGGTATATAAAAAAAAAGATTTGGGCCTAAATGAGTATTGTACAATGAGCCATATTTATTTTGAAAGACTTATGGTTGGAATACAGAAAAGAGGTACAGATAGGACTTTTTTGGGAATAATGATGAACACAGGGAGATCTCCAAGAACAAAAAAGGTTTTGTTCGCACAATACTGCAGTACCAAAAGTTACACTGAAAACGAACCCTATCCATTCCTTTTGTGTCAGCCCTCTATGTGTTTGTGTACCCTTGTGTATTTGTTTTCTTCCTGTCTTTGTGTAGTTTCATAGAATTTTTTCTTCTTCTAATACTCAGCTACATGAACTATGATGAGGAATACTGTTATCCTCAAATATAATTTGCATTGATAATATGTTATTTGCTTTGTAAAGATGTTTAGATATTTATTCTGTTTTGTTTTAATGCTCATGTGTGAAGTTGATGTTTCAATAATTATTCTGATCTTTTATGTGTTTACTTATGTCATAATTCCTGTCACACTGATGTATATGTTTATATCTATTCTTTTGTAAAGCCCCTATTACTGCAAATGTTATCTGTGTTATTATGTTCTTTAATGATGTATTTTGTACCTTTGTAATTGTATTCTCATGTTATAAAATTGTAATTATCACCAGTTCATCATATTATTAACTTGTAAGTTACATTTCACTGCACACGTTTCTGTTGGTCATAGTATATGGACAATATGTGAGAAGTAGGGGCTGATAGTGTTTGCACGTGTGTTAATAATTCAGCAAGGGACTGGATAACAGCATTGCTGGTTCTAAGGACATTTCAAACAAATTTTTTGTGAATGGACAAGTGGTGGTTTATGGACTTGCTATATTCTCCGCAAGACTCTTCAATGGTGATTGTGCACCTGCACAGTCACAACGGATGGCTGCTGGCCATCTCTACAAGGACTACAGTGGGTCTGCATCTTTGATGATCCATAAATACCATTATTTCCACAAGGACTGCAGTGGGTCTGCGCCTCTGGTGGCCCACCAATACCGTAATCTCTACCAGGACTACAGTGGGTCTGCTCTGTGATGACCTACCCACCAATACTCTTCAAAACTTCGACTGACTCCGCTGTGGGTTTGCTCTGTTGTGGACCAATACCTGTCTGCATGTCAAGAGTCAGCACTGTCTTTCCGTTGGAAGGACAACGATACTTCAAGACTGCATGGAAATCCATTACTTCTGTGTGCATTCTCTTTCACTGTTCAGACTTTAAAAAAAAAAGACAAACACTGTAATTTTACTGTGATGAATCAGGACTGTCTTTATGGACTGTGAGAAAATTTTAGCTTTTGACCAACATTGTATCAATAAGTGTGTGCATTTGATTTCTTTGTTATTGTAATTATGAAAAATTTTTTTCAAATCTGTATTGGGCACTGCCCAAACCAATTTGTAAAAATTTTTGTGGGGAGCATGGGGGCTATGTAAGTAGGCTGTTTAGGTTTTTTTATTGATAACGCCACCTCAGTATGAAAATCACCGGCTGTGCCGTGTGCAGTCTGTGGCTGCTTTGCATTGTTGTAATACTCAACCATTGTAGTGTTAGGCAGCTGGCTGTGAACAGCGCGTAGCGCTGGGCAGTTGGAGGTGAGCCGCCAGCAGTGGTGGATGTGGGGAGAGAGATGGCGGAGTTTTGTAATTTGTCATGATATCAAGGTAAATACATTGTTTGTTCTCTATTAATATCTTTCATTTGCTAACTATCCCTATCAGTAGTTAGTGCCTTCCATAGTTTGAATCTTTTATTTAGCTGGCAGTAGTGGCGCTCGCTGTATTGCAGTAGCTTGAGCAGCGAAGATTTTTGGTGAGGTAAGTGATTTGTGAGACGTATAGGTTAATGTTAGTCAGGGCCATTCTCTTGTAGAGAATTTTGAAAGTCAGATTGCGTTGCGCTAACAAAATATTGTGTGTTGAAAGTCAGATTGCGTTGCGCTAAAAAAAAAAAAAATATTGTGCGTCAGGTTAAGCACAGTCGAGTATAAATATATGAAAGGGGACGTTTCAACATCCTCGTGCTCTTTTGCAGCAGCCTTTTTGTTATTATTATTATTATTATTATTATTATAGGTACATATAATACTGCAACCTAAATGCAATAGCACAATAACACTTTCGTTTATACTACATTGTATGTTCGTGATATTTTCATTTAAGCTATGCTTAATGTGCGTGGGATGTGCACCAAAATACTCAATAGCGCTCCGGGCATCATCCAGTGCGTCGCGGGTTGGTCTTCCCACGACACTTTGTACCAGGAAAGTTCCCTCGGTTCTTAAGCGCATCTCTATATGTCTAAAAACATGCGCAGAAGGTAGACGTCGCTTTGGAAAACGTTGTGAATTGAGCTTTCGGACCTCCTTTGCAGTGCGGTGCGTCTCCCCGTAGATCAGTATCATATCTGTGTAGTCTTCGATGGAACATACTGCAGTTGTTATCTGTGTGACTGTAACACCTGACCCGAACTGCAAACAGACCGCCACGCGACCTGATCAGAGCAGAACCAGGAGCATAAAGGCAGGCAGATGGCGGCAAAGCTCGGCGGAGTTTCGCCTGTACGTGCACTTCCCCTTTGGATAGCAGTGACAATGCAACCCTTCTTGCAACGTATGCGAGAAACATAAAACTACATAGGGCACCTTGCATTGACCACATTCTAAGGTTCACTACTTACCATGCGTTTGCTGTCATATAGAATAAAACTTTCATAAATTGCTCTTGCACTGCTGTTCTACGTAATCGAATTTTTTAATAATTTGACGACCTGAGGATGGTTCTGTGTACCTAAACCGTTACTGTACTGGTCGCTGTTCCAAAGACAGTATCTTGAGAATATTTGAACTTTCAAATATTCATAAGAATGGTTTTAAAATTCTTCTTAAATTAATAAAACTGCTCACTAATTGCGTCTGAGAGGTAGCGACAATTTTCGATTACATCCTAAAGACAAATAGGGACCAGATTAATCATTAAACGGCGAACTAGACTTGATTTAAATATAGTAATCTTAATTTTTCGCAGTAGATGTATTTATATTAAGGACGGTAATTAAGTTGTTCTGATATACAAAATATACAGTATTTTCACGAATGTTAGCTAGAGTGCAAGTAAGTAATATAATCTAAAATATTCTAAGGGGATTATTTGAGTGAAAGGAACTATCCGTTCTTGCAGCTGAACGTTGCAAATTAGATTGGTTGGTTGGTTGGTTTAAAAGAGGGAGGAAGGGACCAGACTACGAGGTCATCGGTCTGCAAATTAGATTCCAAGCTTGTTACAAAGAACGCATGTGAACAAATCGAATTGGAAAAGGCGCTGCTGATTTGCAGACGACTACGGAAGGCGTTCCTTGCTGCTCATGACTTGTTTTCAAAGGCGACGACTGTTTTCGGAGCTGACTCCCGCTAAAAGCTTCCAAGGCAGCGTCGCCGCCCTCCACTTCGCCAATGACAACAGACTTCGCCGAAGTACGTAGGCAAACCTTAACCCTTAAGAATGAAGTCGTGGCGCCTATATGCAAGAGCACGCTCCGCTAAAACCGCCCGACAGTACGAAGTCTGACTACCTAGGTCAACATAAACGATACAGAAAAACATAAAAAAAAAATCTGAAAATCTCAAGGAGGAGCAGCTGATTAGAATCGTCAACAGAGGCCATTATTTCTGTTACCAGATGTCTATTTTGCATTTGCTGGGAATGTTTGGGGCGTTTGCTGGACAAAATATTAGTCCTCTGCAATGACTTCTTCAGCACTCGATGCGCCATGAAAATCTTACAATTAAAGAAAAACTCTAGTAAGGGTTGAAAGCCTAGCGTTTCTCTCCACAACATCTATTTCATGACGATATTCATAATCACGAGACCAGCTGCTTTCTTTCCTTTTTTTTTTTTTTTTTTTTTTTTTTTGCCTTCTGCTGAGGTGACGAAACTCATGGGATGTCTCTTTTCGCCCGGGATAATAATGCAACACGACGTGGCATGGACTTAACAAGTTGTTAAAAGTCCCCTGCAGAAATATTGAGCCATGCTGCCCCTATAGCTGCCCATAATTGCGAAAGTGCTGCCGATACAGGATTTTATGCACGAACTGACGTTTCGATTACGTCCCAAATGGTTCAAATGGCTCTGAGCACTATGGGACTTAATGTCTGAAGTCATCAGTCCCCTAGAACCTAGAACTACTTAAACCTAACTAACCTAAGGACAGCACAAACAACCATGCCCGAGGCAGGATTCGAACGTGCGACCGTAGCGGTCGCGCGGTTCCAGACTGTAGCGCCTAGAACCGCTCGGCCACCCCGGCCGGCGATTATGTCCCATAAACGTTCGATGGGATTCATGTCGAGTGATCATGGTGGCCAAACCAATCGCTTAAATTGTCCAGACTGTTCTTCAAATTGCGAACAACTGTGGACCGATGATTTCTTCTTTGTCATCCATAAAAAGTCCATCGTTGTTTGGCTGCAAATGGTCTCGTGGCAGCCGAACATAAACGTCTCCAGTTCAATTGAACCAGAGGATCCAGTCCATTCTGTATAAACACAGCCCACACCATTATGGAGCCACCACCACCTTGCACAGTGTCTTGTTGACAACTTTTGTCCGTGGTTTCGTGGGATCTGCGCCAGGCTCGAAACCTACCACCACTTCTTACCAACTGCAGTTGGGACCCATCTGACGAGGTCACGGTTTTCCAGTCGTCTAGGGTCCAACCGATGTGGTCACAAGCCCTGGAGAGACGCTACAGGCGATGTCGTGCTGTTAGCAAAGACACTCGCGTCGGTCGTCTGCTGCCATAGCCCATTAACGCCAAATTTCGCCCCACTGTCGTAAAGGATACGTTCGTCGTGCGTTCCACATTGGTTTCTGCGGTTATTTCACGCAGTGTTGGTTGTCTGGTCGGCAACGGCCTTGCCGCAGTGGATATACCGGTTGCAATCAGATCACCGAAGTTAAGCGCTATCGGGCGTGCCCGGACTTGGATGGGTGACCAATCGGGCCGCCTTGCGCTGTTGCCAGTTTACGGGGTACACTCAGCCTCGTGATGCCAACTGAGGAGCTACTCGACGGAACTGTAGCGGCTCCGGTCACAGAAAACCATTACAACGACCGGGAGAGCGGTGTGCTGACCACACGCCCCTCCTATCCGTATCCTTATTGAGGATGACACGGCGGTCGGATGGTCCCGATGGGCCTCTTGTGGCCTGAAGACGGAGTGCTCTCTCTCTCTCTCTCTCTCTCTCTCTCTCTCTCTCTCTCTCTGGTTGTCTCGTAACACTGACAACTGTATGCAAAGACCGCTGTTCTCAGTCGAAAGTGAAGGCCGTCGGCCGCTGCGTTGTCTGTGGTGAGAGGTAATGCCTGAAATTTTCTATTCTCGGCACATTCTTGAAACCGTGGATCTCGGAATACTGAATTCCGGAACGATTCCTGAAATGGAATGCCCCATGCTTCTAGCTCCTATTACCGTCCCGCGTTCAGAGTCTGTTAATTCCCGTCGTATGGCCATAATCACGTCGGAAACCTTTTCACATGAGTACAAATGACAACTCCGCCAAGACATTGCCTTTTTATATCTTGTGTACACGATACTACCAACCATCGGTGTATGTGAATATCGCTATCCCATGTCTTTTGTCGCCTCAGTGTATAATCCAGTGACGATACAGAGGCAAATTTTTACGCAAATGTGTGTTATAAATTGAGCAGATAGTGTCATCGAATAGGTGAATGTATTTTGTGTTTTACTGTACGTTAAAGGGCAAAGTGCATGAGGCTATAAATTTCTGCGGTTGAATGACTAGAAAGTTGTAGCTTGAATTATGTTGGCAATTTGTTTTCTGATTATAGACTTGGGTAATTTACATCCACAGGTGGATGTCTTCCATAAAAAGTTTTTCACAGTTGTGACTAAAGAGCAAACTTGCATTGTTGGCTGGGGAGACTATAGAAATGCATTTTGAAAATGTTCCACTGTCAGTTACGGTTAACTAACGATTTCAAACAGAGAAGACCAAGAGTAAAAACACAATGGTCTTGCATTCGGAAGAATAGGAGCTCCTATCCCGTTTGCAATTATCGCACTTTTCTAACACTGATTAAGGCACAGGACACATGGTTGCTCTGAAAACGACATGGCCGATTTCTTCCCCCATTCGTTCCCGATCAGAGATTATTTTCAGTTTCTAATCATCTTATAAACAACGGAGCGTTAAAACCTGTTCTTCATGACGTCAGAACAGACAAGCATCCCGCTTCGAAGACAAATTTTCAGGATTACGAAGTACATGTGAAGTAGATTAGCAGTAAAATGTACGAAGAATTGTGCAATAATGAAATACCCTGAACACTTGGAGTTGCACGAAACTACAGCTATCCTTCCATGTGTAGAATGTAACATTAATTCCGATGCCATACGGAAAAATATTATACAGTGAAAGGAACAAAATTTATGTACAGAAGGCTGTATTAGTAATACATATGTAATAGCGAAGAAGACTGATAGTCAAAGGACTGTTAATAACAAAAATAGCGTGCAAAGACGCTGTGCTGATGAAGGCCCACAACTGACAGTTAATCTTGCCGCATATCAGCATGGAAAGCAAAGACTATAAGTTTTACCTCGCTTGTTGCAGACTTTTGTAAGCGGGAGGTCCAAGACGAACTGCCCGGAACGAATTGGTGGCCCTCGTTTTTCGCCGGTAGAAAACCAATCAAACATTGTAAAATTTTGTGTTCTCAGAATAAACGACAGAAATAGGAGAATTGGTTCTGACTCTAATGAGCAAAATACTTCTAACACAATGAAAGATTACTGAAAAAAGATTTATGGGAATGTGAATAACGCATTTTTACACTCGGTAATGAAAGTTACCACACTCGACAATATTTTATCCCATACATTATGAGTGATGTGAAAGTTTAAAAAGTGCAGTTTTTCTCAAAATGAAGATAATAGAAATACCAAAAAAAATGACAAACCGTGAAAGAAAAATAACTGTAAAACAGAACATAGAGAACCACAAAAACCACTTGATTACATGATTTAATAAGATGCTTTAAACGAAAATTGTTTCTTAACATCATTGGATAGTTGTTGCCGAGGGTACAAGTTTTATGCATCCACACAGCTGCAGGAGATACAGGGTAGAGATTAAATGTTTTAAATGGAACCATGTACATCTTACTGAAGAATACACACACCCTCTCCAATAGCTAAATGCATCGCACTGAACCATTTTATCCACGGAACTAGTAGTTATGGAAATGATGAATAATACATAACGCCTCTAATTTCAATATCTGTTCAGTGCATATCAAGGCGCGTTTGAACATTTTACAAATTACCAATAAATATTGAACGCAACAGTACTGAGCTGTACAGTAATTGGATCTTGTCACTGTACAGTACCGTATTACAGTACTTATGACAATGCAGATGTGACATGGCCTTTCTACTATCTTTTACTGTGATAGTACCACCACATGAAAAAAAGCGTTTACATCACATGCTCAAAATAGTGATCATTGGCATTCAAACATAGTGTCACGCGGTGGATCGAGGACGCCCTACATCATGTTACTACTTCCTCTGTGATGGCCGGCCGCTGTGGAAGAGCGGTTCCAGGCGATTCAGTCTGGAATTGCGCAACCGCTATGGTCGCAGGTTCGAATCCTGCATCGGGCATGGATGTGTGTGATGTCCTTGGGTTAGTTAGGTTTCACTAGTTCTAAGTTCTAGGGGACTGATGACCTCAGATGTTAAGTCCCATAGTGCTTAGAGCCATTTGAACCTCCGATGGCAGTACGGGCATTAATAATGCGTTTCTACATGTCCTCCGGTTTTATTGGAACATTTTGGCAGACAGTATCTTTGACTGCTACTCACAGGAAAAAAAATGCAACAGTGTAAGTCTTGGAGTCGGGGAGGCCCACCACGTCCAATCCACCTACCAGGGTGGAATTTGTCGTGCTCGTAAGGCGTTATGTGCAGGGCATCCATCATACTGAATCCACTTGACCATCCTCTGATTCAGATGTATAGCGTCCAAAATAATAGGAACAGTGTGTCTTAAAAATCAGGCATACTTTGGTTGCCATGTACAAAATAAGGGCCGATATGGTATCTCCAGTAAATCCCTCCAAATATCAACGTTCCGTGGACGTTGATGTACTACTTATCGGAGCCATCGTGGCTTGTTGATGGAACAATAATGCACATTTCTCATCCTGATAATTATTTTGTTGGAGAATGTCGCCTCGTCGGTAGAAATAACATCTGAGAAGAAATTAGGATTAGTCAGAAGTTGTTGCGGAGCCCACTGACAAAACTGAAACCTATTGTCGAAGTCGTTTCTATGAAGTTATTGGTGTACATGAGCACGGTAAGGATGGAAACTGCGACGTCGCAGAATGCGATGTTTACTTGTTTTCGAGACACAAACTTCATGTTGAATTCGTCGTGTGCTGACCTGAAGATTCACGGCTAAAAAGGGGAGCATAACGATCCCAGTAGCTTCTTCTGTTCGTGTTCTGTGACGATTTCGAGGTCTTGCAATTAAACTTCACGTTTGACGTAGAAGAGAAATGAGACGACCAAATTATCCAGCGTAAAGGCGATGATTTTTCAGGGAATCCAATGCTTCACAGTAGTTGTGCCTGAATAGAATTTCACCCGCCTACAGCAAATTACAGTACAGGTATGTACAGTAGAGTAGAAGATAGACATAATAAAATAATGATCATAATGTTCTCTAACAGTACTGAACATAAAAATGCAAGTTACTAAATTATTTTCTGTCAACGTACTTTCTGCGTAGATCAGCAGTATTTCTACCTCATCGTCATGTGTGCACATCATACACCTTTACAAACTAAAAATATTACTCACGTGTACTACCGCCATGCAGTTACTAAGTCACTCTAATGTACGACTACTGTACTGTACTGTACTGTACTGTACGCTAAAGGAACAACAAATGAGGTGCGCGTGGGGAGAGTAGTACCTGTGTTTAAATGAGTCGCAAATCATAAACAAGACACACACCTCTACTACAGCACTACATTGTGTACGTAATGTCTACAGTCGAAGCAGTAAACAGCTCGGTTTGTTCACAACCTCTGTACTCTTTATCGTATTCTCTCTCTCTCTCTCTCTCTCTCTCTCTCTCTCTCTCACACACACACACACACACACACATATACTGGATGGGACCTGCCTTGAGCAACCACAATTTTCTTCCTTTACCCAGACGTGTTTCGCTGGAAGTTACAGCATCATCAGTATTTTATACACAAGATGATGCTGTAACTTGAGCGCCGGCCGCGGTTGTCTAGCGGTTCGGGCGCTCAGTCCGGAACCGCACGACTACTACGGTCGCAGGTTCGAATCCTGCCTCGGGCATGGATGTGTGTGATGTCCTTAGGTTAGTTAGGTTTAAGTAGTTCTAAGTTCTAGGGGACTGATGACCACAGATGTTAAGTCCCATAGTGCTCAGAGCCATTTGAACCATTTGTAACTTGAGCGAAACATGTCTGGGTAAAGCAAGAAAACTGTGTTTGCTCCAGGCGGATCCTGTCCAAAAACAAATTTATTAGTGGAGATACTACCTGAGGCAAAGGAGCAAAAGATACAGGAAACATATTTTATCACAGAAGCTTGAACTGCTCGACAAGAGATCAGAGCAGAGAGACTGAGCAATAACCAGAAACTATCTACGAGGGCCGTTCAGAAAGTAACCTCCGGTTGATTTAAAAAAATACACCAAGTTAAATAAAAATATTTTAATATATACATCTTACAACTACATCTTTGCACTATTTTTCTACATAGTCTCCATAGCGATTGAGGCACTTATCGTATCTCTTCACAAGCTTTGAAATTCCTTCTGCATAAAAATCACCCGCTTGTGCCTGGAGCCAGCCTGTGACCGCATCCCTGAGCTCTTCGTCGTCATCAAACCGCTGTGACCCGAGCCATTTCTTCAAATGCATGAAGAGGTGATAATCACTTGGCGCCAGGTCTGGGCTGTAAGGTGGATGGTTGATAACGCCCCACTTGAAGGACTCAAGAAGGGCCGTTGTTCTGCGAGCAGAGTGAGGACGGGCGTTATCGTGCAAAAAAACGATACCGGAAGTCAGCATACCACGGCGTTTGTTCTGTATAGCCCGTCGTAACTTTTTTATTGTTTCACAGTACACGTCTTGATTAATGGTCGTACCACGTTCCATGAATTCAACCAACAACACCCCTTTGGCATCCCAAAACACCGTTGCCATCAGTTTTCTGGCAGAGAAATCTTGCGAGGCTTTTCTTGGTTTGGTAGGCGAATTTGAATGTGCCCACATCTTTGATTGTTCTTTTGTCTCAGGGTTCACGTACTTAATCCAGGTTTCGTCACCGGTCACGATTCTGTTTAACAATGGTTCTCCTTCGTCCTCATAACGTGACAGAAAGTCTAATGCAGAGGCCATTCTTTGAGTTTTGTGGTGGTCGGTAAGAATTTTGGGCACCCATCGTGCACAGAACTTACGGTAACCCAATCTTGCTGTCACTATCTCGTACAAGAGAGTCTTAGAAATCTGTGGAAAACCAGTAGACAACTCCGACATTGAGAAACGTCGATTTTCACGAACTTTTGCATCAACTGTCTGAACGAGTTCGTCAGTCACCAATGATGGTCTACCACTCCTCTCTTCATCATGAACGTTTTCTCGTCCACTTTTAAATAAACGTACCCATTCACGGACAACTCCTTCACTCATAACTCTTGGTCCGTACACGGCACAAAGCTCACGATGAATAGCTGCTGCAGAATATCATTTGGCTGTAAAAAACCTTATGACAGCACGCACTTCACATTTGGCGGGGTTTTCTATTGCAGCACACATTTCAAACTGCCACAAAAACTAAACTAGCGCAGGTACGACGTTCACTCGACCACGGCTTGATGCCGACTGACCTGTTGAGTGCGTGAACGCACAGATGGCGTCGCTACTCCCCCCACAACCCGCACTGTGACCAATCGGAGGTTACTTTCTGAACCGCCCTCGTAGCATACAAAGCAGACGCAAAAGGCGTTGCCTTAGATGCCGAAAAGAATGTGTGTGTGTGTGTGTGTGTGTGTGTGTGTGCGCGCATAAAACAAGAAGTTCGGGGCAGCTTACAATATCCAGGAGCTCACCGTGATATCCAGGCAAATTGTGATCTTCCATTTGAATCGTAAAAGGACTTGATCAGTGAATTTAATAATTTGTATCAGTATAACTGCTAAATGGTCAATGTATAATACACTCTTTGTCCGACGCATACAATCAGCAGTAAGATCCTATATCTAAGCCAGTAGTGATCAGAGTATCATGCTGTTAAATTGCTGTAACATAATTATGGCTCATAAACAGAAGTTATGTAACAAGCTTTTGATTTCATATGTTCTATTTTTACTATAAGTGTTTGTATGTGCAAATTGTGTCGGTTTCCTCCCGTCTTGAATTTATTCAGAAAATTAATAATGACACACTTACAGAAGTATACGTCAGTGTAAGAAAGTGCATTCTCAGTCACAACAACGGCCCGCATCTCGTGGTCGTGCGGTAGCGTTCTCGCTTCCCACGCCAGGGTTCCCGGGTTCGATTCCCGGCGGGGTCAGGGATTTTCTCTGCCTCGTGATGGCTGGGTGTTGTGTGCTGTCCTTAGGTTAGTTAGGTTTAAGTAGTTCTAAGTTCTAGGGGACTGATGACCATAGATGTTAAGTCCCATAGTGCTCAGAGCTATTTGAACCATTTGAATCAGTCACAACAGTAGAGAAGCTGAACATTAATCTTTGTCCCTTCACCCGCAGTTGTTTCAGATTTTCCCAAACTGGTAGTAAGTTCCAGTTCTTTTGAAGTATATTTTATTAGTAAACGAAACACGAGAAATTAAAGTGGTTCGTGCGTATCAGATTGTACGTTTGATTGTGATCCTTGCGCAATTGAAAAGTAATCTGTACGCTGGTGGCCAAGTGGTTTGCAACTGCTAATGATCTTGAGAACATTAATCTAAATGTATACATATTTAACAGCGTTACAAATACCGAATTTACACACGTCTCTCTGGGCTTCTGTGTTCTGTGACGGCACAAACAAAGTCTTCTCCGATGCACCAGGCCACATTCGCGGTATTATCTAGTCGAAGTAAAGACTTTACAAATCGTTTTGTCTATGTAGAACTGGCAGTTCACCGCTCAACGCTAAGGAAGTATCGTATTGTGTGTGACTGCGCGGAAGTACCCGTTCTTGGTCAATTACAGGATTGGCGACCAATGACTGGAAACGACCGCAATCGTGAAACGTCTAGGAGTATGAGTTCAGAGGAATTTACAGTGAAAGTTGCAGACTGGAGTTCATGGACGAAACTTAAGGAAATATAATTCGCCCACGAAAGTTGATCTACAGTTTGGACTATTGTTAGTTGGGCCAAATAGTGGATACAGAGAGCAAAAACGCAGCACGTACCGTCACGTGATCATTTAATATGCGTGAGAGGGGTCACGGAAATGTTTATCAAACTGCAGTGGCACACGCTTCAAGGGAGACGTTGAGCATCACGGATACGTTCAGCGTTAAAATGCCAAGGCGAACGTTCTAAGGAGTGTCAGACAACGTGTTACTTCCCCACGCATCTCGCGAAACGATCAATACGAAAAAATCAGAGAAATGAGAGCTGTTCCCACTCACCACTCGCGAACAGAACAAGAAAGGGAAAATTTTAGTGATACACCCTCCACCACACACTTTAAGTCTTTTGAAGAGCATAGGTGCTGATGTAGATCTCGCTATATGCCTTAAGAGGTTTAGAGAAACTACGGCAAACCTAAATCTTGAGGTCGGACCTGGCGTTGAACCCAGGCCTCATGGAAGAGGGTCATGAGTCCTACACATTGCACCATCTCTTCGGTGACGTCACTCAAATTATTTTAATAACACCAATTGATACGATGATGCAACCACCTATGTACCGAAGATATGTGTGCAGTTCAAGCAGAACCCATGGATTACGTCGGAGTCGGTAGCGTTCTCGCTTCCCACGCACGGGTTCCCGGGTTCGATTCCCGGCGGGGTCAGGGATTTTCTCTGCCTCGTGATGGCTGGGTGTTGTGTGATGTCCTTAGGTTAGTTAGGTTTAAGTAGTTCTAAGTTCTAGGGGACTGATGACCGTAGCTGTTAAGTCCCATAGTGCTCAGAGCCATTTGAACCATTTTTACGTCGGAGTGGCCCTCTAATGTGGATCATTTAATACGATGGTAAAGCTTTTAATTCAATTTCTTTTTCCTTATAATTCTTTTAAATGTAATGCAGCAGCCTTTGGTTTTCAGTTGTATCTATGAAGGGTAACAGAAATATAAAAGCCGCTGAATGACGGCCCAAGAGCCATATCAATGTGAAAAAGAAATTTTTTATGCTAGAATGAGTTTACGTTATACAGCGGGGTGTGCGCTGATTTGAAACTTTCTAGCAGATGAAAACCGTGTGCCAAACCGGGACTCGAACCTGGACCTGAACTGGTCTGGGACTAGCACTTGGGACTTTTGCCTTTCGCGGCCAAGTGCTCTGCTGACTGAGATGAGGTACTGCTGGAAACGAAATGTGAGACTGGATTATGAGCCCTGCTTCGATGCTCAGTTGGTAGAGCACTTGGCCGCCAAAGGCAACGCTCCAAGGCTGCGACTCCTGATCCCACACACAATTTTAATCTGCCAGGAGATTTTGAGAGTTGGCAATACTCTCTTAGGATGCAAAGGTTGGCTACAGCGCGCATACACAAGCTCTGGAATCTAAGATATTGTTGTCGCGCCTCGCAGCGCACGGATTAACTAGTGGCAGTTTGGAGGCCAGTGTAGGAGCCCGCCTGCTGTGGTGCGCACGTTTGTTGGGCGAGGGGTCGTCGCCGAGCTGCCGTACTGCCGTGTCCGCCAGCAGCGACACAGGATTTGGTATTGAGTTGATATTTTTTATAATTTCCAGCGCGCTTAATTTAAAGAAAGGGTTTGTGTATGTGCGTAGCAGCAGACGGTAATTTTGATAATGATAGGAGTTGAATTCTTAAGGGAAGCCATTGTTAGGCGAATAGATTAAGTACTGATTTTTGTCATTGATTTCTTTTGTAATTGTCAGGGAATTGGTTCACTATGTGTTTAATTGAGAAGTATTTCAGTCTGCCTCAAGAGTTTGATTAATTTGTAATATTGCTTTAATGCCACTGGAGACAGGTTTACAAACGAAGCGATTGTTCAAAGAGCTTCTAGCGTTTTGTTAATTGAATGAGAAAGAATCGCTTTCAGAATATAGTTTCTTGTTTGGGTTATCATTTATCGAGTTTAGATTTGACCAAACCCTTTCTCTTGAATTATATGTAGTTGTAGTAAGCAGCAGCAGCCGCAGCAACAGCAGGAGCCGCCATACAAAACATGCATTGCACTCAGCACGAATAATAGGTTTTTTTATGTTTTTGTTAAATAATGGAATGCAGCAGATCAAGCAGTGGCAGCAGAAAGACCAAGTAAGTTATTTGTGACATGTTTTCGTTCGTATTGCGACAATGAGGACGAGAGCGCAAAAGAAAATGGAAAATAATGCAGATGCTACTGCAAACGCGAACGTAGATACGGTTGCGAACATGAATGTAGGAGCGGTTTCAAACGCAGTTTCCGAAAATTCGGAACAGAGAGTAGAAAATTCTTTTGAGAATATTGAGATCCGGGAATTTTCGAACAATACTGCGGAGAATCGGAATGTAGGCGATCATTTGCCAACAATGCGTGATGAACTACTGTGTGCTACACGCAACTTAGGACATGACAATACAGTGACGCAAACAGAACGCATTATGAGAAATTCCAGCGTTGCTTCCGCCTCAAAAGTGCAGAGTAATTTTGTTTTCCCCACTTTCGGTGGAAGTTCAGGTCTGGTTGCCACTCCGATAGAGCGGGGTAATTTTGCCTTTCCTTCTGTTATTGGAAATGCAGGTACTGCTTCTGCGTTAACAGAGAAGAGTAACGTTGTACTCCCTGCCCCCAGTAATGATGTTTTACAGTTATTACTGAGTAAACTCACTGAATTTAATGACAGACAGGAGAGTAAACTAACTGAATTTAAGAGTAAACTCAATGAATTTAATGACAATAATGCAAAGGATTTCAAATCGCTTCAGAACGAAATTAACGAGAATCTTACATTGTTTCAGGGTGAGGTGAATGACAATTTAAATAGTAAATTTGAAGAAATGACCGGTCAGTTGAAAAGTCAGCTACGTGAAGAATTCAAATCAGATATTAATAATCTTGTATCCCGACTTGATCACGTACAAAATGTTGATATTGTTGAAGTGAAACGACAGACGTCACAACAAGAACTGCAAGTAGAGGAATTAGCGAAAAAAGTTGAGTCATTGCAATTACAGACCACCAACGAAGATTCAAAGATAGAAACTCAATTAGCGACAGTAGCTAAACAGGTAGATGAATTATCCATGAAAGTGACGGAACTGATTAGCGGGTTAGATACGAGGTCAGATGACACTCAGCCGGTACCGATCGCGGATACCGAAGAATTTCAGTCACTGCAACGTTTTAAACAAGGGCAGATGACAATTAATCAGCAAAACAAACGTGACGTAAAAAATATACAGGAACAGCTTGCCAGCTTCGAAGAAAAGATCGATCGCAGCAATGACACGGGTAGATCCGATAATTACCAAATTGGTAACGACAATGAGCACGTTAATTATGGAAATGCCGACCACTTTTCTCGTGGATATAACACGTTTGCGGGACGTAATGAAGGAAACGTGAGTCATGCTGTAAAAGAAAACTCATCCGCTAAGAAAAATGGCGAGTTTGACTATAAGCATTTTCTCACAGTTAGGAAATTTAAAATTTTTCGGAATGCTAGTCACGAAATCCACCCTCGAGAGTGGTTATAACAATTTGACTATTCTTTACCACCAACATGGCCAATTGGCCACAAACTGGAATTCATTTGCAGTTATCTTGAAGGAGAGTCTGCAACAAGAATGTGCTCAATAGTACGTGAATGTCACACATATGGTGATTTTTATCACGCATTCTTATCTGCTTACTGGTCAGAGACTACACAAGATCGTGTGAAACATTACATCATTATGATGCAAAGTTATGAGCAGTCGAAATTTTCAATTCTAGTGCAATATTTTGAAAACATGATGCGCATGAACAGATATTTAACGAATCCGTACAGTCAGTCGGAATTAATTCGTATCTTTCTGACAAAACTGCCGACCAGATTACGCCACATAATTTTGGCAGGTAGGTGCAAAGATGACTTGGAGGCATTCCAAGCTCTTTTGCAAGAATTAGAATTTGACAACTATGAAAACACACAAAGAGATAATAGTAATCAGTATTGAGAAAATAATAATCCGCGGCGTGACCGTAAACGCGTATGGAACTCGGACGAACCTCACGCGTACAGGGCGGAAGAAGATAGGCGCGATATGCGGCGTCAACCGTGTAACACAGATCATACACGCCAGAGAAATGATTTTTATGATCATAGGAACTCTCAGTACAGTAATAGAGATCGCGGACCGCGAGAGCAAAGGCGTTATAGAAATGAAAATTATTTTAGAAGGAATGGTCGCGGTAGGGCCAACCGAAATTGGCTCGGACACGCAAATTACAATTCGGAACGCGGTACTCATGCAGAATACAGAGCATCGAGCCCACGTGATAATTATTGTCATAACAATTATGAGAATCAAAACAGTTATGATGAGGGGACAAATCAAAATTGGCAGGGTCGCAGAAATTCCAATTTAGAGCGTGGGGACAATGTAGAAATCAGACCACCCAAGTCGAGCAATAATTCGCGGCAATACGAGCGTTTGTAGCGGTGGCAAGCCGACACACAAATTATGTTAACTTTGTTGGACTGGAGGACATTAGAGACACATTATTACAAGAAAATGATAACAGCGAAATTATGTATGCTCATCCAATTATAAAAATCTCGGTAGGAAATATTCTACTTTCAGCTGTACTTGATTCTGGCAGCCCTGTGAATGTAATTAGCGAGAAAATGTTTAAGAAGTGTGCACAGGCATCTGTTTGTCCAACCTTGCCATTATTAAAGACCAAATTAAAGGGAAAGAGTGAAATTTAAATTAAATTAAAGGAAAGAGTGTAGACGTACGCAGTCAGACTTCTTTAGTTTTCAGGTGTCAAGGACAGGAGTTTTCTGCAAATTTCTTAGTAGTCCCTCTTTTATCAACAGAAATGATTTTGGGTGTGGAATTCCTACGTGAATATAAAGCAATGTTAAACTTTTGTAATGCGGAAGTCATGTTACGAGTAAATCAGATGCTAGTCGCGCTTAAATTTCAAGGATGGTTAACAAAGAAGGATGAGGAAGTGAATTACCTGCGTTTTCTCTTTCCGCTTGAGGCACAACAATCACTGAATTTGTCTAATAGTTGCACAGATAACATTACTACGTTTTACTGTGAAACAGAACAACCCATTAGTACAGAACAATTAATTAAAAGGAAAGTTTACCGAGACGAAGTAGATCCAAATGCAGGCACTGATGCGTTATTTGAAATATTACAAACAAATTGTGAAGTTTTTTGTCAAAAGACAGGAACAATACGTAACTTTCTTTATGAATTCAAGGTCAAGGAACATAATAAATTTTTTGTACCACCATACGTCATCCCATTGACATACAGAGACAAAGTCAAACAGGAAATACAATCCATGTTAGAGCAGGGAATCATCGAACCTGCTGTAAGTTCATATAACAGCTCATTGCACGTGGTTAAGAAAAGGAATAATTCCATTAGACTGGTTCTTGATTCCAGACAAATTAACACAGTAATCCAACCTGAAACCAATAGACCAGAGACTCTAGATGAACTATTGCAAAAACACCATGAAGTGGTAAGTATAGCATTACAGAACATCAAAAAAGCTGCAGACAGAAGAAAGAAGCTGCATAATCCACGAGTCAACGCCAAGAATTTACAGGTAGGTCAAAAAGTATTGCTTGGATCACATCGACAGTCTCAGAAGGGAAAATATTTGAGTGGGAAGCTTTTCTTGGTGTATGAAGGAACCTTCCGTATACGACGCATTGCACACACAAACGCTGTGGAACTTGAGACAAGACGAACACGTAAATCGCGAGATCCCCATCACTTATCACACATTAAAATTTTCAAGGAATATGGCCCTAGGGGGTTTACTGATCTTAAGTAAATATATGTTTGGCGAGCATAGGTGCCCCAGCCGCTACAGTATATTCTTCCGATTTTAATTTTCAGTACTGTTTCATAATCTTTGACTAACCTGTTTATCTATTAATCTTTTACTATCAATCTATCCTGTATGAAAGACCAAGAATGAATTATTATGAATGATTTGTATTGTTTGAGAGAATGAGAACTTTGCAAAGGGACATTTCTGACGAGAAGATTATACCAGCTGTTGAAATCTTGCGATTGTTTCGTGACTTATTTGAAGGAAAATGCAAGAAATAACTATGTACGTTTTTTAGGGAGAAATACATTATCTTCAGGTAAAATGTAGTGTATAAGTGGCTCTAAATTGAGAAGGTATATTTGATGGGCAATAGTATAATTAGGAAACCTTCGAACTGACACTTGTTCTGATTTATGAGGTAGTTTGAAGAGTGATGATTTATGTGGATTTATGCAGATTTACAAACGAAGCTATTGTTCAAAGAGCTTCTAGCGTTTTGTTAATTGAATGAGAAAGAATCGCTTTCAGAATATAGTTTCTTGTTTGGGTTATCATTTATCGAGTTTAGATTTGACCAAACCCTTTCTCTTGAATTATATGTAGTTGTAGTAAGCAGCAGCAGCAGCCGAAGCAACAGCAGGAGCCGCCATACAGAACATGCATTGCACTCAGCATGAATAATAGGTTTTTTTATGTTTTTGTTAAATAATGGAATGCAGCAGATCAAGCAGTGGCAGCAGAAAGACCAAGTAAGTTATTTGTTGCGCACAGGACCAATAAAAAAAAAATAATACAATTTTGGCGATCTCTGTAATAGCAATGTTAACAAGAGTACAAGCACGAGATTTTCAGTAGGAAACACGAGATAAGAAGATAGAGATCGCAACTTTCAATTTCTCATCTAGCTACACTCCGCTGCAGAGTGAAAATGAATTGTGATCTGTGTTTCCTCTACGTTTAGCTGGTACACTTTAATGGCAAATTTCATGTAACTGTTACTGCCACATGCTGGTGTAGACTTTATGTAACACATTTCTTTCATTACCATGCTCGACGTATAAACATGTCACTGTATTTGATTGTCTAAGTAAAGTAGAATATTGATCAAAGTTTAGCAAAATTTATGATACATTCAAACATATTTAACGAAAATTCTATTGTTGCATATTTTTGTAATCCAGTTTAAGTCCTACGTATCTACAATTTGTAATTTTACGGATGAAGTTAAGTAGATATCCTAGTCAAAATTTACATTTGCACATTTACGAAGCGTATTATTACTAAGTTATATGAAAGTGAAGGTCGAGAAATTCATAAATTTGTTGCCTCTAAATTACTGTACGTTCATTGACAGCAGAAGATTCATCGGATATTAGAAGGCTTACACGTATGACTACAAAGATGTTATTTTCGAAAGATCCGTCCGATTTCACAAGGGTACGTCTTTTATAGGCATTCATATAGAAACTCAAGGCACTTTTTACAATTACGTATAGGATCACAGTTTTCCTTTACGTTTCACTAATGTTGAATGTGTCCTCAACCAGACTCAAGACAGACATCCACACGATAGTCAAAAAAGCATCCCATGTTTCTGCGAGCATGTCTGGACGTACTGCATTAGCTGGTGTTGGCTATAGGGCCTCGCAGCTCACCCAAAGATGATGGAAGGGGAGACGTAAATACGAAATCTTTCACAAAAGAAAGAAATAATTGTTTACGAGGCCCGTTCACTAAGTAGTGCAACACGTTTTTTCGGCAAGTGTCTGTTCAAAAATGCAGAATTTGTTGTGGGACATCGTGGAATATTCCCGCTTCAGCTCTTGTAGTATTATGAAGTTCCATTACATGACGGCGCTATACGTAGCCTCCAAAATGGCGTCTGTAGCGGAGGTGCGTCCCAAGCAGAGAGTTGTCGTTTAGTTTATTTTTGTGGAAAGCCAGAGGATCGCAGATACTCATAGGCGCTTGCAAGATGTCTACGGAGACCTGGCAGTAAACGAAAGCACGGCGAGTCGTTGGGCGAGGCATCTTTCATCGAAGAACAAGTTCTCGCAAACTTGTCCGATCTCCCGCGTGCCGTCTGGCGGCACACAGCTGTGACTCTTGCAACGTTGGAACTCTCATTCTAGGTGATAAAAAAAATGGTTCAAATGGCTCTGAGCACTATGGGACTTAACTGCTGAGGTCATCAGTCCCCTAGAGCTTACAACTTAAACCTAACTAACCTAAGGACATCGCACACATCCAAACACGAAGCAGGATTCGAACCTGCGACCGTAGCTGTCGCGCGGTTCCGGATTGAAGCGCCTAGAACCGCTCGGCCACCCCGGCCGGCTCTAGGTGATCAACGGATCACAATCAAACAGCTCGCTGCTCTATCGGAGGTCCCTGCTAGTAGTGCTGACGCACTCGTCCATCAGCTGTGGCACTCAACGGTGTGTTCCCGCTGGGTTCCTCGCCGCCAAACAGAAGACCATAAAGAGCAAGGAAGGACCATTTGGACGGAATTGCTTGAGCGTTACAAGGTTGATTGTGGCAATTTTTTGTCGAACATCGTCACAGGCGATGAAACATAGATTCAGCACTTAGATCCGGAAATAAAATGGCAATCCACAGAGTAACGCCACACACAGCTCCTCTAAAGAAAAAGTTTACAGCCGCACCCTCAGCCGGTAGACTCATGGTGACGGTCTTCGGGGATACTGAAAGGGCTATTCTGTTGGTTAAACACACTTGACCTCTTAGCAACAAATAATTCTGAGTTAGTAACGAGCATCAAAACCGATTCATGAATTAGTGAACACAGGGCTGTCGTAGCGAAATTGAATAAAATAACCGAAAAATATACCTATTCAAAAAAAGCAGATAAAAATTCACTTGACGCCTTCCTGAGAGACAATCTCCATTCATTCTAAAATAATAATACAAGTGTAGACCAGGTGTGGCTTGAATTCGAAGAAATAATATCGGCAGCAATTGAGAGATTTGTACCAAATAAATTAATAAACGACGGAGCTGATCCTGCTTGCTACACAAAACGTGTTACAACACTGTTGCAGAAACAACGAAACGGACATGCCAAATTCAAACAGACGCAAAATCCCTAAGATTGGCGATCTTTTACAGAAGCTCGATATTTAGCGCGGACTTCAATGCGAGATGCTTATAACAGTTTCCACAACGAAACTTTGTCTCTAAACCTGGCAGAAAATCCAAAGAGATTCTGGTCGTATGTGAAGTATGTTAGCGGCAAGAAACAATCAATGCCTTCTCTGCGCCATAGCAATGAAGATACTATCGAAGACAGTGCTGCCAAAGCAGAGATACTAAACACAGCCTTCCGAAATGCCTTCACACGAAGTAAATATTCCAGAATTCGAATCGAGAACAGCTGCCGACATGAGTAGCGTAGTAGTAAATATCCTCGAAGTAGTGAAGCAACATAAATCACTTAATAAAAGCAAGTCTTCTGGTCCAGACTGTATACCAATTAGGTTCCTTTCGGAGTATGCTGATGCATTAGCTCCATACTTAACAATCATATACAACCGTTCGCTCTACGAAAGATCCGTACCCAAAGACTGGAAAGTTGCACAGGTCACACCAATATTCAAGAAAGGTAGTAGGAGTAATCCATTAAATTTCAGGCCCATATCGTTAACGTCGATATGCAGCTGGATTTTGGAACATATATTGTGTTCGAACATTATGAATTACCTCGAAGAAAACGGTCTATTGACACACAGTCAACATGGGTTTAGAAAACATCGTTCCTGTGAAACACAACTAGCTCTTTATTCACATGAAATGTTGAGTGCTATTGACAAGGGACTTCAGATCGATTCTCTATTTCTGGATTTCCGGAACACTTTTGAAACTGTACCACACAAGCGGCTCGTAGCGAAATTGCGTGCTTATGGAATATCGTCTCAGTTATGTGACTGGATTTTGTGATTTCCTGTCAGAGAGGTCACAGTTCGTAGTAATTGACGGAAAGTCATCGAGTAAAACAGAAGTGATCTCTGGCGTTCCCAAAGGTAGTGTTATAGGTCTTTTGCTGTTCCTTATCTAGGCGTTCCCAAAGGTAGTGTTATAGGTCTTTTGCTGTTCCTTATCTACGAGTATATAAACGATTTGGAAGACAATCTGAACAGCCGTCTTCGGTTGTTTGCAGATCACGCTGTCGTTTATCCACTAATAAAGTCATCAAAAGATCAAAACAAACTCCAAAACAATTTAGAAGAAATATCTGAATGGTGCGAAAAGTGGCAGTTTAGCCTAAATAACGAATAGTGGGAGGTCATTCACATGAGTGCTAAAAGGTACTCTTTAAACTTTGGTTACACGATAAATCAGTCTAATCTAAAAGCCGTAAATTCAACTAAATACCTAGGTATTACAATTACGAACCACTTAAATTGCAAGGAACACACAGAAAATGTTGTGGGGAAGGCTAACTAAAGACTGGCTTTTATTGACAGAACAGTTAGAAAATGTAACAGATCTACTAAAGAGACTGCCTACACTACGCTTGTCCGTCCTCTTTTAGAATACTGCTGTGCGGTATGGGATTCTTACCAAATAGGACTGACGGAGTACATCGAAAAAGTTCAAAGAAAGGCAGAACGTTTTGTATTATCGCGAAGTATGGGAGAGACTGTCACAGAAATTTACAGGATTTGGGCTGGACATCATTAAAAGAAAGGCATTTTTCGTTGCGACGGAATCTTCTCACGAAATTCCAATCACCAACTTTCTCCTCCGAAAGCGAAAATATTTTGTTGACACCGACCTACATAGGTAGGAACGATCACCACAATAAAATAAGGGAAATCAGAGCTCGTACGGCAAGATATAGGTGTTCATTCTTTCCGCTTGCTATACGTGACTGGAATAATAGAGAATTGTGAAGGTGGTTCGATGAACCCTCTGCCAGGCACTTAAATGTGATTTGCATAGTATCCATATAGATGTAGATGTCCCCTCTCATGGTAATCAACTCGGGAAGGTAGTGTGACACCCTTAGGAAATTGAAGAAACAACTTCCGCGTGTTCACCGCCACAAAAATGCATGACAATGCAAGGCCTCACCCTAGTCCACGTATCCGAGAGGACCTCACAAAACTTCATTGGACTGTTCTTCCTCATCCATCCTACATTCAGGATCTCACAGTTTCCGGTCTACTTCTGTTTGGCCCAATGAATGATGCACTGAGCGGTCAGCATTACGTGGATGATGCGGAGGTTACTGATACAGCAAGACGTTGGCTCCGACGTTGACCAGTAGAGTGTTACCATGGGGGCATATAGGTCCTCTTAATAAGGTGGCGTGACGCACTGAACAGAAATTATATTGAAAAATAGGGTCTGCAGCCAAAAGAATGGCGAGTAATATAGCGTACCGGAATCCTGAATAAAACCAACCTGCTTTAAGAAAAAAATGTGTTGCATTACTTATTGAACACTGTTGTGTTTAAGCTAGATTTTCAACATACGCAGGTGCCTGATTCCTGTAACTCTCCTTCCCGGAAAAAAAAGAACGAGCCGTAGATCTGTTCTCGGGTTCCGGAACAAACGCTGTTAACTTCTCAAGAGTGTCTGTACAGCTTGGCTATGGAACACAGCTGCTGTATTCCCAATTTTCTTACGAAGTGGCTGTTCACTTTTCGATCTGAATGGAACGTAGCCTAATCACTGAACACTAAAAGTGAAAGGGCATTTTATATCCACGGCCAAGGCCTGAAGGAACTGAATCCCGTATGGTTGCAAACGCAAACGTCACCGTGGCTTATTCCCGACCGGTCCGACGAGTAACTTTCCACAGTCTCTGTTGAACGCGCTCTTCCCCCCCCCCCCCCCCCCCCCCCCCTCTCTCTCTCTCTCTCTGCTCTCTGTCTTCAGTGGACACAGTGGGGCGACCTCATAATTTTCTTTAACACTAACAAACAGTGACTTGAAACTTCTGTTGCCACAGTCGAATGCTTTGTGCTGTCGGAGGTTCGGCGCCGTATTGTCTACGAAAATATCAGGCCGCAGAGCTGTAACTGAATTTCACCTGTTGAAACGGAGAATGCAAAACGCCTTTTGCTGCTGTCTTACTGCCTTGTGGAATGGGCGCACACTGGGTTATGAACAGCGAGCTCACGAAATGCGAGGGAGACACCTCTCCCGCCAGCTACATAAACAGGAAACTTACAACCGGCGCCAAGGTAAACTCTCAGTTTCGAAGCGTAAGTTAAAACTGACTAGAGGTTTCTGTCTTCGTTCGTGTAGGAGATATAGTCTTATGAAATCGGATCAATCTTTCTGATACATCCTGTAGTTTTAAGGCTTCATGAACGTCCGGTATTACCGTTCTGAACACCTTGAACAACGTATTTTGTTGGGTGCTGACTTTCGTTCTTGGAACAGTGCTTCTCCGGGAAAAGTGTAGTAGAGCGACAATGTATAAACGCAGAGTACACGATACGGCGATCTTAAAATGTTGCTTTTAAGGAAAATTGTCAGCTTATGCACTGAACGTTTTGTGATTATTACCACGGACTGCTGTTACTGCCGTAATAAAATCGTGCCCCAACCGCACGGGATGATGGAATCGTAAGTGTAACAGCGTAGTTCCCGGCTACATGTATGTCTCTCAAACGGTTTAACAGAATCGAAGCAGGGAGAAAGATTTGGACCCTTCGACTGTTATGGAAGTTGTCAACAACTAAGCAACAACGTTTCTGCTGTTCGTCACACAAATTTAATCCGCCGGGAAGTTTCATCACAGCATAGATTCCGACGAATTGCGAAAAATCTGTTTTAGAAATGGGCATTCTGTTAACCCTAGGACGCCCAAGCCTTTTTTTCTAACTTGGATGCCTAAGGGGGAGGGGGGGGGGGTTCGGCGACCCACAGGTATTAAATAAGTTTACTGACGAAAAATTACAACTTTCAAAATGGTTTATGTATTTTAACTAAGGCATCGGTTTATAAATGTTGCTAATTGTTATAAATATTGGATTGAGTGAATAAAAAATTGACATATTACAATACAAAATACAGATGTGTTTATATACAGTAGACTACTCTGAGTCCTCAACTTCAAGGCAAGAGACACACTTCACAATTTTTTCTGAATGTGTGTTACACACATGTTTATGACACTGTCCACAATACTGTTTTAGTTTACTTAGATTGTTGTACTTCTGCTTCTTTTTTAGCTTTTCTTACACAAACATGGCACCGACCTTTCCCTGCAGGGGGATCACGTGCTTCTGTTGTCACTTCTTTGATTTTCTTTTGTAGAATAGTCTCCATTGATTGAACAATTTGGTTAGATAACCCTCTTGCATTGGCACTTCTTTGTTCTACCTGCAATTTCAGTAGTTCCATCCCAGCTTGCAGAAGATAAAGTTCCTGTTTGTTGTGTTTCTTCTCATCCCATCTTGGATGTTGCTGCATGAATATGGTGGTTGCACTGACAGCACAAATGTCGATGAGAGAGTAAAATACAGATAGAGGCCATCTCTTTGTTCCCCTCTTGCAGGTGTACATACGCGCCATTTGATCAATGGTATCAATTCCACCTTTAGTAGAATTATAATATGCATTTATCTCGGTTTTGTTCTTCTCTCCTCCAACAGTGCGTTTATCTTGGTGCATTGTTGACAACATCAGTAAGTTTTTACTTGGTTTCGTTTTTGTTGTGTAGGACACCAAAGTTACTGGAGGCCTATGTGTTGGGAACCGCACTAACTCACTGCAAGTTTACAAGATAAATAACAGCTGACTGACATCAACAATCACTTCCTCTGAAAGTAAACCGATTGTTGTGAATATCAAGAATACCAGCCAACAAGAAAATAACTTGCATTGTTGGAGAGATGAGAAATACGAAATCATACTAAGGGAAATTTTCTATAGCATGGAAGCCTAAAGGGGGGGGGGGGGGTGGTTGTTGGACCCATAATAAGTTTATTTATTTTTTCTTTCAAAGCAGAAATTTTCTATAAAATATATTGACACTAACGTTTCATAAAATATCCAACAAACAATAACTCAAAGGGAATATGTAGTATGAGAGTTACTTGGGCAAAAGCAGGGGATATAAAAAAATTGTGGGTTCAACGAACCCCCCCCTTAGGCGTCCTAGGATGAACTTTCTGTCTGTACTTATTACATGAATCAAAGAGCTACATTCCAGCTTCGTCTGCTTGCCTTGGCAGCCGAGGTTCACTGGCGCTGCTTGGCTTGTCAGTGTATAGCAAATTACCGTGTGCAGATATCTGCCGCTGCTGCTGGACCTAACGAGCTATTGCAGTGTTAACGAGCTCAGCGGGTTCCGTGTGGTCGCAGTCATATCTGTACTTCCACCCGAAGGTGGGCTGGTGTCATCGACTGGTAACATCGGCAACGCAGAAACGCATCACTCCAGTAGAGACGGCACTGTTGATGCTTTGGGGTAGACAAGCGCTCCACGAATCTACGGAATTTTTTTTTTTGCCAGGTAGAAAGCAATTTCCATGTTAGGTGATTCCATACGACTCAGAGCTCAAAATTAATTAACTTCAGGCTGGTTCTTTTTCTTTTTTTTTTTTAAGTCAGCTGTCGGTGTGTTCTGGTGCACGAGAGTTAACATCGAAATTGCCTGAATACTGCACGTAAAAGATGATTTTAGGAAAAATTTTCATTACTACTTAGTAATTTCAGAAGCCAAATGTGGTCTTTATGTGATATAAAGACGTATACTGCCGTGGCCAGTGACAATTTCATAGATGTCTTCCTAGACACACGCCCTGGAGAATGCTGAAGCAGAAACGTCGATCATTATAGTACTTTAAATATTTAATGTTATTACGCTTCAGTGCACGCAGAAGTTTTTAAATGAAACAGTTTTCCGTGCTTCCTCACGGTATCTACTTCTAAACTGCCGAACACATTCAGAGAGGTTCATTACCAATTTGACAAATTGTGTGAAAAAACATCTGAGGCAGCTGTGGTCGTGGAGTTTTGTATGGAAAATGAACAGCCGTGTCAAGACAGTCCAGACAGGTAAACACACTCAGGGGACAGCAGCCATGGGATACCTCCTAGTATAATGTCGGTCATCCTTTAGCCGCGTGTAGTGAAGCAACTCGACGTGGCTTGGACTCAACAGGGGGAGGGGGGGGGGGGGGGCGGGGTCGGGGGGGGGGGGGGGGTCGCAGTGTCATACCGGTAAGTGGTCTCATAGAGTAGATCGGGGGAAGATGCCATACTTAAGGTTTGGAGGATCAAAAGGCGAGTTAGAATTGGAGATTTAGGATCAGCACTGAAATATTCTTCACTTATGAAATTTTTCTATGTAAAGGCCAGTTGGCGTTACGAAATCATTCGCAATAATATGCGTATTTAATTTTTTATGAATAGTGTCGTTTAGGCATCTCACCCCAGGCATCGGGGTGAGATGACAGTTGTATTGCAAGGAGATTTCAGCACTAGTTTTGTGCATTTATGATACAACATAGCTATATAAGTAATTCAGAAAGCAAATTTATTACTTTTGTAAGAAATAGAATAGAAAACAAATATATAAATACATTTAAGAGTAAGCAAATGACAAGAAAGCATCCAAATGAAATCAGAATTCTTTTGCATACTTATTGCACATGTTTTCTTCCTCTGCACAGGTTTCATGCAACCATTTGTTGCAAATGACACACTGAATACAATCCACCAGTGGTCTATTTTTATCGTAGTAATTCGTGGCACACTCAGCACAATAATCACTGTCATTTGTTGAGTTACTTGGTTTGCTAATCTTAGACAGACCTGCCGGCCGGTGTGGCCGTGCGGTTCTAGGCGCTTGGGTCTGGAACCGCGTGACCGCTACGGTCGCAGGTTCGAATCCTGCCTCGGGCATGGATGTGTGTGATGTCCTTAGGTTAGTTAGGTTTAAGTAGTTCTAAGTTCTAGGGGACTGATGACCATAGATGTTAAGTCCCATAGTGCTCAGAGCCATTTGAACCATTTTTTTAGACAGACCTGGAGTTGATTTTTTGCTTTTAATTCGCTGTGACATTATCTCTTGCTGCTTATTTTCGATTCCCTTCTGTGAGAACGTCAGCAGTTGTCTTTCTGCGTTTAGATGGTAATGGATCCAAGATAGGCACAAGAGTAATTTCTTCGAACGATGTTCCTGGCATCGGCTCATTATCAGCCTGTTCTTCAAGTCTTCTATTGCCTTTCTGTGGGAGAACAACCTGACCACATCCTCTACAGTCGGTGTTATATCCTTCATTCTTGTGCACCATACCAGTAGCAACCAGATCAGAAATTTGAAATGCCTCCTCTGGAATTCTTTATGGGTTGTATGGGTACAAGCCACAAGCTTCAAATCCAGATTGAGCATTGGATGGAACTGCAGCTTTCTTCCAGGCTTCGCAGAGGAAGACTGGGAAATGTACTCTTGAGACTATGTCCAGGATGACACAATGTCCAGTTTCGCATTGTCCTGTAAGAAGGTCATTTCAGTGATATGAAAACAAATGTGAAGAGGCTGAAGGTAGTGTGTTGAATGTGGAGGTAAACAAATCACGATCACATCATTTTCTGTTGCAAGGTCAAGCATATCTGGATCAGTAGAATGTGAGGTGTGCCCATCAAGAAGCAGAACTACTTTTCCTTGTTGTTTTTTGGGAATAAAGTGGTCTGTCATCCAACTTATGAATATATCAGAGTTGACATACCCTGATCTCTCATTCATAAATACAATCGAACCATTCTGAAGCCCATCTTCCCATTCAGACTTCTTTCTGGAGGAATGAAGTTGCCTTCAGCATTGCAGCAAGTGATTACCATTATGGTTTCCCCTTTTTCTTGGGAAGTTACTTGATACAAAGAAGAACGTTTTTCTGTTATTACTCTGTCTGGCCTTGGATTCATCTGAAACCTAGTTTCGTCCATGTTGTACAGGCGGCCAGGCTTATCCAGTAAAGAATTTGCTGTTTAGACATCCAGAACTAAAGGAAAATATGCTGATATAGTTTCTCTACTCATTCCCAAAGCCCTATCAATAGAGAGACCTTGTAGCTTCTTCATAGCTAGCTGTGGATTACGTTTCAGAAAGGACTTTAACCAGTCCCAAAATGCCATTTCATTTACTTTAGAAAATAAATGAGGAATTCCATTTCTTTCCACAAACTTGAATACCAGCCTATGAAGAGTTTCTCCAGTTGGTGGAAATCCACACATTGTAACTGTCTTATGTAAGTGAGCAACTGTTTCTCATTCTCTTCACCAAGGCTACCTGTAAATAATAACAATAATTGTAATGTGATAGTTATTCTTCACTGAGAAAAGACTGAAGAATTAAAAAAGTAATTCAATCATTAATTTTTAGGTGAATTCATATTTCAGTTAGAAATTATTCTCATTTTGCTCCATAATCAAAGAAAACATTATAATTCATAGAATACTGCTTACTTTGTAGGCCCATGTCATGCTTCCTTTCATCTTTCTTCACCAGAGTCGTTTCAGAGATCTATATGGGATCCCACATTCTTGGGAAGCTCTAAAACAATTCATTCCACCAGTCCTTGCATGTTCCATAGCCATTTGTAGGGATTCTTCAGACCACTGACCCCTGTTTGATCTAACATACGTTCGAGGCATTTCCAACGAAAAGAAAGTCTGTGTACCCGAGGGATACGATTCGGCATCTTACCCCGAGAAAACAGTGGCTTCTCTCCCGAGGATCGTGGTGAGATGCCACTTACCGTGACTGGCACAACATGGCGGTTGTGTGACAACGGCGAATCGCAACTTAAACTACGAAGTATCTTCTACGCTCAACATGTGCAGCATTTGGCTCTACTACATTCTTCAGACGCTCGTACGCTCTTGAAAATTGCTGTGCACTATCAAGAAGGCGTCAGTTTTAGCTCTTACCTTGTATTTGTTGCTTCCAAAGCGGAGAAATTATTATTACAGCGATACACGGAGCTGCCTTCGCCCCATACTACAGCTAGCGATTGCCGTGCAGGTTGGTGTCGCGATCTGTTGAGAGCCGGTGGAAATGCCAGCTTTAGGTATCTCACACCTATGGGCATCTCCCTCCGATCTACTCTATCGTAAAGTTCTTTGTGATTTTGACTCGATATTGTAACTGCTGGAATAAAACCACGTACCCACTCTACCCATTAAGTTTCAGGTGCATCCTTTTTTGGCAGGAACTGTCTACCATATGGTCTCATTACTGATTTAGACTTATTACCAAGTCGTCATCAGACAATCTAACAGTCTGAGTGCTTCTCTGGACTTGATCAGTTAGCGAGTAATTATGTAACATATAAAAGTACGTATAGTTTTGTGGGGCACGAAAGGGAAGCAGTGGTTGGGAAGGGAGTGAGACAGGGTTGTAGCCTATCCCCTGTGTTAGTCAATCTGTATACTGACCAATCATAAAGGAAACAAAAGAAAAATCCGGAGTAGGAATTAAAATGCATGGAGAAGAAATAAAAACCCTGAGGTTCACCGATGACATTGTAATTCTGTCAGAGACAGTAGCCATATATGGAAGTGAAACGTGGACGATAAATAGTTTGGACAAGAAGAGAATAGAAGCTTTTGAAATGCGGTGCTACAGAAGAATGCTGAAGATTAGATGGGTAGATCACATAACTAATGAGGAGGTATTGAACAGAACTGGGGAGAGGAGAAATTTGTGGCACAACTTGACTAGGAGAAGGGATCGCCTGGTAGGACACATTCTGAGGCATCAAGGGATCACCAGTTTAGTATTGGAGGGCAGCGTGGAGGGTAAAAATCGTAAAGGGAGACAAGAGATGAATACACTAAACAAATGCAGAAGGATGTAGGTTGCAGTAGGTACTGGGAGATGAAGCTTGCACAGGATAGAGAAGCATGGAGAGCAGCATCAAGCCATAGTTGCGTACACAACTTAGTTTGATTTCTAATTTAATTTCCTAATGTTTTACTCCTACCCCCATGAACCATAGACCTTGCCGTTGGTGGGAAGGCTTGCGTGCCTCAGCGATACAGATGGCCGTACCGTAGGTGCAACCACAACGGAGGGGTATCTGTTGAGAGGCCAGACAAACGTGTAGTTCCTGAAGAGGGGCAGCAGCCTTTTCAGTAGTTGCAGGGGCAACAATCTGGATGATTGACTGATCTGGCCATGTAACACTAACCAAAACGGCATTGCTGTGCTGGTACTGCGAACGGCTGAGAGCAAGGGGAAACTACAGCCGTAATTTTTCCCGAGGGCATGCAGATTTACTGTACGGTTAAATGATGATGGCGTCCTCATGGGAAAAATATACCGGAGGTAAAATAGTCCCCCATTCGGATCTCTGGACGGGGACGACTCAAGAGGAGGTCGCTATCAGGAGAAAGAAAACTGGCGTTCTACGGATCGGTGCGTGGAATGTCAGATCCCTTAATCGGGCAGGTAAGTTAGAAAATTTAAAAAGGGAAATGGATAGGTTAAAGTTAGATATAGTGGGAATCAGTGAAGTTCGGTGGCAGGAGGAACAAGACTTCTGTCCAGGTGAAGACACGGTTATAAATACAAAATCAAATAGGGGTAATGCAGGAGTAGGTTTAATAATGAATAAAAAATAGGAGTGCGGGTAAGCTACTACAAACAGCATAGTGAATGCATTATTGAGGCCAAGATAGACACGAAGCACATGCCTACTACAGTAGTACAAGTTTATATGCCAACTAGCTCTGCAGATGATGAAGACATTGATGAAATGTTTGATGAGATAAAAGAAATTATTCAGGTAGTGAGGGGAGACGAAAATTTAATAGTCATGGGTGACTGCAATTCGAGAGTAGGAAAAGGGAGAGAAGGAAACATAGTGGGTGAGTATGGATTGGGGGAGAGAAATGAAAGAGGAAGCCGTCTGGTAGAATTTTGCACAGAGCATAATTTAATCATAGCTAACACTTGGTTCAAGAATCATAAAAGAAGGTTGTATACATGGAAGAAGCCTGGAGATACTGACAGGTTTCAGATAGATTACATAATGCTAAGACAGATATTTAGGAATCAGGTTTGAAATTGTAAGACATTTCCAGGGGCAGATGTGGACTCTGACCACAATCTATTGGTTATGAACTGTAGGTTAAAACTGAAGAAACTGCAAAAAGGTGGGAATTTAAGGAGATGGGACCTGGATAATCCGACTAAACCAAAGGATGTACAGAGTTTCAGGGAGAGGATAAGGGAACAATTGACAGGAATGGGGGAAAGAAATACAGTAGAAGAAGAATGGATAGCTCTGAGGGATAAGTAGTGAAGGCGGCAGAGGATCAAGTAGGTATAAAGAGAAGGACTAGTAGAAATCCTTGGGTAACAGAACAAATATTGAATTTAATTGATGAAAGGAGAAAATATAAAAAACGCAGGCAAAAAGGAATACAAACGTCTCAAAAATGAGAGTGACAGGAAGTGCAAAATGACTAAGCAGGGATGGCTAGAGGACAAATGTAAGGATGTAGAGGTTTATCTCACTAGGGCTAAGATAGATACTGCCTACAGGAAAATTAAAGAGACCTTTGGAGAAAAGAGAGCTACTTGTATGAATAACAAGAGCTCAGATGGAAACCCAGTTCTAAGCAAAGAAGGGAAAGCAGAAAGGTGGAAGGAGTATATAGAGCGTCTATACAAGGGTGATGTACTTGAGGACAATATTATGGAAATTGAAGAGGATGTAGATGAAGATGAAATGGGAGACACGATACTGCGTGAAGAGTTTGACAGAGCACTGAAAGACCTAAATCGAAACAAGGCCCCGGGAGTAGACAACATTCCATTGGAACTACTGACGGCCTTGGGAGAGCCAGTCCTAACAAAAGTCTACCATCTGGTGAGCATGATGTATGAGACAGTCGAAATACTCTCAGACTTCAAGAAGAATATAATAATTCCAATCCCAAAGAAAGCAGTTGTTGACAGATGTGAAAATTACCGAACTATCAGTTTAATAAGTCACAGCTACAAAATACTAAGGCGAATTCTTTACAGACAAATGGAAAAACTGGTAGAAGCCGACGTCGGGGAACATCAGTTTGGATTCCGCAGAAATATTGGAACACGTGACGCAATACTGACCCTACAACTTATCTTAGAAAATAGATTAAGGAAAGGCAAACCTACGTTTCTAGCATTTGTAGACGTAGGGAAAGCTTTCGACACTGGAATACTCTCTTTCAAATTTTAAAGATGGCAGGGATAAAATACAGGGAGCGAAAGGCTATTTACAATTTGTACAGAAACCAGATGACAGTTATAAGAGTCGAGGGGCATGAAAGGGAAGCAGCAGTTGGGAAGGGAGTGAGACAGGGTTGTAGCCTGTCCCCGATGTTATTCAATCTGTATATTGAGCAAGCAGTAAAGGAAACAAAAGAAAAATTCGGAGTAGGTATTAAAATCCATGGAGAAGAAATAAAAATGTTGAGGTTCGCCGATGACATTGTAATTCTGTCAGAGACAGTAAAGGACTTGGAAGAGCAGGTGAACGGAATGGACAGTGTCTTGAAAGGAGGATATAAGATGAACATCAACAAAAGCAAAACTAGGATAATGGAATGTAGTCGAATTAAGTCGGGTGATGCTGAGGGAATTAGATTAGGAAATGAGACACTTAAAGTAGTAAAGGAGTTTTGCTATTTGGGGAGCAAAATAACTGATGATGGTCGAAGTAGAGAGGATATAAAATGTAGACTGGCAGTGGCAAGGAAAGCGTTTCTGAAGAAGAGAAATTTGTTAACATGGAGTATAGATTTAAGTATCAGGAAGTCGTTTCTGAAAGTATTTGTATGGAGTGTAGCCACGTATGGAAGTGAAACATGGACTATAAATAGTTTGGACAAGCAGAGAATAGAACCTTTCGAAATGTGGTGCTACACAAGAATGCTGAAGATTAGATGGGTAGATCACGTAACTAATGAGGAGGTATTGAATAGAATTGGGGAGAAGAGGAGTTTGTGGCACAACTTGACAAGAAGAAGGGATCGGTTGGTAGGACATGGTTCAAACGGCTCTGAGCACTATGGGACTTAACATCTGTGGTCATCAGTCCCCTAGAACTCAGAACTACTTAAACCTAACTAACCTAAGGACATCACTCACATCCATGCCCGAGGCAGGATTCGAACCTGCGACCGTAGCGGTCACGCGGTTCCAGACTGAAGCGCCTAGAACCGCACGGCCACACCGGCCGGCGGTTGGTAGTACATGTTCTGAGGCATCAAGGGATCACAAATTTAGCATTGGAGGGCAGTGTGGAGGGTAAAAATCGTAGTGGGAGACCTAGAGATGAATACACTAAGCAGATTCAGAAGGATGTAGGATGCAGTAAGTACTGGGAGATGAAGAAGCTTGTACAGTATAGAGTAGCATGGAGAGCTGCATCAAACCAGTCTCAGGACTGAAGACGACAACAACAACAACAATGTTTTACTATCTCAGTTTCTTTCTTTCTAAAGATATCATCTGATGATGACTTGGTAATACGCCGATACTGCTAATAATGCCGCTTCACTGACCTGAGGCTGAAATTAGAAAACAAAAATGTAAATTCCTTCTTTGTTAATGATCCCGCCATTTCTTGCTCTGGACTCTGGTGGTTCAGTCGTAAAGCTCGCAGTGATGGATTCAAATTTTGGCCGTAATAGTTAAGCCCTAAGTTTCACCGCTTTCTTTGCTTCGGCAGTCGAGTAAGCTCCTGTAGCTCTCTCAACTTTGGTGCTTTAATTCCGCAGTATGTTCTCTCAGCGCCTCTTCATGCAGAGGCACCGCGGCTGCGGCTGCGGCTACCGTGATGCCAGTGTCCATCAACAAGTGTGAGTGGCGCTGCCCGTCGTGCTGGCCAGTAGTCGGCTACTCACATGACTCGCATCTGGTCGCGGCGCCGCAGCTCCTCGTCCCTCTTCAGGACCTGCATGATGGTCTGGCGCTCCCGGTCCGTCAGGTGTGGCAGGTCGGGCGCAGATCTGGCCAGCATCTGCGAAGCAAACCAGTGGACACTGTCAGTGACGAAGATGCTAATGGCGTCTGCTGCTACACCTAAGAAATAACAATGTACAGCACTAAGCTGAGATAATATTTTCTCACACTCTGCCGATCTGCTCTCTACATTCAGTGTTCTGTTAGTGTCGAAGAGGAATACCTCCACGTAAGTTGCTATTCATTAATTTCTAAGTACACATACTACTGGCACACCGCGAGACTATTGGGAGGTTTTTCGTTGTACAAGTTTTGGAACAGTCATGTTCTGAAACTTTGTAATGTCGCCCTGTGATATAGACACACAAAATACTCATCAAAATGCAAGATGGAATTATGTGATCAAAAGTATCCAGACACCTGCTGAAAAAGACGTACAAGATCGTGGCGCCCTCCAGCGGTAATGCTAGAATTCCGTATGGGGTTGGCCCACCCTTAGCCTTGATGACGTCTTCCGCTCTCGCAGGCATACACGTTCAATCAGGTGATGGAAGGTTGCTTAGGGAATGACAGCCCATTCTTCGCGGAGTGCTGCACTGAGGAGAGGTATCGATGTCGGTCGGTGAGGCCTGGCACGAAGTCGGCGTTCCAAAACATCCCAAAGATGTTCTATAGGATTCAGGTCAGGACTGTGTGCAGGCCAGTCCATTACAGAGATGGTATTGTCGTATAACCAATCCGCCACAGGCCGTGAATTATGATCGTGTTTACAGATGCAGTCGGCCTCCCCGAATTGCTCTTCAACATTGGGAAGCGAGAAGGTGCTTGAAACATCAATGTAGGCCTGTGCTGTGATAGTTCCACGGTAAACAACAAGGGGTGTAAGCCCTCTCCATGAAAAACACGACCACACCATAATACCACCACCACTGAATTTTACTGTTGGCATTACACACGCTGGCGGATGCGTTCACTGGGCATTCGCCGTACCCACACACTGCCATCGGATCGGCACATTGTGTACCGTGATTTGTCACTCCACACAACGTTTTTCTACTGTTCAATCGTCCAATGTTTACACTCCTTACACTAAGCGAGGCGTCGTTTGGTATCAACAGGCGTGATGTGTGGTATATGAGAAGCCGCTCGACGATGAAATCCAAGTTTTCTCACCTCCTGCCTAACTTTTGTAGTACTTGCAGTGGATCCTGATGCAGTTTGGAATTCCTGTGTGATGGTCTGGATAGATGTCTGCCTATTACACCTTACAACCCTTTCGGCGGTCTCTGTCAGTCAACAGACGAGGTTTCCACTTCACTATCACATCGGAAACAGAAGACCTAGGGATGTTTAGGAGTGTGGACATCCCGCGTACAGACGTATGACACAAGTGACACCCAATCAACTGACCACGATGGGAAAGCGTGAGTTCCGCAGAGCGCCCCATTCTGCTCTCTCACGATGTCTAATTACTACTGAGGTCGCAGATATGGAGTACCTGGCAAAAGGTGGCAGCACAATGCACCTAATATGAAAAACGTATGTTTTTGGGCGTGTCCGGATACTTTTGATCACGTAGCATATATACATACGTACAAGGTGAATCATTTAAAACTTGCACCGAAAATATTGTGAAAAGGGAAAATTCTATTGATGTATAGTTTTCACAGAATGGACTATTAGTTAGGGCTCGTATTGTTAGCCAATAAACGGATTGTAATAATACTTAGAAAGTGTATTTGATGTGCAAACATACACTTTTTTTAAATGGAGAGATGGCTATTGACATTAACAAACTAAAACTAGGGTAAATGAGGATGTCAGTGGCGTTTGTCATAGGATTCTAACGCGAGTAGTTTAGGAGACATCGTATTTTGAGAAGTTCCCACACTGATACTTGGACAATACCTGTGGTAGCACACGCTAAAGAACAACACAAGTTCATTTACTAGTTATGTCGATTCTGACGAACAACGAGACAATTGACGGTCACAGGTTATGTTCAAATGACTACTGGAAGCGGAAATACAAGCTTCCATTCTGGTATGGAACGACTGCTACAAACGTCCTAGCATTTCATTGGAGATATCGGAGCAGGCTGCTGTAATATGTCGTTGCGTATCATCGGGTGTAGTTGGTATGTCCTTATAGACAGAGTGTTTAAGCTTTCGCCACGGAAAAAAATCTATAGGCGTTAAATCCGGGATAACGGCCCGGCCAAGGTACAGGTCCTCTGCGTCCAAACCAACGATTTAGAAACAGCTCGTGGAGACGTGCTTTAGTATTCCGTGCATTATGGGCTGGGCAGCCGTCATGTTGGTACCACAGTTTCCTCCTAGTGTGCAGAGTAACGTCTTCTAGCATCCGTGGAAGATAGTCTGTTAGGAGACTGCGATACTTGTGCACGTTCAGTATTTCGTCTATGAAACACGGGCCTACGAGCCAGATGAGTCCCGATTTCCGATTTCAGTTGGTAAGAGCTGATGTGGCACAGACCTCATGAAGCTTAGGATCCAAGCTGCCAATAAGGCACTGTACAAGCCGGTGGTGACTCGATAATGGTGTCGGCTGTGTTTACATAGAATGGACTGGGTCGTCTAGTCCAGTTGAACGATCATTGACTGGAGATGGTTGTTCAGCTACTTGGAGATCATTGGCAGCCATTCGTTGACTTCATTTTATGGATGACAATCCGCCATGTCACTGGGCCACAACTGTTCGCCATTGGTTTGAGAAATATTATGGAAAATTAGAGCGAATGATTTGTCCACGCAGACTGTCCGACATGTGACATAATCGAGATGTTCGACGTGCGCAAAATCCTGCACCAGCAATACTTTCGCAATTTTATGGACAGTTATATAGGCAGCACGGCTCAATATTTCTACAAGGGTCTTCCAGCGACTCATGGGGTCCATGCCACATTAAGTTGCTGCACTAGGCCGGGCAAAAGGTGGTCCGATTCGATACTGGGAGGAATCCCATGACTTTTGTTACTTCAGTGTATATCGAGTGTCCGATGCGCATTTTGTCGGACGTTTCGGCAGATATTTTCAGTCTCTATTTTGCGTTGTATAGCTGGAAACAGCCCAAACAAGTGCTGCTTATCACATCTTACATGCGACGTCCATTGTAGACGGAAAGCATCAGTGTATTTCCCTTTACAAACAAAAAGATCTTTGAAGCGGAATTTTTCGTGTCCATTCGACAGAACGGCCCCGGATTGGTCAAGTCCAATATTCGTTTTGTCGATATGTAATCATAGAGAAAGTGAAACGAGGAGAGTAACCATTACTCCAGCAGCGACTGATCAGCGCTGCTGATGGTGGTAGCATACTGCGTGTGGCCTCGCGTGTTTGAAAATTATTTTTGTTTTTCGTAATTAAATGCATTTATGATTTCCTTTGAATGAATCCAAGTATTGTTTAGAAATTAGCTCATAAAATATTGCATAGGTTTTGAGCCTAGCACTTTCGTTCGCGATGTGAATTACAGGACAGTTCTTTGCCACATTTACTTTAATAATCATGAACTGAGTCTTGCATCTAATCATTCTGATTGCATAGCGTAAATGATATTATATGCATTGACCAAGAAAGAAACAATCTCGTGAGGATAAGCATCTGTAACTACACTCATGCTCATAAATTAAGGATAATTGCAGAATATGGTGCCACAAAACGTAGCAGTACACAAAACTGGCGCTAATAGCATAGGCACATAGGGAACACACACTACATAGATCTGCAAGTCGACGATATTGGCGGTAAGTTGAGAAAACCGTCCCGAAACACACGTGCTACAAAACGCAACTGTTTCCTGCGCACGTACCCCGACATCAATATGGGATATGATCACCATGCACACGTACACAGGCCGCACAACGGGTTGGCATACTCTGGATCAGGTGGTCGAGCAGCTGCTGTGGTACAGCCTTCCATTCTTGCACCAGTGCCTGTCGGAGCTCCTGAAGTGTCGTAGGGGTTTGAAGACGTGCAGCGATACGTCGACCGAGAGCATCCCAGACGTGCTCGATGGGGTTTAGGTCTGGAGAACAGGCAGGCCACTCCATTCGCCTGATATCTTCTGTTTCAAGGTACTCCTCCACGATGGCAGCTCGGTGAGGCCCTGCGTTATCATCCATCAGGAAGAAGGTGGGACTCACTGCACAACTGAAAAGGCGGACATACTGGTGCAAAATGACGTCCCGATACACCTGACGTGTTACAGTTCCTCTGTCAGAGACATGCAGGGGTGTACGTGCACCAATCATAATCCCACCCCACACCATCAAACTACGACCTCCATACAGGTCCCTTTCAAGGACATTAAGGGATTGGTATCTGGTTCCTGGTTCACGCCAGATGAAAACCCGGCGAGAATCACTGTTCAGACTATACCTGGACTCGTCCGTGAATATAACCTTGGACCACTGTTCCAATGACCATGTACAATGTTCTTGACACTAGGCTTTACGAGATCTCCTGTTACCAGGGGTCAGTGAAATGCACCTTGCAGGTCTCCGGGCGAACAAAAGACGTCTGTTCAGTCGTCTGTAGACTGTATGTCTGGAGACAACTGTTCCAGTGGCTGCGGTAAGATCCCGAGCAAGGCTACCTATAGTACTCTGTGGCCGTCTGCGGGCGCTGATGGTGAGATATCGGTCTTTTTGTGGTGTTGTACACTGTGGACGTCCGTAGTATAGCGCCAGGATACGTTTCCTGTCTGCTGGAGTCGTTGCCATAATCTTGAGATCGCACTTTGTGGCACACGGAGGTCCCGTGCTACGACCTGCTGTGTTTGGCCAACCTCCAATCGCCCTAGTATTCTACCCCTCATAACGTGATCAATATGTGTTCTTTGAGTCATTTTCAACGCACAGTCACTATTAGCACGTCTGAAAATGTCTGCACATTTACTCGCTGCACCGTACTCTGACATGCACCAACACACCTCTGCGTATGTGGACTGCTGCCAGCGCCACCGTGCGACGACCGCAGGTCAAATGCACCATTGCGCATATCCCGAGGTGATTAAAACTCGCAAACCGCCCACCAGAACGTTGTTTCAACATGTATCAGCATTATCCTTAATTTATGAGCATGAGTATACATCTATGTAAAGTACCTATTTTCGCATCACAAAATCAATTACGCCATTGTAAATGATCATCATTGTAAATATTTCTAACTATAATCTTTTAACAGTGCACAATCCCACAACTTTCCTTTATAACATGACTTGAAATTACGTCTCTGTTGGTTCATAGCCAGGCTAGCTGCAAAGTCAGTCATTCATTGTACACTTATTTGTTTCAATGTAAATAGAATCTCCCACATGTTCGCATGCCCCTGTGGAAAAAAAAAAAAATCTGTTACACTGGCTGTGCGAGCAGTTGCGCGACTATACAGAAAAGTATTAAAATTCAAATTTGCGCAATAAGGCGGCTGTCTTGTATCTCCAGCAATGTCACATTGTCTCGACTGCCCAGTGTGCTGGAACTGCTGTAAGAGAGGGAGATTAGTGTTTAACGTCCCATCGACAACGAGGTCATTAGAGACGGAGCACAAGCTCGGATTATGGAAGGATGGGGAAGGAAATCGGCCGTGCCCTTTCACAGGAACCATCCCAGCATTTGCCTGAAGTGATCTAGGGAAATCACGGAAAACCTAAATCAGGATGGCCGGACGCGGGATTGAACCGTCGTCCTCCCGAATGCGAGTCCAGTGTGCTAACCACTGCGCCACCTCGCTCGGTGAACTGCTGTAAGAGCTTCGTTATTTGACACAGGGTAGTTACAACCAGGAAATGAAAGCATTAAATAACAGTTCAAGCTAAAAATCTATTTCAAAATTAATAACACGTTATAGAATTGTACGGACTTGGAAGATGCAGAGCGGTCTGATAACAACGACGGAGTTAGACAAAGAGCGCGAGAAAGAGAAAGTCAAAGAGAGAGACGCTATCACAATAGCGCTTCTATATATGTACTAAATTCGACGTGTCGAAGTTTTAAATATACTGTTTTGTAGCACATTACGTCAAGTCTCTATTGTCGCTGGATTCCTCCAAAGTAATATTTCGTGGAAATATTCGTCACAAGCACAAACTGGGACGCTATATGCGCGGTGCTATCGTTGCTGGAATACTAGTTATCCTTTGTGTTTTACTGTTCCTGTTAATATGTTTCGATAAAACGAATATCGCACTAGAATAATCTGGGAACCTTCTAACGAATGGGCACTTAAAATTCCGCTTTGAAAACCGTTTTCTTAGTAACCGGAAACAAATTGACGCTATCGTCAACAATGGGCGTCTCATGAAACAAGTGATGAGCAGAATGTGTTTGGAGTGAGTCCAGTTACAAATTTCAGGAACGAAACAGTACATATCCACCGAAACACCAGAAAGGATGCACATGATGATTCTTAGGATAGACGCCAGGTATAACTCGAATTTAACTGCTACTTCGCTACTGCATCGACTGCATATATTTCTTTTTTTCTAACAAATTACCAGTTATTTTATTTAATTAATGTATTTGCTTATTTCTGCAATATATGCCTGACGTTACATGTGTAATCGGCGAGTGGCCGATAAAACCTAGTTCAGACAGCTGGTGCTATTATTTGAGCATTGTACATGGGCACGGAAGGAGGAAGAAGATTGTTGGATTCTGCTTACGACGACAATGTACAGGAGGTCGAGCGATCAGGACTTGTGAGTGGACATCCAGGGCTGCCGTTAAATGACAGAACAGGAAATTAGGTAAAATGAAGAGAATATATTTCAAGGTACGGTATACAAGGGGCGCACCTATGGTCGGAAGTTACCAGCTTTAGGCCAGTCTAGGCTGTCGAACATCTAAATGAATGGGCAACGGATCGGGAAGCGGTTCATGTTAACTGATGTTGGTGGCCGCACATGGAACGCAGAGCCCGAGGCTCTGCCTCCTAAGAAAGACGTCACTTCTCGAGATCTGGATCACAGAACAGCGAAGCAACTGTGGTCTGCACTGCAGAATCCTCCAGTGTCCACATATGTGATCTGTATCCCACGCTAGCAACTGGCTAAAGCCAATGGCGTGAATTCGTTATCAAGTTCAGCAGAGGGCCAAGGCGTCTCATGTCAGCAGCTTTAACTGGACAGAACTGCCTCTGTTCTGAAAAGCAGGCAATTTGTGTCACGCGGGCACAGCGGAAGTTGCTCTGGGAGAAAACTTGTAAAGATCTGACTGGGCCTTTGAAATTAATTTTTTAAACCCATTTCGTAAAATATTCTTGACTGACTGCGACTCTACACAGCATATGCATAGAGATGTATGGCCCACCTCTAAGACTGTAGAGCCATACATTGTCTTCAAGGTCGTTGACTAGTCCGAACCCTAATGAAGCTCTATAATCAGTTTGAGAACATTTACGCCACACATATTGGTTTCTCACAAAAGGGGTAAGTTTGCAACCTCATAAGAAAAAAACTGACTGCTAGTCATTAATAAACTCCTCTCTCCTCCTGCACAGGCGATGAAGGCCCAAAGGTACCGACAGGCCGCCGTGTCATCCTCAGCCCACAGGCGTCACCGGATACGGAAATGTAGGGGCTTGTGGTCAGCACACCGCTCTCCCGACCGGAGCCGCTACTCTTCAATCAAGTAACTCCTCAGTTTGCCTCACAAGGGCTGAGTGCACCTCGCTTGCCAATAGCGCTCGGCAGACCGGATGGTCACCCATCCAAGTGCTAGCCCAGCCCGACAGCGCTTAACTTCAATGATCTGACGGGAACCGGTGTTACCACTGCGGTAAGGCCGTTGGCAGTCATTAATAAAAGTGGAGCTAAAATTCAGTATTACTGTTGTGGTATTTCAAAACACATTATACTGCTAAGTTGTCTTCACGAACAAAATTGCTTTAGAGAATTTCGGAGAAGACATGCTAGAAAACATTCAGTTTAGAATAGCAACGACTGTTTTCTATAGCTAAATAAGGATTTTCCACTTGGTATCCAGTACGAAAATGTCGCATAAACATTCCCATTAGTTTGCATTTAGCAAAATCAAGAACTGAATACGTCCTCACGATTCCCGTTCTAACACTTGTTTCGCCAGTAGTGCTTTTGCGGCTAAGCCATGGAGATAATTGCGAATCAAAGCTTGGATTCTCTACGGCTGATGCTGCTCTTTCCTCTGACTCCGTAGAAAATAAGATGCAAGGGTGTTCTGAAGCCTTGGGTGTGCTTTTGAATAATCATGTGCAGTGAGATTAATATTTAAAAAATTTTTATAACTTGAAATTTTTATAACGTTGAAACAGAAAAAAAGAATGTGGCACCTCTGCAAACTTCACAAATTAATACAGTTTCAGCTACAAATTACTTCACAATGTTTCAAGTACTCTGCAAAAACAACTTCAAGAAATTTAACCAGGAGACGAAAGTATACTGATGGATATAATAGTTTCATCAAATGTACGAACCCAGGATTCTCTGCTTCGGTCCGAATCATTGCAGAGCTTAAAGTGAGAAGGTATGTCAATCCTTTGTTGCGATTGACAGTACAGCTGCTATCACTAATCAACGATATAAATTTTTTACAAGGATTAAAAAGTCCAATCCACTTCTAAAGTTCATTAGTGATCGGTGTAGCATCATCATGACTTGGAGTAGGCGTCCGTACTTCTGATTATATTTACATATACATTCTGTAAACCACTGCACAGTGCAGGGTACCTCCTAGCAATATTATCGACTTTCCGTTCTGCTTAATTCATTAAAATTAAAAAAAATATATAAAGAAAAAACTTTTTCTGCCTAAACTGTAATTTATATTAGACAATTAAAATGTGATGACTGGTTTCGGTTGGGTATAACAATCACCTTCAGATCTGTAAACAAGAAGAAAAAGAAAACACCTCATAAGAATTCTTAACAAATTAATATAGAGTTTAGGAATATTAAAGCTGACACAACACGCATAGGGAGAACCTACTCCATTAAAAAAGTGAACATCCATCACTATCAACTTTACAGCATTATATGAATAATAATTTACTGTTCTCGAAGTAACCTACTGTTCAAATCGTAAATATAGGTGAATATGCATTTAACAGTATCAATTGTGAACATCATGCCAAAACATGCGTTCGAATGAAAAACCAAACAGACTAAGACAATACTGATGTTAAAAGCATCATCGAGGGCGGGCCATGTAGTAGCCCTGCACAAATAAACAACAGAACAGCTATTTTGGCAGTAAAAATATTGTATTAACAGAATCTTCCGTCGGTTCTTGGTAGAACAACATTATAATAATAAATGAAAAGCACCAGTTTGCTTTTGTTCTACAATATTATTTTTATTGCTAACCAGTTTTCGGCTTACAAGGCCATCTTCAGACATTTACTGAGTATTATCACCAAAGAAGTTAAATGTTAGCAGACAACATTGGAAGAAAAGTAACACATCTAGAGTGAAGTAGAAACATACAGTGAGTAACATCTTTGCAATGAAATAGTAAAAACTGAACAGTACATAAATAACAATGGAGTTGACAGGAAAACGTTTAGCACAAAATAGGAATAGCCTGCCTACTTAACAGTTTCTATTAATAAACAAAACTAATAAAATAAGATAAAATTAGTACTAGACAAGGCTGCATCAAGAGGTATGAAACATGGAGAGTGATACACAACCAATTAAAAAAGAAGAGACAGTTGTCAATGTAAATACAGAATACACGAGGAACTTAAGCAATATCAATAAGATAAACAGAAATTAGTAAATGCAGGAAAACTGAGGTGTTTGAGGGAACCTACAGTTTGACAGTGTGGTGGTACTGCACTCTCAAACTGTAGGTTCCCTCAAACACCTCAATTTTCCTGCATAAATTTATAAACACCCGGTATTTTAAAACAAAATGGTATTTGTAATACGATAATATGAAAACGGAATCTCTTATTCGTGATTAATATCTCAGCTTCGTAAAATAATGGAATGAAACTGGTCATCCGTGATGCCTTTCACCTATGATAGTTAAATGTCTCTCTTATATTAAAAGTTTCAAAAAATTGTAAGTTTTCGCACAAAATCGGTATGCAATGTTAGAAGCCTGTTAAAAAATCTTTCTAAGGATACCTCAATCATCCCTGTTCGATTAGTATGTCTTTAGAAAAAAAGTATGTTGACTTGAGAAATAATATACGAGAGACGTTCAATAAGTAAAGCAACACACTTCTTTTCTTAAAGCAGGTTTGTTTTAATCAAGATTCCAATACACCATTTTACTGCGGCTCTTTTGGCTACAAAACCCTGTTTCTTAACATAATCTCCATTCAGTACAACGGTCTTGCGCCACCTTTCTGGGAGGCGCTATATGCCCACACGGTACTTCTCTACTGACCAACGGCGGTGCTAATATGTTGCTGCATCCGTAACCGCCGCCTCGTCCACGTACTGCCTCCTGCGGAGTGTATGCTTCACTAGACCAGTTTTCTGCCAGGCAGCGAGGGACGCAGCAAGCGCTCACCTTTGAGTACCTTAACTGGTGGACGAGTGTGTCAACAGTACCAACGGAGTCTGATTGCGAATCCGTCGAAAACCTGGAATGAGAGTGTCCGCACGTTCCAACATTGCAGGAGTCACAGCTGTGTGTGCCCAGCCGGCACGCGGAGATGACTCACTGCCAGGTCTCCGCAGACGTTCTGCAAGCGCCTATGAATATCTGCGATGCTCTGTTTTCCGCCAAAAGAAACTCAATGGCAGCTCTCTGCTTGGAACGCACCTCTGCTACAGAGGCCATTTTGAAGGTTATGTATAGTGCTGTCGCCAACCGGAACTTCCTGAAACTATAGGGACTGAAGCCGAAATATTCCATGATGCCGCGCAACAAATTCCGCGTTTTCCAAACTGAAATTGGCCGAGAAAAAAATGTGTTGCATTACTATTGAACGCCCTCGTATATGATTTGGAAGTAACAGAAGGAGATACAATTACAAGACTGGGAATCATCCTGTATGAAAACATGCCATGCAAGATTAAGGTATGTGTTTATATTATGGTGTTACACTAGACTTTTAATGTTTTCATGTCATTCGACAACTACATAGGATGTGTGTTCCCTACGTGTCAGGTTATCCCCGGTCTTGTAATTGTGTCCCTTTCTGTTACTTTAAAATTTCAAGATTATTTGGATTCATGTACAATATTTTTGTTGCTAAGATAGTTGTTTATTTCTGTAGGGTTACGACATGGCTCGTCCTTGATGATGCTTTTAACATCGGTACTGTCTTACTCTGGCTATTTCTTTAATACGAATGTATGTTTTTGCATTATGATCACTATTGAAACTGTTCAATGTATATTCAACTGCATTTACGATTTGATCGGCAAGTTACTTTGAAAGCAGCAAATTGTTATCCATACAACGCCGTAAAGTTGATAGTGATGTATGTTCATCTTACTAATGGAATAGGCTCTCCCTATATGTACTGTGTCGGCTTTAACATTTTTAAACGGTATGTTACTTTGTTAAGAATTATTATGAGACCATTTCTTTTTCTGCGTGTTTACAGAGATGAAGATGATTGTTATACCCATTCAAAACTAGTCTCCATGTTATAATTGTCTAATGTAAATTGCGGTCTAGGTGGCAAAAGTTTTTCGTATATATTTTTTTTTAATTTCAATGAATTACTTAAGTCCACTGTCTCTTTTCCTGATAATGTCGAACGTCATGAACTATTTAATTCAAGTATTGAGGGAAATGCACATTTGCATGCTGAGCTTTAATTACAAAAAAATTATAAGTAATGAAATAAACAAAAATTTGAGCCATAGATACAGCCCACGGCTGTGTAAGTATTGTATGAAGCCGCTGGAAACATTTGAATATATTTGTCCGTCATATTATTGGGGAAAGAGGAAGCGTCACTTTTACTTTCTAGGTCTTGTTCAGATCGGACGTATGTGGCACACTGCTTTAATACTACTTCATTTTATTAACATATTGAAGAGTTGCAACCAAATGGCACTCGTAATTACGTAATGTAAGTGGACTTTAAATTGGGTTTTTACTTCAGAATATAATGTCAATACTAACCTATATATGTTTTATTTTGTGTCTTTAGTCATTCTAAGATTGTTGGGTGACTCGACATGGCAAAAGGTTCCATACTTTTAAGCAAAAAGTCTGAGTGTCGCTGCAGTTTGTGTGTTTACGGTTCCGGCGGCTCTGGAACGAAGACTGCTGGCACCGACTGACTGCATTGTCCTCATGATTCTGAGAATACATGCGGACTGTGCCCTGCTGGGGGCGACTGTCTGGCACTGGATGGCTGGTGGTCTAGGCATGTTTTTGTAGCTGGTCAAACGGCAAGTTCAGTGTCCTCAGATGAATAGCAGAGGCATGAATGGTCAACTTAAACTGAGGCTAGTTAATGTTATAAAGCCCTGCTCGAAATTGGAGGGAACGGTCGCTATTGGCGCGAATGATGACCTCAAACAGTGTGGTGGCGGGGGGGGGGGGGGGGGGGGCGATTTTGGAATCAGCACTGAATGCTGATTCGCAGGTTTCGAGGGTAGTAGGGAGTAGAGCAATGTTGGCTTCGCTCTTGAATTGTGCAGGGCAGCATTCGGGATCTGATCTTCGTCGGAGTCGGATGGTCTTGCGACTTAGTCGCACTTTTTCAGCAAAACTCAGAATTCTCGGACAGCCTTCGAGGCCAGAGGTTGAAACAGAGGTGCTGCACAGCAGAAGTCGGCGCCTACATCATCAGGACGCTGCCTACCGACGACCTGGTACAGATTTCAGGATTGGTGAAGTATTTCGTGGCTCCGGCATTGTAGGACCAATCAATTTTATGCTGAGGTCCTCATCACTACGCGAGATTTTTTTGTTGCAAGTCGACCTTGCCTGTTTCTCCATGTGATCCCATTTGAGTTCTCACTACTAATCGCGATACTGCAATATAGTCGGGAGAGTAATATTTGATTGATTAGGACCCCCAGTCATTATCGTCAATCTGCTGCATCACAGAGAGTAGGAACCCCTTGTTCTCCAGCTAACCATTGTTCTCATAATAGTTCAGTTCAAATGGCTCTAAGTACTATGGGACTTAACATCTGAGATCATCAGTCCCCTAAACTTAGAACTACGTACACCTAACTAACGTAAGGACATCACACACATCCTTGCCCGAGGTAGGATTCGAACCTGCGACCTTAGCAGCCACGTGGTTCTGGACTGAAGCGCCTAGAACCGCTCGGTCACAGCGGCTGGCAATAGTTCTGTATACCCTATCCTTTAACCTATTGTTTGTGTCGATAATCATGTGCCTTTATGTTCTGGTGTATAATAAATATTATTGTAATACGAGGGCTATTCCGAAAGTAAGGTCCGATAGGTCGCGAAATGGAAACCACGGTAAAAATCAAACATGTTTTATTTGCAACAGTTAGATACACCTTGCAGCTACTTATCTCCATAGTCGCCGACCCGACTTAGACGTGTATCGTAGCGTTGTACCAACTTTCCCATACCCTCGCTATAGAAGGCAGCCGCCAGTGCTCTCCGCCAATTCTCTACGCTGGCCTACGGCTCGTTGTCTTGTGCCGAAATGTTGTCTTCATAACCAGCGGTTCATGTGACCAGAGCTGAAACTCAGAGGGGGACAATTACGGGCTGTATTGTGGGTACTCTCACATTTCCATTTGAAAACGATGCAGGAGCATCTTCATTGCCCCTGCAGAATGCGGCTGAGAATTGTCTTGAAGACGAAACAGCACGACAGTTATGTAATGTTAGCTGCATAGCTTCAGGGGAAATTTCTCACCAGGCCCCCGTACTTGGCGGCAGACACTATTTTCTAGACATCTTTACGCACTCACTGCGAGCTCATGATGCTAACTGGGGTTATACTAGAGACACTACCCAACACATGTGTGCAAAGCTTTATCGGATTTCCATAGTCGTTTCCATTTCGTGACCGATCGGACCTTACTTTCGGAATAGCCCTCGTATTTAATCCGCATATCATTTCGTAGATATATGCAGAATCCCGTTTCCTCTTGTCTATTATGATAAAGTTCTCTTTTTTTCTCTTAGTATTGTGAGTGTGCACTCCTTATTTTACCAACTAGAAGGGTCCACCATCATTTCCTTTCGTTACCGTTGTAATTACTTAGGTGGTAGGTAAGGAGGAGGTCGAGTGCATGTCTCGTTCTCATGCAAAATTCGTCAGAATTAAAGAGATACAAACTCTTCTCCATGCTGGCACCTCGCATGGAATCTGGTGAGGTACCTGGAACTACTTTGTACCTTGACTCTTTGAGCTGCAGACGCAGAGGCAGGCCCCATTTGGCCGTTAACCCGCGTAGTGGTGAGACGTTGCTAATCTAGCGAGAAGGAACAGTTTAGATGCAAATTTTTTGAGTATCACAGAACTTGCACTTGTACTACAAAAATGAAGGTTTGAATTGGAACCAAACCGTACTTTCATCCACCTTCGTCTTTCAAAACTCAACGCTCACTACTTTTTTCTTTTTTTTTTTAAAAAAAAAAAAGAAGTACAGATCAGGGGGCGGAGTAGGCAGGTTAAGGGAGAGGCAGCGGGAAGGACACACTGTACATTTATGTAATTCTTTTTATTTTTTAAATTTTTTTTAACGTCCTAGAAAAAATCACATTTGGAAAAGAAAGAAATGTAGGGCAGAAGTGAGATCCTCGTCACTTCACTGGGAGTAATATCCTATCCCGCGAAACTACGTAAACCTCGGACTCCCCACCGCATCGGGGGCTCATGAAACATCCTGCCTAGAAAGATCGTAAAGTGCGTTTTGTATTTAGGGTGACGTCGCATCATTTCATGTTGTTCTAGTAGATAATGCCAATAGTCCATGACCGATATCGGTGTCCGCGAGAGCACGTAGTGCGATGGGTGTCCTCCAATCCAGCGGATTGCCGACGTCTTCCGCGAGGGGAACAAGACAGCGTCTGGGAAAAATAAAGCGTCCTTTGTGATAGTAGAATCGTCGGTGCGTCGGAGGAGTAACATGATGCGTAGCGTCAGCTGCCAAACATCCTTTGCCTCACCGCACAGCAGAGAATGTTCGTCGGTGTCCTGCATGCCACATATAAGGCTGAGCGGGGAGTCTACCATGTGAATGTCGTACAATCTTTGGAGGTTGGCTGTCTTGGGGTTCATTAATGTATTCCACCTCACTGCCATGGTGAGGAGAGTCGTATGGACAGCTCGCCAAATCTGTTGCCAGCCTCTCGTTGAGCATTTAAGTTCGACAACATTCCTGCCACGATAACGCCTCAAGTATCTATGTATCTCACTGGTAGTGGGGATCCTTGTAGAAGCTATATGTAACTGAAAATAACGAAAATCAACAAAGGAAGGTGATATTGTGCCTGCCGCCACTGGTGGTACAAAGGACGCGAAAAGAAGCACGTCCAGGAACGCCGACGTGATTGCGTGTTGCCGATGCTGTTGCTTCCAAGTCTGTAGTGTCACTCGCAGATATAGAGCTAGAGCCTTGTTCCGCACATTCGTGAGATTAAATCCTCCAGAATGGTGTGGGAGAGTTAAAGTCTCGTATTGGGTCTTGAGCAACATCCCTTGACTGACATACCATCCAGAGGCCGCCATTAACCTGTCAGCAATACCACGTGGCATTGGCAGTACCTGTGCCAGGTGCGGCAGTCGCGAGGCCAGATGAGCATTAGTGTATTCCACCCCTTTGGCGCAGGTCGTGGGTTCGGAGTGAATTGTTGCGTATGTGCAGTCGGACGTGCTGAAGCAGACTTCGGTAGCTCGCCGCTGCTGATTGCCGTAGCGATCGGGTGAACAATACTAATCATCCCAAGATGTCCACAGTCGTAAACGGACTGTGCAGAGCGTCCAGTCCTCGTCAAGAGTCTGCATCAATGGTTGGAGCGCTACTGCAAACAGCATCATCGACAAGGGACATCCTTGCTTAACTGAGCCGCAAACAGGAATTGTTCCTAACTCACTGCCATTGACTCTCACCGTCGAAGGAGTGCCGCGAAGGAGGTGTATGAGAATAGTAATAAAATCCTGAGGTATCGCCATGCGTCGCATGGTCGAAGTCAAGGAAATCATGGTTGATCCTGTCAAAGGCACGATCAAAATCCACTCATACGAACGCCGCTCGCATGCAACAAGCTTCCGTCGGGGAAATCATGTCTCGGTATTCGCCTAGGGTAGAATGGATGTTGCTCCGAACCCCTAAACAATCCTGGTCTGGTGGTAGTGTCTTGGATATTACAATCTTCAACCTTACCGAAAAAAATTCGCGCAAAGATCTTATAGTCAGTATTGAGCATTGTGACCGATCTAAATTGATTGGCGCTGACACTCCCTGTCGATTTCGCTATTGGTATAAGGACTCCCGCCATGAATTGCGACGGAACGTCCGTGTCAGGGCTCAATAACTCATACATCAACACCAATTGGGACATCATTAAATCCGCAAATTCGCTATAAAATTCGAGTGCCAATCGATCTGGCCCAGGGGATTTATGCACCACACTCTTCATGAGTGTCCTCCGTATGTCATCTTCCATTAGAGGTCCCAATAACGCCTCTGCATCCGGACCATCCACCTCCGTTTGCATCTGTCGCAAAATTTCTTCTCCGTGTGAAAAGGAGGTGGTAATGCTCCAGAAACCCAGTTACAATATCCTGTTGTGACGTCAGTGGCCAACCATCACCATCATGGAGCACTGTGGTCAAGGATAGGCGATTATGCGCATTTCCCTTGGACACATGATGCATGCTAATACATTCTCCATCGGCGTTGTCCAAGCACCGAGCACGGATCGAAAGTCCCTCCAGTCGACGTCTCGTGATCGATAAAATGCAGGCCTGAATGTGATGGACTTCCACTTGCCGCTCGGGCCCTGAAGTACAGGTCACGGAGCACCACGTAGTAACAATTAAGTGTATCTCGGAGCCATTTCGCGTTTTCCTTGCCTTGCCATATGAGGATATCGAAAGGGTGCAAAAAAGGGCAGCTCGTTTTGTATTATCACGTAATAGGGGAGAGAGTGTGGCAGATATGATACGCGAGTTGGGATGGAAGTCATTAAAGCAAGGACGTTTTTCGTCGCGGCGAGATCTATTTACGAAATTTCAGTCACCAACTTTCTCTTCCGAATGCGAAAATATTTTGTTGAGCCCAACCTACATAGGTAGGAATGATCATCAAAATAAAATAAGAGAAATCAGAGATCGAACAGAAAGGTTTAGGTGTTCGTTTTTCCCGCGCGCTGTTCGGGAGTGGAATGGTAGAGAGATAGTATGATTGTGGTTCGATGAACCCTCTGACAAGCACTTAAATGTGAATTGCAGAGTAGTCATGTAGATGTAGATGTTATGAGAGCTCTTCGTATCGCCAGTTTTGAACATGGCAGCCACCATGAAAGAACCGTACGGTGCATCGGCAGACGGCGATTGCACGTCTGCCATGTTTCTTCGATCCACTGGCGACATTCGGGATCCACAAATAAGGATGAATTAAGTTTCCACGAACTACGGCTCCGCCAGACCCGCTGCTGTGGGAGGGTTAACGTGCATAAATATGCAAGATGATCCGTAGAAGCTGTGGGCCAACGTTCAGCAGCCAACACGTGATCTCTTAATCCATCAGAAACATAAATCCGGTCCAGCCTGCTCGCCGAGTGGCTAGTAAAAAACGTGTGACCCTCTCGCTGCCCATGGATCTTTTCCCATGTGTCCCAGCAGATCGTGTGCAATGCGTAGCAGGAGCTGAAATTAGGGATTTGATCCTTCGGTATGAGAACACAGTTAAAATCCCCTCCTACCAAGATGTGGTCGTATCTTCCATGGAATAGGGGCGCAATCTCCTCCGAGTAGAATTTCTCACGCGCCCGTCGATTGTCAGATCCGGAGGGTGCGTAGATGTTGACAATACGTATGCCGTGCACGGTCATCGTCGAACTCCGAGACGAAGGGTGGTAATCGAGGTCACACACCAGAATCCCTTCCCGGACTAATATCGCCGTGCCACGTCCTCCGTCTGGAGTTGGCGCTATGTAAGTGTCGTAACCATACACGTCGGGAAAGGCAGCATTGCAGGTTTCCTGCACTAGCAGAATATCCACGTCTGTGGTGTAAATCATGTCCCGGAAATGTTGCATCTTTGCAAGCGGTCGTGCAGTGTTAATGTTCACTGTTCCCATCTTATATACTTGGTCCGTTGTCATGCTCGTGTCATGTCACTGTGAACTCCAAGGGCTTTATTCCACTATTCGTGCTCAGAGGGATGTCCGCCAACGGGCTGTCCTCCGTTGTTTTCGTTCTGTGTTGTGCCTCCTATAAGTGAGTCGTCATCAGTCTCTTCCACTGGCTCTGCCCACTCGCATTGGTCATCAATCCCAGGAACGTCCTCTGGTGCAAGTTGATGTGGCTGCCGTGACATTGTCCCTGACTCCTCCGTCGGCAATACCATCTCAGTCGGCGTTAATGAAGAGGGACGGTCTGAAAGGCAGGAAATTCAATCACCATCTGAAGGAATCCTGTCAACGTCTACTAAAGACTTTTTGCGAAGCTTCGGCGATCGTTGTACGTGCCCTGCCCTCTCCCGCCGTAGGCAACGCCTCACATTATTCATGGGAGCTCGTTGGTCTGTTTCTGCCGCCACAGTCTCGACTGCCACTTCCACGCAACGTGCTACATGTGAGGGTGTGGAAGGTTCCTCCCTCATCTGACGTGACGTGGGTCTAGGGGCATTCTTCGTCTCTGCTCTTGCATCAACACGTCCTTGTCACGTTCCGAATTCGGTAACACCTCCCGGCGGACCACTGACGCTTACGTCATCGGCAGTTGGGAACTTCTCGCTGCGACACTTCTCCATGTGGCAGTTGCAAGACGCGGCGTTGTATGCGCTTCGAGCGGATATGTCCTTCTCCACCAAAGCCAGAACATGTGCGAGGCTGACCATCATAAATCACAATAGCTCGACATCCTCCAGTATATGAATATGAAGGGATATGTTTGTTAAAGACGATTCGCACCTGTCGCACGCCGTTTAGCACGGGATAGGTGCTAAAACTCACCCAGCGTTCAGGCGTACGATTTGAGTACCGTTCCATATGGTCGCAGCGATTCAGTAACCATCGATTCTGGCACTTCAAACGGCAATTCAAAGATCTGAATGGCCCTCACACTCAAGCCTGAAGGAGCTACTGTCACGTCACTGATATGGCCATCAGAGTGTCGAAATTTAAATAGTCTTTGAGCAGCGAAGATAGTTTTTTCACACGCAGGTTCATCTGTGATTATTACGTACATTGACTGCTTATAATGGTTAGGTGTATTCCAATTAGGTCTGTAGCAGGTAAACGAACTTCTTCCCTCCAAAAAACGCTCTATTTAAAAAGCCTTGGGTCTGGCATATTCGTTGTCAAACGTAAATTGGAGCGTAGTCTTTTTAAAATTGTCTACCATGGCGATCTAGTCAGGCAACAACACGCGCGAGTACCAGCGGTGTAGACACTTTCTCGTCCAAAAGGTCACTGCCGCGCCACCGCCTAAAGCACACTGATGACCACGACGAACTTTAACGTCTGGCACCTACACACGGATACATCAGATACATAATAGACGTGTAAAACTTCTCTTGCGATTTTTTTGGAACTGCCATTGTAGTGTATCTCATTACTTGCACATTATGTTGTTTTATTTGCCTACTAAAGGTGTACAAAATTTGAAGTAAATCCCTGATCCACATGTCGTGGTCTCCCCTTGTTAATAAATGGATGATATCCCCTTTCAGTTGGATTGATACGAATGTTACAGAGTTGGGCGCTGTTCCATTATACACTACTGGCCATTAAAATTGCTACATCAAGAAGAAATGCAGATGATAAACGGGTAACCATTGGACAAATATATTATCCTAGAACTGACATGTTATTACATTTTCACGCCATTTGGGTGCATAGATCCTGAGATATCAGTACCCAGAACAACCACCTCTGGCCGTAATAACGGCCTTGATACGCCTGGACATTGATTCAAACAGAGCTTGGATGGCGTGTACAGGTACAGCTGCCCATGCAGCTTATACACGATACCACAGTTCATCAAGAGTAGTGACTGGCGTATTGTGACGAGCCAGTTGCTCGGCCACCATTGACCAGACGTTTTTAATTGGTGAGAGATCTGGAGAATGTGCTGGCCAGGGCAGCAGTCGAACATTTTCTGTATCCAGGAAGACCCGTACAGGATCTGCAACATGCGTTCGTGCGTTATCCTGCTGAAATGTAGGATTTCGCAGGGATCGAATGAAGGGTAGAGCCACGGGTCGTAACACATCTGAAATGTAACGTTCACTGTTCAAAATGCCGTCAATGCAAACAAGAGGTCACCGAGACTTGTAACCAATGGCACTCCATACCATCACGCCGGGTGATACGACAGTATGGCGATGACGAATACACGCTTCCAATGTGCATTCACCGCAATGTCGCCAAACACGGATGCGACCATCATGATGCTGTAAACAGAACCTGGATTAATCCGAAAAAATGACGTTTTGCCATTCGTGCACCCAGGTTCGTCGTTGAGTACACCATCGCAGGCGCTCCTGTCTGTGATGCAGCGTCAAGGGTAACCGCAGCCATGGTCTCCGAGCTGATAGTCCATGCTGCTGCAAACGGCGTCGAACTGTTCGTGCAGATGGTTGTTGTCTTCCAAACGTCCCCATCTGTTGACTCAGGGATCGAGACGTGGCTGCACGATCCGTTACAGCCATGCGGATAAGACGCCTCTCATCTCGACTGCTATTGATACGAGGCCGTTGGGATCCAGCACGGCGTTCCGTATCACCCTCCTGAACCCACCGATTCCATATTTTGTTAACAGTCATTGGATCTCGACCAACGCGAGCAGCAATGTCACGATACGATAAACCGCAATCGTGATAGGCTACAATCCGACCGTTATCAAAGTCGGAAACGTGATGGCACGCATTTCTCCTCCTTACACGAGGTATCACAACAACGTTTTACCAGGCAACGCCGGTCAACTGCTGTTTGTGTATGAGAAATCGGTTGGAAACTTTCCTCATGTCAGCACGTTGTAGGTGTCGCCACCGGCACCAACCTTGTGTGAATGCTCTGGAAAGCTAATCGTTTGCATATCACAGCATCTTCTTCCTGTCGGTTAAATTTCGCGTCTGTAGCACGTCATCTTCGCGGTGTAGCACTCTTAATGGCCAGTAGTGTAAGTTGTAAAATGTCATTACAGATTATCGCTTTTTCACACATACTAATTTTATGCAATAGTTCGCAAAACGAATTTATGATCACTTATCATAAAATTCACACGCATTGTAACACTCAACTATTTCGGAAGTCATATGAGAAAAGTGCGAGCTAAATCCCACTTCAGAAACTTCCTGGCCGATTAAAACTGTGTGCCGGACCGAGACTCGAACTCGGGACCTTTGCCTTTCGCGGGCAAGTGCTCTACCAACTGAGCTACCCAAGCACGACTCACACCCTGTCCTCACAGCTTTACTTCTGGCAGTACCTCGTCTCCTACCTAAAATTTGATAGGTAAGAGACGAAGTACTGGCAGAAGTAAAGCTGTGAGGACAGGGCGTGAGTCCTTCTTGGGTAGCTTAGTTGGTAGACCACTTGTCCGCGAAAGGCAAAGGTCCCGAGTTCGAGTCTCGGTCCGGCACACAGTTTTAATCTGCCAGGAAGTTTCACATCAGCGCACACTCCGCTGCAGAGTGAAAATCTCATTCTAAATCCCACGTGTTCATGATTTTCGTAAGCTGCGCTGAATGTCTTGTGGAACGCCATTTTGTTCTGGGAAAATGACAGCTGGATTGTTGCACCTCATTAGTCGTTTCAAAATTACGCTATTTTACTGGGTGCAGCGTTGAGCAGTGAATTATTCAATGCACCACAAATTACTGAGCTTTTTATACAAAAATCTATGTGAGCTATTCTCGCTGGGAATACTCTTCTGCTCAAAAGATATGCGATACATCGTGCTTAATAACAGAGGAGCTAATTGACTTGCAAATGCTGCATTGCACCTAACGGCAATTCTGTCCGCCATCGATGGCTGCCTGAGTAGCGGTTTCAGCTGTTTTTGTACATAAGAAGGTCTTTTTCTTATTTGGTGTTCCTCCCAACAGCAGCGTGGAGTGCTCTGCACTTCTGGTGCTGATATTTTGCTCACGAAAATCCTTTTACTATCTGTTACAGACTCCAAGGAGCAGTTTATATGCAGTAAACGCATGCCATCCAAAGGTCAAAGTATCAGCTAGATCGGCAGAGCTCGGCAATATGAAGCATCGATACGTAGGTACACGTTTTCAATTTTTTGATTACCACTTTGCATTGGAGTCATACAGCTAGATTATTCGATTTGGGCTGTCAGCCACCTATATAATTACACATAATGTACAGAATTTTAATTGATTCTTTAAGAAATTTCATTTAATGAACACAAGTTGCTAAGTGAAAATAAAACATCTAGTTTTAATTTCTACCGGTCATCACCTGGTCGACGTAAATATAACTGGAAGAACAAGTGCGGAAGAGTATACGTTAAGAAGTTGGGCGCTTGTGCGATGGAATTAGCAACTGCAAGGACACTGCAGGAACAGTTGTTACGAGAATAAAATCATGATGTCGGACTTATCATCAGTAAATATTGCAAAAGTGTGGAACAGACATCAGTAGGGATCAGTTGATTTCAGTGCTAGTTAATCGATTGTCAATATTCTATTTTATGCACCCTCTCCCTTTTTTTCAAGTCTCTTCCATAATCGTTATGTTTTATGGTTAAAACGTGGATGTCACAAGATCACTCTCGTCAGCAATGTTCTTTTTATTACTCTTTCACTAGAACGGGGCTCTAAAATTGCGATATCCGTTATGTGACGATGAGTGCTCTTATGTTCGTTTAGCTAGTCAACGCTCAGATACGACGGATCATTTACGAGTAAACAAAATACTAGCGGAGAATAGGACGAGATTTGTAACTGGACTCAATACTTTCAGAGTTGCCTGCAGGCAGAACTCAAGAGCCGTTCTTTTGCCAGTGGAGAGATCGTTATAACACTTTTTTAAGTTACAGGCTACACTTTACTTTTCTTTAATGCGGAGGTTTCCAGTCTTGTCCTTTCTATTTTGCCGTTATCCTGCATCGGCGCAGGGTCGACATGGTTATAAACGGATTTGGCATTTGGTTAGTTTAAGGCGACTGGATGTACTTCCTGTCACCCTCCCCCCTCCCCCTCCTTCCCGGAAGGAATATCCATCAGCTATTCGCGCGGGGACCGGCGCACTTTCCTGTCTCGGAAGCGGTGCTTTACCACGCACGGCTATCCGGGCAGGTAATGCAGTGGTTTTCTATTGTCTTCTGGATTCTCATGCCGTTGATCACTGCTGATTCTTTCGATTTTAGGGACTGTTTCCCGCCTTAAGGGCAAGAGGGTGCCCCGAACCAATGCGGCTCCGTCCTCTTTTAATGTTGTACGAATAAGTGATTGAACTTATTTTTGTAAATTTGATTTTATATTCTTTCCAATTAGAGATATGGCCTAGAGGACGCGCACATGTAGCGAGAAGAGTAGGAAAAAAATTACATTTGACTGTATCTAAGCAATGCCCTGATATTTCATGTTTTATTCATATTGACGACACATGGAAGTTTGTTCAAATGGTTCAAATGGCTCCGAGCACTATGGGACTTAACTTCTGAGGTTATCAGTCCCCTAGAACTTAGAACTACTTAAACCTAAGTAACGTAAGGACATCACACACATCCATGCCCGAGGCAGGATTCGAACCTGCGACCGTATCGGTCGCTGAGGTTCCAGACTGTAGCGTCTAGAACCGCTCGGCCACTCCGGCCGGCTGAAAGTTTGTCCACCAAATGCCTCCCCATGGTGTTTCAGCTGATCATTACTTATCTCACAATCAGATCTAGTAAAAATGTTTTTCTTTGATTAAGGTCTTAATACAACCTTTATATTTTCTTATTGTAGCATCTGAAGATGGCCATTTCGGACCGAAACTGATTACGATTGTGTCATAAAAAGTTATTGTGTCAAAATGTACACAGAACTTCATAACGTGAGATATGGTTCGAATACAGTACACGCAAAATATTCCTCAAATTTTGGGCTTCGTAAAGATGAGCAATACAAGTAACATTAGGAATCAGCAGACAGACGAAGACAGGGTTGTTATGAACGCGGCAGTGCTTCGCAGTGGTGGAAAAAGTGACAAGGCACAGGCAGTAGTCTTTCCAAATGTACCATGCCGTATTCGACGTGAGTGATACATGTAAACCGCAGAAAACCAATGTCTGGATGGCGAACGGGAATTTCGATATCGTCTCTTTCAAATGCGTTTCCGTTGCATTATGTATAGAGCGCTGACAGAGCTTGATCTGTAAGGTACTGAGCTGCGGAAAGACATTCTTAATTAATACAATTATGAGCATTCTTACATAAAATGCAAAAAAGAGCTGACACTATAAAACTGATGTAGGCGTTGCTGCCAGATTAACATGTCACGACGCAAAATACGATCAAACTTTGACAGGAACGGGGGAGATATATTGTAAGCAATATTCTGTAATTAACTGTCTATTTCAGGTTTATTAGCAAGTTACTCACTCCATTTGCAGCGTCTCTTTATAAGCCCTGACATCAGTCGTAAACATGACCAGAGCAGGAGATATCCTTGTGCGTGAGCCAACACTACGAAGCGGCAACTGCGAACATGGTAAGCGTTTTCAAGGCCAGTTCAGTCGCGTACTACCATTTCGCGGCCAATATTTTGAACAGTCCAGTGAAGAAATACACTCCTGATCAAAAATATTTGGACACTTGTTATTTTTGTGGTCTTCAGTCCTGAGACTGGTTTGATGCAGCTCTCCATGCTACTCTATCCTGTGCAAGCTTCTTCATCTCCCAGTACCTACTGCAACCTACATCCTTCTGAATCTGCTTAGTGTATTCATCTCTTGGTCTCCCTCTACGATTTTTACCCTCCACGCTGCCCTCCAATGCTAAATTTGTGATCCCTTGATGCCTCAAAACATGTCCCACCAACCGATCCCTTCTTCTAGTCAAGTTGTGCCACAAACTTCTCTTCTCCCCAATCCTATTCAATACCTCCTCATTAGTTACGTGATCTACCCACCTTATCTTCAGCATTCTTCTGTAGCACCACATTTCGAACGCTTCTATTCTCTTCTTGTCCAAACTAGTTATCGTCCATGTTTCACTTCCATACATGGCTACACTCCATACAAATACTTTCAGAAACGACTTCCTGACAGTTAAATCTATACTCGATGTTAACAAATTTCTCTTCTTCAGAAACGATTTCCTTGCCATTGCCAGTCTACATTTTATATCCTCTCTACTTCGACCATCATCAGTTATTTTACTCCCTAAATAGCAAAACTCCTTTACTACTTTAAGTGTCTCATTTCCTAATCTAATTCCCTCAACATCGCCCGATTTAATTTGACTACATTCCATTATCCTCGTTTTGCTTTTGTTGATGTTCATCTTATATCCTCCTTTCAAGACACTTATTAGCGGATATTAACGTGGGGTGCTTACACCCCTTGCCTACATGACTGCTTGAGCTCTGCTGGGGACTCTTCCAATGAGCGGTCTGCATGTCTGCGGAGGAATGGCAGCCCATTGTTTTTCCAGAGCCGAAGCTAGAGGGTGTCCGGGAAGTAGGGACGAATATTAAAGTGCTATAGAACATACAAAATTGATTGAAAACGTAATTTTTTTTACAAACACATTAAGTAACTTCTTCCATTTATGTATGAAAAATTAGATCCTCCATATGAACACCGAAGGCTGCGCGGCAACGAGCAATGCGTTCACTGTAGTTCTCGATGACCCGTTGACAAACATCTGGTGAGATGCCGTTAATAACCAGGGGCGATGGCTATAGCCCCGCCCCCTGCCCCCCTCAATGGAGTATCATATTACACTGGATATAACGACTTAAGAAATCAGCGAATATACCATTACGCCAACTGATTCAATAATTTTTTAAATAATTATGCAGTGTTTGCAATGTATCCCAAGCACATTTTAACAAAAGAACAAGAGCGGCAAATAGCTTACTAACTAAACCAATAAATATATTTAACTTAAAATAGGCGTCCTATTATTTACTAATACACATTTTTTACCCTGAACTGCAAAACAGGTACCAAAAACTACTTTAAGCAACATCATATTTTACCAATTTGTCGGTAGAGGACCCCAAGTCTCCTTTTGTTAAGCCATATTCCATTCCTCAAAACCCCCTATTAGCCTCCACCCCCTCCCCCCCCAGACCGACTTCTATAATCGCCCCTGTTAATAACCCTTTTAATTTCATCCTTCAGTTGGTGCATTGTTTGTGGTTGGTTCGTGTACACTTTTGACTTCACAAATCCCCACGAAAACAGTTAAAGGCGTAAGACCGCATGATACGGCAGGCCATTCCTGGTTGCCATGGAAAGAGAGAATTTTTTGAGGAAACTTTTCACTCAGCAGAGCAATCGTTACACGGGATATGTGACATGTTGAACCATCTTGTTGAAACCAAAAATCGTCATTTTCATCACTAAGACGGGAAGACCAGTCAGAAAGTATGTTTCGGTAACGGTCGCCGTTGACAGTGACGACAGCTCCCTCACCTTCTTTAAAACATTATTGAACGATCATTCCTCCTGTCCAGAACGCAGGCCGCGCGAAGTGGCCGCGCTGTTTGAGGCGTCATGTCACGGACTGCGCAGCCCCTCCCGCCAGAGGTTCCAGTCCTCCCTCAGGCATGGGTGTGTGTGTGTGTGTGTGTGTGTTATTCTTGGAATAAGTTAGTTTAAGTTAGTGTAAGTAGTGTGTAACTCTAGGGGCCGATGACCTGAGCAGTTTGGTCCCTTAGGAATTCGCACGCATTTGAACATTTTTTGAACCGGAATCCACACCACACAGCCGTGCGTTGCGGATGCATCTCACCTTCCACGGTCACTCACTGATTTTCGTTACCCCAAATTCTGCGGTTCACCTTACTAAGGTATCCACTGACGTGGAACTGCGCCTCAGCTAACAAAATTATTCTTTTTATGAACTTCTCGTCCTCCGTTAGTCGAGCCAAGACCCATTGACCAAATCGATGTCTCTTTCCGTGATCTGCAGGCTTCAACTCTTGTGCAAGATGAATCTTGTACGCAAGCATTTTCAGATCTTTTGAAAGGATTTCATGCAGTGAACTTCGTGATACATTTCAGTTGTTGAATTCGTCGGCTCACTGATTTTCTGGGGCTTACGGTCACATTATCACGCACGACAGCAATGTCTTCTTGTGTTGGTACAAAACGCGGTCATCCTGTTTTTCTTAACGTCCGAAACAGAACAACCCGTGGTCTCAAACTTCCGGATCAACTTCCGAACTGATGATTCGGTTGGAGCAGCATTTCGTCCGAGTGTTGCCGTGGGACTTCGAGTTTTTGTAATAACTTTTCATCACTTGGATACGTTGCTCAATTTTCAACTGCTCCATGACGAAAATAAACATCAAACAACAATACTCACCACACAAATGGTACCAGGCTACTAATGGGTAGGGTACCAGATAACAAACGTGAAAAAACCACGGCTGCCAACCGTCATATGACAAACTGGCGCAAAATTCAAATTCGTCAATTCACGGGCACCCGTAAGATGTGTGCTGTTGTCTGGAGCAAAGTCGAGGTTATAACTTATCCGAAAGGTGTTCCACTGGGTTCAAATCGGTACTCTGGACAGGATAGTCCATTTCATTTCAAGAACGTTATTTTCTGTAAACTATTGCCTCACAGATGTATTGTCAGGCTGATACAGTCAATCATCATCACCAAATTGCCCCTATAATATACGTAGTACACAATATTCTAAAATAACGAGTGTCCCACAAGTCTTTCCTTGATTACAAATATTCATAACGCATAAAATATGACATATGGCCAAATAATTCTCACCTTGAATTGCATGTGATATACTCAAGTTTCTGTGCGCATACAGGGTGTTACAAAAAGTTACGGCCAAACTTTCAGGGAACGTTCCTCACATACAAAGAAAGAAAATATGTTATGTGGACATGTGTCCGGAAACGCTTACTTTCCATGTTAGAGCTCATTTTATTACTTCTCTTCGAATCACATTAATCATGGAATGGAAACACACAGCAACAGAACGTACCAGCGTGACTTCAAACACTTTGTTACAGGAAATGTTCAAAATGTCCTCCGTTAGCGAGGATACATGCATCCACCCTCCGTCGTATGGAATCCCTGATGGGCTGATGCAGCCCTGGACAATGGCGTATTGTATCACAGCCGTCCACAATACGAGCACGAAGAGTCTCTACATTTGGTACCGGGGTTGCGTAGACAAGAGCTTTCAAATGCCCCCATAAATGAAAGGCAAGAGGGTTGAGGTCAGGAGAGCGTGGAGGCTATGGAATTGGTCCGCCTCTGCCAATCCATCGGTCACCGAATCTGTTGTTGAGAAGCGTACGAACACTTCGACTGAAATGTGCAGGAGCTCCATCGTGCATGAACCACATGTTGTGTCGTACTTGTAAAGACACATGTTCTAGCAGCACAGGTAGAGTATCCCGTATGAAATCATGATAACGTCCTCCATTGAGCGTAGGTGGAAGAACATGGGGCCCAAACTAAAATGAGCTCTAACATGGAAATTAAGCGTTTCCGGACACATGTCCACATAACATCTTTTCTTTATTTGTGTGTGAGGAATGTTTCCTGAAAGTTTGGCCGTACCTTTTTGTAATACCCTGTATATACTTACTTTCACTTTGTTTGTTACAGGGCCGAGTAACGTAACAACAGGGGAATCGGACACCATTTGCAAACAAAATGCACTCAAATAAGGAGAAAGCCCAATGTGACCCCTGACATCACGAGACACAGTCACCAAAAACAGCCCAGAGAAAATTCCAGACTAACGAAGGTCTCTCTCACTAGGGAGATCACAGACGCTCCCTGTTTCTTTTCACTTCGCATACCATATGTTGATGCTTTTATGGTAAGCCGTCTGGAATTTTATCTGGACTGTTTCCGTTGGCTGTCACGTGATACCAGGGTACACACTGGGCTTTCTACTGGTTTGAGTAAGTACTGTTTGCAAAAGATTCCGATTCCGCTGTTGTTACGTCTATGGGCCCTGGGACAAACAAAGTTACAAAAAGTATGTATGACCACAAAAAACTGAATAAGTCAAATGCAACTCAAGGCAAAAACGTATTTGACTATGTGACACATTTGATGCCTTATGAATGTCTGTAATCAGGGAAAGACTGGTGGTACACTCTGTATGTTCATATTGTCTCGCATTTAGTAGGCTTAAGCGCAATAAGGGGACCGCAACCTGACCCTGAAAATCACCACCATACGTAACATTACTTCAACAGTGCTTCATTGTTGGCGGTACTCACGATATCAGATCTCCATGCATTAGTCGAACCCGAAACTTTCCATTGGGTTGCCACTGGGTATTGCGTGATTCATCACTCTAAATCACTCGTTTCCAGTCGTCGACTGTCCAGTTGCGTAGCCCTGTCCAGTACTTCAAGTTTCGGTTAGCACTGACTGCAGAGATGTGTGGCAAATCGCTCGATCATTGTACTCCATTTTTAACTCCATACGCACACTCATTGGGTTAACTGGACTTCTGGTAGCACTTTACAACTGACGAGTGATTCATTCCGCAGATTTTATGCGATTTTTTACAACCAGCCTCCGCCATGCTCGACAATATCTCCCCGTCAGTACGTGAGGTTTCCATGGTCATGTTTTAACTGTGGTTGTTTCTTTGCGTTTGCACTTCGCAGTCACATCACGAACAGCCGACTTACGCTGCTTCAGAAGAACTGAAATGTCCTTATGGATTTGTTATTCAGGTGACGTTCAATGACTAGTCCACGTTCGAAGTCACTGAGCTCTCGTGATCGACCCAACCTGCTGCTGCTGCAGCTGCTTCTCTCCTGACAACACAATACTCCCTGCCACATTTTATATGGGCCTGTCCGCCCCTCATGACAACATAACACTCACTCCACGAGTGGGACTCGAACCCCGGTCCCTTGCAAACACGTTGCCACTCAGCTAAGCAGGCGGCCTCTACGGAGAAAAAGAAACTACACACCTGCAGAAGAACACTTTGTGAGAGAAAGTGGAGATGCCTGGGGCACACATTGACAACGCCAGATGGAGCAATAGAAAAGAAGGCGTTGGAATGGAATCCCCAACGAACAAGGAAGAGAGGCAGGCCTAGAGGGACGAGGGTTGGAACTTAAATAGTGGCTACTATTTATTCAAAACCGATACAAAAGAGTTACATGTGTGTAAAACTCGTTGCCAGCGATGTGGAAGGCGTAGTATACCGTTAGCAGAGCCGGTTCTGTTGATGGTGCGAATGGAGCGGTCTCCTGCCTTTTGAATCTCTGGAACAGTTCTGAAGCGAATGCCACGAAGTGGTTCCTTCATCTTCGGAATCAAATCAAAGTCACAAGTCCTTAAGTCCAGGGAGTATGGTGGATGGTACGATACTTCCCAGTCCCATCGACCGAACAGAGCAGCCACAGCTTGCGCTGTATGCGCCCGCGCATTGTCGTGCAAAATGATGAGTGGGTTGCGCAGAAAGTGTCGCCGCTTCTTTCGCAAAGCTGGTCGCAGATGATGCTTCAAAAACTTCACCATACTGGGGCTCTAACGCACTTTCGACTTTCGCGGCGACCCGTAGTGATGCCATTCGTTGGACTGGCGTTTCAGTTTTGGCTTGTACGATGTGGCCCATGTCTCATCCAGTGTTACGATACGGCGTAAGAAAGCCTCTCCTTCGCTCTCATAGCGCTTCAAGTGTGTCTGAGCAGCGTCGTAACGCACCCATTTCTGCATTTCCGTCAGTTCATGAGGAACCCATCGTGATGCAGAGTTTCGTAAGCCCAGGTGTTCCTTCAGGATGCGAAGCACCGCCGTATGCGCTAATCCGGTTTCGTGGTCGAGCTCACGAATCGTGTGACGTCGACCATTGTCTATTAACGCGGCAACAGCATGCACTTCTTCTTCAGACACGCTAGGACGACCTGCCCGATGCATGTCTGCCACAGTTTGCCGACCTTCGTTGAAGGCTTTTACGCAACATGCCACTATTCTGTAAGACAATGCCGATTACCGAGCGGGGTGGCGCAGTGGTTAAACATTGGACTCGCATTCGGGAGGACGACGGTTCAATCCCGCGTCCGGCCCTCCTGATTTAGGTTTTCCGTGATTTCCCTAAATCACTCCAGGCAAATGCCGGGATGGTTCCTCTGAAAGGGCACGGCCGACTTCCTTCCCAATCCTTCCCTAATCCGATGAGACCGATGACCACGCTGTCTGGTCTCCTTCCCCAAACCAACCAACCAACCAACAATGCCGATTCCCCGCACGCCTCTTTAAGATCATGATGACACTGTCGTGCTGTACGACCTCTGGCACATTCAATGTTGATCCAACACAACTGTTCCTGTTTCGAAAACATAGTAACACATTTACATTAGACCGCTCGCTCACATTGGGCGTTGGATTGGAGACAGGACGGGAGCGCTCTAGCCAATCAAAGCGCTCTAGAGGACGAGGGTGCGGGACAGTATGGCGCGGCGGACGCACGGTCGCAGGAGAGACTTGGAGAGTGTGGAGCGGTTTTCGCGTGTTCGTAGGAGATTGAAATATTTCGTAATGCCGACTTGTGCACTTGTGTGTTTCCCTCGATTGTGCGCACGCCGGTGACGTGGGAGTGGCAAGTCCATTTGCTCGGAGGTAATGTAGGTATGTCTACAACGTGTGCTATCAGTGACAATAGTAGATTCCATTGCATAGTGTCTCCACTATTATACCTTAATCAAAAAGTTTCAGTTAAAGTGAGAAAAGGAAGTACAAACTGGATCAGACTAGGGAAAGGAGTAAGACAAGGATGCTGTTTATCACCTACTCTTTTCAACCTGTACTTGGAAAATATGATTGACCAATGCTCATTAGATGACAAAGGAGTAGAAATTGGAGGAAGAAGAGTAGGGTGCTTGAGATTTGCTGATGACATGATCCTCCTAGCCACAGGGGAAAAAGAATTACAGGATTTGGTGGACACCATTGCAACTAACGGGAAAAAATATGGAATGAAAATTAACACAAATAAAACAAAAGTATTGGCAATAGGAGGAAATAAGGAAATAAAAATTGTGCTGAATGGAGAAACACTAGAACAGGTGCAAAATTTTAAGTATCTTGGAAGCAGGATAGACACCGACTGGAAGTGCACCACAGAAATTAAAACAAGGATAGCAATGGCAAAAGAGGTGTTTTATAAGAAAAGGAGAACCTTCTGCAGCGGTCTGGACAGAGAACTCCGAAAGAGACTCATAAAATGTCTTGTATGGAGTGTTCTTCTATATGGCGCTGAAACATGGACTATGAGGAAAAAAGACAGAGAAAGGCTGGTGGCTTTTGAGATCTGGACATGGCGGAAGATGGAAAGAATAAGTTGGATGGACAGAGTAAAAAATGAAGAGGTACTGAGAAGAGTGGGAGAGAAAAGACAGTTACTAGATGTAATAAAGAGAAGAAAAAGAAATTGGATTGGGCATATATTAAGAAAGAATGACGGACTGATAAAAACAGTTTTAGAAGGTTATGTAGAAGGGAAAAGGAAGCGAGGAAGGAAGAGATTCCAGATACTGGATGACATGATGGACGGTACAACATACAGCAGCCTTAAGAAGGAAGCAATGGATCGCAGAAAATGGAGAGGCAAAGGACCTGCTAATATAGCAGATAACTGATGATGATGAGTGTCTCCACAGGAGTGTTGCCACTATTTAAGTTCCAACCCACGTACGTGGAATAGAACGATAGGAGGGGACACAAACAAAGTTGGCAAGACCTCGGCAGAATTGAGGGAAGTGGCCAAACATAGAGATGGATGGCGACTTCTCCAGGACGACCTGTCCCCCCATAGAGGCCAAAGGAATTAAGTCAAAGTAAGTCTGGAGGTCTACCGTAATTTGCATTCGCAATGAAGGTTGTTCATTGCCCACCGAGGCGATGGGGTCTGTTTTTTCGGACAACGTTAGACCCCCAGTGTGAACTAAAATTAGCGAGGATTGAGGACATGTACGGGGACTGCAAATAGGTGGCGCTAGATGGCAATAAGGGTCAACTGGGGAGCGTGCCGAAGTAGTCTGCCCATTTGCGATGAACTCTGCGTCCGAGTTGCGCAGTGTTTACCACAGCTGCCTACTAAGCAGGAGCTCGGGGTTCGAACACCGGTCCGGCACTAATTTCCACTCGTCACGATGATTCCGCATAAGGCCCCAATGCAGCTGACATCAATAGTTCCTCCTCCTTCCTCTTCTTTCTCCCCTCTCTATCTTCAATTTACATAACACGTTGTTCGATCCCACTGCTCGTCCACAAGCACGTGGTGCAGTGTTTTTCTGGTCGGTTTATGGTTTTATGTATCTGCTATTCGTTCCTGGTAGTTAAAACTGAGTCAGAACACTTCATGGGATCTGTCACCCGATGCAATATCTGACGTATTTTCTTTTTAATCCGGCCTCTGTAGTTGATACTCTAGACGCAGAGATCCTGCTAATCAGCGCCTCTGAAATTTCGTGTGTAGCCGAGGAGCGGCTTGACTTCTTCACGTTCTGCAACTGTTATTGAAGCTAAAGAAAAAACTTACTTACATCATGAAAAGTCCGTCCACTACTTTCCTTTTACGAACATGTATTGCCTTGAATGGGTGTACACATCGTTAGAGTCACTCGTAAATTGGAGTAGAACACAAAATTTTTATACGATTTACACCTCGAAAGCTCGACATGATATCCTGAAAATTACAATATACACTCCTGGAAATGGAAAAAAGAACACATTGACACCGGTGTGTCAGACCCACCATACTTGCTCCGGACACTGCGAGATGGCTGTACAAGCAATGATCACACGCACGGCACAGCGGGCACACCAGGAACCGCGGTGTTGGCCGTCGAATGGCGCTAGCTGCGCAGCATTTGTGCACCGCCGCCGTCAGTGTCAGCCAGTTTGCCGTGGCATACGGAGCTCCATCGCAGTCTTTAACACTGGTAGCATGCCGCGACAGCGTGGACGTGAACCGTATGTGCAGTTGACGGACTTTGAGCGAGGGCGTATAGTGGGCATGCGGGAGGCCGGGTGGACGTACCGCCGAATTGCTCAACACGTGGGGCGTGAGGTCTCCACAGTACATCGATGTTGTCGCCAGTGGTCGGCGGAAGGTGCACGTGCCCGTCGACCTGGGACCGGACCGCAGCGACGCACGGATGCACGCCAAGACCGTAGGATCCTACGCAGTGCCGTAGGGGACCGCACCGCCACTTCCCAGCAAATTAGGGACACTGTTGCTCCTGGGGTATCGGCGAGGACCATTCGCAACCGTCTCCATGAAGCTGGGCTACGGTCCCGCACACCGTTAGGCCGTCTTCCGCTCACGCCCCAACATCGTGCAGCCCGCCTCCAGTGGTGTCGCGACAGGCGTGAATGGAGGGACGAATGGAGACGTGTCGTCTTCAGCGATGAGAGTCGCTTCTGCCTTGGTGCCAATGATGGTCGTATGAGTGTTTGGCGCCGTGCAGGTGAGCGCCACAATCAGGACTGCATATGACCGAGGCACACAGGGCCAACACCTGGCATCATGGTGTGGGGTGCGATCTCCTACACTGGCCGTACACCACTGGTGATCGTCGAGGGGACACTGAATAGTACACGGTACATCCAAACCGTCATCGAACCCATCGTTCTACCATTCCTAGACCGGCAAGGGAACTTGCTGTTCCAACAGGACAATGCACGTCCGCATGTATCCCGTGCCACCCAACGTGCTCTAGAAGGTGTAAGTCAACTACCCTGGCCAGCAAGATCTCCGGATCTGTCCCCCATTGAGCATGTTTGGGACTGGATGAAGCGTCGTCTCACGCGGTCTGCACGTCCAGCACGAACGCTGGTCCAACTGAGGCGCCAGGTGGAAATGGCATGGCAAGCCGTTCCACAGGACTACATCCAGCATCTCTACGATCGTCTCCATGGGAGAATAGCAGCCTGCATTGCTGCGAAAGTTGGATATACACTGTACTAGTGCCGACATTGTGCATGCTCTGTTGCCTGTGTCTATGTGCCTGTGGTTCTGTCAGTGTGATCATGTGATGTATCTGACCCCAGGAATGTGTCAAAGTTTCCCCTTCCTGGGACAATGAATTCACGGTGTTCTTATTTCAATTTCCAGGAGTGTATTTTATTTGTCACAAAATCATGCTGTCCTTTGTCTTCATTTTTGAAGAGAGTGGTTGCTCCTTGAGGGTTAAGCCGTCGCCAAGCTGTGACGCCAAAACGTAAAAGGCCCCGCCCACGGCAGGTGAAGCCGTTTACTTGTCGTCACAGCTTCCTGTTTTCTCGTATTCCACACCTCACGTTTAATGTCTGCACGTACGAAAACAAACACCTGCGCGCAGTATATGTTCCGCGGCTTAGTGCCTACTTCATATTATTCTGTCATGATTATCATTCCTTGTACTAAACAAGGAGTATGAAATGTTGTTTGCTTAAATGGCATGCAACACTTCATATTCTCCCACTTAAAGGAAAGATGATGGGACCTCTTACAACCTCATAAAATAAAAAGAATTGTTTCTCATTAACAATTAACTAGAAACGAACAAATTACTTAAAAACACTTCATATTTTTTCCTTCTTTAAAAAGGAATAAAACTTCATTTTAATTAAAAGTCTTTTCAGTTTTGTTGTTTGATTTCAGGTAAATAGTGCTAAACAGTATTAGTCTACTTTTTGTATCTCCATCTTACTTACTTTACTTCCCGTGTTATGCAAGAAATAGTCCTGTAACGTCCAGTCTTTCTACATAGCAATACTTAATAATATATAATAAGTAATGATGTATAATATAATAATATATAATAATAATAATATAATATATAATTATATAATATCGTTATATATATATATATATATATATATATATATATATATATATATATATATATACTTAAATGAACTTCACCTTAGTTATGAATTTATAATTTATTTATTTAACAATGCATTGCCTTGAAGCCAGTATGCTCGACAGTTTCTTGTTTGCTTCTTGTATATGTACGTAGATAGATACCTTCTACTCTTTCTCACATTATTGTTGCTTGAGGAATTGCTTGTCGGGTATGTGGCTACTATTCGGTCTCTAGAGTAAAATCTCAGTTAAGACTCTAGTCAACAGGCGTGGAGCTTTCGTGCCCCAACTATTTTCGTCTCAACTATCAGGTAAGTCTACTCCCTTATAGAACTAGTTTGGAGAACACTTTCATATCGCGACCACCAGTCATTGTACAGTTTCATACTTCAGCATTCACTGCAGTTACACTCATTCAAAAGGACAGTAACTGTGTAAAACCTCTGTATCATTATACATGTGGGTGTACTCTTATTTTCTTAAAAAATGGTGCAGGTAATTTCCTCAATGGATTCACCTGACCAAGATATAGGCCATTAGTCCTACGGATTCGCCTACCCTTTTCCTCTCATACAACTCATCCGCTATTTGGGTATGCCCTACCTTAACTTCATCAGTAAACACAGATACTAGCTCCCTTTACAATCTTTTCTCACTCTAAACTATAAGTTTTTCCCATAATTGCTTTCTGCCGAGATTACCTGGCTACTCTTCATCTACATGTCTTAACTCCTCTCTTCTAACTTTTTTTTCCCCTTAGTCTGGTTTATAATCCATATAACATCACTATGTACACATACTTCTCACGCTTGTGTATCTTGCTTCTACTTACTAATACATATAGTTCATCCTTTACTTTCTCATAATTACTAGATTTAGACAGTACATAAAAATTTATTCCAGGTGTTTGTTGTGAAAACGTTATGATAAAGTTAGCACTTCGTCTCCTGTTATTAAAATTTATTCCTCATGGACTCACTCCTTGTTGAATACGAATTATCAAACCTTCTCCTTCTCTTGTTAACTCTTAAGATCTTGCATCTTATTTGGCTACGCATGTTAGCACGCCATCATGGAGAAGTAAGAAAAGGAAATACAGAGACAGGTATGTTAGGGTCGAAGAAGAAAAGAAGATAGTACCCCAGAAAGAGATTCCCTTACCACCCCCTCCCCCAGGGACCCCATCTGCTAAGGTACTTCACCCTGGCGCAGGAAGAAGAAGTTGGCCGGCTTTCCCCGCAGAACGGACTTGCCACGGCTTCACCATCACAGAAACCCCGAAAATTGATCCTAACAAACCTCTGTGTAACACAGTGAATTAGGCAAATATATTCACGTAAGTCATCGTCAACGATCAATATCATTTCTGTGGTCGGTCCACTCGTAGGTCAACTTTCGATAGAGGTGGTATCACTACCCACGATTAACCTATCCTAAAAAAATACAAACCCAACCGTTCTATTCTTCTTTCTTTATGGTTAAAAAATGTACAAAACCGATAACTACTTCTTATAAATTCTAGAATATTTAGGTTACTATATTAGTAGCTTATGCAAACACCTTATGAGTTATAGCATTTCTCTGCGAGTGTCATAGTACTGTAACTTCCTCCACTTTCTATCATTATCATGTGATAATAGAGCTAAAATCTTTCTTATTCTTGGCTTTTGTGTACTAGATATACATCTTACATCTTCAAAATTTTCCTTGAAATGTTAATTTACAGTTAAGTATATTAACTAAACTCATGGCTATCTTTGTAAAGGCACCGATGCAATTATTATTGAATAAACACTAAACACTACGCATACAGGTGTTGGGGTTGTATTTTTTTTATAGTTCTTTTTCTGAAAAAAGTGGCAGTAGAAGGAATAGCATTAATAAAAGATAACAGGATAGTCAAAGAAGACTGAAAATTAAGATAAAAATACGGAAACAATTTAATTTGGACGGCCGATGGTCGTCAGTCCACCGAATTTGCAAAGGGCACAAATTCTCCTGCGCCTTAAATCTTTTAATTCTATCTGTACTATATAATCCTTTATATTGCCCTGCATCAGAATCTACTAGATATACTGCTTTTGGATGCTGCATGTTGTGAACTTTAAGAGGTACGCTGTATCGCTGATAAAAGTTGTCCGTTTCCTTCCTTCAATTCGAGCAACAATATTTTCTCCGAAGTTTCTCCTTAAAATCCTCCTAAGGTGAAAAATCCTGAGAATGAGCAATACCTCATTCTGCTGCATCACGTATGAAATAACTCAGGGCAAAAATCTATCTTTTGATATAATCCCTGGTTCTTGGTAAAGACCTAGAAAATACTCCCAAAAATAGGGGGGTGAACTTCTCCATCAGGTTTGAATTTCGCAAATTGCGCTGATAAATTCATATTACTTATCAACTGTAGCTCCTCTAATAAATTACTCGATAACCCACTGTTATTTACGCTTGCCTTCTTACAGATTTCCTGCTTAGTACTCTCAATAGCCTCCTATAGTCTTGTTATTTGTTTTTAATCTTCAACACCTTCCCTAGAAGGCTTGTTAGTATTAAGCGAGTCTACTTTCTCTTGTACGGTAGTATTCACAAATTCGTGCAATCATTCCTCCACATTAGGTAGCGTTTCAGGTGTGTTAACTATATCTCTCAATTTTTTGCATTGTTCGGAAACAGTTATACCCTGGTTTGCCTCTGAGATTTGCCCTTTAACCTGGTTGAACACTCTAATGGCACACTGACCTGCTTTGTTAATTTTTCCATCTGATTCTTTGTATTGGTCTTTTACTTCTTTGCGAAGTAAATCGAATTGGTTATTGATCCCATCCTTCAACTCCTTAGGCAACTGAGTCAAAGTACTTGCAGTGTTAGTTAACTTTGTTTCTATTTACTCTCTGACGTGTTCTGTTATGTCCAGTTTTAGTTCTTCTTTCGTATTTTGTACCTCGACAGACAGTTCGTTATTTTTAGACTCTACTTAGTCAGATAGTTCCTCGAGATTAGACTCTACTTTGTCAGATAATTTCTAAAAATTAGAATTCATTTCGTCAGACATTTGTTGTAATAAACCGTTAAATCATTCTGGAGCCTCTGTGGCCATTTTTGTAGTAATGACAGGCATAAAGCGCAAATATTCTCTATTATTTACCTTCTGTTCCTGTAATAAATGGTTACTGCAGTTTTCTTAAACGTTATAACACTGAAACACTGTGTCACTGTCTAGACGGCCAAAAGTTTTCAAAGCGGATTTCTGTATTTTCTGAAGAGCCCACCCTTTCTGCAACCGCGTGCACGTGGCGATGTAACGCGATGACCTGTCGCGCCCGGCGCAGCCGATGTCTCGAACACAGCGATAGGTGGACTGCGCTGTATCGTATGGCGGCAAAATGGTTCAAATGGCTCTGAGCACTATGGGACTGAACTTCTGGGGTCATCAGTCTCCTAGAACTTAGAACTACTTAAACCTAACTAACCTAAGGACATCACACACATCCATGCCCGAGGCAGGATTCGAACCTGCGACCGTAGCGGTCGCGCGGTTCCAGACTGTAGCGCCTAGAACCGCTCGGCCACCCCGGCCGGCGTATGGCGGCACCCGCGCTGTACCCGCGCAGCGTTGCTCAGCTACTGCTGCGTCCCTGCCGATATCAGGATTCGAAATATTCTTCTGCGAACCCACCGAAAAGCTCTTCTCCAAACCCGCCGAGAAATCACTCCGTCGAGGATCAGACATTCTTTTATTCACGTGTCGACCCTGTTCACTTGAGACGTAAATTTAATCGAAGTTGCCCCAAGACTTGTACCGCAATTGTAGAAGTATGGTTTGTCTTCAGATTTCATGAATTATTCCGATATTTCCTTTCGCTTTCTTCTTAACAGATCGTTACTGAGTTTAGAGCATATACTGTAGTTATGTCCTTTCACTTCTAATTACTCTATAATCCTTGTTTCTCTTAGCAACGCCGTAATTCATAACTCGTTGATTTTCAGGATTGGTTGATTGTTTGGGGGAGCAAATCAAACAGCGAGGTCATCGGTCTCATTGGATTAGGGAAGGAAGGGGAAGGAAGCCGGCCGTACCCTTTCAAAGGAACCATCCCGGCATTTGCCTGGAGCGATTTAGGGAAATCACGAAAACCTAAATTAGGATGGCCGGACGCGGGATTGAACCGTCGTCCTCCCGAACGCGAGTCCAGTGTGGAAGCCACTGCACCACCTCGCTTGGTGAATTTCAAGCCTTTGTAAATTTATAGTTCTTCATTTTCTTCGTTTTGCTCCAATGCTCCGCGTGCTGTGTACTGGGAGCCAGATGAAGTATTTTTCGTGTTGGTTTAGGGTTTTTTATGTAGCTGCTGGCTCGCTCCTTGGTCAGAACACTTCATGAGATCTGTCACTCGACGTTATATCTCACCTATTTACATTTGTTTAGAAAAAAATCTGGTCGCCACAGTTGAGTGTCTTGATGTAGAGGTCCTGCTAATCAGTGCCTCTGAAATCCCGTGTATAGCCGAGGAGAAGCCTTACTTTTCACGTTCTGCAGCTATTATAGGAGCAAAAGAAGAATCTTCTACTCATATCACGTAAATGCACGTCCACTGCTTTCTTTTTACAAGCATTTATTTCCTTGAATGGGTGTGCAGACTATTAGAGTGACTCGTGAATTAAAGCGGAACGCTAATTTTTATACGACATACGCCTCGAAGACTCAAGATGAATCCCGAAAATGTATGTATTTTATTTTTCACAGAGCCATCTTTTCTTTTGTTTCCATTCTTGGAGAGTGTGGTTGCTCTTTGACGCTTAAGCAACCGCCAAACTGCGACGTCAATACGTAAAAGGCCCCACCCACAGCAGGTGAAGCCGTTTACTTGTCGTCACACCTTGCCGTTTTATCGTATTCCACACGTCCCGTTTAATGTCTGCACGTACGAAAACAAACAACCGCGCACAGTATATATTCAGCGATTTACTCCCTACTTAATATTATTCTGTCACGATCATCTTTCCTTGTACTGCAGCCGGCCGATATGACCGTGCGGTTCTAGGCGCTTCAGTCCGGAACCGCGCGACCGCTACGGTCGCAGGTTCGAATCCTGCCTCGGGCATGAATGTGTGTGATGTCCTTAGTTTAGTTAGGTTTAAGTAGTTCTAAGTTCTAGGGGACTGATGACCTCAGATGTTAAGTCCCATAGGGCCAGAGCCATTTGAACCATTTGAACCTCGTACTGCACAAGGAGTGTGAAATGACGTTTGCCAAAACGGCTTGTAACACTGCAGTGGGAGACTCTGTAGAAGTCAGCTGTGCGGATTCAATAGATGCCAGCACGAAATTTCTTTTACGTTTGCCAATAAAATCTCCATAAAACGTTTCTGCATCATTCTTCATTACCGCGGCGTCGATATACAGAGTAAGTCAGGAGGAAGTTACATGTTTTGAAGGATGATACTGAACAAAAAACTCCTAATAAACATATGCACTCTTCTTAACCATTTCCGGCCAGCATCTCGTGGTCGTGCGGTAGCGTTCTCGCTTCCCACGCCCGGGTTCCCGGGTTCGATTCCGGGCGGGGTCAGGGATTTTCTCTGCCTCGTGATGGCTGGGTGTTGTGTGATGTCCTTAGGTTAGTTAGGTTTAAGTAGTTCTAAGTTCTAGGGCACTTATGACCACAGCAGTTGAGTCCCATAGTGCTCAGAACCATTTTAACCATTTCCGGGTAAACCAACGAAAACAACTAGGAACGGGAAACGTGTACCGTCGTCCTTACTAACCGTGTCAGTACGCGGTTCACTTACGCATGGTGCAGTTGTTTACCTTAAGTCTCAGTCCGACAGTGCTTGCCGTAGTGCACGTACTACAGTGTTGTCACGTGAACAACGATAACAGTTTTGTGTAGTGAAAATGCCACAGATCTTCACACATGCAGAGTATGCTGCATGGTGTTCGTCTATGGTTTGTCCAATGGGAATCCCAGAGGTGCTGTGCGAGAATACCAACAACAATTTCTGAATCGCAGACTGCCAGATAGCAGGGTGTTTAGCAGGGTGATTCACGGATTGCGTGAGCGTGGTACACTTTCCAGCGTAAATGTTGCCTCTGAACGTCCCGTACAACAAACTCTTAATGAAGTTGAGAACCTTCTTCAAGTAGTGGAACGCAAACCTACAAATAGCTCCAGAAGAACTGCTGCAACACGAGCTTGTGTGTACTTCCCGCATTTCGTACAGCCAGTGACACAGTATCTCAACACAACTTATCCTGATCACTGGATCGGTCGCTGTGGAGTCATTGCTTGGCCACCGATGTCACCCGATCTTACCCCATTGGATTACTGTTTGTGGGGGCGGCTGAAGAGCGACGTCTACAAGCACAGAGTAGACAAGAGAGGAACTTCTCGCTCATATTTTAGATGCTTGTTCCCAAGTAAAGGAATGCAAAACTGAGCTCCGATCGGTGACACAACACCTATCTGCCAGAGCACCAACATGCACTGAAGTTGACGGTGGACTGTTTGAACATCTTCTGTGAGGAAACGTAAACAATTAAACAAACAATAACATATTAATTTACTGTCACCTGCACCTTTTCCGTTCCTAGCTGTTTTCAATGGTTTAACCACAGACGATTAAGAAAAGGACATAGGCCTATGTTTATTAGAAGTTTTTTGTTCAGAATCACTAGTAGTATGTACATTTCCTCCTGACTCACCCTGATTGTATATGAACCTTATACTCTCCCATATAGTGAGTTAATTTTGCTGTGATACTGCGAATGTATCAGTCTACAAAAATCGGGTCTAGCGAGACCACCATTGAAGGACGCCGCAGTGCCGACCAGCACCATTGTAGTCTTGTCTCTGAACAGGTACCTTGTGAAGTGAGGCTGTTGTACTTGAATACAGAATCACGGAGAAGCCCGTGAAATTTTTGGGCTATAGGAGATACAACAGAGAAAGCTTCCGATGTATCATTTTACCGTTCCAGAATTAATGTTGCGGGTATGGCTCGAAGTAGTTGCGCCGTTGACTGCAAAAACACTACTAGAAAAAAGTAGTGTCAAGGAAATTGTGCCGCCCGCTGTGACCGAGCGGTTCTAGGCTCTTCAATCCGGAACCGCGCTGCTGCTACGGTCGCAGGTTCGAATCCTGCCTCGGGCATGGATGTGTGTGGTGTCCTTAGGTTAGTTAGGTTTACGTAGTTCTAAGGGGACTGATGACCTCAGATGTTTCCCATAGTGCTTAGAGTCATTTGAACCATTTTTTGAAGGAAATTGTTATTAACAGTGGAATGATGCCCCGCATTCATCCACAGTGTCAAAACAATAGTCGCCATTTGCAGTTTCGCACTTAGTTCAATAGCAGTGTTAATTAATAAATGTTTTCACTGCACGACAAGGTGGTATTTTCCCATAACGCGGTCGCCTGCAGCTGTTTATGGAAGCGATTAGAACACATACATCAGAGTGTTTCAATTACATATATCTCTGTATCATGATTTGATTTTCCGTTAAAAAAGATTCTTACACTCCAAGTGACATTCGTCTAATGTTATGCCAGATTTAAAGGTTGCTTTACAGTTGTTCTCTGGTGTTTCTTTATTCTGTAACTATTCAGAAAACTATTCGGAAAATGCGAAGGGCTGTTTCGAAGAAGATTACTTGAGATGGTGGATTTTTAAATCGTGCGTGTTTCGATACAACAGGAAACTAGAACTTTCAAACTTGAAGGACCTTTGAGCCAAAATTAATCTTTCTCTCCGTCGATAAATACCACAAGAATTACCCCCTTTTAAACGAAAGAAGGGAAACAGCATGTTCACACTGTTCGAATTAATATCCAGTCCACAAAATTCGCATGGAATGCTTTTTTTTTTTTCTTTTTTTTTTTTTTTTTTTTGTTTCACATCAAACGATTCGAAACTTGGACAATTGGAATAGGCCATGATCGTACGATACTTATTAACAGTGGAAACACATTACACTTTGTTGTCAACTTAAAATTTTATTTGGACTACTTAGAACGTTACACAGCCGTCATACGTACAGCTTAGAGTGATTTTGTCCTCGTTCATCATCATCTTTATGTGTCATTGTCTCGCCTGCGGCAGGAACGGCTAATGATGGACAGTCACTCATAATTGATTTTCGAATTATTTTAACATTTATTTTTCTTTGTCGGGATGTCGTTCCTGTTATCACAAATGGCGGTTGACCAAAGAGAGAAAAATCTTCTTCATCGCCAGTGTGTGAATCTTATGCATTTGGTTTTCGAATTTTATATTTAGAAATTGCTTCATTTACAACATCTATTTTATTTAGTGTTTTATTAAAGCAAGATCGGGTTTGAAATGAATAAAACCTCTTAAAAACGCACGCAATGCTATATTACTACAGATGAAACAGATCATCAATCAGCTTCAAAGACAATCATGTTGGAAACCTGTACAAATCAGATGCGCCCATCGCGTACATTACTACGGTCATCTCGTCCCATTACCCAAATTAAACGCTGACGAAAACTGAGAGACTTTCCACTATACGCACTCGCAAGGGGACGGGGTAGTGAAGTGTGGGGTTGAAGGGGGGCGGGGCAGGAGGGGCACACCCCGCCCTGCCCTCTACATAGTATCTGGAGTACGGAGTTTTATTATTTATTTATTTAGCTTATGGCTAATACAGACATATCATGAAATTAAATTACATATACATATGTACATATTGACACACAAGAAACTTAAGTTTGTCTTTACCACTGAATATCCAGTCCTTCAATCCAGCGCACTGCATCTGGAGTTGCTAGCAGGAAGTCCTCTTTGGCGCCGTGATAGGCTCGATCCTGCATTCACTGACAATGTGGTGAACAGTCTGGTATGGAGCCCCGCAGTCACAAGCTGGATCAGGCAGCTTCTTTTACTTAAGGGGCTCCGGAACGCCCTATACTTGCAATGTTAAAATAACGCTTATAAATTACATCTTTCCTCACAAAGTATTTGAGGTAGGAAGTTGAACTTTTTACAGATTATTTATTGGAATATGGGCTACAACTTAACACAGGGATTTTACAAAATTTTAGTTCAGTTATCAAAGATGATTTTTTTTCAATTGTAATGAAAATTCACAACATTTTTTTGCAATTTTTTATTTATATATTCACAAATATACAGTTTTTTGGTAAAAGGCTGTGTTAAATTATGCAGAAGGTACTGTGTAACATTTACTGAAAGTTTGAAACAAATATGTTTGGAAGATCCTTAGAAAACATGTAATTAGTATGAGAAAATAAAAGTTTTGGGAATCGAGCGACAAAGATTGGATTAACTTTTTAGTGCATTCCAGGTCCATAGGATGGATTATCTTCATCCTCTGCAAACTCCTCCTCCAGCTTCCTCTTGTTCCTCCTCCTGTTTACTCTTGCTTGTATTTCTAGACTCTTTACAGCCCTGTCTGCAGCCCGAAGGCGTTCCTTGTCTAAAGCAAGCATCGCTCGTACCATGTTAGAACCTATCTTCATTCCCATATTTCTAAATACCTTGCACCTAACAATGTTGCCATCATTGAAAGTCGCAACAGCATCATACACACCAAAGTGAAGTGTTTCTATTCCAACAAATACAGTCATGGGGATTCTCGACCATATAACACTATTTACACTTTCATTGGGGTTTTGAGTTTTTCCGTGAATACACTTTTTCAACAGTTCAGGTGCTGCTAAGTCTCTGAAAATAGGTTTTATCACCTCCATTATTGCATGAGGCAGACTATGCTTATGAGTGTACACTTCACCAGTTAGCAATCCTTTGTTATATTTACACCAACAGTCTTCTTCTTTGGGACACAAGCTATGTTGGGGATTTTCATCGGTTGAAGAAGTATGAAAAAAAGAGCCAAAACAGCCTTCTTCATTTCGTCGACACTTTGTGTATTTTGCCTAATAGCCATTCCATAATAGTTCTGTATTTTGTCGATTACACTGTCAGTTAACCTTCCCTTCCCATCCAACCCTTTACCATCACTGAGTTTTTGTTTTTTGTACGAAGCTTTCAGTCGCCGAAGTCTTGTTCCCATTCGCTTCTGTACGTGTCCAATACACTCGAATTTCTGCACTACAACATCATCACCATAGGGCTTCAGTCCTTGAACATGTTTGAAACTTTTAGAATCACCGTCACCAAGGTAATTAACATATCGCACTTTATCACACCCCTCAGAACGCTGGAATATACTGGCAACACCAGCCACTTCCATTCCTCCACTACTGCCACTATAGTTAGCTTTGCAATTATTTTCATGTGTACCTTTATATTTTTGTGGACATCTACAATACTTTGATATTACTGCTACATCTAAAACTTTCCCTGTATACATACTGGTGGCAGATACTACACCATGAAGAGATGTGTGTCCCCGTTTATGCCAGGTACCATCGAACGCTGCAGTCAAATCTCTGTTACCATTATTTTCCATTACTGCCTCTTCCACAGCGTTCTTCATAGATTCTATACAGACATCTTCTACTTTAGACCCTATTAATTTATTATAGGTCGTAAACTTGGTTGGGGGATTTGGAAGATTCATGATGCCACAGAAAATTGCACCTGCAGTAGCACCCTTACCAACTGAACGCAAGGAATAAACAAATCTAATGTTGTGTTCGTAGATTTTGCTACCATTTTCTTCAGTTGCAGTTACTGCAACACTGTTCCAAAAGGTGGTCATGTATGAACACTTATCACATTTCAGTTGTATTTCACTAGCAAGTCCTACGTGCTTTATTATGGAGAGTTCCAGACCAACTTCACTACAATGAATACATCTTACACAGTTTGAAAAAATTCCTTTGAGAACCGACATATCAAATATTTCATTCACATCCGATTCGCCCATAAAACATTCATAGTTTTCACTCATTGAACCAAGCTTCTTCTGTGAAGTATTTTCTTTCCCACTTTGACTGCTATGGGCAGGTGTACTTGAGAGGTTAGGTTCACTCACTTGGTTATCGTCTTTATTGTTTACAGTAATAACACATACCTTTGGCTTTCCAACATTTCTCCTTTTCTCAAAAGCCTTCAGAGGATTTCTAATAACTTTACATTTACTCATTATTATACTTCAACAAAACAGAGACTCAAGAAACAGAATTAATTACGAATATTTTTGAGATAACGACAGAGTAAATAAACATGAAACAATAGACAATCACACCAGCGATATATATTGAACCATCACAGGTTAGCCACAACACATACTTTATCTCACATCACTAAAATGTACCTGATGAACACAGACGTTAATAATAACACCATTTGACAGCAGTTTAACAGCGCCACAGTGGGTCACGCCCATGTAGAACACATTTCAAAAAAAAAAAAAAAATTGAAAATAGTTGTAGTCTTCGGAATTGAATAAATTATATATCTATTAAAAGGTAATAGTCTGCAGATTCAGAAAACGCAAAAAAGTAAAAATTGAACTTTTCATGATTTTGAGCCTTTCCGGAGCCCCTTAAAGAGAGCATCCCTGCATCGCCCATGGCTGGTACGGATTCTGTTGAGAGTAGACCAGGTCTTGCGTGGTAACTCGAATCCACTTGGAAGTTTAGCACCTGAGAAGATGTTATGCAGGTGCACATCTGTCATTGCTTCCCACCGACCTTTCCATTCTTCAAGAGGTTTGAAATTCTTAGCAACCATGTCAGCAGCATCACACAGAGTTGGATGACGTGATTTCAGTCTCTTGCGATTTAAAAGTGGCAGGTCGCTATGCACGGGTAAGTTAGAATTCCTAGAGATCTTGTGGAATTCTCTCATTAAGGCAGTACATCTGCGTAGATCAGGAGGCATTATACCGGTTAACAGTGGAAGCCAATAAACTGGAGTAGATCTGATTACGCCAGATATTATGCGCATTGTCGTATTCAGCTGGGTATCAACAAGCGTTGTATGATGACTGTTCGTCCAAACAGGTGCACAATATTCAGCACTTGGGTACACCAAGCCCAGAGCTGAAGATCCCCAGGTAGTTCCGCATAGTTTATGGAGGACGTTGTTTCGAGTCCTCAACTTTTGAGCTAAGTTAAGAAGGTGTTGTTTGAAGTATAGTGTACGATCCAGGATGACACCAAGATATTTTGGGTACCAATTATGACGAAGAATTCTGCCTCTGAAACTTACTTCCAGTTTTACGTTCGCCAACCGGTTATTTAGATGGAAGCAACACACTTCTGTTTTACTCACACTGGGTTGGAGTCTCCATTAACAAGTACGGAGTTTTTATTCATATACTGAGTGGATAACCATCAATTCTCTGGGACATAATAAATTTTTAGTGTCATCTATAAAATTTACCATAGTTTTTAAAGCATGACACGTCTCTACAGTGACTAACCCATTTATATATAAAATAAGACATTCGCAGTATCATTGCAAAATTGTCTTATTATACGGAGGAGTGTAAGGCCCATACACATATACAGAGGACTCACTAAACGAAGAAGGAAGCAGAATAGCTTTATGAGATTTTATTTTCAAACGTGAAAGAAATTTCACGCTCACAACTATTCTAAGAGCAGAGCTGACTTCTATTCTACGGAGTCCCCAGTGTGTATGTGGTCAACTTTGGGTCTATAGAGCTAACAGAAAAAGAACAGCAGCGCGTTTCGTCACAGTTCCGATAGTAAGCGCGAAAGCGGCATGGAATGCTTATACAGTGGCAGACGTTACAAGAGAAGCGTCGAGCACCACGTTGTGCATGCGAATCCAGCGTTTAACCCACTTTTTTCTTCTTCTTTTTGTTTGCTTCGCCGTCGTTTATCTTCAGCAGTTCCTTGCTAACGTCGTCCGCTGACCGAAAATGCTGAGCTACCGTTCCGACAACCACTAGGCCACCTTGCCCGGAGCGGAACAAAGCAATGCAAGGTGCTGTTCGGTCTTTATCTAGCTTCCTGCCACACTCAAGTCAGGTCGCGACCGCGAACAGATGGCGCCATAATTTCGCCTGACCGCGATATCCTGTTTTCATTCTCAGTCTGACTCCTTCAAATTACAGAGTAATATCATACTTACAAAAACCGTAAAGATACACTAAGTTTCTGTAAGGACATATCGAATAAGAAGGAACTGACTGTAGATTGTAGCAGCTCGTAGTCGTTGATTTGTAGTTAATTAGAGACGGCATCAGACTAGAATGGAGTTTGACGTTCTTCCTCAGAGTGCACAGTTAACTGTGCAGCCTTCTACAGGACACAGATGATTCAGATAATGAATAGCGTATATTACGGACTATAAGACGCATCTTCATTTTTAAATTTTTTTTAAATAAAATCTTTGCTCTTTCCATTATTAGATTGCAAAGCAAATTCCTAGTTTATAAAACCCAACTGGCCATTTAAATCCCTGAAAATCGCCATCTGAACTTTCTTCTTCTTCTTTCTCTTCATCGTCGTCGTTGTTGTTGTTGTCCTCTTCATGTATAAGATGGTCTTCAGTGCCATTGAGAGCGTTACTTGTGCCGCACTTCTTGAAAGATTTAACAATAACGTCTTCTCCCACTCTAGATCACGGCTGTTTTATCCGCCGACACACTTGTTTGACTGTAGGTCGTTTTAAAGCTCCCTTTCGCGTGAATCCGTGTTCGGTTTCATCCATCATCCATTTGCTCCATTCCTCTCTTGCATACTCTTTAATGGTTTATTTATCGAGATATCAAAAGGTTGCAATTGTGAAATAAGTCCTCTCGGAATAACAATAAACAATGTATTTCCCTGTCTCAATTTCTCATTCACGGAATTTTTCAAACGACTACAAAACTGACCAAGCACAAGAAAATCTATCTACATCTACACGAATACTCTGCAAATCACATTTAAGTGCCTGGCAAAGGGTTCATCGAACCACCTTCACAATTCTCTATTATTCCAATCTCGTATAGCGCGCGGAAAGAACGAACACCTATATCTTTCCGTACGAGCTCTGATTTCCCTTATTTTATCGTGGTGATCGTTCCTCCCTATGTAGGTCGGCGTCAACAAAATATTTTCGCATTCGGAGGAGAAAGATGGTGATTGGAATTTCGTGAGAAGATTCCGTCGCAACAAAAAACGCCTTTCTTTTAATGATTTCCAGCCCAAATTCCGTATAATTTCTGTGACACTCTCTCCCATATTTCGCGATAATACAAAACGTGCTGCCTTTCTTTGAACTTTTTCGATGTACTCCGTCAGTCCTATCTGCTAACGATCCCACATCGTGCAGCAGTATTCTAAAAGAGGACAGACAAGCGTATTGTAGACAGTCTCCTTAGTAGGTCTGTTACATTTTCTACATGTCCTGCCAGTAAAATGCAGTCTTTGGTTAGCCTTCCCCACAACATTTTCTGTGTGTTCCTTCGAATTTAAGTTGTTCGTAATTGTAATACCTAGATATTTAGTTGAATTTACGGCTTTTAGATTAGACTGATTTATCGTGCAACCGAAGTTTAACGCGTTCCTTTCAGCACTCATGTGAATGACCTCACACTTTTCGTTATTTAGGGAGAAATCTCCTTCAATATAGCACCTTTCCTTCTGTACCACACACTGTTTATCCATAATTTCATACCAGCCTCGTGCATCCAACGGTTGTTATGTACGTCAACGCCAGCACCTGGCGGTATTTCAGTGGGTTTTGACATTTTTTTGCTCTTGAACATTATCACTGCAATAAATTTAGTAGCGTCACCACAACATGAAAGGACAACAGTGTAGTGCATTTTTTCCACTTGTTTATACAGTTACAATTTTAGCACCTTTCATGGCAACAGTTCTGTTGCTCGCTACATCAAACGGCGGAGTAGTGTCGTCCATTTTCGCTGTTTGCCGTAATTCCGCAATGGTTTTTATTCCTAATAAAGCGATGGAAAGATAACATTTTCTCTTCATACTCTTGTGGTAGCTACACGCATCATATTAATTGAGAAAGCAGTCAGGAGTAAAAAGTCCCAAGGTTGCGAACATGCCAATTAGAAACACTTAAGTCGCATTAAGTTCCCCCCTGAGGTCTGGTGACATAAGTACATTTACTGCTGCGAAATAGCACAAAACGCATTTGCACGTAGCTGGCAGCAACGTACTGATCTTGCAGAGTGCGGAGCCTCATCACACAAATGCTCATTTCGCTTCCAGAACGACTTCCTTTGTGAAAAATTCTCGTTGAGGCCGCCTCGGTAATTCGTGGGCTTCTCGTCTCAACAGACGTCATGGCCACGTCACTTTACGAATCTCTGAAATAAAATAATTCGCCACTGGTGACAGCTTGATTACAATACTGCACACATCAAAACAGTTTTGCATCACCGCGGTTCCGAGAGTTCCGGAACCTGTACAGAAAATTGGAATAGATATCAACATAAACATCATTTCCGCCCTTTTTATTGCTCATGAAAACCACAAATTGCATGTTGTGCCACCATACAGCGAGACCTTAGAGGTGGTGCTCCAGATTGCTGTACACAGCAGTACCTCCAGTACCCAGTAGTACGTCCTCTTGTATTCATGCATGCCTGTATTCGTTGTGGCATACTATCTACAAGTTCATCTGTTTATTGTTCGTCCAGATTGTCTCACTCCTCAACGGCGATTCGACATGGAGACCTCAGATAGGTTGGTGGGTCACGTCGTCCATAAACAGCCGTTTTCAATCTATCCCAGGCATGTTCGATAGGATTCATGTCTGGAGAACATGCTAGCCACTCTATTCGAACTATGTCGTTACCCTGAAGTAAGTCATTCACAAGATGTGCTCGATGGGGACGCGAATTGTCTTCCATGAAGACGAATGCCTCGCCAATATGCTGTCGATATGGTTGCACTATCGGACGGAGGATGGCATTCGCGTATCGTACAGGCCGTTACGGCGCCTTCCATGATCACCAGCGGCGTACATCGGCCCCACGTAATGCCACCCCAAAACAGCACGGAACCTCCACCTTGCTGCACTCGCTGGCCAGTGTCTAAGGAGTTATGCCTGACCGGTTTGCCTCCAAACACGTCTCCGACGGTTGTCTGGTTGAAGGCATATGCGAAAATCATAGCTGAAGTGAACGTGATGCCAATCCTGACTGCTCCATTCGGCATGTTGTTCGGCCCATCTGTATGGCGCTGCATGGTTTGTAGCGGTCATCCACTGCAGTAGTAGCCCTTGGGCGGCCTGAGCGAGGCATGTCATCGACAGTCCTGTCTCTCTGTATCTCCTCCATATCCGAACAACATCGCTTTGGTTCACTCCGAGACGCCTGGGCACTTCCCTTGCTGAGAGCCCTTCCTGGTACATAGTAACAATGCGGACGCGATCGAACCGCGGTATTGACCGTCTAGGCATGGTTGAACTACAGACAACACGAGCAGTGTACCTCCTTCCTGGTGGAATGACTGGAACTGATCGGCTGTCGGACCCCCTCCGTCTAATAGGCGCTGCTCATGTATGTTTATTTACATCTTTGGTTGGGTTTAGTGACATCTGTGAACAGTCGAAGGGACTGTGTCTGTGATACAATATCCACAGGCAACGTCTGTCTTCAGGAGTTCTGGAAACTGGGTGATGCAAAACTTTTACCGATGTGTGTAGTTCTCTGCAAGCGTTCGACTTTTCTATCTACATATACATTCCCGATCTGCAAACCAGGGTAAGTGCATGGCAGGGGTACGTCCGATTGTGCCACAAAATAGTTTTCCTTGCGTTCCTTTAGCGTATGAAGCACGTGAAGAAAGACTGCTTAAGTGTCTCTGTACACACTGTACTTTGTCGAATCCTGCCTTTAAGGTCTCTGTGGGAGCGACATGTAGCGGGCTGAAGTATATTACTAGATTCCTCAGTACTAGTTATTGAAACATGATAAGTAGGCTTTCGAGGGAGAGTTGGCTTCTATCCTATAACGGACTGCCACACCGAGCTCAAATGGTTCAAATGGCTCTGAGCACTATGGGACTTAACTGCTGTGGTCATCAGTCCCCTAGAACTTAGAACTACTTAAACCTAACTAACCTAAGGACATCACACACATCCATGCCCGAGGCAGGATTCGAACCTGCGACCGTAGCGGTCGCGCGGCTCCGGACTATAGCGCCTAGAACCGCTCGGCCACGCCACATCGAGTACTTCAGTGTTACGATAGTGTTTCCCTTGAGTCAGACAAACTTGTGACCATTGGTTTCTTTTTTGTACCTCTTCAGTGTCCCCTGATGGACCTAGCTGCTATGAATCCCGCACACTTCGACGGTATTCTACGATATGACACACAAGTGTTTCGTAAGCAGTCTCTTTTGTCGATTGACTGTATTTTCCCAGTATTCCGCCAATGATCTGAAGTATGCCGTCTGTTTTACGTACGGTTGAGTCTGAGTATTATTATGCTTAATATTCCTACACACAGACCGTTTTATGAGATGGTTGAGTCCAAATGAAACGCAGTGATATTGCAGTCATAGGAAGTTCCTGCATTTTGTGAAGTGTACAATTTTACATCTCACTGTATTCAAAGTAAAAGTAAGCTGACAATGTTGTCACAACCTGACTATATTGGTGTAGAGTTTTTCAAATGCTATCTTTTGTGTCATCTGCAAAAAGTCCTGTGTCACTATTAATATCGTCTGCCACGTACAATTTGAATAGCAAAGTCTAATGACGTCGCTATCAACGGGACATTAAACCCTAATCTAATCCGAATAGCAAGGGTCCTAAATTACTCCCCTAGGGCACGCTCGAAGTTATTTCTGCGTTCTCCATAAAAATAAATACTCAGTGCAGCCAAAAACTTCGCACGGTACCCAACACGAGAAGGTTTCCAATAATAAGCGTTAAGTGTGGTACTGATTCAAATGCTTACTGAAGTCAAGAAAGATTGCACCTGCCTGACCGCCTTTATCCATCGGCTTTCAGGATGTCTTACGAGAAGTGTCCGAAAGGGCTTTCACATGAGCGATGTTTTCGGAATCAACGCAGCTTGGCTGGAGAAGATCATTTTGTTCAATGCACCTCATTATGTTTGAGTTCTATGTTCTAAAATTGTGCCGAGATGGTTGTCAAGAATATTGAATGACAGTTTTGTGCATGACATCTTTTGCGCTTTCTGTAGACAGATGTGAGAGTGGTTTCTTTCAAACCAGTTTTAACCATCAAATCTATACGCAATGTAATTTTTTCTTGTTTATGTTTTATTTGGTTGTGTTTTCTAAAAGTCTCACAATCGGCCGATGTGTAATATTTCTCATACTTTCTGTTATCTTAGTGAATAATTTTTTCGGTTTGTACTCAGGTAGTTAATTGCAAAAGGTGAACCAACAACATTGTTCTTATAACTGTAATAAGATTGGAAACACTATGAATGGATAATATCTGTAGAAGTAGTCAGCTATTGTTGATTTGAAAAACTTGTGGTTGACTTGTCGAAGGTGTTATTTAAGTGAAGAAGGCCTGGTTTCATATGTCCATGCTACATACGTATCCGTCCAGTGGTGGTAAATTATTCTTCCAAACTTCAGGCACACTTCCTCTAAATGGCCCTTTCCAAAGCTAAATGAATCAAGTCCTTATTGAGTTGTGACATTACTACCTCTTTACCTAGTTTACTGAACATGTACAATAAATCTTTCTACCTGTAGTAGCTGTAGTTTGTACTTTGACAATTATTGTTGCTATAAGTGCTTTATGGTCACTATGACCATGTTTCAAAGTGAACAGTCTGAAATATTTAAGATCGATTTGTTGCCGTTATATCCAATATATTTACATCATGAATGCGGCCTAGAAGTTAGAACTATCTGTTCTAAGTAGTTTTCCGGGAAAGCATGTGATATTTCTTCGCAGGACGCCTTGTCACGCTCAACAACGAGGTGGCTACAGAACGCATTCTTTGCGTTTTCCACTTAAAGGTGACCAGCGTACGATTCGCAAACCAACCATTGATCAATTAAATATTTATTGAATGCTATTTGCCTGTGTAAAGAAAACAACCATGTTTCATTATATTACAACGACTTCGTTTTCACCTTCTGTTTCCCATACAGCGTCACAGGCTGCTCAGAAAATCGGGCATAGAACCAAAATATACCACATTAATTTTAAGTAAGTCCGCGTAATGACTGAGGTATAAGGTTTGCAACATAGAAAGGGACTAGTTGAAGTTATTTATTATTTCAGTTGGTATAAGAAATTAAGCATTTCTCTTTTTACTCAAGAACCCTTGCAGTGCGTCATTTGTAACCTGTTGATCATCTGGTGTCTACCTGTGTGGGTGGGCGGTCGACGTCTGTCACTGCCGCAGTGAAGACCCCGGTTTGTTTCCTGGGAGCCTTCTGTGCTCAGAGGACGGAAAATTAGATCGTTGCCTAGATCACGACTTGAGAAAGCAAAATAAGTGAAAAGGTACTTTTTTAAACACGTGAAGGGGATAGTTCACTATGTATTTGTTTCCAGCATAACTACCGTGGGTAATTAAAAAGTGCATGAGGCACTATGTAAGAAACGACCTGCACTGTACCGATCGAATGACTCGCCCGTCCACGACGACTACGCTCCGGACCAATATCTTTGAGTATCTGACGTTTTGGACAGAAACAAAACGACAATGAGTAATTTTGTTGGTGTTGCCACTTTCGGTTGCAAGTATATAAATATTAGTTTTATAAACTGAAACGCCTTTTTCTTGCTGCAATCTATAATTATTTAAGTTCCAGGTTCGTATCGCTCCTTTCATTAGGACTAAGTAGATTTAATCTGAGACAACACTGTTTTGTTTTTATGGGCGATACTTATGATTTTTTTAAGTATTGCATGTATACCAAAACAGTATTATTCCAAATTAAACCAGCTGCGCGATAATGTTTAAGATGAAACGCTTTTGAAGCATAATAAATAAACTTAGATTGCAGTCATGTAGATTGTTTATCACCGTTTGTCTGAAGTACTTAGCGTTGGAGATCATGACCTGTATAAATCTTGTAATTACCAGAAAATAGGAATACGTCATGCCAAGAAAGTACGAGCACACCGTACGGGTAATAACGATACGAACTGCACTGGCACAAACACTATAAAGCTGACCCACCTTATTTAATGATGCATAAGCAGAAACAACAAAAAATGGTTCAAATGGCTCTGAGCACTATGGGACTCAACTGCTGTGGTCATAAGTCCCCTAGAACTTAGAACTACTTAAACCTAACTAACCTAAGGACAGCACACAACACCCGGCCATCACGAGGCAGAGAAAATCCCTGACCCCGCCGGGAATCGAACCCGGGAACCCGGGCGTGGGAAGCGAGAACGCTACCGCACGACCACGAGATGCGGGCAGAAACAACAATTTCAAGTCGCAAAAAAATGTTCAAATGTGTGTGAAATCTTATGGGACTTAACTGCTATGGTCATCAGTCCCTAAGCTTACACACTACTTAAACTAAATTATCCTAAGGACAAACACGCACACCCATGCCCGAGGGAGGATTCGAACCTCCGCCGGAATCAGCCTCAAGTCGCACTTCGCTCCATTAATAACACATATATGTTTTAAAAGGTAATTTAGTTTTCTGGTAAAAATATTTTTTAATTCATGGAATCTGTCTTTAATGTCTTGGAAAATTTTATAAAAAATTGTTATGATATGTGCATGGAAAACTTGTGTTTTAAGGTACCATGGACATAGCTTGTCGAACTTTATCTACACGAGGAAATACAGAAAGAGCTATAAACGGCAATCTGGTACGAGGATGCGTAATTTATAATATTCTTGTTCTGCTCTAATAACAGGATTTATAAAATGCATGTTTCTCCAACACAAACTGCGCCATACAAAACACGATGAACAGTCTGGATGACTGGTTTGCAAAATTAAATTGTTCCGAATATAACTTGCTGTGTCGAAGATTTCCATATTCATTAAACATACATGCTTATGAGAATTTATTTTATGCGTCCGCCAAATGATGAGGTCGATTCCTTGTGTTTTGAGTGGCGAGGATTGGCAAAAAATCACACTTTGTAAAAAAATAAATAAATAAATAAAAAATAAAAAAATAAAATCCAAATTCAGTCTCCAGGTCGCTTTCCTTCATTTCCGCATGACCGGTTTCGGGCCACCTGCCCGACTTCAGGTCACGTGTTACAGTTACAGAGTAAGCCGTTGAATACGAAACTGTAAGTTCACTGTTACGTCAGTGTCGCCGTTACAACTTTGAACTTCAGTTCCGTATCCTACTGGTTACTCTAACTGTAACAGATCTACATCTGCATCTACATGGATACTCTGAAAATCACATTTAAGTGCCTGGCAGAGGGTTCATCGAACCACCTTCGCAATTCTCAATTACTGCAATATCGTATAGCGCGCGGAAAGAACGAACACCTACATGATCTGATGATGGGCTGCTGGCCTTTCGGGTGGGTCTTGCTCGTCATTCGATTCGTCTCAAACTAATACTAAGCAACGGCATGGGTCGTTACAGATACCCCCGTATTATTGAGAACTAGGTCATGTCGCGATTGGTGTGTGATGTTTACTCCAAGAGAATATGCAGAAAATAATCATCGTGCAATTAAAGAAACGATCCAGCGGTCAGTTGAATAACATAGCGGAAGACTTGTCTTGGCCGATCGATGTCAGTATTTTTCTCATTTTTCCTTTCCAGTTCAATTCCCCCTTAGTTCTTTCTCTTTGGGCGCAAGGAGCAACTTTATCCTCCATAGCATGGCCGTGGACGCTACGACCCGGTTACGTTAAGGAAAAACTGAAATGGAAAGGAAAAATGAGAAAAATAGTTACATCGATCGTTCAAGAAAAGTCCTTCACTATGTTAATCAGAGATTGTTCTGGGAATCATTCTGAGATTAAGATATGAGAATCAATTACCTCCTTTACCCAGGTCAGCGATTATTCTCGAACATCAGTTAACTGAATATTTAGAACGGAAGGAACAAGACGTGTTTCGGCCATGACTACAGCGAAGCGTTGATCATAAGTGTCATATACAATGATGTACAAAATGAACCGAGTCACAGTTTGTATGTAGTGGTTAATAGCGGCGCAGTGGCTACGAGACTAATGAAAAAAATTTGCTTTGTATTTCGAAATAGCTGAGACGCTCTACAGATTGTTTGTTTCCTGGTGAGAAATATGATATGTGGGCGACATTTTCTTGCTTTGGGAATCGGATGGTATTGGGTTTGGGGGGGGGGGGGGGGGAGGACGGGCTCGTTCACGTTAGGTCTTTGGCACAGGTGCTCCGAGACTGTAGTTACATCCCTGGCACAAGGAATATATTTGGAACGGTGGAGAAAGATGGGAAGTACGGAGGTAATATAGGAAATTTGGAAATTTGTTGTTAATTCCTATGGGACCAAACTGCTGAGGTCATCAATCTCTAGCCTTACACACTACTTCATCTAACTTAAACTAACGTACGCTAAGGCCAACATACACACCCATGCCCGAGGGAGGACTCGAATCTCCTATGGGGGTAGCCGTAGCAAGGTGCCCTAGACCGCGCGGCTAAGGAATGAAGAGATGCAGGAGTTACGAAATGAAACACATCTAGTAGCAGTAATTAAGGCTGGGACGGCACAGTCGCTGTTGCACATAATTAGAAGAGGAAGATTGCAGACCACTAGGAAAACCCATCCTCGGTTGGAAGACCGAATGATGAACAAGCATCTGCAGGGAGTGGAGTAAGACAAGGCACATAACGGAGAAAAGTAGAAGAATCTAACGTGTGGCGCTATGGATCGCTTTCAGTTTGAATCGTTGGTAAGCGAATAAGTATCACTATTTAATTTGCGTTATGGTTCCATATACCTGTCGAAAGATTGCCGAAGTTTCCGAATGTTTTTTTAAGAGAGTACGCCCTGTCGTTTCGCACACAACTTAACGAAGAACTGATGTTGGAAACGTGCGATTGTCGTACAGAAAATAAGAACACAGCACATACTCTTAGGTTTCATCATCACACTGTAGGCTACTTCCGCAACTGAGGAAACTAAGAGATAATAAGAAAGTTACGTATTTGCTTGAAAATTGTTTCTGTTCGTCTCTTGCCGGGAGCTGATCGTCGAAAGTTAATGAGAGAAAAATTTAAGGACAGGTACTCTTTTGGGTAAGACGGTTTTGAGGATTCTTCAACTTAAATGCTAAAGTAACTATGTCTGCACCGTTGCCATGACTTTTTTAGATTCGCAACAAAAGCAAAAAATAACGCGTGAAGCGTATTTGAATATTAGTTATGCTTGGTCCGTGATTGATCTGCGTTCGCCCTGCGAGTGCACCGGGTAACGTCTGTCACTGTTGAAATCTTAGGGAAGAAACTGCTGGCGCAGTTTTATTTTTTACTGTATCTTGTACTGTGTTTGCCTGCTCCATAATTTTCTGAGATGTACTGTCATGCATTTTGTCTGTTCCGGCAGTATATCAATAGAGATAACTTATCCTTGCGTGCCATCCGCAACAAAGTTGCCGCAACTGTTATGTAAGTCCACACACAACGTATTGAGACTGTGACAAAAGATGGCCTAAATATGCATGTAGAGCGTACGTCAGGTCGCGTGTTCTGGTTTCTTCACACGCAATAACTTCTGTTCCTGTACAGATAGTAAACAGAATTACCATTGGAGAAATGCATCAGCAGGCTGATACCTGCGCAGTTTAAAGCTACAGGCTGCCGTGGACTTCTTAATAAAATAATGGCTTATTTTAAGACCGTTATAATGCGGTTGCCTGTAAGAGTTTACCTGCTTCTGCCGGCGTTAAATTGCATGAGTTTGAATCTGATGTGTGTACTTCACTAGGCATGGGAATTCCGGTATTCACCCGATACTGCATGCTGACTACCAGGATTAGACACACACACACACACACACACACACACACACACACACACACACACACACACACATTATATCATCGATGTCACTACTAAATGGTTTGTAAATGGAAGCAGACAGGAGTTTCATGTCACGTCGAGAGAGGGCGGTGGTAGTGTGTGCAGGACACAAGTAATAACCAGACGACAGGATGGTGTCCACACCACTTCGCCGTAGTAAGGTGATTAAGCATGTGACGTCCCGTCGGCGACGCTGTCATGAGAGACCCAGCACAAGCACAGGCAGAGCAGTCACTCGGGGTCGAAATCGGCCGCGTTCTTTTCAAAAGAACTATCCGACGTTGGTCTCAGTTTATTTAGAAACAACGGAAACCCCAAATGAGGATAGCCAGATAGGGATATGAACCACGATTTTCCCTATGCAAGTCCGGAACATTAGCGCCTATAACTGTCGTGAAACTGACTTCAAATTCAGAATCAAAAGCACTGACTATGATGTAAAATTATCAATTGAAACTCTGTCTTTGTCGGTAACGTTATATGAAAATAGATTTCCGTTTTTTCTCAATTGCTTTCTTAAAAAAAAGACAAGAATGATTAAGAAAGTTGTTTACTTTCACTCAGTTTAAAACTGAAAAATGTAGCTACGACCATCAGTTAGCTTGTTTGTATTTTGAATGACCGTGAAAAGAAATGAAATTTCCTTTCGGAAGAATTGTATTAAGAAATGTTATGGGACTTCGTGAAAATAAATGACTACCGGTTCTAATGAATGTAACAAGTAAATGATAATTATGCACAAAATAGAGTTTGAAATGCTCGTGAACCAAACGAAAAGTGTCCTTATTTAATTACTTCACTTTTGCTGCAAATAGTTAACTTCTATTCTGATCCGCAATGAAAATGTCTTTCATATGACATGGTCGTAATGCAATAAATATTTCTGCACTTTTTATGCGTATTCCATCTACACTGGAAAAATAAGACTAACATTAAACGAAGGGCTTATTTCAATAGTGGTACAAGTCCATTTTTGTTCATATTGAGATACAGAGTCCTAAAGTTAAATGAGCGCTGAAAAATCTGCAGTTGAGATACCAGAAATATTCAAACATATGGCTTCTTTCTAGAGATGAACCTTTCTTTCTGTTTGTTTGGCTCATTAATTTCAAAAGCATTATAGACAGAAAAGTGGAGGTAATGGTTCAAATGGCTCTGAGCACTATGGGACCCAACTGCTGTGGTCATAAGTCCCCTAGAACTCAGAACTACTTAAACATAAGTAACCTAAGGACAGCACACAACACCCAGCCATCACGAGGCAGAGAAAATCCCTGACCCCGCCGGGAATCGAACCCGGGAACCCGGGCGTGGGAAGCGAGAACGCTACCGCACGACCACGAGATGCGGGCGGAGGTAATGGACTTGTATCACTATTGAAATAAGCCCTTCAAATAATATAGCTCAGCGACAATAGGCATGGATCAAGCGACAAAACAAGTGTGATATTTATAATTTGATAGTTAACTCTAAAATTGTTTTTCGCAAGTGATACTGTTAATGGTCACAAAGTTCACATATAACTGCGTTTCACAGACTATGAATTAGCAATAAATTAAATATTGTGTCAATCACGCGTACTTAACGCTGTCATTGCATAAATATTCATCTGAATAGAGGGGGAATTTTTTTAATATGGCTGTGACGCCATGACCGCGCTACCTAGCCCGGTGTTCACTGTATTCAGTGTATAAGTATGCATTTATTTGTCTGTATTTATTTATCAGGTTCCCCGTACGATGGAACGGGTCAGCACATCGTTTACAGAATGTTCATTAGATCGCTTACAGACTACTGATTAGGAAATTTATAAACAAAAGAATTAATGAAATATGAATAAAATTAAGGCTGTTTGCGAATAAGTAACGTATTACAGAGAAAAGATTTAAATCGCTGCGACAAACTCTCGTATAGAATGGAAGGAATGTTACCCAAGGAAATCTTTCAACTTAGATTGAATACTTGGAGTTAACCACTCAGCATGATTCAATTATGCTGCAAATCTCATGAATATGAAACCTGCTGAATAGTGCAAACTTTTTTCTGTAATGCTAAACGAAATGTTACTCAAGTGCATTTTTTTCCGTCTAACTGTCGCTGTTTAAATGTTGGAGCTCCTTCTGAATGAGTCAATATCGTGAAAAAAAGAAGCCCGTGATGGAAACTGGTACACATGCCTAATACCGTGTATCCCGATCACGCTGAATTGCCGCGAAACGACTTGGTATGGACTCAAGTAATGTCTGAAGTAGTGATGGAGGAAATTGACACCATGAATCCTGCAGGGCTGTCCATAAATCTGTAAGAGTACGTGGGGGTGGAGATCTCTTCTGAACAGCACGTTGCAAGGCATCCTAGATATGCTCAATAATGTTCATGTCTGAGGAGTTTGGTGGCCAGCGGATATATTTAAATACAGAAGAGTGTTCCTGGAGCCACTCTGCAGCAAGTCTGAACGTTTGGAGTGTCGCACTGTCCTGCTGGAATTGCCCAAGTCCGTCGGAATGCACAATGGACATGAATGGATGCACGTGATCACACAGGATGCTTACGTACGTGTCACCTGTCGGAGTCGTATCTGGACGTATCAGGAGTCCCACATCACTGCAACTGCACACGCCGCACACCATTACACAGCCTCCACCAGCTTGAACAGTCTCCTGCTGACATGCAGGGTCCATGGATACAAGAGGTTGTCCACATACCCGTATACGTCCGTCTGCTCGATAGAATTTGAAACGAGACTCGTCCGACCAGGTAACATGTTTCCAGTCATCAACAGCCCAATGCCGGTACTGACGGGCCCAGGCGAGGCGTAAAACTTCGTGTCGTGCAGCCATCAATGGTACGCGAGTGAACTTTCGGCTCCGAAAGCCGATATCGATGATGTTGCGTTGAATAGTTCACTCGCTGACACTTGTTGATGGCCCAGCATTGAAATCTACGGCAATTTGCGAAAGGGTTTCACTTTTGTCATGTTGAACGATTGTCTTCAGTCGTCGTTGGTCCCGTTCTTGCAGGATCCTTTTCCGGCCCCAGAGGTGTCGGAGATTTGATGTTTTACCAGATTCCTGTTCTTGCAGGATCCTTTTCCGGCCCCAGAGGTGTCGGAGATTTGATGTTTTACCAGATTCCTGATAAGCTGGAGCCCCTCCACGCCCACACCGGCATAATGGACAACACAAAAGGTCTACTGAATAGGTTAGTTTTCACTAAAGTGAGGGTTCGCAGGATGTGGGTGCTGCGATGTTTGCGTACGTCTGGTTGAGGTTAACCATTAACACGCGCTCATCTGGAGATAGACTGGGTCGAAAGTCGAACGAAGGGTAGCGGTTTGAAGGGCAAAGAGAAAAAAGTGCCATGGTAAGAGCCAAGTGAGAAAAAAACATCTGCGATAGTTTGATCGGGTGGTAAGAGCAGTAGCGGTATCTTGTTGACTGCGACAGGTCATGCAAGGATTGGGTTAGAAGTGGGTATCATGCAAGCGGATACCTTGTCATTTTCGTCGTAAGAGATCAGTCCGTTACTGTGCTGCAGTTTAGGCTGTGAGATGCCCTGCCGCGCTGCGTCACTGGTGACTGGCGCGGGGGAAGGGCCAGGTCGCCCATCGGTATCTGGTGGGCGAGCGTCGAAGCCAAGCGCTCGGAGATGTGTGGTCGCATAGCGGCAGCTCTCCTCACTCATTGGCTGCGCTGACAAGCTCAGACAGGGTCGCGGTTGAGTCTCCTATGTGTAGCGGACGACGTAGCGTCCTGATAGCTGTGGTAGTTCACTCGTCGGAGCAGAGCTGCTCGGAACCAATGGGCTTCGGCGTTTTTGCGGCGGCACTCGTTTTCCTCCTCGGCGTGTCCTTCGCGCTGTTTTCCCGCCGGCTGCTCCATAAACGGGAGGAGCGTCAGGTGTCGTCCCTTCACCTGTGGCGTCCGCACAGATGTCGTGCGCCAGCTGCGGGCGCAACTGCCGAAGTTCGCTGCATGCCTCCTCCGTCTCTGCCTACAGGGTGGCCTTAAAAGCTGCCCTATCTGCGTCCTAGGCGGCCGCAATCGCCTCCTCCGCCGCGGCCGCCAGCATAGCGCGTTATCTCCTCTGCTCTGCTGTGCTACCGCCAGGGGCCAGTCCCCCGCGCCACTCTCACTGGCGCGGTATTCCGCCCGCCTGAGGGCAGTGGGAGCCGTCTTCTCACCTCTCGGTTGCGTTTTGTTCGGCGGCGCTTACGGCGCCGTCGTCGTGTCTTCTCAGTTTGTGCCTTGTCTCCCGTGCAGCCGTCGCTGGCATAGGCCGGGCAGCCACGCCAGTTTGCCACGTGTGGCCCGCCCCAGCGAGCACAAGTTGGCGCCTCTTCTCGTCGCCTGCTCAAATGGTTCAGATGGCTCTGAGCACTTTGGGACTTAACATCTGAGGTCATCAGTCCGCTAGAACTTAGAACTACTTAAACCTAACTAACCTAAGGACGTCACACACATCCATTCCCGAGGCAGGATTCGAACCTGCGGCCGTAGCGGTCGTTCGGTTCCAGACTGAAGCGCCTAGAACCGCTCGGCCATTAACATCTGAGGTCATCAGTCCCCTAGAACTTAGAACTACTTAAACCTAACTAACCTAAGGACATCACACACATCCATTCACGAGGCAGGATTCGAACCTGCGACCGTAGCGGTCGCGCGGTTCCAGACTGAAGCGCCTAGAACCGCTCGGCCATTCCGGCCGCCCTCGTCGCCTGTCACAGGCGCGGGTGTCGTGCACACTGGTGAACTTGACGCATCGCGGCGAGTTGCGGCTTGGCACCTGAAGCACTGGCGCTTAGGGTCCATGCACAGTGGGAGAGCTTCGACGATCACGGGGAAGCCTAAGAGCTTCGTTATCCCAAAGATGTCGCTGCCATTTGCCGCAGTTTCCACTACGACAATGTACAGCAGCGGTTTCTTCTTATTTTTCCGATCGTGCTGCTTAGTAGTTGCACCCCGGAATCCGGCACGTAACAGCCCCTCTTGGACAGTGTTCTCGAAACAGATTCAAGGCAGCCCCCTGATCAGAGCCTTGGATAACTTCTTGTGCTGTTTCGGCGCAGTCGTCTTTTCCACTGCAGGTGGATCAACTATGTGGACGGTCACAGCGCTCTTCAGTGATCGGTGGTCGGCCACACTCGCTGCCTGGAGCAGGACGATGGCGTCTGAGTCAAGCGATTCTACGCCTACTTCTTCCCTGCAGCAGTTGGCTGTGATATCCTACATCTCTGCCCACGACCCTCTACTGTACTCAATGTACAGAGGGGGGGACAGGTGGATGACGTTCGTCGCGCTTCCGTTCTGCATTCCTAGTGGGTTGCGGTGTCCAAATCTTCTTCTCTGTGTCCGCCTTCTTCTTCTGGCCATTTCTGCCCAATCTGTGGCGCGAAAATACGACAGTTTTGCTGTGTCGTAACAACGACGCACGACAATTCTCTTTGGGTCACGCCACAGTCCGTGCACGGCTTCGCAGCTTCTCTTCCGGCCAAGCGCAGGTAGCGCACCAGTGATGGCGCACGCCTCCACGGCTCCAGCGCAACTCCTGATTCCTGATATTCACGGTGCACTCGTGAAATGGTCGCCGGGGATAATCCCCACTTCACTGCTACCTCGGAGGTGCCGTGTACCATCGCTCTTGCGCCAACTATAACACCACGTTCAAACTCACTTAACTCTTGATAACTTACCACAGTAGCAGCAGTAATCAATCTAATAACTGCGCGAGACACTTGTTGTCTTACACAGGTGTTTTCGACCACGGCGCCGTATTCTGCCTGTTTACATTTGGATGCACGTGCCTATACCAGATTCTTTGGCGCTTCAGTGTATGTATAGGGACGATGGAATTAGAACGCAGACACATCTGAAGAGGGGTTGGAACACTCGCACGGAGCCCGGGGCTCTTGCCGGGCTATCCCACTTCCCTCAGGTACAGGCACACTAAGAAGTCTGGCAGTTCGGTACAGCTACTCGTGCGATCTGGCTCGCGCTTACACCACAGCAATGAGCAACCATGTATCGCTTCAGGGTGGCTCATTAACACCTTTCGTGGTAAATTTATTTTGAAGACTGTTGTGTTAATGAGGACTCGCAATGAAATTCAACATAATGAGAAATGGCAAGGAAATTCAACTCTCTTCTAATATTTTGATGATGTCGAGAACGGGAAGCAGCTAAGTAAGAAACATGGTATTTCTTACGACTGTTGCAGCCTTATTATGACTGCAGTTTTAGGACGAGATTTAAACCGACAAATTTATTTTTCGTTATGATTTTACTTAAACACTACACATAAAAACAGTGTAAGCGTATTGTCATATCGCTGGCTTAATTGTGGAGTCGAGCACGGGACACGGAACTGTTATGTTGTGGGTAGCTCTGCATGTAAGAAGCATTGTTAGTATGGAAGTTGAAGTGTTGCTACAGGTGCTATTACAGTAAAGTGATAAAATACGTAAATGATTCAGAGGAAAGTGCGTCAAGAAGTAATTTAAAAATGAGCAGTGCTGCTGATAACGTATTTGTGTATCATCTAGTTGTGTGTCGTACCGTACTGATCAATCATCCGCGCCGTGTTCGGTCTCCCAGCATGAACTGATGTGAATCAGTAGAAATTAGTTACCATTAAAGAGTGCAGTAAACTGCCAGTGTCTCCTAGCGAGCGTGAGGACGTGCGTTCGGTCATCGCGTTTCCGCATTATCAACAATCAGCCGCGCCGCGACGGTTACGCGCACGCTCGTACAACTGAGAACTGTGAACTGTAAATTTAACTTTGTGAACAGTGTTAAAATTTATTACTAGTGTCAAGGAGGACTGGTACCCAAAATCTGTGTATGCGTGGCGAGCTTAAGAACTTTCGTTCGATTACTCGGCTTTCGCATCATCGACAATCGTCCGCGCCGCGTTCGGTTACGCGTACGTTCGTCCGAGAGATTTTGTGGGCACACAATCACCTAGAAGTTGACATCGAAACTTATGACTTAGATTGTAAGCAGTGCAACCCGTGATTTCTTATCGTCTCAGAATACGGATGTTCATACCAGACGTAGGACAGTGTTGTGCTTGACGCTGAGTGGCTCCACTAAACCCGGTTGCATATTTAGATGGATAATTTCAAGCAAGCCAGCAGCCAGCTGTGGAGCAGAATAGTGCGACCGCCGCGGGATTATCAGGTACGTGGTGTGGACAGGGCGCGCGGTGTATTTTCGTAGTGAAAATGTTGGGAAAATTATTGGGGTCTTTATTTCTCTACTCCCATATGCTGAATACTTTCTTCAGTCATCTCTCTTAAAAGCCTTTTTTTCACATCAACATCTCGCTGTTCGCCTTCCAAGTGTCCGTAACACAGGCTAACGAAAAATTTTTTTTGAAAGACCTTTTTTTACCTTGATAACTGATCTTTATAGACTTTTATGAGCTGAATCCAAATCTAGCCTTAGTTTTTTTTTTTTTTTGTATCACCCATAGTTTTCGAGCAATATGCTTTTCATTATATAGCATAAAACTTCTATGCTATACGATTAACGGGGAAAATAACGAAACGCTTTGTTACAACATAAGCATAATTTGTATTTACCTTAAGCTACTTAAAACAATGATATGTGTTAATAGAGGTTTCACTTGTCAGCTAGAATTGGTTTGTGTTTTCTTCCTCTTTTTTCTTTGAAGCTTCTTGTGTAGCTTTTCCTACGATGAGTCGCTTGCTAAACTTCTCGGTGAAGTGACCAACAGTGGTCCCCCATCGCGTTGGTGTTCCAGACTCCTTGGTAGAGTTTTTCCATCACTTTAATGTCCTGGTGAAAATGCTCTCCTTGCTCCTCACTAACGTCTCCCAAATTGTCCGGGAAATAATCAAGGTGACTGTTCAAAAATTGAACTGTCAGGTTCGTTAAACATCCTAAAGTTTTAAATTTCTTTAACACTGTACCTATAATAGCAACATATTCTGGGTCTTTTTCGTGTCCTAAGAACTTTGTAACGACTTGCTTGAATGATACCCACGCTTCTTTCTCATTTAAGGTCATTGTGGATTCAAAGCTAACATCAAACATCAATTTTCTGTCAGGGCCGACAAAGTCGCTTTCTTTTAGTTTAGCTTCTGAAAGGTGTGGAAACTTTTGGCAGAGATACTTAAAACATGGTCCATCTTTTGGCAAAGCCTTTACGAACTGTTTCATTAGGCCTAACTTTATATGTAGAGGTGGTAAGAGTACTTTTTTGAATCTATAAGGTTTTTGCGTAGAATGTTGTTCTCACCAGGTTTTAAAGACTCCCTCACAGGCCAGTTCTTTCTGTACCACCGTTGATCCCTAGCCCTACTGTCCCATTCACACAAGGAACATGGAAATTTGGTAAAGCCACCGTGCTGACCAAGGACTGGGAAAAAACTGGGAAAAACAAGCTGCAAGATTTACAGGAAAACTGAAGAGAAACAGTTGACAGTCAGTCGTTGGAAATTAATTCCTTTGCCTGTTGATTGTGTACCTGTAAATTTAGGGAACACAATGAAACCCTGTTAAGTTCAGTCAACAAGCTCCAAGGAAATAGGAATTTGCTTACGATCAGTAATGCCTACCACCGTATCTCCTCAAGACGACTGTCAGTAGATTTTTATTCAGAAAATTAAAAAAAAAGGATACCTTGATCCTGAAATTGCATAAAGCAACCTCATATGAGCAAGAAGGGAACATGTCCTGGTGCCGATGAACTCAATGGGTATGTGTCGTGTAGTAACAATTTTTTGATAAAATGTTAAAATCCGTTTTACGATAAGTTTTTCTTTTAAACCAGTGCCGACTTTTTTAATCATAAAAATTAACCACTCTGCATGAAATTTTTGCAGAAAGTAGTCTTGATGAAAAAGCTTGGTCTCTGAGATAGTCTTGTCAGTCTTCATTAGGGAATGTTTTATAAATTTCAAGAGATATTTAGACGACTTTTTGTAGTTCCCAGGGGACACCACGAGGAGGTAATATCTTTTCGTGCCCCATTAAATTTATTTACAATATTTAAAAGATTTCCAATAATTACATTAAACTACTTTTCAATATTTACAAATGCTTCAGTGATTCTGACGTTTTCTTCATTACTGTAATTTCAGTGACTAGTTCACACAAGTCAGAAATGATTTTAAGTTCCCATTAGCTTGGAGTTTCTTTAAAGCCTTTGCAATCGTTTCGTCTGTCTTCATTGCCTACTTTTTTCTTCTGTTCCTATCAAGTTTTAAAATTAGTCCCTCAGAGTTGTGGCTATGGTGCTCCGCATCTTCTACAAGATTTTCCACTGAAGAGTAAACATTCGGATGAACTTCTGATGTTCGTGTGTTTTGTCTTGGGTTCCATCCCTCTGAGACGTTATTATTGCGACGGCGCCTTCCACTGCAGTTAACATCTTTCTTGTCTTGTGTTCGTTATCGAGCCACTGGCCCACAAAATATTCATGAAAGTCCTGAAGCTTTTGGCTTCCAGGTGTGCTCTCCTGAATACACAGCCAACCATCATCCAGCATTTCCAAGGAAAGATGTGCCAGAGCAGAACACATTCTTATGAGGCAAGCGTATTTCCTCGTTTTCCTCATATGCTGGAACGAGGCCGCGCGACCGCTACGGTCGCAGGTTCTAATCCTGCCTCGGGCATGGATGTGTGTGATGTCCTTAGGTTGGTTAGATTTAAGTAGTTCTAAGTTCTAGGGGACTGATGACCTCAGATGTTAAGTCCCATAGTGCTCAGAGCCATTTGAACCATTTTGTGATAGTAACGATGTTATTAAGTCGTAGCCTCGATTGAAGACCTGCCCTACTTTTTCAAAGTAAAGCGATGAAACTGTAGCGTCTGTTTCTTTTGCCCCCTTATTTGTGTTGGAAAAATGTTTTCGAACTTCATTTGCTGCTTCGTCTGGAATACGAACATGGGTGCTTTCTCCTACAACTGTGTTACTTTTGTGGATAGTCTTCCTTTGCATTTATTCTTTTTAAATTTCACACAACGCCAGTAAGTCACTTCTTGTTCGTTTGTACAGTCCACTGTATACGGATGCCGACTGCAATTCAGTAAAGGCTTCCCTTTGGTTGTCTCAGTGAACTGCATTATCTCAGCACTAAAACACGGAACGCCACTTGCCAGAGATCAGCTGCAGTACTGGACTCCGGGAGAAAGCTACGCGCACTACGAAGTAGTGTGGAGACAGTGAAGGTTGCGCAGGCAATGCGCTTCGGCCTCTCCCAGATAAACGGCGCAGGTAGCGCCGTACCCTACTTCTGGAAAACACTGCCCACTACTTGCAATGTCTTGCCCCCCGTGCAAATGTTAACACATTTCCTCTCCGTACTGGTGTTTCTCCGTGGAAGTGTCACAAACTCCCCGAACAACGGCCTACATGAATTCGCGCTCTTATACCACATATCAGTCTTACCGCCCATTTGTAGACCAAGGATATTCTTGTTGAGTGCACAGTACTGTCCCAAAATATAACACCATACATAATAAAAAAAAACTAAATCAAGTAAACTAAACAAGCAGCCAATTGAGGTCAGCAGCAGTCAGGTTCTGCAAGAGGCCTTGAACGTGATACTTCCAAGGAGGTCTTCCATTCACACTCGGTTCTAAGAAAATAAAACGGTGGACTTCACTGGCTGTTTGCCCACATAGGGACAATAAAATTGGGGTCCTACAAGAAGAAGAAGAAGATGATGATTGGTTTGTGGGGCGCTCAATTGCGCGGTTATCAGCGCCCGTACAAATTCCCAACCTTTGCTCAGTCCAGTCTCGCGACTTTCATGAATGATGATGAAACGATGGGGACAACACAAACACCCAGTCCTCTCGAGGCAGGTGAAAATCCCTGACCCCGCCACTCCTCCAAGAGTTCCATGTTAGAAACTGCATGCATTGCGTTTTGCTGCAGTTAGGCTTAATCGGTTCTCTGAAAGCCACGTGCTGATGTATCTCATTACCGCATTAGCCACATTCTTTATACACTGTCCAATCACATTAACGTGACCACCTGCGAAAAGCCTGAATAGCTACCTTTGGCACCGCAGGGCGCTGTGAGACAAGCAGGAAGAGTGTCGGTGAGGTTCTGGAAAGTACGGACAGCGATGCGGAGCCATGCAGATAACAGTGCCGTGGCCGTGGACAGCTACGCCATGTTCCTGGACTGACGACTCATGGCGCGAATAGCCTGACTGAGGTGGTCTCTCAGATTCTCGACTGGATTTAAATTCGGGGAATTTGGTAGTCAGGGGAGCACAATATATTGACCCTGGTGCTCTTCGGTCTACGCACTCACTGTGAGCTACGTGACATGTTGCATTGTCCTGCTGGTAGATGCCATCGTGCAGAGGAAAAAAACAAACTGCATGTTGGGGTGTGTATGGTCCCCAAGGTTAGACGCATACTTGTGTTGATCGGCTGTACCTTCCAGAGTGACGAGATCACCCAGCGAATGTCATGAAAACATCCCCAAATCGTAACACTCCCTCCTCTGGCCTTGATCCTTACGAGGATTGTCGCAGGGCCATGCACGCCAACGGCCATCTGTAAGATGGAGTATAAAACTTGATTCATCTGGAAAGGCCTCCTGTCACCACCCAGTGGACGTCCATTTGCGATATTCGCGTGCAAATTCCAACCTGGGTCGCCAGTTAACAGCAGTCAGCGTTGGTGCGTGAACCAGACGCCTGCTGTGGAGGCCCGTGCTGCAACCTTCACTGAACAGTCGTTGGGGAAATACTGTTGGTAGCCCCTTGGTTCATCTGGGCAGTCCGCAGCTCGTGGTATTGCGGTAAGTTCTCGCCTTCCCGCGCACGCGGTCCCGGGTTCGATTCCGGCGGGGTCAGGGATTTTCCCTGCCTCGAGATGACTGGGTGTTGTGTCGTCTTCATCGTCATCATTCATGCCCATTACGGTCGGAGGAAGGCAATGGTAAACCACCTCCGCCAGGACCTTGCCTAGTCAGCGGTGCGGGTCTCCCGCATCGACCTCTACGCTCCTCAGAGTATGGGACATCATCATCATCATCATCATCATCTGGGCAGTGAGTTGCTCAACAGCTGCATGTACAGATCCCCGCAGCCATCGTTTGTCATCTATGGCCCATGGTGCATCACGGCTGCTACTACGTCAGTTTTGGACAGCGCTCGTTTCCGTGCACGGTATACTTTAACAACGGCAGCACACGAACAGTTTACAAACTTAGGCGAGTCGGAAATGCTTCCGCCCTCGGCCCCAAAGCCAATGATCATGCCCTTTTGGACGTCAGATAAATCGCTCCGTTTTCGCATCGCGACAACGACTACACTGTTTTCCGCATCTGCACCCCCCCCCCCCCCCCTTCCGGCAGATTTTATATACCTTCCATACCTTCCACCGCTTGTACTGCGACCTGCCGTCTGTAAGTCGTTGTTCCACGTCGACTTAGAAAATAGACAATGCTTACATTAATGTGACTGAACCGTGTATTATCCTCCACGTCTTTCACACTAATGTGATGCCCTTTCTCCTACAGTTCCGTGATGATCGTACTGTAGGCACTCTTGTCATACAAGGTAACAACAGCCGTCTTCACAATGCTGCACGTGTGCGTTCCTGGTTTCACGAACACTGTGGCACCCTTTCGCATCTCCGCTGGCTAGTTTGATGCGGTTTGCCACGAATGCCTCTTGTGTGCCAGACTCTTCATCTCATTTTTATTTTTTAGAGTAGCACTCGCAAACCAACCTCCTCAATTATCTGCTGGATGTATTCCAGTCTCTGTCTTCCTCTAAAGTTTTTGCCCTCTACAGCTCCCTCTAGTACCAAGGAAGTCATTCCCTGATGTCTTAAAAGATGTCCTAGCATCCTGTTCCTTCTCCTGGTCATTATTTTCCACATATTCCTTCCCTCTCCGATTCTACGCAGAACCGTCTCATTCCTTACTTTATCAGCCTACCTAATTTTCAACGTACGTCTGTAGCACCACATCTAAAATGCTTCGATTCTTTTCTGTTCCGGTTTCCCACAGTTTATTAATAGTTTCATAAAAAAACATGAAAAGGGCAAAGGAACAGTAGTTATGCGGAGATGAAAAAACTAACACAGGATAAATTAGCATGGAGAGCTGCATCGAATTAATCTTCTGACTAGAGGCAGGAAAAAAAATCAGATATTTAGAAAAAAAATGGTGAATCTAATACGGAAACGACATGGATACTCAGCTGTATGTAAGTACTGTAATAATTTACAACACATGTCGCTTAGCAACTTCCAACTGTTTCAGTTGGGTCTATTTAGTTTACATCACATTATTTGGCTTTTATTGAAACAGTTATCTCCAACATTCAGCCTTGAAACATTGAATGTAAACCACCTGAGGATGGCCACAAGCCCGAAACAGGCCGTGCGTTAAATAAAGTCACCTTCTATTGTGACTGGTAGCGGTTATTATTAAGCATCATATAAAGAAACGGTCTCGGAGTTCAACTGCATCCGTTATGGATAAAATTCACTGAAGGCAACAACTCACATATCGAGAACAGTAGTGTCTCTGTAACACACTTTTCTTAGTGAGGAGTCAACCATTCTGCCCTAACAGAAGTTGGTATCCAGAGCCTGAACTATACTGAGTCAACCGGGCATTGCTCTGGGTCGCCTGACAATTTACGGCCCTCGGCGCATAAAGAAAGAAACCATAAAGTCTGGGAATAACTAAAATGGAAAATAAGTGAAGTCCATCAGTCACGTCAGGTATTTGTCTTTGTTAAAATAAAAAGAGCTGGTTTCGTAAATCCTTCAGAGGTAGAAACACACGAATCATTTACCTCCTGTACTCAGGTCGAAAATCAGCCTGCTTTACCACTCGCACATAAATTAATTAGATCTACAGAACGAAAGAGAATATACCTGAGCAGACATTGCAGGCAAGGATATGGGCGAACTGATGATTTCACTGTATTTGCGAAATTCAGACTGGAAGGGTCCACACAATACACTTAATGTGAATGAAAAAGACATTACACTAGCGAACACTGTAATGCTTTGAAACTGATAAGTATGTATGGGAACTGGATATACGTGCTAATCTGAGAAAACTCTGGGAACTGTGTCAGGATGTTCCTCATTGGGACTTTGCCCTCTTTGAAGATATGGAACTAGTAATAAATCATTTAAGATACGAATAAAAAAGACTCTTTTATTTTCGTTTTTGGTTTTTATTGTTCCAGTTCTTTTATTTTTTGCGCACAATATAATAACGAAAGTTCAGAATATAGCCGACATCATCTTTCGTTTTTTGAATACGGTATGGTAAGAGTATGTACTATTTTTCTCAACTACCAGTTTGTGAAAGGGCAACATACAACTGACCATACGAAATAACTGTGTAATTTGTATAATTGTTTAAATGTGCTACTATTGTAGTTGAACCCGACTGTGAGAAAAAGACGAAACCGCACATTTTGACAGCACAGCATTTTTTTTCTCGCCCTTAGTTTTAACAGACAACCTGCACAGGAAATAATATGAGTATGCAACCTAGTTACACGTGAATGCCGAACGGGCTTCGTGCCTATGCCACTTATATAGTCTTGAAACCCGACGAAACAGATGTGTAGATTAAGAAACGAATGCATAGATGCAGGAAACGAGTCCGCGACGAAAAGACAGTGACTGCTTTCCGAATTTTTGAAGAGGAATTTAGAGATTCGTGAGATAAAGGTTTACACGTCGTCGCAAATATGACAAACTATGACAACTCCCAAGTCTACATTGTGTAAAGCAAGAATGGACGCATTGTGGCAATCCAGAACCCTGGCACATTTGAAATAAAAAAAATAATCGATTAGCCCAAGAAAGCTGATCAAACAAACTCTCACTAACACAGTGTCAAAAATAAAATTTACGGGTGAGATATCAGAACCCTTTACAATCAGAACGGGCGTAAGACAAGGAGATGGACTATCCCCACTCCTTTTCAACTGCGTCTTGTAAAAGGTCATTCGAGAGTGGAGGTAGCTGTTAGCCCAAGAAGAAACAAATGAAAAGCGATTCAGACTTGGTCCTAAGAACAAAGGAGTGTACATTGACTGCTTGGCATTTGCGGATGACCTGGCCATTTTTGCTAACAACTGTCAGCAGTCAACAAGATCAACAGGCTGTCAGAAATTGCTGAAAAAGTTGGCCTCCGATCTCTATGCAAAAGACAAAATATGTGACGAACATCTGTGATGGACCTGAATGAATGATCTGGGAAAAATCGGACGAGTTAAGAATTTAAGGTATCTCGGTGCAGCCATACAGGAGAATGGATTACAAGAAGGAGCAGTTAATGGCAGGATGAGGAAGTTAGACCAAGCATACCAACTGACAAAGAATACCTACAGACAAAAGTCTATGGGTATAGGGACCAAGTTCCAACATTATAATACAGTTGTAAAACCTGATGACTTATATGCTTCCGAAACTTTGATCATGAACAGACAAGGCCAAGCTGAGCGGCTGGAAAAGCAAGAGCGTAGGATAATAGGGAAAATCCTAGACAATATATGGGTTGATGGACAATGGCGAATGAGAGGAAATGAGGACTTGTACAGCAAGACACAACCTATCACAGCATCCATTAAGAACGGCCGATATTTTACGGCCATCTCATGAGGATGGGTGGTGACCGACTAATTAAAAGAATATGGAGTTTCATCCTATCTATGAAAACAAAGCCAAGATGGTTCGAAGAATGTGAAAAATATCATAGGCAGACTGGTATCTCAGAGATAGAAATTCCTGACAGGAACAAATTTAGAAGATTGGTGAACAACTACCAAGGTTTTAAAATGGCATCGACGTCCAAAAAACGGAGAGGACTATTATCCGAAGAGCATAAACAGGCACTTCTTGGTGGGCTCAGAAGATACTGGCAGGAAGTCAAAGCTGGAACAAGAACAAGACCTAGACACTAAAATGACATTGGTTGTTACCACGCAGCCCATAGAGGCTCAACTCGATAAAAAAAGAAAACAAAATAAAGAATTTAAACTTGCATAGCCAGTCCCCCCCCCCCTCCCCCCCATGAACCGTGGAACTTGCCGTTGGTGGGGAGGCTTGCGTGCCTCAACGATACAGATAACCGTACCGTAGGTGCAACCACAACGCAGGGGTATCTGTTGAGAGGCCAGACAAAAGTGTGGTTCCTGAAGAGGGGCAGCAGCCTTTTCAGTAGTTGCAGGGGCAACAGTCTGGATGATTTTAACACTAACCAAAATGGCCTTGCTATTCTGGTACTACGAACGGCTGAAAGCAAGGGGAAACTACAGCCGTAATTTTACCCGAGGGCATGCAGATTTACTGTGTGATTAAATGATGATGGCGTCCTCTTGGGTAAAATATTCCGAAGGTAAAATAGTCCCCCATTCGGATCTCCGGGCGGGGACTACTCAAGAGGATGTCGTTATCAGGAGAAAGAAAACTGGCGTTCTACGGATATAGTGGGAATTAGTGAAGTTCGGTGGCAGGAGGAACAAGACCTTTGGTCAGGTGAATACAGGGTTATAAATACAAAATCAAATAGAGGTAATGCAGGAGTAGGTTTAATAATGCATAAAAAAAATAGGAGTACGGGTAGGCTACTACAAACAGCATAGTGAACACATTACTGTGGCCAAGATAGACACAAAGCCCACGTCTACTACAGTAGTACAAGTTTATATGCCAACTAGCTCTGCAGATGACGAAGAAATTGATGAAATGTATGATGAGATAAAAGAAATTATTCAGGTAGTGAAGGGAGACGAAAATTTAATAGTCATGGGTGACTGGAATTCACGAGTAGGAAAAGGGAGAGAAGGAAACATAGCAGGTGAATATGGATTGGGGCTAGGAAATGAAAGAGGAAGCCGCTTGGTAGAATTTTGCGCAGAGCATAACTTAATCATAGCTAACACTTGGTTTAAGAATCATGAAAGAAGGTTGTATACATGGAAGAACCCTGGAGATACTAAAAGGTATCAGATAGATTGTATAATGGTAAGACAGCGATTTAGGAACCAGGTTTTAAATTGTAAGACATTTCCAGGGCCAGATATGGACTCGGACCACAATCTATTGGTTATGAACTGTAGATTAAAACTGAAGAAACTGCAAAAAGGTGGGAATTTAAGGAGATGGGACCTGGATAAACTGAAAGAACCAGAGGTTGTACAGAGTTTCAGGGAGAGCATAAGGGAACAATTGACAGGAATGAGGGAAAGAAATACAGTAGAAGAAGAATGGGTAGCTTTGAGGGATGAACTAGTGAAGGCAGCAGAGGATCAAATAGGTAAAAAGACGAGGGCTAGTAGAAACCCTTGGATTACAGAAGAAATATTGAAATTAATTGATGAAAGGAGAAAATATAAAAATGCAGTAAATGAAGCAGGCAAAAAGGAATACAAACGTCTCAAAAATGATATCGACAGGAAGTGCAAAATCGCTAAGCAGGCATGGCTAGAACACAAATGTAAGGATGTAGAGACTTACCTCACTAGGGGTAAGATAGATATTGCCCACAGGAAAATTAAAGAGACCTTTGGAGAAAGGAGAACCACTTGCATGAATATCAAGAGCTCAGATGGAAACCCAGTTCTAACCAAAGAAGGGAAAGCAGAAAGGTGGAAGGAGTATATAGAGGGTCTATACAAGGGCGATGTACTTGAGGACAATTCTATGGAAATGGAAGAGGATGTAGATGAAGATGAAATGGGAGATATGATTCTGCGTGAAGAGTTTGACACAGCACTGAAAGATCTGAGTCGAAAGAAGGCCCCCGGAGTAGACAACATTCCATTAGAACTACTTACAGCCTTGGGAGAGCCAGTCCTGACAAAACTCTACCATCTGATGAGCAAGATGTATGAGACAGGAAAATACCCTCATACTTCAAGAAGAATATAATAATTCCAATCCCAAAGAAAGCAGGTGTTGACAGATGTGAAAATTACAGAACTATTAGTTTAATAAGTCACAGCTGCAAAATACTAACGCGAATTCTTTACAGACGAATGGAAAAACTGATAGAAGCCGACTTCGGGGAAGATCAGTTTGGATTCCGTAGAAATGTTGGAACACGTGAGGCAATACTGATCCTACGACTTATCTTAGAAGAAAGATTAAGGAAAGGCAAACCTACTTTTCTAACATTTGTAGACTTAGAGAAAGCTTTTGACAATGTTTATTGGAATACTCTCTTTCAAATTCTGAATGTGGCAGGGGTAAAATACAGGGAGCGACAGGCTATTTACAATTTGTACAGAAAGCAGATGGCAGTTATAAGAGTCGAAGGGTATGAAAGGGAAGCAGTGGTTTGGAAGGGAGTGAGACAGGATTGTAGCCTCTCCCCGATGTTATTCAATCTGTATATTGAGCAAGCAATAAAGGAAACAAAAGAAAAGTTCGGAGTAGGTATTAAAATCCATGGAGAAGAAATAAAAACTTTGAGGTTCGCCGATGACATTGTAATTCTGTCAGAGACAGCAAAGGGCCTGGAAGAACATCTGAACGGAATGGACAGTGTCTTGAAAGGAGGATATAAGATGAACATCAACAAAATTAAAACGAGGATAATGTAATGTAGTCGAATTAAATCGGGCGATGCTGAGGGAAATGAGACGCTTAAAGTAGTGAATGAGTTTTGCAATCTGGGGAGAAAAGTTACTGATGATGGTCAAAGTAGAGAGGATATAAAATGTACTGGCATTGGCAAGGAAAGCGTTTGTGAAGAAGAGAAATTTGTTAACATCGAATATAGATTTAAGTGCCAGGAAGTCATTTCTGAAGGTATTTGTATGGAGTGTAGCCATATATGGAAGTGAAACGTGGACGATAAATAGTTTAGACAAGAAGAGAATAGAAGCTTTCAAAATGTGGTGCTACAGAAGAATGCTGAAGATTAGATGGGTAGATCACATAACTAATGAGGAGGTATTGAATAGAATTGGGGAGAAGAGGAGCTTGTGGCACAACTTGACTAGAAGAAGGGATCGGTTGGTAGGACATGTTTTGAGACATCGAGGGATCACCAACTTAGTATTGGAGGGCAGCGTGGAGGGTAAAAATCGTAGACGAAGACCAAGAGATGAATACACTAAGCAGATTCAGAAGGATGTAGACTGGACAGGATAGAGTAGCATGGAGAGCTGCATCAAACCAGTTTCAGGACTAAAGACCACAACAACAACAACAACAACAACAACAGCCAGTCCTAAGCCTGAATAATATGTGAAGGGATATTCTTATTACAAAAAGGTCGGCAGAGCCTCCCGTACAGTTGACGAGGAGATTAGTGTTTAACGTCGCGTCGACAACGAGGTCATTAAAGACGGAGCACAAGCTCGGATTAGGGAATGATGGGGAAGGAAATCGGCGCTGCCCTTTCAAAGGAACCATCCCGGGACTTGCCTTAAGTGATGTAGGGAAATCACGGAAAACCTAAATCAGGATGATCGGACGCGGGATTGGACCGTCGTCCTCTCGAACGCGAGTCCAGTGTGCAAACCACTGCGCCACCTCGCTCGGTCCCTGCAGTTGAGGCTTCATTGGACCCTCAGAAAACCCACGGCTAAAATGTCTGTGGCCAGGAACACCATGCTGACGTCATGGATTGCAAAGTCCACGGTCGGAAAGCGTATCGTACCGTTAGCGATTCACCGCTGGGGTGTGGAGCGCGTAGTGAGCTCGTCGTCAATGAACCTGCTTACGTCAGATCAGGGGATACACAATGGTGTAAGGGGTCACGTACTAATGATAATGCTGTAAATTAGGTACAACCGAAACGAAACACAGCGTGAAGCAATGAGCAATGACTACAGTGTTAGGCTAGTGGGCACAGTATGACTTGTTCGCCGAAATTGGCAATGAGAGGAATCAGCATATTAGCAGCCTGAATTCCAGACTCCTGTACGGGGAAGAAAGTCCAAGAAAGTGCGCGTGTAATGTACTTATACTAAGGATGCGAACTGAACTCTCACAAAGACAGTAAAGCTGACCGAACTTATTTAATGACACGTAGCAGAGAGTTACATATATTGTACCGGCTCCTAATTTGTATCGCTACCATAAAATTCGTAATTCTTGTATTATTCGGCGTTTAGTGAGATAAGCGTGAACGAACGTGCTTCTTGGAGCCATATTGTCAGATGAGGAACAGATCGTCTGAAGACAGCGTTGATTTTGCTGCAGTTGTCATCTAACTATTTGTCTACGTGGCGAAGAGAATTACTGTTATACGGCAAGTGGCAACAAAATATTTTATTTATGGATGAATATGCATGTAATTACATTAGTTTCACACAGTCACGAATTTGTATTCGCAGAGGTGTGTCGGTAGAAAACTGATTAACTGAAAATGGCGACGTTGCCTACAATGTACCGCTGTATATTGTATTTCCGACACTGTATCGATACGATCTGAGAAACTGACTCGTATAGTGAGCTTTAAAGAATGCTCTTAGTATTATCAGTGCAAACATAATGTTTAGAAATAATATGGTGAATTCTCTAATGCCTAAGTTATTAATGAAGTAATTATTTTGTATTATTGTTCAAATCGTTCAAATGGCTCTGAGCACTATGGGACTTAACATCTGTGGTCATCAGTCCCCTAGAACTTAGAACTACTTAAACCTAACCAACCTAAGGACATCACACACATCCATGCCCGAGGCAGGATTCGAACCTGCGACCGTAGCGGTCACGCGGCTCCAGACTGAAGCGCCTAGAACCGCACGGCCATACCGGCCGGCTGTATTATTGTTTGGCAACGGAAAAGCGTTATGCAAAGTGGAGCACAGCTGAATAGCATTTAACTATAACATTATATCTAAATGGGGGTCAGGAATTAAATAAAGCTGCACCCATATAATACCTGTTGTTGTTGTTGTGGTCCTCAGTCCTGAGACTGGTTTGATGCAGCTCTCCATGCTACTCTATCCTGTGCAAGCTTCTTCATCTCTCAGTACCTACTGCAACCTACATCCTTCTGAATCTGCTTAGTGTACCTAAGCCAACAATTAAGATGCATTCTGAAAATAAAAACGAAAACGCAAACTCAGTACAAAAATTTTTGGCCGCAGTAAAGTGATTTTCAACGAACTTGAAAATGAATCGTAAGAACATTTTCCTAAATTTGAAGAAGCGAGTCGGGGATGTAATTTCGATCTCGCAGAACGAAATGGATTGCGCCATAATTTCAGTACAATAGAAGCTATGACATGCAAAGAGTGGACCGAAGGTGTCCATCCAAGAAATGTTGCTAAATCAGAGGGAAGTGATCAAAGCTCCAAGCAAAACTTCAAGGCATACCAATGGAGCCTGTAAGCTGACGCGCAGTCCGTAAAGAAAACTATAAAACTATAACACATCTGCAATCTCAGGGACGTAGTTGATACGGATGGTACAGTTTATGCATCCACTAATACAAACTGGGAAAACAAATTTCTAATTTGTAGTACTTGCAGATATTTAGAAAATTAGCGGTGGTGTGTTTATTTTTCTCATAATTTTCAGTCATTAAATCAGATACCGAGCAACTCTCTGGAGTTGAGGATGGTATTGTTGAAATAATTTTGGAACTTCCTGTTTGGGCTACAATAAAAAAAATCTCAAGGTGATACAATTATGCAATTCTCTCCTATGCAGAAACTACAGTTTCAAATCGCATTCCATTCCATTAATAAAACACTTACGATTTAAAAGACACATTAGTTTTGTGATACAAATGCAGTGTAATGCATGAAATCTGTTCTTAATGCGTTAGAAATTCTTATAAAAATGTATTACATCTGACGATATGTGCATAGAAAACGTGCTTCAGTACACCATGGTGATACACATGAGCGAATACAGGAAGAACTTGTTATGGAAATTTCTTAGGGGCATTTATAATTTGCGTTTTTCCGATTTTCCGTTAAATATATAAAATCCGTGTTTCTTTAACACAGTCAGCACGATACAGACCATGATAAATAATCTGGATGGCTGGTTTGCAAAATAAGATTACCTTGAATGTAACTGCTGTGTCCAAAATTTCCTTATTCATTAATCATACATGCTTGTGGGAAGTTATATTATGCGCCCGCAGAAGGATATAATCGATCTGTTGCGTGTGTTTTAAGGGCCAAGAATTGGCAAAGAATGAGGACATACCTTCTGTCCGCAATTGTTCCTGCTTGTTCTTACTGCGTTTCGTGGTTTTCTTAAGATTTCGATGAATGTGGACAGAAAAATACATTTTGCTCACCATTCGACTCGTCTCAAACTGATGCTAAGCAACGGCGTGGGTCGTTGCAGAGGGCCCTGTATTGTTGAGAACTGTTTCACGTCGCGGTTTGTGTTGTTTGCTCTAAGAGGATACGCAGAAATTAATCACCGTACAATTAAAGAAACTATCCAGGGATAACAGTAGGAGCGTAACTGGGCTGTGGCTTCCGCGACAATGCCCCAGGGGGTAAGGTTGCCCATGGCGCCCGAAGGGAAAGGAATAAGGAAAAACTGAAATGAGGAAAAATGGAAAAATTAGTAAGTTCGATCAGCGAAGACAAGTCTTTCAGAAACTTTTAAAAATCATTATGAGGTTATGGTACGAGAAGCGTTTTCCTCCTCTAGATAGTTCTAATATCAGACTCCGACGTTAGTCAATTGAATCTACTGAACGAAAGGCGTATTACGTGAGCACGTGTTTCAGCTAAGGCTATGACGGTGCATTATCGTAAGTGGTATATACACTGAGGTGACGAAAGTCATAGGATAGCGGTAAGCACATATACAGATGGCGGTAGCATCGCGTGCACAAGGTATAAAAGGACAATGCATTGGCGGAGCTGTCGTTGGTACTCACAAGGGAGTCCTCTCGGCTCGAACAGGAATTTGTATTTAAACATTTGTACGCGGACTCATCTCACATTTCTAACCACGTCCGCGCAGGCGTATCATAGTGTGATTCGCACACAGCACCCCTTGCAATCTTGGAAGAGCGGGGAATTAACACGCCAGGCAATCAGTCACCTCAGCAAATATAGGGTGGCGCACGAAATGTGTTACCAATTGTTTCTTTCACAATTTACGACGCACATTAGATATCCCGCTGGGATCTCTACAGCAGTACCAGCAGAGCTTGGAAAGACAAATGAGTTACGAAATGACGTGTAATTCACGATACTGCCGCTAGGAGACTAGTAAGCAGCAACGATCGGCAATTGTGTTACTTTTTCATGATACGAAAAGTCTTGTTGTGACTCAGAGGCGTTTTCGACAACAGTTTAACACACAATAGGTCCCTTGCAAGAAGACCATCCACAGGTTGTATGATAAATTTGTACAGGAAGGAAAAGTATTGGAAGCGAAGCGACCTCGACCTAAGCCTGTTTGTTCGCCGGAGAGTATTGAAGCAGTACGAGTTGCTGTACAGAGAAGTCCCGGGAAATTGTGTAGAAAGGCAGCAGTGCAACTGGGAATATCCAGACGCTCCGTTCAACGCATTCTTAAAAGTGACCTACAAGTGTACCCATACAAGATGACCTGTGCACAGAAGCTCACTGAAGAACACAAGCAGCAGAGACTACTGTTTGCTCAGTGGGCGGAGGATAGGGAAGAAACTCTCAACAACGTTTGGTTTTCAGACGAGGCGCATTTTCATTTATACGGTGTGGTTAACAAACAAAATGTACGCTTTTGGGCCACTGAAAACCCACAAGTGCTTCATGAACGACAACATTATGCTCCGAGGATTACAGTGTGGGCAGCAATTTCCAGTCACGGAATTATTGGACCCTTTTTCTTTGAAGAAACTGCGAACAGGCAATAGCTTCATTCCACAGCTTCGTGCTACTGCCTTGCCCTTCAACACGCAGTGGTTCATGCAAGATGGAGCAAGACCACATACTGTGGATCATTTCACTCAGGTTTCGAGGTCGCTTCAATGACGGACAAAATTGGCCCACCGATAGTCCACACCTCAATCCATGTGACTTTTTTTTCTTAGGGGGTACCTAAAAAAAAAAATTCCCGAAACGTCTACGTGATTTAATGGAGCTCAGAAGACTTAGTCTTCAAGCTCGCAGTGAAATTGGAAGACATGTGCCGTAGGGTAATCACTAACTTCAGCGTTCGTTTGAAGGAAGTTAGGAAACGAAATGGTGGACATTTTGAGCATGTGCTGAGTTAGAACAAATCTCCATGGACGGCTCTTCATTGTAGTATATGTTCCTTTCAGATTGTATTGACAATAAAGTTTATATTCAAAAGCAAAATGGTAACATATTTCATGCGCCACCCTGTAGTTGACGTGTTTAATATACGCGTGTAAGTGTTATCATATATATGCAGCAAAAATGAACGAAACTGTTAATGTTTGGAACGTTTTAAATATTGAGGCATCCAAGTTAAAAAGGCGTTATCCAACGGAAGACGGTGTGTGACGGGACGATGGCACTTTCGCAGTTGTTTTTGGGGGCTCTGATTATTCAGAAACGTAAATATACATTTGACTGCCCCACTGAAGTTACAATGGAAAGGAGAGTGGATAAAAAAAACGACTTTGTGGACGATAACGCGATTAATAGTGTTCAAGATTGTGCTGGTGGCAGTGACGGAAACAGTACTCCTCAAAGAGGAGCGAAGAGTTCTGGCGACCATGACACTTCAACAGGAAAGAAATCCAATAGCTAGTATTTCAACAAAATTTCCGGAAGAATGAATTGAAGGTAATAATGATGATCATCATGCATCTCCGTGTAAAGTTGCGACCTACAGTTCGTTATTGAGGAGACCTGGATCTATAAAAAGCACATCTAACATCAAAATAATATTTGATTGTGTGGGAGAAAACAATACGTCATGAACATCCATTTCGAGAAACAAAGCATCAAACAACTGGGGATAAAACAACACATTATATCTCTATTTGACATAAAAAAGAATGAAGGAAAATGTGTCTTTTACTGCGACCAGAAATTTTGGGCACTGCAAAAAGAAACTGGGCTCACAAAGTTTAAGTTCTACAGCTTTCACAGAAATAATACAGAATGTGCCGTAGATACATCACTGCCTTCATGACAGCTAAAGACTTACAGGAAACCAAGATATTCGCTAGTATGGGGCCTATTTTGTCGAAGAAGAAAACTTGGAAGCTGCAAGTTTCCGTATACAGCCACACTGCGGTTGGAACACTGAACAAACTGGATTAAATTATGAACTTATTTCTCGTGCGACACAATTTGTCTTCAGGAAAAAAGTGTGGACGTATATTTCTTCGGCCAATATAAGATATATGCAAGAAGGATAACAGACCCTCTAAGGACTCACTGCAGTCAACACTAAATTAGGTATGAAAAGACATTATATTATTTATAACGAATGTCTGCTCCAGTATATCAGCCATGCTTCAATATTCCTGGTAGATGTAGCTAAATTCAAGCATGTGCTTCAAATAGCATTTGATTTTGCAGCCCAAGAATGGGATTCTGAGGACTGGCCACATATCGATTTCTCCAGATGTGCCTATTGTGATTCCGTATATTGTTTCATGCGTTTTGTTGTGGAACTTCATGTACATTTTTAAGGTCCGACACCGGGTTGACTAAGAGTAACACAAATGAATGCTTTCACCATCCCAATCACAGTGGTATATACAGCTTCTAAATACAATTTGAACACCGAATTCCTGTTCGAGCCGAGAGATTTCGCTTGTCACGTGATTCGTGTGAAACGGTTTCCGACGCGATTATGGCCGCACGACGGGGATTAATAGTCACTGAACGCGAAAGCTAGACGTACGGGACATTCCATTTCGGAAACTGTTAGGGAATTCAGTATTTTGTGAATCACAGTGTCAAGAGTGTGGCGAGAATACCAAATTTCAGGCATTACCTCTCGAATTACAGCCTTTACTTAACGGCCGAAAGCAGCAACGTTTGCATAGAGTTGTCAGTGCTAACAGACAAGCAACACTGTAGGAAATAGCTGCAGAAATCTATGTGGGACGTACGACGAACGTATACTTTAGGACAGTGTGGCGAAATTTGACGTTAGTGGACTGTGGCAACAGACGACCTCGCGAGTGCGAGGTACGTCCCACATTGATTTCTGCAGCTACTTCCCACAGAGTTGCTTGTCTGTTAGCACTGACAACTTCTAGTATGATAAAAAAATTATAGGTTAGATATATTTCAATTCTTTCAATTTAAATCTGTGCTTCATACTAGAATGTCGTGTTCCCAGTTTGGCACAGCATTGCCATACGAGACACGAAAGCGGTCGAAGACGTCCGTCTTCTGGTCGGCACCTGATCGTTGTCAGAAGGAGGCTAGTTTTTGATTACGCAAAGACTTCTATTATTTGGAAAAGAACAACCCGGATTTCTTTACGTAATCAGTATGAATTTTATAATTACCTAAGGGACCTTTAACAATGAACAGTAAAAAAATTGCATTTGCAAATGAAATCATTAATAAATGGGGCAGCTATGAGTTGTATAGAAGACAAGGGGCGGCCTTCTGTACACGACCAGGATGCCGCAGTATTGTCTGCTGTAGTAAAGGCTGTTTGACATTTATAAAAATAATATGGCATGGAGGATAAAAAAGTATGAAGGAAAAGAACAGAATGAGAAGTCTGGTAAACACTAAATATATTCAAACAATTCTCACTAGCAAATTAGGGCTTATTTATAAACAATATAACTTACATAAGTACTTTTCTAACTGTATGGTGCGATCAGATTTCAGCCTGCCCTGTGCTGTCTCCTTGGTTTACGTTTTTGTCACAAATTACAGTCATTACTTTTCTCCTTCGTTAAAGACAATTCTTGCACTGTTCAACACTTTCATAACAATAACTTGCCGATTTACAGTTTCGAACATAAATTATTTGAATTTTATTAATTAATAATGTTGTCTGCACGCTGGCAAGACCGCTCACTTTTATAGCTTAAAAACGACCTTCTTCACGCTTTCACATTACAAGCAGAAGTACATTAAAATCTGAAGATATACAAACTTTTTTACTGTCATCTTTTATTTAGATCGAAGTGGAACGTCAGTTCAGCTTTTGTTAAAATGTTTCTTTGACTGCGCAATCGATGTATTAGCGTCCGTGCTAGATGCGCATCTTTACAGTTACGTAAATTATGTAAAACAAACGTCTTTCAAAGAATATGTCTCATCTCATAGGCTGATCATTTAGTATACAGATAGGTGAATGCCTTTCAAAGGGTACTCACAGCTTTCATACTACGGAAATCCCAATAATATTACAAACTCTACGCAAACGTTGCTGCTTTCGGCCGTTAAGTAAAGGCTGTCATTTGCTAACAGCACGACATCGCCTGCATCGCCTATCTTGGCCTCGTGACCACATCGATTGGACCCTAGAAACTGGAAACCCGTGGCCTGGTCAGATGAGTCCCGATTTCAGTTGATAACAGGTGATGGCAGGGTACAAGTGTGGCGCAGAATTCACGAAGCCATGGATTCAAGTTGTCAACAAGGCACTGTGCAAGCTAGTGGTGGCTCCAGAATGGTCTGGGCTGTGTTTACTTGTAGTGGAACCGATCATTGACTGGAAATGGTTATGTTCGGATAGTTGGAGACCATTTGCAGCCATTGAGGACTTCGTGTTCCAAAACGACGATGTAATTTTTATGGATGACAATGAGCCGTATCACGGGCCACAGTTCTTCGCGATTGGTTTGAAGTACAATCTGGACAATTCGAGCGAATGATTTGATCACCCAGGTCGCCCGACACGAACCCCATCGAATATTTATGGGATACAACCGAGAGCCGTATCACGGGCCACAATTCTTCGCGATTGGTTTGAAGTACATTCTGGGCAATTCGAGCAAATGACTGGGTGGTTACAGAGTCAACCGGGCAAAAGGAGGTCCGACATGATATTAGGAGGTATCCCATGACTATCGTCACCCCATTGTACAATGGTGTGCAAAATAGAATCGAGTCACAATTGCAGTATAGTCTTAAGAGGATAATCAAAAAGTTGCCGTTTGTTTCGAAATATTTCAGAACATTTACATCTATACCGTTACTCTGCAAATTACACTTAAGTGCCTGGCAGAGGGTTAATCGAACCACCTTCACAATAATTCTCTGTTATTCCTCTCCCGAACAGTGCGCGGAAAAAACGAACACTTATACCTTTCTGTGTGAGCTTAGATTTCCCTTATTTTATTATGATAATCGTTTCTCCCTTTGAAGGTTGGCGTCAAAAACGTATTTGACATTCGGAGGAGAAAGCTGCTGATTGAAATTTCGTGACAAGATCCTGCCGTAACGAGAAGCGCCTTTGTTTTAATGATGTTCACCGCAAATCCTCTATCATGTTCGTAACACCCTTTCCTCTATTTCTCTATAACACAAAACGTGCTGTCCTCCTGTGAACTTTCCCGATTTACTCCGTTAATTGTATCTGGTAAGTATCCCACAGCGTGCAGCGACAAACATAGTGTCGACTCTCTTTACTATATCTGTTGTATCTTCTATGTCTTCTGCCAATAAAACACAGTCTCTGGTCCACTTTTTTTTAAAAAAATGGCTCTAAGCACTATGGGACTTAACATCTGAGATCATCAGTCCCCTAGACTTAGTACTACTTAAACCTAACTAACATAAGGACATCACACACATCCATGCCCGAGGCAGGATTCGAATCTGCGACCGTAGCAGCAGCGCGGTTCCAGACTGAAGCGCCTAGAACCCCACGGCCACAAATGCCTGCGGTCCGCTTTCCCCACAAAATTTTCTGTGTGTTCTTTCTAGTTTAAGTTGTTCGTAATTGTAATTCCTAGGTTGTTGTTGTTGTTGTTGTTGTTGTTGTGGTCTTCAGTCCTGAGACTGGTTTGATGCAGCTCTCCATGCTAATCTATCCTGTGCAAGCTCCTTCATCTCGCAGTACCTACTGCAACCTACATCCTTCTGAATCATTTAGTGTGTTCATCTCTTGGTCTCCCTCTACGATTTTTACCCTCCACGCTGCCCTCCAATGATAAATTTGTGATCCCTTGATGCCTCAGGACATGTCCTACCAACCGATCCCTTCTTCTAGTCAAGTTGTGCCACAAACTTCTCTTCTCTCCAATCCTATTCAACACCTCCTCATTAGTTATGTGATCTACCCACCTAATCTTCAACATTCTTCTGTAGCACCACATTTCGAAAGCTTCTATTCTCTTCTTGTCAAAACTATTTATTGTCCATGTTTCACTTCCATACATGGCTACATGCCATACAAATACTTTCAGAAACGACTTCCTGACACTTAAATCTATACTCGATGTTAACAAATTTCTCTTCTTCAGAAACGCTTTCCTTGCCATTGCCAGTCTACATTTTATATCCTCTCTACTTCGACCATCATCAGTTATTTTGCTCCCCAAATAGCAAAACTCCTTTACTACTTTAAGTGTCTCATTTCCTAATCTAATTCCCTCAGCAACACCCGACTTAATTCGACTACAGTCCATTATCCTCGTTTTACTTTTGTTGATGTTCATCTTATATCCTCCTTTCAAGACACTGTCCATTCCGTTCAACTGCTCTTCCAAATCCTTTGCTGTCTCTGACAGAATTACAATGTCATCGGCGAACCTCAAAGTTTTTATTTCTTCTCCCTGGATTTTAATACCTACTCCAAATTTTTCTTTTGTTTCCTTTACCGCTTGCTCAATATACAGATTGAATAACATCGGGGAGAGGCTACAACCCTGTCTCACTCCCTTCCCAGCCATTGCTTCCCTTTCATGCCCCTCGATTGTTATTACTGCCATCTGGTTTCTGTACAAATTGTAAATAGCCTGTCGCTCCCTGCATTTTACCCCTGCCACCTTTAGAATTTGAAAGAGAGTATTCCAGTCAACACTGTCAAAAGCTTTCTCTAAGTCTACAAATGCTAGAAACGTAGGTTTGCCTTCCCTTAATCTTTCTTCTAAGATAAATCGTAAGGTCAGTATTGCCTCACGTGTTCCAACATTTCTACGGAATCCAAACTGATCTTCCCCGAGGTCGGCTTCTACCAGTTTTTCCATTCGTCTGTAAATAATTCGCGTTACTATTTTGCAGCTGTGGCTCATTAAACTGATAGTTCGGTGGTAATTTTCACATCTGTCAACATCTGCTTTCTTTGGGTTGGTATTATTATATTTTTCTTGAAGTATGAGGGTATTTCGCCTGTCTCGTACATCTTGCTCACCAGATGGTAGAGTTTTGTCAGGACTGGCTCTCCGAAGGGCCTCGGTAGTTCTAATGGAATGTTGTCTACTCCCGGGGCCTTGTTTCGACTCAGTTCTTTCAGTGCTCTGTCAAACTCTTCACGCAGTATCGTATCTCCCATTTCATCTTCATCTACATCCTCTTCCATTTCCATAATATTGTCCTCACGTACATCGCCCTTGTATAGACCCTCTATATACTCCTTCCACCTTTCTGCTTTCCCCTCTTTGCTTAGAACTGAGTTTCCATCTGAGCTCTTGATATTCATACAAGTGGCTCTCTTTTCTCCAAAGGTCTCTTTAATTTTCCTGTAAGCTGTATCTATCTTACCCCTAGTGAGGTAAGCCTCTACATCCTTACATTTGTCCTCTAGCCATCCCTGCTTAGCCATTTTGCACTTCCTGTCGATATCATTTTTGAGACGTTTGTATTCCTTTTTGCCTGCTTCATTTACTGCATTTTTATATTTTCTCCTTTCATCAATTAAATTCAATATTTCTTCTGTTACCCAAGGATTTCTACTAGCCCTTGTCTTTTTACCTACTTGATCCTCTGCTGCCTTCACTACTTCATCCATCAAAGCTACCTATTCGTCTTCTACTGTATTTCTTTCCCCCATTCCTGTCAATTGTTTCCCTATGCTCTCCCTGAAACTCTGTACAACCTCTGGTTCTTTCAGTTTATCCAGGTCCCATCTCCTCAGATTCCCACCTTTTTGCAATTTATTCAGTTTTAATCTACAGTTCATAACCAATAGACTGTGTTCAGAGTCCACATCTGCCCCTGGAAATGTCCTACAATTTAAAACCTGGTTCCTAAATCTCTGTCTTACCATTATATAATCTATCTGATACCTTTTAGTATCGCCAGGATTCTTCCATGCATACAACCTTCTTTATGATTCTTGAACCAAGTGTTAGCTATGATTAAGTTATGCTCTGTGCAAAATTCTACCAGACAGCTTCCTCTTTCATTTCTTAGCCCCAATCCATATTCACCTACTATGTTTCCTTCTCTCTCTTTTCCTACTGTCGAATTCCAGTCACCCATGACTATTAAATTTTCGTCTCCCTTCACTACCTGAATAATTTCTTTTATCTCATCATACATTTCTTCAATTTCTTCGTCATCTGCAGAGCTAATTGGCATATAAGCTTTTACTACTGTAGTAGGCATGGGCTTCGTGTCTATCTTGGCCACTATAATACGTTCACTATGCTGTTGTAGTAGCTTACCTGCACTCCTATTTTTTTATTTATTATTAAACCTACTCCTGCATTACACCTATTTGATTCTGTATTTGTAACACTGTATTCACCTAACCAGAAGTCTTGTTCCTCCTGCCACCGAACTTCATTAATTCCCACTATATCTAACTTTAACCTATCCATTTCTCGTTTTAAATTTTCTAACCTACCTGCCCGATTAAGGGATCTGACATTCCACGCTCCGATCCGTAGAATGCCAGTTTTCTTTCTCCTGATAACGACGTCCTCTTGAGTATTCCCTGTCCGGAGATCCGAATGGGGGACTATTTTACCTCCGGAATATTTTACCCAAGAGGACGCCGTCATCATTTAACCATACAGTAAAGCTGCATGCCCTCGGGAAAAATTACGGCTGTAGTTTCCCCTTGCTTTCAGCTGTTCGCAGTACCACAACAGCAAGGCCGTTTTGGTTAGTGTTACAAGGCCAGATCAGTCAATCATTCAGACTGTTGCCCCTGCAACTACTGAATAGGCTGCTGCCCCTCCTCAGGAACCACACGTTTGTCTGGCCTCTCAGCAGATACCCCTCCGTTGTGGTTGCACCTACGGTACGGTTATCTGTATCGTTGAGGTACGCAAGCCTCCCCACCAATGGCAAGGTCCATGGTTCATGGGGGGGAGGTATCTATTTCAATTTACGGCCTTTAGATTTGATTGATTTGTCGTGTAACCGAAGTTTAACGGTTTTCTTTTAGCACTCAGGTGTGTGACGTCGCACTTTACGTTGTTTAGAGTCAATTGCCAATTTTCACGCCACATAAATATCTTATATAATTAGTTTTGCAAATGGTTTTGATCTTCTGATGACATTATTAGACGATTAACGACAGCATCATCTGCAAACAACCTAAGGCGGCTGCTCAGAGCGTCTCCTAAATCATTTACATAGATAAGGAACAACAGATGGCCTATAACACTATCTTGGAATAGCCAGAAATCACTTGTTTTATTAGATGGGTGTCCTCAGCTACTACGAACTGTGATCTCTCTGACAGCGAATCACGAATGCAGTTAAATAACTGAGACGATGTTCTATAAGCATCCAGTTTGATTACGAGCCACTTGTGAGGTATTGTGTCAAAAGCCTTCTGGAAATTTAGTAATACGCAATCAGTTTGAAATCCCTTGTCAATAGCAGTCAACACTTCGTGAGAATAAAGAGCTAGTTATGTTTCATAAGAATGACATTTCTAAATCCATGTTGAGTGTGTGTCAACAGACCGTTCTCTTCGAGGTAATTCATAATGTCCGAATATAATATATGTTCCAAAATCCTGCTGCATATCAGCGTTAATGATACGGGCCTGTAATGTAGTGGGTTACTCCTATTGCCTATATTGAATATTGGTGTGGCCTGTGCAGCATTCCAGTCTTTGCGAACGGATCTTTCAACGAGTGAGCAGTTGTATATGATTGGTAAATATGGAGCTATTACGAGGTGCATTCAAGTTTTAAGGCCTCCGATTTTTTTTTCTCTGGACTGAAAAGAGATAGAAACATGCGCATTGTTTTAAAATGAGGCCGCGTTCATTGTCAATACGTCCCAGAGATGGCAGCAACGTACGGAAGATGGAATTTTACCGTCAGCGGCGAGAATGAGAACTGTTTTAAATACTTAAAATGGCGACGTTTTCCTTACTTGAACAGCGTGCAATCATTCGTTTTCTGAATTTGCGTGGTGTGAAACCAATTGAAATTCATCGACAGTTGAAGGAGACGTGTGGCGATGGAGTTATGGATGTGTCGAAAGTGTGTTCGTGGGTGCGACAGTTTAATGAAGGCAGAACATCGTGTGACAACAAACCGAAACAACCTCAGGCTCGCACAAGCCGATCTGACGACATGATCGAGAAAGTGGAGAGAATTGTTTTGGGGGATCGCCGAATGACTGTTGAACACATCGCCTCCAGAGTTGGCATTTCTGTGGGTTTTGTGCACACAATCTTGTATGACGACCTGAAAATGCGAAAAGTGTCATCCAGGTGGGTGCCACGAATGCTGACGGACGACCACACGGCTGCCCGTGTGGCATGTTGCCAAGCAATGTTGACGCGCAACGACAGCACGAATGGGACTTTCTTTTCGTCGGTTGTGACAATGGATGAGACGTGGATGCCATTTTTCAATCCAGAAACAAAGCGCCAGTCAGCTCAATGGAAGCACACAGATTCACCGCCACCAAAAAAATTTCGGGTAACCGCCAGTGCTGAAAAAATGATGGTGTCCATGTTCTGGGACAGCGAGGGCGTAATCCTTACCCATTGCGTTCCAAAGGGCACTACGGTAACAGGTGCATCCTACGAAAATGTTTTGAAGAACAAATTCCTTCCTGCACTGCAACAAAAACGTCCGGGAAGGGCTGCGCGTGTGCTGTTTCACCAAGATAATGCACCCGCACATCGAGCTAACGTTACGCAACAGTTTCTTCGTGATAACAACTTTCAAGTGATTCCTCATGCTCCCTACTCACCTGACCTGGCTCCTAGTGACTTTTGGCTTTTTCCAACAATGAAAGACACTCTCCGTGGCCGCACATTCACCAGCCGTGCTGCTATTGCCTCAGTGATTTTCCAGTGGTCAAAACAGACTCCTAAAGAAGCCTTCGCCGCTGCCATGGAATCATGGCGTCAGCGTTGTGAAAAATGTGTACGTCTGCAGGGAGATTACGTCGAGAAGTAACGCCAGTTTCATCGATTTCGGGTGAGTAGTTAATTAGAAAAAAAAAAATCGGAGGCCTTAGAACTTGAATGCACCTCGTACCTCAGCATACTCTGAAAGGAGCCTAATTGGTACACAATCTGGACCGGAAGACTTGCTTTTATTAAGTGGTTTGAGTTGCTTCAGTACTCCGAGGATATCTACTTTTAATTTTCTAGTGGCAGCTGTTCTTGATTCGAATTTTGGAAAATTTACTTCGTCTTCTTTGGTGAAGGAATTCTGGAATGCTGTGTTTAGTAAGTATGCTTTAGCAGCACTATCATCGATAGTATTCCCATTGCTATCGCACAGAGAAGGCATTGATTGCTTCTTGCCGCTAGCATACTCTTACATAGGATCACAATCTCTTTGGATTTTCTGACAGCCTTCAATGCAAAGTTTCGTTCTGGAGACCATTATAAGCATCTCGCATTGAAGACCGCGCTAAATTTCGAGCTTCTGTAAAAGATTGCAGGCCTTGGACGTTTTGCGTTCGTTTAAATTTGGCATGCCTTTTTTCATTGTTTCTACAACAATGTTCCGGGCCGGCCGGTGGTGGCCGAGCGGTTCTGGCGCTACAGTCTGGAACCGCGCGACCGCTACGGTCGCAGGTTCGAATCCTGCCTCGGGCATGGATGTGTGTGTTGTCCTTAGGTTAGTTAGGTTTAGCTAGTTCTAAGTTCTAGGGGACTTATGACCTCAGCAGTTGAGTCCCATAGTGCTCAGAGCCATTTGAACCATTTGAATGTTCCGGCCTGTTTTGTGTACCATTGGCGACCAAGTCCGTAGTTTGTTAATTTATGTGGTATAGATCTCTCAATTGCTGTCGATATTATTTCTTAGAATTCAAGCCATATCTGGTCTGCACTTCACTATTAATTTGGAAGGAGTGGAGATTGTCTCCCAGGAAGGCGTGTAGCGAATTTTCATCTGGTTTTTTGAATAGGAATATTTTCGTTTGGTTTTGGAGGATTTGTGGTTAAGGTATTGAGTCTTGCTACGACAACCCTGTACTCACTAACAGCTGATGTTCGTTATTAGCAAAGGATTATTTGTTGCTACGAGGTCAAATTGTTTCCACAACCGTTTACTATTCAAGTGGACTCATACAAATTCTTTGGTCTCAGCGTGCTACAGTTGGGATAAACGATAGGCGGGCGACTTTTTGTTCAGTTGGATATGAGACAAGCATGCAGGAGGATGAAAGGGGCTCTAATTAGGTACTTTCCCGAGTGCCCTCCAAGACCTTAATTACGCCCCTGCTGGTATTCAGAGTTAAAACTTCCTCAACGAAATACAGCAATCACAAGAATGTGAAAGTAAGATGAGCATTGTATTTCAAATCTCTACAGAATCAATTTTAACTTCTCCCTATTGCGAAGATCAGCCCTCTGAACTGACATATACAGGTATCCAAGGAGAAATGGTCAGTATTCAAGGATGTGGCAAGACCGATAATTCGAAGCAAAAAACTCTAATAAACATGGGCGTTGAAACTCATACCTTAATAGCAACGCGCACTTGTTTATTTTCGCTACCGTGGAATATTTCGTCTACTGAACAAGGAATCAGAGCTCTTAATGTAAGCGTTTTAAATTCCATGTTCAATAGACAATTGTTCTTGTTTTGGCCCTCCCAGAACATGGAAAGCGAATAGGTTACAATAGAAGAGCTTTGTTTCAGTGTTTCGAAGATGATGAAGTGCTCATCGTTCTTAAGGTACGCGTTTTAGAGCCCCTTTTCACTGGATTTTTTTTTTCTTCGAATGACCGTTCCAGTCACGTCCCTGAATAGTGAACAGTCTTCCTGGGACACCCCGTGTAAATATCTGCTGCTCAGCTGTTCCCGTTGCGCCACTGAGCAAACTGGGAATTTGCGTCCTCGCAAGTGTTAACCTTGTACGACAGCGAAAAATCAATTTCTACATCGCATGACACTTTCAAGAGACGGACATTCATCTCTGAATTCCAGGATGTGTAGATACCGTGCCACATCAGCGCATTACTTGACTGACTCCACAGGTGCACACCAGCAACCGGTGACAGAAGAAGAAACCACCAGCACGCTTTTTCGCATTTGGTTATTTGTGCGCAGTGTTAATCTCTTGCCCGATTACTTATTTATTTTCAGTGACGAATCCGATGAAGCTTACTCGAGTAAAATAATATTGTCAATTATTAATATACTCGGCATAACAATGAAAAGTGTGTGTGTGTGCTATTTGGAGTTATCATATACAATTGAGATATTGTGAGGTGTATGGAAATTTCACTGTTAACGTAACAAATGAATACGTAATTGTGAATATATTAAATAACGATATAGGACTTAGCTGGCTATATAGCTGGTTTGCTAGAGGCCAAAAAATACAATAAATAATAAAAGACAATCATCTGACTGTTGGCACAAAATTAACAAAGCTAGGCAGGTGCATTGTCCTTGTGAAAAACCAAGAAATGCCTGGCTACAACTGTAATCTCCTTTCGCGAATTTTTCCGTACAACCTTCTCAAAACGCATATTCGTGACGACTGGTTGTTAAGACCAAGGGATAAATATTCGAAATGCAGAATTCCATTACCACATTTAAAAAAAAGGGAAAGAAAAAAATAAACAACCGAAGCATCCCTTGGACCGATTCTCTCGTGCTTTCTTTGGGCATGGAGTTGCTTTGCCAACCCACAGCGATGCCTAAACTTTCGTCTGAATGTCGTAGCTGTAAACACAACACATCTCCTGTGAATATATTTTGCACTGATTGTTTCGTCATTATCAGCTAGCTTTGTGAATTTCTTGGAGGCAAGTCACTCTTGGGTCAGCAGGAACAGTCATTCCACGGATGTTTCATCATTATCACCTTGTTCGATGAACCACTCAAAGACAGTTCACTCTGGGGTCAATAAATTAGAAGCAGTTTTTGATACAGCCTGATTTATGTTCAGTTTTTCAGTTTAAGTTTCAAGAGACAAACCGCTTGAGATACCGAACTCGTGAACAAGTTCTGTGACAGTCAAACGACGATCGGGAAGCTCTAGACCACTGCTTTTAAGAATGTGAACGTTACCAAATAAAGTCGGAAGTCTTGATCGTCCAGGGATATCTTCAACTGATTGGTGACAACATGCGACTCAAGAGCGCCATCCGTAACTCTGCGTTCAGCGTAGACCATCACATCGGTTAAGATTTCTTCTAAATCTGAAACGTTTCCGTAAATGTTTATCTCACTTTCACGCAAAATGTCACGTTGCACTGCCCCTGCTACAAATTAGACATTGCAAAAACGACACCAACGCTACAAGAAGAGTCACTAACTACTTCCACCGAGAATAACTTTGGAAGTATGATAGGAGCTGAAATGTTTGTGAAACAAAACTTGCATGGGACAACGGGGGTCATAATACGACATTGGTTTTTTGTTGCTAGGTGGGGTCGCTTCAAAGAAAGATATTAAGGTCAACTTTGTTTTCTTTTAAATCGGACGCTATAGTTTGGTACTTATTTTTTTATAGCGGCTATCGAGACAAATCCAATGATGTGTAACAGCAAGGTCTTTGAAGGTCAACGAAGGTCACAAAGGTGACATGAACGTCCATTTACAGTAGGTGTTCGAAGTGATGACCATTGGTATCAATGCAGTGCTGCAATCTTCTTACCATGGATTGAGTGGTATTCCTTATCACATCAGCACTTACCAAAGCACATGCTTGACAATTCTCTCTCGCATATCTTCAGGTGTAGTTGGAACGTCTTGATAAACAATGTCTTTTACGAATTCCCGCAAGAATAAATCCAGAGGCGTGAAGTCTGGCGAACGAACCGGCTACGACACATCTCCTCCGCGTCCAATCCAACGATTTGGGAATTGTCTCTGCAACTCATTTCTAGCCATCAGCGAAAAATGTGCCGGACACCCATCGTGTTGACACCACATTCTGTTTCTTGTTCCTAAAGGTATTTCTTCAAATAACAGACGTAATGTTTCTTGCAGGAATGTGGTATACTTCCATTTAGATTTCCTTCGATGAAATGGGGGCCTATAATTCTCTCCTCTAGGATCCCACACCACACATTCGCCGACCACGGTTTTTGGTGCGTAACTTGCCGCAGCCAATATGGATTTTCAGTTGCCCAACAATGCATGTTATGCAAATTAACATCTCCATGGTTCGTGAATGTAGCCTCGTCAGTAAATAAAATAAAATTAATAAATGTGTCATCCCTCTGAATCTGAAGTTGAGCCCATTGTCAGAATTCAATGCGACACATACAATCCCTACCAGTTAGTTCTTGGTGGAGACTGATATGGTACGGATGATATTTATGGCGATGCAGAACACGAACAACACTACTCTGGCTCATGCCAAATTCGCTTGCGATTTGACGCGAACTAACACAAGGATCTCGAACCACAGTGGCAAGAGTACCAATTTCCGTTTCCTCGTTAGTAACTTTCCTTTGCCAGGTATGTTTCCGATGCGTTAAAGATCCAGTTGTTCTCAATTTATCATACACATATTTAATTGTAGGACGTGTAGGATGAGTACGTTGAGGGTATCTTTCAGCGTATAAGTCTCTAGCGCTAACTGAATTACGTTGGCATTCTCCGTAAATGAGACGCATATCGACTTGCTCTTCGAAGAAATGCATCATTCACATTCGCTCGATTCGACGATACTAGTCTTGCCGTTCCTATTAGTGTTGTATTGCGAAACCGTCTAATGGTATTTACATGTCAGTGGCACGTTGGATGGATACGCCGTATTCGGCGAATATTTACTATTTGCACGATATGCGAATTGTCAGAGCATGTGCTTCGATAAGTGCCGAAGTGATTAGGAATACCACTCAACCCATGATAATAAGATTGCAGCACTGCATTGATACCAATGGTCATCACTTCGAACACCTGTAAAGGGACGTTCATGCCACCTTTTTGACCTTCAAAGTCCTTACTGTTACACATCACTGGATTCGTCTCGATAGCCACTATCAGAAAATAAGAACCAAACTGTAGCATCTCATCTAAAAAAACAAACTTTCCTTTCACATCTCTGACGCGATCCCACCTAGCAACAGAAAACCAATGACATATTATGACCCCCGTTGTCCCAAGCAACATTTGTCCCATAGACTTTTCAGCTACTATCATTTTTTATTCTAGGTGGCAATAGTTAGTGACTCATCCTGTATATCGCCCTTCACTCCATTTAAAATAGTACGAAAACGAAACGAGATATAAGAAATATGAAGCAATGCGATTATTTGGGAAATTGTGATGAGTGTAGTACTGCCAGGGGCACGTTGGAGACAAGCTTCGTTTCCGCATGAAAAAAAGTAATAATAATAATAATAATAATAATTGACCTAGTACATTTCTTTCCTCTACTTCGTACTTACAGAATCCGATGTGTTCAATATCTTCTGTGCTTCCGTGTCAGCTTTTCAGACTGTTTGCAAAAACCAAAATATTGTTTGTCAGAATGTAGTTTATACCAACCGAAATGAATTTCGTTTGCTCTGGTTCAGCAATTTATCCTCAGACAATCTTGAAAGCAGGTATAATCCAAATTGACCGACAACTTACCGTAGGTGTGCATGTCCTTTTACATGTAGAAATTTTTTTGGATGTTTTTTCTCTATTTAATGCATTGTGTGTTTTTGTTTCGTTGTACTTTATGTCAGAAAGCACAATCACGCTGCTAAAAAGACGTAGTATACGAGTTTGTTACTAAAATTGTTAGCTTCCGGAGGATCTCTAGAAGAAGCATGACAGTAAAAGTAATGTAGACAGCGACTGTACGTAAAGCGAGACAGCGCATTCAGGAGCGCAGGGTTCATGCAGCGGTATGGTCATCCTAATGTACTTTTCTGTGGTTTCCCTAAATTACTGAAGGAATATTGGGTTAGTGATTACTTGAAGAAACCTATGAAAAATCAGGAGTGAGATAGAAACTGGGCTTGCAGAAATTCAGTTATTCTTTTCAAAAGCATTTCCCGCTCTCCTCTATTCACACACGACCTGTTAGACTAATATTAGTTATATGAAGGAAGAACAGAAATAAAACTCTGTACAGTCTCGCTTCATATTAAACGGGAGCGGTTAATGCACCAACACGGGACTAAAGATAAAACACGGGCCGAACGGATGTATTTTATCTGCACGGCCACCGTGGGTTCTGGATTGCTACGACTGATTATTACGCCGAAGAGAATTCTGCACCGCTTATTCAATAGCGGCTAGACACATTTAGCGAACGTAATTGAAAAAGTAATTTAGTTAACACCATTGTCGCGATGTCAAAAACCGCTATCATCTTTGCTACGTCCTGTGAGCCAGTTGGAGCTCACCATTAGTTTCTGTTTCACATGGAGAAATAAATTTAGTAGTGCCTTGCCGCACAGTAGTGTATGAATTGTGGGAATAAATTTCCTTCCTCTATGCAGATTATATTTGAGAAGATAAAATTGTGTGCTGGACTGAGATTCGACTGAAAAGCTACTCAACGACGGATCCCTGCCTTCCGTGGTCAGTTACGTCATCAGAGCACGCCTCATGGACCTACTCAAAGCTCCAATTTGTTACGGGCTCCTTCCCTTCGCTCCCAAACTCCAAAGAGGCTTTCTCTCGGTGATGTGAGACTAGCATTTCGGAGAGAAATGATGCAGCGGTAAGTTTGAAGGAAAAGAGACGGAGCTCATGACAAGCTGAATGTATGAACAGCCCCGTAACATGTGCCTGGATGACATTGTTAGCGCTCTCCAGGCAGAGATCTGCATAATAACCTCGATCCGGCACATAGTTTTAATTTTTCATACACGATCTACGAATTTTGTCATCAGATTTAGTAACAAACTGACTACTGCTGCTGATTGCAAATGCGAATTTAGAAGATCTAGTGCTCCAGATCTAGCTGTTAAGCACAATTTCTGTTTATACTGAGAACATTTTAGATGTTACCACAGTCTTACTACAAGAACATGTCCAGTATTGGCTTGTTTGTTTCATACAAATCACAAAAACCCAGAGCCTTACGAAATCGAGACTGGACACTGGTTCTAGAGAATGTTGATTCCGATACAATAATCGTTTGGCTGACTATGTTTATTCAGTGTACATGGCTCGTGTGATACTGACCCATTTGATATCTGCCTGATGACATCATTTAGATTCCTTAGAAAACTTTACTTAACGCATTTTTCCTCTCTTGGTGGAATGGAGTCATCTGGCGAAATATTGCTTTGAATTATTATCTGCTAAATTCTGAAGGTAGCTGTGGAAGGCATAGGTTTCTCACCTAACACAGGTGCAAAATTTGTTGAAGTCTGGTGCAAACCGCCGTCAATTTTACGCAGTATCCCCTACTGTTGTTTTCATCAAAAAAATGAATAAACATTGTTTTGGCATCCTGACAGATTCCTGTACCCGGAAACAAACCCGGAGTCACATTGTTGAACAGCGCACGTCAAAGGCAATTTAATGTTCCAGGTTTCATTATAGCGCGTAATCTCAAAAGTTCAACTTCTTAATAGATACTAAATAAATTCTGACAACAGCGTACAAGTCTCACGTTCTTAAATCATTGCGCGGGGTTGGTGCCGTTCTCAACTGAAGTCTATCGCAAAAAAATTCGTACGTTCTATCCTATCCCCGATCTGTCCCTTCTATGAGGAACATTGAGACGCCAGGCCACTAACCATCAGCTGACAGCGTTAGATGCAGAAATATGCCTACGTCACAGTGCATATACAGGTTGTCATCCAGTTCATCCGTCTTCATGAGTTTTTAAAAGCCTTTTTTATACGGACATAATCTTCCGCTATATTTCTTTCTCTGTTTCACGCCTCTCCCGTCAATATAATGTGCGTCCGATTCTCGTTAAAATAAGAGAAAAAAATCATTATTTCACTCAAGCTGAAACATTAATACGACAGTGGAAAACAATATTAAAATTAAGGTTTTTTTATAGTGAATTCTAGGAAATCTGAACAGTATGTAGAAACACGTACCAAGGTTTTTTCTTTCAGTGTTCAGAGTAAATGTATTTCCTGCATTTTGTATTTGTCATGACATTAAGTTTTCTACTGCTTTATTAAAATCCAAAATATTTGGAAACGACGCACATAACTTGAATCAAAATAATAACGTTTATGCAATGGATCACATGCTTTATGCAGTAAATGTGAGAGCATCAAAAGCCAAATATACGTCTGACGACTCAACAGGCAAATTTTCAAGGGTCACAATTTTTATAGTATTCAGTATTCCGTACTACTGCACGATATGTCGAATACTGCCATATACTTACCTTGAAAAATATAAACTGACTATTCCCACACGGTTATAAACGCAAGTTATATGCTGTCATAACACGACGCGCCCGCACACACCGTTTACTTCGCGTGTTTGTATCAGCCTGCTTGCGAACCCACTGGCGCCATACATTCGACTGAGCATTGAGTCGTCTGCTAGCGGCGAGAAGCTGCGTAGCAGTAGTACCAACATAAAACGTTATACGCTGATACACGATTACATTTTCTTCCACTGACACGGGTTTTTCAAATACAATCTCCTAAGGTGTCTGAAATGCCTCCGGAAATACGTTTTCAGGAGGAAAAGCAGATAAAGCTACAAAAATGTTTTAAAGTAAACAGTTTACAGATTGCTCACGTGTATCCAAGCGATGTTTCTGTAAGTGATGCAATGTTGGTATAATGACTCAAGGCGGAAGTTCAAAACGCTCTCATACAGATGCACATAATTCTGAACTACTTTGTCCAAATTTATAATTATTGAAGTATGAAATGCGTGTGGCTACATCTAAAATACAGAATGATAGATCGAGGTATCGTCACGAATTCCTGTTTAGATAAATTCGCTACTGTTTGAAATAAGCAACACATTCTACAGCTGTTCTCAGATGTCAAGTAAGTCTGTAACTTCTATTAGTATGCGGCATTTTCACTTGACACAATAAAACTGAGTAGAGCTTTTATCTCTCTCTCTCTCTCTCTCTCTCTCTCTCTCTCTCTCTCTCTCTCTCTCTCTCTTAACTGACCGTTGGTGGACGGTGAATAATGCATTGGCTTGAGAGAAAGTGCTATTTCTCTGAAGTGAAATGCAAAGCACAAAAGTAATTTCATAATAAAATTACAGAAAACAAACTTATGTGATAGAATAAGAAAATGCAACAAATAATATAAGTCATGGTCCTCAGTGACAGTTTTTTCCACCAATGTTCATACACTGCTGTACTCTGTACCTAATGAAGGCAGATTTATTTTTCACATGTTGCTCATATGCAATTACAAGTTTTTTTGTTGGCTAGCCCCTTCCTTTCTTATAATGTACGCTGTGACATCTTTGCTTGCACCACCATATTTTGGAATAAAAGCTACACTATAGTAAGAAAATAAGAGTCATAGAAGTTCATTAACACAGAAGTTAATGAAGATGTTATCAAACTTTGGATTTTTTGTGCAGGCTTTCTGATGTGCCATCACTTAGATGTCTTATACTGACACTTCAGATTAGCTCATCACAATGGTGATGGCAACCTATCATGAAAGCAATCAATTCCCAGAGCCCAGGAAGCAAAACTAAAAAACTTTCGGTTGGCAAAAATATTATTAATGTTTGACAGATGCACAATTATGAGGCTGATTTGAACCTATACGAATGGGAACTATAGGAAACCACAAAAATCAGTCTGATTCTCATCAGTCAGCTTGTTGGTAATGTATCAAGTACAAACATGTCAAGATTTAAAGAACAAGCGACACATATGGCTGCATAAGGTGCCATACTACGAGAGGCTGCAGATATGTCCAAGTGCAAAATGTGTTTACAGGTGTATGATAATTGGTAGCGAAAGCTGACAAGTGGATGTATAGGGAGTGGCGAGGGGGAATGATATATCACTTGTGTGAAAAAAGTTTGTGAAATAACTGAGGTTTCAGATGTTATGATGCTGTAAGGATCTGTTGATTGTTGAAGGCTAATAATCTAATTTTGTATAATACTGAGGTAAGTAAACACTGAAGACTTTCCTGTTGTACTCGCAACTGTTTCCCAAAAGCAAGCCAGCATGTGTTCACACAGGTAGCTTCAAAATGTAGTCATGAGATTGTTACAGCAGTAGCAGTTTTGTACACAGAATTTAGTTTAGCACTTTTCCCAAAAGCTTCTGTCAATAACTGATTATTATCTATTTTTATCTTGGATGATCAGCGTTTGTTAACATTTTCTATAAGCTTGCTTACATTTTTCAGGCATTAGCTTTTGTGTGTAAGCTGATGTTCCAGGAAAAGGTAAGTGTTGATACACCTGTTTTCAGTAGTATAACTTTTGTTTTTGTTTAAGTGCTTGAAGATTTTTGGACCTTGATGTATAGTGACAACTTTGCAGAGCAGATTTTAATGGTGGTTGTTTCTTATTCTCATTTATATTTTGTGTGCATCCCGGCTTCAATAGTGCCACTGTAAGATAATTTTATCTGTTGTTTAGGCTTATTTGTCCTGACAGCTTCACATTTTTTGAGATTCTATGCAGTTTGTTACAAAGTAGAAGATGGATAAGGACTGATGTGTACAGGCACAAGAAGAATTGGCCACCATCGGGGAAAGAGCTGGAAGCTGCATTGACCACAGCTGACAGGCTTCAGGCTACGGCTCAAAGTTGGCATCTTTGGAGTCCCCTCTTAACCCCACTGATACTCACTGTTTTGTGATAGACAACATCTGATTAGTCTGTCTTCACTTGAGTGACTGACAGTGGCTGGTTCACATATTGCTGGTTAGAGGGCAAAAGGGGGGACTGGCTGCTTGTCTGGCTCCTGAAGTGTTAAGAACACATTTGAGCCTGTATGAAATACCTCTCCTGCTGGGCCAGTAGCTGGTTTTTCTGCCCAGTCCAGAGAAGTGCAGATGTTGAGAGCTCCTACATAGCCAGATAATAGACACAGCAAAAACGCAGGCAGGTCAGAAATTAATTAATGCAAATGTATACTCTGTATGCCTGCCGGGAGGTCTCACTCGAGGTAGAGAGATGACTCTGCTGTCGCCTGTGTAACAGACTGGGTGCAATTGCCTGAAAATCATGAATCATGTCAGTGCAAATGATATACGGGTTCTGATGGCATCATTAGTTTTTTCCAGTGGTTGGCTGGTTGCTGAATGCAGATAGCATTTAATGTGGGGTGCAGTAGTTCACTATTTATATCTCTGTACCCAGAATTAATTGGGTCCTTTGGTCTTCAGCAGAGTAAAAAGTCGAAATGAGTGGCTGAAATGAGTCTGCTGTAAAACCCGATGCAAATTTCTCAACTCATGCTATTGGGCGGAGAACTGGAGGACCCCCTTAGCCATTGGTCAGGCGTGCACTACATGCAGGAAGCAGCTACTAAGGCAGATGAGTACACAATGCATGCACAACGCATGCACAAGGGTATCTTTAAGGTTAGAGAAGTCCCTCCTTGGGATCAGTGATGGATTGCCTGCCAAACTGTAAAATAGATGAGCCACATTATTCTCAGAGAAAGTCTTTCCTTGCAATAGAAGATAGAAAAGGTCAGAATACTTTTATTCTGGAGCATCATCCACAGTAAGGTCCTAAAATTAATATCAACTACTGGTCCAAACCATATATATCACGTGGGAAAAATATATCTAACCCACATCCTTTCGTCTTTCCTTCTCCTTCCCTCTTTCCTGATGAGGCAACAGTTTGTTGCGAAAGCTTGAATTTTGTGTGTATGTTTGTGTTTGTTTGTGTGTCTATCGACGTGCCAGCGCTTTCGTTTATATATAAAGATGATGTGACTTACCAAATGAAAGTGCTGGCAGGTCGACACACACACACACAAACAAACAAACACAAACATACACACAGAATTCAAGCTTTCGCAACAAACTGTTGCCTCATCAGGAAAGAGGGAAGGAGAGGGAAAGACGAAATAAAGGAGAGGGTAAGGAGTCATTCCAATCCCGGGAGCGGAAAGACTTACCTTGGGGGAAAAAAGGACAGGTATACACACACACACACACACACACACACACACACACACACACACACACACACACACACAGTGCGTGCGCATGCACGCACGCACACACAGGCAGACATGTGTAAATGCAAAGAGGTTGGGCAGAGATGTCAGTCGAGGCGGAAGTACAGAGGCAAAGATGATGTTGAATGACAAGAGATGTACGAGGGGCGGCAGCTTGAAATTAGCGGAGGTTGAGGCCTGGTGGGTAACAGGAAGAGAGAATATATTGAAGGGCAAGTTCCCATCTCCGGAGTTCTGATAAGTTGGTGTCAGTGGGAAGTATCCAGATAACCCGGACGGTGTAACACTGTGCCAAGATGTGCTGGCCGTGCACAAAGGCATGTTCAGCCACAGGGTGATCCTCATTACCAACAAACACTGTCTGCCTGTGTCCGTTCATGCGAATGGACAGTTTGTTGCTGGTCATTCCCACATAGAAGGCTTCACAGTGTAGGCAGGTCAGTTGGTAAATCACGTGGGTGCTTTCACACATGACTGCCTTTGTGTACACCTTCCGGGTTACAGGACTGGAGTAAGTGGTGGTGGGAGGGTGCATGGGACAGGTTTTACACCGGGGGTGGTTACAAGGGTAGGAGCCAGAGTGAGTGAGTGAGTGTGTGTGTGTGTGTGTGTGTGTGTGTGTGTGTGTGTGTGTGTGTGTGACATGTGGATTACTTCAACTTGCCAGGTGTAGAATGGGAATCACGTCATTAAAAGTGGTGCCAGGGATGGAGATTCATGTGATGTAGTTGTGAAAATCTTGTCCAAAAATTACTTCTAGCAAATAATTAGAGAAACACTCATGAGGGTAACATCTTAGACCTACCAATAAACAGTTATGAACTTTTAGAATCAGTTAATGTAAAGAAGGGCATCAATAATCACAAGTCTGTGATAGCAGTCCTTACAATGCATGTAGTAATTAATGCTGAGGAAAGTAAGACAGAATACAAACTGCAGAATATCTGAGTAGTCAACATCTAACATTCTGTTCTGAGGACGAAGATATGGAGCATGAAAAAAGCATCGTTCAATATGCCTCAGACAAGTTACTTCTGAGCTATGTCTTAAGTGATGGGAAAGACCCATTGTGGTTTAAGAACCATTTTACAAAGCTGCTACATAAGCAAAGAGAGCTTCATCTCAGATTTAAAAGTGAAATGGATAGCAAATGAAAGCTTAACAAAGTGAAGTTGTGCATTCAAAGAGCAATGAGAAAAAGCATTCAGTGACTTTGAAAGTGAGATTTTGCTGAACAATCTCAATACAAACCCCCAAGAAGTTTTGGTCTCACGTAAAATCAGTAAGCAGTTCAAAATCATCTATGCAGTCACTCAGTGACCATATTAAAATGGAACATGATAGAGAAGGCCGAAATATGAATTCTGCCATTTAAAATTGTTTCACCACATATCTTAATATAGTACACCCTTTCAATATTTACACAAACACCGAAATGGCAAATGTGAGAGATCGCCAAATAAAAAAAGCAACTATTATTGTTTAATAGGGGAAAAGCATCTGGACCAGATGAGAAATCTGCAAGATTTTTCTGGATTATGCAAAGGAACTTGTTCCTCTTCTAGCACCAATTTATTTTAGATCATTGGAGCAAGAAAAGGTACACACTGAATGGAAAAAAATTCACATATTCCCGTTTTTAAGAATGGTTGTAGGAGATGCATATAACTATTGGGCAATATTGCTGATATCGATCTGTTGTAGAATCACAAACACGTTTTGTGCTCATATATTGTGAAATTTTTGGAGAACGAAAATCTCTTCTGTAAAAATCAATATGGATTCTGAGAACAGTGACACTGCAAAACTCTGCTCAGTCTATGCTTCTAGAATGTTCAGGAGAACCCCAAGAAAGTGTAATAGGACCATTACTGTTTGCAATACACAGTATATAAATGATCCAGCAGATCACTTAAGAAGACAGTTGTGAACTGCACACAAACTGATAAATGGTCTGTGGACTGGCAGTTCATCCTGAATGTAAATAAATGTCACATACTGCACATAAATATGAAAGAAACTCAATACTGATAATTACACTATTGGGGACAGATTCCTGGAAACCGTATCTACCAGAAATTATCTAGAATTAACAATCCCGAGTCACCTTAAGTGGAGTGACCACGCAAAACAATTAGTAGGAAATCCTGTTGCCAGATAAATTCATAGGAACAATAGGAAGAATATTGAGAGGTAACTGATTCACTTGTTTGATTGATTCTTGAGTATTGTTCATCAATCTGGGACCCTTACCAGGTAGGAATGACAGAAGAGATAGAGAAGGTTTAAGGAAGAGTGGTGAATTTTGTCACAGTATCACCTAGTTGATGAGAGAGCACTAAGATTTTCAATGAACTACAGTGCAACCATTACAATAGAGGCTTCGGTGCATCAAGTAGTAGTTTACTATTGAAATTCTGAGAGTGTGCATTCTCAGAAGAGTTGGATAATGTGTTACTTCTTCCTATGTCTCACGAAATGATCACATTGAGAAAATTCAAGGAATTACAACTTCTAAGAAGATTTACCAACCATCATTCTTCCCACATCTGACTTGTGAATGGAACAGGGAAGACTGTATTAGATAGTGGTACCAGAAGTATCCTCTGTTATGGTCCATCATGTGATTTGTAGATTACAGATGTAGCTAGTAATGTTGAACAAGTACATTTCATATCTGTACTTGCTACACAAACAAAATTCAAGGAATACACAATTAAGACTTTTATGCATCAGTTCTTAACCTCGTCATCCTGAAAGACAATTTTACAAATATATGATACATACTAGTACAATTGGGCACAAGTGGTGAAGTACAATAGACACCCCAATGGTAACTGTCACTTTTACTAAACTATAATCCAATAGTTTTGTAGATTGTATTTACTTTTTGTAACTGATCAATGAGAATAGCTTACAATTTGCCATTATGTAACTTCCTAATAGTGACATGCACTATAATGCAGAGGAAGTGGGAAAAAAGAAGGGTTTGAGCAACAGGGAACCTTGAACATATCAGATGCTGTTTCCTGCTTACAGACACAGATAAGTGAAAAAATGTTAAAAGGTCAGTGGGATTAGGAACTATAATGACAGGACAATTGAACACAAAATTCTGAAATTGTTTTCAGGAGTATTTAATGCAAAAATTTCCAATAAAAAGAATAACTTAATGAACTAAAGAGCCCTTTACAAAAGATTTCTGAAAATAATGGAACGTAGTATGCTGTAACATAGCATTACACAGATATTAAGTAAATAGTTCTCATTTATTTACTCTGAAGAAGTATTCTTTTGTTAGATGATATTCTAAATATTCTTCATGCTTCAATGAGTGTCTTGTAAAAGATTACATGGGCAGTAAGCTATAAATAACTGGGCATACAAAATAACAGCCTTTATAGTCTATAGTTAGATTTGTTAAAATTACATTGAAAGCATTCTCAAAAATAATTTTGATATACCATTGGAAACAATACTGAAAACACATACAGACCAAAAATGCAAAAGTAAATAATAAAAGTAAGACATGTCACAGAATCCGGTGTGAACTTCCATGAATTCAAAAGCAGGCTTTCCTGTTCAGCACCTCATAGAAGCATTCACCTTCGTAGAATTAAAATTAGGTTTTCTGGAACCTTTCCACGGACAGACAATGGTGCTCGCACCACAATTTCATGACAACCATTCTACTAATAAACACAGTCAGTCAATACACAGTATTGATAGCCATTTTCCAGGCCTTTGAACTAGCATGGACTACATGGCTTTACACAAATTATTTTTAATCTAGTAAAACAGAATAAAACTTAATTTCACATACTGCATCCTGTGCTCTTATATTAAACTAATATTTGTAGTGGAATATGTTCTCCACATGAAATGAACAAATGCCTCTCGAAATTGGCCAAGGAATGTGCCAATGTCATCTTTAAAAAAAATGAAATACATGAGTTTTATTGACAATGAATTTGTGCTTCAGGTCATTGCTCATTATAAGCACCAGTAGTACATCTGCATCACATTTCAACAATAAAAACAGACACCTTGAAAATTTAAGCCATTTACATCATTGCATTTCAATATTTACACTTTTTATACAGTTATAACAATATATTGTACAACACAGTAGTTCTTATGCAACAATGTCTAACTAAATATATCACCAGTGATCCACGTTATGGTTAGGACTTAAACCTATAGTGTAACTG